>NC_041049.1:8124720-9486148 GCF_900634775.1 Gouania willdenowi
ACTGAGGGAAAATTGTAACACTCTCTCCCTAAAAGTGAAAAAATAACCAAACATTTTTACCTGTTTTCAAAGTTTCCTTGTATAGACCACATCGTTACTAAGATTTATAGCACCCCATCATTTCAACAAACCCTAACCCACTAACTCATACAGTTTATGTGCAGATATGACTGTGTTTGGATGGCTAATAGTTTAGAGATTAGCTATGCTGACGCTTTGCAAGGCCAACACTTGGTTTACGATCTAGGAAAAATAACAGTAAAGTTTCTGTTTCTCTCCTCTTCTTTAGTTTCTCTAAGCACTACACATGGGTAGTGTTGTACTCAAGACCACATTATCTTATACCAAGACCAGAATGCACCGTGAAAATCAATTTAAAAAAACCAATGCCCTTTAAGTGTTCAACGACGTGTGAACAGTTTAGATTATTCTCTCTTTAATTTAACTTTTCTTTTTAGTACATTTGACAGACAAAAACAAGGTGTTAAATCTTGAGAAATTCGTTCAATTAATTATTAACACTTCTATGTATTTGAAAGCTACTGATAAATCCCAAGATGGTGAATGAGGCCTAAAAGTCAGGGGAATTTCTGACTAGAAATAAGATGGACTGATGTCCAAGTTTTTGCATGTGTCTGACACATAAGACACTCAGTGAGCTAACGCTAAATGTTTGAAGTCAAATTACAATATTGATTATTCAGGGTTAGTTGCAAATGCTTCTCTTTATTATCACATTAATGAAGTTGAAGAATTGCGGATCAGTGCTGGTTTTGATGGTAAATTCCGAGACTAGACCGGGTAAAAATGCTTTTGATTTTGAGAAAAGACCAAGACCTAAAAAAGTGGTCTATGACTGGGTACACGGTTACATGGAGTTGGTATCTTATAGTCTGAATATGTCACAGCTGGCATTGTGCTCAGTTTACAAGAGAGGATAGTATAACTTCACTTTTACAGTCTTCAAATTGTACAGTCATTAGAAATGTTCAAGCATTTTATTCCCCATCTCTGATACAATTTTGATTGTTTTCTCTTTTGTTCTTATTATAATTAAAGCATTTTGCTCATATTAAGTTTAAGGACTTAAAACCCCTGAATTAAAGCATAGGGATAAATCAGTTATACACGGATAAGAATTTAAACATTTGATGGCTTGTGCTAAATCTCACTAGTGCCTGATTTATATGAACTGTGATGATACATGTGGAGCTAAGATCAGATGTCTTTGATTTCTTTTTGTTAAATACCCTTAAAATGTGTGTAAAACAGCAACAAGCTCCTATTATTATTTAAGTGTAAATTACTTAAGAGTCAAAATAGTACTTGAAAAGTACTTGCTTCAATGTTACGATAGCAAACGTCATTTCCCTTTCTTTTTTTACCTCTTTAAACAGTGCTAAGTGTGGTTGAAAAACAAGACTGAAATGTTGTTTTTAACAGTTTTTGTATGGAAACGAAAGAGTTGTGCTAATGATATGTAAAACCCAGGTTCGGGTTACATGAGGTCATGGGATCACAGCTCAGAGTGGCTCTCATAATGGGCAGCAATTACCTTCGCCCACCACAAAACAGCAGCCACTCTGACACACCGTACAGCGGTTACAGAACTTGCAACTGTTCATCCAAGCTTGAAATCACTTCCATGGGAAGTCTCAGCCTTCTCCTTTGTACTCATTCTTTGCTGATAGTCACTGTTAAACCTAAAATCAGGTTTGAATAGGATTTTTATGCGAGCCTGTGTTTGTCTTTAAGCTGTGCGTATATTTTCTATTTGCGTGGTTTGTGCTGCAGTGGGAGATATTGAAACATCAACAGAACATGCAATACATGAAGAGGACTCGTCGTTCCACACTTTAGCAGAAAAATATTGGTGGTGTAAGCCTCTAATCCCTCTGTAACGCTGAAGGTTCACTCCAACTAAAACCTTGTCAGCCGACTTGGCAGACGTCCTCTAATGTCTTTTGAATTCAGGGATGCGTAAAAGACTTGAAGTCTTTGAAGATTGCTATTGCCCTCAGAAGGCAGATGGGGTGACTTGTTGCATTATATATGAAACACTGGTACTGTATTCCCATCTAAAAACCTCATCATCAACTTTTCTGACTTATTAATCACATGCACTCCTTGTATCTGGCACATCTGGAGACTTTCTGAATGAGCCCCAAAGCCACTCTACCAGCTGTGTTTAAAGGAGCAGCAATGCACACAAAACAACAGACACGTTCACTGTCGACTATTGAACCATATCTCCCTGTGTTGACCTGTGGCCACAAGCACATAAACAGATATACATGTCTATGTTCTGTGGGTTAGAGTTTCAGAAAGCCTTCCGTGGGTCCTGCCATCAATCTGTCAGCCTTATCCGTAAACATTCCAGACTCTTTTAATGGAAGCCAGGCTGAAAAGAAAAGGATGATGAAGGAGAAGACTAACAAAACAACTCTAAATCTTCAACATGAAAAGAGAAAATACTAAAACCTTAACCCTGACAAGAAAGCAGAATCAGTGAGAGGAAGGAAATTTGAAACAGATTAAGATGAGTTTTTATCAAAGATCAGAAGAAGTGGAATAAATGTCTCAGTCTTTAATCGAATCTTGAAAGAGTGAAGAGAGACAGGAAGAATGGTCTACATCTTAAATGGAATCAGAATCTCTTAATCACAAACAGAAGAGTTAAAAAGAAAAAAAAAAGACTCAGAAAACAGTAGGATTAGGAAACAGGAAGAGGAGGAGCTGCATTTGAAACACAGAAAAAAAAAATGTCTCAATCTCAAATGAAGACTCTTAGTCTGAAGAAGAATCTTATTTTAAGATGAGGTCATCTAAATCTTTATCAAGAGAGGAATGTCTGTTACAAATGATGAACGGGAGAAAATTCATTCTTAATGTCAAGTATATTCAACAGGTTCTTAATCGGAAACAGTGAGAAAAGTCTCTAACTCAAGCAGAATTGAAAAAGTCTCTAAAATCGAAAAAGAATAATGGTCCCTGTTTTGAACGGAACTAGATGAAGGAGAAGAAATTCAAGCTCATTGTTCACCTTGTGCTTTTATGGGTGGTGATATAAAAAAAGGAGACTTTTGGAACCTTGCTAGGCAGGGTTCTTGTCAGAACATCATTTTTAAGATGCCAAAACAGTTATTTAGTGTAAACATACAAAGTTGGGTTTTTCAGCAGAGAATGAAGGAACTACTGTAAGATGTCATTGGGACATTGAACAAATCTGCCAGTCTACAGAGTTCAGACTTCTTGATAATCAGATGGCATTTGAATCATTTTGTCTCACCAATGATTCAAATGTGCATCAGGGAGCAGCTGAATAGCGGTCATATTTGGTTAGTGTTGTTCAAATTCTCCATCGTTTAGTTATTATAGTTATTGCATTATCAAATAAAATGCATATGTGTTCCCACTTGCAGTCTTTATTTAATCTACGTCCAAAGACCATTCCAGCATTCTGTGCTCTAGACATTGCTTTCCTTTATTATTTGTCTGATTTTGATATTGATATGCACAAACAAAACTGTCAATTGAACCTACTACATGAGCTTTTCAATAAAAACAAAATTAAGTGTGTGTTGAATACAGATGTGAGAGCTGCATGATGAGCCTTGGCCTTGTAAACTGTGCATTACAGCAAGATCACAATTTCCAATCTGGTTGATGGATCTCAGGGATTATTGAGTGAGAGCCGGTAATTATATCAACCTGACGACTGAAGTAAACTATTACTCTTGCTACCAAATACTAAAATCTAAAGTTGGACTTTTGCAATAACACTTTCAATAATACTTTGTAACATGTATTTGTATCTTAATACTGGATTCTCTTAATGTGTACCATTTACTTAATTGACCTGTTTGTTGGATATTGTTTCAGGTCAGTGTTGTCTGTCCAAATGCAAACATTAAAAAAGGACAGAATAAGATACTTCTTCTATATCAGACAGAGGCAACTGGCGGTCCGGGGGCCACATCTGGCCCTCGGTCTAATTTTGTGCTGCCCCCAAAAATTGTATTTCAAGAAGTTTGAAGGAATATAAAACGCCCAACATAATACACAAATTGACCCCCAAAACACACAAATCGACAGCAAGATGCACAAAGTACACAAAAACACACAAAATTAGAAGAACACAAAACATAACAAAAACACACATAATGTCTCTAAAAACACACAAATTGACAATATAAATGCAGAAAAAATCCACATAATTACAAAAAAAACACAAAAAATCACAAGAACATGCATAATGACTCCAAAAACAGACAAAATGACTAAAAACTGACAAAAAACAAACAAAACCACAGAAAAAAGAAGACAAAACTGTATTAATGCTCAGATTGGTAATTTTTCTAAATGCTGACATAAATGTTGATAATGTGGCCCTCAGATCAGATACAATCACGTTTTTGTGGCCCCCGCTGTAATAGCGTTGCCCATCCCTGTTCTATACTATCCCATAAAAAGTGTAAAATACTAAATTTCTGATATTTTTATCACTAGATTCACATTTTCAAAATAATTTCTTACAATGAATCCAGAGGAAAAAGTCCTTAAATGATCAAAGGTGTTAAAAAAATACTTTTTCAAAAAAAACGTTTCTCTAATCATTTCTATCTTCCTGAAGCCTGGGATTCATCATCATCAAACGGGTGTGGACTGATGTTTCCCGCGGTGGCTGCATCTGTGTCAACTGGCTGGTTTCCCTCTTTTGTCCTTCTCCCCCCTTTTCTCCCTCTGCTTTCCCTCTGCGCGTCTGGCACAAGTATTACTAATGATTCCCAGACAGGAAGCCTAGCTTGCACCAGGGAGTCAAGTAAAATTTCCCGTCTTTGCTGTGTCATTTTCCCGCTCTTACAGGAGCTGTTTAACTTTTAATTTCCACTGAGATCAACAGCCACCTCTCCATCATGCAAACAGACGTGTGCTGGTGCAAATTAAAGCAGAATGAATGAAACAATAAGAGGCAGACACCCTTGTCCCGTGTCCACTACCTCTCACCATTGTCCCCTCCTCTTCTCCTCCAAATCTCCACAGGTTTGCATCTGCTTCTGCTGAGCTTCTGGCCAACATGAATCACGCAAAGGTATTTATAAGGCCAGAGAACATTTTGAAACACATGTGGTGCTTTTAGCTCATCAGAATGGGAGTTCAATACTCTCTTACAGTTTCATGCATGAGTGATAACTAAGTCTATCTCATAAAAGTGAGATGCAGATTGTTCTTTGGAATGATGTTGGAATTTATTCTGTACACTGGGGATTTGGTGAGTGAGAATTCATCAAGAGAAAATATGTAAAGACAAAGCAAGAAGAGATTGTGATTCAAGCCAAGTCTGCCTCCATGGTTTCAGGCTTTAAGATAAGTGAACTGTTTTTGACCACTGCAATCAACACACTCTCATTATGCAATAGAAAAGCATTAAATCAATAACTACTCCTGACATCTTTTAGTTCCCTCTCTTGAGATGTTATAGTGAGTAATCCAGCAAAGGCCACATTTAAAAGCCGCACAACGATAAGAGCTGTCGGCCTGTTTCTTTCCATTTATCAAACGTCTGTGCTGCAGGGATGAGGTTGAGGAGCCTGACTTTCAGCCTCTCTGTTTTCTTTCCATCTCCTCCTCCCACTTTGTTCACTCTTCCTGACTTCCCTTATGCCTCTCCCTCAGTGTATAGTGTTTCTTTTTACATTTGATCCCTAAAATTTTGGCTAGAAAGACTAATACGTGGACTTTGTTCTGTTAAATATTTCAATTCCATTGTTTGTTTGTTGGCTCTTTTGATCTAAAATGTTTAGGTACAGATTGGAAAAAGTTTGCCCGTGTGTGGCAATCTTGGCCTTAATGTCTCCTTCAGTGACCCATTTGTGGTTCACATCTTTCTCCCCTTAACTCACAAAAAGGAGCAGCAGAAGCACTTTTGTTGCATTTTTTTTTTCAGACGAGTGTCATTTTAGATGCAGCCTAGAGGTTTTTCTTCTCACATTGCACTCAGCTAGGCCTTATTAGGCTTTTCCCCTGCAGGCAAAAAAAGATGTAATAAGTTAGCTGGGAGTTGTGTGGTGGCATGCCTTCAGATTTTGTCTTTGATAAAAGATGCTACATCATTATGGGATTAATGATGACACTGTGTGTTGCCAGATAGAGTTGTTTTTTTTCTCCTCTTCAAATCTTCAAAGTCTCTCACTTTAAGTTGCACCAAGCAATTCAGGCCTTGTCCAGCTTCTGTAAAACGCCTTATGGTAAATGCCACAATGGGTAGAAGACGCTTATATTGAAAGAAAACAGGACTACTGAAAAGACAGATAGGAAATTGAGGTTAAAATGGTCATGAAGCATGTTGGAAGCTCCAAAAGCAACTTTTTCCAAAGCCTTGACAAATTGTGGTTGTTTAAAACAACACAGAAATTGTTCAGTTATTTCAAATTCCCCTTAATCAGATCTTTGAAAAGCTAAAATTCCACAGACTGTAAAGATTTTAAGAGACTATAAAAAAGAGAGGCAAAGATTGAAAAAATGGATGACACAAACTGTTTTTACAAAGAAAAAAAAAAAAAGAAAACTGGGAACAATATATTTTCCTCATTCAAACTCTTGTCTTTGATTCAACATCACAGCAGCCATTTGAAGTTACCAACTTCCCAAAGCAGTGCTAGAAGAATGTACTGACAGATGGTTCTCATCTAAACAATCAACAAATAAAGTGTCCAAACACTTCTCACAGCCGGCTAAAAAATGTTGAAAATATCACTCAGTTTGTTGGTGAGAGATTTATGAGAAGAGGTCAAAAGAAAATCTATTTGGCAGTGGAGTCAGGAACCAGCATCAACAGCACCACCACACCCCCTTCCCTCCTTTCCCTGAGCTGTTTGCAGACAGGACTGGGAATGATTAGCTTTCCAAAGACAAAGCCAGGAGTACTGGAAGTAAGCTCCGGCAAAATACCTGTAATATACACAACACATGCACACAAAGAAAGAAAGGGCTGTCAAGGGACGTGAAAGCAGAGTAATGTATGTGGAAGTAAAATGAAACTAAATTGAGTTTGACACACGCAAGATAGAATATAGCATCATCGACAAACAGTTTGAGACCATACATGCTACATTTAGCAAGATATCTCTCTTTATTGCCCAACAAATTATATTAACATCTAATTTTACATTATCCTTCACACTTCCTCTATTCATTCCCATAGTTAAAGGATGAACCTACCTGTGCTCAGAAGCTAGGCAAAGAAAGCAGAAGTGAGTGAGATGAGCTTGACTCCTAAAATCCAGTCGAGGGGGATGAGACTGTGGAGTGGCTCAGAGGGCCTATGTGGTAATTGGACTCGGAGTGCGTGCAGCCAAGATCAAGCAGGTGTGCTCTGTCAAAACAAGGGGAGGAGTGAGAGAGACGGAGAAGGAAAGGATGAGAGAGAAAGGGAGTAACAGGAGAGAGAGGGGAGAGAGACAGAAGGAGGGAGGGGTCCGACCACCAATCTCCTCTAAAGACCAAAACAATTGGTGCAGACGTTCCTTCGTCTTCGCTGCAAGCTCCAAAAACAGCTGGAAACGGAGAAGGGAGGAAGAAAAAACCGGAGCGAGGCAGAGACAAGGAGCAAAGAAGCAAAGAAGGAAAAGAAGTAAGAGAAAGAGGCAGAGTCTGAAGCAGTACGCAGCGATTGGGCTGGCAGCCTCTCTGACTGTGACATCTGGTAATGATAGGTCCTGTATGGAGCTCAGCTGAAAACACTGCACACTAACTCTCGGCCTATTTCACACTCTGTCATTCATTCTCATTCAACCGAGAGACCGACGACCCTCAACAAACATAAAAACACACAAACTACACACTTCAGATTCAAGTCCACCCTAACAAAAAAATGTCCTTCTTGAACCGATTTCCCTTCAGATCTTCATTAGGTTTGCTTGTGTTGCTTAAAAGAAGTATTGAGCTTTACTGAACAAAAGGGAATTAAAGAGGGATCACTGTGGGATGTGAGGTACAAGTCTTAGATTTTCTACCTTTGTTTTAAGGGTTATTTTGCAAGCGAATCCATTGCTAGAACTGTATACTGGGTACAATTGTAAACCATTCATAGATATTGATTAAAAACTTTAGTCAATGTAAGAACTAGTGCTGTCATGAGACTAAAAGAATTGTGCGATTAATTAATCATGCTCCGAAATGAATTAATCTAATTAATCTCTTTTTTAATCGCACCTAAAATGACTAAGAAACGCCCCCAACTTGAGGTATTTTCATTTAAATTACATTATTGTGGCAGAGAAAAACATTGATATATAACAAAGTGTCTTTATGAATTCACTTATTGTTTTTGACAGACTTGTACAGATGCAGGTATAGAAATTTAAATATCTCTAAATAATTGAAAATACAAGTGAAATAATACATCATATGTAGTGCTATAAGTTAGCGCATCAAAAACAGTAAGAACACTTTTCTGACACCAAACTTGTTGCTTTTTCTCTCCTTCAGATAATAATATTTATCGAGTGAGTTTGTTCATTTGTCAGTCACGGCGTGCTTACAGCATGTTGCAGTGAGCACTGTCCGAGTGTCCGTGCTAGCATTGAGCTGGTAGCGAAGGCTGCAAGGCTCCTGTGATAAGGCAAACTCTTTCTTGCACAATTTGTACACAACTAGGCTTTAAGTTTTCCATCCGGTGTTTTAGGCCATCTCCCACAAGTCTCCCATCTTGTCTGTGCATCAGTATTATGGGTATACCGGAAACTCTTGAAACAAGAAAGGTTCCGCGCTGTTTGGAGTGCAAATTTTTTTTTCCTGTAATTAATTAATAGCAATTAACACGTTAAAGTGACAGCCCTAGTAAGAACATAACATTATTACATCGAAAGTGACAATTTTCTGAATAAAATGCCGGTTTATTCCACTTGTCATTACATGAAATACTCAACATGTCTAGATATCATGTGGTCTAGGCCCTTGTTGTGCGACATCTATCTGTGACGTAACTAAGGGTGCGTTCTGACCAAAGAATCCTAGATTTAAAGTGCTCTAGGATTTACCCAGATTTTCTGTCTTGTTTTGTGCTTTGTACTTTCTTTCTTCTTAAGCTTTAAAAGTGTCAGACAGCCGAAGAACAGGTCCCATCCTGTCCTGCTTCCCCTGTTCTCAACCTGGCTGTGTTATTTTATAGAAGGCAAAGGTCAGACCACACATGAACAGCCCCTAAGCTTCATCATTGGTGAGACAATATATAAGTAACAAAACCCTGTTTATCACCATGGATCCGTGCGATAATCTTTGAGCACAAACTGAAGGAAAGAAGGATGAAAACTGGAGTCCAGCTTGGAAAGAGTTCAGGGACCAGGAGGATTACAGGAGCATGATGTGAATTCCTGGCTAAGTCCAGGTGTCCGACGCAACTGATGAGATCATATCTGGCACATGTTTTAATATCTGAATGGAAGCATTAAGGACAAGTCAATTCATCCTTCAAGCTCCTGAGCTCAGATGGGATTTTTTGATAGGCTGTATTAAAGGTAAATACCTAAAGTGAAGAGCAGAAATCCTGAGTTTCTGTGATTTCTGTAGGTTCACCATCTTGTCCCAACATGTTCATCCATAGGAGCTCATTGATGGATTGCTCAACATGCCAACTCATACATATACAACACTTTATTCGGAGATGGCAGCAAAATATGCACCCTCGAGGCCATACGTCACACAACCTCTTCTTTATGATAACAAAGATTATTTTCTCTTTGTTCACTCTATATTTACATTTAAATGAACCCCCAACTCGATTGCACAGTAGCCTTTGGAGCATCGTTCCATGGCGAGAAAGACTTGCAATCCCACAGAAGTCATCGACTCCTTAGAAGAAAGAAATTTGTCATGTTCTCAAACTCCAGGGATGATCTCACATGTCTTTTGTGGTCTATTTCTCTTTGGCATAATGAGCTCAAATTAGGTTCTATTAAAAAAGGCTGTGCTCTGAGAGCATTGATCAAGCATGATTTATGACTTCAAATCTACAGCCAAAAGACACAGAATGGAAGATATTGAGTTGGGTTTTAATAATCAAAAGATCCCCAAAAACTGCAAATAGTTTTCCCTGGGGTTGAACATTCCTTTTTAAAGGAGAGCTTTGTAATGCACTTGTCGTTCCCATTGGTAAACCCAACAGTCGCTAAAACAGCCAGATTCTTAACTCCCTTTCTTGACCCTGAGTGATTCACCAGCAGGGAGGCAAGGTCTGCTTTTCTCATCTGTGAATGGAGTTCCTCTGTTGTGACAGACAACACACACACACACACACACACACACACACACACACACACACACACACACACACACACACACACACACACACACACACACACACACACACACACACACACACACACACACACACACACACAGCCAAAGTAACAGTGGAGGCACCAAGTGACAAGCCGACATTGAGTGGTTGAAAAAGGAGTGTATTTGGACCAATTAAAGCGCGACTGTGTGGTGATACTTATTCATATGATGATTACTGCAAAAAAACTCCTGACAATTTTCTTTTTTAAGGAAGTAACACAGGACCAGACACACACACACACACACACACACACACACACACACACACACACACACACACACACACACACACACACACACACACACACACACACACACACACACACACACACACACACACACACACACACACACAGCCTTTGTTTATGTAGTCAGGGCTGGAGTTGGTTTACTTAAGTAATTAACACAATTACTGTGGACTGGTACAATATTTTGGACCAGTGGTTTCCAACATTTTTTGGATCAGGACCCAATTTTGATATCACTAATTTTTGGCGACCCCAAAGATTTTTTTACCCTGTAATTTTTTATCATTTTTGATTGTGTTTGTTATGATGTGTAACAAATACAGAGTAGCCAGGATTAGTGCACAGTGACAATCAGATATTTTTAAACTGCATTTAATTTGAACTAGATTTATGTTTGAGAAAGTGAAAATAATGGATAGTTATTTAAAATTTTGTGTTTTAACTTGAAAAAGAATAATCATTTTAAACTTTAACATTTATTTTTAATCAGTAATTTTAATTTGTTTTAATCAATTACTAGACACTTCAGGCGACCCCGCATGGGGTCACGACCCTAAGGTTGAAAAACACTGTTTTAGACTGTCCTAATAATTCTGACATTCTAAATCTATTTTTAAAATATATTATAATCTATTGTATAATACAATTTAAAATATACAGTATAACACCTGATATAGCCACTACAGATACTATCTAATAAAATCTACATATTTATAGAAAATAAAAAAGATCTAGTACAATAAATAAATATGATAATAGTTCATCATGATGATGATGACGATGATAATGATTGAAACATTTAAAAATAATAGGGTATTACACTGAACAAAAATATAAATGCAAAACTTTTGTTTTTGCTCCCATTTTTCACGAGCTGAATTCAAAGAACTAAAACATTTTCTGTATACACTATAGACCTATTTCTCAGAAATATTGTTCACAAATCTGTCTAAAACCTTTGAGAGATAATCCATCCCACCTCACTGGTGTGGTATATCAAGATGCTGATTAGACAGCATGATTATTGCACAAGTGTGCCTTAGGCTGGCCACAATAAAAGGCCACTCTAAAGATGTGCAGTTTTGCTTTATTTGGGGGGAGAACACCAGTCAGTATCTGGGGTGAGCACCATTTGCCTCACGCAGTGCATAGAGGTGATCAGGTTGTTGATTGTGACCTGTAGAATGTTGGTCTACTCCCCTTCAATGGTTGTGGATATTGGCAGGAACTGGAACACACTGTCATATACGCCGATTCAGAGCATCCCAATGAGTATGCTGGCCATTCAAGAACTGGGATGTTTTAAGCTTCCAGGAATTGTGTACAGATCCTTGCAACATGGGGCCGTGCATTATCATGCTGCAACATGAGTTGATGGTCGCAGATGAATAGAACTACGGTCTCGCTCTTCATCAATAAAAAGTACCTGTGTAGGTTGTCCATAACATATGCCTGCCCATACCATAACCCCACCGCCACCATGGGCCACTCCATCCACAACGTTGACATCAGCAAACCGCTCACCCACACGACGCCACATACACTGTCTGCCATCTGCCCTGAACAGTGAAAACCGGGATTCATCCATGAAGAGAACACCTCTCCAACATGCCAGACGCCATCAAATGTGAGCGTTTGCCCACTCAAGTCGGTTACGATGACAAACTGCAGTCAGGTCGAGACCCCAATGTGGACGACGAGCATGCAGATGAGCTTCTCTGAGACGGTTTCTGGCAGTTCGTGCAGAAATTTTTTGGTTATGCAAACTGATTGTTGCAGCAGCTGTCCGGGTGGCTGGTCTCAGACGATCATGGAGGTGAACATGCTGGATGTGGAGGTCCTGGGCTAGTGTGGTTACACGTGGTCTGCGGTTGTGAGGCCGGTTGGATGTACTGCCAAATTCTCTGAAGCATTCAATTCACGGGCAACAGCTCTGGTGGTCATTCCTACAGTCAGTATGCAAATTGCACGCTCCCTCAGAACTTGTGACATCTGTGGCATTGTTCTGTGTAATCAAACAGAACATTTGTGGAGTGGCCTTTTATTGTGGCCAGCTTAAGGCACACCTGTGCAATAATCATGCTGTCTAATCAACATCTTGATATGCCACACCTGTTGGGTGGGATGGATTATCTCTGCAAAGGAGAAGTGCTCACTAACACATTTAGACAGATTTGTGAACAATATTTGAGAGAAATAGGTCTTTTGTGTTTTAGATTTTTGAGTTCAGCTCATGAAAAAGTGTTGTGTTTATATTTTTGTTCAGTATAGATTTAAACACAATATGATTAAACAAAGTTTCTAAAGAAAATGGTATAAAACCATTTTCTTCAGAAAACTATAGAATTCTAGTAAACTTTCATGTAAATGTATTGCAAATGTGGGGTTTTTTTTTTTTTTCCATATGATGGAGGCGTGTTCAAAGGTTGTTTGATCATAATTAGTCTTCACTATTATAAGATGATCAATTGACAGCACAGCATGTTTGCATAGAAAAAAAAATGCAAAGCATCCTCAGTGCCACATCTTACAGAGAGACAGACAAACAGATCCGAAACACACTGTGCTCATGGTTCCTGGTACAAACCAGGTCGATCAGGCTCCGATTGGCCTTTTATCTGCATGGCGACAGACTCCTCATGCAGGATGAAACACTTCGGCACCAGCCGAAATCCTGTAATGGATACGGTGAAATAGACAAACACAGCTGGTGAGCAGAATAGCATTTAAACATTTAATGGTGGATTAATGGTAATTGCATGTTTTTAAACAGGGGAAAAAAGGATGGGTTGGTTTATTATTCAGGATCGTTTACCAACCTGCTTCACAAAGAGGAAACTGGAGACAAATAGGAGTTAATAAGCAGTGTGTTGGCTGCTCTGTCTCCTCAGCGTGGCTTTGAAGTACCTGGTCAAACACAGCTGTTTTACTGGAATCAGAGCTCAGGTTTAAAGTAATTGCATGGTTTTAATGGAACTGGGATTGAGCTCATGAACATAAAGTAGCTTTGCAACAAGTATGAGAGGTTTTGAATTAAGGATGTAATGCATAGAGTGGCCTTTAAAAAAGCAATGCATTGACAATGTTTTGATTCTGTGGTTGTGGCTGTTTTTTTGGATCATTTCTGTCCCTTTTTGCACTTTTATTTTAACTTTGCATGGGTTTTGTGTTGCTTTAGGTTTACATAGGCTTTCAATATGCTTCAAGGCTGGGCATGAATTTTCCTCGGCTCATCCAGTCTTATTTTTATTGTCAGTGAGGAATGTAGTTTTAGTGTCTCAGCACGATTCAAATCAATGAGTCTGAATGTTAACTAATAGTTCTTCCAAATGTAAGCCAGATTATTTTTTTTATTGTTTTAGGTAAATTCATGACTCTCTAAGACACTTTCATTAAACTACTGCTCAATGCTACTCCGTGTAAAATCCTGTAAATGCAATAGTTTTAACTTTTAGGTTTATAACCTGATAAAAGTCAGCTCTAAAGACTGAAATTCAGCAGTTTAACATTTGCTGTTGCAACTTTTCAGACCACTGTTGCTGAGAACTTGTTAGAATCACCGTTATTTCAGTGTGGCTTGACTTCAGCAGAATTTGAACCAATTAGAAGAAAATACTACCATATATTGGCAGGTGTTAAAAACTAAATGTCACAAATTACCAGTTAAAATGTTTTTCCTCCCACCCTTTTATTTCCCAAGACTTCAAGCCAGCTATTGTACAAAAATAAATAGTTTTGAACACATTTAGCATGTCTGTAGTCCACATGGTCCACATGTGGACTCCTGTACAACTTAAATCCCCTTTAACAAACTTTGAAAACAATTCTGTCAACAATCTAATTACATCATCATACAAAGAAATATCAATATTCTCTCTAGACAGTGAGTTTCCATTGATTTGGAGTGATTTTTGAACTTTTTGCTTCTGTGTATAGTTGTGTGGCCAGAGTGGACAGAAGGCACAGGTACACAATGTACAACACAGACCTCTTAACACAGCCTTTGATCGGCTTTGGCCCACTTTGGCCACCCCAGTGAAATTCATCTGGACTGCTTCTGTATCCTATGACCCTGTTTGCGTAATGGGCTGTTAATGTGTGTCAGCAGACTCCTATGAACATTTACTGTGTCTGGAGCAACTGTTACAGAGCTTTTGGTTTTCTTTTATAGGCCTACTTGGACTAATATGTTGGATCCAAGTCCAATTTGTGGGCAGTATTGTATATAATCCATTCTGTCAAGAATCCTTTGGATCATTTGTGTCAGGGTGCGTTTACATCCAAGAAATCCTAGAGTGGTTAAAACATTTTTGCTTGCATAGTCCACCTCGTAAAGGCGGTGTGAACATGCAAACAAAGTCTGGAGCAGATCAGGTAGACTAATTCTAGTGCGATTGTTTCTGCTGGCCTCGAAGCATTTCCAATCAAAGTCTAGAGCGATTTGGGAGCATAGTGAACACAGACGCTTTCAGCTCAGACCAAAAGCAGGAAGTGTTGAAGATGGCATAGAGCGCACGGCATCGTTAGCCTGGCGATAAGCCACACCCACTTCCTTAGGGTTAGGGTATGGTAATTCTGTTTTTCCTGCTCACTTCTTTGGTGAAAGAAACCGAGCCAATCAGAGCCATAAAGAAAGGACTTCATATCTCCTGTGCCAAAAACTGCTCTGTTTTAAAAGACCCAGATATGTTGTTGAAACCACAACAAGAAGAGGCTTTAAAACTGTAAGTCTGCACTGTACTATACGCCATGTTCCTCTGCTGGCTCCGTTTTGAGAAAAAGATCTACGCTTGTCGCGCTATTGTCTTCACATCCGCTTTTCGTTTGATGGTTTTTTTGTCCCACCCCGCTTAGCCCCCTTGTACTTAAATACCTTGTGAGCGCTTCCACAGTAATTGTCTGTATTAAACATTGTATAATACAAGGAGATTGGGAGGGATTCTAGGCTACAGCATTGTAGGTGGGATGCAGAACTGGCTAATTTGTGAAACAAAACGTCAAAAGCATGACAATATGTTGCTGCTTACTTATTGAATGTTGTGAAACAACGGACGGGGAAGGCAAAATTTTCTGCGCGCTCTTACGTGCTTGCTTTGTCCAATAAATGAGAGCCTCTTCTTCTCATTTCTGTTTGTCTACCGTGAGCACTACTTTAGTAACAGTGCCCCCAAGCGACTAGCTTATGCAACTGCATCAGAAGCTGTTTGAAGAAGATCAAAAGGTGCGCTGTGAACACAAACTGAGCCAAATCAAGTTGATTATATTATTAGTACTCTACCAATTCGACCAATGTCCGGTACTATACCGGTGTGAAGGCAGCCTTTGAAGGCCTGCTGCATGTGCTGCTGTAGCTCTAAATGTTCACTGGATATCTGAGAGGCTTCATTAATCTCCTGCATGGGCTAAGGTATGTTTTGTGGGCACAGTGTATTCCTTTCCACTCCAGTCTGTTTCTGATTAAGCGAGCTGAGGTGAGCGGCCAAGCTGCTCCATTGTCTGCAAGCCAGTTGCGTGTGACCCCTTCACAGAAATTTGGATTCAAACAGATTTTTCAGCTGCCAAGTTTTTCTATTTAGCAAAAAAAAAGCTTTAGGAGCTTAAATGTATTATTTTCCCACAGTTTCAAAATCTGAAGTCAGGAAGACAGAACAAAATTGTTTGGTTTGTTAGGGGATTCAAAGCTGTTTGTTGTTTTTATTTGAAGTGTCATCATTGCTATCAAACCCCATCTGTTGGCATCCAAGCATACTCCTTGGAAAAGTTCAACATGTACATTCAGGAAAGGGAAAACACCCTAAGTGGAGGAAAGGGACTGAAACTGGAAAGAAAACTAACATTAAAGTGTCAAATATCAGTTATTTCTGATAGGCAAAACAGTGCTACAATAAGTTACCATTTAGTCAGCAATAATTAAAAGTTTTTGCTCACCTATTTACACCAACATGAGCAAGTCAACAGTAAATATATTATTATATATTATTTTAGGGCTCCTGACGGCCATTAGGTTCAAATAGGATTCATTTTGACAGTGTTAGAAAAGATTTTCATTGTGTGCCTTCTTCTAATGACGAAACTGAAAATGTGTTTCTAATCGTCCTTGTACAGTTTACACCTCCAGTTTGAAGTTTTCTTAATCTGTCTTGACAGGGCAACAAATACAGTGCCGTGTCAGCATTTTGTAAACGTGGGCGAGCTGACTTGAATGAATCCCGGCAGAAACATTTATGTGACGCAATAGAGATAACTCATGTCAAAACATGTAAGTCACCCCTCGGTCTATTGGAGACGCCTCGCTGCTGGTATGTGTTGCTTTGGTCTTACATGTTTAGCATGACATGACATGTAATGTCTGGCTTAAAAAGCCAAGTAGCAATGGTGAATCAAAGCCTTTCTGAGGAACGATTGCATGTTCTCCCAGATTGTGCCTGGGCAAATTGGTTGAAGAATGATTCTGCAGTTCACCTAGGAACTGAAGCCAAAACCTTAGAACCCCAAAGTCATGAAAGAAAGAACCCAAGGTTTATTAGAAGTATTGCATGTAAGCATAGGCAACAGAGCACTCGGAGAGCGCAATCCTTCGCCAAGAGCCAAAAATCTTTTTCGCCAAATATCAGTTATCTGGACCAGTGATCCTGATCATGGTACCAGGATTGTTCACACTTTAAAGGCTTGGAAAAAAATTGAGGAACTAACCCAACATAACAGACAAATTTCATAAAGTTCGGTCAATTTCAAACCAAAATACGAATTTAAATATTTTTGATGCAATTTTTCAAACTGATCCATATTATTGATCCAAAAATTCATCCAAAATTGAATAGAATCTCTTTAATAGAGTCTTCCATGGCATAAGGTCGATCTTTGGTTACAATTTTGTCAAAACTTCTGTGAAAATCTTCCCTTTTGGCGGAGGTAATAACTAAACCTATAGAAGCTTTACTTTTAGTTTTATTCATAAGGCTGACATTACTCTGTCTTTAACATGAATAATGTGTCATGAAGGCTGTCATAAAGTGTAATTCACTAAATTATGACACATTTGGAGCTATGTTGATCTTTTTGGGGTTAGGTGGAGGGATCTAGTGGGATTAGCTTGGGTTTGGGTTAAGGGTTAGGGTTAGGGGTTTGGGTAAAGAAGGGTAAGAGTTAGGGAAGGGGTATTCCCTAACCCTAACCCACCTGAATCAAATGAATGGCTCGTTATCATGCTTCTGCAGAGCTTGATGAGAACACATTGGTTTCAACCAGAGGGATATTCCATAAAGTGGGTTATGTTCAAACTCTAAGCATGTTCAACCTCAAATGAGGGAAGCACTGAGTGTCCCATTCCTGAACGTGAGGTATGTTCTTCTCTGACTATGTCACCATGGTAACATTCTCCGTGAACTGAACCTGCTTGCTGGTCTAAGAAATAAGAAACCCTAGGTTTCGACCTGGCTCTGCCCACCTGAACGCCGCTTCTCAAGGAACACTTTCATTTAGCTTGACACTTTTCTCTGTCACACATTAGTAACATCACACACCACAGACGTGCTCACATCATTACAAATGTTGTGTCGCTTTAGGTAAGGAGGTGCGTTTGACAGTGTAGGGTCGGAGGTTTGAATACAAGCTCAGGCAAATTTTTGATGACTTTTTCAGACGACTCTGGCGACGACATTACATTAATTATCAATATAAATGACATGACGTCAAGAGGCTGTTGCTGTATTTATAGCCACTGTAGCTGGAGGGCTACACTTCCCCAACTTACTGGGGCCAAATGAAAGTGGAACACTCCTTGCATACACCTTTTAAATTATAATTAAAGTTTTTTTGTGAATTCATCCTTTAAAAACTCTGTAAGTTGAGGATTTAAACCGTAACTACAAGTGGAGCTGTCAATGAAAAGTGCTGTAATCCTACGGCTGTAGAAGAAGTGATCAGCCCTCTCAGTGGAACAGCCCTCCCAGCGATGCAGCCCCGCCTCCATAGACACATTTTATTAATATCATTCCCCGGTTGTCATTTCACTGGCACGATGAAGTGATGAAGCGACCAAAAACGTGACTAATCACGGGCGGTTTAAGCGACTGTAGTTGCTGAAGTGGCGTTCTGTGTGAACGCACCTTTAGAACAGGCTCATATTCCACAAACGCCGGTTTATTTCACCCATCGGGATGAAATAAATCGCTCTTTTCCGGGTGGTTGCCATGGTAGTTCGTGTGATTTTTGCTCAATTGATGATGGCTTTTTATCGTGCTTGTGCACTTAAGTGTCCCAAGGTTTACATACCCAGGGTTGATTGATCAACTTCATACCAGCTATAATAGAATCAAATACCCGGAGTTTTCATTGCGGGGTATGTCGACCCAGAGTTTAAGGATAGAGTCAGGGTTTGTTGAACCTCCTTTCTGGAATACACCTCAGGTGTGATGGAGCAGGGAGACATCTAAAAGTCTCAGGAATCCGGCCCTCGAGGACTGGAGTTGAATACCCCTGGGTTAGGGTAATGAACTACACTTCATGACACCTTATTCATGCTGATGACAGGTGTCATGTCATAATGTTGCCAAAAATTAAAAGCAAAATAAAACAAGTGTCTTTTTTACACCTGCAGCATCAGTTGTGCAGGATTTTCAATTGGGAAAAAATTTGCTCCATCTGTTTTAACACTTGCTCTTAATATTTTACTGTAAAAACTTTATATGATTTATTTGGTTAGTGCATGATTGGCATTCATTGTGCTAACCTTGACTCATCCAATGACGGCAGGTCTGGGAGGAATCTTGCTTTCCTTTACTGTTTGATTTATGGCATTTTTTTCCGATAATGTGAAGAAAAAGACCATCTGTTGACATTCTGCTTTTTTAGTCTTTATTGTGTGGGTATTTTTCCTTGAAAATGTCTTTCTTGTCAAATGTATGGAAATGCATGAGCTTACTAACAGGAATAACAGATGGATCTGCACAAACTCAACAAAAATTAAACAACTTATTAAACAATTAATTTTGGTAAAGTAACTCACTATAGTCAGTGATGCTGTTTAACAGATATACTGTATTTCAGCTCAAACACACAAATGCTACTTGAAGCCACAGTTTGCAGCACAAACAAGTTGTCAACAAGACAAGAACATGTGACTTTATCTGATCGACAACAAGCCGAGGAAAGATGCTCTGCCAAACACAACAAGAGGCTGATGGAGGCAAACTTTTTTAAACATAATAGAAAATGAATCATGGAAAAATCTCAATACCCTAAAGAAAACTGTTGAGTCAACCCATTCTGATCA
This sequence comes from Gouania willdenowi, assembly GCF_900634775.1. Taxonomy (NCBI): domain Eukaryota; kingdom Metazoa; phylum Chordata; class Actinopteri; order Blenniiformes; family Gobiesocidae; genus Gouania; species Gouania willdenowi. The sequence goes on from NC_041049.1 coordinate 8,144,584, forward strand.
TTTCCATGACAAAGACTGACGTGATAATTTGGAAAGATTGTATGAAGTCATTTTTGGCTTGTTTCAGACAAAAAATTCAATAAAGAAGTTTTTGTATGAATAGAGGCTTAGAAGACATTTGAGAATGACAAAGCCAGCGACAACTCAATACAGTTGAACATAATAATGATGTACCTGGCCTTGCCCTCAATGAGAGCTATTTGACATTGTTGGAACAAGGTAAAGCAAGTATTCAAGATGAAATCCTCAAATAAGTCACTTCAGGCTATTAGTCACAAGTCTTGATGCTTGTTAGGCTGCTTTGAATATGCTTGGTGCTAAGGTAATTGGCAACTTTTTAAATCAATGGCTTGCTTATTTTATTGCAAGGCACGCTATTGGCTAAATTAGTTGCCATAGTCATTAATCGACGCCTTGGTTCCGGTCGTATTTTGATTAACTGTATTCTGCTGATTTTCTTCAAAGCTTTATCTGGTTTTAACAAACATACAGTACATTCATGCTGCTGCTCCTCAAAGCAACATGTCTCCACTTCAGTCCAATTACAGCTTTTTGTGGTCATTTTTTATGTAATTAGGCTGTTTCTAGCTTGCTACGCAACCTGAGCGTCAACTTTACTTCAGCAGGTAGAAAGAGGAGTCTGCTGTTTCGTTTCAATAAGACATGAAAAAACCTAATGCAGTGATTTGGATACTTCATGCTCGTGATATTATTTTCAAAAATCTAATGTAAACTGGCTTTCACTAGATTACCAACTCCAAAGTCTATATGCTTTCACTTTTACACAAAGTAATTGAGATTTTAAAGTGATTTGCAATTCAAATTTTGACACTGGGAATTATGGTATATCTTTTAAATCTGACTAAAACTAGACAAAAACAAACCATTGACACAAGTAGGATGACTAAAACTATGGCTAAAATGTTTTTTAGTTGGAAAAAAGTCTGTCTGTATGTCCTGACATACAAAAGCCAGTTGAGTAACATTGGCACTAACTTATCCACAGGTTTGTTTAACAAAAACTTCCAAGATAGACAGAAACCATAAATAAACTAAAATAAGACGAAAAGTAAGATTTGCTGTCAAAATCAAAACTGAAGTACTCCACGCACCAACAACCATTTTCTCGTCTTTCAGTACAAACTAGGGTTGCGTTTCAGTGCGAGGAACCTAGACCAACGCATATGTCCATCTTTGAACCCTTGTTATATTTCACAGCTTAGTTAATGCTTGCCCTTCTGGGTTTCATCCCCCACTTGGCTAAACATCAGCTCTTGTTGGCAGAATTTTATGTAGATCTCCTGGAAAGTTGTTCCACCAAACAGCTTGAATAATTTTTTTCCAACATGGAAACAGTCTATGGCTGTTTACTGACTCTTTTAACAAAATGCACATTTTCTAAACAACTGGGACTGTTTTAATACTAACTATATTACATCTATTCAAGGGGATTTTGCTGATCAAGGTAATCCATAATATTAGATTATATTGCTCCCACTTGTCATACATAACTCTGAGAAAGGATAAATTGTGCTATATTTGGCCTACATAACTCTTATATTCCATCCTTAGCCACACCCTGAATTGGCATCAGTCTTTACTTTTTGGTGAACGTTCAACTAGTGTGGATACTAATTAAACAAAGAAGGAAGTCCTATTCCTCTTGCCAGGCTAAAAAACTTCCTTTGTGTATGCTGGAGTCGATTCTAACCAAAATGTCAGTTTAGCAAGACTGATGGCACCCTTTTCTTGCTCCATCAACAATTTTCATTCAGTATGCCAGAAGAGCAGCAGTCCAATTTCCCTTTTTTAGTCTTTCAAGTGTAGAAAGGAGCTCTATGCTACTTACAATGATCATCTGTGAACAAAGTGCAGAATTTCTTCCCAATCATGGGGAAAAGCAGAGAAAACTTGGACATACTTGAAAATCCGACTTTTATCTTTTCCCCTCTCTTTGCATTTCCCTCCACACTCATCAACGACATCATAGCATAACAATGAAACCATATCCCATTGCAGTCCCTTCTGCACATGCATCCACATTCAGGAATTCCTCCAATCACATGGGATTTAAATTAAATCTGTAGGAGTACTTGAAATTCCATGCGATTGCATTGTAGATGGAAGGAACAATTTGTGCAGGAACACAGGGGAACGCTCGCTGAATATGGAAAATACCTTTGAGTACTTGTCATGTGAAATATACGTGTTAGGTTCAACGTCCACATAATGACTGCTGCTCCATTTTTTCCTGGGGGCAGAGAAGGCGATAAATCAGAGTTAGGCAGAGATAGTTTAAGAACACAAGCATCAAGAGATAAATAGAGTGTTGTTGGAGACAATTTGGTGTTGGCCACATGTGTGGGTTCCCAAACTCAAGAGGATTTTATCTATGGTAATGGCAGGCCAGTTTTGCATGGAAGGGATAAGACATGGTTAAAAATCTCTCCAGCGTTCTCTTGAGGTTTTCCAAATGACTGCAAGCAGAACAGGCTGTGTGTGCTAGAAGTCAAATGTTCTGGAAGGGAACATTTCTAATCAACTCCATGAAGTTGCACCAGCCAATATATTGCATGGCAGTTAGTCAGCGGTTTGGAAGCCGGTGTTTATCATTGAACATTGAACTCATTGGGTTTCCAATCTAGATTTTGTGTCTGGCAGGTTGGATCGAGATATTTTAGCTCCTTCAAAACATGCCGACGAGAGAATCCATCAGTTGCTCTTGGATTCGTCCTTGTTTACTCAACAGTCTGTACTATTCTTTTTTTCATGTACTTTATATTTTTTCATCCAGGTTGGTGTAGCTTTTCTTTGTCTATTCTCTCTGAATAATCTACGATTAATGGGAAAGATGACCGTAGAAATACAGTGAACACACATCCAGTCCTCTCTCTTATTACTGCCAGTAAGACCTTGTATCCCAGAAGAATCAATGTGCAACTTGTGGCTTGTACCAAAGTGAGAACACACGGTAAAATTGCTTGTACCAAATAGAACACAGATAAAAACAGTGTTTAACATGAGCATTCAGAGAGCGCAAACCTCCGGCAAGCGCCAAGTGTCCTTTTTGCCAGAAATTGGCAGTTATCTGGATCAGTGATCCTGATCATGGTACCATGATCATTCACACTTTATAGGTATGTAAGACATTTATATTCCCATTAATAACAATACAGTAGGTCCAAATGGATGGACACCCCATTTTATTGAAAAATCTCAATGAAATGCGCAAATCCGAATCCATTTCAAACAAAACTCAATGGGGTAATTGAGCAACAACCCAACATACTGTAAATGAGTCAGTTTTGATAGAGATCGATCAATTTCACAGTGAGATATGATTTTTATAAATTTTGCCAATGTGATTTTTCAAACTGATCCAAAATCAGTATATTGGTCCGGATCACCTCCAAAATGTAATGGAATCTTCCATGGTGTAAGGTTTATCTTTGGTTACAATGTTGTCAAAATCTGTTAGGTACGTTTGACTTAATCTTGCAACCAGAAAAATATGACATCCTTGGTAGAGGAAATAATCCTTACTTTACTACTTTACTAAAACCAGGTTATCTGCATTTATAAATCCCAGACTTGCTAGACTAGTCCAATTATTACCCCCTGAATCAAATTCATGGATGACTCTATAGGAGAATTGTTACTATCATTGATACTTGTTTGTTTGAATGGAAATATCAGAGATGTATTTCTCTGATTGCTTGTAATTCATCAGGTGCAGTACCCGCTAGGGTTTTGGAACTTTATTGCCAATGTTACAAGAGTTAATGCTAAAGGTTACAACACATCATTTAGATGATGATGTTGCCTCTCAACCTGTGGTTTGTGGTTTTAAATCAACGTCTATACTTTCTGAGCAGAGTTTACAGCAACTCCTAAGCATATGTGAGTTTTTTCTGTGCGCTCAATTTACCTTTTAACTACTGTACATGCAAGTGAAGTCTTTAAATCAGAGGTGGACATAACTAGGACATCTAAGCAAGGGCCACAAAAACGTGACTGATCCGAGGGCCACATTACGTCAACTCACATCAGCATTTTGAATAATGAGCAATCTGAGCATCATTGTTGTCTTGATGGCATTTTGTGTTTTTGGTAGGATTTTATCTATTTTTTATGTGTTTTTGGTAACATTATTTTTCTCTTGTTTAGTGTTTTTGTTGTCTCTGTGTGTTTTTGTTATTGTTTTGTATATATATTTTTTTAATAATATTAATAATGCATTGGATTTTATATAGCACTTTATCATAGACACTCAAAGCGCTTTACAGAATTAAGGCATTATTCTTTCACTCCACACTTAGTGGTGGTAAGCTACTATTGTAGCCACAGCTGCCCTGGGGCAGACTGATGGAAGCGAGGCTGCCATAGTGCTTCATCGGCCCCTCCGACCACCACCAGCACTCACACACTACATTCATACTAGGCGATTGTCCCCCACTGTGGCACCTGGAATTCTCAGTGGTCTCCCATCCAACTACTAACCAGGCCCAGACCTGCTTAGCTTCAGAGCTCTAACGAGATCGGCCAATGACTGGCTGGTATGGCCATTTTTGTTAAGTTCATGTAAATATGAAGTCATCTTCAATTATCCTGTTTTTGTAGTCATTTTGTGCAGTTTGAGGGCTGCATGAAATTAGACCGAGGGAGGGCCACAAGTGACATTGAATAGACAGTACTTGGGTAAACTCTTCAGAAAAAATGTCCAGTGTATGATTTTATTTCTTTCCACTGAAATACCAAAATTAAACCAACCCTATTCAAGGTTAATGGGTAAGGATAGTACTGACATCAGAAGAAAAATGTTACAAGAACACGGAACTGGAAAACCATGGGTATTGTTCCACGTGACTTTCTGGTGGAGTGTTTTTTTTTTGTTTTTTTTTGCTGCAGTTAAATGTCACAAACTTGACACATCTGTTTTGTGTCTGCTGTCTGGAAACATTTTCTTCCTGATGACGAGTTAAGTGCATTAAGCTGTTGCCAAGTGAAGCTTCAGTTCCTGCTGATACAGCAAATATGTTGCACAAATCATTGAAGAGGGAATTATATTTTGCCATGACCTTGGGTGAATTTTTGCAGATGGGGGTTACACAAGTCACGTAACTAATATCAAAACGCTGTTTCGAATCAGTTAACATAGAAAAATCAACTCAGTAAAGGCTCTCTAAAAATGGTCCCGAGCTTTGTACACACTGTATATCATTGCCATTTGACACATACACAGAAAAGAGTTTAAAACAATTAAATTAAACTTCCATAAACATGTTCAATTATCAAGACTAGTACAGTGCCCATCGGAAATATGCATTCGTGGGGGGTGTTGCTGGGGGGCTCTTTTTGCAGGGTCTCTCTGGGCGGTGCCGGCCTGGCGGGGGGTGGGGGTGCCTCTTCCCTTCGTGTGTGGCTTGGTGCTTGTCTCGTCTCCTGGTTGCCTTGGGGACGCTCCCCACGGTGTGCGGGGTGGGAAGTGGGCGCGCTGGGGGGGTGCTGGTGTCTGCGCCGGGATTGGGGCGGGGTTGCTTGGCGCTCCGGGATGATGCTCTATGCTGAGGGGCGGCTCTTGCTGTTCCGGTGGTTGAGGTCGTTATTGGCTGCTCGGTTGGTCTGTCCTACTATCTGCAGACGTTGTGTGCCGTTGGGGAGCCTCCTTCCCGCGGTGGCGGCCGCCGGTCGCTCGTACACCGGTGGGGGGCATTGCCCCATGGCTTGCTCTGTCCGGTGGGGGGGCAGGGCCTGGGCTGCTGTTCTTGCGCCGGCTGGGGCTGTGCGGTCCTGCTGGGCTGTGGCCGGTTCGTGGGCTGGAATTGGGGGGCGCCCCCCGTGGGGGGCTTGGCTCGGGGGCCCCTACTTGGAGGTTCCCTGTCCCGCGGGGGTGCTCTTGAAGTCCGGTGGGCCTGGCCCGCTGGCTGGGCTGGTCCTGGAGGGGGGCTTCCGTCTCAGATGCAAAAATAGGCCAATCATCCTAAAGGTGGCGCTACAGCAAGCCTCACAACAAATCAACCATTTGTGCTACAGATTTACAACTTTCACCAAAACGTAGCCGCAATACTGAAGAAACTTTTCTACATTTGAACCTTTTGCAAATTTTGATGGAAGCATAAACAGGCGGACTTTCACACGTACACACAGACTTATTAAACACACATGAACCTCGGTAAACACGGTAAACGGATTAGGCTTCACTGGACGGCTGGCACTAGGACCCGGAGGCGGAGTCCATCACTCTGTTTTTTATCATAAACTGTAACTAAGTAAGTAATTTATTTATAAAGCGCTTTTTGCAGATAAAATCACAAAGTGCTGTACAGAGCAGTGGAGAAATTAATTCAAGTGAAAAATCATAATAGCATAATAAACATAGCATCAAATAGTTGCAAATTGTTGCTAAATACATTTTTAATGTTCATAAAAATGACAAAATGTTGGAGTCATGGTAGATGATTGAAAATATCAGAATTAAGTTTGAGTTTTCCAAAACAGTTTTTTTTTTCATACAGCATTTCAAATTTTGCTCTCATGCTAACAATTGGAGTAGATACTAACATGACATTTTTAAACAACTGTTTTTCACTTATTGTGCCAATAAATCATTTTAAAAATAAAACTACCAACATCCCCATGCTGTCTAGATGCAATATGTATATTTTCAGATTTTATTCTTAATAACTGAATTTTTGACAGCTGTTTGAAATCTGCCTTTATACGCTATAAGCTGCTGCCTTGTTTTGTCTCAAAATTGCCTTGCCCCGCCCATTGCTGTGCTGGAGCTTTAATTAGGTTTAAAATGTGTCAAAGACATGTTTGATGAATAAATAAAAACTTACTTGGCTGTTAAACATCAACAAAGTGTTGGACAAGACAAGACTAGACTAAATACGTTTACAGAACAAATCCAGGTGAGAATGTTTTACAGAATTCTCACAACTGGACAAGAAAAGACTATTCTGCACTTGATGGAATTTGACGAATAAAATCAACATCATCCATCAAAAACACAAACTTTGCCTCCAGCAAAGACAAATTGCAGGGTTTGCCACCAAAGCTAGTAATTATTAGTAATAAAGTGTCAGATTAAGCAGCATATTTCATCCCCTTATTACATGTCTTGTTCAAACGCCCAGCTTTCCTTAGTTTTCCATATTGTTGCTAGTAACACTAGTAGGCTACTTTTTCACCAAACCAGGAGGTGGTGCCAACCTTTCAGATGCATGTTTAGTTATAATGTGACATAATGAAAAGGAACATTCTTGCTAGTTCTTTCCCTTCATTGTCTGGTCCAAACACTCAACTGGCTGTGTGAGAATGTTTCTGCTCATAGACATTCAAATCCACACTGGAAATGAGGCAATTATTTCTTAGGTAACGTCTACTGGTTAGCATGGAAAACAATGTTGAAGGTTTGGAGACATCGAAAAGCCAAAACCATGTATTTAGTTGAAGTGTCCTGATTCACCACTCTCTATTGTTAGCATTTTTTGGGGGGGAAAAGTTGCATGACTAGTGACCTGATTTGCTTTGTGAAAACCAGTCTAGACTCTGATTAGAGCTCTGGCCTCAGTAACAGTCGGCTCAGGACTAACCAGGGAGGTGCTTCCTGGCAGTGACCTGGTTTATAGATTTGGTTTGTCTGGTGCCTGAGGGAGACAGATGGTTCAAAACTGGAAAGACATCCATATAAGACCACCTGAACTGCCTGCGGCTTGAAGACGGAGAAATATTGTGAACAGTTCCACCTATTGACTTCAGGCAGAGGGTGATTGGGACATTTTATTGGATAGTAGAACTATATCCTCTTTAAAACACATAATGCTCAAACATTAGCGTCTCCTATAAATTACAAGCACAAATGGAATGCTGTGAAATGTTTGTTTTGTTTGGACTCATTTTATCTACTGTTAGTTGACACCTAAAGGGGTTTCATTAGCTGTGTTTCCATTACAGATTTTTGTTAAATAAAAGCGATATTTCTAAATGTCGAAAAAGTATAATTGCGCTTTAAACAAGGTTGTTTTGGGCAGGAGTCTTGTAACTCCAGTGAAATGTCCTCCTGTGAAACTTCACAGCAGGAAGATGGACACTCAAACCATCCATATGCCACTCTGCATTCCTTTGTTGTTTGCTGTCTAATGTGACAATAATCATTTAAACGTACAGTCTCCTCCAAAAGTATTGGAACGGTAAGGTCAGTTCCTTTGTTTTCGTTGTATACTGAAGACATTTGGGCTTCAGATCAAAACAGGAATATGAGACAAAAGTTCATAATTCCAGCTTTTATTTCATAGTATTTACATCTAGATGTGTTGAACAACTCAGGACAGAGCACCTTTGTTTTGAACCCACCCACTTTTCAAATAGTTCTTGTTTTTGGCTTTGGGTTTCACCTGTGAAAACTGCATTTGCTGTTAAGCAAACATGGAGACCAGAGAGCTGTCTATGGGAGAAAAGCAAACCATTTTGAAGCTGGGAGAAGAGGGAAATGGATCAGAGCTATTGCACAAACATTGGGCATATTCAATACAACAATTTGGAATGTCCTGAAAAAGAAAGAAACTACTGGTGTACTGAGCAACAGACATTGAACAGGTCGGCCAAGAGTAACAATAGTAGGGATGGGAATCGAAAACCGGTTCTTTCTGAGAACCGGTTCCTAGTAATCTAATTCCTAGGAGTCGTTTGTTTGCTTGCCTCAATTCCGCTTATCGGTTCCTCTTACGTTGCAAATACGTAAACTCCTCCAGGTCCTATATATTGTGTTTATGCTAGCACTAAGTGAAACTTCTTCCATCATATACTGTAGTTGTTTGCTGTCCACTGCAAAGAATCCACCTCCTCCTCCCGCAGCTGTGCTGTCTTCTGTGCTGTGTTTGTAGCGTCTCTGTTGCTACACTACTCACTTTTGGGTTCTGTACACTCGCGCAAAAGTTGCTTCTTGCACGGACTTTTCTTCCGAAAAACAACAAACTTTCGCAAGAATGCACACCTCGTCTCCAGTTTATGTCCTCATAACAAGTAATCAAACACGGGAGACGGACTGGTACTGATCGTTGTCTTTAGTTTGCTATTTCACACTGGTTCACACACAAAAGGAGCACTGTAAACATTCTCAAATGTTTGGAGCCAAAATGTGTCATATGTTGTAATAATATTAATAATTCATCAATTTTATATAGCACTTTTGTATATATTATCCAGTGAAAACAATCTATACCTGGTGGATTAAAAGAGAGCTGATATCCCTGCAGGAAATTAAAGAGACAAAGATAATATAATAAAGATAAGATAATAAATCCATATGTATTATTGAATTCCCTCACCCAATGAGAATCGGTAAGGAATCGAATCGATAAGCAGTATCGATAATGGAATTGGAATCGCTAAAGTCTTATCAATTCCCATGCCTAATCAACAGCAGTTAATGACAGAAACATTGTGAGAGCTGTGAAGAAACACCAAAAGACAACAGTCAGTCACATCACTGCCAACGTCCACAGGGCAGGGGTGAAGGTATCACAATCCACTGTTCGACGAAAACTTTGGGAGAATAAATATAGAGGCAATACCACAAGATGCAAACTACTCATCAGCAAAAAGAATTGGAAGGCCAGATTGGATTTTGAAAAGAAGTACAGAGATGAGCCACAAAAGTTTTGGAACAAAGTTTTATGGACTGATGAGACCAAGATTAACCACTACCAAAGTGATGGAAAGGCCAAAGTATAGAGGAAAAAAGGATCTGCTTAGGATCCATAACACACAAGCTCATCTGTGAAGCATGGTGGTGGTAATGTCATGGCTAGGGCTTGCATGGCTGCTTCTGGAATGGGTTCACTAGTCTTTATTGATAATGTAACTCATAATGGTAGCAGCAGAATTAATTCTGAAGTCTACAATACCATTTTGTCTGGCAATTTACATAAAAATGTATCCAAACTAATCGGGAGAAGCTTCATCATGCAACAAGACAATGACCCAAAACACACTGCCAACACAACAAAGGACTTCATCAGGGGAAAAAAGTGGAAGGTCTTAGACTGGCCAAGTCAATCAATGGACCTTAACCCAGTAGAGCATGCATTTTAACTCCTGAAAAGGAGACTGAAGGGAGAAACCCCCAGAAACAAACAAGAACTGAAAGAGGCTGCAGTAAAGGCCTGGAAAAGCATTTCAAATGAAGAGTGCAACAGTCTGGTAAAGCCATTGAGTCGCATGCTTGATGCAGTTATTGCAAATAAAGGTTATGCCACCAAATATTAATGTTATTCACTTTAAGTTAATTTAATAATGTCTGTTTGAATACAGCTGGAATTCTGAACTTTTGTCTCATTCATGTTTTGATCTGAAACCTAAATGTCTTCAGTAGACAACAAAAACAAAGGAATTTACCTTGCCATTCCAATGCTTTTGGAGGAGACTGTATAATGCTAAGAAATGTCTTGGTCTGCCGGCCTGGCTGCGTCATCGAGCCCGGAGCGGTGCTTGGCTTCGCAGAAGCGGTTCTTGCACAAACATTGGTCATGGATGCATTAGCATGTCTTGGGCTGTAGGATAAACTTGAACTGGGCTTAACCTTAGACACATTGGTCCCAAATACCAGTTTTAGGTATAACCACTCACTCCCTCCCTCACCACCATTATACTTAAGCTCCACACTTGCCACCAGACTGGCTGAACAGATTAGACAACACAATAAGCACAACTATAACATCACATCTCACTCTCACTTTAAAGCAGTCAACTCTTCTCCACCCTTTCCATTGCCTACCCTGACTCCCTCTTCCCTGTTCTCTCCCCCCTCACCTAGGTGTAACACTGCCCTCTCTTTTTATATTGTCCCTATAATAAAGTGTTTTTTACCCTTCCTAAGGCAGGACTGGTGAGAAGATTGCACTTCTTGTAGCGTTGAACAGCATGTGCAGACAAAGTAAAAGAAATGTCCTGGTCTCCTCTTCTGTCCACATGTACTGCGCCATGTTTTCTCGGAGAGAAGTGGTCATGTGACCAGGTACGTCATGTCCTCTTGACGTGTAATTGCTGAAAAAGTGTTTCCATTGCACTTTTAGATTAGATAGACTATTAATCCCTTGGAAAGGCTCTGTCAGGGAACTTACATTTCCAGCAGCATTACAGAAAGAAAAGAAAAGCAACCAACAGGGTTGAAACAATATATGAATACAGAATATAGAGAATATACGAGACCACATTATACAGAAATAAATAATAAACAAACAAGGTTGGTGCTACAGATGAACACTACTGCTCCTCTTCTGTCTATCTGTATGTTTACGATACATTTCAATATCAAAACATCTGAAAAAACCTCCTCAGGAAAGCTTAAAAATATTTAAGTCTGTTTAAGTACTACGTTCATTTATTGATAAACTTGCCTTGCAGACTTCACAGCGAGATATTATGTAGTGTATGACCCAAGATTTATCAGACATGACAATTGTACTTCTCTTACGTAAGGCAATAGAAAATGACAGATCTTCACCTTACTGAATCATGGTTCACTTTGTGGTTAGCCACTGCTTTGAGTTCTACACTGCAACTGCATCTTAACATTCAACAAATGTTTTGTTTACTCTTGTAGTTTATGACCGCTGCCAAGAGAGTTATTATTAATATTTATGTGTCTGTTGTTTTGTCTTTTAGCAGGCTTACTTCAACAGTACTCAACAGATTTTGACAGCATTTTAACCAAAGATAAACCTTTATGCCAAGGGAAGAATCCATTAAATATACAAACCCTTTGTTCTTTCCTGTATTAATGCTCAGATGAGTCTTAAAGCCACTTTTTGACCTAAAGAGTTGACCCATATGAGTTATTTTAAATGATTCCTCAGGCCAATATACAGCGCTTGACAGTGTCATTGCTTCGAGCGGGGCTTCTCTCTTGAAATACCGCCCATGTACAGTAAGTTTGGACAGACGGACCTTATCACTTTATGGCAGTCATGTGACCACAGGCTCAGATATACTCAATGGGCTAAGGCTTTTGTTACTATTTTTCCACCTGATCGACTCCTGGTCATGGCCGAGGCAAGCAAAAAGTTTAAAACTGCTTCTAAAGAAGGCTAAAAAGACGCCGCAGAGACCCGCCCCCTCTGCCGACCCGCCTTCCGCCTGTCCCAGACACTGTCCCACACACCCCAGTCACCCATTCGCCCCCACCACGGTTGCAGCACGACCAGGGGGCCGATGATAATGGTGAGGCCAGGGAGTAGGGGGGAGCGCACCAAAGCGGCGAGGTGGGCCGAGCGCCTGGCCTCTGGTGGTGGGGAGAGGAGGATGGTGGCGGCTGCTCCTCCCGTCGCGGCGTGAGCCCAGCCCCGCTTTGCAACCCAGCCCGACCGACCCAGCCCTTTGAGCCGATCCTCATCCCAAAGTTACAGGTCAACTACTGTCTGCATACACAATCAAAAGACAAGGGATGCTGGCACGGCTGACTGTTTGTTGATTTTTGCGACAGTGCTGTGGTGCTTGTGGCCACTAGGGGCGCTTGATGTGAAAATTACAGGTATAGCGCCCCTAGTGGCCAAAAGTTACACGCCGTTGTTTTAATTCTAAATGCTGACATGAATGGTGATACATTAACACATTTTTGTGGCCACTTCTGTGATATATGTGATATTTGTATAAACAGAACATTTCAAAAAGGTACTAATGCACAGTTTTATTACTGTATATTGTGAGATTTGTCTGTTGTACCATCTCTTCTTCCTACGAAGGCTAAGATTCACTACAGCTACCAGCAACATTTTTTTTAATTTTTTTAAATAAGTGTGAATATTGAGGTAAAGTGCGCTTATGCTTTTCATGGTAAAGGTAGAAATGAGCTACAGGTTTGTAGGTGTCCAAGGCTCAGCTGGTAACAAAGGCTGTCTAATGCAGTCCAACAGATCAGCTACTGTTTTTTCAATGATAAAAAAAGATTAATTCTGGAAGAAAGCTGATGCAGATAGAGCTTTATGTCTGCACACCAACCTGACCCAGTTACAGCACCAACAGCATGTCAATGGATTGTTCAAGATTTTATTCACAGTTTAGTGCTCTGAAAGTTTTTGCACTTTTTACTTTCATCATTCACAACAAGTCCCCATATGGAGCCTCTGGACAATACATACACACATTGTTACACTAGTCACATGATAGTGTGCACATGCAGAGCCACACTAAGCATCATCCTTCATTTGCATTTGCAGAACTGTAAAAGCTTTTATCTGCGTGTCTGCTCATGCGTGACTCGGTGTGAATTGTGTGAACTGGATGCTCCTGTGTGTGTGCCAAGAGCCTGTGGTACCAGTGCAAACGTGTGTGTGAGTGTGTGTTGAGGTCCCTCTGGCTCCCATGGTTTCTCTCTCTCTCTTCCCCTCCTCTCTTATATTCTTCCCTCCCTCTTTTACTTTGCTTCTTTTCCATCCAATGTCTTTCTGTTGGTTAACTGAAGTGCCACCTACCTTTGAGTGTTAAAATTACATGCCGGGCTTTGCTATTTTTGAGACTTACTGTACAAGTGGGTTCAACATGGTCACTTTTATCTTTAAGACTTTAAGGTAAAAGTAAATGTTGGATTCAAGTTTTAAGCTGCGGCCTGGATATTTTTGGAGTTAAGTGCAATATAATAGTGTTTTTTTTGGCACTGTCATTTAAAAATAATGTGGAAGTGAAAATAAACACTTCATGCAGTATTTTCAAACATTTTCATTTTAATTAAGTTTATGAGACAAGTCAACAAAGAGCCAAGTAGATAAATGGCAATTAAATGCAAAAAAAGAAGGGTTTTAGATGTGGCATTTTTTCTTATGTTGTGGTTTCGTTTTTACAAAGATTATTATATATTATAGATTAGATTATTTGCATTCACATTTTGCCTTTGGGAGTGTATTTACTTATCTGTTTATTTTGGTGCATTCTGCAGAAATTGCTAATTGTGCATTGCTTGATTTTGACAAATAATAATAGTAAGCTGGTACTTTAATGTTCCATAATATTGATCCATAGAAGTTGCTTGTCCTGTATGTTCAAGTACTTGATAGTTAATTCTTTCACGTTTCTCTGGTGTGCATTCCAACAAATGTGGAGATTTTATGAGAAATGGTGATGATGAACAATGCTTGTCTGTGCTGCTGCTGCTAATCCTGCAGCCCTCGTGCTATAGGATGACCATTATTCTACAAGCTGCACAAGAAAAAATAGTTCACAGGACCAATCACCCTCATATATATCCAAATTTAAAATGTGCACGTAGGCATGCATAGGATAGATGATATGATCAGGTTGGTTTTATTGTGTAAAATTTGGGTTGTAGAGGTTAAAAAAACTACATTTGCATGAAAAAACAGAAAGTTTATAGGAGACACACTCATAATAAGAAGAGTTTGGGGTTTTTTGGTGGATCCAGGTGGATGCTGACTGGTGATAGGAGGGTTGGGGTCCTGCTGGACTGTCAGGAGGTGCTGGTGAGCTCCCAGCACCAGCCACAGCTCTTCCTTTCTGGACACGCGTTGAGCTTGTGGAGCCTGGATGCATCCTCAGATCCTCCCTCCTCTTCTCTCTCCTTTTCTCCCCTTCATCCCAACCCTCCCTCCCTCCCTCCCCCTCACCCCCTCCTCTGCTCTTTCCCAGGGCCTATGGGTGCAGTGCCACGTCGCTCAGGGAACTCAATATCGTGTGAGAAGGAAAAAGAGGAGAAAAATGCTTAAGACCTCCACGTAGGCTCAAACTTTTTTTTTCTTTTGTCAGTTTTTCATTTAAAGAAAAAAACATATTTTCTTTGTGCATTCCCCATTCCTCACACATTACTGCAAATCCAAATATTTAGCATTTTGGTTTCTCTGTAAAAAAAAAAAAATCTGGACCGTGCATGTGCAGTAGAAGATATAACATGTTATATTTACACATGCTTGCATTACTAGGTTAGTATTCCAGTAAAAGACTGGTATATATGCTTTGGCATTATTTACATCATGCAGCTGGATTAAAATCCAGGTTCAGATTGTGTTTACACATTTAGACCAATCCACATCCAACAATTAGCTTCCTATACACTCCTGCCACCTAGTGGTCAATTTGCAGAGGTGTAAAGAGTACTGATTTATCCTACTCCAGTAGAAGTACTGTTACTTCATTGAAATTGTACTCAAGTGCAAGTAAGTCATGCATAAAATACTCAAGTATAAGTAAAAAGTAGCTCAATTAAATAGTACTTAAAGTAAATGTTACTAGTTACTTTCACCTCCCATGTTTATTTTTGGTAATACATGTTGCCACGGTTCCCGGGCATACAGTAAACCTCACATGTATAAACTTAAAAAAGAAGAGACGAAGTCTGGCACAATTGGAAGTTAATTTCTTCTCCACAAATTTCATCTGTATAAAATAAAAGCTTTGGCAAGATGTACAACTCTTTTTTCAATAAAATAACACCAATGAATTCAATTCAAAATGAAACAATTCTCAGGCTCTAAGTATAGCTAAATTTATGAACTTTATGAACTGAGAAAATAATATCAATGCTGTTTTGACACGGTACGATACGTTTAATCTGGTTGGTTGGCTGTGATGTGATGCATTTGATTGTTGTCTGGTCATTTGATTTTTTTGTAGTTTCACAATGTCTGTTGATCATTTTAAAACAAAAAAATATATTTACTCAGTAACGATTGGGCGTAGAAATGTAACAAATTACGTTATTTCTTTAAAAGCAACTCAATTACAGTAACGTGAGTACTTGTAATCAGTTATTATCGCCTCTGTCAATCTGTTACACGATCAATATCTGCTTTCACTGTGTGTGTGTGTGTGTATGTACAGCAGCCACTAATGTGTATTCTTGTCTAATCAATATCTTGCTGATGTTGCTTAATGCTGATATGTGTTGCAGTGGATGCACAAACCAAAGATGATTGGTTTAATGTTGTCGCTGCTAATTCAGTTCATAATTTTCTTGTCGTCGTGCAAAATTACCCAGATTAAAAGTTGAATCACCTGCTCTGTGCTTGTGGACAATCCTGGGGCAAACACTCTTTAGTTCATAGATTACACAAACATTGTCATCACTGTCACTTTGCAAAATGTAATTTTGTTCCTACAAAGGAAACCAACGATTGGGTATTATTATGTGATCGGTCGTATTTTCTGTTGTATATTTAAAATTGAACTTGATGTATGCAAAAGTATATTTTATCCAATGACTCTATTAATCGATGGGATAGTCCCAGTAACACGTTTTTTTTAATTTTTATTGTTAAGCATAATGTTTTTAGGGGGAAAGCACTAAAAATAAAACTGTAAACAATGGTATCTGTAAGTTATTAAAAGTAGAAACACTTTCTACTTTTAATGTAATATGTTGAATTTAAATGTTAAATTTGGAATTGAAATCTTAGAGGAAGATGAGTAAGACAGGGCGCGTTGGAGATTATTCTTCAAAAAAATGAAAAGAATGTTTCAATGTCAATGTTTTGACCTTTAGCTAGGCTAACATGTGGTTAGCAACGCTACCTTAAAAGAAAGTGAAGTTTTTGTGTGTGTATGCATCACTAAGTGCAGACACGTTAGCTCAATTATATAAAATAACTGTGTGTGTGCATGGATAAGGAATAATCGTACATAGATGATTATTAGATTTATTTTTACACCAACAATAAATACTTTTCACTCATTGAAACATTTTCCTGCATCATAAATCTCATAAATGTCCTCGGTTCAGAAGTGCACCACTAGATTTTCATGTATGCATCTAAATACTTTTGGATCCAACGTCCCTGAATCAATTAAATTGTTTTCCAGCTCCACGTGCACACGCCTGCCGATAGTCAGAGTTTGATTTCCCCAACAGAAAGCATCAGCAGGCACTGATCGAATCCTGTTGTTGCTGAGGGACACTGAGTGCACGTTGCGAGGCAACAGTCGAGGCACCTTCTGCAGGGTGTTGTGTGAAAAGTCCAACTGATGCAGGAAGGACAATGCCCTGAACGCACCTGCTGCCACTTCAAACACCTTATTCCTTGCCACGCTTAGGAGCTCCAGCTTCTTCAGATTGCTGAAAGCAACTTTCTTTATGGAGCTTATGAGGTTGCTCCCCAGATTGAGAACTTTGAGTGATGAAGGAAGTGTTTGTGGCACTTGCTCCAATTGGTTTGCCTCTAGGTTCAGGCTTTCCAAGTGTGTTACATTGAGTGAATTACCAAGTCCGTCGTTTGTTAGTTTGTTTCCACTAAAGTCCAAGACCTCCAGCTTTGTCATTCCTATGAAAGTCCTCTCGTGGAGCTGCTTGATGAGATTTCCTTTCAAGTAGAGCTCAATGATGGAGGGCGGTAAACCCATCGGTACGGACGTCAGCTGGTTGTGGCTAAGGTTCAGAGTTCTGAGGTTAAACAGTGGTGAAAGCACTCCATCAGGGAAAGATTGAGATCCATGTCCCAACTGGTTGTTGCTGAGGCTCAGAATGGAAAGAAAAGGACACTGAAGCCAGCTGTCCTCTAATAAGTCCCTCAAATAGTTGTTATCCAAATGAAGCTCCTCTAAAGACCGCGGCAGGTCCACTGGAACCGTTTCCAGGTGATTGTTATCCAAGTAGAGATGCTTTAAAGCAAGAATCCCTTCCTTAAAAACTCCTCTTAAACTATTGTCTGTGAGCCAGTTGTTGCTCAGTATGAGGAACTGCAAGGATGTTAAATGATGAAGCAGGTCCATCCTGATACTGGAGATGAAGTTGTTCTTCAGAGAAATGAAGCTGGAATTATTGGGAATCCCGTGAGGAACTTTGTAAACACCTCTATCCGAGCACTCAACCACGCTGCAACATGAAACAAACACATGAGAGTAAAGACAAAGGCTGTGTTTGAAATGTCATACTAACATACTACTAATGCTAAGGCTGACGTTCACATTAGACAGTATGCAAAGATCAAGTATGCGAGAAATACACAAATGTATAGCCTACAATATCGAAACATTTTTGAAGTGTTGCACGGTGGGCACACAAGTCATATTTAACCGCCCCATGATGCATTGCAGAAGAATGTACAATAGTCCTGGGACTGACTTCAAGCTAAAAATCAAAACATCCCCTTTTCAAAACAAAAGCATCTTTTCTTGTTTTCTATTATTTTATTTTTTTTACGCTTTTGTAATTAGGGCTTTTGTTTTAAAGTTAGCTTGAAAATTTGTCAGTTGCACGATGGCGGGTCTCCAAAAATCTCCGAAATGTTGGAATGAAATGTGTTTCTGTGGGTTTTATGGATCAAATGCCACATGTTGATATTCTACTTCAGGGTTCACCAACCTTTCTGAAACAGAGATCTACTTCAAAGCTAGTGAATAGTCCGAAGGGCTGCACTTATTAAATACTACGTTTTCACTTTAAGATTCAACATGTAACACTTTATTTCTCCTTATTTATGCAACTGTTTCATTTTCATTACATTTCACAGGAAATTGCCATGTTTCTATTTTACTATCTTATCTATAAAGCAAGGAATCTCTATCTGTCTGTGGCTCAAATATCTCTGCGGTTCAGGTACAGTCAGAGCTGAGACTTTCAACATGGCTGCTGCTTGATTCAATGGTGTGCAACGTCGGATTTGTTTGCACGCCCCACGGGAGCGGTCAATTTTAAGAACTGATGTTGACAGGTAGTCATGGTAACTCAGGATAAGTTAGAGCAGCTCAATGCTGACAGGTGTGTGAAGGATCTTGCGATAATACGTGTTATGAATTAGCGCAATACAAATAAAGATTGATTGATTAGTGAAGAAAAAAACAAGAATTAACAGAAGAAAGTTAATTTGTAGTTATAACTCTCTTTCTCTCTCAGCAGGCTGCAGAAGTATGTTAGCCTATAATACAGTGCTAAATATATACATACTTTTTACGGAACACTGCAATAACTTTAAATAATCATAAAACATGTAACATGTTTGTACTTGTACAATTTAACCATTATGTAATATTTTTCTGAAGATCCACTTTGCGTTTTTGAACTGTTCAAAAGTCATTTACTAAATCTGTGACACTTAAAAAATGTCTCAATGTTTCAGAGAATTTTCTTTTCTAAAGATGATGTAAATTAATACAAAAATGTATGTAACTCTTATCTCTATTTATCTTTTTTTGAAGCCTGCCAAGCAAATCAGATTTTATATGGGGCTTATTGGTGACGAGAACTCTAGAACAGGCCTGAGGGCACCTCCCATGGTCCATAGGGGCTGCCTGGTGCCCGCAGATACCATGTTGGTGACCCCTGTTCTACTTGTTCACTTTCTCGCGTAAAATGTTTTCAGAACTTTCAAACATTTCGCCAGAGATATTTCACCTCAGAGTGCTTTTGGTTTTTGTCGTTATGGGTTCCAAATGCATCTTGGGAAACTTGGAAGTATACTTCAGTGGGAACGGTCATTATCCTAATCATACTTATAGTATATAGTAGACAGTTCTCATTTCAGTTTGTAGTGTATAGTACAGAATATGCTATTTTGAACACAGACAGGGTTTATTGTGATCACTTGACTTGGCGCTACGTTACCTTCCAAAGCAAACACACTCAGAGGGACAGTGGTTATCAGTTAATGAAGCAGGTTGAGGTGGTTGGAGTTTCCTGTAGTTCTGCTTCTTCTTCTTTTTTTTCTTCCTCATTTTTCCTCCGTGTTGTTTTTTTGAAGATGTTTTCGTGGCTGTATGGTGCAGGTGAGGTGACGACGCCTTATCTTGCTTTAATGTAGATATGGGCTCATTTCTAATTGGGGGAACATTTGATTTGTGAGCATGTTTGGCTTGTTTTTCTGTAAATTTGATTTGCTGGTATTTTGGTGAAGGATTTGGATTTTTTTGGACCTCTATTGTCTGAGTTATAGTTGATTTTGGTTTAGGCGTTGCTTTGAGCTCACTAAAGGTAAATCTACTATTTCCGATGTTTCCTTTGTTTGGCGTTTGTCTGTCTTTAAGGGACAAAACATCCTTTTCTTTTATTCTGTGGTGACGGGGAAGTTTTTTTCCTAAATCGGGGATGTGATTGAATGTTGAAGAAGAGGGAATTTTAAGGGAGGAAAGCTGAGCACCAGCCTGTGGTTTGGGGGTCGGAACATGAGAGGCTCCTGGGTGTTTTAGTGAGGATGTAATGAGGACGAAACAGGAGCCATTATCCACATGAAGAAGAGGAGGAGGGGGAGGATGTGGAGTCTGAGTGATAAGTTGAATTGTGGCCGTACTGGATTCCTTCCACACTGGAGCAGAGAACGCACCTAAAAGAGGTGTGAGATTGTTAGCAACAGTGTGATGTTCCCTTTGTTTTACCACAAATCTCTCATTTGGAGCATTTTTTTTTTTTTGTTGACCACCTTCCACGCTTTATGCTCCTCTATTGGGGCCTATTTTTGTCTTAATTTTAAATTTAGCAGCTCAAGTTTTTTAAATGTAACCTATTTCAGCTTTACTTTGAATTGTAGCTTTAGCAATGTGACCAGTCAAGTCTGTAGATGCAAATTTCAGGATGTCAGAATACACCAAAGACAGGTTATCATAGTGTTGCTGAACCATGATTTCAGTGTAAATGGACGACCGTGGCTCAGGTGGTACAGGGTCGTCTTCTGATTGAGAGGTTGGGGGTTCGATCCCAGTACCTGACTATGTGTCGAAGTGTCCTTGGGCAAGACACTGAACCCTAAGTTGCTCCCAGTGGTCGACTAGCGCCTTGCATGGCAGTCCTGTCCCACTGGTGTGTGAATGTGAGAGTGATTGGGTGAATGAGCTGATATGTAAAGCGCTTTGGGACTGCTTCAGTGTGGTGATAAAGCGCTATATAAATCAAGTCCATTTATCATTTACCAAATAAAGTACGGTAGGCATCGACAATATCCAACCAATAAGTAAAACATACTGTATCAGTCCCTGCAGGATTTTCTCTTTAAATTTCCCTGATTTTGTGATAAAATTGCAATGTAACTAAGGGAAATTTTGTTAGACAATTTGAGGAAAATATAGGATTTTGGAAAAATAGATTCTTTCAACAATTTGCGATTATAAGATCACCATATATATAAATGTGTTATAGTCATTGGAAAGGGGCTGAGAAATCTACACCTGAATTAGTTGGTAAGTTCCACAATAATTCATGTTTACACTCTCACTTTTACTTTCTTCTGCGGGCCACATTGGATGCTCTAAAGCAGTGGTTCCCAAACTTTTTGTGCCCAAGGTACACCAAAGGACAAGTAAAAGTCTGAAGGCACACCTATTGTGTAAAATAGCTTTTATAACATGTGTTATCACTCATATCATGTACAATATCTGTAAATGTGCACAATTATTTACTAATGTCATATAGAATGTGACAAAGACAACCATATTACTCATGAAATATGTATTGATTAAATATTTAAAAACATTTAAGGTATTGAGTTTGCCTCTGTATTATAAAATGAGTGCATACAAAGTAGTAAATGAAAACATAATGTTTTTTCTATAGTTGTATATTTCAATAATGGTTGTCACAAAATCCTACGGCACACCTGGACTTGCCTCACGGCACACTGGTGTGCCGCGGCACACCGTTTGGGAACCACTGCTCTAAAGCGCATGTGTCAAACTCAAAGAACTCTACATCCTAGGGAACAATAATGGTAAAATCCTCTGAACAAGTTTCATAAATGATACTAATTTCCCTCTTTTATGTAATTTTTTTTTTATGCTCAAATTCGCAAAAATTCAGATTTGGTACTTACCAAGTTGCAAAACATCGGAAAATCCAAACGCAGCAAAGAAGAAAGGAAACATCAGCATTTTCATTTAATCTGTTTGAAGAATGAGACAAAATGTAAAAGGTTGAGGCTGTAACATCAATATCAACAAATTCAACAAATAACTGTACTGTTATTGATGCCCACATCATCGCTGTAAGTGTAAACATGCCATTGACATTTATGATTTCGTTTTACAACAGAATAGAATCTAAGGTTCACCTGTAGGTATGACACTAGATGAAATAAAGACATTCATCTGGTAATGTAGCTAAGTCTTACCTGCCGTCAGCGGTTTCCTCTCCATGTGTCAGTACTGCTTGGTTGACCCTTTCTCTTTCTGTCTGTTTCCTAACCTTTGAACCATCATGTACCGCTGGCTGTAGTGCTTCTTCCTGTGGACGCTTTTCACACAGAAGCTTTGGCTGAGCCATGCGTAATGACTCTCTGAAATACTTTAACGTGGGAGAGGATTCTCACACTCACACTCCATCTGGAAGGAATCCCAAAGATCAATAGCAACTGATAGGAAACTTCTTGCAGAGACTGGTTTATACCACTGAAGCCTTGGTGAATATATGACTGTCATTATGTTTTTATGGGTTTCTTGTGCATCACAAGTAAAATAAGAATGAATTCTGACACCGAAGCATCAAACCTAACCGCCACGTTTCAAAGAGTTGGACATGGTGTGCTACATTACTCAGCTAAAGATGAGGTACTTTTAAAACAACACTCGACTGAAACTAAGAGAGCCAAAGTTTACCTAAAAAACATCACCTACAGCTATACAGTCATTTGTAGTGATTGAAGAAGATTTGTTGAATTTCACTTTGTTTATATACACATGTTTTTAAATTTGGGTTGTTGATTTTATATATAGTATTATGTGCTTGTTGCTTTTGCAATTTTCTCGCTAATAATTTGGAAAATTTGGAACTGGACTCATATTATCTTTGTTTTGTGTAAATCATTTTCTTTCGTATGTCTAGTAGATAGATACATTGCATTTATTTTATTTCTTAAAATTTTTAATTTGATATTGAGCGCAGGATTCAAACTTATTTTATGTTCTGTCTTAAGTTATTTTAATTCCCTATTCAAATTTAACTGTTTAATTTGTCTCTCCTTTTTTTGTGTGCACAAAAGGAAATGATCTTACCCCTCATTACCGCTTTTAATTTGTCCCAGACGATTTCAGGACTAACTTCACTATTAACATTTCCCTCCAAAAAGGATTTTATATCAGATTTAATGTTTTTAGTAAATTGTCAATCATTTAGAATGTGTGCGTTTAGCTTCCAAAGGAGATTTTTAGGTTCATTACTCATTTCCACAGTTAATATTATTGGTGCATGGTCTGAAATGTCTATACTTCCAATCTCCGCATTCTGTATTCTATTGCGGTCCCTCTTAAAAATAAAAAAATAATCGATTCTGGAATACACTGCATGGGAGTGGGGATATTGAGTATAATCTTTGCTTGTTGGAGAGAAATATCTCCAAATAGCTATGATTCCGTGGTGTGACATCAGCATTTTCATTTTTTTTCTGTACAGTATTTTGGGCAATTAGCTTTGATGCGTCAAGCCTTGAGTTTAGACTTATGTTCCAGTCCCCACCACAGATAACCACTCCATTTGCCTTTGTCAGTAACTCAATAGGTTTCCTATAAAAGGAAAAATCACTGCCTGGGCGAACATAGACATTAAGTATTGTTATCACTGTTCCATCTATTTTGCGTGATATTAGAGAGTAACGTCCTTCTTTGTCTTTATTCTCTGAAAGAAACTCAAATGGCACAGTATGAGATATCAGAGTGGCAACCACCCTTTTATGACCAAATTTATAGGATGAATGATACACTTTGGAAAAGTCTTTTAAATTTTTCATTTCCAGTTGGATTAAGATGCGTTTCTTGTAACATCGCAATTTGGACTTTATCTTTTTTTCATTTGGACAATATTTTACTCCGTTTAGTTGAATGAAGCACGCCATTTACATTGTACGATGCAAATCTTACAATATTTTTCATGGTGGTATCCAAAATCGTCTCTCCATACAATACTTATTCATACAGTGCATCCCTTTAACAATAAAACATTCAACAAAAACAGAACAATAACATAATATTGACTTTTCAGTAAATATTTGAACCAGAGTCGTATGTTGCGGGGAGTGTGCCTCCTGAATAGAGGTTCTCTATCGTCTGGAGACTATCTCTCCAGCCAGATACATATTTCATATGTATGGGGGAATGACCCCCCTGCTCGTCAGGGTACATGGATAATTCTTTAAGACACTCCGGCTTTCCCGGCCACGCCCCACAGGTTACCTATAAAACACCTGTGCCGGCATGGATTCAGTGATTGTTTGATCTCCACTCAGTCAGGGTGCAGTGTGTCAATCCGTTGTAGAAACTTCTGTGTGTGGGTTACAGCATATATCCGTTTACCTGTTGTGGTTTGGGCGTCTGTCTGCGGGCAGCCTCCCTGGATTATCCGTTAGTGGTGTTTATTTTCAAAAAAATAAATAAATAATAATAAAAAAAAAGCTGTGATTTCTGTGGCTGTGATCCCCGATACCGGCGTATTGCTGTGGTGCAGCTGACGCGCTTGGTGGGGCCCCGTGTTGAGCGCAGACTCTCGAGTCGGCTAACAGTGGGTCGAAGCTCCAGCCCGGTTAAATCGGCATCTCCCAAGGTTCTTACCGGCGTATTGCTGTGGTGCAGTTGACGCGCCCGGTTGAACTGCCGCTGAGCTCCGCTGCTCGCGGCTGTGCAGTGGGTGCTCCGGCCGTATCGGCGCTGCCGGCGACTCTGAAGCGTATTGCTGCGGTGCAGCTGACATGCTCAGAAGTCGATTGCAAACCATTCTCCTCTCTCTCACAATCCAAATCCCACTGGTCTCTCCCTCCAGCTCTGTCTTAGGTAGGGCTACCTGCCCTAGCAAGAATTGCAGGATTATGGACGGTCTGCTAGCAAAGATGCACAAAGCTATGGCTACACAGACCAGACTGGCTAATACTGGAGCCATTATGTCCCTTTACCTCCGTCAACTGTCTCTGCAGGTACAGGATGGTTCCATTGTGGATGAGCTCCAGGCCGCTTCTGCATGCCTTTCTTCTACTATGAAGGAGCAGGCAGTAGCTTCAGGCAGAGCCTTGGCTTCATTCTGGGTCGCCAGACGCCACCTATGGCTGTCTCAGTCTCAGCTCCCGCAAGGAGATCGGGACTGTTTTCTTAAGCTGCCAGTGGATCCTTCGGCTGTATTCGGAGCAGAGGCAGCTAAAATGTTGCTGCAAGCTCAAGAAAGTCGCCGCTGTGCGCTAGCAGTCTCTGGCGACTTACGTAGGAGGGCTAGAGGTTCAAGGCAACCAAGAGCCTCAATGCCTCGCCCGACACCGCATGTCCCACAATGGGGACCAGGGGACCTCAGGCCTCATCTGGAAGCCTCTCGCCGCCGTGGCACTCCCTGCCGGGGAAGAGGTGGACAACCCACTTCCTGGGGTCAGGGGTCCTCAAGGCGCCCCCCTCCTTCCTGATGGTTCAGGAAGGCTAGCCAGCCGCTCTCTGTTAGCCCATCGCAGAGCGGCATGGCTAGCCCTGGGCGCGGACCCATGGGTGGTGAGAACTATGTCCCATGGCTACCGCCTGCAGTTTCTCCACAAACCGCCGGTAACAAAGGCAGCTACCTTCACCTCAGTCCACGACCCTCGGCACGCTTGTATACTGCGGGAAGAGCTGTCCACCCTCCTAGGGAAAAAGGCCATAAGGGAGGTGAGGCACGAGGACCACCAGGCTGGGTTCTTCTCCCACTACTTCCTGGTTCCAAAGCGGGATGGGGGCCTTCAGAAGAACTCTGAAGCGTCGCCATTAAAACAAACAAAGAAGAAGAACCCGGAAGTGGAGAGACTTGCATATCTCAGCAAAAAGAGCTTTAAAAAAAAAAAATGATGATGTGATGGACCAGGAGCTGGCTGGACAGACATGGAGAGTACAGTCTATCAATTTTACAGCGGTCCTACATTGTTCGCGCACGCGCAGTGTGAGGGTTTAAGGTAAACCAGACCGTGGCACTGCTTCAACTGTGACACATCCTCACGTGGCGCAACTGGATTTCTAACAAGTTTTATTTCCTTACAACCGCACGATTGCTGATCGGGAGCTGGGTGTGAGGTGTTAATCGCTTCTCGTGACCCTATGTATACTACACGATGCACGACACACAATCTAGCAGAGACTCGCACGATCCCAAAAATAGACGCTCGAGTCGAAAAGCAGCTCAAAATGGGCCAAAAATCGCACAGTGTATGTCTGCCTTAAAAAAACTAACATTTTGTGTGTGTGTGTGTCTCTCTCTTTCACTCATGTGTGTGTGTGCTAGACATGAACTTAAATTAATTGAAATTCAGCTACTAGCAGTGTTAAGAACACTGCTAGTAGCTGAATTGCACTTGTAGGTTATATCAGCATAAATACATAGTAAAAGAAACAAAAGCTTTGTCTAATCAAATGTTCATTTGAACTGTTCTGAGTTGATCATTTTTGTATGTAATAGTGTCTTTCTGTGAACCTTGAGTCTGCTAAGACATTCTTTCAATCAAAAATCACTTGACGTTTTAATGTTTTTTACATGATTTGCTTTTTAATGACCTCCTTTCTGTTGCAGACAAGGAGAGCTGAGGTAAAGGTAGCACTGCCTTGGGCCACAGTGTTTTCAGTGGGATCCCCCTGCCTCTGTCATCAAGGCATCACAATCTGCCACAAACACCTACAACATGAGACATGTCCCCAACTAAATGATGGAGAGTTGGTTGAAATAAAATATTGACAAAATTCTTGTTACAGTTTTCATTTCCTATTTCTGGTTGATTAAAACTAGCATTAGGAGGCCACAGTGCAGGGAGAGCCGCTGGCATGAGGTGAGGACATCAGTCTTAAGGTAGAAATCAACGTTAAAAAAGGCCAAAAAAATTTCCGCCGGAACGCATCATGTCACTAAAG
Source organism: Gouania willdenowi (assembly GCF_900634775.1). Classification (NCBI taxonomy): domain Eukaryota; kingdom Metazoa; phylum Chordata; class Actinopteri; order Blenniiformes; family Gobiesocidae; genus Gouania; species Gouania willdenowi. The sequence goes on from NC_041049.1 coordinate 8,171,344, forward strand.
TCTCACTATTGTCATTTTCTGAAACTTGGCAGCCCTGCCCTGACATGCTGACCCACACAGATGCAGCAGCCTCACCTGCATGTCGATACATTCCTCCAAATCTGACTGACAGCACTGCAGCATCAGGTGAACTTCTGCCAGGTGAATGAAGGAGGCAGGTGGAAAAAGATGGCAGTCGACAGGGGGCAGGACGACCGTCAACAGCAAGAGCGACCCGGGCTGCTCTTGCTGCGAGACATGACCTGCTGAAATCTTATTTCATGACATTGCGAGGTCTTGTTCCCTGGCAGGACACAGTGATTAGGAGAGGGTGTTTAAACTAATGTCCTGCTCAGCAGGTGAAATGATAAATAAAATCACCTAACTTGAGTACACTGTTTCCATTTATTTTTATTTAATTTTTTAATAACATACAAACAGCACAGCACACAACTACAAAACTAAGAAACAAGCAAAGTCAATGGGAAAAAACAGCAATAAAAGAAACAAACATCATGTTACAAACTAGGGCTGTCAATGAATATTCTAAATTCGAATATTTATTCGAGTAGTAAAAAAAAATATTAAAATTCGAATGTGAAAATCACCAATCGTCACCAATAGAGTCGTAGAAGTGTATAACAGCACCTCAGACAAGATAAAGGAATCAATCAAAGACAAACAGGTGGCTCTTACCACGGACGGGTGGACATCCCTAGCAACAGCATCCTATGTTACAGCAACGACCCATTGGATTAATGATGACTGGGAAATGCTTAACAATGTGATAAAAACAAAAGAGCTTAAGCTAAGCCACACTGCAGAGAATGTAGGTGAATGCATTCAAGAGATCTTGGACTTTTTTGGCATAGAAAGGGCATCTGTAATTTCCATCACAACGGACAATGCCACTAATTACGTCAATGCAGTGGAGAGACATCTTCAAACAGTGAATATACCATGTGTGGCGCACACAATAAACTTGGCTGTGCGTAAAGGGCTCGGGGTCAGAGCCATTGAAATCCCCGTTAGTAGGCTGAAAGTGACGGCCTCACATTTCAACAAATCTTCCGCCGACAGCTACCTCCTCCAGCTAAAAACAACAACTTTAGGGATTAAAAAATGAGAAGCTGATTAATGACTGTCCGGCGCGATGGGACAGCACTTATGAAATGATCTGCCGCGCATCGGAGCAGCAAGCAGCGGTGTCTGCCGTCATCTTTGAGAAAAAACTGTCAAGAATGGAGCTGACCACAAGTGAATGGTCCCTAATGGAAAGCATACTAGTGTATGAAATGTACTGTAATAGGCTGGACAAATTTAAAAGGGAATATTCAAACGTCATTTTTTAGCAATTTTGACAGCCCTATTACAAACAATACACCACTGCTATTTAGGAGTTCTTTGGATGTGTTTTGAGTGTCTGTGAAAGCACTCAGGAATCTGCACTGGGTCAATTTTTGCCAACATTTTGTTTACAACAAACCCAAAAGACCCATCTGTTTTCTGCTGCTGAAGTTCCTTCTTGATCCAGCTGTTTCAATCTTTGTAAAACCAAGTCCTCCATGTTACATTGTATATTACGTGGATTGCGTGGAGAAGGTGAGGTAGATGGATGGGATGAGTGCTCGGAGACTGTTGGTGTCTGGGGAAGGACCAGTGCGCACGCACTGTAGCTGTTCCCACTCAACGTTCTTGAAGCCAAAATACGGCGCTTAGGGGCGCTTCCATCTTGCAAATTTGACATCATTTGGAGTCAGAGTCTGCGCAGTAGGGTAACACGCCCCGCCCATTTAGCGTACTGTCCTGTTGACTTACGCAGCCCAGCTACGCCAAGAACTTAAGAATCTTTTATGAGACCTTATCAGACGTATATCTTTTTGCTGTTACATAACTGTACAGTCAATGAACCTCATCTATCAGATGATTTTTTTTTCTTTTTTCAAATCTTTTATTTTCAAATGTTGAGAAAAAAATACAGTTGCTACAATGACTTTTTGTTAGTCACAGAATTAGCAGTCTGCGACCACAGATTTCTCCATTCTCAACAGCTTACCTCAGTCTGTGATGATCTGTAAAACAGCTTCTGGCAGGGAATGTTTGGTTAGTCGAAGCCCGCTAATGAAGATTAATCCAGGCTATAATTATTTAGATTTGTAACATAGGCCCTTATTGTCAATTTGTCTGTTTCTGTTGTCATTTTGTGTTTTTAAGTTAATTTTTGTTGTCATTTTGTATAGTTTACTCTCATGTGTATTTTTACACATATTAGGTTTATTTTTATGTCATTTTGCATGCTTTTGTTGTCAGTTTGTGTTTTTAAGTTAATTTTTGTGTTTTTCTATGTCATTTTTGTGTATTTTTATTGTCATGTTGCATAGTTTACTCTCATTTGTATTGTTTGTTGTCAATTTGTATGTTTTTATTGCTGTTAGTGTGGTTTTGGAGTCATTTTATAAGTTTTAGATGGTCATTTTGTTTTTGGAGCCAATTTGTACGTTTACTTTGAGGGCTGCATAAAGTTAGGCCATGGGCCGCATGTTGTCCATGTCTGACCTACACCATTACATCATCATCAAGCACTTTTGGTCGTCACACAGTTTGAATATTTTAAGTTACCACCAAGTTTTTGGTCAGTACTCTTCTACTGTTGGTTCAATGTAGGCTAATGCTATTACTAACACTAATATAAGAGTTTCTGTAGTTTATAGAGTTTAGATGTATCATTTGGAACCTTTAAAGCTAAAGGTTAGCCAGCAGATGTTCCTCTATTTGATGGTGTTGAACTATATGAAACCCTGAACCAGTAAAGATGGTGATTGAGAAGCTTTGGATTCTCCAACAGCTGAGTAAATGAGTCCCACAGGTGTTGGAGATGCGGTGATTAGCTCAGTGATGAGGCTACGCTGAAATGGGTGAGTTGTTCAGTGTGTCTCTGACAAGCTGATTTATTAGAATATTTACCATTTTACACTTCATCCTCTCCCAGTCTGTCACAATCAATTCGACACATGTGCACAAACCTGTCAAATGCTTAGTTTTGCAGAATAGTATTTTGTAATGTATGTATTTAGGCCAGTGTTGCCAGGTTGGTTGGTTTAGCTGTAAAAAAAAAAAAAAAAGTAATTTGAGCAGGTGAATAGCTGCTATATTTATAATTAGCATATAGTAGCATTTAGAATTTGTGTAAATTTTAATTAACATTTATTTTGTTAGATTGTGCTTTCGTATGTGTTTTTGATATTATTTTATGCTTTCACAGTGTAGGCTACTTGAGTTCTGGCTAAGGTCGCTTACAGATTAAAAATATTATTATTATTTGAAGTGTTTATACACACTTTATTTTTTGAGAGTATAGGTTTAAAAATAAGGTTGCTTAATCTTTCCGATTTGATTCTGATTTTTAGCGATTCGATTTTCAATTATTACTAATACTAACCATTGTTCTTCCATTTAACATCAGTTAGCTGCTGTAATATTTCACTTACACAGCACCTTTTATATTGTATAATGTAATTAGAATATCCAAATTAGGAGGACTTTGGGAATAAAGAATCAATTCATATTTGTCAATAATAAAATCATGATTGATCGATTATCAAAGTTTTTTTTCCCACCATCTCTATTGTAAGAGTTTACACAACTTCATGTGTGATAGAAAACTTATCAGTTAGACTTATAGAAATTCACCTAGAATTGGGAGTCATTTTAAATACCTGCATCATATCCAAACATAAATATTAGCATCCATTCAAAAATAATCTAATTTAATTCTACGGTTGCAGAATTCTGGATATTTTCAGAGTTGGAAACTTTTAATGGGAATTAACAGGAATTTCTTAAAAGTTTAAAATATATTTTAGCTAAAAACAGAGGAGATAGATTTGTGTTTTCATTATTTAATCAAAAAATATATTTTAAATAAAAAATACAACTTTTCAATCAAAGAAAGCAATTATTTGGGACTTTTTTTTTTTTTTTTTTTTTTTTTGCATTTCAACACTATTTGATTGAAAATATTTATTTTTGATTGAGGTAAACTTTTATTTAATTGAAAAGATTTTTTTTATTGAAGTGATTTAATAAAAAATAAAGAGTAATAGACACAAATCTACCTCCATAAAATGTCAGCATTATTTATTTAAAATTACAATTTCAATAAATAATTCCCATGAAAAGCTTACATTTTTGAATATTCACAAAATTCCCAACTTTAAGTTCCATTGAAGTTTACCAGAAAAGTTCCGCCCCTTTTCCAGTCTTATCTCCACTGAACATGAAAGGTTTGACTTATTTTTATTCTGATCCATCGACATTAAGGTGCAGTGACTTCCACCACCACAGGGAGGCAGTGTGTACCAACACATTACTGCACAGGGCTGCTATTAGAGTCTCATATTGCATAACATTGCATATAAAACCCAGCAGATGGCTTGTAGTGTTTTATGTACTCTAAATGATTCAGTCCAAATTAAAGAATACACAATAAAAGTGAACGGCCATAATAAGATGAAAGGGATAGATGAAAGCATCTCATTTCCTGTCAAAGGTGACATAATGTATAGATAAGTAGGTGTGAAAGCATGTGTGGGGATACTTTGTTCTTAGGCCTGTTTAAATCATAAAACCCTGTAGAAGTAGAAGTTTACATGTGTATTTTTTATTTTTTTGTTTTTTGGTGGAAATGATGAGCCACTGTCTCCCCTCCTCCACTGATGACCCAGTTCAACACCACAATCTGTCTCTGCAGCTTTGATACCATTATCTGCTGCAGCTTTAAAAAAAAAGAAAAAATCTCTGTCTCAGACAAAGCTGGTGATATACTGAACAGCCTGAGAGTCTGGACTTTTCCCTTCAAGCCAAATCACTCGTACAGTTCAACGATTGTTCTCCAATGCATCCAGATGTTTCCAGCAGCTTCCCAGCAGTCTCCACACTCATGTTTTGTAGTTTTATCCCAGCACCAAAGGGTCCAAATGAGAGGATATGATGCTCTTTAAATGATCAAAGGCAGCCTCCAGTTGTAAAAAGCTTGTGGGAACGCTTTATTTAGCTCGTTTATTGGTTTATTAGTCAAAGGAAATACAGATTTGGAGCTTTTCTTGTGGCTTTTTTTTGACTGAAACACTGGAAAGGTGATACAAATGTGACCTGGAGTGCCTTACAGTGGATCTCAGGCATTAATATGTTTTTAGATAGAATGTTAAGAACAATACAGTACATAGGTCAATGACGTGACACCTAAATATTCTGTCCAACTGCATTTCTTTTAGTTAGTTTTTTTGAAATACATAAAAACATACCATATAGTAACGTAGTGTATATTTGCTCAATTTTCTTTTTAAATGTCAGTTACTGAATTACTTTTGTAATTTATTCTGGTATTCAAAATGTCAAAATATAATGCAGCGCGTGTACTGTTTTGGAAAAGAATAATTAAATGACTCTAAATCTATTCAAGTTTATTTCCTGCCCTATTTTAGTTATATTTTAGTCCTGTATGAAAGTATTTTTATTTTTATGTCCATCATAATATACATGCAAACCTTGCTCGTTTTATGAAACATAATCTGGTGAAACCTTTAGTTACCCAAAAAATTATTAAAGAAAATCTTCAAGTTAAAAAAAACCAGATGTAGAACCAAATATTTAATAGAAATAATATTAAATGTAAAAAAAAAAAATTAAGTAAATATTCATTTGATAGAAAAATAAGAACTTTCTAAAGCATTAAAGATGTACTGATACCAGTGTTAATTTAAAGGACTAAACATTTTCGTCATAGTTTTTGTCGACTATATTTTTATTTTAAGTGACAATTAATAGACTGTGACTAAAAAAAAAAAAAAATATCAACTCCAAAAATGTTGAGAAAAACTATATTAAAATATATTATTTCTGTCGACTGATAAAAACAAAATTATAAGTTCGTCACATGGGACGAAATCCAATCAGAACTTGTGTAATCGTGGTCTATACACATTGATAAAATCTGTCTTATTACTGTTATATACAGTATTATTATAAACATAAATAATTATAAATTATGATAAATTGTTGATAAACTATCATTTATCAACCTGATAAGTTTTAAATCATCAGTCAACTCTTTATATTTCAGTCGACTCAAATCTTAATGTCATCAAGTTGACTAAAACTAGTCCAGGGGCTTTATTTATAAGAGTGTGCCTAGGTCAGCACATTTCAGCTGGCGTACGCTAAAAACCAGGAAGTGCATACGCAAAAAAAAAGGTCGTTTCTCAATTCTAAGCATGCATACTCCACATGTGCGCTCCACTGTAAACATCAAAGAAAATAATATGTATCATTGAGTAGATGCCATTGTTGAAAATATGAATTATTTTGTAAACCAATAAAACGTTTAGTGATGAATTAAAAAATTCTGAACAGATTTAATGAACATTTTATGTATGACAACAATAAGGAAATATTTTATATCAAAATAAGATTTGAGTTCTTACTTAATAATTAGATTTTTTTGCACCAGAAGCATGGGATTAAATTGTATTTTCTTGTTTGAAAAAATAAAAATGAAGAAGTAGTAAAACACCTTTGGAATTATACGTAATTCACAATATTTAATTTCAAGTAAAACCATATTTTTAATCAGTCCCAGGGTGTGAGTGAGGCCGGAGGCTCCACAGCACCTCGTCCTCACGGTGGGGGTGGGGGTCCTGTCTTTAGGTCTCGCTGGTCTCTAGATCCTCTCCCTCCAGAGTCTCCCGTGCACCTCGTCCTCCAGCAGTGCCAGATAAGCGACTGTGCCTCTTTACGCATTGTGAGTGCGTTCCTTTTTATGACAGCTGCAGGTGTTGCAGCCAATTGATCAGCTGTTTTGCGCAATGATCATGTGATTTTGATAATTATTATAATTATAATTAATATAAAACTGTATTTGTAGGTGCGCGCACGTCACTGGGGCGTCAGCATAATTTTTTCCTCCTTTGTTTTTGCAAATGTATTGTGAAATGTGCAATTATCGATTATTTCACACAAATGTATCAATTTCACAGAGCTGTCTGTAATTTAATCTTTCTCCTGTTGGGGGCGGAGTTTCCCATTGCTCATGATTCTGTGCGTAGGCAGGGTCGGAGCTGCCGAGGAGGTGCACAAATGATCTCACCACGTTGCTCATTAGTGGCGTACGCTTTCTTTTTTTACGTACGCATCATTTATAAATGAGGCCCCTGATGACAACATTTTGGCTCAAATTAAGATGCATTTTAGTCAAAAGGCTAAAACCGAATCAAACTTTGGTGTCAAAATAAAACTGGTTGATGCATAATGTTTTTTATATAGTTGTACAGTTGGTGGATGAGTCTGGTTTACTCCTTTCCTGTAGAATACGCAAACATATAGAACATAATGATTAACAACTGGGTGTTGTTAGACACACAAATGTAAAAAAAAGAGTTTGGATGTTTTGAGTGACAGGACGCTGAGTAAAAATAAAGCCCCCCGCCCCCCCCAAACACCCCCCTCTGCTTGGAGCCTGTCTGGCAGGAGCAGCGGCGGGACTGGGGGTTTAGATTTGGTAAAGGTCAAAGGTCACAGACTCCGATCAATTTGTTAGCTGAGAGACCTATATTTGTGTGCAGTGTGTACTGTAGAAGAACACACACACACACACATACACACAAGTAGACCTTAATCCCTTGGTTTGACAGTCTCACACAGGCGTGTGCGTTCGCTTATATATGCTCTAAACCCGAATAAGTTACGAGAACTCAAAAAAACAGTCAAAATTTTCCCAAACTAGAAAGATTGGATGACTCATTGAGCTCAACTGAAATAGTCACTTAAAAACATGTGACTCAAAACACATTTTTTTATGGCAATTGATTGCCGCAATTATTTTGAGTTTAACTCACTTAATATCTGTAAAAGCCATGAACACCTTGAACAGTACCGTATATTCCTGCCCACTCCCTTTTATCACACTATGTTAAAATTCAATAGAAAAATAAATATATTCATAAATTAAAAATAAAGAGAACAAAATATATGATAAAAATATACTTAATAAATTTCAGAGTATTTGAAGAAGAAACACTAATTTCTGATTCTAGCCTTCCAAATGTGTTCCTGGCCGCTTAAGTCATCAAAAGCATTAATGAATAATCATAAAGTGTTTTATGTTTTTAAGTTATGCTTACTTATTTACAAATATAGTTTCATTTACTCAAAAATGATCAGTTAGTTACTCAAAAAGAAAAAGGAAGAATATGTTCCACCAGCTCGACATAATTAAGTTAGTAGAACTTTTTCCATCACGTTGAGTATATACTACTTAATCTATTTAATTACTTTGAATGTTTGGGTTTACAGACAATGAACACTGGAAATTAAGAACATTCTGCCATTGAGGCTTGAATCTCCTGAATAGATTCCACCTGATGTGAACATACTGTGTCACTTCAGTGAGAACAAGCACACACACACACACACACACACACACACACACACACACACACACACACACACACACACACACACACACACACACACACACACACACACACACACACACACACACACACACCAGTTCAACCCAGGGCACATTCGACCCAAAACGTTGAGCCGCTGACATCAGCCGCGTGAATCATTTTTCAAGCGGTTCAATCTCTGAGGTTAATGAACATCCTGTAATGTTCTTGATAAAAAGCCTGGCTGTACACTGTGAGCCAGGTGCAGCGTCCTCATGTCAAGATGCACTCAAAAGGCACAAAGGCTAATCTGATTCTCGTAATGCGAGGCTAAAAAGCAGTCGTTCGTATGCTTTCCAAAGACCAACCAAAATATCAGCTTCTCTCTCTGCGCTGAGGGGAAAAAGTTAATCTAGTGCAAAGTCTGTTGTCTTAACCCCTCCTAGAATAACTCCACTAAATTAAACTTGTGTTTTTGTTTTGGTGCTGAACCTCTTGTGTGTCAGCAAGTTCAACATGGCAAGAGGCTCAGGGGAAAAGAGAGAAGGAAAATGAGAGTTCAGCACAGAAAAAACAAGCTCTAAAACCAAACATTTGGACCATTTGAACTCTAAAATTGGGAAATTGAATGAAGTGTATTTCAAAACAAACTGCTATAAAACCTATTTTGTTAGAGATGAATCAAAAACCAAACCAAAGAGCCAATCAGTTACACAATCACAGAATGGAGATAAACTATTTTTCTTAGATCAATAAATCAAAGATCGTTGCTCAGAAAAAGATGGATAAGGTTGAAATTGCCTTATGAAAGTTTCCACTATAAACATTCTCTTATTGACATTGGCTACAGTTACATGTTTTTAATTTGGAATTAGTTATTCCGAATTAAATCATTCAGAATTAAAGTGTTTTCTTTGTGTTTACATGGAAATAGTAATTCCTGAACTGGTTCACATGGAAAACATCAGCTTTATTTAATTTCGCTTTAGGTCTGGGGGTTGGGACGGCTCTGATTGGACAGGAGGAGAACGTGACATATCACGTCTATCAGGAGAAACACACAACAAACCTTTTATTGTCAGCTGTGTCCATGTGAAAGTCTGCATGTTTAGTCCTCCGTCCATCCACGATTTTCATTATATCCTTGTCTTTTAAGGCTTTTATTAAATAGTCTTGGCTGGAGTCCGAGCCGCCGCCATCTTGAATTATGTTGTCGGCAGCGCGTCATCGCCGCAAGCGCAAAACAACCCGAATTAACTTAATCGGAATAACCAAGTTAAGTGTTTACAAGAAAGAAGAATTATCTAATTCGGGATAAACCAGCTGTTTAATTCAGAAGTAAATTAGCATTAGGAATTAACTGTTTACAAGGTCAGGTTAAAGAGGAATTTACTTTTATTCCGCTTTAAAGAAAAATTCAAGCTCCCATGTAAACGTGGCTATTGTCGGATAAGTTTCCCTCATTGCATTGTGGGATGTGGAGTCCTGTAGACGGATGCATAGAAGTGTTTTTAATTCATTCTTACTGATTTCTTGCGTTTGCCCCAAAAACTCTGCCAAAGTGACTTCTCAACACATTTCTGGTTTAAAAAATAAAACATTTGTTTTGGGACTCACTGAAATATCTGAAATGGGCTGAAATGTAATGTCTCGCAGAGTGAAGTGATATCACAAAGAATATCAGGAATAAACTAATACAAAAAGGGTATCAAGATGTCACTGCTTCACTGTCGTCTTTTTCTGAAAAAAAAAAAACACAAGTAATCCCTCTACGGGACTACAAAACCCACAATGCAATGCATGAAACTTTTCTCACAGTTTCAACAAATTGAGTGTTTACAGTGGAGATAAAAACAAACTTTTGGGCAGCGGCTGTTTCAACCATTTCCATCTTATTTTTTTTCAAACAAATGATCTTTGATTTATTGATTTATTATGAGATCGCCATTATGTCTTTATCTGATAAAAATGTTTTTGTCTCCAGCAGTTTTAAATATACATGAATCATTTTAATCTCAGAAAAGTTACATCATCACTTCATCAATGGTTGATTTAAGATGACTTGATAAGATAAGAAGCTGGGTTTATATCCACAGCTTTTCTCTGTTAAGCAGTAATTTAAGCAGAATAGCAGAATAATCAAGATGCACTGCACTAAAATGAGCAAAACGTTCAGTTTGAAATATAATAATGGTAATTGGTGTGGTCCAATAATAAAATCCATTACTAATATGAATAAAAATTATTTTAAAAACAAAGAATATCCATCTACGACTGAATTTGTACCAAAACCTGTAATGTTTTTAAGGCTTTTTACAGAAATCTGTTAAATACTTTAGTCAAGTTTTAACGCAGTTTATTGGTTATAAAAGGTGCATGTTGAAAACATTGACTTTTTTTTAGTCAGTGATTTAAGATAGCTAACATTTAAAATACTGTATATACACATGGGATGCTCACTCCAAGAGTTTACACTGACCTCAGCAGTTGATATTTCCCATAAAGATGAATGACTTTTAAAAGAGCTTTGACAAGTGGCTGCTGTAGTGCAATAAAATATGAATAAAGCGGTTTAGAGACTCCTTAAGTCACTCACGTTCCTAGATATGGATCAAGAATAAAATAGTAAGGATTGTGTCCTGTCACTGCTAATGCATGGCCTGTCATTGAAAATCTCCCCATATGTCTCGTGATGTATTTTCTTATAGTTCATCAACCACACCACCCTCTTAGTCTCCTCATTATTTTCTTTATTCACTTCTGCGTATTGTGAGTGTGAATTATGTGTAAATGCATCCACAAGTTGCATAGAAGTGGTATTGTTACAGGAAAGCGCAGGGACAGATGGGTAAACAATGTTTTGCGTGGGTTATGTGGGTCATTCGGCCTGGTTAGCAATTCTCCGCCGCTATTCAACAATCTGTCACACAGCCAGGCAAAGCCCCTGCGCTGATGGACAAGGTCAGAGTTCACATTGTTTCCGTATCGCACTTGGGATCTCCTCTTTTTTCGTAGCTGGATATAAAACCCAGTTAGTTCTGGTTTTCTAGAGTAAACTTGGACAACTGACAGCTTTGTTCAAGGTTTGGTTGATCAGCTAGGGTTAAACACCTGTTGGAGACAATGCCAACTTTAAATCACTCTAGGTGTTTTTGGTGAAGATGAAAACCCAAAACATCTAAATCTACACCTATTACCTGGTCGACTACTTACTGGCTGATCTAAGAGCCTATTTGTTTCTAATCATCAAAATACTGCTGCTATGTCTATTTTTGGCACTTTTCATTGCTTACTAACACATATAAACATGTCACGTTAAGAGAGGATGTTTTTAAAATATCTTTTTATGATAAAAAACATTAGGGTCTATCTTGTCGTAACAGAGAGATGTTTGTTTCAGGTACAGCAAGCATTGGGTTTATTCAGTGATTCTATTTGAAAATTGACACGGAGGTACCTGGGAGGTTGTAGAAAAAGAATCTGGTGCAGTGTCCTGAAAACAATATGATTTTCGATGAATTTTTGGTAAAATACCCCAGTACTGTTGGTGTGATTTATTCTTGCAACTGAACTGTAATTGAACGAACCATGAAGCATTTTTGGAACAGTACCCCAGTACAGTACTGTTGGTGTGGGTTGAGGTGTACATCAACGCGCCATGAAGCTCCCATCTGCTTCTGACGGCTTTACCGTAATACGCGATATAAACCGGCATTCTGGTTTAAAACCGCATGGCGTTACCGCAGTCTATCTCGGGCACCGACTTCATTATCTTGAGCCCCGAGTTACGATCTCGTGAGCCCCCTGACTTAACTATCTCGATTCCCCGACTTATTAACTCGGGCCCCAAGTTAATATCTCGTGCCCCCGACTTAGTAAGTCGGGATCCCAACATAATTACCATCCATGTCACCTCTAGGGCCCCGTAGTTTAATGTGTATTAAGTTTAGTATTTGCTCTCAAACGGTGTGTAGTGATCATCTGACAGGCACGAGGTTTAGATCTGATTGTCTCATTCAGATCAGATGTTTTGGAACTCTTTGTTCCAGAAAATAGGCCTCGAAAAAGTTGACTTAAAAGAGGATTTATTTTATTATTATAAGGATTATTTATGGTTAAGGATATATAATTATATTATGTCTTAAAGAAACAATAGATGATTAATATTTCATATTAACACACTGAAAACACATCTGTGAGCTACTTTATGGTCCTGAGCCACTTGTTGAGAAACTCATCTCAACAGGTTAAAGGGACTAACCAGATGTTAAACTGGATAGAGAGTAGATTGAAAAACTTTTTGCTATGATCTCAAACTCCGTCTGAGCCTTCATTGTGTTTCTTTGTTAGTGTGTGTGTGTGTGTGTGTGTGTGTGTGTGTGTGTGTGTGTGTGTGTGTGTGTGTGTGTGTGTGCGCGCGTGTGTGCGTGTGCGTGTGGGGCCCTTGTTATGTCCTGCTGCTGCTGCTTTTCAATGGAACAGCTGTGCCCTCCTCCATCGCCTCCAAACAAGGCGCAGGCTGCCTGGCAACTGCTCTCTGATTGGCCAACTTTCCGACTCCTCCGACCAATGGCAGACTACTCACCACGAGGAAGTGCATGGGGGAGGAAAACACTGAAAAAAAAGAAGAGAAATGGCTGTGGGAAAGTTTTGTCATGGAAAACATATGAAGACTTTATAAGAGTTTGTTTGCTGATGTTTCCAACTTAAGGGTTAATAACAATAACTGTTAGGAAGAAGAATGAGAGCGCAGCGTAATCACGCTTACAGGAAAACACTTTTTAAAGCTTTAGTCTAATTTCAGACAGATTTACATGGAAATCTTTTAATGTTTCCCCAAATCCTGTCATTGCTAAATTCCAGTGTTTCGGCACAGCAGGCTTTGACCTTCTCACATATTGTGTAACAGCCAGGAAAACATAATAAATCTGCATATTCACTTTCTTTTTCCTGGAATATTTAACATTTATTTCTTGAGGGGAGAAGAAATTACAACCCACAATGGTTACAGTCAATAAAATAGCTGAGGATCTTCAGATCCTCGGTGGAGAAAAGTCTCCTGAGTGACATTTGGCAGGACGACGTGGGGACTCTTCCCCACTGATGTTGTTGGCTTTGTGTTTGGCAGGCTGAGACATGCCATTGCAAAAACCTGCGTTTCCAGGGCTTTGAGTGGGCTTACTGGGGGATTTGAGTCACATCTCTGGGGAATAATGGGTGTTTGTTTTATTTGAGCTGTGACGCAGGCAGTTTGATGTGAGGTCGACAGAGAAGAACAGAAATGTCACTGAAGCTAGAGGACGCAGACGAAAAACAAGTGTGTGTGTGTGTGTGTGTGTGTGTGTGTGTGTGTGTGTGTGTGTGTGTGTGTGTGTGTGTGTGTGTGTGTGTGTGTGTGTGTGTGTGTGTGTGTGTGTGTGTGTGTGTGTGTGTGTGTGTGTGTGTGTGTGTGTGTACGTCGGGTAATAAGTGTAATTTCCTCTCTTGGCACTTCACAATTATTCGTCTATTGCATTGTGCATTGTTTACGGTGTGTTGTTGTGAGCACTTTACGCACAGACCCTGTAATTACAAACCATCACAGCGTCGCAGAGCTAAGACAGAACATCCGATACAACACACCCAGCTTTTCTGTTCTTTTCTGTTCTCCGCTGGTGGTCACACTTCTTTTAGAAATCGTTTAGCTGCAATTTTCCCTCAAAACAACAAGACGACAGCATTTTGAAGGTTGGCTTACTTTAAAAAAACATCTGCAAACACTCCAGTTTGGCAGAAAGAGACTGAAATAAACGTTTGTATATAAATGTGTTGAGAATATAGAAACAAAATGACCCAACGGAACAGAAGATATTGCTGTTAAATATGACAGAACACCAGCATCACCACCGTGTGATTTTGAAGCCGACACATTTCCCCTATTCCTTTCTTTTGATTTGGTAAAAATATTTTCTTTTTTTTTTCTTTTTCTTTTTTTACTCTTTTTTTTCTTTCTTTTCTTTTTTCTTTTTTTCCCTTCATTTTTTTCTTCATTTTTTTTTTCTCGTTTTTTCCATTTTTTTAAAATTTTTTTTCCTTCTTTTTTTTCATAAAGATATTTTCTAAGTGACCTACATTTTCTGAATGTGGAAAAAAGGTGTTTGTCATGAATAAAATTAGATCACTTTAACAACCAACATTTTTCAGGGCCCCCATCACATCAAAATGCCAAAAATAAATTGGGTAAAAAGTGACTTTTTTTTGGGAAAAAAACAAATTTGGAATTTTCTTCAACAAAGATCATTAAATAATAATAATTAAAAAAAAAACATAAAATTTGTTATCACATGTTTGAGAACAGTAATAAAGCTCTTTTATGTGAAGGATTCATTATATACATAAAAAATATATACAAAAAAAAGACAAAATGAACATACTGGATTTAATAAAGCTTCAATTAAATGTAATGAAAAAAACATCTATTTTTCATGCTCAAGGTTCAACAAGGCGATTCTGGCGCCCCCTGTCATGACGTCACCCCCCCACCCCCCACCCCCCATTTTGGAAACCACCGAGTTATAGTAATTAAATGCAAGAGTTGATTTACTGATTTTTCTCTTATAGGTTACATTTTAGATTTTTTTTTTTTTAGATATACAGTAGAAAACTGTGCTGCTGTTGCACTCTCATAGTGTGTTATGAGAATGGTTGTATATTGTCTACGTGTTGAGTGTAGGGCCTCCAATTTTCAGTTTAAAAATCCCCCAAAGTTCATTTCAGGGTTTACTCATTTAGCGTCATTTTACCCTTTACCGTTTTGTTTCAGTACCAATCGTACCAAACATGCTAATTAGGATCAATAGTTAGCTACTGTTATCAAAATGCTAGACTCTCAGCCACTTGTTTAACTGGAAAAACCCCATGGAAAAGTGTGATATTGTTCCAAAACATTATTTGCAAAACCGTACTACTGCCAACTTCACATCTTGCACGAAACTCCGCACTATCGTGTGATTGTAGATGCTTCTGCCATCATGTGTCACCAGGTAAAATGAACACCACTTCAGCTGATACACCAACAGCTAAACTTGTCTTTGTACCAGTGGCTTTTCAGATTTGAATGTAGTCGTAATAATCTGAACAACACATTAAAAACATACTTCAGACGAAGCACTGCGTTCATTTGCAAACACAGAATAACGTGATCCCAAGTCAAACCGTTACACGTAGCACAAGATTTTAAAACTGCAGTATGGGCAAAATTCAGACATTATAGACATTATAGACATTCAGTCCCTGTTTTCCACTGGAAAAAAGCATGTCAATGTTTGATATTGTCCCCAAAAATCCATGTAAAACATTTCCGTGTCACGTTGGTGCCTGATTTTACATAAAGAGAGAGATGAAGAGGAAGAAAAAAAGCAGGTCAGATCTTTTTCAAAACATGAATTTCTGCAATCATGGAAAATCAGAGGCTGTGTTAGCGTTACATTAATTAATTACCAGGCATGGTGTGAACAATTTGTCCCGAAATGCTAAAAGACTCACACTTTCAAACCTTGAAAAACACTTCATGTGCAAATCAGTTAAAAGTCAGTAGTTTACATTGATTATTTAACATTAGTTAGTATGAGGGACTAATTTCTGAATGAATTCATGAAGTTAAAAAACAAGTTGTGCTGACAGTGAGTTTTTGCCCTTTTCCAATGACACACTCATGGTTGTCATTCATTTTGATGAACAGTTTGTCTTTGAACTATGAGCCACTGTAGCTCAAGGCGCGTACAGGCATTTAGTGTAAAGTCCCCACAGCTGCCTGAGCGCTGGCAAACATCTCTAAAGCCTGAGCTGCCTTCCTCCAGGGACTTTATTGACTGTGCAGCTGTAGTTCTTGTTCTTTCAGGCTTTCTTCCTGCCAGCGCCAACATTTTCATCTTGTTCTTGCACCATTGCTGCTGCTGGCGGCTCTAGTGATACCTTTGGTTTGTCTCTGTGCTTTGGCAGAGTCAGCAGATTTAAAAAAAAAATAAAAAATAAAAAAATCTATAAATCTGTCGTCGTAGCAGAAAAGTATGGTAGCTAGCAGCAGTAAACGTGTAAAGCTAAAGGGAGCGGAGTTAAAGGGTGGTTTAGGTGTGATGTAAAGTTTCACTGTAGAAATAAATATTAACCTTGTTGCTTTCTCAGGCTACATTTGTGAGAAAACAGTCTTAATCTGCTCCCACTGTGTTGGCCAGACAATCCCAGCCTATAATCCCAGCAGTCCAGTCCAGGATTACCATGTCTGTTCCACCCTCCATCCCTCAGCATTACAGACAAATTAGACAGGATAGCATAAACCTTAGAAAAACACAACCCTCTTTGTGTGTGGGGAGATTAGTTATACACTTTCACAAAAAAAAAAAAACCCTTCCAGATTATACATCTGAATACAAACAGAACATTATGGATAGGCTCTGCTCACGTGGAAGCACATTTGTTTAGTTTGTCGCTTCAGAACCTGTTTCCATGGTAACTGACACTCACTTCTCACTGGATGTGTTATCAAGGCTTGAGATTTGGAGCTCCAGCAGATGGTTTTAGTCCAATGTCAGTGGAGGTGTGAACAGGAGACGGAACAATATGCACTGATTGGGAATAAAGTCTAAAGTGCATCATTTAGGGATTGTCGCTGAAATCTTAGCTGATGCTTTGAGGATTTCTGAGCTTACTTCATTTACCTTAGATAGTTTTCACTCGTGTCTGCACAAACATTTTTATTAATAAAAAAAAAAAAAACTGCAATAACGCAGAACAACTGAAGCGTGGTTGCACTATCGAGCTCAGTGATTTCCAATTAAAGGAGCATAGGGCGTTCTATCCGTACGCAACGCCCCTATTTGGCCGGTTTAGGTCACATGATGCGTCAGGCATTGGCCTAACTCTGAACCTAACCCTAAAAATTGTTGCGATATTGGGTTATACCCTAAACCTAAAACTAAACCTAACCCTAAGACTCTACGTACGTGTACTTTGGTAACCATACCAATAGCACCAGGGATCGGTATATTAATACGGCAACCGTACGGATAGCCACTGCCAATAATCTATTGATAGGTTCTTCCTATGTACAGTATTATAAGTCACTTCTTCAGTTTTCAACATTAAATAGAACTGCAGAGTCTGACAGTATTACAGATGCTTGGATTTTTTCTTCTCACCACAAATATTATTAATTGAAATGAATGAAATAAAAACACACGGAGTGCCTTGAAACTGTTTAGACTCTTCTTGTATTTTTCCTTCTGTTGAGATTCTCTTTTTTCCCGTATTCTTTCAGCGCAGCCTTGTGTTGAATCGGGTGATGAGCGGTTTAGTGTAACTGAGCCAGGCTTAAATAGTGATTTACATCTCTGGTTAAAGACTCAGTGGTCCAGACAAGTATTTCCTGGCTGCTCAGAGATATTAAAGGGAAATGGATTTCATGAAAATAAATCTGAATAATTGTTGAATATTTATTGGTGTTTCCTAACTTTTTCATCCTCATTAGTGCAGCCGTGGTGAATTGGTAGATTTTATGGCAATCACTGTCCGACTTAAAACTCCAGTGAGAAAATAGAGATGAAGAATAATACATACATTAATGTTTCGTCTCAAAGGAAAAAGCTTTGGAAAAAATCTGGCAATCTTATGGCAAAGTTTTCTGGTCATTTTCTGAAATTTCATTGTCCATTTGTGTGTTTTTGTGGTGGTTTTGTGTATTTATGTTGTCATTGTGTGTTTTTGGAATCAATTATGTGTATTTTTAGTAGTGTTTTGTGTATTTTCAGGTTTTTTTGTATATTTGGGTGTCAATTTGTGTATTTTTGGGGGGTGTTTTGGGTATTTGTGTCGATTTGAGTATTTTCTGTGCTGTTTTTTTTTTTTTTCTTCATATTTTTCTAAGCCCGTGCTTATAGAAAAGCAGTAAAATAAAGTATTAAAGCAGTGGTTCCGAACCTTTTTTGGGTCATGACCCTATTTTTATATCACAAATTTCTGGTGACATTTTTCTCTTCTTTTAGAATTAGTTTTTAATCATGTTTGCTATTTAACTAGATTTATATTTGAAAAAGTGAAAGTATAGAGTACAGTTGTTTGAGATTGTGTATGGTGTTTTAATTTGAAAAAGTATAATAATTAAAAACATTTAAAAAATATAATATACAAAAGGAATATTTTTTTTTTATAAAATACTAGACATTTCAGACGACCCCATTTGAATTCCGGGCGACCCCATGTGGGGTTATGGCCCCAAGGTTGAAAAACACTATACTAAAGTGTATGGATTATTATTATTAATATCTATGAAACTAAAAGCACCGTCTTGTGGAAACTTTTCTCCTTATCAACACATGGAGTTTATGGAGAGACGTGGTGTTAAAGCTGAGCTAAATATTGACACAGGGTATCAGCAGTGATATAATCCCTGTTAGAACAGTAAATAGTCCACTGCCCAGTGCCTTATTCATGTTTATTCATATTTCTCCAGAGAGCATATGAGCAAGTTCAGTTCACAAAGCTGCAAAACAATAATCACTCACTGTTTTTCCATTTACCTCCACACACTGGTTCTTTCTATTTGACATAACAAAGGTGATATATTTGAATGAAAGTAAGTCTTCTAACAGGAGCCTCATGCTCATCATATTAGGTGAAGGGAGGAGGTGGGGGCATATTATACCAAAGTAAATATGTACAGGTATAATTATATATGAAATTGGGACGATAAATCATGCAACAATATTTTCCAATATTAAAGCATTACAAGATGTATTATTGAGGGTATGAGTGGTAACGTCAGATTTTTAAAAAAAAATCACACAATCAATTACACACAGATTGTTATGGTTTGTTTTTATTTTTTTTAAATATTCCTATAGAGTGGAAAAGGTCATAACCACAGTAAGAATGTAAGTATTTCCAGAGTTAAAGTCAAACAAAAGCTATTTTTCCAAATGCAATTTTCAAAAACCATTTTTCCTTTTCAAAATTATTGCATTATTATCTTGAGGCCAATGTCGTCTATAGTCAAACTCATTTAGTTCAAGGGCCAAATAAAACCCAGTTTGACCTCAAGTGGGCCGGACTAGAAAAATCCATGTTTTTGATATGAATGTTAACCAGTTGGTGGAAATTACTTGGCTTTGCAACAAATTTTCAATGTAATTTGCCAGAATTCTGTGAGATATGATAATTTTCCAGGGTTTTAAAAATAACTGCAATTCAATATTACTATGAATAATCTAGTACTGCAACTTATATGGTCATTTATAAAAAGTCATGTTTTTGCTGTCATTTTTTACTTTGAACAAAATCTTCCTGCGGGCCAGACTAAATGCTCTGGTGGGCCGAACTTGGCCCTTGGACCTTTAGTTTGAAAAATGTGGCCTGTATCAAAATGTGAATTCCTTGTATAGTCCCACTCAAAATTATTCCTAATTTTCTGATATAACTACAGTTGTTTCTGATTCATAGTCCCTTGTTTTTAATCACTTATATTGAATTTCACATTTCCTATACTTATTTTATGCTCCTGCTGCTTTCCTTCTCTGAATGGAACTGTATCCAACGTCAATTGTTTTATTACACTTAAAGACATTCAAATAATATATTTTTTTAAGGCTCGGTGGCTGTTGAATTAGTTTGATTATACATCATAAAAAACAACCAAAATGATTTTAATATAGCTTTTTTTTCTTTTTAAATGAC
Organism: Gouania willdenowi; assembly: GCF_900634775.1. Taxonomy (NCBI): domain Eukaryota; kingdom Metazoa; phylum Chordata; class Actinopteri; order Blenniiformes; family Gobiesocidae; genus Gouania; species Gouania willdenowi. The sequence goes on from NC_041049.1 coordinate 8,191,476, forward strand.
ATTTATATATATATATTTTTTTTTTTTCTGGAAGAATTTCTGATATTCAAAACACTATTTTATAATATTATAATAGTTATAAATGAATATTTTGAAGAGGGGGTTTCTATTTGTGTTTGTATTCCATCCAACTTTTTGTCACATCAGACCATCATACACAAAAGCATTATTATGTTCCAGTGATTCCTATAAAATATGGACATAAAGTTACATAAAAACAAGCAAAATAAAAATCAAAACTCTTACAAATGCTATCAGATTATCTGTACAGTTTGATGAAATGTGTTATATTTTTGACCCACCCTGCTTGTCTGTTTTGACACGTCGCCAAATAATAATAAACAAAATAATCTTTGGGAAGAATTATTCTTGGCAAAGGATTATTTGTGGCCATAATTTGGCACCATGAAATATAATGCAAACATGTCAGTGCAAAACAAAAATGAACGTGTTGATAAATTATGAAAATCCTCTGAAACCATAATCGTCTGCACATGCAGAGGGGAAAGCTGTGAGTTGCATGTGGAAATTGAACTGCTATCTGTGGTTGCTGGGTTATTAATTCACCCAGTGGTAAAGCTGCTTTAGGGCTGTTTGTGTATGCAAAGAACAAAACATGGAGAAAAAAGCCTCAGAGGGAAGTGAAGGTGTGAAATTGAACTTTTTCCTTTTGTCTCCACATGTTGTCAAAGATCAACACAACAAGAAGTGCAATATTTTTAAGACAGCAATACATGTTTTGTTATTGCAATTAAATAAATGAATTAGGTTTGGGTGTGTGGAGAAACGTCACTGGTTTCAGTTTTTGTCTGCGTAAAGTTTCCCTTTGAATCCTGTGTGCGCGCGTGCGTGTGTGTGTGTGCAACGAATACACGAGGGTTTACAAAAACATTGATTAAGCATTGAAATTTTCATGTGAAGTCATGGAGGAAAGAATTACCTCTGATAATTGGTGTATTTGTTTTAGGGGTGTCCCGATACAGCTTTTTAACTTCTGATACAACACCGAGTATTGGCCGATATCGATATTAGCCTGAATCGTACATATTTTTGTTCAATTCAATTCAACTTTATTTGTATAGCTCAATTTACAACAAAGTCATCTCAATGCACTTATCAAAATATAAAATTTGTAATAAGAAAGGAAAAACCCAACAAGATCCACATGAACAAGCATTTAGCAACAGTGGGAAGAAACAACTCCCTTTTAACAGGATGAAATCTCCGTTAGAACCAGGTTCAGAGGTGGCAGCCATCTGCGTCGACTGGTTGGGGTTAGTGGACAGAAGGACCAACAGAACAGGATAGAGAGATAGAACATCAGAGTGTCTCAGACTAGTTGAGCCGTGAACTACAGATCAGGAACTGCCATCATCAACTTCACCACACCTGAAACAGAGCAGAGAGAGAAGGACGAGGAGAAGGCACTGACTGCAGAAAAATACGATACATTATTATCAACTCAGCCTGTCTTGGCCTAATGCCTCACTCCCAGTGGCCTAGTCAGCACTTATTATAAAGGTGATGAATCTCTTCCTGTTTATTGGTAAGTTAACAGCGACTCCAAGGTCTGTAAATGCGACTGTTCACAGACTAGTCCATGTCCGCTCTAGTGCTTATGTTATGTTATGATTCATTCCTGTTTATGCGGACTGTAAATCATAACCAGCTACATCAGAATTTGAATCTCTTCCTGTTTACTGAACCAGTAAATGCGACTGTTCACAGACGAGTCCATGTCCGCTCTAGCGATTAGCTTATGTTGTTTGATTTTACATTTTTGCCGATATGTCGATAACAGTAAATTCCTGATATTAGCCAATATTAACCAATACCGATATTTACATACACCCCCTCCTGACAACCTAATTTTAGGCCACATGATTATATATATATGGACATAATATTCATTTTTGATATGTTGTCAATATCAATATCAATAGTAGTAGAGAAACAACCAATATTACATTTAATGGCAAATATTGTCCAATAATATAGTCCATTTCAGCTTTTATTACGTATTTTGGAGTGTGGATTGTTAGAAAAGTTATTGAAACATAGAACAACAGTCAGCAACAGAGGTTTGAGAAAAAGTGACCCATTTATGATTAACCAATGGATTAGATATATTTTACCATTAAACATAGGAATATTCTACAATTGAATAAAATAAATAAAATATTAATTAGAAAATCCCCAAAAATAACTTCAATACATTCAATAAAAGCAATATATTTTCTATTTTAGACGCAGGCCAGTATAATCCATACTATTTAAATTTTTTTATTGTTTCTTGTTGTTATTGTTTCTGATATCGCACTGGTATCTGATATCAATATTGGATTGGGACACCCTTATTAAACATCCCTCTTACTGGAGCTGTGCATTAATCGCATTTTGATACATTTTATGGCGCTCTGTTTGAGATATTTCCTTCATTATTAAAACTTGGTTCTACAATGGATATTTTAGGACAGAGGTGCCCATGTCTAGTCCTGGAGATCCCCTGTCTTACATGCATTAGAGTAGGCTGAACGTGGCCCAAAAGGGCATTTTTGGTTTTTGGCCAAAACACTTTTATTCACCAAAACAAACGACTGAAACTGGATGTTTTTGGTTTTGGCCAAACATTTTTATTCATTTCGGTATCTGCATTAAGGAGTTGGAATCAGCCCCCTTTCAGGTGTCGTTTAGCATGTATTAGTGATCGTATCATAGTAATCCATACCAGATGGAACAGATTTATACCTGGGTTCCTTTAGTCCACGTGTCAAACTCTAGGTCCGGGGCCCAAATCCAGCCCTTTGGAGCATCTAATCCGGCCCGCAGGAGAAAATAAAAATGATTGAGAAAACATGAATTATTGTGTAAATGAAACTCAACATAACTTTGCATTTTTAATGTTTAACAGTTGAAAAAACTCTAAATTCTTACAAAATTATGGAATAATATTTCCCTTAAATGCAAATTGGTACAAAATCTTGGAAATTTAAGGTGAAGATCCTGTTAGGATTGATATCTGTCACTTATTGCTTGAATTTTGTTCGTTGAAATGCAAACTAGGGCACAATAATGTTGAAATGACTCATTTTCGGGCATAAAATCTGCTTCGTATTTGGCCCCTGAACTAAAATGAGTTTGACACCCTTGCTTTAGTCAGATTAACGTTTATCGAAGACAACATTTACTGTCACTGTGGTGTGAACAGTACAGCTGAGCACAAAGGACGACAGGCAGGAAATGGTGGTGATCTGCAGCTTAATGCTCAATCTATTGTGGTTCCACTTTTGACACGGTGTGCCCTCCTTTATTGTGTTTGCGTAACCTGCTCGTCTATCGTTTTATAACCAGGCTCCTCTTGGACAGTGACGTCCGCCTGCTGCCCACACAGCTCTATAATAATGGGCAGAAAAGCTTTTTGTGTTCTCAGGTTTTCCTTTTAGCTTTAACACCAAACCTGTAGGATTTAAACATCTGTATCATTTGGAAAATCATAATAAATGATGATAAAGTACTACTCAATATCAGGCTTGGGGTCATTTACATTTTTCAGTTACAATTACGTTTTCAATTTTCCTTGTTCAATAACAATTGAATTATGGTTACAGTGACCATCATTTTTTCCAATTACAATTATTTTGTATTCTCATAAAATCCATTTCAATTACGTTCTCAATTAATAAAGTTCAATTACAATTAATCAATTACCCGAGCCTGAAAAAAAATTACTTAAAAGTGAACCTTCCTTTTGTGTTAGCTTTCTGTTAGCATCTTTTATGATTATGGGTCATAAATCAGCTGTTAAGTACACTAAAAACAAATATGTCATTTATTTCCTATCTATTGGTTACTTTATTAGGCTTCCTAATCAATGAAAATATTGGTTTTTAATGTTTTTGGTGTGGGCGTCTGGGCCTTTTTTGTGTCAGTATACCCCTCAATTTTTTTATTTTTTTTTTACAAATGGTATAATGTGTGAATGCTTGATATAAAACATATTTTAATAATCATTAACTACTGTGTAGAACTGTACATAGAACTGTAACATGGTTCCCCAGTTTTGCGTTAAATTATAATTGAAAATTTTTAAAGAAGTAATTATCTAAACTCAATTACTATTTATTTACGATTATGACAGTAACAGATTTTTAAAATTACAATTATAATTACTAGGGCTGTCACTTTAACGCATTAATTGCGATTAATTAATTACAGGAAATTTTAAAGCACTAAAAAAAAAAATAACGGCGTTAATCGTTTTTTTTTTAGCACTCCAAGCAGCGCGGAACCTTTCTCATTTCAAGAGTTCCCGGTATACCCATGATACTGATGCACAGACTACAATACAAGACGGGAGAGTGCCAAGCTTCTCAACTTCATTTGCGTTCATTTTGGCTTAATAAAACACCAGATGGAAAACAAGCGTAGTTGTGTGCAATTTGTGCAAGAAAGAGTTTGTGGATCACCGGAGCCTTGCAGCCTCCACTACCACCTCAATGCTAAACATGTAGCAGCTAGCACGGACCGCTAGCGCTGACACTGGGACAGTGCTAACTGCAACATGCTGCGAGTACGCCGCATCTGACAAATGAACAAACTCACTGGATAAATATTATTATCTGAAGCATTACCATATAGCGCTACATATGGATCCTGATGTTTTATTTCATTTGAATTTTCTATTATTTGGAGATTGGCAAAAGTACACAGCAATATGACAGGTAGTCCTTGGGACTTGTCTCAAATATCGCAGGCCACCCCTGCATCTGTTCTTGTCTGTTAAAAACAATAAATGACTTTATTAAGACACTTTGTTATATATCAATCTTTTGATCTGCCACAATAATGAAATTTAAATGAAAACGCCTTTTTTTCAGCAATTTTTAGGTGCGATTAAAAAAAGATTAATTAGATTAATAATTACAGAGCATGATCAATTAATTGTACATTTTTTTTAAATCCCTTGACAGCACTAATCATTTTGCCATAATTGTAATTAACTATCAATTGCGCAATTACACTTAATTGACCCTAACAATGCTCAATATATTAAGGGTGCCTGAATTGTGTTGTGCCATTTTTCGACTGACACTTGAGTTCCCCGACTGTGACTCTTCTATTCTACGGCTCACCACCAAGTGTTTACTGTGAAATCTCCCAAAAACAAAGCTGCCGTGGTGACAAACCCCTCTGGAGGACGCTTGTCATATCTCAGCTGCTGTCTGTCTTCTTGTCTCTCTCTGCTCCAGGCTTCAGACTGAACTTTGCACATCTGTAGTCGGGTGTCTTTTGTTTGCCTTTGGAAATTGGCATTTGTCAGGAAAAGCTGATAAATAAGCTGCTTCACACTTGAGGTGTTTGGTAATCCGTGTCATATGCCTCGGTACACGTGAGGAAGACCAAAAGCAGCTACTTGTAGAATTATGATATGTTGGACCAAATTAGCTGATTTTTAGAAAGCTTGTACACATCAACAACCCCTTGCCACTGGGTAAAGTGGGAGATTTCACTGTATTAAAAAACCACAACGTGATTAACATCCTTTCTTAGCGGCTCATAGCGTATTTACCTCATTAGGGATGATCAGTGCGTGGGCTTGAGGTTACTGTCATGCAGTTGCCATGACATCTACGGTTGACAAAAAGATCCTGCCAAGCAAATGTGGAGACCTATCGACAGTGTTGGTTGTTTAGATTTAATAACGCGCAGTGAGGAAGACATTTAAATTACCAGCATTTTAATTCTTGATGAAGCATGACAGTGTTTTTATGAGAATACTTTCAGGTAATCAGATTACGTTCACACAGAGATGGCTGATGGGTTTTACTGGCATTCAGTTTAACTTCGAGACAAAATGTGTTTTTACCTGGACTTTCCGCTCCAGGTTTGGTTTAAAGGCTACCTGTAGTGAATTTTGATTTACTATTTTGTGTTTTGGCAAATCCTGTGACCTAACAAAATGGTGGTTCCGGTCATTCCGATGGTTGAATTTCTCACCTTGTAATCCACCATCAGCTGCTAAAGCCGGTGGCTGATGATGGCTCCACTGAAGCGACCAGAATCACCATATAGCCGGGTCACGGATTGTGTCACCACACCTCATATGATTTTGACACACAACGTAACAGCGAGCACGTCTGAGGAAATAGCGTGTTTATTTAACTTCAGGCTGCTCTAAAAGGATTTTTTGATAGAGCTTGTAATGGAAATTCACGACCGGTACCCTTTCATTTTTCGTTTGCAGTTAAACTAGCAACAAGGCTCAGGGTTGAAGAACTACTGGTACTACTAATGTCAAATGGAAACTGCGTTTCAGTTTTTCTCATACCAAAACTATCTAATTAATGTATGAAGATGGATCTTAAAAGGTTTGATCAAAGCAAGACAACGGAAATAAATTCAGAAGTATCAATCCCCACACATCTCTGGCATTTTCATGGATAGAAAATTGCGGCAAAGCAATGGCAGGTGTTTATTTTGGGGCTTACACGGAAAGGTCCGAATCCAGCCAAAAATGGATGTCTGACAGAGCGAGGTAAATGGAGAGATCACAGAAAGAGTCAAGTAAAAATGCTTCAATGCTTCCATTTAGGTGACTCCACATCCTACAATGCAATGCACAAAACTTTTCCTACATTGTCAATAAATTGAGTGGAGATCTAACGTTTCGAGCGGCAACTTAAACCTTTTACATCTTGTTTTCGAGCAAATTATCTTGGATTTGATGGAAACTTTTCATCTCAAGAAGCTTTAATTCACATGCACCTTATGTCATTATTAGAACAGAAAGCCTTTTCCCATTCGACAGGAAACGTGAAACTGTGAAGACGTAACATTTGATTTAAATGTTCTGCTAACTGCAGCACACATCCTGTGGACAATGTCCTCATACACACCGCAGGACGAACCCCTCTGACAACTTTGTTAAAGCTGTGGGATTGATGTGAGGCTTCATTGATTTTTATGTAATTGCTGTCAAACGGTTGCCACGGTAACTAGCATTAGACAACCATTTCAAAGAGACGCCATCCCACCCTAGTTCGCAGACCCATTACCGACAACACTGGACCTCTGACTCACTCCGTGTTCATGTACTGCTGGAAATCAAATGAATATAGATAGAACAATTACTTTTTCCTTATGTAATGGTTTTGTAACGCCTTCTCTTGCACCACTTTAAAAAGTACTGCAACCTTTTGTTTTGTGTATACATCATCAATTAAACACTGTTGCAAATAATATATTCAATAATGGGAAATTCACTCTCTGATTATCCTATTCAGTTGGTAATGTTCAATAGTTCAAGAGTTTCCACTCAGGTTGAACTCTGTGCTCTTCCTGACTTTTTCTTGATTTTTTTTCCTGCTTTTTCTTGCCCTTCCTCACAAAACAAAGCTGTGTTTATTTAAAGAACTGCAAGGCCTTTCCGGTGCTCTGGTTTTAGGGGCCTATTGTTCCCAGCTGGCCTCTCACTCAACCTGGCTCTCGATGCTTTACCTAGTTTGTTCCTGCAAGATTAAACAGTCAGAACTGTCATGAGGAGTTCAGTCTGTAGTTATTCCAGACTACATTATTCCACAAGTGCTGAAAAATACTCCCAGTTTGAAGGCTAAAGTTCCCTATGCAATGCAAGCTAGCTAAACTTCACTGTATCTGTAAGAATGATGTTGGAAGTGAAACATTGGCAATTCTGCGTTAAACCTAAACTAATTTAAGAGTAAATAAACTCCCAAACCACTTTTTTTCATGTTGAAAATAAATGTATTTAAGTATTGTTGTTGATTGACTAAAATGTCAAGAGTTGGACCAGGATCAAAGTATTTCAATTTGTCGTATTTTGTTGTCAAAAGTGTGCACAGTGATGTAGTGGTTAGCAAGTCCGCCTCACAGCAAGAAGGTCCTGGGTTCAAGTCCTGGGGTGGAGACTTGGGTCTTTTCTGTGTGGAGTTACCCGTACTGCTCCAGGTACTATGACTTCCTCCCACAATCGAAAAACATGACTGTTAGTTTGACTGGAGTCTCTAAAATTGCCCGTGTGTGTGTTGCCCTGTGATGAACTGGCACCCTGTCTAGGGTGTACCCCCGCCTAAAGCTCAATGAGAGCTGGAGATAGGCACCAGCAGACCCCCGCAGCCCTGAAAAAAGGAGCAAGTGGGTCAGAAATTGAATGGATGGATTGTTGTCAAAATATTAGTGAGTGTCCGGAAGGTCTATTACAATGAAATGTTGCTGTTGGTTTAAAATGTTGGTTTGAGATGGTTTAGTTGCTTTTCACGTCACTGTTAGCTCCGCCCCTCCTGTGGAGGACTCTACAATTTGTGTCAAGTAGGTTGGATTGAGATATATATGAATAGAGAGGTACAGTGAGTATTAAAGCTCCAACATTTTTTTGGCTTAATTCTGTCAAAAATCCATAACCACCTTTTAGCATATTGTAATTTAGTGTTCCAATAGGAAATGGGAGCTCTGCTTCGTCTCTCGACCCTGTATAATGCGCAATTTCCGCGTTATGTCACCGCCGCGTCGCCGGAGTTTCCACTTTATTCTATGTGTTAATTTCCACCAGGTCCGCTGCGGTGCGTGTCAGCTCCTTACCAGATGCGGTAGTCCGGTGCCCTCCACCAGATATACGCAGGGCTTCTATTTCTGGTGGATACCGGAGCACAACGCATCAATTAGTACAGAGCAAATGAAGCTAAACAGGAAATTAAGCACGTACTCCACAATAAAATATCAGGTTACTTTTAAAAATAAAACACATACAAATACATAATATATATATATATATATATATATATATATACAGTATATATATATATACACATATATATATATATATATATATATAGTGAGAACTGCTCTGACGTCACAGTCGTTCAACCGGAGTGCACCGCGGCGCACTCAAAACGCAACCGGTGTGAATTACCGGACGGTGGACAGCGGTGAAAAAAAGGATCGGTGCCGTGGCGCAGTGGAGACGTATCCAGTGGAAACCCCAGGTAAGACCTTTATTAAATCCAGGAGCGTGACGCAACCTTTCAGCCAATCAGAGATTTTCTTACAAATAAAGTGCTCCAGATTTTGCATCTATCAATTGACTTTGTATGTAATCTGGACAAACGGACATTTCGTGACGCATCCGGTATGAACGCAGCATAAGAGAAACATATCCAAGTTTATCCAAGGTGGAGAGAACAGATGCAATTCATTTGCAGTCTGGATGCGGAGTGGTGGTTGTTTCTCTGCTCTGAGGGGCACCGGAGATCACAGCCACCTCTGTGACTGTGTGGCGGGAATGAGAAAACAGTCATAAAGAGATCCACAGTTGTGTGCGTTCACGAGGATATCGGTAAGGGACGATAGGTTTTGAAACGCGGAGGGTAGGGGTTTTTTTCAGGATTCTACATACTGCGGCTTTAAGTAACTAGATAGCCTATCATGGATTGTTCTTTGGAGATTTCATAGTATTGACTGGGCATGTCTTAATTGCTCCAGGAACCCCGCCCATAATCAAGCCATTTTTTAGAATTTCCCCCTCAGTGGCAAGTCAGTCAAAACGTAGGGCCTAGTTACTCAATGTCAAGAAATGCAGTTTTACTGAAACAACAAAAAAATGTTATAAGAATACCAAGCGCAGCACTTGCATAGATCTGAAAATTAAAATTAATCTTTATTAATACTGTAATGTCAGTTTTAATCCCCCCGACAGTTTTCTGTGCATAATGCAAGCAACCCAAAGACGAGCAAGATTTCTCAGGTTACTGATATTCATCAGAAGTGTGACAAGGGAAACTAATGCTGTCATTAAAGTACCTTATTATCTCAGGCCTAGAGACGTTAATCCTCCTTTACTTTAGGGATTGAGATGATGAGACGGGGTTGCATGTGAAGCATGAAACTAAATGTCCTGAATCATGACAGGTAGTCTGACCTAATCAGCCAATGCAAATGCAAATACCAGCCTCAGCTGTTGCTGAGTCTGAATGCCAAGAATGGGTTGAACTAATCCTCTGGATTTAGGTTTCTTCACTCGTCTTTAGACTCTTACTCTTTCTGACTCTATCATCCAAATATTTATTTTCTATGATTGCTACAGTCTCTACTTCTGACCATCTTTTCAGTAATCCACCCATTGCCTCCCGTTCATTTCACCCAATTACACTTTCCTGCTTTGATCCCAGTCTCTTCTTCTTATTTCATCTGTAAAACACTCATTCTGCTTCTCTTCTTTCCTCCTATTTCCTGCTGCACTTCACATACACACACAGACAGGTCCCAGAGTTCATTTTCACCTCTGCTGTAAACAACAGAGAAGCACTGTGAGGGTCAGGGCTTCAACCTTGCAACGTGTGGTAAAAGGCATAGTGAGGTGTGGCATCCAATGAGCTGTACAGAGTAGACTTTATTCTAATAAAAGACATTGTACAATGCCGAAAAAAAACGCTGTTGCAAATTAGTTTGCAAGAACCATCGACTCTGTTGAGCCGTGTAAACTAGAAGCTTTTTACATATGACTGAGATTTTATAAACAATGTTCAGGTTTAATCTGGTACCAACAATCATTTTATTTAATTAGATAAAATGATAGTGTATGCCATTGCCTCATTGATCAATAGCTGCCTTTCCATTACAATTGGAAATGTGCATAATCCAAAATAAAAGAAACGGAAATGAAAACACCAGAATTTATTAAAAAAAAAAAAAAAAAAACACTTAAATATCGCTAAAAAGTTTTTATGCTGTTTTTCAGATGTTGCAATATTGAAATGTATAGCATAAAAAATATATACTTTTTACGCAATTACGTACCTGATCGCAATGACGTATCATGACCACTTTCTCTCTGATAAAACATGGCACAGTGCATGTGGACAGAAGGGGAGACATTTCTTAGCATTATACTTAAAAATGATAACCACCACATTAGACGTGAAACAACGAAGGAATGCAGAGAGTTATGAGGAGGTTTGGAGCGTCCATCTTTGTACAGCCAAGTCTCACAGGATGAGAGGGAGTTACGAGGCTCCAGCCCAAAACAACCTTCAATGGAAACGCATTGAAAGCACAATTATACTTTGTCGACATTTAGAAATAGAAACTGTAATGGAAACATAGTTAAGGAAGGGAACAACATTTACTCCAAAAAGACCAGGAAAAAGTTAAAATTGTCACTCGAGCGTTTGCTTTGATCTGTAAACATTCTCCTCTCGACATTTTCGGCCAAGTTTTGTCCAGTCATTCTCAGCAAACAAAGAGGATGGTGATTCACATGATTTCATTTTTGTTGTAGTTTGTTCCAGGTATTCCTCGTGATATCAATTTTGGCTGGATTTGAATGTTTCCGTACAAACCCCAAAATAAACTTCTTTTTTTTAATTTGCCACAACTGTCAGTCTTTGAAAACACCAGAAATGTGTTGGGAAGTCACTTTCACAGAGTTTTATGCGACCGACACAAGAATTCACGGTAACGAAGTGAAAACACTTCTATACATGCAGGACTTCACATCCCACAATGCAATGCCAAAACTTTTCAGAAAATAGAAAAAATGTCACTAAGAGAGAGAGTGCTTACAGTGGAGATCAAAACAAACATTCCAGCTACAGTTTTGACTATTTTCTTGGTTGTTTTTTTTTTTTTTTAGAGTAAATGATGTTCAATTCAATGTTAAATGTTGAAATTGCAAACTATTTCTAAAGAAAAAAAGAGAAATGATCGTGATTTGAGACATTCTTAACATCTTGATAGGAAAGCTGTGTGAATCCTGGTGTTAAACAGTTAGTATTCTGGCTTTGTCTTCTCTTTGCTTTGATAAAGGACTCTATGAGGGTTCATCCTGATGTTTGCAGAGCCTGTTTCAGATTGGTTCGTGCATCATCCTGATTAAGGTGGAGCATTGCAGTGGGTAATCAGTCCTTGGTGTCTTTCTGCCTCTCTGAGCGCACTCTCTCAAACACTTCATGATGATTGGAGCGAGTGCTACCAGCATGTAATTATTCAGGTAAGTATGTGGGCTGTTTCTGAGGAGGTACATGATTGTTTCAAAGCAGGCGCAAACACTGCTTTGACTAATGAGAACACAGAGGTGAGAACATTTCAGCTTCTTCTGTATGACGGCGTAAACGCTGCATGTTTGTTAATTTAGTCAGGGCACGATGTTCATGTTCACTCACTCTACAGGAACAAAGAGATGTGAAAGCCAGTTATTGTGTCCGTGACACAAGTGGGTAGAAAATGTCCATTTGATGATGTTAATAATGAAATGCAGCTCTTCAATCACACTGGTTGAAACTGTGGTGATAAAAGGAAAATAATATCAGGATGAGCAACATATGATTGCTGATGACGGGAAGTTCGTTTGGAACTGATTGATGGTGGAGGGCTGTAGAACAGGGTTCTCAACTCGATCACACAACAGGAATAATAACAATAAAAAAAGGCAAATACATTTCAGCCATCGACTGTGAGAAAGACGTTGAATGCTGCAGGTAATCATCCACAATTCTGAATTGATTCAAAAACTTCAAAAATCGATTTTTATTTTATTTTATGTTTCAAGAAAAACTGATTCAGAGGATACGCTTAGTGTCTTTACTCAGGAAACACTGTAAACTGGACACACAAATACATATTAGAGTTGTTATAAATAGAAAATACCACGATACAAAAAGGCAGCTAGCTTCATGCTAACGTCTATGGGAAAATCCATGTATATGCTCATGCTAACATTTACCGCGATCGGCGGTGATTTATATAACACACCGTTATGCTTAACTTTAACATACACAATCATAAAAGTGTTATGAAACAGTACACTTAAACATACTCACAAACATATGTTTTTTCAAGCCGAAAATACACAAAACACACAAACTCACCCAGACTTTTATAGTCTATTATGACACGATCCCAACAGGAAACAACAGCGACCCCAACTTACAATGTATTACATAGACAGAACAAGGAGTGTGTGCGTGCGTGCGTGCGTGCGCGCGTGCGTGGATGCGTGCGCGCACGTTGTTTAGCATGAATAAATGTTACCTCTTGTCTTAATTTTGCCTTTGTGTGATTACATCATTGGAATTAGTTTATTTAAAACTATCTTATACAAACTGTATTGTTTTGATGCCATAATTTGCCTTAACACACAATGCTTTGTATCAATTTTCGGTTAAAACGAGAATCGATTTTGAATTGAATTGTGAGACACACAAAGATTCACATCCCTAGAAAAAAACTCTCCTCAAAATAAAAACAAAATGGAAAAACAAAATTACAGTAGGTAATTAAGCTCTTTTAAAACATCTGCTAATGCCAAACTATGGGTTTTTTACTATTTAAAAGTTTTTTGCAAAATAAAAGCGATATTTCAAAAAATTTTGACAAAGAATAACTGCTCTTTGAATGTGTTTCTGTTGTTTTGGGATGGAGTTGCGTGACTCCCATGAAATCTCATCCCATGAGATTTCACTGCAGGAAAATTGATGCTCCAAACCTTATAACACCCCTCGTTTCTTTGTTGTTTGCTGTCTAACTGTGGCGGGAATACTTTTAAGTATAATGCTAATAAGAAATGTCTCGGTCTCCTCTTCTGTCCACACGTATCTCGGAGAGAAGTGGTCAAGTAATTGCGGAAAGTGTTTCCATTGCAGTTTTGCGATACATTTCAATATCGAAGCGTCTGGAAAAACCTCCTCAAAAACTTTTTAGCGATATTTGATTTTTTTTTATTTTTATTACCAATTTTTATTGCACTATTTAGATTTTGTGCATTTCCAAGGATAATGGGAACACAGCTGTAGTTTATATAGTGTAACTACATTTTTTTGCACTGCTGATGACAGTCTGACCCCAGAAACACTGACAAAGGGACATTTCTCCTGTTTTCACTGATTGAAAGATGATGTTGATGTTTTGGCAGTGAAGTAACACTGGGAACAACATAAACAAAGCAAACATTAAGTGAATCACTGTCTACCTTGTCTGGCAAAGAAACACAAGAAATCACAGTAGGAATGAAGTAAAAAAAACACTTTTAAAAGATACTTTTCCACTTCTGCATCATATTTGCATTCTTATGTGGGACTCCAAATCCCACAATGCAACGCTTGACATTATAGTTACTTGACTATTTACAACCAACCAATTGTTTGATGTGGAGTCAATAACAAACTTGCAATTGGCAATTTTTACTTTATGTACTTTACGTTGTGTCTTCATCGGTGCTAAAAACTGTTAGTTAGCATCCCTAGCAGCTTTAAGTTAAAGTTAATAGTTTAGAAATGCAGAATTCTCCTTTTTTCTCCTTAGATTTGTCCAAGTCGTGTTGTGTAAAGTTTAAATTCACTATCTCCCTATTTTACAAATTCTTGAAGTGTTTTTTTGGTTTTTTTTATCTTTATGATGAAAGAAAGCCCCATTGTTTCCTGATAATAATACAATAATATAATAACCTGTATGAAAAGATCCACCCCAGTAATCATCCCATTGTTCTGCTCACTGAGGAAGCCTAACGCTCGCCCCGTAGATGTAACACAGATAGACGTGCACACACTTTCCGTGCGTAAATCCACACGATTACCACACTCCGAGCACATGAAGTTTTCTCCACGCTTCACTGAACCTGCTGCACACATCAGGAGATGTGCCAGGGTTTGCGTACATCATGCATGATGCACAATCATACGATTAGCATCACAGTCGTAGCCGTGCACAGCAGTCTGAAAATGTACACAATAAAACCAGCCGTCGACACACGTTTCTCTGCCCAGATACAGTATGAAGATTAGCCTTTTCACACATTATCTTTATTATTTCATAAATGTGCACCAGGGTTTGGGGTCAATTACATTTTTCATACAATACAATTATTATTTTTGCCCATGAAAGGAAATTACAATTACGTTCTCAATTACTAAAGTTCAAATTAAATTATTCACAATTACTGAGCCTTTAATAAATAACCCTCATACGATTTAACTTTTCTTTTGTGTTAGCTTTCTGTTAGCATCTCTTATGATAATGGGTCGATTTTGTCCCATGTCTTAAAAACACTAATGCATATCATCTGTTGTTCAATTATATTTTTATCTCTAGGTTACCTTGTTAAGCTTCCTAATCAATGAAAATATTGGTATTAATTATTCTGGTGTGTGTGTCCGATGTAGCCCTAGATTATTATTATTTATTAAAATGGTAAAATGATCCTCAGGAGGAAGGACAGGTAAACTTGATATGAAACATATTTTAATAATTAACTATGTGTATGTGTGTATGCAGTAGAACTGTAACATGGTTCCCCAGTTTTGCATTTAATTGTAATGGTAATTGGCATGGAAAAATGTCAATTACAACTTAAAGTTCATTGTCTGAGCTCGATTACAATCCAATCATGATTACAACAGCATGATTACAAATATAATTCGGTCATAATTGTAATTAATTATCAATTATGCGATTACAATAATAATTGACCCCAAACTTGGTTTGCAATTAAAAAAATACCACTTGATATTTTCTTTAAATGTGTGAGCACTGTGTATAAACACACACACATCAAATTAAAATATGCATGAAAACCATTTTCTTTGACTGTCTGAAAGCATACAGCGTGTCTATAAGATTATTATTCATATGATACAAACCCTTTGTCAATAAGAGAATATTGTTTTTGTTTTGGGTTTTTTGCACTGACCCAGTCGTGCCCTAAATCTGTCAATTTGGTAAAAAAAAAAAAAAAAGACTTTAGAAGTAAAACCTTTTAAAGTGAGAGAGTCAATATTCTGCATAGTAACAAGACCTGCACGAGCATCAGGAATAATGGTGTGTGTGTGTGTGCGTGTGTTAATGGTGTGTGTGTGTGTGCGTGTGTTTATGGTGTGTGTGTGTGTGTGTGTGGGTGTGTGGGGGGGGTGTGTGGGTGTGTGTGGGGTGTGTGTGTGTGTGTGGGTGTGTGGGGTGTGTGTGTGTGTGTGTTTGGGGTGATGTCTGTCTGGTGCAGAGGCTACAGTCTGTAGGGGGTCTGTTCCCCTTCATTGGGCACAGAGATGCAATGTAAACAACTCTCCTGGTCAGCCAATCAGATAAGCCGCTCCCGTCACCACCCATGCCCGGACAGTAACCCCCCCACACACACACACACACACACACACACACACACACACACACACACACACACACACACACCGATGTCCAAAATCAGACACACGCACTGACACAGTGCACTGTGAAGTGCTAGAGGACACACAGCAGAGACATCACTGACACTATGACCTCATTTCTGTGTGTGTGTGTGTGTGTGTGTCTGAGGGGGGAGGCTGCAGACACATATGCATAAATGATAACTCTGTACTATAGTGCAGAGTATATCCCCAGCAGTCACTGGCAACACCAAAGTGTGTGACAGTGGCCACGGTTACGTGATGTTTTTTCATTCGGAATGAAAGTGTTCTGCTTCATGTTTCCATGGTAATAGTCATTCTGAATTGAGGTTTTAGATGGAAACACGTTTATTTGTTTTTATTGAATTCTGCTTTAGGTCTGGGGGTTGGGAAGGGCTAATGTGATGTATCATGTCTATCAAGAAAAACACAAAACCCAACTTTTCTTTTCGACGACATGATAACAACTGGTGACTGTAGTTTTGAAGCAGCAGCTCGACAATAACACTTTGGTCAGCTGAGGAGTGAAAGGGAAGTAGAAAACCGTTCTTTAGCCAATCAAAGCCAGCGGTTAATGCAACGGCTGTTGGAAGGAGAACTTCATGAGGACCTGCACGTCATTGGTGAAGCTCTGTGTCCTGGTGCAGGGCCTCATGTCCCCCGATGAAGCCTGTTTCATTTGCCGATGTCAGTGTGTGTGTAATAAGTCTAAGGCTCTTATTATTCCCCGCCACACAATGTGGAAGGAGGATATAGGTTTGAGCTCCTTGTTCTGTTTTTTTTTTTGCTGTCGGATCTTGATGACTGTCTTTTTGTGAAACAAATAGTCTTGCCTCGAGTCGTTTGCTCCGAGCGCATCATCGCGACCGGACGAGCATGCGCCGAATAACCCTAATTCATTTAAAGCGGAATTAAAAGTTTACAAGATCAAGGAATTATTCAATTTGGAATTAAAATCAGAATATACCAGCCTCTTAATTTGGATTCAGGTGTAATCCGGAATGACCCTTTTCATTCGGAATTAGGTGTTTACATCGTCAGTTTAGAGAAGATTTCACTTTTGTTTTGAAATAAAGGGAAATTAAAGCTCTCATGTCACCTTCAGAAAAGCTAGTGTGAAAAACTCCAGCACGGCCTGTTTTTGTTGTTTGTCCTTCAGTGAGTCCTTGCTCGTTGCCGTTTGTGCTTCTTTGGAAGGAAGCCACCGTGAAACTCCAGCCGAGACATCGCTTCGTCCTCTCCTCCTCGTCCTTGTCTCCTCCAGCGGTGTTTGGACGTCCCCAGACAGACAAACAGGAATGAAGACTAATGAAGCACTAATTAAATATGATGACAGAAATGGATGGCTCTTAGGGGTGTAGTTAAACATGTACAGACAGTGTCTGTAGAGGACAAAGTGCTACAGTCAAACTTTGTAATCACTGAGTTTTAACCCAGGATTATAAGGCTTGCTTTTGGTTTTAACGTTGGACGTATTCTTATTTTTTTACAGATGTTTTATGTGCATTACATTCAGTTGGGCATCACATTAAAAATGTGATGATTGAATAGAGATGTTTTATTATGTGACTTAAAATTAGGTTGGTGGAGAGGGGGGTCAATGTTAGAAATGTAAGAGAATTTTGTGGCTCATAACTTAAGTCGGTTGTGTGTATTGATAAAGATATTGAGGAGACGGACCAGGGTGAAAACAATGAAATGTTCACTCTGAGGTCACACACAGGCCAAAACGTTGGTGCAGTACTGAAAGAGGAGCTAATGAATGTAAAGTTTAAAGGATAAAGGCCCTTTCATTCAGCTTTTGTGTCGAAGAAAATACAAATAATGATAGAAATGTCAGTTTTTCTCATCCCTACTGTTGCTGACTATTGTTCTCGGTTTGAGTGACATCACTGGATGAAGCCTTTTCTAACATCCCACACTATAAAATAAGTAATAAAATTATGTATGATTCGTGCTGATATTGTATCGGATCGATATTGATATCAACCAATACTCAAGGCTGCAATATCGGTATCATATCTGAAGTAAAAATAGTTGTATTGGGACATCCCTAATAAAAAAAATCTTAGATTGGTAAATTTGAAGCAAAACTCCCACAGATTGTCTCCAACTTTTGCAGTCAAATAGTTTTTCATCAACAAAGACTTGTTACACATTTGTTTCTCTTCATTGAGAAGTTTTTTTTTCATTTTTTATATCGTATTGTGAGTATTTTGTATCGTGAGCCCTATATCGTATTTCATATCGCATTGTGAGTTGACTATTTTGTTTCACCCCTCGTCAATGTACAATTCCATATCGGGTAACATCAGAAACCGGATATTAAGTGTTGGGTTTTATTAGATATTTAAAATTGGGAGAAAAAAAAGCTCGTTTTAAAAGTTTCTAAGAATGATATCAATAATGCTACACTGGCTGTTTTCTCGTTTCCTTCAGCCAATAAAAGCCCTTCGGTGCTTGGATGATATGGACTGAGCTCATGGTGAACAGCTGATGTTCCTTGTTTTTACAGTAGCACACGACAGCTGAATAATGCAGTTGATTCTGTTGGCGCTGGCAGTCGACTGTGACAGACATGTTGTATTTTGACATGCTCTTACCTTTTTTTTTTTTTTACACATTAGACTTGATAAGATTCCAAAAATATCACAGTAAGCAGGAGTCTGACGTCTACGTACAACAGAGTGTAAAATAACTTTAAACATTTTCACGTATAATACGGTATGATGACGTCAGGTATGTTGGTTTGATTCAAAGAATTGAGAAACAAATATTGTTTGACAAAAATAGTCAATTGGGCTTTTGTCCAAATGACTTCTGTTTAAACTACTGCAAGGCAAATTGATTGATATCACACATTTAAGTACAACTGTGCAGAAACAAGAGTAGTCAACTCAGTATTAATATTTCTATAAGTAAATCACTTTTTGCAGATGTTCGCTGTTGATCAACCGTTTTTAATGCAAGATCACATTTAAAATATTTGAGGATCACAATATTCTGGCCATATTTGCCAAAAAGATCCTTTTCTACCGAAAAAGATCTTTTAATGATATTAATAATACATTCAAATACAAAGAATAGTCTTAAATAAAGCTTTATTAGAAGTTCTAGTTTCATCCATCAAACATTTAATTTGATACGTTCCAGTAAGTTGTTTTTAATATGCCTTGATAAACTCATTTAGTTGCATTTTTAATCCACAACACTATAAAAACACACAAACTAATCTAGTAAAATTGTTGTAAATTCATCAAATGAAAACTGGAAAATATTGTTTTCAAGTACTAAAAGAAGCGTGGCCGCTCCATCTGGATCTTTAACCATGTCCTGATTTAGTGAACCACTTTAGTCAAGGGTGCGTAGCAATAGACCTGAAGGCCAGACTCATCTTAAGTTCACATCCCATTTCACCGTGACACAGTGCAGATGGATTGATCCTGGGCTCTGATACGTGCATAAAGAACAGCCGACGGCATCTACGTAGACGCCTCACAGCAAAACACAGACGGTGAGAAACACGAGGCGACGCAAACAATGGCCAATACATCTTCATAAAGTGCACATGCCACTGTAAATTCCTGCAGTGTATTGAATGGACAGAGTGGCTTTCTGTCCACTCAATATTCATAGAGAGAGCAAGGTGGCTAAAAGGATCAAGTTAGAGTAGACGCTCTCTTCATTAACTGTGACCAGGTCTTCTGCGCTGGCCTCACAATTTTAAGTGAATTTTTCCATCAGCGTATATATTGATGAGATGACGCATCTTGTTTTGTTGTTAGCTTGCCGACATGCTGAGTGTGCAGAGACCTGACGAAGTTTGTTGCCAGGTTGGGCAATTTAGAAATGCAGTCTGCTGTTGGAACAAAAGACATGTGGGTAACAATCAGTTTAATTTATATAGTGATAATGTACAAGTGATAGATTTTTGGAACAAATTAGATGGTTTTTGTGTGTATGTGTGTGTGTGTGTGTGGTGGGAATAAACAGGTGTTTCTGGTAAACTAATAACCCTAGGGGGTTAGAAGGGTCAAACTATTGACCCTACTGATTTAGAAATTCCGTGTCTCCACACACCACACATGTAACCGATCTTTCTCCAAGCCCGAAATCTCACGTGATCAAACGAGACTCGGTAAAGTCAGGGAGAAGAATCTAACATCATGTTTCAGATATTTCCACAGGCCGCTGAACTCGATTGAACTCGGAGTTCCGAGTTGCCTTGAACTAGTGTTGTGGTGGTCAAGACCGGCCTTGGTCTCGAGACCAAATTTTAAAGATCATGGTCTCGGTCTCGGACTCTGAAGCATTTTGACTCGGTCTTGTCTCGGACTCGGGCTGCCCGGACTCGGGATTTTCCGTCAAGACCGTTCGAGACCAGCACTAATTCTCGGTCTTGGTCTTGACTCAGTCTCGGCTCCCGAAAGTCTTGGTCTTGTCTTGGTCTCGGTGCATTCTGGTCTCGGGCAAGTCTTGGTCTCGGATAGTGTGGTCTTGAACACAACACTACCTTGAACTCAGGATTAAGTGTTTCTCAGTCAGCTCGCTTCTTGATTTGCAATATTCCATTGTCATGAATCGAGAATCGTCGGCTTTCCTTCCACACGAGGATTTTTGGTTTCAGAGCCGATTATTGGAACATATTCACTCTTAACACACCTCAGACCACAGGTTTCACACAATCAGTTTGCTTAACAATAAGCGTGTTTACATGCAGAATGAGAAAACCGAGCAAATGTTGAATAGTAACTGGATTTTTTATTTCTTTGTCTGCACATGGTGTCGAAGGTGACCTCTTCAGGTAGTGCAATCTTTTTGCAACCTCTATGTTTTGCTATTGCAGTTAAATAAATACATTTATTATTTTGCATAATTGTGACCATCACCAGCCCTCCATAAGGAATGGTAAGAAAAACTTTATTAAAGGAAGAATGTAAAAAGAGAAAACAGTGTTGCACCTTGGTGAGGCGGAAAGGAACAGGGAAGAGTGAGTCAGGGTAGGACAATGGAAGAGGTGGGTAAGAGTCAACTGTTTGAGTGCAATGTCATTCGTTACTGGTTTTAAAAAGCATGAAAACAGTTTAGCTAGGCTAGAATCGCTAATCTGTGTTCGATTAACTCACCCAGATCATGTGATTGACAGTTGAGCTATTAGCGTACGCTTGATTAGGATCAGACATGGTATTCTGCACATGCACCACTTCTTCGACTGGGAAATAAAGGAGTTGCAGCACATGGTTAATGCTAACCATTAACCCTATTAGCCCTATTGCACATGGTTAATGCTAACAATGTGCAATAGGGCGATGTGAGTAACATTAGCACTTTAACAACTAAACAGGCTAAGGGTTGTGTACAATCATTTCACTAAACAACTAGGCTAAGGGCGAGATGCACCTTCTGTTTTAAGACAAAATATTAGCACGTTTTGCACTTTATCATCAGCCTTATGCACTTTAGTTGTAATGGTCACTGTATTTGTGGTTTGTTCTAAGCTAAATGTCGTAATATTTGAGTCTTTCTGTTTCATTGTACTGTCCATGCTGTCTGATTTTGATGTTGTCAGTGTTTTGTTCGTTTTGTTAGTTTTTTTAATGTCATTTCTGTTGTGCACAACAACCTGCCGGGGACTACAGATGGAAACTGTAGCCTGTGGCTACAATCTGGATGTGCATTGTCAAAAATAAATAAATAAATAAATTGCAAATCTACTGGAAAAACATTGAATAGCATGGTGGGCGAGAATCATACTGTAAGTCTCATGCTGCTACAGCTAAAGGATCTGTGTGCTCTTATAATGATCTAAATTTATAGATTTTTGGGGCAACATAGCTGATTTTGAACAGTTTGTGTGAGGGCAATCATCATGTGTTTGTGTCAACACAGCAGAAGCATAATGGACTGCTGCACTAAATGTTTTCTTTTTTATTCCACTATCTTAAATCTTTCTGTAGCTTCTCATCTCATAGGAAGTAGTGTTTAACACATCAAATCTCAGTATTTCAGTGCAATCACAATGAGCGGAGGTGTGCGCGTGCATTCAAGCTAAAGATGGGTTTGTCTTTCAGGCTGAGCTCACTGCATCACTGAACCCACAACAACAACAGTTTGGAAGAAGCTGAACCTCCTGGGATATCGTCCCCCCATCATCATCATCCCCCACACCCCATCTCTATCTCCTCTGCTGTTTGCTTCCTTTCATCTCCAGGTGGGTTCACTACAGCCCACTGCATGCATGCATTAGCGCTTTTCTTGAGGTGAGGCGACCTTCGTACGTCCTTTAGTTTCCATAGCAGCAAGTGGGCAAGAAGCATAACATTAACATTCGCTCAGCTTGAGCCGTGGCCTGATCCATCCTGCATTTATTTGTTTTTGTTGTCCCTTATTTATTCAAAAGTCCATTATTGCTGTTAGAAAGAAATAAAAATGTATTCTGATAATCAGAGTGGGAGTGGAGCCAAAGAGCTCCTCGTCACGATGTGAACAAAGCCTTACAATGTGAAAGACAAATGCATAATAGCACATATTTTAGTTTTAAAAAGGAAAATATCTCAAAACAAGTGCATCGCTAATTCAAGCGCTTTCTGCTCACTTAAAAAAAAAATCATTTAAATGAAGTCTACATCACATCCAACCTGAATATGGTGCATTAAAGTAAGGTTAGTGAGAGATTTTAGAAAAAATGGCAGCCTTTTGAGTAGAAATGCACTCAAGGACCCATGTGTAGCCTTCAAAATAAAAGCCTCAGATGCATGCTACACATTTGTTTCATTAAAGTAGCATTAATCTGCATGAATATCAGATTCTAAAATTAATTCTAAATCTATAATGAATGTATGTTCATCATTTACAAGATTAATCATGTTCCAGTTCCAATATCTAAAGAAAAGCAAAATCATTTTAATGATGTGTTCAATGTTGTGCTTAATCTGGTAACCTTTTCTATGTTCTCGAATCTGTGTCTAACCAAATTTTAAACATTAGTTGTAGCCTTCAACCACAAAGGAACAGACGAGGCTTCAGAGATGAACCTCTAAAGAATATTATTATTAGCTTAAAAGCTGCTGATATTAAACAATGTAATTTTCTAAACCAAGCAATGCAATAATTCTTCCCCAAATATGAATGGTGTCCTATTACAATTCACTTGCACTGCCTTTTTGCATATATATTAACTCATTGTAGACTCGTTCAAATTCCTATTATGAGCTATATTACACATTAAAATGGAAATGTACCCTTACTACGGTACTAATCTGTACACTAATGTACTGTTAATAGCTAATAGCTAAAAGCTAACTAAGTAGAACTAAAGTTTTATGGATGCAAAGTTAAGGTTTGAGTATTAATTATATTTAGGCAAGGCAAATGTATTTGTATAGCACATTTCATACACAAGGCAGTTCAATGTGCTTTACATGATTAAAAAGTGCAACAAAAAACATTCTTGGAAATTGATAAGAACATTAAAATCAGCAGTAAAAACATTTAAAATTGGCAGTAAAAACATTTAAAATTGGCAGTAAAAATATTAAAACTGGCAGTAAAAACATTTAAAATCTGCAGTAAAAACATTGAAAATCTGCAGTAAAAACATTGAAAATCGGCAGTAAAAACATTTAAAATCGGCAGTAAAAATATTAAAACTGGCCGTAAAAACATTTGAAATTGGCAGTAAATAATTTGAAATTGGCAGTAAAAACATTTAAAATCGGCAGTAAAAATATTAAAACTGGCAATAAAAACATTTGAAATTGGCAGTAAAAATATTTAAAATCGACAGTAAAAACATTGAAAATCAGCAGTAAAAACATTAAAATCAGCAGTAAAAACATTAAAATCAGCAGTAAAAACATTAAAATCAGCAGTAAAAACATGAAATCAACAATAACATGATCAAAAATCTCCCTCATAGAGCATAGTTTTTCAAGGAGACGGAGGATGTTGGTGATGCTGGAGACCAAAAAGGCAGAAATGTCCTCTGATTCCCGTGTGTGCATTGATTTGGTTTTTAAAAGGATTCCAGGTGAACCCCTGGAACGTGACTGCAGACTGAAATACATCCATTAAGTGACGTGGAAGTGATTGCTCTCAGCAATATTTTCAAATATTAATCCTGTTGGTTTGCACGCACATTGATGTCGATGTTTGTTGGGCTCAAGGTTGTTGAGATTAGATGTGTGGAAAGATAGGGGATGGGGCCGACAGTGGGGGGGAGAGATAAGCACATTTACAGATAGCACATCAACACAACATCAGGGGTGCCAAACACAAACTCACAATGACAGTTGGGGTCAGGAGATGAAACAACCATAAGGAAACAAATATTTTAAAGATTGGGCAGATTATTCATTTGTGTACCCTTCGTTCTTTAGTTATTCAGTTTTAAAACCAAATCAAAAAAATAAACAATGTGGTTATTTAGTTTTAAAGACTTAAAGCCTAAACATAAATACAGAAAAATCCAAAACCAGGCAAGCAGCGCTTTCCTGTTTTAAAATTAAATCTTGTTCTGTTTGTGTGATATTTGGATATTTAAGGGAAACTAGGACGAGAGCTTCATGTTTAAATCTCACCACACAGAGGGGACCCACAGACGGGGGCGGACTTTTACTCATGGTCAAAAAGGAGTAACGCACAAGTCACATTACTGATGAACTGGTGAGTTGAAACGTTATTAATACATAAATAAAAATTTTATGAAAAGCATGCACGTGATATGTGATTAAAGGAACACAGGTGGTGTAATTAATCTAATGGTGCTCCTTGTTTCTTGTGAACGGTATTATGAAGTGCAAAATAAATATTTTTACTCCCCTCAAAAAAGTAGAAGTTCAAATATCTATTGTTCCTCACACCAGTCTCACAGTTACCAGTTTATTTGGATACTATTCGGACCGTCTTGTTTGCTCTGACAGAATATTCCCCATAAATATCCAAATATCTCTCAAACGGAACAAGATTTTGCCATTAATATTTTCATTTTAAAGCAGAAAAAATGCTGCTTTTCAGGTTTATGTTGTTTCTGTATTTATGTTTAGGTTTTAAATCAGTAAAACACAATAATCACAATGTTTATTTGTTATTTTGATTTGGTTTTCAAACGGAATAACCAAAGAACAAACAGTACATGGATTATTATTCCATTGTAGAGTGAAATAGGTTAAAAAAAACCCAAGGGGAGTTAAACAGGCTTCTGTTTTTTTACTCTCTGGGGGTTATCTGCTGTCTCGCCTCTCGTTTAGCTCCTGGGTTAGGATTTAGCATAATCAATTACAAAATGAGCCCCATCCTCCACTTCTCCCTGCTCGTCTGCCTCCCATTCATCCTTTACTGTATCCCAGCTTTTCAGCACAGACGGCTGAATGTCAGCCTCCTTTCATGCGCTTGCACACAGGAAGAATATAAAGACACAGTGACATTTCCAGCCGCCCTTTGTCCACAGGGCTGCTGCGACACAGTGATAAAAGCACACAACGAGCCCAGTAACAGACGAACCTTTCATGGCTGGAGGAGGAGGGACCAAAGAGGGGAAAGCACCTCAGACGCCATGAAGAGGCCGTGGAACAGTGACAGGTGTGTGAGGGTCCATCATTGGAGGGGTGGGGGGGGGGCATTTGGTGCAGGGGCAGATGTTGGCTGCTGCATATGCAAGACAAAGCAGTTGGATCTGGATCTGAGATAATGTTGCCTTGATTAGAGCTCCACTAACATATACTACAATGCAGACGAGTCTAGCTCGCCATATGGACGCAGCTCCAGGCCGTTGAGGGAGCATGAATAATGCAATGATAAGTCATGGCCACTTGGTTTCCCCTCCCTGTTGGTCATCTCACCACGGTATAACATGTAGGCAAATACAAACTCCACAATCAACCAATGATGAAATGACAAAGAAAGAAAATTACCGATACAACATTAAAGCAAAATCTAAAAAAGGAGGGAAAACGATTGAATACAAAAACGTATGAATAAATACATTTAAGGTACGTAAATAAAATCAACCTGTGACTTGTCTGCACTGTGTGAGAGCTGTGATGGGCTACAGCAGTGTTTTACAACCTGTGGGGTCGCCTGGAATGTCTAGTATTTGGTAAAAAAAAAAAAACGACTTTTGTTAAAAACAGATTAAAATTCTATTTTTAAAATGTTTTGAATTATTATTATTATTTTTCACATCACACACAATAAATATCAAATAACTGTATCCTGGACTTCAACTTTCTCCTCAATCCTGTTCAGTAACACTTTTGTCATACTGGGTGTAATGGTCCTTCCATCCTGAGAGTTGTCAATAAATTAAGTATGCAGAAAAAAAACAAAGAAAAAAAAAACAAAATAAACAAAATTCTGACCAATTCCTGCCATTCGGTCTGAATGGAAAGAACCAATCAGATGCCGTCATGTCCCTCTCTGTCCCTCCCTTCTCCCACGTGCACGCTCATCCCGTGACACTTTATTTATGACATATACTGTATGTTTGGACATCACAATTACATTAGTTACCCAGATGTATTTTGTGTTAGCACATGTGCTAGTTTACAACACCTGTCCACAGGAGGCTTTTAAAAGGTTCAAAGTAACAAAGATACGCAAGTAAGGAGGAAAAAACACACTGTACATAACATTGAAAAACAATATTCAAAGTTAAATACAGTCCAACAAATATGAAGCACAGATGAAGGGCCTTTAATTAAAAAAAAATTAAAAAAAAAAAATTAAAAAAAACTCACTGAACTACAGGTATAATCCTGTTGCAACTTGTACACATAGATACAGATTGACTAGATGCTAAACTCAAGCATTATTTGGTCATTAATTCAACATGTTTTTCTTTCAAGTTTTCTTTGACAAAAATGGTTCATTATTGACAATAGTAGTTTTTGTGAAATCATTTGATCTTTCCCCTCGTTTACAATATAGAACATATTGTAGACACTTGCCCTTGACTCAAAAAAGTCACTTATATCTTCCAAACACATTCGACCTACCACATTGCATAAAACCAGAGAGTGTTACTGTGCAGCTCTCTCTGAAACAACACCAATGGCAGTCTGATGCAATGTGCCGTAATCGCTGAGCTGTCATATTTACACACTTTGGTCGATGCGTGTGTTCATGCAGGGCGAGATTCATGCTGGAGAGAGAAAAAGCCATTAGGTCAGAGTAAAATGGAGCAAACCAGAAGTAATACGATGTTCAGTGTTTACAGTGCGTGCACGTGGCAGCAGACGGTGATTAGAGCAATTATCACAAGTGCAACAGTGACATCTGTGCCTGGGTGTGCGGCTGCATCTGCAAAATGGCTGCTGACGTGTCGGAAAATCAGGCTGTGTAATGGATGCTATTGTGTTTGCATGTCATTTTAAATCAGTTCAGAAAGGCCACAAGCACTTACAAATGAATCACATCAGGAAAGTTGTTTATTTTTCTTAATCACCCATGGGCATGTTCTTAAGCTAAATAAGTTCCAGAGTAAGAAACTGTGACTTGAAGTAAATAATTGATCAATTGTGGCCATTATAAAAACAATTCAACATATTCAATCATAGATCATTATCCTTTTGTGCTGGCCAAATGTCATCTTATTGATTTTCACCAATTCTGATTTGTCGGAAATAGCCAAGGATGATTAGAGCAATTACATAAATGTGAAAAACGTTTCCCCTTCAAATTAAAAGGACTTAAAGCTGCAGTATGTAAGAGTTTTTGGCTTTATTTGGTCAAAAATCCATAATAATCTTTCAGCATATTGTAATTCAAAGTGTTCTGAGGACTCTGCTCTTGGCTCTGTATTTAAGCTTGAGACACTCTTTTTCAGCCAACCAGAGATATTTTTACAAACTGAGTGCTCCATGAGCTGTTTTGCGCATTACTATTGGCTGCTCGACTAAAGTCAATGCAAGTTCACGTCCTATCGGTAGGAAAAGTGCAATGGCGGACATTCCAGCTGGAAAAGTTTGGCACGACAGGTTCCATGGCAGAGCAAGCCGCAAAAAGGAAGACCAACGTGGAGAAGCAACAAACATATTCAGACAGAACTACCTTTGTGGATGCTCGTGTTGCTGTACTCAAAGCAGAGGTCTGTTTGTTGTTCAGAGGAAGAATGATCACTGGGATTACTGAGGCCGCCTGTCAGTGCGTTGGGATGGGGGAGGGGCTCACGGCAGCTGCTTTTGGGTCAAAGTATCTAAAACATCAGAAAACTCTCCAATAACTCAAGATAAAGTCCCAAAGAGTTCACGAAGATACCGGTGTGTTCAAAACAGGGAAGGGAGGGGGGAGCATGGTTGATCTCACGATTCTACATACTGCAAATGTCCCTGACACATTTTAAACTGCCCCCTCTGTTTCAAACTGTCTGTTGTGTCTTTTATTGATGATTGTAAAATGGCAACTCTGTGTTTATCTTTCTATGTCGTTGGTACATGTGCTGATGGAAAGAGTTGTTAGGGTTTAGAAGAAGGTTTATTTCAAAAGAAGATGTATAATCTTTGCTGTAGAAATCAGATAGCAGTGATAAAAGACTGGACATAGGCCTACATCTAACCTGTAACAGGCATTGTACCTTCGTTCAGTCTTATTGTGAAAGGATCGCTCACCCGGTCTTTACTTTCTCCACTCGATGGAGATTCGATGCTCCTGCAGCTTGTATTATGTAATGATGGGCTGCCTCCAGTGGGGGGGGCTGTCATTGGACGCACTTACGTAAAGGTCTATTTGCTGTTCGCTCTATGACTCATCCTCACTCAAACCTGTGCATAGTGGGTGGCTGCGAGTTCTTTAATATCTTAGCACTGAGGATCTCTGATGACGTCTGAACATATACTTCTAATCACTGCATCCAAGCCGACAGCCTTGAAACAACAACAACATGACGCACACATCCAGAGCTCATTAACCCTAAGCAGCACTAAGTAATTGCTTTTTCACAGAGAGACAATTTTGTATGATGATGAAAAAAGGAAGATTGGCCAGTCTTGGTCTAAATCTTTTTCATTCTACTGTGTAATCAACCCCACAAAAGCTTAAGTGTCTTCGTTTTTTAATTTTTTCTCACCCTTTGTTACCCTTGCTGTACTTGTATTACTCAAGTTGGGGGCAGTCGGTCTAGTGGTATCTGTAATTGACCACCTTTACATGATGTTTTTTAATTCGGAATTAGTTATTCCATGTGAAAGTCCTCATGTTTATGCTTCCGTCCATCCAGTCTTTTCATTATATCCATGTTTTCTAAGGCTCTTTTCAATAAATAGTCTCGGCTCTAGTCCGGACGGCCATCTTGGATTATGTCGTCATCTTGGTAAATCGGGCATGCGCAGAACGACCCGAATTAACTTAAAGCGGAATTAAGCAAGTTAGGTGTTATTAGGTGGAATTAAAATTGGAACACTGTGAACCAGCCACTTAATTCAGATTTAAGTTTAACTCGGAATTAAATTAGAATTAGAAATGAAGTGTTTACATGATCATTTTAAAGAGGAATTAACTTTTATTCTGCTTTAAAGAGGAATTAAACCATGTAAACATGGCAATTAGTCCGTAGGCAGGACACTTCACCCCCACTTCACCTAGTATGAATGTGTTGTGTGAGTGTTGGTGGTGGCCGGAGGGACCGATGGTGCAGCATGGTAGCCTCTCCTCCATCAGTCTGTCCCAGGGTAGCTGTGGCTAAAGTAGTAGCTTGCCACCACTGTGTGTGGAGTGAAGGAATAATGTGATCAAGCGTTTTGAGTGTTGATGAAAGGCGATATATAAAAACCAATGCATTATTATTATTGAGTGTTCAAAATTAAAAATAGTGTTTCCTTTTATCTGTTCAACAGAGCAGAAAATATAGTAGATGGTATTTTAAAAACAGGTAACACTTTACTTCAAGTTTTATACATAAGGCTGACATTTCACTTTCATTATGACATGACATCTCTCATTAGCATGAATACGGTGTCATGAAGGCTGTCATTAAGTGTCGTTTGCTAAATTATGACACCTTTGGAGCTATGTTGGCATTTTTTGGGTTAGGTGGAGGGATCTTGTGGGGTTAGGTAAGGTTAGGGATTAGTGTTAGGGTTATGAACAACACTCAATGACAGTCTTCATGACACTTTATTCACGCTAATGACAGGTGTCATGTTATAATAATGACAGTTTTTTTCTCTGGCAACAATTGTCCAGGCATACATCTTTTGATATGTCACACTACAGTTTGACCTCCGATAATTGTACCTTCAGTTTGTAGTGGTACCGTATCAGCAATTTTAAGCTGCTGGACATGAACATTTTTATTGGATTAAGACGCAGTGTAGGCCTCATATTTAAACTGAAGATCATTTGCTGAAAAAAAATAATTTAAAGACTGAAATTGTTTTTTTTTTTTCACTACCATCAATAGTTTGACATTTTTGCCAATTGCATTGTGGGACATGGAGTCCCATAAAAGTATGTATAGAGTGTTTTTACTTCGTTCTTGCCGTAATTTCTTGTGACAAGGAGGACAGCGATTGGTTTAACATCATTTTTGTTCTCGTTTCCTCCCAGTTTTCTCGAAATGAAGTAAAATCACTTAAATGCATCCGTTTCTGCGACTCCACATCCCAAAATGCAATGTATAAAATATTTCCAACAACGTAAATAAACGGTGAAGTTCAAAACAAACTTGTGGGCAAAAATATCAACCATTTACATCTTTTTTTTTCCAGCAAATGATCATCAATTGATTTATCTAAGTGGCTTACAACACTATGTTTGTCTTTGAGTGAGGGATGGATTTTCCTTTCATGCTCCTAACGTTGGACAGTCAATACCTTCTGTTATTAGCTGTGACACCATCAGAGATTTATGAGAGGAATGATAGTAAGCAGTAACGTGGAGTAATTACAGGAGCACCGAATAATTAAAAGATGCCCTCGTCATCCATCATTCGGCCCATCAGGATGAAACAAAGTATGTTTTTGGTGTATAGCTTGTGGTGGGAGGGGCTTTATGTGCACAGACGTAATGCTTGAGGAAGATTTATATCTGTAGGGATTAATATATGGTGTGGACAGTGACATATGGGGCAGATAGACAAGGTCGTGTGTGTGTGTGTGTGTGTGTGTGTGTGTGTGTGTGTGTGTGTGTGTGTGTGTGTGTGTGTCTGTGTGTGTGTGTGTGTGTGTGTGTGTGTGTGTGTGTGTGTGTGTGTGTGCAGCTGCTCAGGTTATGCATTAACAGGAAAGTCCCCAGTATGAAGTTGCTTCCCTCAGCAACCTCCAGCAACAAACAATCTGTGTTTATATCTAATCTTGCACATTCTCACCAAACAGAGAATTTAATTTTGCTTTGATAAGGTGGAATATTTTGTTTTGCATGCTTCCTGTGGCATAGTCGATGCCCAGTTTAATCTGATCTATGCTAATGTGTAAAGAACATTTGAATTCCATGTTTTATTCTATTTGTGAACCTCAGCATTTTGCAGAAAAGTATGAGGAGCTCGAGACAGTGATTTGAAGACGTCAGCATACAAATACTGCTTTTTTTTTTAGCCGGTCACGTTTGTCATGTGCGTGCGTTGCTACACAACTCAGCCAAAAAGCTTTAGTCGGGAGGAAACAGAATTTCAGAAGAAAAACACAAGTTTGGAGAGACTGAACTGCAGCTCTGCTCGCAGCCTCTTCAAACAAACACAACCAGCTTCTTTGTGAAATGAGAGATTTAACAACATTTGGAAGAAAAAAAAAAAAACATTTTGCAGATTCCATTGCTTAGAGCAGACATAGGCAACTGGCGGCCTGGGGGCCACATGCACATCCCTTGGTCTTATTCTGTGCGGCCCCCAAGGCAAGTCCACCAAAAATTGTAATTCAAGAAATTGGAAGTAACATGAAGCCAAACATAATACACAAAAGAGCAAAATGCATAGAATGTCAACAAAAATACACCGGTAACATGCGGCCCTCAGTCTAATTTTATGCGTTCCCAAAGTAAACGTACAGAATGACAAAAAATAAAAGACATGGAAAACACAAAATACTCCAGAAACACATAAATTTACTACAAAAATGAACAAACTGACAACAGTTATACACAAAATGACACCAAATAACACAAAACGACAACAAAAATATACAAAATGACTAAAAAAAATACACAAAATTACAGTAAATGACAAGAAAAGTACACAAAAAGACAAGAAAAACACAAAACATGACTCACAGTACTTACAAACAAGAAAAATGACAGCATAAATACACAATATGACTCCAAAAAGCATACATTGTACAGGAAAAATACACAAAAGGATAACAGAATCGCAATCAAATGCAATCATAACAAGCAAAACAACAACAACAAACACAGAATGGTGGTTGGGTTTCATACCCCAGTTCCATCTCTGCTTTCTCTGCACCGGTAGCAACCTACGTTTTACAATTCTACCTCAATTTTCTACCTTGATGGTTCAATCTCTCAGTCAAGGGGTTAAAACCTGCCGTAATGGAGCGATCCATCCTCACGGTGCATTCGAGGGGCGGGGGGGCGTTAGAAGCTCCAGCGTCACACCTGAGCCAGAAGGAATGGCAGCCCACCTGCCTTTTCCACGGCTGCTCTAATATGAATGAAGGAGCTAGCCGGTGACCCTCATTTCCACACCAGTGGAGGGACTCTGATTCAGCTGTCCTGGATGAAATACATTAGTGGGAGATGCAGCTTTGCCTCAACACATGTTGCCGCCCACAGAACAAAGGAAGCTGGTGATCGAAGGAGCGACGACAAAACACCTGTTTCCACGTTGATGTGCATTCACGAGTCCATGCTCAAGAAAGCTGGGAAAATGTTGCTTTAGATTTAATACATTTAAAATAAGAAGTAGACATTACGTTAAGAATAAAGTAAAATAAACATCAATGCGTTCGTCTTTGGATCTCCACATCCCACAATGCAATGCGCGAAATATTACCGACTGTCAAGAAACCAAGTGTTTACAGTGGACATCAAAACTAACATTCAAGCAGCAAATGATATTCAATATATTGGTCTATGAGGCCTACACTATAGGGGTGTCTGTGCACTGCCATAAATCTGTGTGTCACAATATGATATATCCCGATACTAAACAATACCATATACATCATGACATATCGCGATGATAATTACACATTTCTCCTTTACAAGTACAAAGTGGCATGAAATTCACTTTATTTCATTGTTTTTAAACTTGCGAGAACAATTAAATGGTAACTAACTGTGTGGTATGTGGTATGTTTATCAAACTGTCAAATAACATTTTTCAAAAGAGTTTAACTTTTGCTTCTACAACAGATTCTGATTCTGTAAAGTTCTTAAATTTAAAAAAAAAAAAAAAAAAAAAAAAAAAAAAGGAACCACATACACCTATGTTTTATGAAAATAAAGTGCAATCAACTTCCAAGCTAAAATGCATTGATGAGTGAGGTAGTTTAACAAGGTCTGATGTGGTTCATTGACACCTAGTGACCGGGCGTTTACGTGCTATGCGCAATTAAATGTTTTTTTTTCTTCTTTTTTTTTTCACTTAAAAACCTGATTAAAAAAATCTATTTGGACATTCTTGGAACTATTGCAATATATTGGCAAACTGTTTTTTTTCTTGCACCCTTACGTAATTTATCGTTTCCAGCAGCTTTACGTCCAAACTTACAGATCATCTTATCAGCTCAGATTTAAATAAAGTGGTTCAACTGATCTGAATTAGTTATACTGGAAGTCAAAAGTTCACAAAACCTTCATATGAACCATGTTCACAGGTTTGTTAGGAAGGTTAGGAACATCTTGAACCCCTAATGGCTATTTAATGAGATTTTATCTATTGATTGTTAATAATTAATCATTCAATTCAGATACAGTTTTTTTTGTATGAGAGCGTCAGCATATTAAATGTAGAAACGTGTGTATTTGTGGAAATGTATTTTACCGTGGCAGTTTTATTTTCAATCTGTGGTAATAACCATTTTATTATGGACTATATTAAAAGACGACTTTTTGTTTAGTTTCCATCTTTAGGATTTTCCTTTGTTTCCCTTGGATGACTATAACCTTTATTGTCCTGCAGGCAAAGACTAAACTATTTACCTTTCAATGCTCACAGTGCGTGTACTTTGTATGTTACAGCAGTGTGTACTTTGTCGCTCATAAACCATGTTTTACACATGTTCTGGCACACGCTTGTGTTGAGTCCATATGGTCAGCAGGTCGAGCGGTCCCACGTCGCTCCATTTGAGGCGGTTTGGCAGCGTTGGCTCAGCTACTGCTGCGTGGCTGAAGTGGCCCCTCGTTCAGGAGGCATCTTACTGTGTGTGTGTGTGTGTGTGTGTGTGTGTGTGTGTGTGTGTGTGTGTGTGTGTGTGTGTGTGTGTGTGTGTGTGTGTGTGTGTGTGTGTGTGTGTGTGTGTGTGTGTGTGTGTGTGTGTGTGTGTGTGTGTGTACGTGACGTAACGAGGCATCCAGTGTGTGGGTGTGTGCGTGGTGCGAGAGCCGTCGTATATATGGGCTCTGAGTCTGAGAGCTTGGCCCACGATGCTGAAACCTCTTAATCATTACCAGTATTACAGAAGATGCTACGCTGCTACATGTGGAGAGAGAAGGTAATGCAGAAAGATTTGGACTGTGTTAAACAATGCTAACAAGAGCGTTGAGAGGGCGCAAGCTGATAGGTAATTACAGAACACTATCCTGGTCAGACTGCCCTAAGCAGGCCAGATACCACCGTACACTGATAGCACACACCAAGGCCTCTGCCTGAGGAGGCTCTGCTATGTTTTGACTATCACATATATGACACTGCGAGCACTGAACAGCAGCAGATTCACTGAGGTACACATGCTAAAAATGGGTTAACCTCCATATCACAGAGCGGTCTGTTCCCCCCAAAACCCTTTGACATAATAAACCATGTGTTCGCATCTGACCAGGAACCCTAAAGCTTTACTCCGTCTCATTCATCAAAACTGCCACAACACAAACTTCCACCAAACGCCAAATATCCTCTTTGTCAAAGATTGGTATTTATGTGGCTCAGTGATCCTGACAATGGTATCATGATCATTTACACTTTAATGGTTTGGAAGAAATTTCTATCCCATTAATAACGATTAATGGGATATTTTTAGGAAAGTCGCAATTGATTGCGAAATCTGGATCCAATCCGGATAAAACTTGGTGGGGTAATTGAAGAACCGACCCTTCATAACTGTCAAATTTCATAAATATTCCAAATTAAGAGTCAAGAGACTTAAAATTAAGAGAAAGGGATTCTTAAATTTTTCAAACTGACTCAGAATCAGTATGTTGATCTGGATCCCCTCCAAAATGGAATGGAATCTTCCATGGTGTAACGTCTATCTTTGGTTAAAACTTTGTCAAAATCTGTTAAAGGGGACATATCATGCTAAATCCACTTTTTTAGCCCTTAAATGCATTTTGTTGTATATTTAGAGTGTTTAGAAGTACAGAAAAGTTCAAATTAGTCTCTTCAGGTGCTCCGTTTATATCTTTATATTCTGTTTTGCTCATATTTTTCAATCTGTTTCGATTTTTCTATTCTCTATTACGTTTTCTGAACTATTACATCACAGTATTTGCAGCGGAACTGCCAAATTAGGACATCGACTCCAGGTCCAACACTTCGAGCGATCCGCCATTTTTATTTCTCACTTTTATTTTGTAGTCCAAGCTCAAGGATGCCGAAGTTACGAGAGGATAAGTCAAAATGTTCGGTTGTTGGATGTAGTAACCCACACGCTTCATTACACCGTCTCCCAGCATCAGAACCTTTTCAAAGTGCCTGGTTGAGTTTTATTTTTCATGGAAATGTACCCACATCTGTGGGTAAGGTCATTTTTGTGTGCGCTCAGCACTTCAAGGATGACTGCTTCAGCAACCTCCACCAGTATAAAGAAGGATTTGCCGAAAGACTTTGTCTGATTGAGGGTTCAATTCCTTCTATCTTTGGAGACGACGAACAGAGCACTTCGGTAAGCTGTAAATAACGCTAAACAGTGTGATGATAAGATGTCCCTGTCATTGTTTTGTTAGCATTAGCAGTTGCACCGTCTTCATATGTTAGCGCTGTGTGCTCGTTTTAGATCCTTGATGATATGGCCTACGTGATTTAATTTAAGTCTAAAGTTTTCATTAGTCATTTCATTTTGACGTTTTTGTCTTTGAAAAGAGTGTATTAAAATGCATTTCGTGACGTTAGCTTGGCGCTAGCGTTAGCTCGGTACTTGTGTTAGCTCACTTGTTAGGGTTCTGCAGGTTCATCATCTTCATTTTCATCTCGCTCCACCAGGTCAGACTCTGGCTCAAACATGTAAAGCTGGATGGACAAGTCTTCTGTTGTTGACATTTTGTAAATAACGTGTGAATAAAAAGTTTATGCGCCGCTACATAATCTTATTTCTTCTATCAAACTACAAAAATGGCCGAGCAGGGTGGAGTTGAACCGAGTGTCACCTGAAGAGGGGGCGGGGTATGGAGTGTCTCATTTGCATTTAAAGAGACCGCACCAAAACGAGCTGCTCTCAGAAGCACATCAGAAAAGGGGTAGAAAAGGGGTGGAGCTATAATAATGAGGAATTCAGACCCAAGCAGTGCAGTTCCGCTTTATATAGACCACAACTGTATGATTTATATATAAAAAGGAAGGATTTAAAACCATGATATGTCCCCTTTAAGAACTTTTGAGGTAATCCTGCTAAAAGATAAAGAAACAAATACATGCCGTTGACAATGATACTTCCATAGTGAAGAACCATGTAGTCCTTTCCATCTCTAGGTGTGGTATATCACTCTATTGTGATGTTTTAATTTTGAATTCAAGACACGTTGTCCAAACAGCCTCTCTCTCTGAAGCAAAGCTCTAATCATACATTGTCTTGATATTGGTTTTCACTGCAATAACTCTTGATTTGTGTGAAATTTCCATTGGGAAATGATCTTTATTCATAAATGTAAAAGCTGTGTCCTCTAAATGGTTCATGAGCTGCATATTTGCAGACTGAGCTTAAAATGTGGGAGATGAAGTAGTCCACAGCCATGTTGCTTAATACCAAACCCTACCAGACCAGGAGGCTTGTTAAGGGGTAACCATCCCAAACCAGGACGGAGTATGTGCATCAAAATACCAACCCCTCCACTGGGCTATTGTTCGCTAAGTGGGATTCTTAGTGGTTAGCATGCGTTTTCCTTTAGCTGTGCATTAGCATGTTTTTCCATTTGGTCAATAAACAATGCTGCGACACCTTGCTGATAGTTCTGAGATTTAAACACCTGAAAACAGATGCTCTAATACTCCTCACACATGCACAATGATGTGATTGACTGGCCATGCGTGTAGGACCAAATCAATCACCTAATCATAGCGAAACACAAGTCACAACATGACAGAAACGTGTCATGTTGATGGGTCGATAATTAAAGCACTAATATGATGGGTGTGTTGTGTTGGACAGAGGTTAAATGCTGCATTACTGTCTTTTGTGAATCATTGGAAAACACTCAACACGTGTTATAGCAAAGCTGCAAATGTCCAAGTGGCTGTAGGAAGACAGAGTGTGTGTGTGTGCGTGCGTGCGTGCGTGTGTGTGTGTGTGCGTGTGCATGTGTTCCCTCTAGTATTAGAGCGATGCATAGTAAAGTGTTTCAGTGATAACGCCACAAGCAGGTTTATAGACGGAGCTTTGGAAGTGGGCCATCTCTCTGTGGGGTAGACGAACACAAACATGACAGATGCGTAAATATAACACGTGCCCAATCACACACTCTTTCTGCTGTATGCACAGTCGGGAAGATGACTGTCAGGGGTTGTCAATCACATTATCTAAAGATTAATGTATGGTTTTATAACAGTGGATTGTATAGATTCATTTTGGTCTCGATTTATTGTTCCACCGACTCATCTTTTGTCCTTCCAGTTATTTTAAATTGGGTTACATTTCAGAGCGTACACACACACACACACACACACAATTTATAACCCAGTGTTTCCCAACCGTTATTGCCATATGTACCCCTCAGCCTTTAATTCTTACTGCTAGTACCCCTTAGCTCATGTTATATATTATTTATTTATGTCTGCAGGCTCGTCTAAACTCTTTCCTGTGTCTCGTCCAACAGTAACCTTGAATTTAGGCCGTTTTATTCCTTTATTTCTGATGTTTTGCCCGTTTTAGAATTTGAACTTCACCTTTTAGTGTATTTTAAAGAGTTGTGCCTCAAATTATCATTGATGGATAAAAAAAAAGTCTGTGTACATGTAAAAGAAAATCTATAATGTTAAAAAAAAAATGTTTCTGTGTACCTTCTGAGAGGTGTTCAAGTACCCCAGTTTGGGAACCACTGGCATAGCCTTTTACATCAGTTGTTTACAGCCACTTTACATTTATCATCATAGTTAAAACATGAAATGACTTGCACTACTAGACTTGACGTTTATATGATCAATAATCTTTAATCGCTGATTGTCCTTCAGTGCCTACAGACAGTACAGAGGTGTTAGGAGGGCTTTGATCTCACAGGAGAAAATTAGATCTTAAAAAGCTGCAAAGTATTGATGAGGATGAAGTCAGAGCCAGAACCAACAGTTGTATTTTGTATTTCCAGGAAACGGAAACAATAAAGTAGTGAAACAAATTTTTAAAAAAAGCCTATAAAAGCAAAATTGGTAAATTTTCCAACTGTTTTTCCATGGAAGTAGTTGTCTTCTAATCAAGAGGTTGGTGGTTTGATTCCCAAGATTGTTCCTGTTCGTTCTGGAACAAAATACTGAACACAAACTTGCTCTCAATCGAGAATTAGAAGCTTAGACTTTACTTGAAGTTTTATACATAAGTAGGGCCCTTTAAAATCTGTTTTATTTTTTTCCAAATTTCATTTTATTTTTTCCCAAATTGTATTTCACTAGAAATATGTGTAATTTTTTAAAGAAAATATTACTTTTTAACAAAATGAATACTAATAAATAGACAAAACTCAATTAAACAAAAATGCATGTCAAAAATAAAGTAAGATAGAATTAAAGGTAGATATAATTTGTAGGGCCGCATTTTGTCATCCGAGACCCAACAGGTCTCGGACGAATTTCTTAAAAAAATTCTATATTTGTTTGTTTTAGTGATAAGCACCGATTTTATTAACAAACAACTGTTAATGTCAACATCAGATCAGTGCATGGGTAATGAGCGAAAGTGAAACACAAACAGGGGCGCAGTGCACGCAAGAGACCTATCGGATATATTTACATAATCCATGTATCAAATATAAAGACAATCGATGTTATTGTGCATAACAAGGAATGTGACAATGGTGTATTCCTTTATGATTGTCCTCCTTTGCTCCATTTTCCCTCCACTGGCTTCCTGCTTTCACTGTTATACAGTTAAAGTTGCATTCTTCATGGCTACAGCAGCTGTGGCTGCTCTCGCCCTCACTTTAGACTGCCGCAAACGACACTACAGTATGTGACCGAACACAACCACCAGTGCTAAATATCTGTCCCGACCCATCCGGTGCTGTCGGGCTTCAGTCGGGTGTCCATCCTCTAGTAACAGTATCTAATCAGCTGGCTGTGCTCTGGTCCCACAGTGGCTTGGCTGATGGCTGCAGTTACACTAACCACCGTGGTGTCACTATGGAGTCTGATTTCTAGATCCTGTCCAGTGCTTCTTTAACTTTGCTAAGTACTAACTACGTCTCTCATATGTATTTATCTTTGTGAGCTTGAATCATGACAAGTAAATCAGATTTTAGATGGAGCTCATTGGTGACTAAAGATCCTGAGGGCACCTCACATGGTCCATACGGGCTACCTGGTGCTTGTGGGCACCGTCCTGCTGACCCCCGGGTTAGGGTAACTAACGACACTTAATGACAGCCTTCATGACACATACTTCATGCTAATGACAGCGAAATATCAGCCTTATATATAAAATTTCAAGTAAAGTATTACCAAAACCTCCACGCAGTTATCAGTTCCTGGTCGTATGTGGAGTAAATAAAGACGATTCATATAAACATTCCTAGAAAGAAGATGACTTCGTCCAGCTGGACATGAACCAATGGTTCCTGTACTTTGGGGCAGCAATGCTAAGAACACAACATTGACAAATTGTATTTACTGTTATTCAATATTTCAATAGACTCTTTGCCAAAAAAAACATGTAGCAGATTAATCACAAAGACGTCCATTGTACTGGTAGATAAATTCTAATTAAATTGATGATTTAAATCCTTTTGAGTCGATCATTGGCCTTTGACAGCTTGTTCTTCCTTAACTAATGGTTTTTAACACAAACAAATGATCACTGTAAGTACTTTGACCATGTGTTCTAAAACAAGGCAAACAGAAGCACATTCATCACGATTGGTTATTTTGGGTCAAATGCGTGCATCACTGTAACAGACTGATCTCTGGACATTTGGGTTTTTCCCTTGAGGTGATTAAAAGGCTGTTTCCTTCAGCTCTGGACCGAGGACTGGCTCTTTCTGTCTGAGTGGATGGGCACAGAGAGACGAGCTATGGCCTGTCCAAGGGCCTTCAGTGCCAAAAACACACACACACACAGAATGCAGACACAGACAAGCACTCACTCAGCTATCCGTGCCAGAATCACCCCCGGGGTGAAGGGTACATTAACTAATTGCTCAGTCCAGCTTACAAAATACAATAGCATGGAGCAAGGAGGACAAATGGGAGAAGAGCTGGATGTGATGGAGAAGCACATTCAAAGTGAAAAGCTTGCTGTCGTATAGACGGATGAAATAAAGCAGGGATGGGCAACTCTATCACAGCAGGGGCCACAACAATGGAATTGTATCTGATCTTAGGGCCACATGATCAACATTTATGTCTGCATTTAGAATAATGACCAATCTGGGGGGTCTTTTTTCATGTTGTTGTATTGTCAGTTTTCAGTTTTTTTTGTGCTTTTGGAGACATTATGTATGTGTTTATTTCTTTGTGTTCTTTTTGTAATATTCTGCTTTTATGTTGTTGATTTGTGTAGTTTTGTGTGTCTTTGGAGCTATTCTGTAATGTGTGTTTTTTGTGTTTTCGTAGTCATTTTGTTTAAGTGGTTCTTGTGTCTCTGTGTTGTGTTGAGTCATTTTGTGTATTTTTGGAATTTTTTTGTGTGTTTTGGGTATTTTTGTGTACTTTGTGCATTTTGCTGTCGATTTGTGTGTTTTCGGAATTATTACGGATGTTTGTGTTATTTTTTGTGTTCTTGTTGTGATTTTATGTATTTCCCTGTCATTTTCTGCATTTATGATGACGTTTGTGTGTATTTGGAGCTATTCTGTAATGTGTTTGTTGCTTTTTGTAGTCATTTTGTTTCAGTGGTTGTTGTGTCTGTCTTTGTCATTTTGTGTTTTATGAGTATTTTGTGTATTTTTTGCAATTTTTTGAGTTTTTTTGTGCTTTGTGCATTTTGCTGTTGATTTGTGTGTTATGTTGGCCTGTATATTCTTTTCAACTTCTTGAATTACAATTTTTGAGGGATTTGTTTTGGCGGCCGCACAAAATTATAGACCGAGGGCCACATGTGGCCCCCGGGCCGCCAGTTGCCTTTGTCTGAAATTGAGAGTGAGAGGGACAAATAGATTGATAGATGAACACTAGACACAAGCTGGTTTACATGGGCGCGAGTCCAATGTACCACACTGTGTGTGTCTGTGTGTGTGTGCCCATATGTGCACATGATTTTCTGTGCGGTATTTAGGACAATAAGCCAGTGAGGTATTCAATGATGGGTGGATTATATACCAACCAAAGGGCTTTGAAGCGAGTAGAACACCAAACAAACAGAGCGCAGCTGCAGACAGCAGGGATGTACCTGCAGAGGTGAAAGTAATGGATTACAAGTACTCAAGTTACTGTAATTTTGTTGTTTTTATGGGTATTTGTACTTTTTATTTCTAAATCAGTAGTTTTGCTTGTCCTCAAGTACATTTTAGAAGAACTAAAGTTATTTGTACTACTGAGTACATTAAAAACAGCATTGAATGGAGGTTATTTTCTCAGTTTTAGAGTTGAAATGAATTGAACAGATTGTTGTCTGGTCATTTCATTTTTTTGTTATTTCACGATGTCCATTGATCATTTTAAAATGTACTCGGTAACGATTGGGTGTAGAAATGTAACAAATGACTAACTTCTTTTAAAATGTACTAAGGTTCAAGTAAAATGACTGATTTAGAAATGTACCCATAAAAGCAACTCAGTTACAGTAACGCAAGTACTCGTAATCCGTTACTTTCACCTCTGACAGTGACAAGATTTATTGCCAAAAATAAACGTGGGGGGTGAAAGTAACTAACTTATAGTTTGATTACTATTTAATTGAGCTTACATGTTCTTGAGTATTTTATGTCTGACTTACTTGTACTTGAGTACATTTTCAGACAAGTAACAGTACTTGTACTTGAGTAGGATAAATCGCTACTCTTTACACCTCTGAGTACCTGCACACCCACCACTCTCAGTCTTTGCCCCCGCTGCCCAGGGAAAGCTTCCAAAACTCTCCCCAGACCCCCTCAGAGCCGCCCTCACCCCATCCTCCGTCTCATCAAGCAAACACACAAAAGACTTTCTACCAAACAAGTCTAGGTATTGTTGCCGACGGTTACACAGAATGGCAAGGGTTTTTGGCAGCCTTTGTAGGTTGTGAGGACACTTTGTAGAGCTTCTGCTAGGTCTCTATGGGGATAAGAGTGAAACACAACAGTGTGTGTGTGTGTGCGTGCGTGCATGCGTGTGTGTGCGTGCACGTACGCGTGGGAGGTGGAGGTACTTTCCAGAGGCTCAGAAGCGCAGGTGCTGCGATCCTCCCCTATAGTTTCTCTTTTGTGGATGAAGTCTGTTTGCTCTTTGTTAACTTCTCTTTGCTTTCTCTCTCTTTCTTTAGTTCTTTCTCTTTCTGACTGAAACAGAAAACACAGGCCTGTTTAAAACTTGGCAGCAACCTCAACATTTGGGATCTTAATCACATGCTTCAACTCTTGACAGTAGCTTTAATTTAATCTGTTTGATTTTAGGGTTGATTAATTTAGTGCAACTAAATCATCAAATCATCCAAACATGTGCAGGGTTATTGGATGTTCTAAATTTGCAATATAGGTTTATACCATGTGACTTTTTGTCTGTTTTTCTTGATGTAGCGCTCACTGCACCCCAAAACAGGCGATAAATATCTTATTTGCCAGATATTCACAGGTAGCTGCATCAGTGATCATGGTACCATGATCATTCCCACTTTAAAGGCACAAAGTCACCAGCAGGAGGTGCAGTGGAACCAGCTCAAAGAGCTGAACATAGAGAATCATCTGTTCTTCAAACTAATCCAGAATCCTTATTGATCCAGATCCTCTCCAAAATCTAATCTCTTGCTCCTTATCCCATTTTGGATATTTCCTGAAAATTTCATCCAAATCAGTTTCCACAGTTTTTCAGCTGGGACTGTTCATGTTAGCAAAATCATAACAGAGGATAAAAAACAGCATCAAAAAGCTGAGGAATTGTACTTGACATGAGCTTGAAAAGTTGCTTAACATCTTCCACATTTTCCTTCTTTTGAGAAGCATTTGTGAAGTTTCTGTTACAGTTTTATCATCTCAGATCCTCTAATGTGTGTCTTTCTGTTTGTGCGTTTGCTTGTAAGTAAATCTTTGGGATTCTGCCTCAAAAAAGCAAAAAACCAAATGACACCAACTCATCATCTTCTTGTACTGGAGCCTCTCATGGCTGACTCGCAGTGAATACATTAAACTCTGTTAGCATCACATGCTGCACAGTTCATTAGCCTTTATTTAGTCAGGAGAACCACATTCAGATTAATCTCGTTTACAAGTGTATCCTGGTTAAAGCTACTATCTGGAGTTCCTGAGAAAGGTCTCAAAGTCCCGCCCTAAACAGCCCCACTTCCTCCCACTGCCTCTGCCAAACTACCAGAAGCCACGCCTCTACTTTTCTGCACGCGCATCGCAGAACATAAGGTTGCATCGGGTTGCATTGATATAGGTCTATGGGTCAGGTCAGAGCCAAAATCATATTTACCTGTTTGCTGTTGTGACGTACGGCCTTGTTTCTGTGCACAGTTCTACATTCACTTTGATTGACAGTCTCAAAAACAGGAAGTCGAAGCCTATTGGCGGTGAGCACTCGGCGATCGTTTCCATTTGTATAGGGGTCTATAGGATGAAGGAGGGACTTATATACATTAATGTATATATATGACCACCGGTAGTAGACCATAGTAAAAGACGAGTTAGGTATTTTTTTGCATTTCAAAAGAATGATACAGAAACTCCAGATTTAAGTTAAGTAGCAGTGCATGAAACAAGTTATAGTGCAACAATAATACTGAAATGTCCTTAAAACAAATAATTAGCACATAAGACAAGAACATAAGTTAGTTAGAACAAGAACATGGTAAAGTTTTTGTTCAAGGTGCAGACCAAAGTATGAATCATGTTGTCTCTGCACAACC
The DNA here is from genome assembly GCF_900634775.1 of Gouania willdenowi. Lineage (NCBI taxonomy): Eukaryota > Metazoa > Chordata > Actinopteri > Blenniiformes > Gobiesocidae > Gouania > Gouania willdenowi. The sequence continues at coordinate 8,236,138 of NC_041049.1, forward strand.
ATAAATCAGGTCCATAGTAACAGTGCAATGAGTAACATTATGGTTCAGATAGTGTTGCAGGTTTATTGGTTTTATAATGTTCCTGATTAAAAACGGATTCATAGTGAAAACAGAGCAGATACTTTCAAACGTGTCCAATCTTTCACTCATCATTGACATGATTTGGTGCTCTCAGACAGAAAAGGCTGCAGGTGGCACCTTCTACATGCATGAGCCGACAACGGCCCTTCAGGGGGTCTGGGAGCCGCTCGCACACACAAAGACAGAGGTGGTGGGTCATCAGGGCTTTTTCCTCAGTAATTGCACAACCCTTTTCAATGGAGAGCTGCCCTGCTGTGTGCATGGTGCCCTCCTATGATGGGCACTATGGTGCCCTACTTTGGTTGGCGAGATGGTTGCATTTTTTACATAAATTGTGTGTGTGTGTGTGTGTGTGTGCGCGCGCGTCTGGTTTCATGACTGACAAGCAAGATGATTCAAAGTGTCACCGACACACAGAGCTTTGCAAACAGCTTGTGTTCAGGCTGTGTGTGTACGTGGGGAGGAGCAGCGTGTGCATGTATAATCCTCTCACAACATGCCACTGTGTGTGTGTGTGTCTGCAGGGAGTGTGTTGTGTACTTTCACCAATTCTTCTCTGCAGAACTGTTTTCCTGCAAAAACAAGGGCACGGGACAAGGTCACATTAACACACACACACACACACACACACACACACACACACGGACTCACACTCAGATGGGCATACGCACACATTCTTCCTCCTAATGCTCTTTGGTGTAGACACGCCTGTTCACTCACATCTGCACTGACACCATTTAAAGAGTCAACAAAGCATCGACTAGGAGTCCAAACTGGGAATATTAGCAAGACATTTTCACTCAGAACGAGAACCTAAGTCAAGCGACAAATCTCCTTTTTGCCAGACATTGTTGGGTTATCTGGATCAGTGATCCTGATCATGGTACCGTGATTATTCACACTAAAAAGAAATTACTGTTTGCATTAGTAACAAAGCTGTTTTTTTAGCTGTAATACATTAATACCCATACAGTAGGTCCAGTTGTACACACATACCCTTTTTTTTTTTCTAAAAGCGATGAAATGCACATTCCGAATCCAATTTGGATCAAACTCCACAGAGTAATTGTCAAACCAACCAGACATAAGTGATTCAAATTCCATAAAGATCGGTCAATTATGAAATTGACAATGAATTTTTTTAAATTTCCAGAATGATGAGAGTTAAAGATTTTTTGATTTCTTTAAAATTCATCCAGAATCACTATATTGATCTGAATTCACTTCAAAATGTAATGACGTAAGGTCTATCATTGGTTAAAATTTAGTCAAAATCTGTTTAGTATATTATTTAATATGCACAAAAATATGAATAAAAGCCAACCAAGGTTTTCCCTCATTTTCCATCATTATGTGGACTTGACGACCAGAGGTGCCAGAGGTAGTTGAATACTGTACCATGCTGACTCCAACATCAAAGCAGCATTCAGAGCACCCATCCCCCCACTTAGGACCATCAGACCTGTCTGTCACGCTAACCCCTGCCTGCAGACCTTTTCTCATCCAGCAGACCTGCATCAAAGCTGGTGATAGAGTGGCTCTGTCGGCCTACGTCCACAAACGCACGTACGGACAATCAAACTCATCAAGTCTCGGGTGTGAGCCCTCCTGAGGAGCAGGTGCTGATGCTCCAACCCGCTGGAACCAGGATTAACCCACAAAAGGCCATCAATCCAGACCAGATCCCAGTCTGTATACTGAGTGTGCAGAACAGCTGGTGTTTGTCCTGACAGACATTTTTAACACCTCCTTGCTGACTCTGGTTCCTCCCTCCGACAAGCTCGCAGCCATTATCCCGGTTAAAAAAAAACTCACTGTCTCCACCCTTACGGACTATCGTCCTGCCATACTTACCCCAGTAATAACAAAGGGCTTTAAAATACTGGTCAAAGGTCACATAACCTTCATTCTCCACCCTTCACTTGACCCACTCCAATTTACCAACCACCCAAACCGCTCTACAGAGGATGCAGTATACACAGCTCTCCATCTGAGCCTAGGGAACCTGGAGAATAAGGATACTATTTGTGAATTTTAAATTCGGCCTTTAGCACCATTAACCGTTAACAAACTGGGACCATGAGGGCTAAATACATCCTCCCAGAACTGGAATTTGGACTTTTTTTTAATGGAAAACCACACAAAAAATAATCAATACATTTTTTCTGCCTTTTTATTTACCAACCACACCTGCATTTGTTGTCTTAAGTTGACACTATATGGAATATTTTAGCTATATGCTTTACTCTCATTCATTTTCTACTTTCTATCTACGTTTTCTTTTCTTCAAAAGGAAACAACTTAATTACTATTTTTAAGTGATCAGTGTTCATTTCTATTCTATATTTAAAATTGAGCTTTATATATTATTTGATTAACCCTGAACAAGCAAAAATAGCCACCATTGTTTCCCCATTGAACATATGCTGTTGTGTGTACACGTGTGGTGTCTCTGGAGCGGTAATTTAAGCAAACACAATGTCCTCCCTTAGCACTTGTGCACACACACACAAACACCACCTGTCATTATGATGGAAGTTCAGTCAGGACACACTGCAAAATTATACCCAGTGTCGTACCTGTCATTATGTATAGAGCCACGCAGACAAGGCACAGCGGTTATGGATTATACACGTACCGAGATGGGTCTTAGTGGGTTACAAGGTGCTTTTAAATTCACAACCCTGTAATACATATAGTGTGTGTGGAAAAACGTTGGTTTAAGTTCCCATCCACACAGGATATGAGTGGACATGAGTCAAATGTTGTTAAAAACACAATGCTGTCATGGAGAGATCTGTGAAATTAGCGTCACTGGTTTAAACATAAGGGTGTAACGAAATAGTCAACTCACAATACATAAGAAATGCGACATATGGCTCACACGATACAAAATACTCGATACGATATAAAAAATGTAATTAAAATTCCCAATGAAGAGTAACTAATGTGAAACAAATTTTTGTTGATGAAAAAAAAAAATTGACTGCAAAAGTTGGAGACTGTGTGGAAATGTGTGGAAAACAAATTTACCAATTTAAATGTTTTTTAAAATTATTATTAATCATTTCTCAAACGTAAAAGTTTTGAAACTTGGACTTTCCATTCATCAGCTGCTCTTTCTGTACTGCACCAATGTTTTGGCCTGTGTGTGATTCAAATATCGCTCGTGTTTGGAGCACGTAGCTTTTCATTTCCCAATCATCGTCTCAGTGGTGTGGGCTCTCACTCTTATGTAGCTTTAAGTAGCATCTGAGAATGAACATTTTATTGTTTTCACCGTGCTCTGTCTCAATCTCTGCTTAGAAGAGGCTTTAGCGCTCAAATGTCCACGGACACGTTGGCTCATATCCAGACAAGCGTGCGCTTACCGTGGTGTTCGCTCATTCGCTGTTTTAGCTGGGTTGTTTTTTCGGTGCATCACTACGAGTCGCTGAAGCGTCTGCGTTGTTCGCCATCTTGCAAACACTGTAGTGTCTGAGCTGCTGTGGGGAACTTTTTTTTAATTGATTTTATTTTGTGCACCTTTGAATATTATGTCGCCCTTTTTTATTTTGCAAAATTTTGTGCCACGGAAATTCATTACATCTTACATTCCGAGATACAGTAACAAAACAATGAGGATTGAATTACAAAGGTGGCACATTTATAGAGCATAGCAAGTCAAAAATAGTGAACTAACAGTTAAAACAGATTCATTATGATGTTTTTAACTAAATGTTATTGAGAACTGAACATACAGAAGCAAACGTTTACTTTTAATCAAATCCTAACACACTCTTAAAGGGATTCGCCACTGTTTTTACAAATCTGGCCTAAAATTTTTGAAATGTAATCATAGATGTATTCCTAACAAAATGCATGATTCTACAACTGTGATTTTATTGCCTTTTAAAAATGGGACTACTCTACAGTTTTAGGGAGTGTGTTTCGCCATCTTGAAATCACGTAAATGATGATGTCACACGGCTCCACTGCCTGTAAGCATCCTATTGCTTTCTATTGGAGTGAAACATTCAACCTGCTTTTTAGATCATTTTGCAGCTTTTTTGGTCAAAATGCCAATTTGTGCTGCTTTTGGTTACTCTGAAAACCAGGTAAAGTTAAAGAAGAAAAGAGAAAGAGGATAAAAACCGTGAAAAAAATCCGTGACTGCAGGGAATGACAGGTCATTGTCTACTATGAAACCGCAGAGTTGGATAAATATGGTGCATGATAATGCTTTTTGTTAGGCATCCATCTTCTAATGATTACATTTAAATTATTTTAGGATAAATGTGTAAATACAGTGGAGGATCCCTTTAAAAAAGACATTATTTACAAAAGGTCACTTGTTTTGTCTTTGACTCCTTTTAACCTACATTTGACCTCCTACTTTATCCTGATGTTTACCTCTGCGGTCTTATTCTTTACTTCTCCTTGAACTGAACAGAACACAAGCTGATGAGTCTCCAGATCCTAAGCCGAGCTGTGACCGTCTGAGGGGAGGAAGAATAATATTAATGTAGGTTAATGTGTAGAAACAAATCACAAACCTAAAGTATTGTTTTTTGGTGTGTGAAGCTGTGAAGGTCTAAACAGAGAACAAACTGATTGAAGTTGACCTTTCTTTGGAATCGGCACCGAGTGAGACTGATGAGGGATGGATTGAAGGAGACCAACAACCTCCATGGCTCTAGCAGCTGAGCCTGTTTGTGGAAACCTGAAACAAGAGATGGTGTCAACTTTCCAAACTTGGGTTTGGGGGGAGAGGGGGTGACGTCTGCGACCGTCATCAGGGACTGTTTTCACCTTGTGTTCTCAAGCTGTGAGCTTTTCTTTAATCAGATAGAGGAACAATAAGGAAGCGGAAAGGGAAAGAAGAAGTGGAAAGTTTGGTGTTTAGTTGAAAGAAAACTTTCCCCCAAAGAGAGAAAAACAGCAGGAAATTGGGAAACTATATGTAGAACAAAAGCCGGAGTTTGGGGTATGAGGGTGTTGTTGATGTCTGTGCGTCTTTGTCCGATCCATCTGTCTGGCTTTATCTCTTCTTGCCACCCCCCCACTGGACACTCTGCAGCTACCCCCTCCTCCCTCTGCTCCTCCAAAGCATCACCACCCCCTCTCCGTGAGCGCACACACCCTCCTCAGTGCCACGGTCCATTCCCCGCTACGCGCCGGCGGGCGAGGAAGAAGACTCCTCCCACAGCAACTGGTGGCATTGTTCTCATATGTGCTGCACATATGTGACCAGTTGCTCATAGTGTGAGCATCTGCTGCTCTTTCCGACTTTAAGAACTGCTACTCAGTAGAATATAAAATCTAATTGTCATATCAATTCTCTGTTGTCGTTAAAGCTGCTACTCACAATATATTTTTATTGGATGCCTCATAGATCAATGAATCGAACATCATTTACTCATGAAATTAGTTTGTTTTGCTCTTTGATCTCACTGTGAAAACTCTAATTGGCATTTGCAAAATAGTTTTGTGCATAACCAGATTAATGATTACCTCATTTTTACTGTGATTTCTTGTGTTTTTTTTGTTTTTTTACCAGACAAGTAGGACAGTGATTCATTAGACACGGTTTTTGTTCTCGTCTATCCATCCATCTTCCGCTGCTTATCCATAGTCGGGAGGCGGCGGCAGCATCCCGAGTAGTGACTCCCAGACTTCCCTCTCCCCAACTACTTCGTCCAACTCTTCCCGGGGAGAGCTGAGAGACATACTCTCTCCAGTGTGTCCTGGGTTTCCCCGGGGATCCCCTCCGGATGGACGTGCCCTGAACGCCTCACTAGGGAGGCATCCAGGGGGCATCCTAATTAGGTGCTCGAGCCACCTCATCTGGCTCTTCTCAATGCAGAGGAGCGGCAGCTCTACTCAGAGCCCCTCCAGGATGACTGAGCTTCTCAGCCTATCTCTAAGGGAGAGCCCATCCATCCTACGGAGGAAACTTATATCGGCCGCTTGTACCCACGATCTTGTTCTTTCGGTCTTGACTGAAAATGACCTCAAATGTTGTAGTTTGTTTTCGGTAATCCCCATGATATCAGGATGAAGTAAAACACTTCAAAGCATCCATCTCCACAACTCCACATCCCACAATGCAATGTGCAAAAATGTCAACAAACTGAGCGTTAATAGTGTGAAAATGGTGCATTTAAGCCTAGCTTGGTCTTTTATTTCTACGTAGGGTTTGTTGTGTTCTCCCTTAGCTTTCATTTAACAAAGAATAAAAACAGCTGGATTAGTGAATCGGTGTTAGTCCTAAGTAAAACTAGCATCCTTACATTGGGGGGAACTGATCTAGAAATAATTTGTCAAAAGAACTCAGAGTCAGGACCCTCCACTCTAATCTGTATTGTTCAAATCAATAGAGGCACCATTATTTTCATAGGATAAATGGTTTAAGATGAAAAAATATAATATATTTAATCCTTGGGGCTCCTTTGAAATCAAACCTGCACCTTCTGCTTATTCAGTTTAAAAAAAATCTCATTCAGTTTTAAAGGTATTGAGGAGGATGTTATTTTGGCTTCAAATTCCAGGTGGATCTTCAAGACTATTGATCCTCCTAATTGTTAATCATTCTGGTGATATGTTTACGTAAGGCTGCCGTACGTGCTCGTCCCTAGCTAGTTTTTGCTTGCTGCGCATGCGCACTTTTCACTTACCGGTGACGAGTCTGACATAGTGGGAAAAGTGCAAATCTTCTTTTGGAAAGTAAGCTTCTTTGAGCGATGCAGACACCAACTTGAAAACTGAGCTCGTGCACGCTCTCTTGCACACGTTTAATAGGCGTTCCCTCGTGGGAGCAGGTAGAGTGTTGCGCATGTGAGTTTTTGCAAAAAGTGGAGAGGGCGTTTCTTTTCTAAACTTGGGTAAAATCCTGCTCTTTACCTTTAAGACTAATAGTATGAACCTTGGCCAGAGGTTATCTTTTATTAACATGTTCATAATACCATGATCACTCATGCTGTTATAATGTAATGTTTCCAAATGTGAATCCACTTTCGAGGGTTGCTGGTGCCAAGGATGAGTCAAAGAAAGGCAGATGACTCCTTGCAGTGAGAATTTCATTTATCATAAACCCAGACCCACTGGAAACTTAACCCAGCGTGTCTCACTGCGAAACAATGCCTCCTAACCACTCATTTCATATTCCATCTACCTTTGTACATATTTGGAAGGTTAATGACACAAATGAATTATTTAGAAAAGTTATAATCAGCAGTGATACACACAGCTGGGGTGCCCAGAGGGAAGATAAACACTGTTTTGGAGGACATCAAAGATGTCCTTGCTGAGGTGTGGTTGATTCAGGAGAGGAAGGTTGAGTTTGTCTCTTTGAACTGGTTCAGTTGTTGGCAGGATCCATGAGGGCTCCCCTTTGTCTGGCTCCCATATCATATTCAGGGTGGAGGGAAAAAAACCTGTCGATGTGGACGCATTCAGTCAAATTCGTTGTGCTCTATTCTGGAAAAACCAAAGAAGCTTGGATCGAGAGGCAGACATCAGCACGACCAGCACGTGCACGCAAGCTCTTTAGGAAATATGCGAGGCATTAAACATTAGCAGATAAACAATGCTCACAGTCACGTTTCTCCTCAGAAACAGGCACAAACGCAAGCTAATGTCATTGTATCTAATCCTGTACCCAAAACAACACAATGTTCTCTCGCAGCCGCCAGAATATTAGTCATATCCCCATATTTACCGCAGAGAACGAGAAAAAAGCTCTGACCTATAAACCAAAAGAACAGCTGCTCGTGGCTTATTTCACTTCTTGTAACTTTCAAACAAAATCAACATCAAATTGCAAGCTCCAAATGAATGTCAAAAGCTTTGAATTATTGACTCTCGCATGTTTCTTAAAAAGGAAAAAAAAAACACCAAACACAAGAGCCACAAGGTAAAGAAAGTAAAATGAAGAAGTACCTTTAAATTTAACAGGAAACATGCGTTTAAATACACAGCCAAGTGTTGGCAGCAGCAGTGGAAGCTTTCAAATAAAGGAGTGCTTAGTGAATGCAAATGATGAAGGGCTATTGTTGCAAAATTCAAATAAACCCAAGTAGGAGCAGGCTCTCGAGCACTTTACACACATGCACAACGTACACACACACACACTGGAACTTTAACCAGCTGGTTTCCTTCATGCTGGACAGGTCGCCACATGTGTGTAACAAAAGATACATTCACTCCTAATCGATACAAGGACAACTTTGAACTGTGGCAAGAAGTCAAAGAACATAAAGAATCCTCACACAGATGAAAAATACTTTTCTTTTCTAAGATGTTAAATTTCCTCAGATTTTGTCTTGACAGAATTTCAAAAATGGATTTCCCATGCTAAAAACGCTTGTAAACGAGGTATTACATGAGTTTCTAAGTTATCTAGATCAAAAGTTACCATCTTGAATTTGGAGAAATGGTTACCCAAGTATAGGGTGACCATTCGGCTTGTTCGCTTCCCTTCGCTTTCTCCTTCAACATACCAAAAAGAATACCAAGTTTTTTGATTATTCAAAACTGTTTTATGTTAACTTAAAATGTTGCCTTTTTTGACTGATGGCCCCTTTAAATTTGGTTCAGTCGTTGTAAACTGACCTTTTATGAGACATTCAAATTCAATAGATTTGGATTTGACACTGAATTTTACTCTGTATCCACAAAATAACTTTAGAAATGGATTTCCCACGCAGAAAAACCTCGGAAACGAGGTATTACATGACTTCCTAAGTCATCTAGATCAAAAGTGGTAGAATCCATGATGGCCGCCATCTTGAATTTGGAGAAATGCTAAAGGTTACCCAAGTAATTTTACTCTCCAACTGATATAAAACATGTTTCCATTACAAAACTTTACAGTAGTTAGCATTACAGGGTCTGATAAGGGATATTGTTGGTGGCAACTTTACTATAGTATTTTTATGATATCAAATTCTATAAAGTATAGCATTACCAGATTTTATTAATTTCCTTTAAATAAGGAAAATAAGCCTTATTTCCAAATGCTATGCTTTTATGTACAGAAATGTGCTTTTCTTTCTCACATTATTAAATACTACATGCATATAAATAAACATTTGAATGTATGCCAGAGTGTGTGGAATGTAAAGCTATGGGTAAATAGTAAATGCATGTACACACAGATGTTCAAGCGAGACCATAATTTTTATTTATAACTTTCTCATGCATACATGAATATTAATTATTTTGGAGGTTTTTTGTCCTCCAGTTTGCGCGTGCTTATCAGATATTTAAGCCTTTCCTTGCACTCAGCCAATGATTCAATGGAATCAAAAAGTAGGCCAAGCATATGCAGCCGTAGTCAGTGTGCTTTTATGTTCCAATGCAGTTTGCATGGTGGATCTACAGAGGGGAGCGTTTCCATTTTCAGCCCTAAAGGATGGAGGGAATGGGGATATGGAGACAAACACGAGGAAAATGGAAGCCTTGAGAAGAGCTTTGCTACGTTTACTTTGATTTCACAGTTTGCCCAGCAGCGTGGTGCCTTTATTACAGATTTCCACCAAACAGCACCAAAAAAAAAAAAAGAAAGAAAGAAAAAAGATCATTTAATTTAACCTAAATTGGGAACTTTTAAAAATGGGAATCCATTAACAAAATCAAAGCAGAAACAAAAAAACAATACCAATAAAATAATTTTAATATATAGTGTATATAGCATTCATTTTAATTCTATAAGGTTCCCAAAATTGCACTTTAATGGTTGACGATTGTTGATTTGTGGCATCCTAATCTTTTACACACTTGTATATTTATGAAATGTTATTGTTCATTACAAATATCATTTAACAACAACCTACTCTTAGTTTACGCATATAATTATATATTCAGGTCAGGCACTGTTGTCGGACAAAAGGCCTCCAATTCATCCCTAAAATGTTGTGCAAGGGATGAAAGAAAAATGTTTTTATTCTACATACCTTTTATTTAACCAGTGAATCCAGTATATCAGCGTTCATCACAGTGGGGCCTAAAAAATATGCTGTATCCATATTGATGTGAACATTATTATTATTATTTGTTTATTTCTGTCATTGTTTTGTGTGGTTTGGATGTGATTTTGTCATTTTCTCCTATGTTGTGTTTCTGGTGTCATTTTGTGCATTTTCGTGTTGTTGTTTGTGTGTATTTAATATAATTTAATACAATTGTGTTTTGGTGTCATAACATGTATTCTGTCATTTTGTGTGTTTTGGGATCATTTATTATATATTCTTTCTCTTTTGGGTGCTTTTCTTGTTGTTTTGTTATTTTGTATGTTTTTGTCTCATTTTCCCTGTTTTTGGATACTTGTGTGCTTCAGATATAATTTAGTTTATTTTTCTATCCTGTTCTGTGTTTTTCTTGTCATTTCTGTCATTTTTTTCTGCCATTTTGCATATTTTTCTATATTATTTTGGTGTATTTTCTAGTCATCTCTTGTATTGTTGTGTCACTTGATGTGTTCTTTGTGTAGTTTTGTGTGTTTACTTTTTGGGGGGGGGGGGGGGGGCACACGAATTTAAACCGAAGGCCACTTGTGGCCCCTGAGCCGCCTGTTGCCCACGTCTGTGGTATAGACCTAAATAAGCAAGAAGGACCCAGATGTTTTCCCACTACAAAAACCACTTCCAGCTGTGCTCTGAAGTCCTTCAGGAACCCTAAGCTGGACAGAAGAGAGGGAAAAATCATTGAGTAGGAGAGGAAACATCTTGACACATGAGTAACAGGAGCGTACACAGAAGATGATGAAGAAGAGGAGCAGTAGAGTCTGTAAAGGGCAGCAGATGTTTTTCTTGTTAGAAGAATGATGAGCTCCTCCTATACAGTTTATACACTGGCCTGTTCTGTTGACTGTTGCAGTGACTCGGACCACTGGAGCTCAGTGAAGTGTGTGACGTGAGTAGGAGCACGCACCACTTCTACTCCTCTGCTCTCGTATACTTGTCTCGTAAAATATCAAGGATCAAAGGTTCAGTGGAGAATCTTTGTTGTCATCCATGGCTGGGTTGAAAGCAGAGATCATCACGTATTATTAGATTTAGCATTATCTTTAATATTTAGCCTCACTGTGATAGAATAACTATGTAATACATCATCATAGGCGTGATATTTAGGTGAATGTCACTACTTCCAGGATGTATGTTAACAATCACAGTCCCCTTTTTCCCAAATTAGAATAATCAACTGCAAATATTAATAATTATGGTATCTATTGAAACATAGAAGTGTCACTTTGTGTTTTCTTAGTGTCACTTTGTGTGTTTAGGTCTCATTTCGTAATTATTTCTCTCCTTTTGGATGCTTTTGTTGTCGTTTTGTGTGTTTGTAGCATATTTCTGTCTAATTTTCAGTGTTCTTGTTGTCACATTGTGTACTTTTGTTGTTATTTGGGTGTTCTAGGTATCAATTAGTATATTTTTCCCTTCTCTTCTGTGTTTTTGTTGTTGTGTAATTTTTTTTCGGTCATTTTGAAAAACTTTCCTATTATTTTTCGCATAAAAGCCATAAAACACTTGTGTTAAACTCATGGCCCGAGGGCCAAATCCGGCCCTTTGGAGCATCCAATTCAGCCCGCAGGAGAAAGTCAAAATGACAGAGAAAACAAACTCTACAATATTTGCATGTGCTCACAGTTGCTTATATCGTATGATTACAGTCATTTTTCATGTTAAACTACTGAAAAAACTCAAATTTCTTACAAAATCCTTCAATTGTCCTCAAATTATTACATAATATTTCCCTTGATTAAATAGAAATTGGTCACAAAATCTAGGATATCTGTCACTTATTGCTTATTACTTGTTTTTCCACTTAAAATGTGTGGCCCACACGGATTTGGCCCCTGAAATAAAATGAGTCGTAAAAAGATTATAGGACATACCTTGAAAATAATATTTCCTCTTTTAAGTACATTTTTGCTTTTTCTATCTGCATTAAAAGCCACAATAAAATGAAGTTGTTTAATAAAAGTATGAGCCTGCATGATAATGACGCAGAGTCCAAAGGTCGTACACTTTTATCTTAGCGTTACATTAGCTGTTAGCTCATCATTAGCATTGTGTTTATTGTTGCGTGTGATCTTATTCAATCGGGCCAAATAAAAGCCCACAACGATAAGACACACATGGCCCCAGGGTCACCTGTGCTCAGCATTACAATTAAACCATTCATTACTGGTTCCACTCCACGTTGTGAGTCCTTCATGGTAATCAGTAACGTCCCAGAGGAAAATTAGCCTGCTGCAGTTACACATTAAGCTGACACTTCTATGTAGGTCATGGTTGTTTGCGACACTAAAAATTTTCCACTTTCTCTCGTATCAGCCTGAAACACCAACATGGGAGGTGTTGTGTGCTTGATTGTTTATTGGCATTGTTTCTCAGAGATTATGGCCTGTTTAGGTGGTGACATTGGCCACCTTCCAATGAAGAGGTTGTTGTTTTGATGACCGACGGTCCAAAAGACGTTCAGTTTTGACGACTTTCTCTGAATGGAGGACGAGGACTGGAAGGAAAGCAGGATGTCGGATAAATGGTTGTTCATGTGTGAGATTAAGTGATTGTAAGCAGCACTTTTTAGTGCATGTTGAAGCCAAACTTCTTCCTTTCTGGTTTCTGTTTGCATAATCTCCCTGTGTGGGAGTTTCCCAGTAGAAGTATTTTGTATTTATGCAGCAAGTAGATTTCACAATAACATGTAAACTGTCCAAAAAAAGTAAAAGTAAGTATTGACAACTTTGTTTAGTTATTTCCTAAAAATGAACATTCAGATATACAGATCTGTGCTATTGAATATTTGTGTTTCTAGGGATGCTACTTCCTGATTTTGGGTGCAGCTTCCTGTCTGATAAATACAGGAAACACAAGTTTAAAACACAAAGGCTCCATTTGTTCATACTGTTATTGCCGTACACACAGTCAAATGCTTCACAGAGGGTTGACCAAATGCCTCTTTAGCTTTTCACAGAAATATGCGATAAGTCAGACATGAGCAACTGGCCTGTATTTGTGCCGCCGCCAAATCAAATCCCCTAAAAATGGCAAATTAAGAAGTTGGAAACCCAACATAACACACAACGTAACTCTCAAAACACACAAAATGAGAGAAAAATGCACAAAATGTAAACAAAAGTACACAAAATCACACAAAGATAACAAAAAATACACTAAATGACTCTTACAACACACAAAACATCCACAAATGCACACCATCAACCACCTAAACACATACAATGACTATAGACATGTAAAAAAACAACACAAATGCAAAATGACCCCAAACAAAATGTGAACAAATATAAACAAAAAACACAAATCGACAACAAAAAGCCAGAAAATGACAACAATACACAAAATATTGACAAAAACACACAAAATATTGACAAAAACACACAAAATGACTCAAAAAATACACAAAATGACTCTGAAAACCCTGTTTCTTGTATAAATGCTTAGATCGGTCCTTATTCTAAATGATGACGTGAATGTTGATAATGTGGCCCTTTGCATCAGACTAAAGTTGCCAATCCTTATGTGCTAGGATGTAGGTGACCACAGCTGATATTTGTTTCATTAGTAAATGCTTACATTTGTGTTTTTTTAAACCATTAGTACTCATTGATTAGAAACTTGCTTAAATTTTCTACTGAAACCGAAGTTGAACTCTTACAAATCTGGAGCAGAATCATCAGGAATGAGGTCGATATAAAAGGAATGACCAAGACGATGTAACTAAATGTAACTAAATGTCCCACTTGCTTTAGTGGAAGTTGCTTTAGAATAAGGATGTATCGACAAAAAGGACTGGGATTTACTTTCAGAGCGCTCAAACTTAGTGTTTTAGTTTAAATATCAGATTTTTTACATTTCTAGTCATGTGAAAGTAATAGGAAGAAATAGGAGCTTTTTGGATACGTTTCTTTAACTGAGATACTAATCTTGTGCATACTGTACCTAAATCTTTTTCTCATTTGAAGTCGAGCACAAACACTTTCTGCACATAATTAAACTGTACAGTTGTCATTTTATGTGTGTATATTTATATTTATATTGTTTTTAATAGATGTGGCTTGTATGATATATATTATTTGTATTGTTCTGGAGCTGTAACAAAAAGGATTTACCCCTATTAAATATTAACGTATTTCTGATTTTGATTCTGACAAAGTCTTTGGTACATTATGCGGCTTAAGTGTTTTCGCTAAAAAAAAACACTGGGGTTTTGAAATGATCAGATTGTGTGTGTGTGTGTGTGTGTGTGTGTGTGTGTGTGTGTGTGTGTGTGTGTGTGTGTGTGTGTGTGTGTGTGTGTGTGTGTGTGTGTGTGTGTGTGTGTGTGTGTGTGTGTGTGTGTGTGTGTGTGTCTGTGGGTGTCACACAGCTGTGCTTCCTGTCAGCTGTTTACCTTTGTAATTATCACCCCCTCAAATACGCATTCAATGTTTTCCCGATACTTTGCATATTTTCCATCTAGCGGTACATTAAAGTCTTCTCTTTCAATCACAGTACATTTTATCTCTTCTCTGAGTCACGTACGATCCCTCAACCTTTCATTCTAACTTTTTATTCAGCCCCGTTTCCGTTTTCACAACACCCTGTTCTTTTCATTGCTACGTGCTAACGTGCTAGCAATGTGATCTTCTTGTTAACACAAACGGGAAACAGCTGAAGTGCTGCACGCTGTGTTTTCCTGTCAGTTTCTCAGAAAACTGAACCAATGACACACATGTCTCATAAAACTGTAGCTGCTACGGTTTCAACGACTGGGGCACAACATGCTGACTGTGCGGTTAGCGGTTAGCATGTTCACTGTGTTTACAAGCAACGAGGGCTTTAAATGAACATGTGCTCTTTTCGGCGACACATTTCCACTTCCACCGCGGCTGAAACACACGATTACTTTTGCACTAGCTTCATCTACAGCTTTCAGAAGCTCATTTTTAGCCTTTGATCAGCTTCACGTTAAAAGCTGTAGAACTCTTTTGTGGGGAAACCGTATTTTGATTTCCAAAAAAGAGGACACTTAGGTCGACCTCGGCAGACTCAAAGTTCCTAACTCTACCTTGTAACAGCAAAATACTATATAATAACTGAATAAGTTGTTATTGTCAATAAAGTTTAAAAAATAATTTCTGTCTTTGTAACAAAGACTTGAAAAAAAAATCTGTCTTTGAAATATCTCATATAATCCTCTCTTAATCATTGAAACAATGAGAAACATCTTCTTCTAGACCAGGGGTCTACAACCTTTACTCTAAAAGGAGCCATTTTGCTTCATCTCGTCTGGAATAAAATCCTTCCAGAGCCGAAAAAAATATCTTCTCAATGAAGACAATACAGTGTATAAAATTCTATACTGTTGAAATAGTATCACATAATTTTATGAGTTCATGGATTTGAAGGGCTACAAAAAAATAACTTGAATTTGACAACACGTGATCATATGATGTCACATGCTAATTGCTAATTTCTTGCAACACGTCAAGCATGCATATTAAGCCGCATGTTGGCAATTAAATAGATCGTTCCCCACTCAAATAAAGTCTGTATTTTCTTCCAGAATAGTCTTTTTTGTTAGTTTAGTCATTTTTCCAGGATTTTAAAACCCAAGCTTAGCCACAGGTGTAAGGAAAATTGATGGAAGTTAGAAGGTGTCAGAGTTATTGCACAATGTGATTTATTTTTAGGTTAATCAATTGTTTAATCATCATTTTATTTGAAATTAATGTCATTAATCATCAATACCCTCTGTAAGAAATAACAATTCATTATTTTAGTTTGTTTTTTTTAAAGCTATAGCCTTTGCAAAAGAGTCAAAGAGCCACATGAGGCTCCTGAGCCGCAGGTTGCAGACCCCTGGACTAGACATTAAAACTATAGCAAAAACTAAAGGCTTACAGAACAGTCAATAATCATTAAATATACACTTCAATAAATAACCTTTTCAATTAAATCCACTGTTATTTGGTATCTTCTAATCTCTCTCTCCCTCTTTCTATGTTGGCTTTAAAGAGAAACTCCTTTGCTTTCAGAAACTGGTGGAATTTCTCAGATTTTCTCCATTTTTGTGTCTTCTTCTTCTTCTTCCTTGGTTATTAGCGTGTTCCAACCAACTTGAATAGGTAAATGTCGCCACCTATGGTACTGGAGTGTGTACCCATTGTCTTTCTCAGAAGGCTAGTTACACTTTTATTTTAAGTGTTCCCCAAGATGCGTTCAGGGTCCCTGGGAAACATGGACAATTACATTCATTTGTAAAATATCCCCAGACATCTCGTACAAGACGTGAAAAGAGGACGTGTCCTGGTAATACCGGACGTACGGTCACCCTACTTTTAGGATATGAACCCTGACGTTGGTAAAACTTTGGTCGTCAATGACTTTTCTCTTTGAGTCAACAGAAAACCATCGATGTGAGTGACCTTCAATCCCAGCGTGTGTGTGTTTGTCAGTATGTGGAAGTGAGTGCAGCCGACCTGCTGTGTTTGTCTACCTGAATGAAGTGACTACACATTATAAAGAGCAGGTGCGGGCTTTGCTTCTTTCTCTTTGGTGCTTTACAATATCAATGAACGTGATTGTGGAGGTGCAATGTGTGCAATCATTTCTCCATGATTGCGTCTCTGTGTGTGGCCATACACTTTAGGCCACAGGTCCTTTCAGAGCCGTCAAGGGCGGGTTATATTTAGGCAGTTATAGTTTTCAGTCTCCCTCTGGGTGTATGAGAGCGTTGATTACTGATTGGGTGAGGCTTCATGCCTCACTGCTGCTTCTCAGATAAGCCACGTGTGGAAACCAATACTAGGATGTATGCTTATCGTTGAAACTCTGGGCTGAAACCAAACAGACAAAATCTAAAAACACACCCTCCTTTGATCTGAGATGGGCTTAAAATTTTTTTCCCTGAAGCAATTTTTAGTCCACGCAAACATGTTCATTGGTGCAAACCCAAGATTCATGTGATTACTTGACTCGCACCGTGGCTCATTTTCTTACCCCAATAAGGCAGTAGACCAATGCCCGACACGGGAATGAATTCCTCAGCTCTGAGCGTGACCTGATGGGTGACACCAGCAGCTGGGGGAAGGAGGTATAAAGATAGACAGAGGGCAAGGGTGGTGGGAAAGGGGCATGGATATTATTAAAATAAATATATCAACAAGAAAAGAAAACCCTCAACCTCCGTCATAAAATGAGCTGAAAGTCTGATAGTGGAGAGCTTTAATTCCCGTTTAATTTAGAATAAAAGTTAAATCCTCTCTAAACTGACCTTGTAAACACTTACGGTAATTCCGAATGCAAATGTAACCCCAAATTGAACTTAAATCTGAATTAGGTGCATGGTTTATTCAGATTTTAATTCTGAATTAAATAATTCCTTGTTTTTGTAAATGCTTAATTTCACTTTAAGTTGATTCCCGTCGTCCTGCTCATGCTCGACTTACAGCGATGACGCACTGGTGGTGGCATAATCCAAGATGGCCGCTCGTTCTTGAGCCGAGACTACTTATTGTTGAGCTGCTGCTTCAAAACTACAATCCAAATAAAAGTGAAAAAAGTTTTTATTTTGTGTTCTTTTATGTTGTAGCTGAAAAGAAACGGTTTATTGTGTGTTTTATCCCCATAGACGTGATACATCATGTTCTCCCCCTGTCCAATCAGAACCCTTCCCAACCCCAAGAACAAAAACGTAATTGAATAAAGCTGAATGAACCAGTTTTCCATGTAAACCTCAATTCGGAATTACTATTTCCATGTAAACACGAGGCAGAACACTTAATTCGGAATAATTAATCATGTAACCGTGGCCATTGGCAAAGAAAGAACAAGAAAGCAGACGTTTGCAGAGGACAGACAGTGAAAGAGATGTTGTAGTATATCACGCGCTCTCACTCACCTCTTTCTACCTGCTGCAATAACAGAACTGCTCAACAGCATGGTGAGAAGAAGCCAAGCCAACAGAATGCCATACAGTGGTGACAAATCTCTCACAGCGCTGCTGCTGTGAGGACATGAACCCAATTGTGAAGACGTCGTACACACAAGTGTAACTCTTATGCTCAGAGCATAAATGTATTCAAAGACAAAAATCAAGAAAGATATTAAGAACTAGGCTACACCTGTATTAGCCTGATGAATACGTATGTGGCAATTGAAAATTTAAAAAAATTGGCAAAAATGACCACCTGTGTCTGGATTTGTTGAAAAGTTTTTTTTTGTTTTACTAATTGCATTGAAAGTAATTATGCAGGAAAAACGAAAGACTGGCCTTGACCCTAAATATGACCCTGTGCACTGTATCTCAATTTGTGGCCAAGTTGTAGGAAAAAAGGTTTTGAATTTTTTTTTTTTTTTTTTTTTGGGGGGGGGGGCTCCCTTTGACCCCTACCAATCTTTTTACTGGTAGGTTGCACAGCTTTGATCCAATTAAATAAAATACTCCACTTCAGGTGCAGCTTTTCATAAATGTAAGCATCGAACTTACAATAAAAAATTGTAGAGATATGGAAAATTTTGGTTTTTTGGCACTTGACGTGACCTTGACCCTGACCTTGACATTTTGGCTCCAAAAAGGTCGACTGTACAGGCTTAACATTGACCCTATGAGATGACATGTCATTAGTGCTGCATTAATAGCCTAAAAGGAGTTCCACAACAAAGGAGTTGCAGAAGAAATATAATAAGAACTCCTACGATAATAACGTATTTGGCAATTTTCAATTTTCAATTGCCAAATACAATAAAAGGTTACAAAAACTGACAGGAGCTCAAAACAAACACCACAAAAGCTTTTTCAAGAGAACATTGATACTTCCCAACACCTATAAACCATTTATATTTCCATGTATCCAGCGTATGACCTTTATCTATCAGCCATTACAAAAACCAAGCATCACCACCTACTGTAATATAATGTATCCCATCCCTTCCACTCAGTGCATTACCTTTAATGCAGTTTAATCGAATCAGAGACCATATTGGCAACTCTCCACAGGACTTGTTTAATGCTGTTTCAGTGTTTTAAAATAACACAACATTTTTCAAGGTTTTATAAGACAAACATATAAAAAACATT
Organism: Gouania willdenowi; assembly: GCF_900634775.1. NCBI lineage: Eukaryota > Metazoa > Chordata > Actinopteri > Blenniiformes > Gobiesocidae > Gouania > Gouania willdenowi. The sequence continues at coordinate 8,255,290 of NC_041049.1, forward strand.
TTTTTTTTAAAAAAAAAACCTGGCATCACTGTTTTCTGTCCAGTGTTGCCTGAAATCTTTATATTAAAATAAAAATAAATCCTTCATCCTGTTGTAATATTTTCCTCTTGAAACATAGAAAGCAATGAAGAGTATAAGCCTAAGTAATCTAAATAAACTCTAAATAATAGATACATTTCCATAATCTAAGATAAAACACAAAGGATTGCTTCAGGGAATGAACTAATCAGCATTTACAACATTCCCAGGGAACTGATATACAGTACTACTTCCTGTTTGGATTTGGTAACTAGAACTAAATTAAACTGTTGGTAAAAAAAAAAAAAAAAAAAATAACCATAAAGACAGGATAGGATCTAGATAAGCAGTGAAAATGATTCACACCATCCACTAAAATACTCCCACACCACAGTCACAACCTCCTCCATCGACTTTTCAAACCGAAGTCGTCACTTTTCCTGAAAATCTCTATTCGTCGGTATTGGTTGACTGGCTGAGCTCAGAGTCTGTTATATATGATGTTCTTGTTATGTTGTCAGTTGGAAGAGTGTGGGCGGAAGGTGAAAAGTAAAGACGTAAAGAGGAGGATTCCTATGTGGAACATTTCAGAGATGGTTCAGCTTTTTGGTCAAAGAATGTTTTGATATTTGGATTTTCTCTTAAGGGAATTTAAAAAAACTAAAATGAGGGTTTTTGAGTTGGTTTTCTCTCTTTTTTTTTCAAGGCATATGTCTTTATCAGGGTTTAGAACAGGTAAACAAAAAATGAAATGTTAGAAGACAGAAACAAAAAAAAACCTCACGTTTTCTTTTCCTATTGTGCGACTGGAACGTTTTCAAAATAAGAGGATGCTTGAGGACAGTAAAAAAGAGAGAATTTTTTTGTATTGGTTCGTGAAGTTCCGCTCGCGACACATGGAAAAAATTGCCATTTTTTTATTGGCTTCTGTCTTCTAGCATTTATTTTTATTGTTTTTAGAAACAGAAAATGATGTTTAAAAGTTTTGTTCAATCTCTTCTCGACACTAAAGAAAAATGCCTTGAACGCCAATTTTCCTTTTCAAATGAAAATCAAATAAACATTCGGTTTTTTTTATTTTTTGTTTTTATATCCTTTTGTGAACAATAAAATCCAATGACCAAAACATACTCTGACCCTTTTCTTTGTTTTCTGAACGATGCTCCTACTCCACTCGACAGAAAAATCTTATCATTGTATTCCTGCACATTTGTATGATCTCTCAGATCATAAAGTATCATTCAAACTTAAAGCAAATATGAAAATATTTCAAATGAACTAGTTTATCTGCAATTTGTGCTCACGTTTTACCTTCTGACCAAGGCTCAGAAAAACAAGTGTGTGCTGTGTATTTACAAATGCACTGCGTGACTTATGCTGCTCAAACATGGCTTTTGTCCTTTAGGCGTTGGTCTGCACGCACACAGGCGCTCTGCAGGAGGCCTACTCTGTCATCTCAGGCTATAAAGCCAGACCCAGATGTCTGCCTCTCCCTGTTAAAACACACACACACACACACACACACACAGTCTCTGTACATAGATGTTGCCATAAACACTGAGCAAACAGCATGTGTTAACAGGAGTATAATAAAGTTTCTCAGTTTGTAACAGACACTAAAATAAAGGCTGAGTTTGTTTGTCGTCTTGTGTCTTGTATCGTTTCTCTGTAATCAGACAGAACCATCGCTGCAGGATGACCCGTACGTGTTGCTATGTGAGACGTGCAGAGCAGATTGTGTTACACTGATGTTTCATCAGCGCTGAAGCTACCAGGAAATACTTCAAGCATGACTATGATCAGAGGTGAAAGTAAAGGATTACAAGTGCTCACATTACTGTAATTGAGTTGCTTTTATAGGTACTTGTACTTTTTTGAGCAAATTTGAAACTGTAGAGAATGAAATGACCAGACAACAATCAAATGCGTCACATCATAACCAACCAATCAGATTAAATGTAACTCACGGCACCAAAACAGCATTGAATGCTGGTTACTTTCTCAGTTTTATAGTTAATAAATGTAGCTATACTTAGAGCCTGAGATTTATTCATTTTTTTAACTTTGAATTAAATTAATTGGTGTTATTTTATTTTATTTTTTAAATTGTACATTTTGACAAATCTTTTATTTTATACAGATGCCTTTGTGGAAAATCCAATAAGTTGCAATCGTGCCAGATTTGGTGTTTTCATTTTTAAGTTTCTACGTGTGATGTTTACTGTATATATGTAAGGGAAATGTGGCAAGATTTATTACCAAAAATAAACGTGTGGGGTGAAAGTAACTAGTAACTTTTACTTTGAGTACTATTTAATTGAGCTACTTGTACTTAAGTATTTTATGTATGGCTTAGTTGTATGTGTACTTGAGTACAGTTTCAATCAAGTAACAGTACTCGTACGAGAGTAGGATGAGTCGGTACTCTATAGACCTATGATGATACTCTGACGATGACTGGAAAACCATTTTAAAACAAAAACACACTGAGGAGGACTTTGATTAACACACAACCCCTAATTCTTCATCATCTTCAATAATTTTTTCCACAGGAATGTTCAGTCTGCGTTGCCAGATCCTGTTAAATCTGGATCGCTTGTGCTTTTTTGTGTTTTTCTTGGATCCTTCTTCCTCCAACAGCGCCACAGATTTTTCTTTCTTTTTTTGTTTTGTTTTTATAAACACAAACAAAGCTTCCTCTGCCAAATAATCAGACACACCTCCAAGATCTTTGACCCGTTTCCTTTTTCACCAGAAGCTGATTTTTAGCAGCAAGCAGCACTAATGAGATAAAACCAAGCTCGGTGTCTATACTTTGCTGTCATTAGGGCCCCGGGCTAGCTTGTGTTTACAGCAGAAAGCTCTAGTTTATGCCCCCTCACGCACTCGGCTCTGGTTAAACCAGCTCTGCTTGTTTCTTTGATTGTTTTTGTGTCAAAAAGAACCACATGGTTTGCTTTCCCCGTCTGCTGCACAGAGACATTTGGGATTCAGTTTTGCAGGGAGTTCATGTTTCACCCCCCTTCCAAATGTAGTTCTTTATTTTTGTTGAAGTTTTCAGTTTGCAGAGTCAGCAGTTTGGGTGCTAGTGCTACATGTCTCAAATATCACTATGTATCGCAAAATCACAATTGAAAACATTTTTTCACAGGACGTAACATACCGAGTCACATGACCACTTCTATCCGAGAAAACATGGCGCGTGTTTGTAGGCCTGGGCTATTTTTGCGATGTAGAAAATTACAATATCGCCTATATTTAATATGTATATTATTACAGCTTATTTTGAATTTAAAACTTGTTTTAGAAGTCGCTGCTTTCACTACTTTTAAGAGTGGCATAAAAAGCACAGATGATCACTGAGTGTGTCCTAAACAAGCCACACTGACACGTGTTGTCCCTTAGAGGAGAAAAAGCCAAATGCGGCGCATATTGTGCAGGACAACAAAAATACACCAAATGCCTGGAAAAAAAAACAAAAACATACCGTATACAGAAGAATACACAAAAGGACAACAAAAATACAGAAAAAGGCAAGAAAAACACAAAGTTACTCCACAAACACACAAAAATACTACAAAAATAAAGAATTTGATAACAAAAATACATGGAATGACTCCAAGGGCCAATGCTACAAATCTAGATATATATATCCTAGATTAATCTCCGTCAGCCTAAACAAACATTCCCTGTCAGAGAGAAGCTGTCTTACGACGGTCGATCACAAGTGTTTTGAGCCTCGGTATGTGTGCGTTCACATAAAAGGGGTGGAGATTGCAGAGTCTGACCAATCAATGAAGAACCTGTCAGAGCGACCGCCTTTACAATGGAGCTCATCATCTTAAACAAATATAATGAATTTTAATCCACGACGACAGCGAAGAGCAACAGTGTTAGTGCAGCGCACCAGGAGGCAGAGCTTTTATACTCGCTCATATCTGATCCACTTCATAACCTGGTCCCAACCAGCTTAGGTGTTGCTTAAGTTTAAAATCATGAATAATTAAAATCCATAATTCAGACCAAAAACAACCCTGTTGTTACAGAAAAGGCAGGAATAAAACAACCCAGGCAGGAAGCTGCTGACACTGTTAATGCGTAAAAGCGTGTGATTATTTATAATATTAATCCATTGGATGATAAATGGACAACGCGATATTCAAGTAGACCTATTTATCACACACAGTGAGATGAGAGCACATTGTTTCACTGTAGTATGTTCCTGCTGATGCGGTCAGCCTCACTATAGCGCATACAAAGACACAGGATTCATCAGCTGACTGTAGATCAGTCCATCAGATATAAATCTATATCTTTCCTATAGGATGTCATCGATAAATGAAATGATTCCATTTAAGTCTAAATATTCTCTCCCTCTGTTCACACATCACCTTTTATCGGACAGCTCGCATTCTAAGAGAACTGATTGGTCAGGAGACGGGACTTTAGCACTCGCTCAGATCCTAGCCAGAGCAAAACCTGCTCCTGACCGGGCTAGTCGTTCAGCCTAAGTTACCATGATTATTTATCTATGTAAGACGTTAGCAAGCTTTATAGTCCAGCACACACTGATTAAATGCTGAAAGTTAGTGCGATAAGAGGAATTCTTGCTTTGTAAGATCAAAATATATTGCGTTTTCTCGAGGTGGAACATAGTGTGCAGCTGATTGTTAATGAATGTGCCAGAAATACACAAAAAGACAACAAAAGGCCAACAAAAATACAAAAAAAGGAACACCAAAAACTACTGCAAAAATACATTGAACAACTCAAAAATATATTCAGGTTTCTTGGGTGGAACATATTGTGCAGTCGTTTGTTAATAAATGTGTCTTTGTGGCATCTTCATTAGAAAGTAAACCCTGAATTGTCTTTCTGGTAAGACTACTGCATTAACAAAAAATATTGAGGTTTATATCGTATATCGACATTTAAATTTTGGTTCATATTGCCCAGCCCTTGCAGTACGTGTAGACAGAAAAGGAGACTGACACATTTCTAAGTATTATTTCTAAAAATTATTACATTACAAATCAACCCAAAATAAATGCAGATTGTTATGAGGTTTTGAGCGTAAATCTTCCTGAAGTGAAGTCTCGCGGGATGAGATTTCACGGGAGTTACGAGACTCCAAAACAACATTCAATGGAAACACGTTCAAATTGCAATTATACTTAGTCAAAACTTGAGAAATATTGCTTTAATTTTGTGTAAAACACAGCTAATGTCAAATTTGAGTAAAAACATGGTGCGTAAAGATTGCTTCTCTTTGCTTGTTTTGCCAACTCGTTCTTTTAGGTTTGTAGGTCGAATTCCAAAGCAAGCACTTGAGATTCTACAGGTACAATGTCTTGACATGTCGAGCTGCGATTACCTTAAACTCTCCCCCTTAAGCAGTGAGATCTAATTCATTGAGTTTACCACAGAAACCAAGCCCGTCATTAATCAAAGCTGATTTAAAGATGACACGTCTCACAGGAATTATGATGCCAAGATAGGAAATCTTTTATTACAGAGAAAAAAAAAAAACTTTTCTTCCAAAATATAGAAATCTGTACAACTTCCGCACAATCAATTTACATGAACTGTACAAATTTACAGCAGTTCATCACAACATACCCAAGGAAAAGAAACTGAACACGATAAAGATGTACTGACATGAGATCACAAGATACAGCTTTTTTCTTGGGTAAGCTCAGATTTTTTTTTAGTCTATTTTCTGGTTTTGTATGTAAATAAAAAAAAAAAAAAGAGAACAACTGAAAAGAAAATAAAGAAAGACAAAAAAAACAAAGGATACGTCTACGAGTACAGGATCATGGAAACTCATATTTTTCTTTTATACCAAAACAACTTTGGTCCTTGCCAACACTCCCGTCAAAAAAATGGCTTCACTTACGAAACCGTCATTCATGTTAAAAGATGAAGTACAAAAAAGGAAAACATCTAAAAAAACCAAAAAAAAAAAAAAACCACCATGATAGCAATTATTGGCACTTCCCATGTGTAATGTTATGTACTCTACCATTTGTTGTACAGTTACAATACATTCTACAATATGCAAAACACCTCAAATGTGAAAGTGGCAATAATTCAACTAATCAATGACAATATCAATAACAAAACTGCTGTTCCCTTCCTGTTTCATGTCTTAACATGCACAACTTTTTCCATAAGCGTATTTATTGAATGTTCGAGGCCTGAGTTTGGCAATACATTCCAGGAGAGACTCCTCGTGTCTCAAAAAAATATCACACAACTTCAACTTGACATTTAGTGCATTTATGTGCTATTTTACCCCTGGCTACTCAAAGCGCTCTCGTTAAACTCTGTAGCCTACAAGCGCCCCTCGACTGATGCCATTTAAAAAGTTGGTATCGTCGATGTTTCGGTGGCGGGAGCACAAGTTAAGAAGGTGTTGAGGGAATTTTACGATTACTTTTTTGGGGAGTAAACTTTTGAAGCTTTACTGATAAAATGTGAGTGAAGACACCAGAAATCAGAAATATAATCCCTCTGATAAATGATGAACAGGAGATGGTTGAGGTTGTGGAAAAGTGAGAAAAATCAGCCAGTGTGAGACGAAAAGATCGCCACGTGCCCGAAATACAGACCAATCTCAATTTGTGGCGTGACATTGAAAGCTACACTAGACTTTTTAAAATAAAAAATGAAGTCCACCAAGGAAAGCCAAGCTTTGGGCTCCCGTCCCAGCAGGCTCCTTTTAGTCCGGCCAACATGGAATCACTGCTTTTCACAGATTGCTGAAGGGAGTATCAGCAGAGAGCAGGGGGTGGAGGGGGGAGATGATGGGGCTGCAGTGCGTCAAAGGCTATAGCTATATTACCCATGATCCTCTCAAGCTTATGGGAGCTTAAACGCCCAAAGGTCTGGTGATGAGCGGACAACCAGCCTGTTGGAACAGATTTGGCCAGCGGCTGAAGGCCTGAGCAACACCCGTCGCCTGCACCAGCATCTGTTCCGTCACGCTGTTCTAACCGCTCAACCCCAGCACCGGAACAGTGAAGTGGGGGGGCACATTGGAGAACCGTAACATCCTGTCATATGCATGTAAACAAAGTTGCTACTAAAAACTCAGTAATTAAGTGCAGCGCAATCCAGTGAGATGAAAACTGAAAGCAAAGCCTAGTACCCTCATTTTCTGATCTTAGATCCAGGTTTTTCTTCTACTAGTCTCTCACTTGCCCCCGAAGTGCAGCCTGGGCACGCCAAGTGCGTGTGCTGGTTGTCCATCACAGCCGAGGGAGGGTTCAGGGTTCTGGTCAGGGTTAGTGGGGGGTGTTGTTGAATAAGTCGAGGAGAGGGGGTTGGAGGGATTTTAGCTGCCCTGGACGAAAAGAGTCTGGCCCTGACACCCCCCACTCTCTCACAACATTACCCCTCCCACCATCCCTGCCTCCCTTACCAGGACTCCAACTGTGATGGATGATGATATGTCACATTAAGTCTACCTGCATCAACAGGGGGTCATCTAACAGCGTCCTGGCTTGCTTTTGGCTAAAGCCGAACTTAGGGCTACATGAAACTTGATACGGATCACAATTAATGACAACGGAGTGTCCAATACTCCCAGATTCATTGATGTTTCCTTTTTTTTAATAGTTGAAACCAAAATTTCTGAACAGTTGGTGCTCCAGACCTCCTTCTGGCCTAATCTCAGTCATCACTGTGTGTCTGTGGTACGGTTGGTTGTGTGTGTGTCTGTGGTACGGTTGGTTGTGTGTGTGTCTGTGGTACGGTTGGTTGTGTGTGTGTGTGTGTGTGTGTGTGTGTGTGTGTGTGTGTGTGTGTGTGTGTGTGTGTGTGTGTGTGTGTGTGTGGGTGGAGTGGGGGTGTCAGGTGAGCTCTGCAACGTGCCAGAGTCAAAAGTGCCATAAAAACGAATGACAAAATGTGTCTTGCATACCACCGAGAATACGTTTATCCTCTTTTAAAATCACAAAAAATGGTCTGAAATGTTCACAAATACAGTGCTCGAAAGACTTTAAATCCAGACACGTGCACTCCCAATGTGGAACAACACTTCTGTCTCACGTTGTTGTTTGAACGAATGAAGGGTTACAAATATGACTCGGGGCTGTGAAAACGTGAAGGAAACGACATTCGAATGGATAGAATGTAGACAATTTTCTCCACGTATACACACCCCCACACAATCTCACGTCAAAGTGCATTTAATGTCACCTCTAACTGGGCCACAAGACCAAAAAGATTTGGGTAAATAGCGCCCCTCCCCTGTTTGCAACACTTTGAGTTTTGGTAATGCAGGAGATGACAAAGTGTAAGAGGAAAAGAGGGGGGCAAAAAAATCAACAACACAGGAACTTTGATTGTGAATTTCAACAACATTCAATAACAAAGGGGGGCGTAGATGGCTGATGGACCCTCCCCCAGCGTACTCCCACTGAAAGCTACACATGTGAGTGATGGGATGGTAAAACAGTGCAATGGGACACACTGATATCCATAGGTACCAGTGTGTCGGGACACATTCCACTTACACTCACATACAGGCCGAAAAAGCTTGAGATGATGGTTTTTAAACTCAGGATGAGAGGAAGAGACGTTACGACTGTGGAACAAACTCGATAAAGACGATATATATTCCCTGTGGTCCAAAAAGGGGAAATTTTCAGAAAATAGAGACACTCTGATTGGGTTTTTATTTACCTTAAGCTTGGATTGAAATCCTCACAGTTTAAACATCATCTTCCTCTTTACTGGAGAACCAGCAGAATTGGAAAAAAAAACCAAACCGTATTCGGTTAAATGCTGGAACGAAAATCCTGACAACTTTTATTGTGTTTTTGCAGTTGTGTATTCGGCGTGTACCCATGGTAACCACAGGTAAGAAAAGTGCAAAAGTCAATGCCGAGAGCCCCCTCAGAGCTGATCACCTTTGTTGTTGGTTGAGGTGGGGAAGGCGGAGCCAGTCTTCAATAGGGGTTCCTGGTTGGTTGGTTATTTTAGCTGCCCCAACAGTTCCATTTCCACAAAGCGTCTCCCAAAAAACGGAGTGCCCAACTGATCCAATGACGAACAGAACGGATGATAATGGGGAGAGTGGGTCAAAAATATCAAACCTACAAGGTTTCCATCACCTGGACGATAGGCCACATCCTCTGCTTTTTAATCTTTTTTTTATCTTCTTTCACTATTCATTTTATTTTCTTAGCTTTAAAAAGGCTCACCCTGATCCGGTCACACGAGCTAAACGGGCCAGATGTGACCGTGAGAAAACATAAGGGTGGCGTTACAGTCTAACTAGACACAGTCATCATGTTGTAGGCTTTGGAGGGACTGGTTCTGCCCAACACCATCATCTCCTCCTTGCAGCTGATGTGACTGTCCACCATGGGGTTCCCCGAGCCTGAAGTGGAGCTGCTGGTCATCGCTGGTAGTCCTACTGGGCCGGGCTGAGACTCGTACAGGACACAGATAGAGCCGTCCTCGCCGATGCGGTAGGACACTTCGAACGGGTCCACCCAGAGCGTGAGCTCGCTGGGGAGCAGCAGGTAGAGTTGCTGAATGGTCAAACCAATGCGCTGGCCCGCCTGACCCACCAGTGGGTCCATCTTGTGGTTAATACGGATGCAGCGGTAGCCCGAGCCTTTGCAGGGTCTGTCTGGGAACCAGTGGTGCTTGTATTGCTCTGCAGAAACACACAAGGAAGAAATTAATAGATTTTCTAGGATTGAACTTGAAATTTCTGCAAAATAAATGTTAAACAAGAGCTGAAATATGAGACACCAAAAGCATGTCGGGACCCAATTTTCCAAAAACACAGAATTCCCGTTCTGATACAAAAAAAGCAATCTGACCTTAGCTTTTCTCTCTCTTCATTTACAAAGTAATTTTCACTTGGAAATGGGTGACCAAATGTGTGACAAATGGACAAATATATAACAATAACAAGACAAGATATAATATGTCTTGTTACTATTAGAATTTTTATTTTACAGCTGGTATTTGACATCGGTTTATATCTGGGTTTTAGGTTTTTATTGTGCAACACATTGGTCGAGCTTTGTCGTTAAATGTTTCTTTATAAATAAATTGGAATAGATAAACAATAAGCCTTTTCACGCTCTCGCTCTGGTTCAGTTCTCACGCATGAGGTCAAAGGTCAATGTGAGAACTCAAACTGTCCTTTTCACACTCTGAAATCTCACTTTACTATCAATAATATATTATAAGCACTTTCAAAAACACTTTACACTTGTTAAAACAAGTACAAAAGTTAAAATAAAAACTACCAACAATAAAGGTAAATAGAGAAAATACAGGAGAAGGAAGCAGAGGAGGACATTCCCGGGTAGAGTCCAATTCCGCCCGCTGGAGACCCAGGTCGTCTGTGTTTTCGTCAACCAGGGGTCACCTGTGTGGAAGCGAGAAAACGGCCTTTGCTTCCATACTGCTGCAGAACTGCTCCCATCGGTTTTTAAAAGTGCTCGGATCGGCCGAAAGTTGCACCAGCGGGAAATCCTGGGGCCTCCTCGAGTCCGAATGTGTAATATGAATAATATAAACACTATTAAAACACTTAAAATCTCTGGAATAACATTAAAAACGTTGTTAGGTTGGAAATATCAACAGTGAACGAGCTTCTTTACGTTTTTATCCCTCTCGACCGATGACCCCCCCCCACCCCCAAGTCGCGCATGCGCAGTTCCAGAGTGTGAAAAGGCTTATTCCGCTCATCCTGTTCAAAGTCTATCGCTATGCGTGATGGTTTGGCTGGTGATCGTGTTATCCTGTGATTGAAAATGAATGCAGAGCTTCATCTGAAGTGTGCTGTCGTGTTGTGATAAAAAAAATTGTTTATGACAAATGCATTTATGGTGCAAATACAAGCTTAGCTGTTGGTGTTTTAGTTGAACTGGTGACCATTTCACCTGGTGACACGTTCCGACAGAAGCAACTACAATCACACGGCTACGTGACATTTTGTGCAAAATGTGAAGGTGATTTGCCAGTTGGCTGTAATTAAAGGTTTTGGGACCATATCACACATTTCATTGTTAATTTTTCATCCCCTTTAAATGGGTTGCTATGGGGCTAGCAGTGTTGTTAATTTCACTCTTGTGGCGTAATATTGCATGATTTCAGCATATGTAACCATCCCAGTTTATAAAAAATTTGAATATGAATAGTTGACTTTATTAAACCATTTCAGCATGTATTCCAGTAAGCCATCTGAGACACTTCATGGTTGCCATTACAATGTAAAAATGAGGTTTTAAATGCCTTGATTTTTTGCGTAAATCTCTATGGGTTGATAGTTATAGGCCAAGGTAAATAGTCAGTGATGAATCATTTAAAAGAACTGAAATAATGATAAAGGGATTTTTTCCCCAAAACAAGACAAAATATAAAAAACAACAAACGTTGCACATGTTAACATTGTTGTATTTCCTCCAATCAAAGGGGGCCTTTGTGTGCAGTAGCAGAAGAAAAAGAGAGAAAAACATGTCTAATCAGTTAAAGGCCTGATAAGCAGCAGCAGCAGTCTGGGCCTACGTGACAAAAACACTCCCACTGGATTGGTCGAGCCCTCCCCTGGCCTTCTTCAGTGTCACAAAGTCTCCCGTGACTGGCTGAACAAAAAACACCAATAGTGCCCACAGAGGCAGCCATCTGGGATGCATAGCTCCGCCTCTTAAAGGGAAAGGGGCCTATTTTTCTTTCTTTCTCCTCTCAACATTTGAGGAAGTTTATGAAGACTTGTGACTCAACTGTGACTCAACTGTGAAACTGAATCTAACTCGAGATTCAGGACAAAAATCCCTTTCTTTTCTACCGTCATTGTTCTTCATGCCGAAATGAACTCCCCTATGGTTCCGAGACTTAAACAAAACTTAGCTACTCTACGTTGAGTTTCCCCTGGGGGGTGAATGTATTGTGGCTCCGGGAAAAACGGGTGATGGGAAATAGGCTGGAGGCCACCTGTATGCATCAACTGAATAACAACAGCCACGGACTGAGCGAGTCCTTCAGGGCTAATGGAGGACTCAGGGGCTGGCACTGATGAAAGAGCTAAAGGATGAGCTTTAAGGCTGCTGTCGTGCCACAAAGGCAGCAACCTTCAAACCCTGCAGCAGCTGGGAAACGATCGGCTCAGCGCGGCCTATTCTTAAAACCAGGGCAGACTATAGAGGAGGAGGAGTCGGAGAGTGGAAGAGTACCAAGTCTTTAACCAAACATGACAATGGCCACGGTTACATGATGGTTTTTAATTATTAACATTCAGAATTAAAGTGTTCTGCTTCATGAAATAGTCATTCCAAATTGTGGTTTACATGAAAAACAGGTTAATAATTCGGAACTAAGTTTAATTCAGAATTACATTTTCATTCTGAATAATTGTTTACAAGGTCAGTTTAAAGAGGATTTAACTTTTATTCTGAATTAAAGGGGAATTAAATCTACTATGTAAGTTATTTTAATGAACAGTTGTGAATTGTTGCTATGTCTGTTTTTTTGTATGCAATTTTAACGTCATGTTGTGGACTGTGTGTGTAAACCGTGCAACTTGGTGACAAATAAGTTTCCTCATTAGGGATTAATCAAGTTTTTCTAATCTATTTGAAAACAGTTTTTATTTAGAATCCAATTAAGTTAGTTTAATGTTATAACTTAGCCACCATTTCTATGGGCCTATGAGCAGTACATTTATCAAAGCAACTTGGGATCTATTGTTTTATTACTTTAAAAATGTCCACTATTTTCTCAAGTACTGTAATTCTTATTTCTTCCCCACATTTTCATTCAGAATTAAGTTTTTTGAAGGTCAGTTTAAAGCAGATTTAACTTTTATTCTGTATTTAAGTTGAAATGTAACGCTCTCACGTAAATGTGGCCAATGTGACCATTAAATCCAAAGAATCACCCACTTTGAACCACATAGAGGAAAAGCTGAAACTATATATAGATATATTAACATAAATATGGTGGTAGCAGCTGGAGCCACTGGTGTTGGGTTCCACACTTTACTCTGCACGTACTGGGGGTAGGTAGCGGTGGGTGGGTGTGGGGGATCAGACAATAATGAGTGGCTGTGTTGATCAAAAATGAACGAGGCAGGCCTGGCTTTGTTGGAGCCAGTCCCGTAGGGTAGTGCACGTACACGTTGTTTACACACACGCCTTCAAATTAGCTTTAAGATAGAACAATAAAACAAAACATGTAATGTGTTTTATTTTTAAAAATCAATGCAGAACTAACAGTATTGCCCCCCCACCACCTTTTTTTCTTAGTAACTACTACAGTTATTGTCCCAAGTCCTCCCATCCCCCACCCAACCCAAACAGTCCCAACTTTAGTCTGTTTACAAACACCATAAGCCATAAGACACATTTCTAATCACAACACAAAGCAAACAGCAGCATTTCGACTTTAACACACAGATTATGAATTTGCAAAACTGCACATTAGACATATTCGATCTTTTATACTTATCATTAAAATCTGATTAAATATTTTATTTTATTTATTTTTTAAAACAAAAAAAAGGAAAATACTTGTTTTTTATCTTTCACTTTCACGTTTTGATCATCACAAAGCAGGACCAACATCTAATCCAACAGAGTTCTGAGTGCAGCCCCTTGTAGAAAATGTAGGTCAGCCCCAGTATAACTGAACTGGAAGGAAACAGATGTATGGCAGCTATAGGGCCTCACCACTGGAATGTATAGCCCAGGAAAAACAACAGGTAAAACCTGTGTCGTCATCAATATAGTCAGTGTACATTTCTCTAAGTGCTTCAAAATGGTTAAATCACGACACATTTGATGATATATTGGTAAAGTCCCTGGTCATTATATGCATTAAATTAGATACAGTGTAAACAATTACTGGCTTTTAGTTGGAAAATGGTTGTAAACTGTTCTGTCCACGGACAGAGTTTCATTAATAATCTATTTGGTGTAAAGCATTACGTAATTATTGCGTCTCACTGGGGGCTGTTATGCTGTGTCCTCGACCGACGCACTTCCTTGTTGAGCCAAAGCTTCACATCCCCACCCCCACCACACACTAGGAGTAAATACTTTTATATGTATATGTTTCTGTTTTTAATCGTCGATTAATCGCTCAGTGTTTAGTTTGTTGTGTGTTTGTATTTATGTATTTATTGGGTTTTTTTCTTCTGCTTTTCCCTCGTACGTAAACAACTGCGTGATGGAAGCAGCGTCGAGAACAAAGAACGGCTTCCTCAGAAAAAGCTGCTTTCAACTTAAAAAAAACAACAAAACAAACAAACACTGATTTCATGTATTTAGTGTGTGTTGTCACATGATAGGATTACATGTACGTCTCGTGTGCTTAAAAATGGGATATTTTCCGGGTTTTGCTTACCTGCCAGAATGTCCTGTAAGCTTTGGTTGAACGTTTGGACCTGTCGGTCGTTTACGTGTCCTTTCACCCGCAGAAATCTCGACAGAAATCCGACGGCGGCGTTGATCTCTGGCTTCATGGTTCCCCGGGCACAAAGGGTATGCATTGAGGAAGGCAGCAGTAGCGACGTCGCGGTCCTTTATGCTCTACGTGTTGGTGTTTCTCTGTGAGCTGAGGTCCTTATCTGATGATGGCGCTCCTGTCGTGTCTTTTGGCATTTATCACGGCGAGGTAGAAGGGGAGTGTTGCTTCTTACGGGCACAGTCCGTAGCTGTGGGCGTTCAGTGTTGAGTACAGACGCCTGTTGTTTGTAAATAACTGAAGGTGGTGGAGGGGGGGTTGGTTATGATAGGCTCCCAACCCTGTCACGTCACTGTCCTTCTCCAGAGTGGGGCTCCCACACAGCGGATCGCAGCTTATATAAGGCCCCGCCCCTCCTCTGGGCTCAGTCCCCGCAACCAATCACAGGCTGAGCTGCGGACCGACGAGCCACATATAGGAGGAGGGTTGCGGTGACGTTACAGCTCTGAAAATAAACAGCCACACGGCGTGAAATCGTGCGGCATTCAATGGCTGTCGGACATACACCGTGAAAACAAAACAACTCATGTTGGCGCTGTTTCGTTGAAAACATATTTTCATAGATTTTAGCCCCGTATAAACACTCCTCAAAACCCACCTGCTCAAACTTGCTTTTACTTATGTTTAATGTTAATGTTTTTAAACAAGGCTTAAAGCCTATATTTTTACAAAAGCTTTCTGCTAAATTATGTTTTATTGATTTTATTCGCTGTAGGTTTTATTATTGCTTTTATCTGCTGATTTTGTGTTCTGCTCTTGTCTCTGTAGCACTTTGCAATTACTAAATGTAATGTGCTTTACAAATTGAAGATATTATTATTATTATTATTATTATTATTATTATTATTATTCCTTAACCCTTTTCTCTTTCTTTCTTTCTTTCTTTCTTTCTTTCTTTCTTTCTGTCTTGTAAAATTGATTTATTATTATTATTATTGTTATTATCATTTATAAACATGTTTTAACATTTCTGTTTGTATTAACATGTATTTTTAGAAATACAGAAATGCAAAAAGAGACAGTTTCATTTATTTTAATTTAAGTGGCTCACCAATAAGCTTGCAAAAACATTTCCAAATCATAAGTTTTAATTTTTACCTCCTCCAAGGTATTATTTTCACTGGTGCTTGTTTGTTTGTTTGTCTGTTAGCAGGATTACGTCCTAACTTAAGTACATAACAGATTCTGACAAAATTTTAACCAAAGATAAACATTAGACTATGGAAGACAAATTTGGAGAGGATCTGGATACTGATTCTGGATCAGTTTCAAGAATAAAAAAAACACTTGTGTATCTCCCATCGTTGGCAAAAATTTGAATAAAAATGTGTTAAATGAATATCTCACTTGTTAAATTAACTGATCTTCATGAAATTTGACTCGGGTACAGTTTGGTTCCATATTTACCACACCAGGTTTCATCTGGATTGCACATTTCATCACTGTTGTTCAAATAAAATGAGGGTGTCCAAACATCTGGACCTACTGTGTCGTTATTAATGGAGAAATACATTTCTTCCAGGCCTTTAAAGTGTGAATGATCATGGCACCATGATCAGGATCACTGATCCAGATAACTGCCAATATCTGACTAATAGGACATTTGGTGCTTGGCTGAGTTTTGTGCTCTGAGTGCTTTTGTTATGTAATGTTTTTTGGGGGGTTTTTTGTTTTTCAATTCTGTCAATAAAAAAAACACTTTGTAAGTGCAAACAGTTTTTATTTAGAATCCAATTTAGTTTGTTTAACATCACAACAGACATAAATCTTGGGTAAAAAGACAGAACCTTTAACTTAGCCACATTTAAATGGGCCTATGAGCAATACCTTTTACCCCTGAATGCAACCTGGGTGCTACACAGATAAATACTGAGATAATTTCCCTGTCTAAAAATATAGTAATCTTCTTGTTCTTATTTATTGTTTTATTCCATTAAACATGTCCAATATTTTCCTTAATCAAGTCCTTTAATGGATTTGTTCTTTGTATCTTGTTTTTATCCCCTATGACTGTTCTAGATGTATCCTTAACTTTGGAGTTCACTACATATTTAACTCAATCAGTTTTATTACCATACATACCGTCTTTATTGAAGCATTTGTTCCCAGGATGGATTTTATTGCAGTGTTTTCAGGTCAGAACACAACGACAACTGTGTGTGTGTGAGCCAGGGTCAGGCTGATAGAGACGTGTGTTTACATGACTGTAGTCCAGTTATCACCTCCCTGCTCTTGTCTTATGCTGCTTTCTTTCTTTTTTTGTGTTTGTCATTGTGTGCTCAGATGGCCTGAAGGTGTGTGTTCATATAACAGGAACAGTCTCAATTACTTGGGGTGGGGGTGATCTTGGGTGACCATGTTAGACACAGGAGGTAACAGTTTAGTTTGTTCAGTCTAAAATCAGTGGAAAAATACAGGTTGCTACAGCTGTTGTTTGTCATAATCAGTCATGATGACCTTCTCAGCTCTGCAATCTCGATGCAAACAAACACACCAGGACCACACTCAAGGACTCGAGATATGTAAAATAACACAGCGACATGTGCTCTCGAATTCTATTTTTCGAGGAAAATTAGGTGAACACTAGCTGTGACCATTGACATATCGCACATAAAACGTAAAGCATAAAGACACTCTTTTTCTCTATGGCGTATGACTGAGAGGGAGATTATGATTCAAAGATTACTCAAAAATACGTGAATCACTCTGAGCAACACCGCAGGTATGTTTTTCAGGTGTGAATGACACGTTAACATGATATAAAGCTTTAAAAAGTGATTTTTACACAATACCCACCCTTTAAATTAACCATCATTTATCTTCACAGAAAGTGTTGTTACAAATGTGGTTAAGTAATCTATATAGGATTTGGTGTTTGGATTGGGATGTTTAAAAAAAACAAAAAAACAAAAAGACAGTTTTCCATATATAAAAGAAATAGACATGATTGTTAAATTGTAAAAATATTAGTTACAAGTAGTTAGCGGCCAGCAAAATAGGAACATTATGATTTCCTATGAAATGTTTCAGAAGTGGTCATTTATGTAAAACTAAAAATAATGGCATAAATTGGTTAATAGTTGGGTGAGAGACCACTGAGAATTCCAGGTGCCACAGTGGGGGACAGTCGCTCCAGTGGTATCTGTCATTGTGTCCTTGGGCAAGGCATTTCACCCACATTGGTGAGTGGTGGTCGGAGGGGCTGTTGAATGTTTTCTATTGTACTTTTTGATCACGTAAAGCACATCGAGTCGCCTTGTGTATGAAATGCTCTATACAAATACATTTGTCTTACCTTGCCTAAAACAACAGCTTTATGATAAATTACATTATTTGTTTTGCTTCAAAAATTGCTTGTATTGTCTCATTAACACAAAACTTTATCATTATATATGTGAAAAAACGTGACTAAAAACTCAGTTTTAACTCTGTCACCAATGACGTGCTTTGAGTGTGAGCTTGTGCACGCAAGGGGTCGAGATTGAGCAGGAAGACAGGGGGATGTGATTGGTTTAAAAAAAAAAAACGAACCGTCTTTTTTCATTGGTCAAAGTTATTACAGGTTTACAGCTGCTACAGATATTCGTTCCTTTTTCAGAGCACATAAAATCTTAATTTCTGTCAGGACATAAAGAAAATTTCAACCAAAAACTTAAAAAGTGTATCCGGAGAAAATTACCTACCCTACCTATTATTGTAATATTTCTTGAGTTTAATCGTTAAAATATAAACCGATTGATGTTTTTTTCTTTTTCAGGCAGCTTTTTTGGGGTCATTTAAATAATTTCCCTAGCTTTGGGACAGGCAATCATCCATTCTATCTGGCTTCATTGGTCATTTAGCATGCACTTGGGTCATGTTATGTCCTTGTTTCCCTTAAAGCTGATATCCGGAGTTCCTGAGAGGACGCCTTGATGTCCCGCCCTCAACAGCTTCACTTCCTCCCCCTGACTCTGCAATCTACCAGAAGCCACGCCTCTACTTTTCTGCACGTGCATCGCAAAAACATAACGAGATCTCATCGGGTCGCATTGATATAGGTCTATGGGTCAGGTAAGAGCCAAAATCATATTTACCTGTTTGCTGTTGTGATGCGCGGCCTTGTTTCGGTGCACAGTTCCGCATTCACTTTGATTGACAGTCTTAAAAACACAAAGTCGAAGCCTATTGGCTGGGTGCAGTCGGCGATTGTTTCCATTTGTATAAGGGTCTATAGGACGAAGGAGGGTCTTATATACATTACATTAATGTATATGATTGGCCACCGGCAGTAGACCATAGTAAAATACTAGTTAGGTATTTTTTCACATTTCAAAATAATCATACATGAACATAGATTTCTCAGAAACTCCAAATATCAGCTTTAAAGAATGCTGTGATCCATCTGTACCATGTGGTAAAAACCTACACTTTTAAACTTTCCCACTCTGAAACCCAGAAAGTAAGCACACATTATATCTGTTTGAACAAATAGACTGAAACTATAAAGAACCTCAAAAACATTCATTCCCATGTGGACGGAGCCAAAGTGTCCTCAGAAAACTTCTGCTTGACTGCAAAACAGTTTCCTTTACTTTGTGCAGCTATTTTCGTCCACACAGGAGCATTTCACCCATAATGTAATGAGATGGAGGTTGAAATGTCTCGCTGGGTTTGTTGGGTTAAATTGTTTCATGCTGTAAACTCTGCCTCTTTGGAAGAAACAGCAAAGACTCAGATTCAGTCTTTACTCATTCATTTTCAGTTTAACAGCATGTGGCATTTTGAATCAATTCACCTAAACAAATGTGTTAAAGTCTTTCTTATAGGGAACGTGAGTCATGGTAACAAACACATTGTGCATAGGGAACATCTGAAATTACACACAAGTTGATACAAGTGAGAGTTACCACGTCATCAGCTAGAGACATATTTAATCATGGTTTCACCCACACACACAACCGAATACTTTCATGTTTTGCTACACACTGTGCAGTTTCCGTGTGTTCATGAAAGCCTTTATAGTTAGTTCATGTGAAAAAGTTAATCTTCCATAACAGATGTCTTTATTTATTTAAAGCAGTTTGTGATTATGAATATGGTTAGTGTGTCAAACTCAAGGCCCAGGGCCAAATCCTGGGCACGGGTTCTCAATCTTGGGGTCAGAACCCCATTTGGGGTTGCGAGACACAGGGATGGGTCGCCAGATGCCTTCAAGAAATTAGGAATATTTTTGGGAACAATTGAAGCCCATTTTTGCTTAATTTTTACCCTTTTTCTACAATTACACCAAACTTGCCATATTTTAACCTATTTTCATCACTTTTTCTTGCCATATTTTTGCTCCTTTTAATGCATTTTTGCTACATTACTCCCATTCCTGCCACTTCTCCATCAAATTTCAATGCCTTTTCTGCACATTCTTTTCATTTTCAAGACATTTTCAGCACCTATAAACCCTTTCCACAACTTTTCCATCCTAATGTCATATGTTTACCCATTATTGCCACTTTTAACCTACTCTCACCATAATTCATGCTTATTTTTTTGCTAATTTAACCACATTCCCGAGTTGCCATGCCCATTATTTGCCAGTTTAAACTAATTGTTCCAATATTGACACTTTGTACCCTTTTTTTTTACCACTTTTTCTGTCCATTTTTGGCCACTCAAATTTGCAATTTTTAACCAATCTCTTTGGTTTTTAAAATCCTATTCCTCCATCTTTTCCACCATTTTTGGTTTCTTTTAACACATTTTATCTCTGATTAAAACAAGGATTTACATCTATAATGACTATATTCTATGGCCCAAATAATAATAAACTTCCTGGATAACAGTGGATATTATTCAGATAAATAAATAAATGTGGTTTATCACAGATTCATAGAACAATGGACCATCATGATGCTGACTTTATGGATGGACCCCAAAAATCTCTCCCCTTTATCCCCCCTTATAGATGACCCTGTCTCCACATGACTGTTCTTCAATGTTCATGTTTGTGTTCAACCACCTTCAGGTACAGCGGGGGTCCTCAGTCTGTTGGCTTTTATTTTGAGGGTTGTGGACTGAAAAGTTTGAGAACCACTACTTTAAAGTATCTACTGTAATTTAGCCTGCAGGAAAACGTAACAATGACAGAAAAAACATGAATCATTGTGTAAATTTAAAAAATAATTCAGCTGTAGATATCTCAAGCCCTCCAAATACATAATAGATACACATTTACACATTTATTATGCTTATCACATTATGGCAGTCGTTTTTTTTTTTTTTTATCTCAAATTAATAAAAAAATATATACAAAATGTATTTTTTTTTTCAAAATACTGCCAATGTCTTCAAAATATCCTGCTTAATGAAATAACAATTGTTCATAGTATCAAGGAAATGTAAGTTAACTTATGTTTAAGGTCACTTAATGCTTGGATATTGTTGGTCCTTAATGTTGAAATTGCTATTTTTCCTGCCTAAAATCTGTGGTCCATTTGAGATCAAACTGGTCTGTATTTGGCCCCTGAACTAAAATGAGTTTAACACCCCTGGTGTAAAGAAAGCTAAATACTATCTAAATGAATTAGCTTGTGTTGTATTTTTTTTTTTTCTGTTGAATTAATGACAAAAAGTGTGAAAGTTGTCCTTTTCTTTGGAGAAAAACACACATTGGGGAGAAGCAGTGGTCATTAACTTAATGAACATCTGGGAAAACACTTACAAACATTCTTAAAGATACAGTGTGGGAATTCGTAGGCAAGAAGTACTGAGAATGTTTTATTTTGGATTTTCCGGACCGTTACTTTCAATTAGAAATCCAGAGTAACTTGAAGAAACTCATGATCCTGACCACAATAATCAGCTGACTGACAAAAACACGACTGCAGTCCACAGCAAAGGAAATGAGCTTAAACCATTGACGACTGGAACAGTAGCTGTGTGGCAACTGGTTGGTCTGGATCAGACAAACATCTGTAAACAGCCAAGTGCCTTATTAGGGAATAGTGTGTGGGTGAACTTTGTATCCCAGCCAGAGAGATGAAAAACAAACATCATAAAGTGAAACATACGCAATAAAGTAGGTGAGCGAAAGGTAATTAGAGGTGGAAAATCCCGAACTTTCTGGTCGTCTGATATTCTAGAAACCTCGCTGCTATGATACACCTGGGCAACAACCAGTCTGACACTGACTGGATGTTTTGAAAGCGTGGGCCACCAGCACAGGGTAAAATATGGTCCTGCATGTTGCCAGACAAGGGTGGGGTATCCTGTCGTTATGCTGGGTCCTTGGTGTAATGAATGGAGGCTTTTATCTTGAAACCACACGTGAACTACAGTGCAGGAAAGAATGTCAGGTGGGGAATGTAGACTGAGATCTTGGTGGAATGAGCACAAATTTTCCAAACATGCTTTCCTTCCACTAACAGTGTTTATGTATACACACCTGGGTGTCCATGAGGGTAGACACACACACACAAAGACTAACAATGGTACCCACATCTTTAGGTCAAACGACAGTTAAGTAAACATTAGGTGTTTCCTCCCAGACGTGAGACAAAACAAGACTCTTGATGGTCCATGTTCACATTCAGAAATAATCCTCTGCCATTTGAGCTAATAATGTCTGGATATTGAACGTTAACGCTAAAGCTAACCATGCAACTTGAAGGCCAAAGACAAGCAGTCACAAGAACAAAAAATAGAGTACCTTTAAGTAGATTTTATCTGTGAGCGCTATCAAAAGATAATATATAATACTAGAGGTTTTGATGGGTTATTTTCTTTAAAAGTCCTTTTATAGCCATCGAGAGTTTACTCAAGACGCCATTTCCTCAGACATGCTCCCCAATATGTTGATACAATGGCTGTGTTCGAAATCACATACTAACATACTACTCATACTAAGTTTGACATCAAAATTAGTATCTAGTGCATTCACGTTATAGTATGAAAAGATTGAGTACACGAGAAATACCCAGATGTATACTATATCGGGACATTTCTGACGTAAGCACACTAGTCTTACTCAACCGCCCCATGATGCATTGCGAGAAGAATGTAAAATCGTCCTCGGACCGGTGTCATGTACTGAGTTCGCACTGTACTGAGATTGTATATGAGCTTATAAGCACATGCGCACTACCGGAAAATGAATTTTTGCTAAAAATTTTTTTGTTTTTGTTTATTTTTGTTTTCAAAGTGAACTGACGTGTGTTTTATTTGTTTATTGGGTTAGGGTTAGGGTTATAATCTCAGTACGGAGGTAAACTCTGTACGTGACACCGGCTTCAAGCTAAAAATCAGCTGTGATTTGACTACATGGTAGTTTTGGTCACTTTGGTGGAACCACCATCAGCGGCACGCTAGTGACTGATTGTGATACGGCTTAAAACTCGTAATGGGTGTTGTGGTAAATCGTGTGACAACAAAATGGTAGTTTCACACTCAGGGTGCAAAAGGACACATTTTACAAGCTTTGGTCCAAATGGAAAGCATATGTAAAAGCTGTAAGATCAGATTATAATTGACTAAATTTCTAACATGCGTGCTAATATTTTGAAAAAAAGGGTGTACAAAAAATGAGTGTGGGTGTTTGTCTCATGTGGTAAAAGGACAATGAGGTGACAAACCCCTCTCCCCCTTTTCTTTTCTTTTTTCTCTGTCTTTCCCTTTTTCAATGTTCAAAAATGGAAAACTCTGGAAAAACAATGTGGAATAACACACTTGGACTCTTCTTCATTATTGTCTTTTATTTTTATCTCTGTTCATTTTATTCAATCAAGGACAACTTCAATAGGGCCAAGGAAAAATTGTATTAGTGCCTAAAAAAAAACATGGTAGTTTCAGTAATTCCGATGACTAAAGTCCATGTTTACTTGTCAAACTTTGGCCATTAGCCTCCGTTAGCCACTGAAGCTAGCAGCTGCTTGTGTCGCCACCAACGCAACCAAAATCACCATTTCATCAGGTCACAAATTATGTCGCAACACCTCATAGGACTCTGACGTGCAGCACGGTGGTAGCTTAACATTTATATGTTCTGTTGGGGTCTGCCAACTCTTTATATCCTAGTAGTAACACAGCACACATGTTCAGTGATGTGCTTATCACTAAACACGTAACCAAAGTCTACCAGTAAAACTCATTGAGAGCCGCTTGTAAAAAAATTGATCCAAGAGTGCAAACGTATGAGTCGGAGCAGAGTGATGTCATCATCAGAGTCTGGGTGGGGCTGGAATGGAGCAATCACCTTTCAGAAAAACAAGTCCGGAAAACTCTCCTCGTCCCTCCCACTGTGATCTTGGGTCATAAGGATGGGACTTAAACTCAAACCACAGACTTTCCATGATGTGATCTCGCTCTCTCGCTCTCTCTCTCTCGCTCTCTCTACTGACGCTCGTTCAAGCAGGAAGCTTCACTGGCTTCCCTCACCACATCCTTTCCACCACTGTTTCTGTGTGGGATCTGCCTCGGCCTTGACTCCCCCACATTAACGACGCAGAGACTTCACCAACGGCTTCTGGAACATTTTTTTTTTTCACTCCAGTTGCTGACTTGTAACTTATATTCCTCTCCTACATTCCTACTGCTCTTTATTTACCCAATCCACATAATTATTCTCTCAATCAAGTTTCATTTCCAACCTTTGTAAACAGTCTTTGTCTGTTTCACACATGGAGCTCTGTAGCTCTGTGACTTCATAATGAACTGTACAGATTGGAACCAAGAGGATTGGTTCAGAGCAGTGTTTCTCAAATGGGGGTACCCGATGGCACTCCAGGGGGTACTAGAGAGGAAAATGAACAAATAAAGTGTCAGTCTTGGTCCCACCCCAGGCGAGAGATGACTGGAAATGATCAAAACTATAGAAATGAATCTATTCACTGCACTAAATACTGATTTTTTTTCCACTTATTTGCAAAATCCAATTTATTTATAAGGCACTATTAAAAAAAAATCAGTTGACCAAAGTGCTGTACAACAGGGCAATAAAAATACAATTATAAATACAACAGTATTGTGGCATCACAAAATACAATTGGAACAGTAAAAATCACCTTCAACACTGGTTAAATGCCAAAAAGAACATGCGTGTCTTAAAGGTGCAGTCCGCGACTTTCAGATCCCTCTCTCCCCCTCCCTCCCCGCTGCTCTCTTGCCCTGCCTCCAAACTTTCCAAAGTCCCTCCCTCAGAGGAGCTAACAAGTTAACTGTAGCCAGACAGCAACATCACAGTAATATAACATGCTCTGTTAAAAGCATATTACTGTAGTGCTTCTCTTTCTCAATGTGCACACACCTCAGCAGCAGAAACACAGTGTCACTTACAGCAGCCCACACGGAGACTGCTCCACTCACATGAACAACACATGCACCACAGGGTTCTAGTGTAGCAATTACAAATCAAACATAATGTAAATCAAGCAGCAGTAATTACCTTTCAAGCAGAAAAGTCACCAATTTTTCTACTCCTCCAGACAATACACTGCAAAAAAGACGGCGCTACAGCCCCAGGAAAGGGGCGGGGCCTGTGAGCAACAGCTGTCAGACAATTCATCAAACACAATCCTGGCTCTGATTGGTTGTTTTTGCTCGGTCGCGGTGCATTCTGGCAATCTGCCAAAGGCTGCAGGAGTAGCAGGGGGCGGGGCTCAATGAGCCTGTTTTTTTCACACTTACTACTTGTTTGATGTAAAGCTGTCTTTACATAGTGACAGCTTTAGTAAATATGACAAAAAGTCACTTTTATAAAAGTTGCAGACTGCACCTTTAAAGTGTGATTTAAAAACAGGAAGGGAGTCAGCCTGTTGAATGTACAGAGGCAGCTCATCCCACAGTTTGGGACCAACAACAGAAAACGCTCGGTCTCCTCTAAGATTGCGATGAGTCTGAGGGACCATAGCAACGCTTGATCGGCTGACCTGAGTGAACGTGCTGGGGAGTAGGACACGAGCAGGTCAGACAGATAACGCGGGGCAAGGTCATTGAGGCATTTAAAAACAAATAACAGAATTTTAAAATCAATTCTGTATTGGACCAGTGAAGGGAAGACGGAACAGGTGAAACATGAGCTCGTTAGAAGCGTTCTGAACCAGCTGCAGGCGCGTGAGCAGGACTGACTGATGCCAGTGTACAGAGCGTTATGAGATTCTTTAAAATGTGTGTTATTACTCGTTCATTCCAACATTATGCTTTATAATTCAAATAGTAAATAGTTTTATTAGCCATATGTTGTCTTTGGACAAGCTGGGATTCTTGGATTCAGAAACAAAAGTTTTAGAACCACTTGTCTAGATAATGTCCTTTAGTTTCTCTCTTTGTTTAAAATGACTCAGTTCCTCAAAATTCATAAATGAAGCAGGAATTACTTCTGCAAACGTTTCCCCGTGACTCCAGCAGAACTTTACTTTGTACTTTACTTTGCATAAGTCATGTGTATGTATTTATAGCAGTGACACTTGAGATAGCGGGAGGGGTCATGCCTAAACCAGTCACACCCAGATATGAGAAGTGATGAACCAGTCCCTTTCATATGTCCACGAATAACCAAACTCCACTCAAATGTTTGGAGTTTTAACCCCAAAAAGCCATTTTTTTCCTGTTCTAATGAGTTTCCATGCACATAGTTCCCAGTTATCCAATCACACGGTTCATATTTAGCCTTCAAACGTAGAGAATATGATGTAAGACACACCTGCTTAGCTGCAGAACGTACGATAGCGTATGACCTGCCTCCCCTTTTAAGGGAATAAGGGTGTCCCCTCTCAGCCATTACATAAATATGGAGAGCTGGAGATTGTTTAACATCTATATGTAAAACATTCCCATGTAATGTTATATAATTGGGTTTCTGTTGACATAACATGCTGCTTTGCTGCCTTTTTTATCCTTAATAATATATATATATACAAATGTTTAATATGACATTATTGTTTTATATAAACATAATTAAGGCCTGATTTTGGACTTCTGAGCGAGCATGTTAAGTTTTTTCAGCCATCAGACGTCACTCATACAATAACCTGCTTGGCCAGCAAAGCTTTAATGGTAATTTCAGGTTTAAAAAGCTATTATTTTGGTTGTGGAATCATCAGTGACGGAACAAGCATGGCATTAGTTACACACGTATTGTAACCACATGCAGTGATGTCACACTTCATGTTGGCTATATTTTTGCACAGCTTATAATCAATTTTTCCATTATTTTCATTAATAAGCTAATTCACTATTACAGAGTTTGTGCTTCATTGATAAGGAAGAAGAATTGTATTAGCAACTTGAAATGTGAATTTTTAAAATAAGATATAACAAGTTGGTTGTATTATTTAAAAAGTCCTAATAACTGTAAATTCATAACCCTGGCAAAGCCTTGTGGGCAGAGTTGATGAAGATATAAAGTAGTATTTAATAAATTCAGGTGAAAAGTGACATGTTTTTTGCTTTTTGAAGTAATTTATTTAGCAAATGCTTAGTGCAGCCTTGCAAATAAATGCAAATAAAAAGTGAAATACTTCTAAAATGAGTGTTATTGTGCTGAAAGCGAGAAGGAGTAAATGTTAAGTTGACTCCAAGTTCGCTCACAAAGCACCTGCCAGGCTAAATAATCATAGACATTATTCGCTAGAGCTGCTGGGAAGGCAATCGGATCATTTATTGACTTTTATTGTATTTTTTTAATGTATTTTAAGGTTTCTCTATGTTATTGCAAAGCACGTTGGTATGATGTTGGCTGTTTTATTGTGCTATATAAAGAAAGTGCTCACGTTACTCTAATTGAGTACTTTTATGTGTACTTTTTGTTTAGTATATTTCTATATCAGTAATTTCACTTGTAGTTAAGTACGTTTTAAAAGAAGAAAAACCCATTTTGTTTTAAAATGATCAACGGACATTGTGAAACTCCAAACAAAATGAAAGGACCAGATAACAATCAAATGTATTACATCATAGCCGACCAACCAGATTGAACGTAAAACATATGTTTTAGAGTACATACATTTAGCTATACATAGGGCCTGAGATTTTTTATTTTATTTTGAATTGAATTAATTGGTGTTATTTTATTTTATACAGATTCCTTTGTGTAAAATAAACTAAGTTCCAATAGTGCAAGATCTGGTCTCTTCCTTTTGAAGTTTGTACATGCGATGTTTACTGTATGCAAGGGAACCGTGGCAACATTCAATTCTAGCAAGTTTTTTTTAAATTTTTTTTCATTTTTTCGGGAAATGTACTTCTCCTGTCATGTTTTGATTGCCAACTGTCAGTCTTCCTCAGAGGCATCTACTGATTGTGTTGATGCATCCTTTCAAGTTCTTTTCAAAGGAAAGCATCAAAGCATCTACATCTTGCACCGTGGCAAGATTTATTACCAAAAAATAAACATGGGGGTTGAAAGTAACAATAGTAACTTTTACTTTGAGTACTATTTAATTGAGCTACTTTTGACTTGTACTTGAGTATTTTATGTATGACTTACTTGTACTTGTGCTTGAATACAATTTCAGTCAAGTAACAGTACTTCCACTTGAGGAAGGATATATCAGTATCTGTATCTAAATAAATCTAACATTGACATCTTGAGGTTTGAAATAAAGTCAATTTTTTTTAATTTAGATTTTATCAAAAATGTTCAACTTTTTGCAATTACTATCCTTGTCATTGAATCAAAGCGTTCCATTGGAAGTAGTGAAAGAGGTTTTCATTAAGATTGGTAAAATCTATGCAAAGCCTTTATTCACATCACAGCCTTTATTCCTTTCAGTAAATCTGACACGTTTTGTTAAGACGGCACGAAGGCAGTTTACATGTTAAATGTATGCATTGTTCATAACTACCATGTTGTACTTCGTGCAAAGCCTGACATAATTTCCTGGTTGAAAAGCCAAATTTCAGACCGTACGGTTGATTCACCACACACACACACACACACACACACACAGAGCAGCTTCCGAGGCCCACGCAGCAGCATAGATGAATATTACATACGTGTTCCTCCTGCTTTATCTGGGACAGTCTTCACACGTACTGCATAATTCTCAGCACAGTTCACAACGACACTGGAATTCTGCACGCTTGGCTTCAGTTTATGCAATTTTGATGTCCTCACTGAAACGTATTGGCTACAATAACCAGATTTGAATGTTTTTACATTTGCAGCTGTTGTTTTTTTTATCAAAGCGTCATTTTCTGTGGATTCTAATATAGGGTGCTGATTGTGAAGTTGCACATGCTAAAATAAACAGCAACTTTTTGCAATATTTATGTAAACTTATGTGAATTTTTTTTTAAACGTTACTGTTGACCAGATTTACGGCAATAGTTGTGAAATTTGTGATATTTTTTTCTCGTAAAAATATGTCAATGTTAAATCTAAATGTTACATTTAAATCAAAATGTTAAATCTAAATCTAAATATTCAATCTAAATGTTAAATCAAAATATATATTTAAATCCAAGTGTTAAATCTTAATGCTAAAAGTTTAATCTAAATGCTAAATGTTAAATCTAAATGCTAAATGTTAAATCTAAATGCTAAATGAAAACCTTAAATGTTAAATTTTAACTCTAAATGTCACAGGTGAAACTAATATGCAAAGGAAGTACTATATATGTTCGCGTTAATTCAATTAAAAAAAAATTTAATTAAATTAAATCGGGGTTTTTGCCTTCATTTATTGTCATATATGTTTTACACATACAGTACATGAAATTTGTTCTCTGCATTTGACCCAATCCCTGAGGAGCAGTGGGCAGCCACGGTGTGGCACCCGGGGAGCAGTTGGGGGCTAAGGGACTTGCTCAACATCCCACAGTGATGGTCCGGGTAAGATTCGAACTGGTGACCCTCCGATAACAAGCCTGCTTCCTAATGTGCTTAATGAGCTTTTATTTTGGTACTTTTGGTGAATTTGCATATTAGTTTAAATATTTAGTTTCACCCGTGACCTTCAGATTTAAAATTTAACATTTCGATTTAGATTCAACAATTAGATTTAACATTTAGATTAAGATTTACCATTTAGATTATATTTTTACAAGAGAAAAAAAAAATATTGCTGTAAATCTGTTCAAAAGTAACGTTTTTAAAAGGAGTTTGTGGCTAAGTATTGCAAAAAGTTGTCATTTATTTTTTTGCATGCGCTACTTTACAATCCGTGCCCCGTATTCTAAGGCCTTCAACTAAAGCGAGGACATGCACAGACTAGATATTTTCCAGATACTCCAATTACTTTTATTGATCTACATTGCATCTTCGTGTCCTCTGGAAACAATTGAATCATATCAATGATAGTAGATATTAGATAGCTTATCAGTTTAGGAATAAGAAAAAAGGAACACGCAGCTACGCAGACGGGCCTTATCAAACATCGCTGGCAGTACATTGTGTCTCGACTCAAAGGATCTTTGTATCCTCCTCCCTCAGAGCACAAAGTTGGAACCTAAGAGCGAGAGGTATTGACGCTGTTGCCTTAAAGCTCTGAACATGACTCACGCTTTAAAAAGCCTCAAACAGCTGAGGATCAAATCCAGGCTGAGCCCAAGTCGTTTCACTGCGAGGCTGCTATTCATGACACAAGCTATAGTTTCACGGGGCGGTGCAATAACTGTGGCAGAGTCTGACCCCACAGTGAACACTGCTCAATGTTTGCCCTGTGAACTGTGATTCACTCGTCTGTTGTATGTACTGTGAAAGAGGATATATGGGTTTTACAGCTAAGCGTCAGTTTTCCATGAGAAAAACAGAGGGAAAAGGCTTTTTTTTTCAATCTTATATG
Organism: Gouania willdenowi; assembly: GCF_900634775.1. Lineage (NCBI taxonomy): Eukaryota > Metazoa > Chordata > Actinopteri > Blenniiformes > Gobiesocidae > Gouania > Gouania willdenowi. Next base: position 8,285,559 of record NC_041049.1, read on the forward strand.
TTGAGAACCAAATTTAGCTAAATGTTATGTACTGTAGGCATGTAAAAATGCACTGATTTATTCAAATCTAATGTTAATTGAGTTGTTATTGTTGTCTTTTGCTGATTTATTGGTTTTTGTGTCTTTATTTCTTAGTTTTTCATGTATTTTTGGTCTTTTTGTAAGCAGAATGTATATTGTACTATCTAATAAGCTCTGTTTTTACAAATAGCGCAGAGTATACAGTATAATATGAGTAATACAATTGACTTATAATTAAATAATTTTTTTTTTTTGTTCAAAAAAAATTAATAGAATTCATACATTACCACTGTTGTGCTGGTACAAACCAGTATTTTCTTTTGTATATTTATTAAATAAAAACCAGTATTAATTTTTACAACAAATTGGTATTTAGTTTTAGCCATAGTCATTTGAGAAAAATACAGTGAAGTTCATTAAATCTAATGGATCTATTCTAAATAAACATAAATTTGTTTTGTGTGAGGCAATGGGTTTGGGAACTTCTTTGAAGTACATTTCCAAAGATGACCACTTGCATCCAGCTCCCAAAACTGAGCACCAGTAGAGCATAACTATATGATATCACTGATACCAAAATACAGCTTTCCATACTTGAGTATTTGAATATGAGTTATTTTTATTTCTTTCTACAATGCAATTGTCTGTAAAATCTTTGTATTGGCAGTATTTAAGTAATTACCAGGCTTCTTTGACTTATTTGTTGGCTACAGATGGTTTAGATACAGGAGTGTCAAACTTATTTTAGTTCAGGAGCCAAAAACAGACCAGTTTGACCTTAAGTGAGCCACAGATTTTTGCTGGGAAAAAGAGCAAATTGTGAAATTGAGCAAACATGAATGTGCACTGGTTTGCACTTCCACTTATAAATGCTAAAGTATATCAGTCCCTGGAGAAACTTCCCTTAAATTTCCCTGATTTTGGTAATATGGGGAAATTTTGTGGAAAATTTTGAAGAAAATTTGCCAGATTTTTGAAAAATTGAAAGTTCTTCAAACAATTTGAGATTTAAAATGACTGCTCTGCTCTGGGTTTTGCAAATATTGTGGATTTTATTTGAATTTTCAAAAATGTTTCATGTTTTTCTTAGCATTTTAATGTTCTCGAACGGGCCAAATGTAATGCTCTAAAGAGCTGAATTTGGCCCCCGGCCCTTAAGTTTGACAGGTATTTTAGTAGTTCAAAAAGCCAAAACCTAAACACTAATAATGACTTTTCAAAAACCCTTTATTTCTTTTAACTAAAATCCAGTGAACTAGCTCAACTGTTGCACCTCTTTAGTTTGTTTTCTTTTTATAACCACAAAAATATTTAATATGTTTTTTCATCACACTCCACTGCACAAAAACTGTTGCTGGTTGACTCAGTTTTGGCAGACATGCCGGGTCACGTTGAGGAGTCAGAGCCAGACTGATGATTAGTGTACGATGATGGCTAAGGGTGAGGTTGGTGGTGAAACTGAGTGCAGGGAATGTCTCCAATTTCACTTGTTTTCTTTGTTTACAACGATATTTAAAGGAATAATCGGACTTTAGTCATTCATGGGATTTGGTGCGGGGCATCTTAGGTTGGTTAGAGAGCTGTCCTGGCATGTCCACCTCAATCTAGGGTTGGTTCAGAGAGTTGATCTGCAAGGCTGGTCTATTAAAGATGTGACCGTTTTAACACAGTCCATGAAAGGCACATCGTACTCGAAAAACTGGATCCTGCTCTGCCTTGTTTGTCACAGATCAGGTTAACAAGTCTCCATGTACCCTCTAACCCCACTCACCATTGACAAGCTACAAATGCATGTTAGTGAAAGAAAACCCTCTGCATTGTTTAAACACTCTGATGATAGAAACTGTTCACTGCTGTCTTTAGTGTTGGTTCAAGCAACAAAAACAGCCCTTAGAATGCATTCAATATTAGTCTTTGGCACAGGTGTAAAGAGTACTGATATATCTTACTCAAGATTAAATTGTACTCAAATACAAGTACAAGTAAGTCATACATAGAATACTCAAGTACAAGTAAAAATTAGCTCAATGAAATAGTGCTCAAAGTAAAAGTTAGCAGCACGTTTATTTTTGGTAATAAATCGTGTCACGGTTCCCTTGCATACAGTAAACATCTCATGTATAAACTTAAAGGAAGAGACCAAATCTTGCACATTTGGAACTTAATTTGTTTTCCACAAAGGCATCTGTATAAAATAAAAAAAATTGTCAAAATGTACAATTATTTTTAAAAATAAAATAACACCAATTACTTTTATTCAAAAATACAAGCATAGCTACATTTATTGAACTCAAAAACTGAGAAAACAACCAGCATTCAATGCTGTTTTGGCACCATACATTACATTTAATCGGTTGGTTGTTGAAATGTAATGAATGACTTTACTTCATTTAAAACATACTTAAGTACAAGTAAAGTTACTGATTTAGAAATATACTCAAAAAAAGTACCCATAAAAGCAACTCAATTACAGTAACATGAGTAATTGTGATCCGTTACTGTCACCTCTGTTTTTATGATATATATCAGAGTGCAACATACTTAATGGTTTAGTGACTTTTTGTCGTTATTACAACAACAACTAAAACATTGCATTAGTCGTGGCTTTTTTCTTTGAACATAGCAGTCAACAATCAAGATAATAACTTTGAAGTTGGGTGCTAATGTTCTCAAAAATAAGCAACTGATGTAATTTGTCAGAAAAGACATTGAAATTAAGGGAGGAGAAATATACACTTAATGGTTTAGTGACTTTTCCTTATTATCTCAACAACAACAAGACTTTGCAAAGAAAGACAAATGCAACTTTCGAAAAGATTCCTACAGTTTTTCAATAAAGTTCTTCTCTGAGTCGTGTGGCTTTTTTCTTTTAACATAGCAGTCAACAATCAAGATAATAACTTCGAAGATGGGTGCTAATGTTCTGAAAAATAAGCAACCGGTGTGATTATTTTGTTAAGCGCTCTGAGGTGACTTTGTTGTAATTTGCGCTATATAAACAAAGTTGTGTTCATTTCTAGGAGAAGACATTGAAATTAATGCATTGGCTCAAAGAAGTTACATTCAATGCCTTGCTTTTATGTTCCAAAAAAAAAAAATTCCGCTTTTCTTTGTTGTTGCAAAACCAATGTAATGCATTGGGAAAACAACCTCTTAGTAGTCAAAAAGATGTACAAGAAAACTTAAAGCCTCTACTACAAAAAAATGCAATACAAGTTTGCATTGCGTGGTTGGAAAACCAACTCGGAAATTAAATATACCCATCATTATTAAACAAGAGAGAATGTTAACAGCCTGTCCTTTAAAAGCATGATTTAATTTCTCTTTTACAGTATTTGGAAGCCTTCTTAAATCCCACAGAAAGAACTTTATCACGTGTGGATGTGTTTGTACTTGTAATATACATGTACGTTTCTCTCATTCACATTGAAAAAATTAAATCCAAGATTTATTTCAGGTGGAGAAAAGCTTAAGGTTAGGGTTGGGCAGGGAGCGGTTAAGACTTGGGTGCCTCATCTGCACAGTTACATCATTCTGAGCACAAGGCAACAAGCCTATGGGGACTGCAACGAGGAAAGCTAATCTCTTAGCCAGCCTATATAGATACTATAGAATGTGACAGCACCCACAGCCCCTTGACACAAAGACTCCCATCAAACACTGTGCATGTCTGCCACATGCACAGCTACTTAACCTCCCCTGAGGACAGCAGAAGGAAGGAATCACACTGATCAAGGCCAAAGCCCTGAGAGGCCCTGTCCCACACCTTCGTCTCTGATAATTAATACCAGACAAACATCCAAAGGATTTGGAGAAAACTACTGTGTCACACCTTTTTAGATCTAGTTTTAGGGGTTTTATAAAGATTTACAAAGAAGTTGCAGGGTTCTTATTTGAAAGACCTGGACTTGTCACTGGTGCTTCGTCCTTGCCGCTCTTGGACTTGTTTATCTGCCAGGTTTGCTGTCTCTAGTGTTTTTTAATACTCATTCAAGTCAATCAGTTGTGGATTCTTTCTAGTCTTGAGAGACTTGGAAACACATTTGATATCGTCTTAGAGTCAAGGCTAGGAAAAGACTGACCCACAACATCTCAGATTACCAGATTACACTGACTAGACGATCAAACTGTGATTCGAGCCAGACTCCAAAGATTCCACCAGGACGTTGAGTCTTTATTCTAATGACACGTTTTCATTGGCGGTATCGGCTCTACACGGCTCCGCACTCCTTGCTTTTGGGACCTGATACTGTTTTTCCGGAGCGTTACCATTGAGCACCAACCTGACAAGCAAAACTATATTGCCTTACTCTGCGTACAATGTCTGCTGGAATAGCCTCTAGAATCCCTTCTTACCCTGAAAGATAAGTAGGTAGAGACATATGACAAGATGAGACTTCCACCAAATGATCCCAGTTTATCTCCCAGTTGTAGAACTAATCATGACAACGTTTTCGAAATGAACTCACGGACTTCTTTGTACTTCAGCTGAATGGCTGTTTCGGAGATGAAATGTCGTTTTTGGAATTTTCTAACTAGGCTCCAAATGTTCAATTATACGTTGAAAACCCACATTTTCAAAAGCAGAAAGTTGTTGGTCATCCAGCAAAATTGATTGCATTTTATTGCTGCCATCCTCACTCGATCGCCAACAAAAATCAATGGCGGCCAAATGCTTCCTCTCTGTGCATGAGTTGATGACTCTACACTGTAATGATTCTCAGATCCAATCTGCTTTGAGCCTACATCACGGTTTCAGACCAGGGCTGCTTTTTTTGGAACCTTAACGAAAGAGGAAATAAAAAAGCGGCACCAGGTACCACGGAGGAGGTACTTTTTCCCAGTGGAAACTCGCAAAAAAAGATTAGAGCCGAGTCGAGTAGAACCGATACCGCCAGTGGAAACGCTCCATAAGACTGTGAAAATCAATAGGTGTAAGTCTAGCATTAAAGAGATCCTGATGGTTAGTGGCACTCAGGGTATATAGCTTTGCTCAGCTTCTGTGAGTGCATTGACCATTTGCAGGCACAAGGTGGAGGGTAGATGACAATGTTTTTGAGACAGAAAGTCTCTAGATAAAATGTAGAAAGGGGCATAGGTTACATAAATATCATTGTTTACGCAAGAATTAAAGACTGCAAGTGCGTGCCGCTTTGTTCTGAAATAGCCTACACAAGCGAGGTATTGATTGTGTCAAAAAAGATGCTTTGAGTCAATACTCCATACTCACCTTTGACCTTGCACTGCAATGAATAGGCTACAGCATTAGTAAAGATAAGAGTTAATCACTTATGGTTCTACAGGCATCTGTTTTCATGTCAACACCAGCACAAGGAGGCGAGGCTTTACCCCGGATTGCACAAGATAAAGCTAATAGACTTTGAGCTCATCACTTTTTATTCATGATGCTGAAATTCCAGTTCTGCCACTTTCATAAATGATCAATTGCCAACCAGTCGAATAACAGCTAGTGATTGTTACAACAACAAGCAGGTTCAGCTCCAACTGGCATAGGGATTTACCAAATACTGTTTCCTTATACTGATTTTGTTTATGTAATAGTAATTGTCATTTAATCATAGCTCAAACCCAATCCAATGCTTTTTAACTTAATCAAGGTATCCTGTCTTGAGTTAAATTGCTATTATTTTGGTTGCAGAAAAAGCTTGAAAATGATACTTCAAACAAGTCCAGTGTTCTCACGAGATGTGTTACATTTAGGGCCCAGGGATTTAAAAGACAGTTTTCTGTTTTGTACATTAGGTTTGAAGTTTTTTTCTTTTTCCCTTCTTCGGTCAGAAACACAAGGGTTGGAAGTTTGACTGCAGCGTGTGAGGCCTCAAACGTCCCTCTGATTGGTGATTACCTTTTCAGGCTGGGATGAAAATTTTCCCGAGCTTTGATCAAGCCCCAAATCACACACATGTAATTCTCTTCATACTGTGGGATCACAGTTAATCCAATTCCAGCCTGCATCATTTAAACACTTTGCACAATGTGACCCAGAGCACAAAATTACATTACATGGAAGACCAGTCCTTAAACGACTTTAGAAATGAGAATTCCTTCACTAGAAAACAATGATGGTACAGTTGGGCTCCCTAAAGGTTCAGTTCATGGGATTTAGAATAATAACACATGAGCCTGTGGCTGCCTTTCTCTGAAACAAACTGCTGAGTAAGGACAGCTGGTTACAGTAAACACACCTTTAAACAAAATCATAATTGATAGGCGGGCTGCATCGTAACCCTTACCTGCACACACTTACATTTACATTGATAACGTAGCTATATTATACTACAGAAACACACCTGTCACTGCTGCCAGATACAATCTCCAGTCTAGACTAAATCTGTCATCAGGCCACAACAACTGGGTTCCTTGTTCTGTGTCCAGTCAGAGCTGAGCCTTCTGTAGTTATGAGGGCATTTCCAACCACGAGGTATAAACTAAAGCAGGAACAGGTTAGTAGAGCGTAAAGTACTGTTGAAGTACAACAAAGCTGTTCTTTGAAGATTAGCGCCATTAGGTCCATTGGGTTCAAATTAAATTATCAAAACTACACTGAGGAACGTTGCTGTTTTACTGTCCAATGTCTGCTGGAACAAGCTCCAGAATCCCCTCCGACCCTCGAAAGGATAAGTAGGTAGAGACGAGTCTTCCACCAAATGACCCCAGTTCATCTTTGGCTACAGATGTGGATTACCTCCACTAATATTTTAACAGGATTCATTTAGAGATTTAGGTAATTGTTACTTTAAAGGCTTGGAAGACATTTCTATTCCCATAAATAATAGAAATTATTAAAAGTAGTTTCAAATGTATAGGTGACCCAATTTTTCCGAAAAATAATGATGAAATTCACATTCATATTCCAATCCAGATGAGACTCGGTGGAATAATTGAAGAACCAACTCAACATAAATGTCTAATTTCATAAAGATCAATCAATTACAAATTGACACATAAATCTTTTTGAAATTTTGCCAATGATGAAAGATTTTTAGATTTTTCAAAGTGATCCAGAATCAGTAAATATTGTTATATCATAATATATAACTATTTCGATCTGAATCTCCCCCCAAATGTAATGGAATGACACATGGTATAAGATTTATCTTTGGTTATGATAATCTGCTAAATCCATTTCATACAGTATACTGTAATCCTGCTAGCAGACAAACAAATAATAAATGCCATTGAAAATATTACCTCCTTGTTGGAGGTAAATATAACATATTATTATTCCTGTATCAGCAGTGCAGTTAGATTTAAACCTATCATTTGAGTTTAGTTAACAGAGAGAAACTACATGTTCTCCCCATGCTTGCTTTTGTTTTCTTAAAAATCTGTGTTTAATCTTTAAATAGATTTAATGAGTGAGTGAGTGTATACATATAATCTGTCTGTGTATTAGTCCTACTATTAACTAGTGTTCAGAATGGCTCCAGCAGTCCACCACAACCATTTATGGCTATTAGAAGAAGAAAAGAGAGGAAAAAATGTACATTTTAGCTGTCATAATCATACATATGTTAATGCCAAAGCAGGCCAAAACTGCAGTTTTTAGTAAGTGAATTAGTCTAAGGACCACGGTTCAGGAGAAACGCACTCAGGAAATATATGCTGAATGGATTTAATTGAAGTAATTACTGTCAAAAGGCTTTTCAAATACAAAAATGTATAAGATCACATAGTTTGAAAGAGTCTACAAAAGATAAATGGTCTTTTGCTGCTCATGTAAGAAAGGAATAGACACATTAGCACATGCACAAAAAACCTACAAAGCGTCATTAGCATAGTCAGCCTCACCGTCTGGCTCGCAATGGAAATCTGAACATATGGGGCATGTGGACGGAAAAACACCAGTATGTGTTTGTGGAAGATAAAGCTTCTCTGCGGTGCCTTCAGGGAAGCCTCTGTAATTTCACAATTTATGTCCACCATCAAAAAGACAGCCATTGAGAAAATTGTCTGTAATATATGCAACTGTGTGGTGGTGTTGACCGAAGCTATGAAGACTTTAAAAGAACAACAGAGAAGCTTATCGTGCACAGACTTGTGTTTCCCACAGCGCTCTGTCCTGCCCGCGGCTATCGCCATGGTGACAGATGCTGGGCAGCTCATCCTGGACGTCGCCTTCAAGTTGCTGCATTTGGCTTTTGTTCTTGGCAATTAAAATGGATTATCCTTTTTTTACCCTTTTCTCTTTTTCTCACGACAACATATATTTTCCTATGGAATCAACAATAGACTTTGACTCCAATTATTTAAAGCGAAAGACACACTTTGATGTGCCTTTCCTTTTGCTACCCCAACTATAGGTGTCTCATCGCTGATGGAGACGAGTCCGACTACAGGTGGGAGACAGACCGGCTGGTGTCCTGGTGCAGCCAGAACAACCTGGAGCTCAATGCTTTAAAGACAGTGGAGATGATAGCAGACTTCAGGAAGAACCCAGCCCCCCTCACCCCCCTCACCCTGGGAGACTCTACAGTGAGCTCTGTAGAGTACTTCTGCTTCCTGGGGACCATCATCACTCAGGACCTCAAGTGGGAGCTGAACATCAGCTCCCTTATCAAAAAAGCTCAGCAGAGGATGTACTTTTTGCGGCAGCTGAAGAAGTTCAGTCTGCCAACAAAGATGATGGTGAACTTCTACAGCTCCATCATCCAGTCCATCCTCTGCTCCTCCATCACCATCTGGTACGCTGCAGCTACGGCCAAGGACAAGGCCAGACTGCAGCGTATCATCCACTCTGCAGAGAAGGTCATCGGCTGCAATCTGCCCTCCCTCCAGGACCTGTACGCCTCCAGGATTTTGAGGCGTGCAGGAAAGATTGTGGCCGACCCCTCCCACCCCGGTCATAAACTGTTTCAATCTCTCCCTTCTGGTAGGAGGTTTCGGTCCATCAGGACCAGAACCTCCAGACACAAAAACAGCTTCTTTCCCTCTGCCACCATCCACATGAACACACCCCAAGTCACCCACTGAACCCCCCCCCCCCCCACCCGATCACCACCTCCACCAGCTTGATACCTGCTGCACTGTATATATATATATTTATATTTATATTTATCCTATTTATCCTTTATTCTCTATCTATCCTTTATTTATCCCTCATCCTTTATATTTATCATTATTATTATTATTATTGTTGCTGGGTTGTGCTTTGTTGTTCTGTTTTTATTTCTTTTATTTCTTTTTGTTGCTTGTTTTGTGCACCAACCACCAAGTCAAATTCCTTGTACTGTCCTCAAAACTGTACATGGCAAATAAAACATTTCTGATTCTGATTTCTGATTCTGATTCTTTGTAAACATGTCGATGATACATTTGATACATTACATTATACATGTGATACTTTTCATGATACATTTTCACTGAAGTGTCAATGTCATTGAGTCTTGTTAACAAAGCAGCTGGCCTTGTGTTTTCTCTGTGGGTGAAAATTGGTCTGTGCTGAAAATGTAGCAGTTTCAAATGTTAGAGAAAATGTTGCTGTAGAATGTAACAGGACCAAAAACGCAGATCTGACAGAGATACAGCCTTAAAAAGGTTTGTAAATGTAGGAAATTGTTAAACAGTAAACTTGTATAATGAAGCATTTACCTTTTAGAGAACATTGTTTGCTTTACCATCAGTAATGCTAATGCTTGATGCTAACCACAAGCTAAATATTCTGAAAAGAATAGACGTTATTGTGTTGCAGCCACAATTTTCTGGGTTGTGGGCTTTGACTTCATGTTTTTTGAGCATATTTCATGGACCAACATAATATAGTCCTAAATTAGCCAAAACATTTAAGCTAACCCATATTGCTGGATTAGCTACGTACTAACTAGCACTTTCTGCTAATTATACTTCCCTTACTTTCATGTGAAAATGATAATTCCAGGTCTGCAAATAATGTTTGTTTGCTAATGCATATTCTTTTCAAAGTATTGTTAAAAGTAATTCATCATTTCACACAATTCAGCAGGCTTTGTAGCTAGGACTGCTAACAATGACTTGGTGTAATTTAGCATGTGTCCGCAGCATTTTAAACATTGTATAATTGTATACCTTCAGGATGTTTTTATGATGCTTTATGAGCTAGTTTGCAGCTTTAACATTTCTTATAAAGAAGCTGGTGTGACTAACTACAGAGTTTAGTAAGAGAAGGAAGCATACAAGTGCTCAGTAAAACCGTCAACGTCAAGCAATCAATCAGTTGTTGTTTTTAGTTTTGGTCAACTAAAAATCTCAAGTACTTTCTGTGATTGAAAACGAAAGACAGGTTGGTCCTTGTAAATATTTTTTGCCTGCAGAATTCCATAATGTGCTTTTTAAAAGGCTGTGTTGGCTTAGCAATTCAGACTGAAGCTTCAAACACCCTAAATGAGAGGGAGTGGGCATCTACCCGCGTTTTGTTTTCTTTGTTTGGGTTTTAAAAGAGTTTTGAAAATGAAGAGCTTGTTTTACAAGCAAAAAGGTTATTTTATCTGTTAAAGTCAATACAAATGCAGCCAATTATCAAGTATAGGCTTCCCAGTGGTGTAGAAATCTTCACCGGATAATGCTCCTTCTGTTGCTATTTGTATTTGCCTTTGCATTCTTGAATGTGTTTAGACACCTACTACCACGACTGAATAGACACACTTCCTGATCCTCAGAACAGCCATTGTCCTTCTGCATTACAGGGAGCTCTATTAATACGAGCATTAGCTCAACTGGCAGGACAGCTGTACGGGGGCAATCAAAGTGATGTACGCTGAGGTCAACCTTGATGGTTAATTCCAATATCTCTGCCAAATGAACTGTGACGGACAACTCAGGCCGAGGATACTGAGGAAAGAATGACGAGAGGAAAAAAAGGTAGGAAGATGAGGCGCGTGTTAATGGACGCAGACATCAAGAGCAGCAAGACTGAAACAAAAATGTACAAAGGGAAACAAGAAATTAGCTTGAAGCAGCCAGATCAAAGCACAGAAGTCTCATTTGTGGCCGTTTATTTAAACCAAAGGAGTACTTTGGATAAGGATTACAAATAAGAACATTGCCAGGGAGACTATAGGAGAGGAAGAATGATAATTCAGAGACATTGGGGAGGGAAGGCAAAAAAGGGGGTGTTGACCTACTTTGAATGGAAATCCTAATACAGCATCATACAGGAAGAGCTGAAAAGAAATGGAAATAACAAGATGATAGAAGCATCTTCCTTCGACAGGTTCCGAAAACAAATTTAAACCAAGCAATAATTTGTCCACACAACGCACAGCATTTTTCAGTTCCATTGAATTTTCTCCCATTCAATTCTACACTAATCAATCTATGTTTTAATGGAAAAAACATACAAAGCTTATTCATCTTGTGTCAGCGCTTGAGTGAAGCCCTCAATTTGTTTCCTCGCCCATACTCCAATGTCTGAACTGGAATTTTTAATCAGTTAATAATTAGAATGTCATCAATTCTAAAGGACAGGAGAGAAATGGCTGGCAGAGAAACAATCATTGACCACAGTGAGGTAAAATGAACATATGGCTACAGGGTCTGAGAGGAAGGGTTATGTATCATTCTTATGTATATTTGATTTGTATAACAGAGAGATGAATGTTCACAGGGTTTCAACTCTGCTGTTTATGGAGATCAAACACACACAAAGACAAACGCACACGTAGGCTAGTTTGATTTCTACAAAAAACCCTCACAGATACACACACCAAAGGTCAGTTTTAGTGTACAAACACACAATGGGAACCACCGCCATGAATACAGATGAAAACTAAAGGCTACTCTATGGGAAAATCTGTTCATTCTGGTTTCCAGTGCTTAAAAACAAGAAGACCTAACTTTACCATCAGTGGAACTTCTGCTCGCTACACAGTTTCTTTTTTTCCATCTCTGGTCAAAACGTTCTCTGAAACCAAATGCAGGTGGAAATGCCCGTTTGAGTAGAAGATGCCATCTGTTACCCTGAGCAACGGGAGAGTCCAAGAAGGATGTGAATAGTACAGGGTGTACTCACTCTGTATGAGTCACCCAATGCACCGAAAACACATATGAGTAAACAAAGGTACAGACATACATTAGCAAGGTGAGGGGGGTCGGGGTGTGTGTACAGTAGCAATGCAAGAATTTTTATTGTGAAAGGGCCTCCAGAAAACTGGATGGGCCAGTTAAAATCAGCCAAAAACAAAATGGATTTCTAGTTTATCTCTGTTTCAGTGCTTTTCCAAGGCACTGATGCTGCGCATAGGCAGAGTTTGAGATTGTTGCCGGGGGGGGGGGGGGGGGCAAAAGAAAAAATAGAATAGCAGAAGTAGCTCAATCCGTAAGTACATGGGTTGGAAACCGAAGGGTTGCCGTCTCAAGTCCCGGTGCGGACCAAAAATACGGAAGTTGTTCTGGTTGCTGGAAAGGTACTTCTCAAACACAGCCGAGGTACCCTTGAGCAAGGCACCAAACCCCAAAATTGCTCCAGCGACTACAGATGAAAAATAGCCCTTAGGCTAATTCTGGCATATTTACAAAAATGTATATTAATTTTCACTGTCCCGATAATAAAAAAGGAAAAAAAAATAATTAAATACATAGACCGTCTTGAGATTTGCACCAACCAAAATGTCTAACATATACAATAATACAAAAATGATTAGCAAAATTATTGATAATGTTGACAACAAAAATGTGCAGTACCATACATGAACTGCTGGGTGCAGTGTCGCTTCACCATTTATATTGTGAAGAAGAATTGTGCAATAGACGAAGACGATGGTCACATGACTCCCACAGTCACTGTGTTTTATGGCACTTAAAATATTTCTAAATTATGCACATTATATTAAGATTTGTATTTTTGCAAATTAAATTGGGAAAACTTTTAATCCCTGCCTCCACAAACTCCGCCTATGATGCTGCATTCTAGGCAACTCGGAACTCAGCATTTCTGAGTTAAAAACTGTGATCTCTGACTTCAAAGCAATCCAGACGCAACAGAATGATATTGGGAAATTTAAATGTATTTGGAGTAAAAATATATAGAAAATGTATCAATATTTTACAAAAGATTTTACAAAAAATATTCAATTCTCCATGAGAGACTTTAATCACTTTTCCTTCCCTCCCTTTCATTGACGCTTACAGCCATTTAACACTACAGCCCACTTGTTCCATTATGGAACAAGAACGTTTCTATGGCCAAAAATAAGCACCGCCGCATGTGAGCTCACTCTTTATTGTCCACCGACTCGTCTCTGACACACGCCCACAAGCTCATTTTCATTTTTCAAGCTAATCCCTAATGTGTTAAAGGCTTTTTCACACGCATTTGGTGCCATAATGTAATTTTCTCATGGATTTTCTTCAGCAACTCTCAGACTAATGTGGAACATTTATTGTTGGAAATGAAATTTTTCCCCGTCCAGTGTAGATAGACACTCAGTGATGTGAACGTATACTCGATTGTGTGAGGGAGAGAAAATGTAAGACAGATGAAAATGAGCAGAGACAATTCGCCTCATGAAAGAAGATCCCTCCAGGTTAAAGATACAACCCCCCCCTTCCTTTTCTCCTCCTTCAGGGATATAAATGCCTGAGAGGAGACAGGGATGATGTCATTCTTGCAATCAATGCTGCAATGAGCAGCCGGCTTGATGTGATTTCTGCTAAATTTATGAGCATCATACACCAGAAGAGTCTCTGGGGTGAAACCAAACATATGACATGGTCTTCTTTTGACACTCAAATATGTACACACGTTCATTTTTAAAGTTAAATACATATAATGCATGGGCCAAGTGTCAAAACAAGACTGTGTTCTCCACTTGTTTGAGTGTATTCTGCTCAAATAATGCACAAAGGTCATTGGAAAAGTTGGAAAAGGTGACAAAAGCTCCTCCTCTCCACATGGGAATCGTAGTCTCACTAGTGTTGACCTCAGAATCTTATAAATAAGACATTAACCCTTCTGAGGAGGACCGGTGGGAGAATAGATTCCATGTGAAATCATTGTTTGTCCTTCATCTTCTCAGAGACGTACTGGCCAGTAACACACTGTAAGAATGAGACGGTAATCTTGGCATGTCGTCACAAAGACTTTGATCTTTACATGTTATGGGAACAGCGCGTGGATGTTTATGTAGTTGTCGTACTACAGCTTGGGTTCATATACTCTATAAAACATCTTGATTCCACAGTATTTTCCAATTTGCTTCATTACTGAATTGTGGACGACGCTTAAGTCAAGAGATGTACTCTTATTCAACAGTAATATTACGCCGTCTCAAAATGAGCCGAGTGTTACTCTGTCAACAAACTTAATTCAATTAAATTAAATTCAACTTTATTTTTATAGCGCAATTTACAACAGTCATCTCAATGTGCTGATCAAAATACAAAACAAAAACAAAAACAAATAAAATTCATGAGAAAGTAAAAACCCAACAAGATCCACATGAACAAGCATTTAGCAACAGTGGGAAGAAACAACTCCCTTTTAACAGGAAGAAATCAAAACATCAGAGTGTCTCAGACTAGTTGAGCCGTGAACCACAAATCAGGAACTGCCATCATCAGCTTCACCACACCTGAAACAGAGCAGAGAGAGAAGGGAGAGGAGAAGGCACTGACTGCAGAAAAACATGATACATTATTATCAAGTCAGCCTGTCTTGGCCTTGGACCTCACTCCCAGTGGCCTAGTCAGCACTTATTATAAAGGTGATGAATCTCTTCCTGTTTATTGGTAAGTTAACAGCGACTCCAAGGTCTGTAAATGCGACTGTTTACATACGAGCCCATGTCCGTTCGCGCAGTTAAGTTATGTAATGATTACTTTAAAATTTTGGCAACTTTACTTGCTCTGCGATCTGGAGGGGCTTTACCATCAATGGCCACGGTTAGATGTTTGCCTGTTTTTTTTTAAATAATACAAATTTTAAGTGTTCTACTTCATGTTTACATGGATTTAGTAATTCCGAATTGAGGTTTACATGGAAAACCCTTTTTTTTCAATTCCGCTTTAGGTCTGGGGGCTGGGAAGGGTTCTGATTGTTCAAAGGGCGAACTTGATGTATTCATGTCTACCGGAAATAAACCATAAAACATACCTTTTCTTTTTGGCTACAACATAGAAGACCACATAAGTGCTATTTTAATTATAGTTGAAGAAGCAGCTGGACAATAACATACTGTTTAATGTCTCCCCATTAAGCCTGTTTCATTCTATGAATGTCCGCATTTTCATGCTTCCGTCCATCCCCTCTGTTCATTATATTCATTTTGGATTATGTCGTCACGGGCGTCATTGCACAGGACAAGCTTGCGCAGAACGACTGGAATTATTTTTAAGCTGGATTAAATGTTTACAAGATCGAGGAATTATTTAATTCGGAATTTAATCAGAATAAACCATCCACTTACTTTGGATTCAAGTATAATTTGGAATTACTATTTTTGTTCGGAATAAGGTGTTTACAAGGTGATTTTTAATCTTTTTTTTTTTTTTTTTTTTTATAGAGGATTTAACTTTTATTCTGAATTAAAGTGGAATAAAGCTCTCATGTAAATGTGGCCCCTTTGACACCTGTACCTCTCAATTGTGTTTTTATATCTGTGTTGCTTGTTGTTTTTGGCTGACTGAGTACTGCAGATGCAAATTAGCAGTTAGCTAACTCTGGTAATGTACTGACACGCTAAAAAGGCTTGCAGTTACAAAACAATGACATGTAAAGGCTACCGCAACAAAACAAGTTTAAAAATAATATTTGATTCCTTTTAGTCTGTAAATATATTGTATTTGTCAAAGCTAAATAGTGCCGTTTTGCTAAATGTTTATTTAGCCTGTTCATTAGCATGTTGACAAACTTGCATTTATAAACAGGTTATTTATAAATAAGATGACATTTGACATCAAATGTTGGTTCTTGTCATTTTTGTACGCTTGCCACTTTAGCCAAATAAGCTAATTTGGCTAATTGATGGAAATTGATAACGTCATAATCATTTCAATTTCTAGGTCTGAATATGACTACGTTCTGTGTTCTACTTAGTATTTAGCATCTGATTTTTTTATTTTTGTTTAATATGATTTTTGCTGTGAATTGCGATGTTAAGCTCAGTTTAACCTCAGTTTTTTGTTCCTAGTTAGAAGCATTGTGTGTAATGAAAATAACATTTCACGTGCTACCTCAAGCACACAAAAATGTCCTCATTGCCATTAGGTTGAAAATGTGAAAAGTAACAACAATAGAAGAGAGCAAATACAATGACATTGTGAAGGTCAAAGGATTTTATGAAGCTTATATTGCCTGAAAAGTGACCTTTCCCTTAACTAAAGTGGATAGTGAGTATTAATAATCGTGACACACTACGCTGTCTGTCTTTTAAAAGTGCACGTGAGGAAATGCTCACTTGAGCGTTACTTATGTAACTATGCAGGGGAGGATAAAGTGAAACTATGGGGGATTTTGACAGTGAAGCCTGGATTTGAGGCCAACCAGGGGGTGAGGCGTTGTCCAATGATTACATTGGTCCATGTTCTAATGGCATCCCAATGTCACCCAGTGCATCTTAGCCACAGGGATAACAGAGGGTCTGATGTGGGAAGCATGGGGTTTATACAGGCCGTGACCTCCATGGAAATCAGCTGAAAAACTGCATACATGTGAATGTTGGTATTAACGGTGCTCGGGGGCCGTTGGGTTTGTTGCATCACCTTCGTACCTCTCACAGTTCTGTGCAGAATGTGTCACACCTCATCAAGACTAATTACATGTGGGGGAAGCAGTCAGTGTGGAAGCAAAAACGACCTTTATGTCAAGGAAAATGTTCCAGTCTCCTTGACCACTAACTTATTCATATGGACATTGAATTGCTCATATGACTTTCACATGCCTTCTATAGTATCAATGATATCAATCATTATAAAACGGCTTTAATTTTTTTTAGTCTAAACTAAGTGCAGACAGAAATATTTATGTATTCACATCTTTTTGTGCCTTGTTCAAGGGCACAATTGCAATATCTAGGCTGGAGGAGATTCAACCTCCAACCCTACAGTTATTGGAGAACATCTTCTACATCCAGAGCTACTTCTACCCTTTCCCCTACAAACAAACAAAAAAAAACAAATGTGTGTGCTTGTATCAGTGGTACATTTTCATTATTTATCAGCTTTTATCTTTTTGACTTTTATGATAATTGGAGTCATTTTGTGAATTTTTGTGTTTTTGGACTATTTTATGTTTATTTTTCTGGATTTTTTTGTTTTATATTATTTTATTTTTCCGTAAATTTAGTGTTTTTGATCTAATTTCCCAATGCAATCCATTCGTTCTTTTGTGTTGCAGTTCTTTTTCAGCCCTATAGAGGGTGCAGGGAAGGTAACACTCTTGGCAAATCACAAGTACATATAGAGACTGGCTATATATTATTATTATTTGTTTCCACCTGTTTTTGTTTATTTCCTTTTATGTGTACATGTTTAGACGGTATGGATAATAAATATATTTTAATGTGTTGTACTGTATATGGTCTTTAGGTATAACATTTATAGAAAGTACAATCGAGAAGTAACTTGGACTGTGCCTTTATTATAGTGAAAGGCCTTTGTAAGCCTTGGTTTTCCTTCTTACAAATTCTTATTCAGTTTATCTCACAGGAGATTTCACCCATGGTCTAGAAGATGTGGCCCATGGGATACATACGGTAGATATAGATTTACTGGCCAAAATATTATTGGTTGAGATTCAGTTACATTTAATATTTATGTTTCTCCCACCCCCCCCCTAAATTACATAAACCTTTTTTAATCTCTCTATATATATATATATATATATATATTAAAAGTATTTTAAGAAAGAAGTGAATATTCCTTATTGTGCTGCTTTTCTTATTTAGGCTATATTTTAAGCTATTTTCTTATTTAAAAAAAAAAAAAGCATATATATATATATATATATATAAATATGCCTTTAAATACATATTTACCTATCAGGGGACCGAGCCTTCACTGCCACCGCCCCTGCCCTCTGGAACCCACTCCCACAATCCATCAAGAACACAGACTTATTACAGAACTTTAAAACACGCCTCAAAACCCTGAAAACTTGCTTTCCCTTAACCTTTTTCTCTTATTTTTATTTTTAATTTTTTTGTTTGCCTTATTTAAAGCGGCTTTGAGTTCCCAAAAAACGCTATATAAAATTGATGTGTTATTATTATTATTATTATTATTGTTGTTGTTGTTGTTATATTCATTAAACAGCCGACTGTACATTGGTGAATCTCAAAGTTGCAAAATAAGTGTGGTTCAGATGTAACTAAACAATTATGGAAAACACACATTTAGCGTTCTATTTTAAGACATTTAAATGACAAAACTCACAAAACACTTTCGTTCAAACCGAGGTGCTTGCAAGAACATTCTCCTTGGGTCTGGGTAATGGGAGCTAATTTATTCAGCTAAGTCACTTAATGGCCTGCTCCACCACCTCATTATGGCTTAAGAGATTGCATCCATGGAAGGTTATTTCTCTGCTACACTATGTCTGCTGCAATCAAAGAGACAGGATAGGACTGTAGTGTGTCTTCATCCTGGCTGCTGACCAGAAGGGTCGATAATAGTGTTGTGCAGCCACAGGGAGACAATGAACACTGGCCGTGTCCACAGGGCTGATTGTGTTACTACGTCATCCGCTTTCTCAGTGAGACGATCCATACACACAGACACACACACACACACACATCTTCAGCCTTCCTCTCCCTAGGCCTTCGGCTCTGAAAGAGATTTTCACAAAGCAACAAGGTCAGAAAGTTCACGAGTAGGGGATGGGTGGAGAACTTCAGTGACCTACATCACAGATGTAATCAACAATGGTAATCTGAGCCTGCACAATAACATCAACAGACATGCATGCACACACATATGAGGGTTACTGTCTCTTTTCCTGCAAACGCACTAAACTACAGCCTACAGCCGGCCTCTGTCTCAAATTCATAATGGGCAGCTTTATTAGGCATCTCAACTAACCCCCACAGAAGCCCCGACGCTTCAATGGATCTCTTATTTCTGCTGAGAGAAACAGACAGTGCCAGACAAGACTGGCACAGAGAGGGAACACTGTGGGCACGTGGGAAAAGCATGGGCGATACGCATCTACTCATGTGATCTGAACAATTGGTTCAAAATGAGAAGACTGGCCACTGGCAGAACCAACGGAAAACAAAATCTATGGGTAAACAAGACAGGAAGTCATTAGCACTGTGGGTTTGTTTGGGACACAGTAATTAATCCAAGAAATAGCAATGAAGAAAAAAAAATAGGTGAACCAAAAATAAAGTTTGAAGAAAACAAATTCAGTTCAGTTGTTTTTTCAGTTTTTTTTTTTTAAAATGCAAATTGCCTTCACTATTTTCATGTTAGTTAAACGTCCAACACATTTTTTGTCCATTATTATGGTTAAAAACGACATCAAAAGTTGTTTCAGAAATGTGCGCAACACCAGTCAAGTCATTTTAAAGCATTTGTATGAATGTGAAAGCTAACCCTAGCAGACATGCTAATCCACCAGCTAGCACAAGCTATGCTAACGCAAACTATAACTCTACTAACTATAACTAAACTAATATTTTAATACAATTTTCTTTACATGTAAAACCAGATAAAACAAAATACAAAAACAATTCAAGAACAACAATAGAGGAAACATGCATTAGAATAGTGTCTTCCTAGCATGCTTTAGCGGCTTTTTAGCAGCAAGATTTGTTTGCTTTAGAAGATCAATGCTTCCTACCACTGATTTTGTGTCTTAAAGAATCTAATTTACTGTAATTTTAGGAACGAGTAAAATCAAAATGCTGCTCCAGTTCCACAAGAGAATACTTTACATTTGCTATTAGCCTACATAGTTGTTTCTAACTGTACTTGTACTAGTTGAGGATCAAACTATAATAAGCTAGGTACGTTGCAGTTGTAGTAGAATCAATCAACAATCAATGTTTTGGAGTTATAGAAATCTGGGTGACCATACGTCTGGTTTTACCCGGACATCTCCTCTTTTCACGTCTTGTTCAGACCATATGGCCGGATTTTAAAAACTCATGAAAATGTCCTGATTTCCCAGGGACCTTGAATGCATCTCAGGAAGACGTTGTTTTAAAAGGCCGTCATTCCGCTATTGAGAAATTCCACTAGTTTTTGAAAGCGAAGGAGTTGCTCCTTAAAGCCAGTATCATGTCATTACGGTAATTTTACTCACACGTGACAAAAAACCACAAAGATGCCCAATTTCAGTTCAATTTCTGGTTGAATTAATGTTGTTCAGCTTTTCTGTAGCTAGTCTTTACGTGTGTACATACATTTTAATGCTTGTTAAACCTATTTATTAACAATAGTGATTTTGCCGTTTCAAGGTAGATTCAAGAAAACGTCCAGTATTTTTTATGTTTGCCAAGGTCGGCCCAAGTGTCTTCTTTTTTGGAAAGCAAAATATGGTCATCTTATATAAATTTATAAAACCATAAGGTCAAGGTTTTGGCTCTATCGCTTCACACATTTCTGTAGCATGTGCTGGTCAAACAATCCTGAACCTCAACAAACCCTCAAGGATACCATGTTGGTGCACAATAGCACGTAGCGCGCTAGGTCAGAGGCGGAGTTTAAAATTATTGCCAAGGGGGGTAAAAGAAAAAATAGAATTAAATATATACCGTCTCGAGATTTGCGCCAATCACAATGTGTGTAACATATACAATACAGTAGTCCCTCGTTTATCGTGGGGGTCTAAAAATAACCCGCAATAGGCAAAATTCGCGAAGTAGTCAGCTTTATTTTATACAATTATTATACATGTTTTAAGGCTGTAAAACCCCTCACCACACACTTTATACACGTTTCTCAGACAGGAATTAAATTTATCTCTTGTTTAAACTCTCTCAAAGTTCAAACCTTCATAGATTTTAAAACATAAACCTGTTTGTCTATGTTGACGATAACGTCAGGCCATCAACACGGACACCGGTCTGTTCACCCATTCAACCATGGAGTAGAAGCTGTGTGTGACCACCTGGAGCTGTATGACATGGTCTTTATAACCGGGACTGGACTAGGAAGGATTTGGTGAGGAGGAGAATCAGCGAGGAGGTGGTAGTAGCAGGTAAAAGTTCTCTCCGTAGCACTGAGCTAGCATAGCATTAGCCGCTAATCACACCGGCTTTTCTCACTGGTGGTTTATGTTTATGAGAGGAGAAAAAGGGTGCGCAGCTTCTTGCTTCAGCAGGCGGTTAAACTCACCGAGTTGGATGTGTCGCTGGTGGGTGAAGGCAGCATTAGCCAATCAGAACGCAGAACACAATGCGCGTTCATACGCTGTAAAAAAAATGCATCCAAAATTGCACTGTCAAAAAAAACCTGCGAAACACAGAGGCTGCGAAAGGTGAACCGCAATATAGCGAGGGACTACTGTAATGCAAAAATGAATCGTAACATAATTGATACTTGACTACAAAAATTGCAGTGTCACTTCACCATTTACATTGTGACGAAGAATTGCAGAACTGGAGAAGAATTAACCTAAAGTCTCAAAGGTTTGGGACCTTTTCACTAAAAACGTATACTACACGCCTCAGGTAGAACTAACATCTGTGACATGAAACTAACGGTAATATGTTAGAATCAGTTTATATTATTATTTATAGAAATCATATTAAGAATTGTATATTTTCGAATGAATTTGGGAAAACTGTAATGGAAACTTTTGACCACACACAACTCTGCGTATGCTCTACGTGCTAGTTTGCGCAGAGAAGTGAGAAAATGGCTGCCTGTTTTATGACGCGGATGTTGTTAGAGATTTATATCTGCTTTGTTTGCACATCCCAGGAGGTTTTGCTGCGACAAAAACAGCCAGTAGACAGAAAACGTGACATTATCAGTATGAACTTGTCTTTGAATCAACAGAACAACCTGATGGACAGCAGCTGAAGTGCTGACTACTCTGGGTTTTTTCTGCTCTCTGTCGACCAAAACAAGCTAATCAGATAATCACGACCAAATTTGAATGTGAGCATGAGAGAGGAAAGCATTGGAGTGTCTATACGGGATAATGGATTGTGTGTGTTTGTGTGTGTGGGTGACTGATAAGCATATAAACAGTCCTCCATGACTCTAGCATTTGCTTTCAGTGATTACATCTCTACATTTTCCATCCAAATTAGCCTCACCCTGTTGAGCTGCAGAACAAACACATGTTCGCACACACTCTCAAACTGACACATCAAACAAACCCCACGCAGGCATGTGAGCAGTCAGGAAGATTTCAGCCACGACAAACTTCCCCTTTTCACCCATGTTACCACTGTTAATCTTGCACAATGATGAACTGGTGGAGTGATTGTCTTAATAATAGAGCGAAGCAGTTGTAATGGGCCGCCTGCAGTCTGGTGGGTCACTTGACTTATTCTGACTTCAGTAATATGAGTATTTGGGAGAAGAAGCATGAGTGAGCTTTGGTCAGTACACTGTGTTTTAGAAGTTTAAAATCATTTAAAAAAGTATAGCTTCATAAAAGCATACTCTACGCTTCATCATCTTTTATCACAGCGGGGGCCACAAAAATGTGATCGTTTGAGCTACATGATCAAAATTCACGTCAGCATTTAGAATAATGAGCATTCTGTGCATTAATACAGAAAAGAAAAGAAGGTTTGTTTGTTTGCGTGTTTTTGTTCTCATTTTATTGATTTTTCTCTCATTTTGTGTGGCTTTGGAGTAATTTTTAATTTTTTTCTCTTGTGTGTTTTTGGAGCCGTTTCGTGTATTTTTGGAGTAAATTTATGTTCTCATTTAATTTTATTTTCCGCTCATTTTGTACATTTTATTTGTCATTTTGTGTGTTTTTGGAGTCATTTTGTGTATTTTTGTAGTAATTATATGTGCTTGATTCACATAATCAACTTAATTTCCCGAAAAGGATCATTAAAGTATCTATCTATCTATCTATCTATCTATCTATCTATCTATCTATCTATCTATCTGCTTTATAAGTTATTTGGTATATGTTCTGTTATTTTTCTGTATTTGTATCATACTTTTGTGTATTTTTCTGTAATATTTTGTGTATCTGGAGTCATTAAGTGTATTTTTTGCTGTTGTTCCGTGTATTCTGTCATTTTTTCCATTTACAATCCTTCTTTTATTGCACTCCACCAAAAAGTACCTGACAGCCTTTAGCCACTTCAACACTCATGTTGGGATAGTCTGGGACTTTCCGTGGCTCAGGTGGTAGAGGGGTCGTCTTCGGATGGAGAGAGGGTTCCAATCCCAGTCTATACCTGTCTATGTGCCAAAGTGTCCTTGGGCAAGACACTGAACCCTAAGTTGCTCCAAGTGGTTGACCAGCGCCTTGCATGGTAGCTCAGTCCCATTAGTGTGTGAATGGGTGAATGAGCTGATAGTGTAAAGTCCATTTACCATTTCTAGAACGTGCAGAGAAAAGCTGATCATTTTAACACCTCGACTCTGCTCAGTTTGTTTACAATGCACTTTTGGAATTGCTCCAAACTGACATTAAAACCCACAAGAGCTGCTTGTTTTAGATGCACTGTAATGCAAACTGTTCAGTGTTGATATGATTTTCAGCAGCAATAAGCAATAGTAAATAAGTAAATGAAAATATCTTTAAAGATTTCATTGTAATGAAACAATTCTGCTTGTCCTGGTTTAAATTTCAGCCATATTTGGTCATATTTGGCTTTTTTGAAATGGAATTGTTACATCCCTGATCAATTGGCTGTCTGTGTTAAAATAAAAGAGCAGGAGGAGGAACACAGGAGCTCATTCACCATTAGAACACTTACTGTGGCCTGTGATTAGGCCTTTTAACATGTGGTTGTAAACCCTGCCACCAACATGACAGATCTGCAGACCGGTTTGAATATTACCGTAGTTACTATGGGATGTAAACTTTTGTGGAAAGCAGGAAAAAGATTATCAGTCTTTATCAAACGACATTTGTTGCTTCTTTAAGTCTCACTTCTTTTCTATATTCCCCTTTTTTGTGGCTTAAAGTCTCTCTTCTACTTTACATAGTGTCTCAAAAAAAACCCAAATTTTGCTGAAAGTACCCACAACACTTTTTAATGGGATTTTTTTTCAATGCCAAATAAATTCAAACTTAATAAATTCCTTTGAATATTTAATAATTTAATTGAACAGCGTACAAATTGTACACTAGACCAGGTTTCACACATTCGCAGCAAGGCATATTCTATGCAAGTAGGTTGTTTTCTTTGTGGGGTTTCATTACCTGCCTGTAAGAAAAACATCAGTTCTCAAAATTGGCCTCGCTGTCAGTGACATGTAAGGAGCAGGTCATTTGGCGGAGAGGTCCCGTCGATGGGACGACGCTACATCTGTTTCCTACCCCATAAATCTGACCACTAATTAGACCAAGCCTGAGAGAAGCGACGCTAATGTCCAGACAGAGATGGAAGCACAGGGACAAAAGGAGAGGATTAGACGGACAGGGAGACAAAAGGCCTTAAATGAAAACATTGTGGAGCACTAAAGTCAAGACTCCTGTTCATTTTTTCAAGCTTTATCACCAAACTCAAGGCCCAGGGGCCAAATCCGGCCCTTTAGAGTATCAAATTCGGCCCGCACGAGGAAGTGAAAAAAAAAAACATGAAACATTTTGTAAATGAACAACGATTTCAGGTGTAGATATCTCAGGCCCTCAATATCCCATGACGGCATTCGTGAGATCTCTACCCCCCAACTTCCACTGGATGCGGCTCCGCTGCGTTACGTCACCGCCATGTCACCGGAGCTGATAGGTTTCCACTTTATTCTATGTGTTAATTTCCACCAGGTCCCCTGCGGTGCGTGTCAGCTCCTTCCCAGATGCGGTAGTCCGGTGCCCTCCACCAGATATACGCAGGGCTTCTATTTCTGGTGGATACCGGAGCACGACGCATCAATCAGTACAGAGCAAATGAAGCTAAACAGGAAATTAAGCACGTACTCCGCAATAAAATATCGGGTTACTTTTCAAAATAAAACACTTCAGATTATATTTCAAGTAAATACATCACCAAAACGTCATAATGTGTAAAAACAAAATCACATCCACTATATTGATTCCTCTCATACTGTAACTACACTGTAAACTGCAGCAACTTTGATTTAGTTCATGTTTTACTGGTGCAGTTTTATCTCTTCTCTGTTGGCTGTTGATAAAAAATGTGTCTATGACAAATCCAGAGTCCAACCTTCTTGTTCTCCTTTGTTAGGAACATTGACCTGTTTATCTGTTTATTGTTGTGTTTATAACACATACATTTAACTGCGTTCTTGCGCGATTATATATATATCGTGAGAACTGCTCTGTTTCGTGACATCACACTCATTCAACCGGAGTGCCCCGCGGCGCACTCAAAACGCAACCGGTGTGGATTACCGGACAGCGAACAGCGGTGAAATACCAGATCGGTGCCGTATCCAGTGGAAACACCGGGTAATTGTCAAATTTTCCTGAAATTATTGCACAAAATGTCCCAGAATTCCTAAAATTAGGGAAATGTAAGTGAAGTTCCTGCAGGGACTGATATATTCACATACTTTATCATGTATATATAATTTATATGTGGAAGTGCAAACCAGGGCACATTAATGTTGAATTTGCACCTATAATCTGTGGCCCACTTAAAGGTAGGGTAGGCAATTTTCAAAAGCTAGCATGATTTTGAATGTAGCTTCCCTGATGGCTCTGCCTTTACCCCCCCCTCACACCTCCCCTCTCTCACTTGTATTCTGTAGAAACGTCGTTGTCTCATTCAGCAGTAAGTAAATAATAAACTTTACCTTCATATATGTTAAAAAACGTGACCAAAAACTCTATTTTAACTCTGTCAGCGGTGACGCGCTTTCAGGGTGAGCTCGTGCATGCGTGGGATCGAGAACGAGCAGGGAGACAGGGAGACGTGATTGGTTCTTTCTTCTTAATTTCTGTCAGGACATAAAGACAATTTCAACCAAAAATTTTAAAAAGTGTATCGAGAAAATCGCCGACCCTTGCTTTAAGGTCAAAGTGGTCCATATTAGGCCCCTGAACTAAAATGAGTTTGACACCCCTGTTTTAGATCATTCCTCAGATATTGTATAATGTACATAGGAAATACTCATGCACATCACAGCTTTTCATTCCATTTCTATTCTGGTAATGTAATCGAAAGACACGGAAACGGCTCATCCTTCACCTTCAAACCTCTTACACTCATACAACAATCACTCAATGGGTCAATTAGAGATTCAGAACATGTCTCTGCGCTTTTTGTCTCATGTGTATTGGAACTTATCCTCGATCTGCACAAGGCAATCAGTTTAAGAACAATGTCCCTCCAAACTCAATAATAATCAGATGTCATGTATATCTCCATTTCGCTGCATAGATGCCTCCTAAATGTGGTTTTATTAGTTGTTTTTTTTAGCAACTTTGTATTTATTCTCCCCTGCCACAAAGTGTGGAAGGGGGGTATAGGTTTGAGCTCCGTCCGTCTGTCTGTCCGAGCTAAAAAGGACAGCTTTTCTCAGAAACTGTTTAAGATAAGATAACCAAATTTTGTGTGTGGCTTCAGGGTATCAATACATTGATGGAGTTTGAAAATGAGCAGCTTGCAATAATTTTTTCTGGAGTTTATGCCCTGGTTCCTTTTTTTTTACTCTGAGGTATCTTCAAAGGGGACAGCTTTTCTTAGAAACCCTTCACGATAGGACAACCAAATTTGGTGTGTGGTTTCAGGGTAACAATACCTTGATGGAGTTCGAAAATGAGTTATTGCCCTTGTGCCGTTTTTTTTACTCTGTTCGAGGTGTCTTCAAAGAGGACAGCTTTTCTTAGAAACTGTTTAACATAGTTTGTAATTTTATATTCTGATATGAAATTTTCTTATGTACACATATAAGTTCTTAGATTTAGGACATTTAGGAAAAGGTTGTTATAATGACAATGAATCTGGCGGTCTTCTTGTTTGTTTTTGTTAAATGTGGTTTTTGTTTCGTTAGATTTTTGCTTTTGTTGTTTGATTTTTGATTTTTATTCTTAATATTGCTTCAAATGTTGTCATAGGTCAACACTAAGTATGGTGCAATATTTTTTTTTGACAGCCATACGTGTTTTATTCATGCAGAAAAAAAATCTTTATTAAATTGCATAATTGTGACCGTCACCAGCCCATCCTATGGAAGTTTTACACCTGAATGGGGAGCGGGTGTAAGGGTACAGGAGTGAGGGGGGATAGGACAAAGCAGAACCAGTGTAAATCCATTTTGGTGTTGCTATTGGTATAATGTGATTGTACCATAGTGCAAAGGGGTGAAATCTGAAGTGCCAGGGTAGTGACAGATAATATTAGGGTAGATAAAATATTAGTCTTCCTGAATGCTTTAATTTAGCAGCATAGCTTAGCATTATTGATGAGTGCGAGCTATGTATAGCCTTCTATCAGGAACAGGAATTTTTTTCTCCTACCTTTGTTTTTTACTGGGTGCGTTTTGATCACTGTAGTGGGACCACATTGCTCCAGATTATAACCAGTAGCCTGTGTTTTTTTCCCACGCATTCCTGACCAAACTAAAGCTGTCTGTATTTCAGTGTTTGTGTTTCATTCATAAACACCTGTAGCTATTTCAGAAATATGAGCCAAATCTAATGTATGTGAATCTTCTACTGGTGCGAGTTGATTCACAAAAACCATTAAAACCTGATACGGTTTAACCGTCGAGGTTCACCAGCACTGTGAGAAAGTAATTAACACTTTTGATTCACTCCATTAAAGACGCAGCAGCTGGTGTGTAAGAGATGAAAGGCAGATGGAAGACACTGTAGATAGCTAGGGGTGTTGGGAAAGGCAAAGGCACAGGAAGGAGAAAAAGACATCATCCATTACCTCAGTGACAATATTTTTATGGACCATGGAAGTAGGGAAAGATTAAGCTTTGTCCATGAGTCATCATCATCCTTCAGCAAATATACATTAACCAGTAAGAACAGAAGAGTAAGTAAAGGGTTGGGGTCAATAATACGTGTAATTGCGTGATTGATATTGATATTGATATTTATAATTATAATCATAATTTTAATTTTAAGAACCTGTCGCTGTTGTAATCGTAATTAAATTGGAAATGAGTTAAGATAATTAACTTTGTAATTGTAATTGCCATGGAAATTCATTAAAAACTTTCAATTGCAATGTGTTTAAAGGCAAAACGGGTCTTTGGCTTACATACTGTATAGTCATTTTCAGAATTTTGACCCCCTCAGTGCCACCCGTTTTTGAGCATTTTAGCTGATTTCTAAAGACCCACAGAATATTTTGTACAATGACTATCTGAAATCTGAAACCAAATTATGAAATATTAAAGTCTCCACTTTCATCAGAAAGAATTATTTTGTTTCTAGCTTGTGTCGTTCTTCTGTAATCCGCTGTTGAATAGAGGCAAGTTTCACACAAATCGCCAGTTTGTGACAAAAAGCTGAGAAAAAAAGCTCTGAAAAAAAATTATTAGTGACTTTGAAGCAAATTTTGATTTTTGATTTTTTTGCTTTAGGAACACCTCAACATTGGTTTCCTTCTATAAAACTACAAAAACAACACTGAGACCGGGCTTTTGATGGCAAAATTATTATTATTTGCTATCTATGTTCGAGTTGAATGGATTTCTTACTGTATTTTGGCATTCCTCCAAGTCCATCCCCCCATCAATTACAAAGACGTAACTTCCTGTTCCTCCTGACACGCAGAGATGACCTGTTTGGCCCGTTTAGTTGATGGTTTAATCTCACGATCGCAGCATAATCAATAATCCACTCAGTGGATTATTAGTATGTGGAGCTGTGAGCAGCTGGATACTTCACAATATCACTCAGTAGTGCCATAATCTCCCTCGTCCCTGCTTCTTCCTCCTTAGCTAATATTGATGAGGGACCTCCGCCAGGGTGTCTTCTAGTAGCCCCCCCCCCCCCCATAAAACCGTAAATGACGTAATATTACGTCAATGGCAGTGAATGAGTTTTAACAAATATTAAAATATGTTTTACATTAAGTTTTCCCACTACCTGTCAGTGAATTTTCACACTCATATACGTGGTTAGGATTAAAAGAGCTAGGGTGTTAG
Organism: Gouania willdenowi; assembly: GCF_900634775.1. Taxonomy (NCBI): domain Eukaryota; kingdom Metazoa; phylum Chordata; class Actinopteri; order Blenniiformes; family Gobiesocidae; genus Gouania; species Gouania willdenowi. The sequence goes on from NC_041049.1 coordinate 8,314,734, forward strand.
TGGGTTAGAGTTAGGATATAATAGAAGTTTTTTTTTTTTTTCAAAAAAGGGACGACACAATTTTACAGAGTAATAATACTGTGAATGTAACTGATGTTTTGTACAAATAGTTTACAGTTATTGCTAAATTCAAACTCTTGTACCTAGTTAGGCTTTTACACAAGATATAACTAATACGCTAAAATAAAGATAAATATAAAGATGGTAAAATCAAATCGTATACACAAAAAAAAGCATACAATCATCACAATGCTATACGAACAAAAGTTATTAAAATTGTAATTGAACTTTAGTAATTGAGAACATAATTGTAATTGACTTTCAGGGGAAAAATAATAATTGTAATTTATTTGTAATTGGAAAAATTGTTGGTTATCGTAATCATAATTTAATTGATAATTGAATACGTAATTGTAATTGAACAATTTAATTGACCCCAACCCTACTAACAATAAGTAATGCAACAACAAAAGCCAATAGTTATATAGCTAATTAGGTTGGGTTACAGCTAGAGATGTGCGCACCAATATTATGGTGTTTCAGTCTTTTTACAAGGTAATATAGATCATTAACTCCCCGTTTTGTACATATTTAACTAGATCACAGGCTAACCACCAAGCTAACGCTAACCTGCTAGCTATCTTCATGCATCTGCAGCTCATGTCCAAACTATATAAGATATTTTTTTTTTTTTTGCACCATATTTAAAGGTTGTTTTATTCTATATTTTACTGTTACAGTTTTATAGTAAACATCAAAGGCTCCTTGTTTGTTGCGTAGTTCTGTTAAACTGATTGGATAGTTAATCCGATTTATACTGTACATTAAACATTAAATGTAGGCATAACCTGTTATTTTCATGGAGATTTATATAATGTGACCTAAAATTAGGTTGGTGGGAGGGCATCCATGTATATAATGGTTAATATTGTGAAATCTCGTGTTGGACAATATCGGCGTAGGTTTTCGGATATCTGCAAAAAGCTAATGTCGAACGTCTCTATTTTCATTTCCTGCCATATCTTACCAATACAGGCCTACAGAGTCAGTGCCTATCAAAGTCTTTACACACAAAGACAGATACTTTAAATACATGTTTTTGGACAAAAAAATAAATAAAAAATAAAACTATAATAAACTCAACTAATCTCAACACAAACGTGAGAATTCCCACAACTTAATAAGAATAATGATCAGTGATGAATAATCAGACATTTTCTTAACTGTAAATACATTTTGGTGATTTTAACTCAATTTTAAACTCAAAAATCCTCCTCTAAAACATTTCCTATTCACAAGTTCATCCCATTACGTAAGACCACTCATTGAAAGCAATGCATTACCATCTTGAGGGTTCTGCATATTTCATATTGCCTCTCTCATGTAAGCATATGGTCGTTCAACCATGACTGCCCTCGATCGTCTAGACTGATCACGCAGTGGGAAGACGCCACCTAGTCTTTTTTCCACACCTCACAGAGAACAAACATTAACCACTTTCCAGTAAGACTGGCTAATTATCCCCAAGTAATTTACAAGCATTGTTGGTTTTGACTATACGTAATCACTGCAAATGAGCATATTTGTTATGTAATGTACCCAGAGGGGATAAAAGGCTTTGTGTAGAACTTTTAATAGGATACCTAGCAACACGGCTTATGTGTGAATTTGAGTAATCAATGAATGATTAACCAGAAATACACTAGTCACAGCAAATATTGTAACAGTAGGCTTTCAATAATTTTCAAAAATGAGATAGAAACAAAATCTGTGGTTAATGGTTCTTGATCATCTACAAAGCAGTGAGCACTCCCTGGACAGGGCGCCAGAATACTATTAGCATCAACCTGTTGCAGATATTATAGGTTCAAGCCCTAGAGTTTTGTTTTGCCAAAGAGTACTTTGGGTTACCTAGCTTAGGTGGTTAGCCTTAATTGGCTAACCAGGCATCTGGCTTTGGTCAAGGCTTTCATCCTACTGTGATTCTTTTTTTCTTCATAACTACTGCAATGAATTCATCAATTCATGGATGTATAATGACTGATATCAGGCCTTCAGCAGTGGCACCCTAGAAAGAGAGCCATTCTATTGCTATGCTAACTGTGCTAACTGCATTTTATAGGGTGACCATATTTTGATTTCCTTAGAACACTTAGGTCAACCTTGGCATACTCAAAGTACATGATGTTTTCTGAAATCTACCTTGTAATGGCAAAATACAACATAATAAATAAATAAGCTGTTATTGTCAAAAAATAATTTGTATCTATCTATAAATACAAGGAAGGTCTGTGTGTGTGTGCATTGGGCGTGAGACACGCATTTCAACCTGTTCACACGCTCACACGTCACACCATGTAAATGGACGGCTGATGCACGTACGTGTGTGTGAGAGTGAGACCACGGAGGAGAGATCCGTGTGCATGCTTATGAATAGATTCCGCCATGGCATCCGGGATTGGTTGCGAGTCTTATGTTATAAAGTGCCGTCAGTCAATAAAGTGCAGCTCTACAACAGCAAGACGGCCTGTTTTTTCTCCACTGTACCATCTTTAATGAGTGTGAGGTGTACGAGAAAGAATACAGATGTCCCATGTGTCCCCCCCAACCACAAATAGGAACAGCACCTTAACAATTACAATAAACAGTGCTAACCATAATATCACACACACACACACACACACACACACACACACACACACACACACACACACACACACGATAAACACCCCTGCACTAAGAAATATTATATTCTAAACAAAAACTTTCATTTATACTAATTTATGTGTCTTTTATCTTTTTATGTGTCTTTTATCAACCTTCAAACACATACTCATTTGGCCATAATTGACAACTCTACCTAAGCTCCCACGATATGAATACATACTTCCGACGGGCACTGTAGTAGTCTTTATAACAAAAAAAAAAATCAGAAATCAGTGGTGACTAATCAATCACCTTTATTATGCATTTTAACAATCTGTCTTTGAAATGTCTCATATAAACCATCTTAAAATCTCTCAATCATTGAAATGATGAGAAACATTGCCTCCTATACAGTTCAATAAATGAGTTTTTCAAATAAAGGTGCAGTCTGCGACTCTGATTCCTCTCTCCCCCTCCCTCCCCGCTGCTCTCTTGCCCTGCCTCCAAACTTTCCAAAGTTCCTCCCTCAGAAGAGCTAACAAGCTAACGTTAGCCAGACAGCAACATCACAGTAATATAACATGCACTGTTAAAAGCATATTACTGCAGCGCTTCTCTCTCTCAATGTGCACACACCTCAGCAGCAGCAGCAGCAACAACACAGTGTCACTTACAGCAGCCCACACAGAGGTTGCTGCGCGCACATGAACAACATATGCACTACAGAGTACTCGAATCCCATTTTCTACTCCTCCAGACCATACACTGTAAAAAAGACGGCGCTACAGCCCGGGGAAAGGGGCGGGGCCTGTGAGCAACAGCTGTCAGACAGCCCATCAAGCACAATCCTGGCTCTGATTGGTTCTTTTTGCTCGGTAGCGGTGCCTTCTGGCAATCTGCCAAAGGCTGCAGGAGCAGCAGCGACAGCACAATGAGCCGGTTTTTTCCACACAAACTACTAGTTTCATGTAAAGCTGTCAAAAATGACAAAAAGTCACTTTTTTAAGAGTTGCAGACTGCACCTTTAAATCCACTTTTATTTGGTATCTTTTAATGTCTTTCTCTTGGACTATGCTCCTCTTTCTCTTTTCCTCATGTGTGACGATTTCGTTAAAACAAAACGCCATCTTTCATGATAGATAGATAGATCGAAAGTTGGATAGATAGATGGATTGATACTTTATTGATCCCGAAGGAAATTGTGCAGCAGTCTGTTGCTCACATTCACACAAAAAGAGCAGGATCTAGAGAATTAGGAAGTTAAAAACACATCAAAAAGCAATAAATGCATAACAGTCCAAGAGGAGTTAAGGCACTGCAAGTTAATGTTCAAGACATTTCCTTGTCTCCTCCTCTGCTCCTCCCTGAAGTGGCTCTGTTGTAATGCCTGATGATTCCACAGTACTTTGGTTTCAGAAGCTGGTGAAATTTCTCAGATAGAGCAAATATTAGTGGAGTTACGGTCTGTCATATTAACGTGTTCCCAGAGATGCGTTCAAGGTCCCTGGAAAACCTGGATAATTTCATTAATTTGTAAAATATCCTCAGATGGCTAGGAGAAGACGTGAAAAGAGAAACAAATCGTCATAGAAAAAGAGAACAGAAAATGTATTTATTTGTTTGTCAATACAATTTTTTTTTTTTTTTTTAAATTCATCAAACATTTACGACATAACTGTGCTGGTAGAGGTTAAGAAGACCACTGGGTCTTGAAAAGCCAACTTAACAATTCCAACTACAAGTAATCAATTTTCATATACAAATAATGTAACTTTTTAAAAACTTGACAGAATCTGCAAATGTTTTTTAAAAGAATTCAAAGTGGATATAGATTTCAGAGTCTGAGGTAATCTTTTCAAAGTGATGAGCCTCTAAGTATAAGATAAAAGGATTCAGAGCAGAAACTGACTTGTCAGTGGCCTTTAATTGTTAAATTCCTATATCCTTCGTATCATCTATCAATATCTAAACCATACCTGTCAATTATCCCGTTTTGGTCGGGAAACTCCCATATTTACCCCTATTTCCCACCATCGTCCCGTATTAGCATTTTCCTGTAAATAACCAGTATTTTAATGTAATAATAATTATAAGATGCCTTATTAAACTGAACGCCATCACTAGCCAGAACTGCCAGTCAGGCCAGTTCTCGTGAGATTAGTGCCGACAGCGGCAACAAACATGGAAACAACTCAGAAGAGAGATGGATGGATGTAAGAAGACGTTCCGGTAAAAAAAACAAAGAACTCATGTAAATACGTTGTAAAATGTGACAGAGAGTTTATCTTCCTAAAGAACAGCAGGATGGGACACAGTTACATGTTCTGTTAGATTAATAACTGACATTTTAACGTCTCCCACAGTGGAAGGAACCACATGAGTCACCATGAGAAATCACAAGCACCACAAATATACACTGCTTTAAAAAGTGTCAAATAATGTGAAGTCTGTAATAAATGTGTCTATAATAAGTCATTAGTGATTACCAGAGAACCACATGAATGAGCATGAGAAATTATAATAAAATATATAATGAAAATAAAATGTAAATGTCTAACTTAAAGACAAGCAACGGGAAATTCACAGTAAATATGCAACTTGTTGACTTGTTCATGAACTATAAGTATATTAAATAAACACATGTGCTTCATATACACATTTACAGTATTGCATATATATATATATATAATAGCTTATTTTGTATCAAAATACTAGTTTCAGGAGTCGCTGCTTTTACTTCTCAGAACAACATGTAAAGCTCAGTTAGATGGATTAATGAGTGCATCCTAACCCAGACCTTCCCCATAACAAGCCACGCTACAGAACTCACTCACACGTGCTGTCCCTTACAGGAGAGAAAGCCAAAAGTGGCACATATTGTGCAGCTGTTTGTTAATAAATGAGCCTGTGTAGCATTTTGCATCAGCAAATTTAACCCAGAATTATCTTTCTGCTCTGACTTCATTTGAAATAAAATTATTGAGATTTATATCGTATATCATAATTTTGAGAAAATATATTGAGATATGAGTTTTGGTCCATATATCACCCAGCCCTAGTAGGAATGTTCACAGCATTTCAATGTCAACAAAGGTCGACCTTCCAGATTCTAATCACATAATTGTATTTAGTAAGTGGTTGACAAGTGGCTATTGTAGATTTGTTGTACACTTATGTTAAAATATATAAGGGATACTGGAACTTGGTTGGGGTGGTGGGACGGCTCGTAGCGGGCGCCTGAAAATGTCCCTTATTTTCAAATCCAAAACTTGACAGGTTGGGTCTAAACAATGTGCGAGCATGGGACATGTTTCTTCTTTTCTCTGTCATTCATACTGTACGTCCCCATGGTGAACTGTGTTTGCCATTAAAGGATGGCAGCTCTGCAGCCATTAGTGTAACAGGATCAGACCACTGAGAGGGCACACATGCATACTTGCTGCTCAGTATCAAGAGGCACGTCTCTCCGAGTCATACGAGAAACCCTTTCCTTTGCTGCCCTTCATAGCACTTAAGTGGCTCGTGGGTTGTTTTCTGTGTGTGTGTGTGTGTGTGTGTGTGTGTGTGTGTGTGTGTGTGTGTGTGCGTGTGTTGTGATGCAGAATTCCTGAGTGAGAGAAAGGAAACGGGTACGTTACAGGAGAAAGCACCTAACCTAGTCCACTTTCTTGGCAGGAGATGAAAACCGTGACACGAAGGAAAGAAGTGCTAAAGAAATCCACCCACACCGTCCTCTACGTCAGGGGTTTTCAGCCTTGGGGTTGGGACCCCAGTTGGGGTCGCAAGACACTGGGAAGGGGTCGCCAGATGCCTTTAAGAAACAAAACAAATGTTTTTCACAATTTGAGCCCATTTTTGCTTATTTTTACACCACCTGTCATATTTTAACCTATTTTCATCACTTTTTCTTGCCATATTTTTCCTCCTTTAAATGCATTTTTGCTTTTACTTAATTGCAAATACTAGTAAACTTCCTGGATAACAGTGTATATTATTCAGAGGAAATAAACAAATAAATGTGGTTATCACAGATTTATAAAACAATGGACCATCATTTTGCTGACTTTATTAAAGATTAAAGATTAAATCAGGCCATGTAATGTTAGTACATTAATGGAATTTGTCCTCTGCATTTAACCCATCCCTGAGGAGCAGTGGGCAGCCATTTTGCAGCACCTGGGGAGCAGTTCGGGGTAAACATCCCACAGTGATTGGCCCAGGTGAGGCTTGAACCGGCAACCCTCCAATTACAAGCCCAGTGTCCTTAACCACTAGGCCACCACTCCCTTAGATTAACCCCAAAAAGTTCTCACCTTTATTCCCCTTATAGATGACCATGTCTCCACATGTTCATGTCTGTGTTCATAGGTACAGTGGGGGTCCCCGGTCTCTGGAACCTTTTTTTGGGGGGGGGTTGCGGGCTGAAAAATTTGAGAACCTCTGGTCTACGTTGTCTCCCAACGAAGGCAGGAGGTGAAAAATTGGCATTTCCTTGTTTTTCTGCTGATTTTTTACCCAAGAGGCAGTGCTACACTCACAGCCAGCCAAATGTCTTCCAGAAACCTATAATTATCACCAAACTGACGTTGATTACCAGAGGAGGGAGGGGAGTAGAAGAAAAGAGCCGTGAAGCTTTTGAACAATAGAGTAGAAAATAATAGGTTTGATATTTAGGTCAGATAATAAAACAAATCCATCCTGCATACGTTAATGGTGCGACTGACACAACATCCACTGTTCCTGTACAACTGGAGACAGGGAGAGTTTTGTCATTTGCCGTCATTAATATTCTTCCACAAATATCAAATGCCTGTCGTTGAAAAATAGCTTGAATTGTTTGAAAGTCTCGAGAATGAGAAGAAGCATTTACATCAGACATGGGTAACTGGCGGTCCAGGAGCCACATGTGGCCCTCGGTCCAATTTTGTACGGACCCCAAAACAAATCTCCAAAAATTGTATTTTAAGAAGTTGGAAGGAATATTAAGGCCAACATAATACACAAAATAATTCCCAAAACACAAAATGGCTCGTAAAAAAAACCAAATGACATCAAAGACAAACAGAGCAACCACTTAAACAAACAAAATGACTAGAAAAACACAAGAAACACCACAATACAGAATAGCTCCAAAGACACACAATCTGTTAACAAAATGTCACAAAATAGACTGAAAAATACAGAAAACAAGAACCCAGAAAGTGACCCCAAAAAGACACGAAAATGACAGAAAAATACACATAATTACAACAAGAACAGAAAAATAATGAAAACATAATGACTCCAAAAACAAACAAAATATCTACAAAAACAAGAAACAACACATAACAGAATAGCTCCAAAACTGTCAACAAAAATGCACAAAATGACAGGAAAATACAGAAAACAAGAACCAAATTACAGAAAGTGACCCCAAAAACGTACACAAATCGACAACAAAACTATTGAAAATATACACATAATTACAATAAGAACACCAAAATAACAAAAACACACATAATGACTCTAAATACACACGGAGTAAGGACTAAAAACAAAACAATTTTGCTCAGATTGGTCATTATTCTAAATGCTCTCGGATCAGATACAATCACATAGCCCTTGAGCAAGGCACCGAATCCCACTGCTCCCTTCATTGTAAAGCGACTTTGAGTACCCAGAAAAGCACTAAATAAAATTGATGTATAATAATTCTAATAATAATAATAATTTTTGTGGCTCCCACTGTGATAGAGTTGCCCATCCCTGGTCTACATCCACCACTGTTATGCTCCGCTAATACAGTTGCTGTTAATCGAAATACAGCGATGATGAACAGACTGTTGTGCCAGCCGTCAAGGCGTGGGCAGGCATGACCAAATGGGAGCCATATTTGGACTGCTTTGGGCCAAATGGTGTTGGGTTTCCGTGCGGCTCGTGTAACACGGGGAGGCCATTTGCCATCAGGGCCGGAGATCAGAGTTGTTGTTGAAAATGATCTGAGGATTGTGCTGGTTCTGAAATGAGACCCATATGGCTCTGTGGGGAAGGAAATCTAAACGCAATCAAGCAGACAATGAAACAAAAACATTCAGTTAAACATAGAGGTTGAAAAACATAAAGACACACAAGCAGGGACTCAAACAGAAACATTTGGAACCAGTTTAATGGGTGTGTTTTGAGTGTTTTTCTCAGTCAACCAATCAATCATGCAGCCGCTCCCCCTTCATTTTTATCACCTGGTATTGCTGGATTCTCATTGGTCACCTGAGGTAAAGACTGCAACGCCTCCTCCCAGAGGTTCAGTGACCTCCGCTCGCCAGGTTACTGTGAAACTTCAACAGCTGATGTTGTGACTCACATTGAATGGAACTGGATTCACTCGCTCTGCTTTTACCCAAAAACTATTTCTCTGCTTCTCTTTAGCCACAGCTGCAGTGAACACAGGGAAATGCTAACATGCTAACACACAGGTGTAAACCATCAGGGTGGGATAGTGAAGTCGGCACCAAGGGAAAACATATAATGTCGAAACATGCATGTATGCTGCATACTGGAAAATGTATATCTAAATACTTACTTGATTTAAATACTTACTTCTTAATGCCAATGATTGGTATTAGTATTAAAGTAAAAACTCAGGCTAAAACTTTAACGAGTTAATTGCGATTCATGAATTACTGAAAAACAATGCACAAAAAAAACAGTTTTTTTTTTTTTGCACTCCAAATAGCACGGAACCCTTTTCATTTCACGAGTTCCCGATATACCCATAAGACTACATACAAGAGACGGGAATACCTGAGGAGAAGTCGTTCCTGTGTTTTGTGAGCATTATATTAGTTTTTAAAAACACACTGTATCTAAAACAAAACCCTATTTGTGTCAGAAAGTCTGCAGATCTCTTCTAGGCGTCTTTAGCACCTTAATGCTAAACATATAGCAGCTCGCATGGACAACGGTCCGCTTACGAGCACGCAGTGTTGCCAGTCCTTACTCAAGATGACAGAGTTCAGAGCCAAAATTATATGAATTGATAACAAAGTCTCTAATTGTTTAGATCTTTTTTTTTTTTTAATTGAGTCCCACCACAAGTAAAAACGCTATTCCGTGTATGGGAATCCACATCCCACAATGCAATGCACAAAACCTTTTCAACAATGTCGATAAGAGAGTGTTTACAGTGGAGACCAAAATAAACTTTCGCGGAGCAATTTCACCCTTTTATGGGCAAAATTTTTATTAGGGGCAGATCTGGGATATTGAAAATCATGGAATTCAAAGGTTGCAGTAGCTCACTTTATTTTCCATGTTAGTTGTGTTGGTTGGTGGGGGGGGGGGGGCTTGCATTACAAAAAAACTAGCAGAACTAGAAAACTGGAAGATTCTAGTTCAAAAGTTTTCATTACAGTTAAAAAAATACAATTCTTAATATAATGCACATAATATACAAATATTTGAAGTGCCATAAAACACAGTGAAGGCACAAAATATCTATGAATTAATTTGTTGTTCTTTTAAAAATACTAAGTTTTTAATAAGTTTTCAATGAAGTGGTTCTAAACTTTTGAGACTTTAGGTTGGTTCCTCTTCTGTTGCGCAATCCTTCTTCACAATGTAAATGGTGAACGACACTGCGTCCAGCGGTTCATGTATGGTACTGCAGCAAAAATGAAGCAGAAAGCAGCTGCCAGCCTGATTTCATCATGAATTTACAACATTAAACGATGCGTCGACGCACATTTTTGTACTTAATCATCAGTATCAATTACGTTACTGATCATTTTTGCATTATTGTAATTGTTACACACATTGTGGTTGGCGCAAATCTCGAGACGAGGTCTATATATTTAATTCTATTTTTTCTTTTGCCCACAATTGCAAGAATCTCAAACTCCGCCTATGGCCTGAACATATTTTTTACGCGTTTGTGTCCCTATTTAAAATTTTGCCGTTATGCCTTTTTATTTCAACAAATGATCTTCAATTTATTGATTTATGAGGCCTACAGTACGTCGTTATTTGATTAAGAATATATAAAATACCTAAGCTTTGGGCTCAAATAAATATTAAATCTGTCTATTTCTGAAAATCTTTGATCCAGATTAATATTTTTTTCGTTATATACTAGTTTTGAAAGGAAAAAAAGACAACAACTTTCCAACGGAAAAATGTTCAGTCAATTTTGGCCAAATAGTAATAACATTAGAAGGATCATTCATCCAGGAGTGCGTGTTGTTGTTTCTACTCCAAGTGTGTTTAAATATACACTATAATAATTCCATTGTGCACAGTGCATGAGTGTCTGCTATGTGTGGTAGGGCTTTTGATGTGGTTAGAAAAAGTCTTCTAACAGGCAAAATAAATGCTGTTTTGACTGGGAATGCCTCAGAGCTCTGAGATGGGCTCCTATTGGTGCTTGTATACTTTGAGACTCAGCCAACCTTACTGTATACGCTGGAGGTGACGGTAGTTCACCGTTTCCCCCTAAACTACAAACACACGACTATCTGATGTGTGTTTTAATAAAAAGAAATGATGCAGGTGTGTAATTTTAAGTTAACCTAAACCTTCGCCCTGTGGTTCACCTCAAACACACACACACACACACACACACACACACTGATCCTGTGTGAGATGTGTTGTTGCTGCACATTCCCAGGTGTATGGTGATAAAAATAAATCCCAGCTGTACTTAACTCCAAGGCCTCTCTTGTGTCAACAACGCCACATTTCTATTTTCTGAGCTTGTTTTTATCGAACGTGTCGAGGCAATTTAGAAAAGTTGTAAAATATATTAATTTGGGCGTTTAGCATTGCACAGTTTGAACTCTGTGGGGGTTTTTTATACATGTATTCATGCATGTTCTCCCTGAGGTAAATCACTGCGCAATACTTCCCTAAAAACTTTGAGCCCATTTTTGTTTAATTTTAATCTTTTTTCTGCAACTACACCAAACTTGCCATATCTAAACCTATTTTTATCACTTTTTCTTGCCATATTTTTGCTCCATCAAATTTCAATACCTTTTCTGCACCTTTTTTCCCACTTTCAAGACATTTTCGGCACTAATAAACTCATTCCACCACTTTTCCAACCCAATGTTGCATATGATGACCCATTATTGCCACTTTTAACATCTTTTCACCATACTTCATGCTTATTTTTGCCAATTTAACCACAATCACAATCTGCCATGCCCATTATTTGCCAGTTTAAACTAATTGTCCCAACTTTTTTCTGCCACTTTTAAGCCATTCAAGATTTATCCTGCTTATTATTTGCCAATTTAAACTAATTCTTTTCAATATTGACACTTTAAACCCTTTTTACCACTTTTTCTGTCTGTTTTTGGCCACTCTGATTAGCAACTTTTAACCAATTTCTGTGGTTTTTAAAATCCCATTTCACCACCTTTTCCTCCATTTTTTGGTCACTTTTAAGCCATTTTATTTCTGATTAAAACAAGGATTTACATCTTTAAGATGACTATATACTATGGTGCAAATAATGGTAAACTTCATGAATAACAGTGGATATTATTCAGATGAATAAATAAATGTGGTTATCACAGATTCATAGAACAATGGACCATCATTTTGCTGACTTTGTGGATGGACCCCAAAAATCTCTCCCCTTTATTCCCCCTTATAGATGACCCTGTCTCCACATGACTGTTCTTCAATGTTCATGTCTGTGTTCAACCACCTTTAGCTACAGTGGGGGTCCCTGGCACCTTTATTTTGGGGGTGGTGGGCTGAAAAGGTTGAGAGCCACTGCCTTAGGATATAATTACCATATAAAAGAGAACTATGATTGGTCTCCCCGTCCTGTGTTACCCATTTATAACCCAGCAACTGTGTAGAACTAATGGAATCTCTTTGTGATGATACACACTCACTGGAATGGCATCCAATCAATTTTTATAGTATTCTGTGTTAAAGCATATGTTGTGATGTGAAGGGCATGCAAAGCAATGCAGAATAATTTATTGGGTGAAAGTATTTTATGAGAGACTGCTGCAGTAGTGCGCCAGAAAGACGGAGTGTGATTTCTCAATGTTTTCTGGCTCCTATAGTGATGACTGTTGTTGTTGTTAGGAACCTGTACTAAAACCTCTAACAAGAAACAATAAAACCACAAAAGAAATGTAGTATAACTCCTATTGATTTGCTTAGCTCACATGCAACAATCCACCATTAGGGTGAATGATGCACAAAATGTTTGCAAGGAAGACCATCAAAGGAAAGCCAAATGCAGTAAATATCTGCAGAGCTTTGTTTTGCACATCAAAGGAATCGTATCTATCTTAAAAGTGACTCTGCTTAATCAGGGAAAGCAGAGATGGGTGTGCCTGAGACTGCTGGTTAATGAATAAGGCAGACGTTGTGGTCACAAACGTGGAAGTCTAGTCTTTGGCCACATTACCAGTACACCCAGTGAGTATAAATTCAGAAGTGTATAAAATGTACCCTTCAAATTATTTAAGCCTCGGGGAAATGAGAGGCATGAACTGGTATTTAGAACGCAATCACAAACACATGTCGGTGACTCATTTTGTTATTGTGATTGTTTTATTAAGGATTTGCATACTCTCCAATCTTACCCTTTAAAAAAAAAAGTAAGAAAGAAAGAGAGAAATCTTGGAGAAAAGGTGTTCATTCTTCTATTTTGTTGTTGTTTTTGTATCTTCTTCTTCTTTTTTTAATTGTAGTGTTTTTCTGATTGAATGGTAAATTTCCTGAGCAGTAAACTTTCTCTTGGTTAGATCAAGGACTGGTTTCTGATCTGGTTAAGCTAATACAGAAGAAAAATATGCATTCTACAGGAGCTAGCCAGTAGCATTATATTGCTAAACTAATTATCACTCAACATTAAACACTGCCAAAGCTACGTAAAATTATAGATTAAGAATAAGATAAATGTTGCTTTTACATCTTTTGTGCAAAAAATATATACTGTATGTTAGGGATGTAATGATTCACTCAACTCCCGATACGATTCGATTCACGATACTGGGTTCACGATACGATTCTCTTACGATTTATTTTACAAAATGGGAATGTAGACAAATTTAGACAAATTAGAAAATACGGTACTATTTTCCTTTTATTTTTCATTGTCAAAAGAATTCCTTGATAAACTATTCAAAACAATGCAATTTAACTAAAAATAAACCTTGAATGAAATAAACAAAGGAATAATACAAATGAAAATGAAGCCTATTAATTTAAATTCTGGTTCTATAATAAACAATGCAAAACTGCATAATAGTTCTTTTTCTTTTTAAAAGTGCAACTGAAAATGTATTTTGTGCCTTAACAATTGGACTTTTAAAAAAAAAATTACGTCATATTTGTTTGGACCAGCAGAGGGCGCTGGTAACACAGTGGTCGGTTGGCATGCAGATATCTTGCAGTGAAGAAGAGAAGCTATGCTAGCAGACAGAGCTAATAGAAAAACGTGACTTTTACAGATATTCAAGTAATATTACAGATATTCTTTCGGTGTTAAAGGGGTAATAAATCATTTATTAACATATTTAAGAGTAGAAGGCGGCCAGAAAGAAAGTATTAGCAGACTCCGCCCGCCGCCTACACTTGTGGATAAAAAAAGTACTGCGATTCAATTTTCAGAAAATCGATATCAACCGTGATACCCATGAATCGATTTTTAACTGCCTTACGATTAATCGTTACATCCCTACTGTATGTTGTTTCACCTCATGCAGTAATTTTAAGTAATTTTGTGTATTTATCTCCTGAAAAACTGATTTGCTACATCTTTAGAAGGAAAGTAGGCAACGGGCTGTCCAGAAAGCTGCTAGATGTCGCTAACTAGCATGTTGTTGTCATCGTACAGTCGTAGTTAAAGGGAAATATGGTGGATGGGACAACGGGAAAATGGAAGAGTAACGAACCTATAAACCTAGGGTGACCAAGTTTATAGGTTTCCAAAGAAGAGGACACTCGGGCCGACCTCGGCATACTCAAGAAGTACTCGATGTTTTCTTGAATCTAGTGGCAAAATACAATATAGTAGATTAAAAAAAAAGTTGTTATTGTCAAACATTTATTGATCCAGAGATTGAACTTGTTTTACCCTTCACTTCTCCCAGTAGCTCCTTCATTTTCAAATCCGTCTCTGAACCTCCATGAAGGTTTTATCATTCAGGAGGATTTTCCTGCTAAATTGTTTTGATAAATCTACCAGTATTTGGTCTTTTTTAATCCATCTTGAACTTAAATCTTTCTCCTCTCTCTGCTGCGTGTGCCGATTTCGTCAAGACAGAGCGGCATTTTTAATTATTCTGTCACGTGTGAGTAAAATCACCCTAATGACATGATATTGGCTGAAAGGAACAACTGGAACTGGAATTTCTCAGATAGAGTCAATATTTCCAGAGTTACAGTCTTTTAAAATAACATAATCCCGAGATCTGTTTTGTGTTTTCATTAGTTTTTAAAATCTGGCCGTACGGTTCAGACAAGACTTGAAAAGAGGACATGTCCAGGTAGAACCGGTGTCACAGACTGAGTTTACCTCGTAATGAGATTGATTATGAGCATATATGCGTATGCAACCCTAACCTTAACCTTAACCTGAACCCCACCCATAACCTAATCCAATAAACTAATAAAACATGCGTCCGTTCACTTTGAAAACAAAAATAAACAAAACTGAATAATTTTTTTTTAGCAAAAATTCATTTTCCGGTAATGTGCATGCGCGCGCATATATGCTCATAATCAATCTCAGTATGAGGTAAACTCAGTCCGTGACACCGGACGTATGCTCACCCTAATAAACCAGGACAAGCTGCTAGATTTGGTGATTGTCACTCATTTATAATGAGAAAGTCAGCAAGTTGGCAACATGACTAGACAAAAAAGCAAATATGGTGAAAATGTAACAAACTTCAATTGATCTTTTAGAAAAAAAACACTGAGTAAAAGGTCAATGCAGCTACTGTAGCTAAGCTACTCTGTTTTGCACTGAGGCAAACCCGCTGCTCTTAGATTATCACAGTTGACAGAAGATAAGTTGTTACTCAATAGTTTACTGTGTACCAATGTGTCTATTTGACTTAACAAAAGGATTTGCTTTTGTAGTACTTTGTGTTCATCTGGTCATAATGAGTTTTTATCCAACAGTTATGGGAACATTCTTTACTTCCTGTTGCCCGATATTACATGAAAAACTAATGAAATCTTTGTTTTTTTATCAGTTTTAAGGGGAAATAGGTGAGCGCTGTTTGAGCTCTTGGCACGTAGCGAAAAAAACTAGGTTAATATTTTCCCGAAGCAGTAGTTGAAATGTACAACAACGATCACCAACCACAAAGATACCATGTTTCCGTGCATATCTCAGGCATGTTTATTCATGTCTATGTATGACCCTGAGATAGATTGCGTCAAAAGACCAAAAATGATCAGTTATTGATCCGTTTGGGTGCCTGCGTAGGGTTTGGCTATATGCTGAGGTCAGCAGGACGTTCCCACAAACCAACCCTGTGTAAACACAGCTGTCTGGATCTGTATGTGTGTAAGTGTTATGTGATGGGGGAGGCTGAACAGACTGGAGGTTAGTTGGAAAACAAGGGTGGCAAGGTCACTGCAGCGGGGCGAAGGGGGGAGGGGACGTATGGGTCAGACATCCTGAAAGAAACTCTTGTGAAGGGGGGGGGGGGGGGGTAAAAAGTTTCAGCTGTTCAAGGGTTAACGTCTCGAGCTAGAGGTAAACAACAGGGAAAGGCTGTGTTTATGGTTCACGATGGGATAGTAGAGAGCTTATCATGTGGTTACGTTCTGCTGACAATGCAAGAACACATAAGTGATTGTGTTTGTAATAGGTTCGAAGGAGCCTTGATCCAAGACCTTCATGCTACTTAAGGACCCTGGGAAACTACCAGAATGAGCCTGAGCCATGTGATAAACCTCATGGGAAAGAAAATATCATCTGAGGAATGAAAAGCATTGTTAGAAAGAAGTTAAGGAATGAAATAGAAAAAAATGATGAAAAAGGTTGTTTCAATGAGCAAAGGACCAGAACGTATTTAACCTTTGTTATTCTGGGTATTTGTTACATATGTTGTTTCACATACTGTAACTACTGATGAAGTAAAGAGTAACTAGACCCAAAAAACACTTATTTCAGCTGAAAACAAATGTATTTGAGCATGAAGTAGTTTTATTGATTGATTCTTCTGCAACGTGTTTGTCAAAGTTCAAATTTGGTGTATTTTTATTGGAATAATAGAGGAGTGATTGCCCTCCGTGGGTCAGCTTTTAAAATAGCATTTTGCTATTGGCTGAGAAAGGTGGTTTGTGATGTTTTGGTGGCTTCTTACGTCACCAACCACCACTGTTGGCCCCTCCCCTTCTATAAAAACTGGCACTTGTTGCCTCTACAATCTGTGGTGAGTAGATTGAATTAAGATAATTGTGAATAGAGAGTTATAGTGAATATTAAGTGGATAGTTAGCATAGCATAGATTGTTCTTTGGAGATTTTATGGTATAGACTGGGCGTGTCTTAACTGCTCCAGGAGCCCCGCCCATAATCAAGGAAGTTTTTTGAGTTTCCAGCCGAGACGCATCAGCCAAAACTTCAGGGTTTATTAATAATAATAATAATAATAATAATAATAATAATAATAATAATAATAATAATTTAAAAAGTAACTAATTATATATGTACATATGTAATATTTTTTTATTTTATTTATTTATTCAGTTCATTTCCGACATGGTTGCAATCACAGAATTTCACTTTGTATAGATATATATATACATGTAATTACATTCTATACGGAAATCACAGTTTGCGCAAGTTTTCCTTTTCCGAGTTATCATTATCTTGACAGTCCTTATGTTGACAGTGTTATTTATTACTTTTTACTTTTTATTAGTATGTATATATATATATATATATATATATATATATATATATATATATATATATATATATATATTATAAGACTGTGATGTAAAAATGTTGAAATGAGAAAGTCTGATGTATAAACATTCACCAGTGGCAGAAAGTTATTCCCCCCCAAAGTCATCCCTGTGTGATACTTAAAAAAGAATTATTAGCAGGAATTGCTGACGTTTATCCCTGCAGGAGAACAGAAGGCTGGTAGTTTTGGTCAGAAGGTCACAGGGCAAAGGTCAAAGGTCAAAGGTGGTTCAGAGGCAATGGAGAATAAGAAAGTTGAGCTCTTCAGAGGGTCTTTAAGAGTAGCAGTGTTGTGTGGTGAACAGCACACAAACAAAGAAGGAAAGAAATCTATCTGCAAAGTATAGGGACAATGGGCATTTTTATAGACATTTAAAAAAACAAAAAAAAGCACTCAGAGAACGCAAACTTTCAACAAACACCAAATCTCCTCTTTGTCAAATATTGGCAATTATGTAGATGAGTGATTATGATCGTTGGTTAAAATGTTGTCAAAATCCGTTCCGTACTTTTTACATAATCCAGACATAAATAATCAAACACCGTTGAAAATTTCTAATAATTTTTCTTAAAGCTTGTCCTCGTATTCTCATCATTATTTAGTTTTTACTGGTTATACTGGGATGTTTTCCTGGTTCACGGCTCATGTTACATATATAGCATGTTTTATAGGAGACAAGTTGGAAATGACTCACTCCTACACCTCATCTCTCAGTGGAGCTCCAGCCCACACACACCCACACACACACACACACCCACACACACACACACACACACACACACACACACCCACCCACACACACACACACACACACACACAGATCAACATTCCTTTTGTCAAAGACTCGTACATGTAAGTGCAAACATTTTTAACGTTAGGAAACAAACAATAACTTATAGAAGCCATTATGTGCAGCACAAACAGTCGACTATGGACACCAGAACACCTGCCACACAAAGATGGTCCCATGCCTCTCTTTTCAGAAACACATGGGGCTTTAAAGGAGCTTTAGCCACTGAGGAAAAGCCTGAGCAGTGTTTAAAGGAGGAGGATAAATATGTACTGCATGTACGTCAGACAGGGGCAACTGGCGGCCCTCGGTCTAATTTTATGCAGCCCTTAAATGACAGAAAAATACACGAAACAAAAGATACAAACAATTACAACATTGCCGGAAAATACAGTAAAAGACAAGAAAAACACAGAAAAGACATCAGAAACACACAAAAATTAACAAAACGACAACAGTAATACACCAAAATGCTCCAAATAACACAAAACAACAACAGAAATACACAATATGACACAAAACAATATACAAAATGACTCAAAAAAACAATAAAAGTACACAAAAAGACAAGAAAAATCTGAAAAATGACTCAAACCTACATTACTAACAAGCAAGCTAAAGGACAACACGAATACACAATATGACTCAAAATACATACATTTTACAGGAAAAATACACTATAGGACAACAGAAATGCACAAAATGCCTCATAACGAGCAAGACAACAACAAACATACACAGAATGACAGAAAAACACGCAAAATTACTACAGAAATTAACAAAACAATGACAGTAATACACCAAAATTACTCCAAATAACACAAAATGACAACAAAAATACAGCAAATGACTCAAAAATTATATGCAAGATTACAGAAAATGACAATAAAAGTTCACATAAAGAGAAGAAAAACACTAGAAATGACTCTGCAAACCAGCAACCTAACAAACAAGCAAAACAACAACAGAAATACACAAAAAACACTACACAATGACTCCAAAATACATACATTTTACAGGAAAAATACACAAAAAGACAACAGAAATGCACAAAATGCCTCATAACGAGCAAGACAACAACAAGCATACGCAGAATGATGGAAAAACACACTAAATTGATATTTAAAAGGAACTGATGTTTCTTGTAGTAATGCTGAGATCGATCATTAATCTAAATGCTGACATGAATGTACATATTGTGGCTCTTTGATCAAACAAGTTCCTCGCTGTGATAGAAGTTGCCCACCTCTGACATACGGGAATCATTATTGATGATGCTGTTGGGAATTTAAAAGTCAATATGAATTCAGAACAAAAAACAGACGACATGTTAGTGTTTTAATCAGAAAAACTATATAAACACAAACATACAGCTGTGCATTACGCCCTTCAGTAACCTGGGATATATAGGTTTGTGTGACTGAGCAGGATAAGATGGTATAAAGAGGATGAAGAGGTTTTTTTATGTTAATGACGTACAACACTCATGACATTTCCTACAGGGAAAAAAGCCTGAGCTGCTTAATGAGGAGTAAAACACAAAGTTTCCAGTCTGTGATGAATCCAAACACAACATTTGGCAGCAGCAACTCATGTGGGAGGGCAATGAATGAGGCAATGTTGCCTCCTACAGGTCACTGCAGAAAGCAACTCCTCAGCAAATCAGTAACTAGAATACATTCAGACAAATAATGGAAGATGTTCTTATTACAGAGGATCACAACCTTTTTCGGGTCGTGACCCCGTTTTGATATCACAAATATCCAGCGACCCCAGAGAATTTTGTTTTCCTTCTATAATTCATTTTTGATCACGATTATTCGGCGTAGCCAGAATTAGTGACAAGATATTTTTATACTGCATTTCATTTTAACTAGATTTATATTTGAGAAAGTTCAATTATAGAAAACAATTATTTGATATTTAGTCTGTGTGTGATGTGTTTTTGAAAAATGATAATTAAAAGAAAATTAAATAGAATTTGAATTCGTTTTTTACTTAGGTTTTTTTTTTTGGGGGGGGGGGGGGGGGGGGGGGGGGGGGGATCTGCACATTTAAAAAGGTTGGGACAGCAGCTTATAAAGGTGTTCTACATACCAACCAACACACCTGTTTAACTGGGTTATAAATAAAGGCAAGTCTATTATGGCTTCTATAAACACAGGTGTGGCTTTTTAAAACAATGGTACCTTCAGCCGGACTTTACACTGTAATTCCTTTTAGTCTGATACTGGCTGGTATCTGGATCAATGGTACCAGGAGCATTCCCACTTTTTTTTATCCCCATTAATAACCATACAGTAGGTCCAAATTTATTTCAAAAGATTGCGACAAAATGCTTTAATTCTGGTGCGATCTAGATGAAACTTGGTGGTGGGCATAAGTGAGTCAAATTTCATAAAGATTAATTATGAAGCAAATATGGGTTTTTGAAATGTTGCCAATGATGAGAAATAAAACATTTTTATGAGGGTTAGGGTTCTCCGGATCCCCTCCAAAATGTTATGTAATATTCCACGGCGTAAAATCGATCTTTGATTCAAATTTGGTAAAATTCTGTTTATTACTTTTGACGTTATCTTACTAACAGACAAGTAAACAATTCCAGCATGTTCATTTTGTCTTTTTTGAATAATATGTTGTGGGGGTTTTTTTTGTTTCCCAGGAAATTTACTTTGACTCCTGACGTGTTTCGACTGCCAACTGTCAGTCTTTCTCAGTTCTTTCTCGAGTTCTTTTTGGGCGGGGCCGACTTGACAGCTCTGTCAGGCTGGCCACGCCCCCTGTCGCCCATGGTCTCTGGAGAAGAAAGACACATCAAAGCGATCAGCAGACGCCTGTGAGGAAGACTGACAGTTGTCAGTCAAAAATGTCAGGAGATTAAAGTGAATTTCCTGGAGAAATGTGTGTGGATAAATAAAACGTTAACATATTTAGACAAATACACACTGATGAAAATATGACTTCCTAAGTGGCTTTAACTGGAATAGACAATGTTATTAGAATGTGATGTATCACTCACATAAGGAAGTAAAAATGAATTATTACCATCAGGGTTTGAATGAACTGAAGTCATGTGACATAGAAAATTATGAAGCTTCTTAAAGGAAAACAGGAAAGACAGCATAGCACGATAAGTGCAGCCACTTTAAAAATGACAACACACCAACACTGTATACTTTAATTTATTTAGGAAATTATATTAAAATTACAATCTTTGTTAAATTAGAACATTTTCTACTCAGGAAACTCCTACATTTATTTACACAGTTGTTCACAGTGAAATTGGTTCATTTGGTTTTCATCGTGGCGACATTTTGTTCAGAGTTTTCTTAACAAAAAAGCAAAAAACATTTCAACAAACTAAACAGATTACAAAAGAAACATATTAATCTGTGATTTAAGGCAAGGTAAAGAAAAAAAGATTAGGTTTTTAAAGAATTTTGGGTAGTGACGTCAGAAACTATGGAGGTAGATTTGTGTCTTTATTATTCAATCAAAAAAAAAAAACTTTTAAATGAAAAGAAAAACATTTTCTATCGAGAAAAAATACGTTTTTATTAAAAAAAAAACCTTTTCATTAAAAAAGTTTATTTTAATATAAAAAACAAAAACGTTTCAATAGAAAAAAAACATTTTTAATAAAAGAAAACAGTGCTCAAATGCAATGTCTTTGTTTGCATATGAACACTTTTTCTTTGATTGAAAATAATTATGTTTGAAGCTTTTTTTATTTAAGTGTTTTTTTTTTTGTTTTTTTTTTTTAATTGAAGTGATTTTTTTTTTTTTTGATTAAAAAGGTTTTTCTATTGAATAATAATAATGAAGACACAAATCTACCTCCATAAGACACAGTGCAATTATTGAAACACAATCCCAGCAAGTTTTTGTTGGGGGAACTTCCAGAATGGATTATTTCCATCTGTGGCGACACTTTCTACGTTCACACTCCAGTGAGGATCTGAGGGACGGCTTTCCTCGTTCCCGTTTGTGTCTTCCGCTCTCACGCTAAAAGGCTTCAGAGTCACAGGTGTAGAAAAACGACCCGTCAACTCCCTCCGAAGTGCAAACGCAAAAAAATGTTTGTGAGGCCAGGAACGGCTGGGGGTGGGGGGGCGTGGCGTGGATCAGTCGTGTCTCTGGGGAATACATCCTTCCATTTCCAGGACGTCAGGCCACCCGTCAAACTTGTTGGTCTCTGCCTTGTTCTGTATGTGCTGAGGGGGAAACACAATGTCACTGTGTGAGATCAAATTAGAAACTGGCCTCGACTGCGGTTCCACCTACACTGAGACATTCTGGGCAAACACTCCAGCACAAAGGGACACGTTTACACTGATTCGTGACTGGTCACATGATCAGGGCCGTCTGCACTCAGATAACATTCACTATGTTGAGCAAAAAACAATAACTCTCACTGTAACCTCTGATACATATTTTTTCTTTTCTTTTTGTTAAATAGGGGATTATTATTGTTGACAAAATAATTACATTTTCTTAAAGGAACAACAAGACAGTGGCTGTGTTTGAAATGTCATACTAACGTATTACTCATACTAGAGCTAGGCAAAAAAATGGATTTAAACGATTTATCAAATTTGTAAGTAAAAACTTTTTTTTTGGCAAATTCAAGTTTAAATATATATATATATATATATATATATATATATATATATATATATATATATATAGTATATATATATAATTTTTTTTTTTTTTTCCACCACAGTTTTTTCAAACTTTTCCGCGTTCCGTCCTTGTGGTTTACCGTAGCGCGATGTGAGCCAGCCCCCTTTTTGTTTACATGTGTTTACCCTCTGAGTAGGCTATATGTGTTTAATTTTTATTCGCACTATGCTGAGATGCTAAGGGTTTATTATTTTTTTAATTGTAATGTTACATGTTATAAAATATGTAGTTATCTGATTTCTTAATCAGAAAATTTAAGCTACTGTGAAGTTACTGTCACACTTTTGCCTAAACCTGGTTAAAGCTTGAAATTGTTGAATGACAGAGACTCATTTACTTTTTATTTTGGGATTATTCTATGCATTTTAACTCTTGAGGACAATCACAGCAATAAAGTTGCACTTTTGACAATATATCTGATGTCTGCAGTCATTTTTAAGTGCATTGAAGAAAAAAAATCGAATTCAAATTAAAAATTTTCTTTAAAAAATGAGATTTTTTTTTTTTAGGCAAAACTGACCAGCCCTAACTCATACTAAGTCTAACATCAAAATGAGTATGTAGTACGTTCACATTAGATAGTATGAAAAGATTGAGTAAGCGAGAAATACCTGGATGTATAATATATCAGGACATTTTTTTAAGTATGCACGGTGGGCACATCTCGTCATACTCAACCGTCCCATGATGCATTGCGAGAGGAACATAAAATGGTCCTGGGACCGGCTTCAAGCTAAAAGTGAAACATTTCCTTATCAAAAAAAATAAACCAATAATGACACTTTGTCAGTTTTTGGCCACTTTTACTCCATTTTGTTTCTGATTAAAACAAGGATTTACATCTTTAAGATGACTATATACTATGGTGCAAATAGTAATAAATGTGTTTATCACAGATTCATAGAACAATGGGCCATCATTTTGCTGACTTTATGGATGGACCCTAAAAATCTCTCCCCTTTATTCCCCCTTATAGATGACCCTGTCTCCACATGACTGTTCTTCAATGTTCATGTCTGTGTTCAACCACCTTCAGGTACAGTGGGGGTCCCCGGTCTCTGGAACCTTTTTTTTGGGGGGGTTGCGGGCTGAAAAGTTTGAGAACCACTGGTCTACGTTGTCTCCCAACGGAGACAGGAGGTGAAAAATTGATATTTCCTTGTTTTTCTGCTGATTTTCTACCCAAAAGGCAGTGCTACGCACACAGCTAAAGTGTTCTAAAGTGCTCTGTTAACTTTCCTGTGTTGACCCACCCATAAATGCACACTTTAAATCAAAATGACAGTTGTTCCACCCTGGGACATGAATAGAACATGTTACCTGCTCAAAAGGACTCTTGGTTTTGATGCCTTTGCCGCCAACAAAAATCCAATTATCACGAAAAGCCAGATTAGTGATGGAGGAGCTGCCCAGCTCGGAAATCATCTTCCTGGCCTCATCGTTGAGTCTGTTGGACAGAAATGTGTAGTATCACAGCACAAACAGCTCTAAATATTCTTTAATGTTCTATGGTTTCATACTTGGTTGAAGAGTCGTCGAATGTAGCCATCATCACAACTGTGCCTTCCTTAATATCATTCAGGAAGGCAATCAAAGGAGCCACATCTAAACAGTTCAACAGTTAGCACCATGCTAGTGTTTTTAATGAAGGATCAGAAGAAAGAAGCTCTTAGTCCACTCACCTCCTGCCCACATGTCGAAACTGTCCGTCTTTGTTACTTCTCCTGTTTTACCTGAAACACAATCAGTTTGTTTATGTGAACACAAATCCTAAGGTTGAAGTCACAGAAACGCTCTGACACGTATTTACTGTCATCACCGATAGGGCTGGGCGATATGGACCAAAACTCATATCCCAATATTTTTCTCAAAATACTGATATATAATATAAAATACTCCATATTTGTAAATCAAAAGTCTTACCAGAAAGACTAAATTTGCTGATGTAAAATGCCACTCAGGCACATTTATTATTAACAAGCATTTGCACAATGTGTGCCACTTTTGGCTTTTTCTCTTATAGGGACAGCACGTGTGAGTGAGTTCTTTAGTGTGGCTTGTTTAGGGGAAGGTGTGGGTTAGGACGCACTCAGTAATCCATCTGACTGTGCTTTTCATGCTGTTCTGAAAAGTAGCAATAGCAGCAAGTGCTTTAAAAGGGACATATCATGTTAAATCCACTTTTTTAGCCCTTAAATGCATTTTGTTGTATATTTAGAGTGTTTAGAAGTACAGAAAAGTTCAAATTAGTCTCTTCAGGTGCTTCGCTGATATCTTTATTATCTGTTTTGGTAATATTCGATTTTTCGATTCTCTATTACGTTTTTTGAACAATAACGTCACAGTATTTGCAGCGGAACTGCCAAATTAGGACATCAACTCCAGGCCCAACACTTCGAGCAATCCGCCATTTTTATTTCTCGCTTTTATTTTGTAGTCCAAGCTCAAGGATGCAGAAGTTACGAGAGGATAAGTCAAAATGTTGGGTTGTTGGATGTAGTAACCCACACACTTCATTACACCGTCTCCCAGCGTCAGAACCTTTTCAAAGTGCCTGGTTGAGTTTTATTTTTCACTGAAATGTACCCACATCTGTGGGTAAGGTCATTTTTGTGTGCGCGCAGCACTTCAAGGATGACTGCTTCAGCAACCTCCACCAGTATAAAGAAGGATTTGCCAAAAGACTTTGTCTGATTGAGGGTTCAATTCCTTCTATCTTTGGAGACGACAAACAGAGCACTTTGGTAAGCTGTAAATAACGCTAAAAAGTGTGATGATAAGACGTCCCTGTCATTGTTTTGTTAGCATTAGCAGTTGCACCGTTAGCGCTGTGTGCTCGTTTTAGATCCTTGATGATATGGCCTACGTGGTTTAATTTAAGTCTAAAGTTTTCATTAGTCATTTCATTTTGCCATTTTTTTCTTAAAATGCATTTCGTGACGTTAGCTTGGTGCTAGCATTAGCTCGGTGCTTGTGTTAGCTCACTTATTAGGGTTCTGCAGGTTCATCATCTTCATTTTCATCTCGCTCCGCCGGGTCAGACTCTGGCTCGAACATGTAAAGCTGGATGGACAAGTCTTCCGTTGTTGACATTTTGTAAATAACCTCTGAATAAAAAGTTTCTACGCCGCTAAATAATCGTATCTCTTCTATCAAACTACAAAAATGGCCGAACAGGGTGGAGTTGAACCGAGTGTCACCTCTGCAACCTGGAGAGGGGGCGGAGTATGAAGTGTCTCATTTGCATTTAAAGAGACCAAAACGAGTTGCTCTCAGAAGCACATGAGAAAAGGCCTGTGGAGCTATAATAATGAGGAACTCAGACCCAAGCATTGCAGTTCTGCTTTATATAGACCACAACTGTATGATTTATATGTAAAAAAGGAAGGATTTAAAGGCATGATATGTCTCTTTTAATATAAAATAAGCTAAAAAATATTTATCGCCAAAATCAAAAAGTCCATATAGCTTGAATCTCGATATATTCAGGTCAATTTTATGCTAAAATGGCTTTCCGTCGTCAACAGTGTCTGTCAAAGGTAGTATTTTACCAACAGAAAACTAGCTTTAAAATTCAGCTATATTGATAAAATCGACAATTTTCATATTGCGTATAGTAAAAGCTCAATATATTTCCAGATATGGTCCAACCCCATGGTTAAAGGCAACGTACCATCAACCAGAGCAATATTGATTCCTCGACCAACGTTGTTCTTGACGCCGCTCATTATTCTGAAAGCAAAGGATGACGCACAGTAGAAAGAGTGGAAGTAGAAAGTGTAGCGTTGGTTAGCAGTATTTAATAGTCAGGTTTCACTTTGAATATCATGTAAACTTATATCTTTAAAAAAATAGGCTGATTTAAGAGGGGTTAATCTGATCATCATTTTTACATTAAAGCTGTTCGGGATGATAATTTTTTAAAATTCAGAGAATGACAGAGTAGGCCTCATAGGTCAATAAATCAAAGGTAATTTGCTCCAAAGTTTGTTTTGATCTCCACTGTAAACACTGTTTATTGATATTCACGGAAAGGTTTTGCACAATGCATTATGGGATGTGGAGTGCCTGAGACAGATTCATGGAAGTGTTTTTACTTCATTTTTGCCGAGCAAATGATCTTCGGTTTAATACGTTGAAGTTTAATTTATTCAGACACCTTTTTCAGGAAATGTACTTTGATCTCCTGACATGTTTCGACTGAGGAGATCAAAGTCAATTTCCTGAAAAAAGTTTGTCTGAATGAATAAAACCTCAACATATTGTTTCTGGGATTCCGTTAATTGATCAATGGGGTCGACACTATGTCTTTATCTGATAAATAATTAACATCCCAAAAACTTCAAATATAACATTTGACTATTATTTGCACATTTTTTTTTTACATTTTTGTTCATTTGATTCATAAACAAAACTTTGAAACTGTTTTGCCAAAATGTAAAACAACACTTATTGGGAATATGAAGCAATTGCTCCAATTCATTTTTTGAGAAGTTGAAATAAACACTTAAACTCCTTACAGTTTGTCCTCCAGACAGAGGCGAGGCCCGACCACGCTGGCCGCTCCGCTGGCTATTTTGAAGGCAAAGTGTCCCTGCGGACAAGCTTTGGAGAGACCACACTTGTATCTGATTGGCTTTGGCGCTGTGAAAGGAAAAAAAGACAAAAACCCTCCATCAAACCCTCGCCTAATATCAGGTAACAGTTCAGCTCCAGCACACAGGCCTCATCACTGACTAAGAACAACAACAACCAGCTCGACTATCTGAGGATCTATTGATACTGGAAGCTGATGGTGGATCGCTGGTAGGGATTACCATTCTTTGGTTACAGGACAAAACACAAACACGAGCTTTCAAAATTACACACTAATGTCGAGATACTCACTGATGGCAGAGAGGGAGTTTTTTACTAGAAAAAAAAGAGAAACGGTTGGAAAAAGAGGTTAGCAAAGTGCATTCTGGGAAAAAATCAAAAATGTTTAAGAAACTGTTTTTAAAACTATGGCCGTGTTCGAAATGACAAACTAACATATGACTCGTAATACGTTTGACGTCAAAATTAGTATGTAGTGCGTTCATATTAGATAGTATGAAAAAATTGAGTATGCGAGAAATACCCAGATCAGAATCAGAAAAAACTTTAACTATCCCCGTGGGGCAATTGGAAAGGCAAAGAGCGGCATATAAAGAAAACTAAATAAACAATAATAATAATAAATGAAACAACACTAATAATAATAATTATACACACTTCGCAGGAGGTTGTAATGTAAACTGAAGGTGCAAAGGAATGATAAGGTGATAAATGCTTCTGAATAACTAAAAAGAAAAATTATAATGATGAATAACAAAGTAAGTACTGTATATATACATGTATAAACTGATTTTTTTTTTTAGGACAGTGGCAGACCAGCTGTCAGATACTCTGAGTAGTGGTAAAAAAGAGTGATTATATTAACCCTTCAGTGTTCAGGAGGACAACAGCTTTGGGGAAAATGTGGCCCGACCTCTGGGTCTTACAGGCTTGACAGCGTAACCTGCGTCCTGAAGGAAGCAGCTCATAGAATGAGAACAATGTGTGAGATGAGCCTCTGAGAATGCGAAGAGCTAGGCCACGTCTGCTGTTCAAACACAGTCCTCAGGTTCACTAATCCTCAACCACACCTTAACAATGCTGTGCAGGCGGTTGTGATGTCTACTGTACTGTATGGGGACTAGGGTTGGGCATTGTTTGAATTCGAACAATTCTGATTCTTTTAAGAGGAATGGTCAAATAAGCTTACATGTTTTAAATGAGCTGCTAACCAGAGGTGTTTCTGGATTGAATAGTCTGAATCTCTCCATGAGTTTTAATTCTATGAACTTTTGACTTTTCATTAACTTTACTGGGAATTTCTCACAGGGCTGTTTTGAACTAGTATAAAAATAACTTTAATACAAATATTATACATTTTCTTTTCACAGGAGCTTTATTTTTTTTAAAAACCTCATGAATACACATCCTGAGTGTTTGATGCTACATGTACTTAAACATAGTACTGTGCTTCCACTGATGTGCTAACCTGGTTTTTTTCCGTGCTTCCTTTTTTTTCTTCCATTTTCAGCTTTCAATATCTCAGGAATTCCATCACATAGGAAACTGAAATTTGGTATCATAATACAGCTCCACATACTCTATCAGTATATACAAAAATCCACACATACCTCCCTCACTAAATTGGCCATATCTCAAAAAGTATTCAGCCAATCAAACTAAAATGTACACATTGCCTATTGAATAATCACTGAACAATTGGTTAAAATTTCCTAAATTTGTAAGACCTAAATGCGTGGGATGTCCTGAAAATTTGTTAAATTAACATGGAATGCACCATACTGGAGATTTATGGATCAAATGAGCACACGTTGATAGTCTACTTGGTCACGTTCTCGCTTAAAATGTTTTCAGAACTTTTTTACAGGTGGTGAAAAAACTGAGATATTTAGCCTCAATGTGCTTTAGGTTTTTGTCATCGTAGGTTCGAAATGCATCTTGGGAAACTTGGAAGTAAACTTGGAAGTATACTTCAGTGGGAACAATCATCATCCTAATCATACTTATAGTATATAGTAGACAGTATATACTCATTGAGTTTGTAGTTTATAGAATGTTAGTGTGCCATTTCTAACACAGCCTAAGGGGTCAAGACTAATTTTGTGCCACATTGCAGTGACAATCAGATTACTCAACAATACTCACAGAACAAGTTGCTGATCTTATACTTCGGGTTTGTCTCCAGCAGTTGGAAAGCCAGAAAAACGACTAAGAACAAAGCTCCAAGGAGCGCTGTTAACTTCAGAACACCTTGACAAATTAGATCACACAAAGGCATCTGTCAGCATCTTCATGTCATGCACGGCCACAGGATTCATACAGTACAAACTAGCAAAGCTGCACTACAGACATCATCGATACACGCAGCGATTTTCAGAAATGTTTAAACAACTTCTTACACATCAGATTCCTACAGCTGATAGTTACATGAGTTCCCTCATAATATTGTGAACACTAAGGATGCACCGATCAATCGGCCGGCCGATCTTCTTTGGTGTTCGGCGGATTCTTCTTCTTCTTGTCGGCGGACTGGATATCGAAAGTAGGAATCAAAATTGAAACATTTTAACGATTCCGGAAGAATCGGAAAGTTAGTCCCAGGACCAATCGATACGCGATACTCGGCCGGCCGATCAATCGGTTCCGATTTCCCTTATTTTGGGGAATTGCCGATCAGCCGATCCTTGCATATGAAACCGATCTTTTCTGCCAATCTTTTCTACCTCCACAAATGTCTTAAAGTCAGGCATAAAGTCAGCCACTGTCCCGTTTTGCTGTTAGATGACTGACAGGCCCACCCACAAGGTCATGTGTGCATGTGTGTGCGTGCGCATGCCTCTGCTACACAGGATAACAACAACAACACCCGGAGCACAGTTAGCTTAGCATGTCGGCAGTATGACACAAAAAAAAAAAAGAGAGCAAAGGATCGCAATTTGTACTTCCTGTAAAGCGGAAATAAGTCTTGGTGCAGCTGCAAACTAAACGCTACCATATTCATTTAGGAAATCACCACACCACTGAGTATGCAGCATTTGAAACTAGCAATCAAACTAATGCTAAAGCTAATGGAGCAAAGACCGAGCGGTCTGCTGAGAGCGCTTATCAGCGAAAAGAGCAAAGCGACAACGAGGAAAATAATGTTCAAGGCTTTGGATTTGAAGAAAAACCTTCCAATAATGTGGTGCAATGGATCAATAAACTCACGGTTAAAACAACACGTTTATATTGTTTCACTAGTATTGATCAATGTTTTACAATAAATTAAGATTAGAACATTCAAGGTGTGCTGTCATTATTATTTTTTTAATTTATTTTTTTTTTTTTTTTTTTTAATCGGGATCGGCAGGTCAGGCTTTTAAAACCAGTGCACCCCTAGTGAACACTAAGTAAACAGCGCTTTGTACCCTTACGCTACAAACCTTTCACATTAAGAGCTTCAGTTAAAAAATACACACTTTGGATACAAAACAAAAGATCATGAACATGTTTATTGAGCTTTATAAAACATTTTTATTATTAAAGCTGCTACCCTGATCATTTTTTTTTATTAGATAGTGTATGCCTCCGAGAACAATGAAGTGAACATCATTTACGACACAATCCAAGGAAAAAGAAGGGAATGGCTGCTTGAACGTTTGTTTATATCTTTACCACAAACAATATGTTTGTTGACATTTTCCCGCATTGCATTATGGAATTTGGAGTCCAGTAACGGATGCATAGAAGTGTTTTTACTTCATTATTACCATCCTACCCCTCCTTATCAGGACCTCTCCTACAGTAGATTATTTTTAATACTTGTATGATGTGAATTGTACTGTGTGATTGTATAAATACAAACAACAAAGTGTCTAGAGTTCCGGACCCAGATCTCAGACAATCCTGGCTATAGTTCCGGCACTTAATGTGCGCATGTGCAGTTCGGTCACTGCCGGACCTTTTCTACATAAGCGTAATGTGCCCACAGTACTACTGCATTAGGATGGCCAAGTGGCCTAAGGCGCTAGAGTCAAGGATTTTTCCTTCCGCTGATGTGGGGTTGAATCCCACTTTCTGACATGTTTTTTTTTTTTTTTTTTTTTCCATTTTAGCATATTTAATGCGGCATATTCCACCTTTAAAAATACAAATACATTTTTGGGTATTTCCTGCGTTAGGTGAAGGAATGTGTTTTCTCGATGAGACCCCCCGGGGGATTCAGGGACCCCCCCCATTTGAGTAGGGAATCAAAGGCAGGCACGGGCGCTTGCCTTTGATGACGCTTGTTATTCGTGTTCCTCTCTTCCTTGTGCCACTCATCAAAAAGGTTTTGTGAGTTTGTATCAGTATAATGCCGTGTCAGTGCAGTGTTGTAAATATGGGACGAGGAACAGCGTGGGGGGGATGGTTGCACCATCTCCATTCTGTGTCTGTTTGGACACCCCGTCTTCAATTCATGTGTGGTGTGGTGTGGTGTGGTATGAGGGTTCACAGAACTGCCAGCTGAGGGACAGAAGCAGGAGCCTGTCTGGGCTTCACCACAACTCAGGTTAGGGTTAGAGCTAAAATAAACTGACAGAACTATAGCTGGAAAGAGATGGGTCCGGCAGTGACGGAACTACCGGCATTCTGCAATAGTCAGGATTGTCTGAGGTCCAGGTCCGGTGTCACGGTCTGAGTTTACCTCCATACTGAGATTATAACCCTAACATAATCAAATAAACAAATAAAACATGTGTCCGTTCACTTTGAAAACAAAAAACAAACAAAAATGATTTTTTTGGGGGTTTTTTTTTTCGGTAGTTCACGTGCATATACAATCTCAGTACGATGTGAAATCAGCCTAAAAACAAGTGAACATAAATACCTTGAATCACGATATATTGCCCAGCCCTATAATTTAAAGACAACTGACGCTAGCACAGATCAACCATTGGCTTCCTACTAGTTCATAAACTATCAGACAGGAAGTTGTGCACATCTTCATGTTTGCGGTAGTTCCACACCTTCATTTTGACAGGTCTAGCTGTTGTTTCCTCTGAGCTCTAAGTCATTACACTTTGCTTTAACTCAGTCTTACCGTTAGCTCTGAACATGTTGGATATTTCCCCGCCACGTTGTCCTCACTGTAAAAACCTGTAGTGGAGATAAAATATGTTAACGTCGCCATGTTTATTTATTAATACACGTCCCGTGACGTCACGTTGCACTGCCAAATAAGTGTTACGTCGTTTCGATGGTGTGAATAAAGTCAGTGGTGGATGGTCCTAAGATGTCGTAAAAATACTTGGTATTTTAGAGTTCGCTGTGTGCGTTAGATTAACGCGGACGTTCCAGTGATTTGTGAGAGTGACTCTTAACTTCCTTGTCCAGTGTGTCCAGCTGTGCTAACACACACACACACACACACACACTGTGGCTATAAACCCACAGCCGAAGCTGGTCGGCGGTAATCACGGTAACCGTAACGTGCAGGTGTAATTTGGAGCTTACCTGTCCGGTAACCACGGTAACCCCGGTCTCGCGCGGTCGGACCAACGTAGCGACGTCAACTGAGCCTCACGAGCCGAGTCATGACAGCTGTAGAACGGATGCGTTCAGACAGCGAGAGGTCACACTCTGACCGAAAAACAGGAGACGAACAGACGCGTCGGGTAATAAAGGTCGTCTATTTCAGCAGGGGTTTATATAAATGTTCACTTTAAACGAGTGCAACACAATTACGGGATGTATCTTTACCGGTGATCCGGTTAAATGAATCTGTCCCCACACAATTAAAATCTCTATTTTCTTTCAGAATAGTGTTTGTGTTGGTTTTGTTATCTGACCAGGGGTTTAAAACTGAAGGTTAGCCACAGGTGCGTGATTTATTTTAGGTTAACAAATGGTTATATCTTGATTTTATTTGTCATTAATCATTAATAGCTTCTGTAAAAAAAAAAAATAAATAAAAAAAAAACAACTCTATTTCAATAGTTGTTTTTTTTTTTTTTTTTTTTTTTTTTAGAGCTATAGGGAGCCATTGCAAAAGAGTCAAAGAGCCGCATTAGGCTCCAGAGCCGCAGGTTGCAGACCCCTGCTCTAGGGTGTACATTTCTCATCTGAATACAATTATAATGAATACAATAGAGATCAATTATACCATTTTTTTTTCTATTTAAAGTGAAGAACTCTGCACTCCGGTGTGTTATCTGACTGTTTTAGCGATCACTGTATTGTGTATTGTATATGGAAAATTAAACCTCCATGTCTCCCCCCAAAAATTATTAAAGTTCGTAGAACAAAATGGTTAAACAGTGAAAACTTTATTAACGATATTTTAAATATTAACTGGGACAGACTTTATTTAATACCTAAATTGTATATTTTTTGTATAGTATCATGAAAAATCATTTCACATTATTTACAACTTCCTTTAAAGAAACATAACAGATATAATACGTGTTCAACTTTTATTGAATGCATGTGTTCATTAACTCGTACACGAGTCAATATTATATTAACAAATGTTTGAATCTAAAATATACTTTAAAATTTCATGTTTTACATAAAGGAAATTTGTAATTTTGTGTCTTAAAAAACGGTTTGTAATCTTTTACTCCAGCTTTGATGCATTTGAAGTAGTTTTTTTTTTTTTTCAAACGAGTGAGACGTCGCTGCACTGCTCTCTTTGATAGCGTCACCAAACCTCCTGCTTTTTTCTTCGACTGTTTTCGGAAGCAGATGTGACGCCATTACTCCCCCCAGTGGACACATCTGGACACATTTATTTATGCACACTATCATTGTCAATTCAGATTTATTGAACATTAAAAAATAAAAACACAAAAAAAAAAAAAAAAAAAAAAAAAACAATTGCTAAACAACAAGGAAAGGAATTAATATTCTGAGAGTATAAAATAATGTGTCATAGGAAAATAAAATAAAAAGTGTAATAAATTAGTACATTCAACACATTTATATTGAAAACAGTGTTTTGGTTTGAAAGTATTTTATCTCCAGATGAATTATAGGAATTACCCATTACATATGTCAGGCAAGAAGATCATGTTAAAGTAAGAAAATAAATGTTATCTTCAAAACTAACAGTCGAAAGCCATTTCTAAGACAAAAACAGAGCGACACATTAAATTACATCATCTGAATGATGGTGACAGGCTGTGTCGTTGCTGCTTATGCCACTTTTTCTGTCCGTTGCGATGCCATTGTTGTCCTCCTGGATCTGGAGGTTGGAGAAACGATACACGGGCGTCCTGATGCAGTATGAAAAACAGTGAAATCAATTTTCTGCTTTTAGGTGTAATCATAGCAGAGATGTGCACCCGACTCACCTGTTGTTATTCACCACCCTCCTGACAGCAGCGACTGCAGAAACAATGGCAATCAGGACGATAGATCCTGCTCCTGCACACACCAGGATCAATACCAGCCGTTCCCGCTGGAAAATACACACAACTGGTTTATTTACTTGCAAATGCATGCAAAAAAAAAATGAAGGAAAAAAACAGGAAGTTACTGACCGGTGTATCAAAGTGTGTTACTGAAGATGTGGACCTTCCTGGTGAAGCAGGGCTTGGTTTAACACCACAGGGTCTGATAACAGTGTGCACTGCGTCCTGGAGAGTGAATCCACCCTCACACCTGTCACTCGGGACTTTGCGGTACCTTTACACAACCAGGGTTTTAAGATCACTGTTTAAACTTTAAAGAGTAACTAAACCCCAAGCCCACTTTTTTTCTACTGAATACATATGTATTTGGGTAGGAAGTAGTGCTGTTGATTCTGTGAGGGACTGGCACCCTGTCCAGGGTGTACCGCTGCCTTACACCCATGTTCAAGACTTTTAAAAAAGAGCCGAAAAAATGGTTAAAAGAAAATCAGTCAAGTGATCATCGATAGCAGTTTTTATCAATAAGAAACTGCTTCGTTTGTTCGTAAATAATGTATTTACATGTCTGTATCTTTTAGTGTCATTGTCTGAAATGTATGAGGACTACGAATGGAAAGTAGCTCATGGCTAAATCTGGCTACTGGTGCAATGTCCTCTCCAAATAAACAAATAAAACAAATACATGGGCACCAGCAGATTCCAATGGACCTGAAAACAGGAACAAAAAGGGTCAGAAAATGGATGGATGGGTGGATGGATGGATGATTAGACGGATAGTGCTGTTGATTGATCCTAGTCCAACTTTTAACATTTTAGTAAAAGTACTTTAATTTTGTGTATTTAGTTGTAAAATGTCAGAGTGACACTGGCTATTACAACGCAGACACTTTGTGTGTGTGTGTATTCCCGTCTGTCTTTGTGTGTGTACTTCTTGTTGCTGTATCCCTCCCCCCCTAGTGGCAGGTCAGCAGAATGCAGGGGTTTATTTACTCTTTAAAGTCCATGTAAAGCAGAAATATTTGTCACACCACAGAAATATGTGTCATTTACCACTGAGCCAAATTTGAAAGATGAAAAAGGTCGTTAAGTATTAAAAATGAGGTCTCAAAATCATCAAAAAAAAATCACTTCTATCTGCTCTGAAACGCTGGGAGCATGCCAGTTAGAGGCGCTGGAACCACACCCATGTGCGGGAAGGGCACCGCCTCCGTGTACTAACCCTAACCCTATGGGAGAGAGCAGTGTGAAAGTGGCTCCAGCATCAATACTGCTTCTCCCATTGGTTTTCCAAAAGTGCTCGGATCGGGCCAAACGAGGTGTCAGCGGTAAGGTCTGCTCCGTTTGAGTCTGAATATGTGCATCCCTCCCGGGTACACTCAGAACTGCGCCCGTTAGAGGCGATAAACAAAATTGCGGTGCAAAAAAAGTGGGCAGTGGCTATCCATACGGTTGCCGTATCTATATACCGACATTCTATCCATACACAGCGCCCCACGTGATAGGTCAGTCATTGGCCGGTTTGACAAAGACTAAACCTTACTCTAAACCTAACCCTAACCCTAAAAATTGTTGCGATATTGGGTTAAAACCTAACCCTAACCCTGATCCTGATCCACTTCCACAAACGTTTCTGATGAATGTGCACAGTTTGGTGGAGTGCGAATGTCATGCGCCGGCTCGTGCCTTGACTTTGATTCCCTATTCCAAACTGAATGGTCCGAGGACTATTTATGCTAATGATGGCTCCGTTACGTAATGAAATTTGAAACACAGTTTGTGAAGCCTAGCTCCACAATTAAATTATAAATGGTTGAATGGTCTTTTACGTGTTTTAAGGAAATACATTTATGACCTATTTAATGTGTTTAGAAGAAAATGGCAGAATTGCTTTACACGGACTTGAAGAAAACAGTGTTCGCTCGAGTAAAAGAGGAAACCTACCCCGCCGTCAGAAGCTCATCCTCCTCTCCGTTTAAACAGATGTCCAAGGTTTTATTCTGG
This sequence comes from Gouania willdenowi, assembly GCF_900634775.1. Taxonomy (NCBI): domain Eukaryota; kingdom Metazoa; phylum Chordata; class Actinopteri; order Blenniiformes; family Gobiesocidae; genus Gouania; species Gouania willdenowi. The sequence goes on from NC_041049.1 coordinate 8,351,767, forward strand.
GCGCTCGGCTGTCGCACACACTCCGACGTGTTCACATCTCGATAGTAGCCATAGTCACTGAAACATCCAAGAGAAACCAGCTTTAGGTTTAAGTCAATGGGAAGGTGAAATACTTCCCACCTCTTTTCAGGTTGCATTCAAACCAATATCTGAGAACATTCAAGGAAGTCTAACATATTTGCGCGTGCTTTTATTTTGCAATCAAAAAGACTTCTAATTTCTCCAATGAATTGCTGAGACAAAAACACAATTGACTTGAAATGTAATCAATTTTGGGGAGAAATATCGAATTTTAATTATGTCGTAAAAAAAAATAATTTTTCCTACTCTTAATACCCACCATAAATAATCTTCTCTGGTGCACAGGCAGGAGTTCTGTGTCTTGCGCACCACAAAGCTTGGTCCATTCCTGCACACTGACTCCTTCTTCAGCCTCCTGTACGTCTCCTTGACTCCAAGAATGCAGCCGCTCCTCTCTGATTGGCCGCCTTCAGCCGAGTGCGCTAACCAGTTCTCATAGTCTCCGTCGTTACCTGGTAGATTAAAGATCAACATCAATCAGGAAACAACTCTGACGACTGGGATTGCTCAATGACAAAAAATAAATAAATAAATAAAAGCTTAGGAATACGATGACCTTTTCAAAATAAAGTTAAAAAAATAGGCATTGATAGAAGAGATATTGGCTTTGGAAGGCCAAGCAGGTTTTAGCTTCAAACAAAATGACTGGATAGAAAATTCTGGAATCTTCAAACTGATTATTGATAAATGTCTTACTTTAGTTTGTGTTTTTAACAGGTTGAATCTTCAAAGACAACAAAGACAAAGACAATGGAACTTTACTGGAATGGCTTGCACATGGTCAGCCACCAGGAGGTAGTTTATCAACGAAAGGATTAGTGGGTCATTTGAAGGTGTTTCTTATCACTTTGGTGAACAAAATAGAAATATAGAAGAATATGAGTAACTACATCACCAAAACGTCATAATGAGCGGGGCCAGGCCCGGAGTCAACAGGTAAGAGATTTTCAGAGGTCGTTAACAACAACATGGACGACGAGAAGCTCATCCTTGAGGTGGAGAACAAAATAATTGATGTCACCCATCCTTTTTATAAGGATAAACATAAGAAGTCCAACCATCTTGTACTCCTTCGTTAGGAACACTGACCTGTTTATCTGTTTGTTGTTGCATTTATAACACCGCATTCTCGTGCGATTGTGTAAATATCGCGAGAACTCCTCGGTCTCGTGACGTCAGTCGTCCGAGTCCGGACTGTGCGCACTCAAAAAATGCAACCGCTGGGAATTACCGGACGGCGGACAGCGGAGCAAAACCGGATCGGAGCCGTAACACAGCGGAGATGTATCCAGTGGAAACCCTGGGTCAGTTTTTTTTAAGCTTATACCACATGATTGCAGCCATCTTTAATCTCAAATTGTGAAAATAACTCTCAATTTCTCCCTGTAATTTTCCTCAATTTGTTTTGAAACATTTCCTCAAATTAAATAGAAATTGGTCACAAAACAAAAGGAACTTTAAGTGAAGCTCCTGCAGGGATTGATATCTGTCAGTTATTGCTTGGATATTGTCAGTGCTTTAAAAGTGCAAACTACAGTACATTAATGTCGAATTCTTAATTTTCCCGCCTATAATCTGCAACCCATTTGACAACAAAATTGTTAATATTTGGCCCATGAACTAAAATTAGTTTGCGCCCCTGCTCCAAACAAATACTCAAGGAGAACATGCAAAGACCTCATGTACACCAACTGTGAAGGCGGTTGGACCTACACTCTCTGGTAATGAGACTCTGAAAGTCGATGGTCACTGCCACCCACATGGGCTGCCCATCGTCCTCGGGCCGAAATCCCCACACGCTGACGTTCATAGCCTTGGTTCCAGGTTCGGACGACAGGCCTGCGAAGAAGAACGGCTGCTCGGTGAAGTTGTACGACTTCCAGCACTGACCCTCGTCTGTGGAGAATCTGGAGAAGAGAAGCAGTCGGTGACGTACGATATTGACTGTTAGGACTTCAAAAGAAATCAGGATTCTGTAATTATCTCAGTACTTAATCGTCTTGACTTGTCCTCCATGCTGAGCCTCTACAGCCACGATGAGACCCCCAGAGTCCAATATACCATAGTGATGAGGGCCCTTCAGCGTCGCCTTCCAATTGTAACCCCCATCAGAGGAAACAAAGACGTCTGGATGCTGCGACGAAGACAGAGAATCACCCACACTTCCTGATAAAGAGAAAACACCACTTTATACAAGACTTTCACCTTAAAGGACAAGTACTGACTTATGAAGAAGTTTAGTCCTATACATCCTCTTGCATGTGCACTGTTTTTCCAATTTTGTAAAACTGAATCTTAGCTGTGTGATTACCATGGGCGATAACCAGACCAATAGCAGTGGGCTCTGACAGAGCCAGCATGGGCACAACTCGGTTATTCCGGCTGTGTTCTCCGTGGATGTGGAGGCGGCACTGGGCAAAGACCAACACACATATACAGATAATATTATCAAAAGTATATTCAACACAAATCGTCAATTACTATATCCTGAGAGACGAGAATATAGTTCTGACTTACACTTTTCACCTGATCTCCACAATTCACGTTGTCAGGTTTGCTAATTGGCCTCCAGCTTCCACCCCTGTTAAAGGAAATGACTGATCTTATACGTCCATCTGCAATGAAATAATATTTACTTTTCAGTGATTTCTTGAAAATGCATGTGGAAATCATCACAATAATTATGTCTTGTGTCTTTAAACTTCAAAGTCCTGAAGCCCACCATCAAACAAATTGTCACCGTGACAAAAAATGTGGCATTTTTTTATGAAATGCGCAATCTGGATCTGATCCAGATGAAACTCGATGGCGTAATTGAGTAATTGAGTGAAATTTCATAAAGATTGGTCAATTCTGAACCGAGAAATTATTTTTTGAAATTTTGCCAATGATGACAGAAAGGGATTCCTTGATTTATTTATTTTTTTAAATTATCCAGAATCAATATATTGGTTCGGGCCCCCTCCAATATTTTATTGAATCTTCCATGGCGTAAGGTCTATCTTTGACTGAAAATTCATTACAATTCCTTGGTTACTTTTGACGTAGTCCTGCTAATAGACAGATAAACTAATAAATAACACCACTGAAAATATTCCTTCCTTTGGTGGAGGTAATGAGCACCAATAAGACCTCTAGAGAGGGCACAAAGATCAACTTTTTCTGAGTGGCATGGCACAATCTAGTTCGCCAATAAATGTTTTTTTAAGGTTTAGTTAGAGATATTTTGGTTCAACAAAAAAAAAGGAATGGTGGGGAAAAAATAAAGGATGTGGCGATCTTTACCCATATCCAGTCTATTAGTGAGGTAAACTCCCCTCAATGAGGTAATATTGGCGAAATCACTCTTTCTATGCCCGTCAAAAAGATGGCGTTCCAGTGACTTGGAGAACAAGATTCCACGGTCATCCGAGGTGTACATCGTCCCAAAGTATGTGTCTGAAATAAACAGGGAAAAAGAAAGTGCATTTGAACCGCTCACTAAATTCAAAGACTTATCTCTCAATCTTTGGCAAGAGTTATGTTTGGGGAGGAACCTAAACTGGTGTAGATACAATCAGCAGCTGGGAACAGGTGACACCACGCTGACACAACAAACCTCATCAGCATCATAATCATCATCCATCAAGTATTAACTGTATAAAGTCAGCACACATGTCAGCTGGACTCATAAGGGACAAGATCTGAGAGCATCCCCGTGTGTGCTTTAGTGTCACACCCCGATTCTAAGATAGGTTTGTAAGCGTTTGAAGCAAAACCTAAAAGTACCACCCTAGCGACAGAAGATAAAGCACCATCGCCCTGTATCACCCACGTTTATCTCTAGAGTCCCATTAACCTGTTCCATACCAAACTGACTTAAATGGCTACCAAACATCAGGAAACATAATAATAACATAAGTCCGGAGAATTCATCTGTAAAATTGAGAACAAATTAGAAGAAGGAAAACCAAAGGAACAAGGGCTACACAAAACACACACAGTTGAAGGCATAATAAATGGTTGAGTCAGCAAAACCAAGAACTTGTGAAACCAGTCTGGCCTTCACCGTTGATCTTTTCCATTACAACAAAGAGGCTGAGAAAGCGATAAATTCATTAATTATGTGTGGGTATGTTTGCCATGCATGTGTGTCAAGCACGTAGAGTATTTGTCCAAGTGTGTGTGTGATTATGGACAAGGAGATTATATTTTTTTGTGTGATACCTCCTGGGTTGTCCACATGCATGAAGAGCATATCCTCATCTCCGTCAAGAATGGAGTAAAACTGCAAATACACAAAAAGAAACAAAGGTTTCTGATGAGTAATTAGATTTTTTCATTAGCCTCATCATCGTGTGTGTGTGTGTGTGTGTGTGTGTGTGTGTGTGTGTGTGTGTGTGTGTGTGTGTGTGTGTCAACAAGTTGAGTGTGTGTGGGCGTTTCCACAGCTGGTTTTTGTTCAGTCGGTGCTGAAAAGGGAAAAGCTCCCTTGAAATGATTTGAAGAGAAAAAACTATTTTTTTGATTTCACAATAGCTCGAAGCATGTGAGCTTCCTTTACTGGCAATGTTTGAGCAGCTCATGACCAACGACAGAGGAGTAGTCGATATGTTGGTTCACGTGCTTCATTTCATCCCAAAATGTGGTTGGATCCATTTTTGAAAGTGAAGAAAATAATTAGGTCTGCATCTTTCACATGCAGCATTCTTCTCATTGCACAAACAATAGGTTAATCGAGGCTAATCAAATCTACACTATCAATCCCAGATTCACAACTTGTCCATTTTAGAACTAAAGAACCCTCTAGGATGAAAGGTGGAACACCTTTAGGTTAAACTCCAAGACAAGTTGCCTCTACAAAGCTACTAGAATCATTCAATGCGTTTACAAGCACACAGCTGTCCATTAAAGAGTGACTAAACCCTGAGGTTTTAAATGAGGTGCGTCTAGGCTGGATATTCCAAAAAATGCCTTGATTATGGGCGGGGCTTCCAGAGCAGTTAAGACACACCCAGTCTATACTATATATCAATACTCACTCACTATACCTCTCTATTCACAATTCTCTCAATCCAACCACAGATTGCATAGGTCCATAGGTGAGAGTTTTTATAGGAGGGGCGGAGCTAACAATTGCGGTTCATGACATAAGAAGCCATGTCCAATTCATGTCGAGCTAACTTGTTTACATGCAATCCATGGCCGTGTTCGAAATGGCACACTGTACTATGCACTACAAACTCAATGAGTATATACTGTCAACTGTATAGAATTAGTATGATTAGGATAACGACCATTCCCATTGAGGTATACTTCCAAGTTTCCCAAGATGCATTTGGAACCTACAACAACAAACACCTAAAGCACACTGAGGCTAAATATCTATGTTGATTATGTACCTTTGAAAGTTCTGAAACATTTTAAGTGAGAAAATGACCAAGTAGAATATCAACATGTGCTCATTTGATCAACAAAACACACCGACACACATTTCTGAGATTTTCAGAGCCCCAGTGTTGTGATATGGATCAAACTTCCGGTTAACTTCAAAACAAAAAAAAGAGCTCAATTTACAAAAGCATTAAGAAACTAATGGGGGACAAGAAGAGATGCTTTTATTTTGAAAAGGGGATGTTTGATTTTTAGCTTGAAGCTGGTGTTAGCCTGAGTTTACCTCGTACTGAGATTGATTATGAGCATGCGCACTACCGGAAAACTTATTTTTGCTACTTCCGCTGTGCTGAGTGAGCGACATTCTCAGTCAACAACTTGAGTTCAGTAATAGTTTCTCATGCAGCAATCTCAATAGAAATAGAAATAGTTTATTCTCCAAAAAAACATGATTACAATAAAATGCAATATGAAAAAAAAAAGTATTTTCCAAAAAAACATGATTATAATATACGTTGCAATAAATAACAGTTAACCTAATGTAACTTTACAATAATAAGCTGTTGTATTCATATAAATTAGCAATCTGATCATGACAATCATATTTTTTTTATCATTGGTCGATTTTTTTATCGACGGTCGACTGATGTGATGTTTTAAGCATTTTTTAAAATCAGTACAACAAACTCTGTATGACATTGCTCACGGTAATTCCATCATCTCCGATTGTCTTACAATCTCAGTACGGGGGTAAACTCAGTCCGTGACACCGGTCCCAGGATGATTTTATATTCCACTCGCAATGCATCATGGGCCTGTTGAGTATGACTAGTGTGCCCACCGTGAATACTTAAAAATGTCCCGATATAGTATACATTCGAGTGTTTCTCCCATATTCAAACTTTGTATACTATCTAATGTGAACACACTACATAATCATTTTGATATCAGATTTAGTATGAGTAGTATGCAATTTAGAACACAGCCTAAGTCATTTTTTTGGTTGTCTCAAGCCGGTAAAAGGTCTGATAAATACAGGTTAATTTTGAAATCACTTGTGAATGGAATTTGTTCTGGAGTTTAATGGAATAGTTTTAAAATTTCAGCCAATGGAAATCACTTAAAGCCTTTAAATCCCTTTACTGCCCTCCTCACCTGCTCAGTGGAAGCAGAAGGAAGAAGTGCCCGGCTGAACGTTTCTCCTTGGTCTGATGAGAAGTACATGACACGAGGTGTTCTCTGTGGGCGAAACACAAAGGAATTGCCTAATAGGATACAGTATAATCTAAGGCGTAGCCACTGGGGTTTCCGTGTATGTAAGAAAGATGTGGGATCTTACTGGATCCTCCATCACAGAGAAAAAGAGAAAAGCTCCGATGTATCCAAAGCTGTAGATGTCCTCATGGATGGTGCTGAAGGTCTTCCCAAGATCTGTGGTCCTCTTAAGCACTAAATCCCCCCTTTCGTCTGTGTCCACTGGAAGGACAGTAAAAAAAACTTGATGACTGCTTTAACATCGGAAAGAACAGCTCATCTTTTTGTTGAGTTAGCAGTCATCAATCCTCTCTTTTATTTTGATAGTTCCCATTTAATACATTTTACTGTGATTTAGTTTAGTTTATGCTGGTACACTGAATATCCTCCATCAATTGAAACATTTAAAACATTTAAAATAGATTTTTATGGCCAAATCTACTCTTTGCCAGATATTGGCAGTTATATGGATCAGAGATCCTGATCATGGAACCAATGACCATTCACACTTTAAAGGCTTGGAAGAAATTTCTATCCAAATTAATCACCATACAGTAGGCCCAAATGTATTGGAGTACCCATTTTTTAGAAAAATTGCATATAGATGCGCAATCTCAATCCGATCCAGATGAAACTTTGTAAGGTTTTTGAGGAATCACCCCGACATAACTGAGTAAAATTCCATAAAGCTCGGTCCATAACAAACCAAAAAAATTGCCAATGATGAGAGATGGATTTTTTTTTTTTAATTAAATTGATAAAGAATCTGTATATCAGGATCTCTTCCCAAATTTAAGAGAATCTTCCAGGGAGTAAGGTCAAACTCTGGTTAGAAAATTTTCAAAATCTGTTAAGTACCAGTATTTTCAACATAATATAGCTAACAGATGAACAAATAAGTAAATAAACACCATTGAAAATAGGCAGTGGCTATCTCTACGCTTGCCGTATCAATATACCGACCTTCTATTCGTATGCAGCGCCCCTATTTGGACAGTTTAGGTCACGTGACTAAGACTAACCTTACCCTAACCCTAACCTTAAGACGCTACGTACTTGTACTTCGGTAGCCATACCAATAGCACCGGGGTTGTCCGTACGGCAGCCATACAAAAAATAGACACTTTCTTGAAAATATGACCTCCTAGGTGGTTATTACCAGTGGCTTTGGGATAAACCATGTGTGACCTCTGAAAAACATTTTAAACTATCTTACCTTCATCTCCTCGAACACAGCTGAAGAACAGGTTGATACCAGCCCCCCTGATGGACAGAAAAATAATTGACCAACATTTTATATCAGCTTGTGAGTTTGCCAGTGGGTGAATATTATTTTGGTACATTTACATCAGTCGAGCGTTTCCTGTTTTGTCTCACCATGAGTAGGAATGCACTCCATCATGAACTTTTGTCCATTTGGTGCCAAAGTCCACAGAAAGCCACAGGCTACCCTGAAAGTCAGGAAACAGCCAAGTGTTTACCCTCACGAGGTGTGTTTTGGATGTGTGACCATCCCTCAAAGACTCACGTCAATGCTGAGAGCCACCAGGTAGTCCGGGTTGAGGAAGTGGTAAGTGATTGGCTGAGCCAAGTGGAAAGGCAGCTGGATGAACCTGAAGGTCGCTCCCGCATCTATCGATGTGAAGATAATTCCTCCTGGATTGTCAACCACAGGCGTGTCTGCGGTTAAAATCACCTGGAACAGGAAACCAAGATTGGAGAGTGAAAACTATAGATATGACAACACTATTAAAGCTTAGATCCAACGTTTCTCAGGCTTCGATCCTGCATGTTTTAGATGTTTCCAAACTCCAACAGACATGCTAAACAGGGGCTCTCCAGGACCGGACTTGGGCACCCTCGGTTTTAGCATTTATATGAAATAATTATTAGTAGTTATAAGTATAAGAAAGAGCTAAAACATAAAAACAAAAAAACTTGCAATCTGTAACTTATTGATTACCTCCACTAAGGATGTAATATTTTCACTGGCATTTATTTATTTATTTATTTGTTTGACTGCAAACAAATAATGTCAAGATTATGCAAAGAGTCCTTCACTGATTTTTACCAAATTTCAACAAATGACAGACCTTACAATGTGGAAGATTCTGTTTTTCATTATTGGCAAAATTCTAAAAATTCATACCTTGGTTCAGAATTGACCAATCTTTGTGTCGGGTTGGTTCCTCAATATTACTTCATTGAGTTTTATCCAGATCACATGCATTTTGCGCATTTCATCGTGATTTTTCGAAAAAGAAAATGATGGCGCCCATACGTTTGGACCTACTCTGTTGTAATTAATGGGGATAGACATTTCTTCCAAGCCTTTGTGAATGATCATGGTGCCATAATTAGGATCACTGATCTAAATAACTGCCAATATCTGGCAAAGAGTATATTTGATGCTTGGTGGAGTATTGTGCCCTCTGACTGCTTTTGTTTATTTATTCATCACTTTTGGACAAAGTAAATTGGTGTCCACTGGTCTGTCTCTTTAAGAATTAAAATTAAAATTAAAAAAATACGACAAGTTAAAAAGCAGTTTCAATTTAATTTACCTGTTACATTATGTGAGCATATAGTACTGTAATATGCTATTATTTTGAAAGAAAACCATGTAACAAATCATCCTAACCAAAATATTTTTCTGATCATTCTCGCTACATTTGTTCTCAATATGTCCAATAGAAAGTGGTGTTCACTCACTGAGCTCCCTGGGCCGACACTGACTCCAAACTCCTCCTTGATGAAGGTGTGGTTGATGCGCTGGGAGATGTCATGGAAGGACTTGCCATAATCTGTGCTGGAGAGAAAAGATTAAGATGGGTTATGATTGGACCTGAGGTGAAATATTGGTCCTGCTGATGGGGTTTGAACTCACCTGCGATAAAGTCGTGACGAGCCTCCTTCGATAAATGACTCAATAGGAGCACTGATCGTCGACAGCACCAGCACCACCTCGATATAAGAAAGTTACAACAAATAGCACCTAAACTTCTTTGCTAAATATATTGTTTCCAGAACTAAGTTGTTACTCACCCCTGTTCCATCGCCCACCCACGTGAGAATCACATAGGAGCCATCGTCACCATTAAACCCAGTCTAGAGAAACCAAAATTCACATATATGATCACAGTTTGGGTTAAATAGAATGACAAATTTTTGTCAAATGTTCCCCTTTTAACCAAATTTTCATTTTTGGCCCAGCTGAAATATTAATTTGGTCATTTTTGAGTCTTATGACATCTACATTTCCCATCAGGTCAGAGCACTTATGTGTAATGACACACTTTAAACACAAAGAAGAGGGGCTTTAAAAGTAAGCGAAAAGTTTAATTGTTTAAACTTTTTAAACTTGGAAAAAAAAGAGAGAGAAAAATCACCATAGAGGCCTCATGCTGAACCATATAACTGACAATATCCAAGCAATAAGTGACAGACATCAGTCCCTGCAGGATTCTCTTGAGTTTCCTTGATTTTGTGACCAATTTTTATTTCATTTGGAGAAATCTTGTAAAATAATATGAGGAAAACGGTAGCTTGTATTTTAAACATATTTACTTTCACCTGCGGGTGATCAACAACACTAATCTGGGTTGGATATTGACCTAGTGTAAATAACAATTAAATGTACTGTATATATATTTATATACATTAATCTATTGATCAGCTTGGTTCAAACATCAGACTCTGGCAGGACCTAAACTCACCTCATGGGTGTTGTCATCCAGAACCTTGTGTTCTACTGGGTCCAGATGGAGCTGGCAGGAGGAGAATGGAGGACCGTGAGGAGGCTGAGAGCTGGTGTCTCTCCCAGTCCGTGAACACCCTGGGGCCCATCCCTGGTCCTGCTGAGTCCGGTGGAAAGTCACCGACCTGCCGCCACCGCCGCCCCGCTGTCTGCTCTCGGTTCCCCGGAGAACGAGGCACGCCCCGATGAGGACCACAAGTGTCCAGGTCATAATGTGCGCAGTAGATCAGTGAGAACCTGTGACCCACACAGTCTGCTGCTGCTGCTGCTGCTGCACGGTGTGAAGAGGTGGGCAGTGCGTGGACGCATCATTTACATAAAAAGTGCTGCGTGGAGCTGCGCGTCCACCCTCAGCGGGCGCTGAGGGTTCTGCCCGCATCCAGGTGTCCTATGTGCAAGGGGAGAGGTTTACAGAAAGCTCTCACACTCAAAACCAACTCCGAAACACGCATTAAATGTACTGAGATTTATTTTTGGTCCGTAAAACCATAGCACTCAAAGGTGCGGATGCGTAAAACGTGCATTTAAAAAAAAAGGCACGAAGGACAAATCACAAGATGGCAGTTGTAGCAGGTGAACACAAGAGGTCAATGTGTAGCTTTACATCTATAAGGGATGCAGCTGAGGAACGACTTCAGGTTGGGCAGCACCAGGAGGTCTGTGCGCTTTTACGCACAAGAAAACAGGTCTAAAGCCATGCGTAACTAATACCCATAACTTCAAACTGATGCTAAACTCGTGTCTTTCCTCCCTGAGTGCACTCTGAATATTCGGAACCATTTGAAAAGCTATTTGTTTTGAACATATATGTATTCATGAAGTCAGCAAAATGACGATCCATTGTTACATGAATCTGTGATAACCGCATTTATTTCTTTATCTGAATATTATTCACCATTATCCAGGAAGTGTATTATTTACGCCATAGTATGTAGTCATCTTAAAGATGTAAATCCTTATTTTAATCAAAAATAAAATGGTTTAAGTGTAAAAAAAAAAAAAAAAATGGTGGAAAATGTGGTGAAATTGGTAAGTTTCACATTAGAGTGGCCAAAAATTGCCAGAAAAAGGGGTAAAAAGTGATCAAAGTGTCAATACTGGATCAATTTAAACTGGATAATGGGCATGACAAATCGTGAATGTGGTTCAATTGGCCAAAATAAGCATCAAATGTGGTGAAAAGACAACATGTAACATTAGGTGGGCAAAGTGATGGAAAGGGTTTGAAAGTGCTGAAAATGTCTTGGAAGTGGAAAAAATGTGCAGAAAAGGAAGAAAGTGACAGAAATGGGAGTAATGTAGCAAAAATGCATTAAAAGGAGCAGAAATATGGCAAGAAAAAGTGACGAAAATAGGTTAAAACATGGCAAGTTTGGTGTAGTTGCAGAAAAAGGTTAAAAATAAGCAAAAATGGGCTCAAATTGTTCAAAAACAAAATATTCTTAGTTGCTGAAGGCATCTGGTGACCCCATCCTATAGTGTCTTGCGACCCCAAATGGAGTCCTGATGTCAAGATTGAGAACCACTGGATTTTGGGATAAACAGAAAATTCATGGCTGCAACAAACTTTTTAAAGGTTTATTTTAAAAAATCTGAATCTTATGTGTCACATTTTACACATTACTAAGTGCTCATGTCAGTTTGACATTCACCATAATGTGTTACAAAGTAAAAAAAAGAAAAAAGAAAAGCTGCTCAATGATCTTCATGTTTCACATTTAACATGGAAACATATCGTAAAATATCTTTATTTATATATTTGATGAGGAACACCCCATAAATATTACACTTTAGGCAAAGCTGCTCTTCTCGTCTCCACAGGGAGCTGCTGATGTGTGTTTTGTTCTGTTTCTTCCAGGTCACAAGGACTTTGAGAGTACATGAGTCCACCGAAGGAGTCTAGCAGGCCATGAACAACCACAAGGAAGAAGATCACCATGTCAACCACCAAGATCATGAGCAGGGCCATTGGTATGGAATTGATGAAAAAAGGCATTTCTGTGCAAGGGAAAACAACAGTGATTATTAGCCAACCATCTGATAGAATCCAGCCAAAGCTGCTGACGTATAGAAACCTTTTATATATCTCTCTCTATCCAAGTCATTGTCGTTGTGTCCTTGGGCAAGGCACTTTACCCACATTGCCGTGTATGAATGGGTTTGAATTGTGCATGAATGTTGGTGGTGGTCAGAGGGGCCGTAGGCACGAAATGGCAGCCAAGCTTCTGTCAGTTTGCCCCAGGGCAGCTGTGGCTACATTGTAACTTACCACCACCGGTATGACTGTGTGAGTGGTGTGCATGAATAATGGTTTCTGTAACGCGCTTTGAGTCTCCTCGAAAAAAGCGCTATATAAATCCAAGCCATTATTATTATAAACATTTGGTATTAACTTCTGGTGGAAGTGGAGGGCAGTGTAAACATATTCAAACATGTTGAAATATTTAATCCCGAAAATGTCAGAAATTATCATTAGGCTACCTATAAATAAATAGAATTTTAAACTTTATATTGAACAAATAAGAAAAAAAATATAATAATTCAATTTGTTTTATATTAAAGTAACAAAACAACTCTGTCACTCCAATATCTTCCTCAATGTGCATTATAAATACGTTTATGGACGTTAAATAAAATTAGTGGATATTTTACATTATTATAATTGGGCAAAATCAAAAATAAGATATTTGACCTATTTTTTTATTTATTTTTTTTATCGTTTTTCTCAATAACACAGGAGTGAGGCGGGAAATTTGAGACCTCTAGTTTAAAATAATATTAATAATAACAGTAATGACTACATTTTTTGTACTATGCTATCCTGCAGAAAATAATAGTGTGACATTAATATGTTTTGGTTTTTAAAATTATGATATTTTATTGAAAATCATTTGCATTTGGGGTTTGTGCTTTTAAAAATAAAACATAAAAAAAAAAAATCTTGTTAACTTGACTTTTTGTGCATTTATTCTTTAGTTATAATCATATGTTGACGTGAAATTGGCCTCTTGGAAGCTTTTATTTTTGTAATTTTAATGTAATCTATCGTGCTTCAAAGGTGCGTTTACAGGCTGTTGGAAAATATTATTTTCTTTGCATAAAGTGTTTAAAGTAACAGAAATCCAGATTAGAAGTGCTACGTTCACTGACACGTCTAAACTTGAACCGTTGAGACGAAATTTGCTCTCGATTAAGTATATTAATAACAAAACATGAAAACATGTCCAGGCCAGTTGTAGGAGCGTACATGAATATGCCTGAAGCCAGCAACAGTAAACTGTACAAAAAGGAAAACGAAAGGATTTATTACCATTAGCTCGACTCAGTCGTCTTTTCCCGCTTTGTTCTTCTTCGTGGGCTTGTATCGGCCTCTGTGACAGCAGCTCGTCCGAGTAATGTCCAGTGGGATAATGAAGATAATGAAGACCTTGTTTTTTAAGGTTCGGGACACGTTTTCTTCCCAGCAGATGAAAGCGTCGCCGTGACGTCATGACGTAAGTGACAGCGGGCGGGCATGGCAACTTTACATGTCAAGGAGTCAATAGGAATGCTAAATGCCTTCTAAACGTATCTTATTTGACAGAAATACGTTTGTTTGGAGTGACAGGGTTTCCATCAAACGTGATGCCTGTGTGATAATAAACAGTGAGTACAAAAACGTAAACAAAATTTTTTTTTGATGTAAAAAGATCGAGTTTTTAAATATAATGTCACGTTCATCAAAAACCAATTCTCCTTGCCTTTCACAATAAAAGCTTTTGCCAGAAGTAGTGATAATAATAATGATATTTATTATTATTAATAATAATATTTATTATTATTATTATTATTATGACCTTGTATTCCTAAACTGCTTGGATCTTCACTTGAGTCAGTCATCTTTCTCTTTTTCCTGGGGGATTCAAAGTCAGCTTCAGCTTCTGCTTCCAGACTCTGACAGAGATTTCTGCCAATAGTCTACAGCATCATCTTCATAATCCACACTATCTTCAGTCTGAGACAAGTCTGTTTCCGTTCCATCAGGACCTTGTAGTTCTAAACTGCTTGGATAGTCACTTGAGTCAAACATCTTTCTCTTTTTCCTGTGGGATTCAAAGTCAACTTCAGCTTCAGTTTCTGCTTCAGACTCTGACAGAGATTTCTGCCAATAGTCTACATCATCATCTTCATAATCCACACTATCTTCAGTCTGAGACAAGTCTGTTTCCGTTCCATCAGGACCTTGTAGTCCTAAACTGCTTGGATAGTCACTTGAGTCAAACATCTTTCTCTTTTTCCTGTGGGATTCAAAGTCAGCTTCAGCTTCAGTTTCTGCTTCAGACTCTGACAGAGATTTCTGCCAATAGTCTACATCATCATCTTCATAATCCACACTATCTTCAGTCTGAGACAAGACTGTTGACGTTCCATCAGGACCTTGTAGTCCTAAACTGCTTGGATAGTCACTTGAGTCAAACATCTTTCTCTTTTTCCTGTGGGATTCAAAGTCAGCTTCAGCTTCAGTTTCTGCTTCAGACTCTGACAGAGATTTCTGCCAATAGTCTACATCATCATCTTCATAATCCACACTATCTTCAGTCTGAGACAAGACTGTTGACGTTCCATCAGGACCTTGTAGTCCTAAACTGCTTGGATATTCACTTGAGTCAAACATCTTTCTCTTTTTCCTGTGGGATTCAAAGTCAGCTTCACCTTCAGTTTCTGCTTCAGACTCTAACAGAGGTTTCTGCCAATAGTCTACATCATCAGCTTCATAATCCACACTATCTTCAGTCTGAGACAAGTCTGTTTCCGTTCCATCAGGACCCTGTAGTTCTAAACTGCTTGGATATTCACTTGAGTCAGTCATCTTTCTCTTTTTCCTGGGGGATTCAAAGTCAGCTTCAGTTTCAACTTCAGACTCTAACAGAGGTTTCTGCCAATAGTCTACGTCATCATCTTCATAATCCACACTATCTTCAGTCTGAGACAAGACTGTTTCCATTCCATCAGGACCTTGTAGTCCTAAACTGCTTGGATCTGGGATCTGGGCTACTTCTGGTCCTTTGCTCTTAATTCCCACACTTTGTCTTGTCAGACTCATTAATTCATCTGAACTGCTGGTTGAAGGTTCCTCCTCCATGTTGTTCCAGTAGTCAGCAGGGTTACTGGTGAAAGATAGTGGTGACGATGCTGTGTGCTGCTCCATTTATAAATAATATATAAATGATGATAATGGATCTGTGATTATAAAGCAGTTCAGAATTCCCCCAATGATCAGCCACGCAATGCAAGTCCCTGTAGACCTAAACAAAACAAAAACAGAAAGAAAATGTTATATCATTGTCCTTTAACTGTGAAGTTGTATTAGGAAATTTAAAATAAGCATATATTGTTTAACTAAAAGGTAGTTTTTTTCTTAATTGATCCAATTTTATTTATCTGTATATTTTGTACATTTTATAATAGGACGTGTGTATTGATACGGAAATGTATCAATAGCCCCCGGAGCTATGGGTACGTTTTCCGGGCCTTTTCTACTTAAGCGTAATGTGCCTGTGTTTTCACTGTGTCAGAAAGGCCAAGTCTCAGTCTCAGGTGCCTGACCCAACAATTCTTTCGTTTGCTGCTGTGGGTTCGAATCCTGCTTTTGTCATTTAAATATTTTTAATTTTATCCTATTTAACACGACAAATTCCACCTTTAAAATACATGCGAAAAAAAGAAACATTTTAGGGTATTTCCTGGGTTAGGGTTAGGGATAGGTTTAGGGTTAGGGTTAGGTTTAGGGCTAAAATAAAAAGGTTAGCGGGGTAGCTAAAAATCAATATGAGCTAAAATAAAACTACATTCTATGTCTATTGATTCGTTTCCGTATCATTGACACACTGGTAAATTTTAAATAATTTCTAAATTTATCGGAACACTTTCGTGTGATATATTGTTTCAAAGTCAATTCAACGTAGATTATGATTTTACGCTGCACTATTTCATTTATTTTACTCGGTGGAAACGCGTAATTTCACTGCATTCTCTGGAACGTGGTACGTGCTATTCGGCGCGGAGATGTTCTGCAGGCCCTGCCGTAGTTCATCAGAACTTCTTTCTTTAAGACACAATCAATATCCTTATATTAAATAAATGTAATTTATTTGTATTGTAAAACAAAAGGGTAGAAAGATACATTTTACTCTGAAATTGTGAGTTAAGTATCAGTATTAATGGAGGGTGTAGGTTAGTAGGAAGAAAATGTTTGTTTTTTCTCAAATATTACAAAGTTTTTTGTATGTATTATATTTTGTTGTTTTTTCGTTAGGATTACACCAACTTTTCTACTCCTTTTTAATTTTACTCCTGGCTTAAATCCTCAACCTCCACCCTCTGGACTTTATTATATCACCTCTGTTAGCTCGCTTAGCACTCTGCTAGCTCGCTTAGCACTCTGCCAGCTCGCTTAGCACTCTGCTAGCTCGGTTAGCACTCTGCTAGCTCGCTTAGCACTCTGCTAGCTCGCTTAGCACTCTTCTAGCTCTAGCCTCTCTGTGTCTCTGAAACTCCATCTTCTGACACCGTGTCGTGCTTTCTCACTTTCCAGTGGAGCTTTGAGGTAAGATTATTGTGTGACCTGACTCCGTTTGTAGGCTGGATATTAATAACATTCACTATTAGACTCGCAGAGACACTTGTTTCCCTCGCTTTTTCTTCTTCTGCTGCTCTAAACCAGCGGTTTTCAGACATGTTTTTGTCTCGTGTACCCTCTGAGTTCATTTTCAAATTATGGCAAAGTTACTGCTCATCACAACACTTGTAAGCTACTGTTAATGTAAGTAACATTTTGTAGTATTTGTACTTTACTAGAGTATTATATTTGAGGGACACTTTTTACTTTCACTCCACTATTAAATGGTTAATACAAGTTGGTAGGACTAGAAAAGTTTTACACTTCTTAACCCTTTTGAACATGAGTATTTTTAATGAAAAGATTTTCATATATGCGTTTATTTATTATTATTATTATTATTATTATTATTATTATTGTCCTGCTAAATCACATTCATTATGTAAAAATTGAAGTCATGTACACAAACCTTTGCCTCTGAAAGAGTCTCAAACTGTCCAAAACAGTATCGTTTCCGTCAAATATTAAACAGTTTTTTTCAAGGAATAAAATGTTCAATATATTAAAATTAAAAATTAAATTTTCAAATGATAATTTGTAACAATTAACTTCTAGATACTCAGATCAGTAAAAGAGTTCATCCAACCCAATCACCATCACTAAGAGAAGCTATACTGAAGTTATCGTTGGTTGTGGTTCTTTTTCTTTCCTTTTATTTTGCGGCCACGGCAACCATACGTTTGTTGATGATGTCATCAAACTGTTTCCTGTGTCGTACATGCATACATTCAGTGTTGATAATAAATGTTGATAGTAAATATACTTAGGTATTCCTCATTATTCCTACCCCCATTTCTGGTGATTTCCAAATTATTTGGAACATAGTCGTGTGATGTATCGTTTCAAAGGTAATTCAGCAAAGATTACAATTATGCCTCGCACAATTCAGTTTGGGGCCACGCCCCTTTTTTAGGCAATTTCCATTAAAGTTGCTTTCTTATTTATTTGCGATCAAAAATGCAAAAGAAAACATTCAACAGCTTAAAATCTATAAGGAGATAATTTAAAATCATCAGTAAAATCATTTGAAATCATCAACAAACATCAACAACATGACCAAAAATCCCCAATAAATCACAAACTAAGCCAAGAGACAGTACAAACAAAAACACCCTAACACTAAACACTCCACACAGAAGAAAGAACACTTGTATGGGGGTGATTTTTTTTTTTTCAACTTTATCTATTGAAAAAAAAATAGATAAATACAATCTGGCATTACAATTAAATATTTCTATAGAGAAATACAAATTTCCCAAACTGAACAGTTACAGAATATTAGGAACTAGTACATATATAAAAAAAATAGAAACTAAAATTAAAAAAACTAAAAAGAAAAAGCCCAAAGTTTAATCAGGAATCAATACATAAATTGTCATGAACAAGTTAAGGCTTGTTTGGATTTGACACATTTCAATGTTGTTGTTTTTTAAGTCAATTACCTCATCCATATAAACTAAGAACATGATGGATAGCTATTACGACAAATCGAGGTCAAACTGTAAAAATAGCAACTTTATATGTAAATATTGTTTGTTTTGACCGTGTGAAAAAATGTAAGTGAAAAAATTTAAATAAAATTTAAAAAAAACTGAGTAATTTGATGGTCTATCATGCATTTACACACTGTATCCACCAGATGGCATGGCTTTACAGTTAGCTGTGTGGTCAGGATTTCAGTTTTAAATGTCAATAGATTTCAGTTTAATTGTTAATAATGTCATTATTTTATTTACTTATTTTGAGCTATTTCTACAGCACATACATGTTTCCATTTGTAGCCTGCATGGCTAATGACATATGTATTAGCATATGTATTAGCATAAATATTGTAGATAACATAAATAATTACACTGCTGGAAAGGGAGTGGGATGAAGTAGCACTTAATATAATCAGTCACACTTGTTTAAATAACCTTGGACATAGCACTTGATAATAATCTTCTTACGAGGCTTCATAAAAAAAAAAATCCATTTTAAAATAACTCTAAACTGGAATTAATGGTCTTAATTTACCACACACTCACACAGCGTAACACAAAAAAAAGAAACAGTAGTGTGTGCTGTTATAAATCATGTGACTTGTATTTGCCTGTGAATGACTAGCCTTGCTGTGCACATGACGCTTATTATGATAAATGTAATTTAAAAAAAAGGGTGACCCGAGGACGTGAGCACATGGTAGGGAATCAGCATTGATTGATATCATTGATCACATGCTTTGAACGTTCTCCTGACCTGAGGCAATGATGTCTTTCCAAACAGTAGCAAGTACAAGTACGAGTATTATATCGAAGTCCTTAAAATCAGAGGTGTAAAGAGTACTGATATATCTACTCAAGTGGAAGTACTGTTAATTGATTGAAATTGTACTCAAGTACAAGTAAGCCATACATAAAATACCCAAGTACAAGCAAAAGTAGCTCAATGAAAAAGTACTAGTTACTTTTACTCCCCGTGTATATTTTAGGTAATAATTGTTGCCACGGTTCCCTTGCATACAGTAACCATCTCATGTTTCAACTTAAAGGAAGAGACCAAATCTTGCACAATTGGAACTTAATTTATGTTCTATAAAGGCATCTATATGAAATTAAAGGTTTGTCAAAATAAAATAATTCCAATGAATTCAATTCAAAATAAAGAAAAAATTCAGGCTTTAAGTATGGCTACGTTTATGAACTCTAAAACTGAGAAAATAACCTCCATTTAATGGTGCTTTGGCGCCGTGTGTTATGTACGTTTAATTTGGTTGGTCAACTATGATATGATGCCTTTTATTTGTGTCTGGTCATTTCACTTTTTGTAGTTTCACAATGTTGGTTGAGTATTTTAAAACAAAAGATAATAATTTACTCAGTAACGGTTGGCTGTAGAAATGTAAAAAAGTACAAGTACCCATAAAAGCAACTCAATTACAGTAACGTGAGTACTTGTAATCCATTACTTTCACCTCTTGTGTATTTATCGTGTGTGTGTGTGTGTGTGTGCGTGTGTGTGTGTGTGAGAGGGGAAAGTACTGAAGCCTCTGGGGATATACTGGGAGCATTTTTCCCTCTTAAAGTCTCAGCCACCTGGAGGTGACCCCCTTGTGAGAAATACCCCTCTACATGTGAGTGGCTTTGTGTGAGAAAGGAAACCTTCACCATAAGTGGAGAGGCTATATTTAGTTTAAATTCACAACTTCAGAGACTCCCGAATAAAGTTATCGTCAACATATGGCTAGACTGTGCAGCACATTACATTTCTAAACTGAGGTGACCACTGACCACATGGTTTCTACAGGAAGTACCTTCACGGACCCACATTCAGACCAACAAGGAACTACTAGACTAACACAGTTTTTAACCCTTGAAGCGTTCAAACAGAGTCAGACAGAAGAACAAGGGAGTTAGATAGAGAAACATGTCTTTTGCATCCGGAGCATTCCGCTGTGAAGGAAGCAGAGAACCTCGATTGAGCTTGTAGCTTTGCATGTGTCAGGGTTATTGATTAAAGAGGTCAGCTTTTCTCAAAATGTTTAAGATAGGATAACTAAATTCGGTGCGTGGCTTCAGGGTATCAATACCTTGATGGAGTTCGAAAATGAGAAGTGCGCAACTATTTTTTCCAGAGTTAATGCCCTTTTTCGTTTTTCTTTATTCTGTTCAAGGTATCTTCAAAAGGGACCGCTTTTCCTACAAACCGTTTAAGATAGTTAGTCATTTTAAATTCTGATGTGATAATATTTTCTAATGTATACATCTAAATTCTTAGATTTAGGACATTTAGGAAAAGGTTGTGAGTTATAATGACAACTATTCTGGCGGGGG
Organism: Gouania willdenowi; assembly: GCF_900634775.1. Lineage (NCBI taxonomy): Eukaryota > Metazoa > Chordata > Actinopteri > Blenniiformes > Gobiesocidae > Gouania > Gouania willdenowi. The sequence continues at coordinate 8,372,702 of NC_041049.1, forward strand.
ATGTTGATGATTATGTCTTCTTGTTGATTATGTTAATAAATCATATGTGAGGTGATGAAAGAAAGAAATTGATTGATGTTCAGGTCATTTGAAACACCAGCATTAAAATATCTACACTGATAGAATGAATCAATAAAAGGTTTCAAGCCAGAAAAGTCTGACGGTTCTTCCTTGTTCCTTGTTATGCTACTTTCCTGGATTGTTAAACGATAAATGTTTTCTGAAGTAAAATACTTTCAAAAACTGGTACTGATACTGTTTTTTACAGTCCTGACTCCTACCCCTCTCTATTAGATTCAGTTTGCATCCATGATCCAATTTTCCCAAACATGATGTAATAATTCTAACTTAATGTAGGAAAAATCTGAACTTAAAATGATCTTGCTCTCAAAATGACAAACCTTCTTCTCCCACTGGCGTGAAAGACTCATACTTAAAGAGTAACTAAATCCGGACACTTTTCCCCCTGCTTAAAACAAATGTGTTTGTGCTGTTGATTGGTTATTGTTCAACTCTTGACACTTTAGTCAAAGTACTTAAATGTGTTGTATTTTGTTGTAAAAATGTCAGCGTGACTGCCCTTCATGGGTTGAAACTCAACTACTGGCTGAGAATGGTGGCTTGTGAGTTCTGGTGACTTCTTATGTCACGAACCACCACTGTTGGCTCCGCCCCCCCCCCTATAAAAAATCACCTGTGGTGAATAGGTTGGATTGAGAAAATTGTAAATAGAGAGTTCTAGGCTGTGTTCAAAATGGCATACTCCGTACTATACACTACAAACTCAATGAGTATATACTGTCTAGTATATACTATAAGTATGATTAGGATGACAAGCGTTCCCACTGAAGTATACTTCCAAGTTTCCCAAGATGCATTTCGAACCTACAACGATAAAAACCTGAATCACACTGAGGCTAGATATCTCCGTTGATTCTCCACCTTTGAAAGTTCTGAAAACATTTTAAGTGAGAAAGTGACCAAGTAGAATATCAACATGTGGTCATTTGATCCATAAAACTGACGGACTCACATTCTGAAATTTGGATACCCGCTATTGTGCTACTGACAAAACTTCTGGTTGGTTAGTTTCAAAACAAAAGCCCTATTTACAAAAGCGTTCAAAAACCAGTGGAAGACAAGAAGAGACGCTTTTATTTTGAAAAGGGGGTGTTTGATTGTCACCAGGACAAATTTACATTCCGTGCATACTTAAAAATGTCCCGATATAGTATACATCCGAGTATTTCTCGCGTACTCAATCTTTTCATACTTATGTGAACGCACTACACATACTAAGACTTAGTTGAGTAGTACGAACGTTAATATGTGATTTCGAACACAGCCTTACTCGTATAAAGGTTTCCTCATATAAACCATTTCATTTGAGCTCAGATTAATGTTTCTATGCACTGACCAACTGCTCTATGTCTATTTATGTGGATTTGTGATATTTCTGCCTGATTATGTAACATCATTAAGTGCAGTCTCTCCTCAGCAGTAGGGATTCATGTTGTGACAGACTGTCTGACCTTAGTTAGTTTAAGTAGACAGAGTGATTACACCGGTGCAGGTTTTCAACAAAACCAGCTCAAAACTGAACACCGACAACATGTTCCTTGAAGTTTGTACATACAAAGCTCAGTCCCATGTACACGGCCTGTTTGCTACTAGTACTGACTGAGCTGTAAACCGTGCTGCTCTCTTTGCAGAGCTCGTTCACTCGAGTGCTGTCCCGTCTAATTCTGAAATCCTCTTTGTGAAAGTGACGTGTGCCACTGATAGAAAGCAGGATTAACTCATACATGAAGAGGAAGCAAGACAGAGAGGTTAGCTCCATGGAGCACTTACAGCAGGACAAAGGCACTCATGCCATTCAAACTTAGCTTTACAGCTGGGGGGGCAAACACTGCTTTATCCCCCAGTGTAAGTGCAGCACATGCCCTGGGATGGGCGGGGCTTCAGAGTTGTTTTCATGCACCTTTTGGTTTTATTGACAGGAAGTCTCTCTCCTGCAAGATTCAAAGGTGATCAACCCTAGCCAACCTCTCCACAACAACGCTCCACGGCTGGAATCATCTCTACAGCGACACCCTCCCGGTGGAAGAGTCTCCTAGGTGACGCCTAGTCACTGACACGCCTAGAGGTGGCCTGAGGCGTTTGGTGGGCAGGTGCATCTTGTGCCACGGACAGATAGCGTCATCTATCAAGAGCTTCCTGGGTTTTACTCACTGTGGGAAAATCTTCCCCAGTTTCACAGGGAGTTTGGGAATCTGCACAACAGTGACAATGGAATTCAGATAAGAGTATCTGGGAAACACAAGAGGAATTTGCATTTGTTTTGCATCTTTTAAGTTCTACTTAACTTGCGTTTATATGAGCTCAGAGAGTTCTGATCTGTTTGGTTTCTTCTCTAATTTGAAACTTGTTGCTGTGGGTGGCTGCAAAACAGCCCAAGTGTTGACCTTGGATGAATGATGGAGGGATTTGGTTATGAACACATGAGTGAGGGAGCCAAAGAGAGCCAGCAGGTGGACTACCGGAGACTAGTGGGGGACGTACAACCCACGCAAATCAATAGTTCAACCTGGGAACTTGAACATTTTGTTCGGCAAGGCACACTTGGACATGAAAGTGCTGCTCAGAGATACAATGCTACAAGAATCCAGGCAGGATGGGGCCCAGAGAGGTGAGATATATACAGATGGATTAAAAACAAACTGGGAAAGGGCTTTTAAAGGCTGTCAGCATCTGTTGCACCATTTAACCTCTTAAACCTTTCAATTTAATTGATTTGATGCACATTTTTTTGATTTATCAAAAAATATCCTAAAGGCTCATACAGGTCTTGTGAAATGTAAAACAAATGCCAGTCATGCTTTTTCACATTTTAATATCCTTTTACATATTTTTTAATCACTTTCAATCATTATTCAAAACCATGTATTCATTATTTTGTATTTACTTAATTTACACTTTTTTTTTAAACAAATCTCTCACAATAACACCTGCACTACTTGTACTGTATGTTTGTTTATATTTATGTTCATCTTTCATATGTATTATTATTATACAGTTTCTGATTTTTTTTTGTTTTGTTTTGTTTTTTTGCACAATCTACCAAGTAAAATTCCTTGTACTGTCTAAAAATTCTACTTGGCAATACAATTAATACTGATTTTGATATTAATCCGTCAATTAATGCTAAAAAATACTCCCATTTTCAAGTTTGATATTTCTTTTATGAGATAAAACCATAGTTTTTGCCTCATTGATCAATGAATCAAACATAATTTACTCCAAAAAATAAATGGAAAAAGTAGAAATTGCTTTTTTTATTTTAATATTTTTTAAATCTCCAACGTAAACACTGTTGACATTTTTTCGCATTGTATTGTGGGATGTGGAGACGTATGTTTTTACTTCATTCTGGTATCACTGGGAATACTGGAAACAAACTAGAACAAAAATGGTGTAAAGGAAATAAAATAAAAAACTGAAATTACCCTAAAAATTAAATAAAAACAATATTCAACGGATCTGTTTACAAGACTCCAAACCCCCAAATTGCAGTCGAAATTCTCAACAAACTGAGAGTTTATGTCTAGGCATCTAAATGATGTTTGATTAATTGATCTATGAAGCGTACACTTTGTAATTATTAAGCCAAGATATGTTCATACAAAATAACTTCACATGTGACTTTTGAGCACAGATACCAGTTGTGTTCAGGTTACTCCCTTTGAAAGGAAAAGGTTTCATGTGTAAATCAATATCATGGAGGTCAGTTTACTTTATGGATCACAGTAGAAACGCACTCTGCCTTTAAATGACAGCTCTTATCTAGGATCAGCTTGATGCTGATATGGATAATGCTTCTGACTTAGAGGAGAGAGCAACAAAAGTGAGGCTAATCTTGAGTTGGCAGCTCTATTTTTAACCTGCTACAGCTCTGTGATGCTCCATTAAAGCAGGAGGGAGCGCGATGCTGCAGGCTGGATGAACAGGCCCTGAACCAAGCACTCAGAATAGCTACACAGCATAAAGGAACACTGACCCATATCTGAAATGACCCACATTTATTTTGACACAGAGGAGGAAACTGATCCCATGAGTCATCTTTGGAATTATTTTTACTGGTCTTACATTAAAGATCAAAGGAAATTTATTGGTAAATGTGAAATGTGTTCAGTTCCCAATTCCCATATAAGATAGCTTGACTGAACTGGAAACAACTCCAAATAACTGGGTTTCTTTTACACATGCATAGACTGTAGTGTACATTATGCCTGTTAATCATGGCACATTGAAGTAGAAAATTAGGGATTTTTGTATAACTATTGATGAATTTGTTAATTTTCGAAGGAGGGAAAATTATTAGATTTAACATTTAAATTTAGATTTAACATTTAAGATTTTGATTTAACATTTAGATTTCGATTTAACATTTAAGATTTCGATTTAACATTTATATTTAAATGTAACATTTAGATTTAGATTCAGATTTAATATTTAACATTTAGATTTAGATATGATGTTTACCATTTAGATTTAACATTGACATTTTATTTTTACGAGCCTTTTAAGATGAAGACCATACATTAAAGTAGAAATGAATGATGATTGGATATTTGGTTAAGGGTGGTTGACGAAGTGTTTTATATAAAATGCTCCACATTTTTCTGTATCATATCTAGAACCTATGGTATTTTTGCTTGGTAGATATGAGGCTACTTAAAGTATCCAAGCTGTAAATGCATACAGTGTATTTGAGAATGCTATTATGTTAATGTGTGTAGGGGCATTGTAACTTACATCATGATTCTCTTCGTTTATGTGTGGACTTTGCAATAAAAGTCAAGGTTATCCAGCTAAATATTAATCTGACAATGTCCAACACTGCTAAGACTGATAAACCAGAACAGGCCACTTTCTGCAAACCCCTGGGCTTTAAAGTCCTATTGTTGGCACTTTGAGTTGTTTCCTAAGGTAAATAATATACCACAAGGATTACTTGTTCAGCAATCTGAGCGACAACAGCTTGGCATTTTAAAATGGCTTCACCTATTTTTAGGCCGGGCTACCAGATTGAAAACGCCACTCAACTTTGTTCTTCTTGTTTTTCTTCTTCTTCTTCTTCTTGTGTACACTAGTTAAAATTGCTACTCCTCTGTTATTCGTGAACAGATTGGGCTGAAATTTGGTAGGTATAATCTATGGATGTGAACGCATCGACGCTCTGAGCCCAATTTTCGATTTGGGGCCCAGGAGCCCCAAGAGAAGAAAAAAAAAAACAAAAGTTGATTTCTCATTTATTTGCGGGTCAAATATTACGACGGTTGGTGGTACCAAATCATTGGCACATGCCTATATATAAATGGGGCCCATTACTCCATATGTGCTACTGGGGGTGCCAGGGAGCTCCCGGGAGCCCCATTCTTCAAATGACTACTCCTACGTTAATGCTCGTTGAATCGGGCTGTAATTTGACATAGACATTCTATGAGCGGATGTCAAGAGCCTCTCCAAGACATTTTTGAAAGGTGGGGGTCCACCCTCTTTTCTGGTGATTTCTAAATTTATCGGAACATAGTCGTGTGCTATATCGTTTCAAAGGAAATTTAACGTAGATTACAATTTTACATGTCACTATTTAATTTGTTTTACTCGGTGGGACGAAGTCATTGGACTGTATTTTCGGAAAGGTGGTACGTGCTATTTGGCGCGGAGACGTTCCGTGGGCCCGGTTGTAGTTCATCAGAACTTGTTGCTAAACATGAACCTCTGTGGAACTCACACACACAAGTTTTGTGGATGTTTTAATTCAAAATACGATTTAAATAAGAATAACATTAATAGTGCTGACCTTCCCTCTTTGTATAATTTCTAAACATTTACATTTAGATTTAACTTTGAACATTGAGCATTTAACATTTCAGTTTTACAATTACATCTAACATTTACATTTAACACATATTAATTTACATTTAACACATATAGATTTACATTTAACATTTAGATTTACCGGTACATTTTACTTTTGCATTCAGATTTAACGTTTACATTTAGATTCATTTTTCATGCTTACACATTTTTTAACAATTATATAGAATTTGCTGTTTTACATTAATTTGTCTCAAATTAAAGAGCTAAATGTGAGCTAAATGTTCAAAATATGATGGCTATGATACAGGAACCGAGTTTCTGCAGGCCACCCGGATTAGAGGATTAAACCGCCCCTGGCCTCTGTTGGAGGAGGGATGTGACGCTGCTCTGTTGGTATAACACAGACTGTCTGTGTCTGTAGACAACTACAGAGAGGAGCACTTCTTCAGCTACTTCACTGCCCCAACCGAGCGCTTTCTGCTCCGCTTCAGAAGATCGCGTTGAGTCGGTGATTTTACGTCCACTGTGGACGTAAAGAAGCGGTTCCGTGAAGGCACCACGACGCTTTTACGTTCACCTCCTGCTCAGTCACTGCTTGGAAACTTGTCCCCAACGTGTGGTTCAGCATCACCGGCTCTGTGCGAGGCTTGATCCGGTCTGACGTCTTTAGAGTCCGCCTTAAGCTCAAAGTAAGAGGTTGGAAAACGTGTTTTTACATGTTTGGGGAAGTTTAACCCACGTTGCACACACTTCAGTGTGGGTTTTCACAGCGTCAAAGCTGCTAATGCTAAATGCTAGCTTCTTTTACCACATGTCTGGATTTATACGCCTGTCGTTTAATATGTGCAATATACTTTTTCTTAAGGTTTGAGCCTTTAAAAAGCAATTATTGGTAACAGTTTCACATAGTGTTGTCGTGACTTTTAATGACAATTTTGTAACTATAGTTATATATCCTGGAGAGAAAAAAAAATATTTATAATTTAAATAATTATTATAATCATTATTATTAAAAAAAAAAAAAAAAAAGTTGGTCGCGTTAATAGTAACTGAAGTGCAAATCCCTAAACTTAAAACTTCATGATTTCACTGAGAATTGTTGCTTTAGAAGTTCAAAAAAATGCGTGAATTTTTTTTTTTTTCCCCCCTTGTTAAAAAATTTAATTATTTTAGTTTCTATTTATTTTTTCAAAGTGGCACTGATAAGTTTTTAGTTTCGTGGGTGTCAGATATTACCATGTTCCCTATCACTCTTTGTACACTCTTTTTGGCTTGAAACCCAGGCGACGCCTTTGAACGCAGAACCACAAAGTCTTGTTTAAAACTTCGCTAAAAAAAAAAAAAAAGGTTTTACTTCACTTGCGGGCTTTCTGTACAATTTGGATTTATGTTGCTTTTTTATTAAAAAACAAAACACAAACAGTCAGTCTTACATTTGGCTCTATTTACTAACATTAACACTACGCTTAAAATAAATAACATCAACGCCTGTAATAGTTGCCATACATTGGCCTGTTTTTGTTTTTAACTAAAAATGCGATTGCTAGGTTTTATATATATATATATATATGGTGTTTTTCTTGATTTTATATGATATTACACTGGTAGAACATGTAATAAAGTGTAAAAATAAATGAAATATAAATAATCCTGCCAATTATTGGATGTCTAAAGTGTTATTGATGGAAAAAAAAATAACACTACTCATAATTTACTGACCATTTTATAGACCAAATAAGCACACAAAATAGGCGGATATGTTAATATTACAGGTGTTAAAGGGTTAACATGAATTATTCGTTCGAGTCCCAAAATAAATGATTGTAATAATGTTGTTGACGTTGTTGGGTATGTTATGGGCATGCGCTCCATGCCTCCCCTGCACTCGTTGTTACTTGTTCTCTCGGGCTCCAGCATGGAGGCAACGGGGGTGCTCAACGGAGTGGATGCTGCTTTTCCGCATACTTTAACCAAGAAAGACAGGTCTGAATAATCTCCATATCTGTGTTTCCCGATAGCTGTAGGTGCACCGTGCAAACACGCTGGTGTTTGGCTGCTGATGATGTGTGAAATGTAGGTCAGCAGGACAGCAACAGGCCATTCACTCAGTCAGGCAGTAGAATTGCTATCAAACATGGCGACACGGTTTCAATAGAGCCTTTTTTGTCAGTTATTAATTCGGTTTCCTAAGCATTCTGTGTGTGTATTTTTTTATTCATTCATTCTAAAACGGATAACTGGAGTGGTTCAGCCGAGTGTTAGTGGGTCAGCACGGCAGGTGTTCCAGCTCGAGTGGGGATCAGTTTACACGGTGACACACTTCCGTCTGCGTCGTCGGTTGCTGGTGGTTACGGGCAAAATGTTGAAACCTAAACCATTCAACGCGTGTGTTTTTATTCATTTCATCTATACAGTTTTGCTATTGATGCCTAACTGTGCAAAACTACTTCTAGTCATGTTTCTTTTAATGGCGTCGGTGCGTTTCACAAGCCACGTACTCGGAAATGAATCGCCAGTTAACATAGTCACCAGATGAGTCGGAACACCAGACATGTTTTTGTTCGCGTGCGGTCGTATGGGGACATTTGGACGGAAATAAAATCAATACCACAGTGGAAAAAAGAATCACTATTCTCAATGTTAATGCCCTAGTTATCACGAAGGCGTAATATTGACTTTGGCCTTGTGCAATAAATGCATGTTTGTTCAGATTATTCGTTACAGTGTATCAGCGAATGCATATCTCTCATTCACACATGCATGCATCTGAGACCCTAGGGTGATGCTAATGTTGCTATGGCTACGTCTTCAAAGGTCATCTATGCTCTGCCTGCCTGTGTTTGTATAAGGGTACTTGTTGGCTGTCATGGCAATAAACGAATAAACAAATTATTTCGTATGGGTTTAATTCTCGAGCGATATTTACTGTATATTGGATATCGGTCTGATATTGCATGATTAAAATCGAGTATCGGATTATATTGGTTGCCATTTAAAATCTGATACAAGCATGAACAATGCACAATATTTTTTTCCTCTGCCCTAAATTGTTCCCACAATGTACTGACAATTTAAAAAAAAAAAAAACCCAAAGTGAACTTGAATTATTATAGTATTTGTTTATTGAATTTAATGAGTTTATTTTTCAGGGTCTTCTAATTTATTTATGTATTTAGTTATTCTACTTAGTTGCAGAATCTTTTTATGTTTAGGTTAAACTAGTGATTATTTTTGCACTTTGGTAATATAATGATTCAATTTTATGGGATTTATTGATTTATTTGTTGTTTTTCCTCATGCCTACTGTTGCTGATTATTCTCTATTCTCTTTTTTTAATGTTCCACACCACAAAATAAGTAGGGATGTAACAATATCTAAATCTCAAGGTTCGGTATAATCACGGTATTAACCTCATGGTACGACAGTTATTGAGGTATTACAGGAAAGCTCATGGTTTTACAGAAAGGCACACAGTTTGCTGCAATGCTAACAAGAATGATGACCAATAAAAAAAAAAAAAAAATGTCTGTTCACCATTTTGACAGCATTTATTGTCATAATTTTACATTCATTACATTTTAAACTGAATATTGCCTACTAACAAATACAGACTCTTTAACTAAAGTGCAAAAATTCAAATCGAGTCAGGAACACTCTTAAAGGCGCAGGTATTGAAACAGCCTATTAACAATGAATAAAATAATTTAAAAAAAAAGCTAAATAAATCAAAGTAGTGCAAACTTCCTTATTCTGTGTTTAGCTTAATTTGAGGTTTTTCTGGAGAAAGATGAACAAGTCAACATTTGAGGTTAAGTCTAGCACTAACCTCATTGTTAACGTTTATTTATTTAACATGGACAATGCAATTCAAAATAAATAGAAAATAAGCGTACAGCTGATGTGATGCACATAAAAGTTTAAAGCTAGCGCTAGTTTGCAACTCCTGTCCCTGCTTGGGCCTTTTCTACATTACAGTGGAATACAGTCAATACAATAAAACGTACCCACCCACAATACAAAGAGTATAAAATATTTTCTCTCTATTGCGTGCGCGCACACAGCTAATTACATGTATTTAAGGTTTCTGTCAGCCAAGACTAATGCAACAACACATCGTCAGTAGGTAAAACTAACCTCCCACAACAACAACAAATATACGGGTGTAACTACACAACGTCTTGTTATTTCTTGAGCTGTTTTTATGGACCATGGTTGTAAATGCTTCCTTTAGAGTTTTTAGACCAGACTGGATTGTTTGACACAATCCTTAAAATTTTACGGATGTTGGGTTGTTAAGTGGCTTCTCATGTTGCTCTTATTTCCAGACGAGTAGCGCACGGTACAAACACTAGCAGTGTTTGCATATTTTGCACCTTTTCTCCTTCATGGTTTTGTTGATGCGGCAAAACCGAATCGTTTCCACACCTCTGACTTGTAACCGTTGCATCATGCACAAGTTTTTCAAACTCTGCTGCTGCCACCATTCACCATGGTTCCTTTCCCCTCTGACCTCGCACTGTCGCACGCCATTGGCTCAACCACCTATATGACGAAGCCGCAATGCATTATGGTACTTGTAGTTTACTCTGAAAATGTCTGCTACAGCCAACCAAAAAACTCAATTTTAAGCGCAACGGCTCATTATTTTATACCGTGACGTAACCATGACGATATCGATGCACTAATACCACGGTATTGTGATATCGTCAATACTGTGACATTCCTAAAAATAAGTCATAAAAGTATTCATTATGCAAGGCTTTAATATTGCTTATGTGTAAAAATATATATATATAACATTTTAAAACTGTCCCTGTATTTCATTAAAAATTTGTTGTCATCTATTACTGATACCAGCGTAACACCTAAAAGACTTCTAAAGGGATATTTGATATTTCTGGTGCTGTAATGGATTGAAAGTTGTTTATGACACAATGATATTGTGGCCTTGTCTGTCTGCGTTTGTCGGTCTGTCTGTTAGCAAGATAACTTGAAAAGATATGAATGGCTTTGGATGAAATATTCAGAACAATTGATAAATGTGACAAGGAACGGGTGATAAAATGTTGGTGATGTTCTGGCTACCAAAAGAGTGTGTGTGTGTGTGTGTGTGTGTGTATATATATATATATATATATATATAAAATCCCATCCACACTGTGGAACTTCTGTAATGATGATGTATTCAGTCCAATATTATATTATAATAATACTGTATATTAGAACACGCTAGGCTTATGCGATTGCTAGGTTATTGCTAACGCTAGGCTAATTTTAAACTAATGCAGTGTGATGTGGGCCAGCACCTGCATCCTCACTTGCGTTTTCTTCAGAAAATGCAAATATTATATATATTCATTCTTTAAGCGCAGTGGCTTATGGGTAATGTAGGGAAGTACATTGTGTATATGTCCCACCCGGTACTTGGCGGAGGTCTGTGCTCTTCGAGTGCTTTTCTAGTTATTATACTGTTTGTTTTTGTTTAATTTTTCATTTTTCATCCACCAAGTAAAATAAAATGCCTTGTATTGTCTAAGAGCTACTTTGGCAACAAAACTGATTCTGATTCAAAATTATTTTGTTCATGGTGGAGGGGAAATAAAACAAAGTTTTGAGTGGCAACTTCTATGGTAGAAAAAGATTTGTGAACTTTTGGATGACAAACGGGTACAATTAATAAAAATTGAGTTATGTGGGTAAACGGATTTAAATTTATGGCCCTAAAAATAGCCTAAAACTGTTAATGACTTAAATTTGTTTGTATGTTCTGCACCACTGGACATCGTACAGTATCTGTCGAGGTATTACGCTGCTGTTATTTCCACTCTTTAGGCTTTTAGTATCTACTATTCTGGTTCAATGATCTTTCCTTCGAGTACCTTAAGACTCTTTAACTGAACCTCTCCCTCCCTTATTGTTCCAGCATGGCTGATTACTTAATCAGTGGTGGCACAGGCTACGTCCCCGATGACGGACTCTCAGCTCAGCAGCTCTTCTCCATCGGCGACGGCCTCACCTACAAGTACGTTTCCCTTCTTAAATCTATTCAGAGCCTGACATTTGAAGTAACACACACTTGTGCGACATGGTGGGTGGGTGAAGTGTGCGCACCAGTGCTTTGTAATGGCCAACGCATTTTGAATCGGCAGATCTGACCAACAGTGCATTGTCTCCGATGGTCATACGGCTGAAGAGCTTTGCTCTAAAGGAGATGGGTTGACTTACAAGTGAGTAAAACAGTCGTCACCAAACTGTTTTGAAAAGAAATCCTCTTGTTTGTTCAAATATAGACTTAATTAGGGGTAAGGTTGTCCCAATCTGATGTAGATATTGGTCCGATATCGGCAAAATAACAGAGTATTGGATCATATCGGCCTGCATCTAAAATCTCCCACATGTTAAATATTTTATTGAGGTTATTTATCAGGGTTTACTAAGCAGGGTTGGGGTCAATTACATTATATAATTACAATTACATCTTCAATTATCCATGTTCACCTGAAAATCAATTCCATCCTTTAATAAATAATGTAACCTCCTTCTTGTGTTTGCTTTCTGTTAGCATCTTTTATGGTAACAGTTTGGTTTTGTCTTAAATCAGCTGTAAAATACACTTAAGCTTTCAAACCTAGAACTATATATTTATAATTTATTTTAAAAATGGTAAGATGATTGTGAAAACCAGGAAACATATTTTAATAATTGATCACTATGTAATGTGTATGCCATAGAACTGTAACATGGTTCCACAGGATTACGTTTAATTAAATTCTAAATTACAATTTTTATAGAATGTCTGACAATTAGTCTATTATCTGAACTCAATTATAATTCAGTTACGATTACAACAGCCACATATTTTTACAATTACCGTTACATTATAAATTTCACTATTACAAAAACATTTGACCCCAACCCTCCGTCTAATTGTTTTAATTTAATTTTATTAATTGTTGAATATTCTTCTGTTTAGGTTTAAAATGTGTGTAACTCATTGGTTAATAATAAGTGGCTCAGTTTTTCCTCATATCTTCTGTTGTTGACTAATGTTCTCTCTTTGAATAATATCACTTGATAAAGCCTATTCTAACATTCCACACGTCTAAATAAGTAATAAAAGTGTATGATTCTAGGGGTGAGTATTGGCAAGGATGTTGTTATAAGATACGTATCGTGATACTTGGGTCACGATACGATATTATCGTGATATATCACAATATTCTACCCAGTTAATATCAAAATTAAACGTAGAGATGAAAAAATCAAGTTACTATATATGTTCATCAGAAGATATTGATCATTCGGAGGACAAATTGAATCAAAACTATTTGCTTCAAAACATCCTATTTATTATTTATTAGTATTTTTGCACATTTTCACTGAAAAAAAGAAAATGCAGCGTTACACACTGTCATCATAAAATAAAAGTGCAACAAATTTCTGTGTAGAATTCTCAAAGAGATTATCAATAAATTGATTTTTCTTCACACCCCTGTATGATTCATGCTGGTATTGGATCATATAGGCCAATATCCAAGGGTGCAATATCAGTATTGTATCAGAAGTGAAAAATGAGAATCGAGACACTCCTAATAAGGGGAGAAGCAGATGATTGTCCTTGTAAGGTGAATACTGTACTCAGTGTGTAGCTGATGTGCATGAAGTCACAGGCTTTATGGTCAAAGGGCTTTGCTGGGTTTTCTAACTGGATCCTGGTCATGGGGGATGGAGTTTGCGTTTGATGCCTTGTTAACTGGAGCTAATCAAAGTGCATGGCCTGTACTGAACCAACAGCTCATGCTTTGTTGTCTTTCTGACATTGATCAAGTCTTACGTCTTTCATGACTTCACACCTTTGTGCCTCCGCCTGGTAAATGTTCCTAATTATTAAATATGCTGTCTCTGTATTAACTCCAACAATATATTCATTGTTTAACTCTAGGTCATCCTTTACTCATCATGTCATAATTCTAACTAACTGAATTCCATTCATCTTCACGCCTCTCCTTCCTCGTCCTCTGAACAGTTTCTGGGTCATTCCATGTCATTTCAACAAATGACCCACGCACTTTGGTTAAAAGATGTTTAAGTGTTAGTTTTTCACAAGTAACAGGGTTACTGTGGATCCTTAAAAGTTAGCTTTACACGATCAGTGAGTTTTAAAAAAACGATCACCGTTCCACTCATATGTTTTATTCAGGTAACGACCAAATTCCTTTGATTTTCCGTGAATCTGTATCAGGTAATACCAAATGGTATCATGTTTCAGGACCTAAATGCATCCTTGTGCCTGTGAGGGAGTGGAAGAGTTGGCTATTTCCATGCTTGGCCTGAACATAACATTGCACTCGCAAGATGTTACAAGGCAAAAGGTTGTGTCATGGCAAGCTTAGGACAAAGTCACTGGGAGCAATTCAGGTTTAAAAAAAAAACAAGTCCATTTATTTTCTGCTTTCAGTCCTTCTTTAAACAACAGGAAAAACAAGGAGAGAATCATCAAAAACAAATACTCCATCAAGGGGTTCAATTCAGACCTGCTCAGACATTTCCCTGTCCATGTGTGCTGCAGGAGCCATCTTGGCTTGTTCCCCCCTCCTCACCTTCACTTCCTGCTTTTATAGGCCCGAGGCTCCGCCTCCTCAATCAATGCCTCTCATTTCTTTAACCAAACTGAACTCTTCATAATTGTAATAAAACAAAAATTAGTACAAAATATAAAAACACAATTTCTCACTTGCAAAACAAATTAAATACATGTTTGAAATCTACATTTAACAAATATTCAACATTTTAGTTGTGAGGGAGCTTTTGCTTCCTAACACAAGAGAATGCTGAATAAACAAATAAACAAAACAAGCGCGCGGACACATACAAACACACAGACACTAACATCAGACGCTGACCCCGCTTTCAGAGCCTGTATACTGGGGAAGAAGTCTGGTGCTCAGCCGCTTCGCTCCAACCGATCGACATTTTTGTTATTTGCGTATAGGTTTTCACCTTTGTGCTCAGATGCGAGTGAGATAAAGCCGTGTCAGTAAAGCAAACTACTCTTCGGTGTAAATGAGATGATAAAACACTGCAATGGGAGCATCTGCAGAAATTTTCATCACAACAATGACATCATTGATCGGATCAGCAAATTAAGACATTGCAGCCAATCACATTAATTGCATGAAATCCAAAATATCGGCCGATCCGATATAGCCAATCAGATCGGTGTAAAGCCTCCTTAAAGTCTTAAAAGGCAATCTAAAAATAAGGCCTTAAATGTCATTAAATGTCTTAAATCAGTGTTTCAGAAGTCTTTAGTATGATTTTATGATTGTAATTAGTCACACATTTCAAAATAAATGGTAACATTTGTTTTTTTTAAAAAAACGTATAAACAACATGGGGAAAATGTAAATTTAACAAAAATTGCCTGTCCAACAAAGAATTTTCTTAATGTTTTAAATTTTTTGTATTTTTGTTCTTGTTTTATAGATTTCTGGCTATTTTTGTAGTCATCTTGTGATTTTGATTATTTTAGTCTGTTTTTTTTTTTTTGTGTGTGTTTACCTTGGTGGCAGCCAATTTCACATCTGCACTAGACAATAGAAAGAAATTACCCTAACTTTATGTAATTTATGTAGCGTTTTATCCCCCCAATTATGTTTACTGTCAAGTTGGTCTAAAATTTAATTTCAAATGGCAATAAAAATTCTTAAAATGTCTTGAAATTAATTTGACTAAAGCTGTAGGAACTCTGAGTAACGTAAAAAATATAAAAACTATTGCTTCAGAACATTTATTTTTTAAAACATTATGAACAAATTTCTCATGTTCTACATTTTTTGTGATTGATTTGTTCAGTCACTGGTGAAATAGCCCCAAAGTTTGGGTCCAAAATAATGATTAAGAAGTCTCATAAAGAAAAATGGTTTTATATCTGAAGAAAGAGTAATCTTAATACCATAAATTAAAACAGATATCAGTTTTTTTCTTACATCACCACATGCAGTTATAGGCCAATGAAAATAGTTAAAAAAATAAATAAATAAAAGTTTTTTTTGGGGGGATTTTAAGAAACTCAACCAAGAGCCAATGCACATACTGTATCTGACTAATCATTAGTGAATTGAACAGTATGTACATAGCTCAAAGCTGATCAAATTACAGGGAGCTGAGGCATATGCAAAGTTGTTTACTGAAGGCCCAAACATGTTCCAGCCCCAAACCCCAACAAACTTCTTTCCATTTTTGAGGTGCTGGCATGTCCACCAGATAGAATGTAAAGCAGATGTGTTTATACATTTTGAGAGAGTAGTTGGAGCTGTAATACTATAAGTGCTGTAGTTCCTTAGATATTGGAAGCTTAAAATGGAAGAAAAATGAGGATGCACGAAAATCGTCAAATTGGCCATATCTCAAGATGTATTCCGGTCAAACTGAAAATTTGCCTATTGAATAATCACAGAACAATTGGTAAAAACATCAGAATTTTTTTTGGACCAAAGTGCATGGGATGTCCTGAAAATGTGTTAAAACTAGTGCAGTTTGTAGGAAGTACTGTATGTCTTGCTATAGAAAAGTGGGAGGTTAAGTAGCTTTTTCATGGATGGTTTACATGGGAGCTTTAATTCTTCTTTAATTCAAAATTAAAGTTAAATCCTAATGCAAATGTAATTCTGAATCACACACAGTTTATTATTAGTATTATTACTCACCTTAGTTACAGATGTTGCTCACTGAAGACGCCTGCTGGTCAATATTTACAGGGTGTTTTTTTTAGGATATTAGACCCACTTTAGTTGTTTTTAAAAGCCCTTTGTGCAGTCACTCCTGTAGATTCTATGCAGCTTTTGACTTATCCTGAGTTACTGTGACTACCTGTCAACATTGAGCTGTTCTACAAAGTTGCAGATGCAGATGGAGGTTCCTTGCTTTATTAGATACTGTAGATAGATGACATGGAATGATCCTTCACTAATCAATGATCTGGACCTTTTGTTGGTTAAAGCTTAATTTTGTGGTTAGTAGTTGAGGTTGGACCCTCAGTGCTGAAACTAAACCGGAGAAGAGGTTGTCCTTTCCTTTCCCTGGGTGCATTTATTGTAATTAAACACAGCGTGACTGAAGGTAAAGGTTGCACTTGTGATTTTGTGATCTAAAGTCATGTGCCTTTCAGGATAATTGGGCGAGGATGAGATTGAATTTTGGAGGAAACAAGGAAGACTTTGTCCTCAGTTTTAATCTTATTACACTTTTGGTCTGACTAATGCATAAGAAATACTGAAGACTGAGTTCTAGCTTGTGTTTTAGATTCAAGAAGACCAAATTAACTTGCTAGAATTATTGTGAGCTACTGTTTGCTTTAAGATAAGATAAAACTTTATTGATCCGCGGTAGCCGTACAGGAAAGAAACAGTGAAGGATAAGACTTTAAAGGTATAGTAATAAAGTTAAGATAAAAAATACTATTAGTGCAATAAAATGTAAATGCACTCTGTATATGAAACTTTAAGTGAAACATGGTAAGAGTATTTCTTTATTAGAGTTGTTTGTTCAGTCAGATCTGCTTTCACACTCAAGACTTCTCCAAGATCTCTGTCTTCTTTAAAGTGGACAAATCTACTTTTGCAGTTTTTTTGATCACATATGAGGTAACTTGTGTCCACCAGCACACAAAATGTGAAATGAACTCATCCAGTAATTTGTTTGTGGTCTGTGTAAGTCTTATAACACAGAAGATTGCTCCATTCAAAATTTTCTACATTTTTGACGTCACAAGTAAAATAAGGAATCAGTGTTGCCAGATTAAATTGACAATTTCCAGCCCAATCACATCTTAGAACCTGCCCATTCCAATAAAAACAGCCCAAGCACGAACCACAAATCTGGTAACACTGCGTTTGTGACACAATATGACTCGGCGGTTGGACAAAACAGCGTACTATCACCTTGAATGAACTATTCCTGTGATCTCTACATGAGATGATGACATGAAAGCAACGTAGCATCTCCGGTACGTGTTTGTAGCAGCTGACTCAGCTGCTTTTGCTGTTGAAGCTGCTGTTGCTGCACGGTGCACACACATCATAAAACAGTGTTTTTCTGACTCACAATAGTCACTTACATAGTTGTGATCGACTGATTCATCGGCGGGCCGATTTTTGCGTGTTTTACGTGTATCGGCATCGGCCGATGCGTGCTGCTGCGTTCGCCGATCCACTACATTCATTCCAGGGCTCCGTGTTGCTGCAGGCAGAGAGCAGAGCCCCTCTCCTCACTAGCAGAGTGTGAAGCAACCCCTTCAATCCCAACGTCAGGTTTTAAACTTTCAAAGCATCTTTTAACTTGTTGTTCTGTGGGTCCACATGTTGTGTCGCACTTCTAGCTAACAGCAGCTGGTTGGAGGTTTGGTGTGTGTGTGTCTTTCTCTCTCTCCCTCTGCTTCTCACTCACCACTGCGCTGAGAAGTTTTTAACTTTGAGAAGCAGTTTGCTACTTGTTTGAATAATGTTGATGCAATTTAGAACAGAAACTTGAACAGTTTGTTGCTTAATGCGCATCTGACATCACGTTATTTTCCTCTGCTAATTTATGTTCTGGGTTTGTGTTGGAATGGACTATTATTCAGGATTTCTTTTTGTGTTTAATACTATAATTATATATCTTTATACTCAGTAATCCTGTTAATAAGATATATCTTCAGTCAGGCCAACTTTTGTCAAAGCAATTTTCAGGACATGGACGAACAATTCTCTTTCATAATCTTTCATGAGATGTCTCACTTTACTTGTTCTTGTTCGACATCACCTGTTTTTATTATTTGTTCAATTTTTTTTTTTTTTTTACTTTGTTCTATGTGACCTTTGTTCAGTTCAATTAATGTTCCTTTTTTTAAAAAAATGAGACTTGTATCAGTTGTGATCATCTTTGTGTAATTTTTATGATGTAAATTGAGAGAGCAAAAGTAGTGTCGGCTCAAGAAAATCGGCAGTCCGTATGGGTCAACGGCTAAGGCTGATGGCAAAAAAATCGGTATCGGCATCGGCCCTAAAAATCCATATCGGTCGATCCCTATTAAATAGCCATATGTTTTACTGTAATGTGCAGTTTTTTGGCTGAAAACAACAGCAAGAGTGTGTGAATTGCAAAAGAAAGTTGCTAGTGATCAACTATTATGTGGAGTCCACTCAAACAGCCTGGTTTTAGAATTGGTCAGTCACTTTTCAGAGGGCTAAAACTCCAGAAAACAGGCGGGTTTGGGAAAATAAACCTCAAATACTATGTTGTTGGGGTTCTTAGAACAAATAGAGATGGGTGAAAAATAGCATAATATGTCCCCTTTAATACATTTTATCCTTTGCCTGAAGTGCCTTGTGTCTGGTACATTTGCTGTCTGTGTGTTAACAGACTGTAATGGGCCAGTGTATTGCACAAGCCTCAGGCTGTTTGCTGTGGATAAACCTGTTTTCAGTTTTACTTAATGCCTCAGATCAGGAATCTTAAATAACCTATCAACACACAAACCCTGTGAAGTTAAATACATGCATTTACAGTTAAAATCTAGTGCCCCAAGATACAAGTTAATCTTTTCAGATTGTTAGTGCCTAAACAATGGAGGAATCACGTCAACATGACATATTAACTCTAGAAAATGATGCAAGGAAATTAAAACTGCATCCGTCACATACATTCTTTTTGGACAGTTGTGTATTTTAATATTTGTTTCTGGGCTTTTAATTTAAAGAAAAATATATATACTGTATATTAAACGCATTTTAAATACATTCCCTTTTTCTTAGTCAAAATAACACAAGTTCTATAGAACCCTTAATGGCCCACGTCACGAGTGATGAGGCTGGAGGCAAAAACAGGAAACGCCGCAGGCTAAAGACTGTGGAGGCCAGTAATGTTACAGCTTTAGAATGTCGTCATGTGTGTGGGTACCAGAATAGCAGGAATAATGTTAGTGGATGTTAATTAAAGTTGTATAGGAAAAAAAAACCAGACAATTGTGGTTTTGCCTCCAGGCTAAGCCCCGCCCAACAAAATACGTCACAATGTTTAAAAACAATCAAAGGGTCTATTATGTTTACCCTGTAAATATTTGCATGTATTGATAAAAATCTGTAAAATGTGAACGTATCACTTACTATAGCCATCAATTTTCTTTATCATTTTTGTTTTTTAAAATTACGGATACTTTTTTGGTACAATTTTATATGACATTTGATTTATTTGTGATTAATTAAAATTAAATACATTTTTAATTCAAACTGATATAAAAAGTAAAGAATTTATATTTTAGTTATAAATGCAGCCCATGGTGCACCGTTCAGACAAGCAGGTGTTTCCTGCTAACATTCACCGTTTTCTCCAGTTTCAAAGCCACTTGCAGATGCTTTGATGATTTGTATGTAGACATTAAACAATGAACGCAGTCGATTCTTGTTTTTTTTTTTTTTTCTTTCTTTGAAGTTGAGGACATGAACCAACAGGTGAGGATCTGTCATTGCTTTTGGCCGTGCACACGCTTAGCATTTTTCCTTTGACTACATCTAACATTCAAATGAAACTCGGGCCAGCATTTTCATTTTCTTTGAAATTCAGGTTCTGGTTTACATTTTGTAGGAGCAACCTATGCATCGCCTTGGTGGCTTAAAGTTGCTGATAAATGCTTGCATAGCATTGGTGTTGATGTCAAAAATCTTTCTTTTCAGTGTCTCGTCTCCTTCTATTCCAGACATTTGCTTGTGTAATAGTCACAGCTACCACTTGCATATTTCTACCAACATTCTCCATGACAAAAAGCTGTTTGTATTCCTCATCTGTCTCCCACTCTGTTTCCATAAGCATTGGTTAAGCAAGCCACTAAATACAGACACACCAGCTGGAAAAACAAACAACGTCCCTGTGCATCTCCCCAAACTCTATTACTTTATTTTGTTTACCAAGAGTAGTTTATTCTTTGAGAAAATGAGTGTTAAAAAGGAACTCTGTAGAAATATCTATTGTTGTAGTCATTAGAATTCCCGTTTTTGATGACAAAAACATATTTTCAGTCGACTTCTACTGATGTTGTTTGGTATTTGGTTTTTTTTAAATTAGGTTTGATTCATGATTCAGGCAGAGTTTGAGATTCTTGCCAGGGTGGCAAAAGAAAAATGGAATTAAATATTCAGACCGTCTCCAGATTCACGCCAACCGCAATGTGTGTAACATATACAATAATGCAAAAATGATTAGTAACATAATTAATAATGTTAACTACAAAAAATTGCGTCGACGTATCGTTTAATGTTGTAAATTCATGATAAAATCAGGCCGGTGCCCACTTTCTACTTCATTTTCGCTGCAGTACCATACATGAACTGCTGGGCACAGTGTCGCTTCACCACTTACATTGTGAAGAAGAATTGTGCGACAGAAGAACAAACCTAAACAATAAATTGTTTTAAATGCATAAATCTGTAGTCTGCCCAAAAAATTGCAAGATTTACATCAACCGTAAAGCCAATTCTCAGTAGGGAAGGCTACAAAGGTAGAAATAATTGAACATCAATTGAAGCAAGTTTGGTGATAATAACAAATTGGCTGAAGATACACATGTTTTTGTTAAAAAAAAAAAAAAAAACTAAAAACTTTAGGTGGAATCCCACTTTGCTACAAGTTTGGCAACAAGTGTGTAAGTGTAATATGTCTCAAATTCTCACATATCTCCATCATGCTCTTTATTTCTTCCTCTTTCTGAATGATTTGTGGAGATGTTTTAGCCAATAGACTTTCCCCCAAAGTTGGAGCAATGAGCCTCTTATTTTGCATCTGGTTTATGTCTTTCAGTGACTTCTTGATATTACCAGGATTCATTGACTTCACCTCAGATGAAGTGGTAAGTACAACAAATGATCACACCTGAGTGTCACATCAATTTGTTTATTGAACAAAGTAAACCAAGCCTTTCTTTCTACACCCGTTATAACAACTATGGTTTAGTGTTGGCAGTAGGCCACAAGTGTCAAAGTCAGGGCCCTGGGAACCAAATCCAGCCAACAGGAGAGAGTTTAAACAGAGAAAACAGGAATCATCTTATAAATGAAATTTAATATTTGCAAGGGGTGACAAACTCATTTTAGTTTAGGGGCCAAATATGGAACAGATTGATCTCAAGTGGGCCAGAGATTTTAGGTGGGGGGGGGACAATTTGAACATCAATTGCGCCCTAGTTTTTAATATCAGTCCCTGCCGGATCTTCACTTCAACAATTCTTGCAACCAATTTATTTGAGATTTAGAGGAATTTTGTGAAATTTTTTGTGAGAAATTGCAAGATTTGTGGAAAAAAATTAGATTTCTTAACACAATTTGCAATAAAAAAAAAAAAATGACTGCGTTCATGTGATATAAAGATAGGAAAACTGCAATCCCCTGAAAATATTGTAGAGTTTTGTTAAATTGCTGAATTTGAGATATCTACAACTGGATTATTTGATAATTTACACAAGAATTCATGTTTTTTCACTTTTACTGTCTCCTGCGGGCCGAATTGATGTTCTAAAGGGCTGCATTTGGCCCCCGACCCTTGATTTTGATACTACTGTTATCGCATGATTGCAGTAATTTTTAATGTTAAACAGTTGAAAAGACAACATTTTTCATTTTTCCTCAAATTATTACATAATATTCCCCTAATTAAATAGAAATTTGTCACAACATCTAGGAAATTTAAAGCAAAAACCCTGTTGGGACTAATATCTATCACTTATAGCACGTGTCAGACTAATTCAAATCCAGCCCTTCAGGGCATCCAATTCGGCCCGCTGCAGAAAGTGAAAATGGCAAATAAAACATTAATCATTGTGTAAGTTACCGAATAATTCATTTGTAAGTTGTTGTTGTTGAAAGAACTCTAAATTTTTCAAAAATCCTGAAATCCTTCTCAAATTATTCCACAAAATCTCCCCAAATTATAAAAACATTGGTCAAAAAAATTAAAAATAAAAGGCCATTTAAGTTTCTTCCTCTTATTGCTTAGCTATTGTTGATGCCTTCCATACTTTGTCATTTAAAACAGGAAGTGCAAACTTGAGGAAGTTGTTTGTTTTTCTGGCAAAAACCTGTGGCCCACTTTTGATTGAACTGGTCAATATTTGGTCCTTGAACTGAAATGAGTTTGACACCCCTGACTTATTGCTTGGATATTGTTGGTTTCTTACATATTTTGTATTTTATGTATGTATAGAAGTGCAAACTAGGGCACAATAATATTGAAATTACCTACAATACAATCTACCTGAGATCAAACTGCTTTGTATTTGGCCCCTGAACTAAAATTAGTTTGACACCCTTGAAGTAGACGGACAGGCCTTGACGCACGCACTCACTCACATAAACCACTCCAGACTTTTTGCCCTCGCAGTTTTCCCAAAAATAGACTTGTTTTTTTTCCCTCAAAAACCACAGTCTCACTTTTACGCCCTGCTTTATTTTCTCTCTCTGTTTTCCACCCATTGCAGTCACTCAAGTTTGCTGTGTTTACAATTCCTCACCCATCTCTCCACAGAGGATGTGGGAGTTAATCTCATGGCTTTAGATGAAATCCTAGCCCTGTGCTTGGTCCGTTTCTAAGGGTTTTAATTTAATTTATTGTTAATCTCCTCTCTGGTTTCCTCAGTAGGAGAGCTCACCTCTCTGTGATGGAGAATCCCTGCCTGTCACGGGGTTAAAACGCCACCCTGCCCTAGATTTTCCTGCGCCTTTGAACACGTCTCTGTCATGTTTTCATGCTATGGTATTTGTTCTTGATGCTGTGGTGAGACTTTCTCCTTGAATCGTGATGTTCTCCACACACACTTTCCTACATCTCTGCAGAATTTAGCAGCTTAGTGCGAGTGTGCTGATTGAATGCAGAAACATTGCTGGGTGTTTTCCCCTCTGCACGCTCACAAACCCACTGAGAAATGCACCATGTGGCAGTGTTGAGCATTTCCTTTGATAAAAAAAGCAACGTTAGACTCAACACATGCTGGTTTCCCACATGCAGGAATGTCCACATTTCTTCCCTCGTTTGTGAGAAAGCTGTGGTGGGAATATGTGATGATTACTCTATCCCTGGTCACTCATTAGTCCCCCTAGTGGTGTGTGGGTTGAATTGAACAAAGATGATTTGAACAACGGGTATTTCCTGTTTTTAAATATTAACCAGTTCTGAAGTAAACAACATACTTTTATGTCCATTTTATATATTAGGGGTGTAACGGTGCACAAAATTTACAATTTGGTATGTACCTCAGTAGAAATGCCACGGTTCGGATTTTTTCTGTATAGTAATGAAAATAAGACAACTATTAATACCACAGCAGTTTGCTCTTTTTTCCATATTGTTTTTATCACAGCATCTTGAACAATTTTAAATAAATACTCTAAAACCCAGATCTTATTGTATGTAAGACATTATGAGATTATAAAGAAAAAGGGATCAGAGGAGGAGGCATTAGGACACATTGTGCCCTCCAAAAAGACAGGACAGTGATGATGAATAAAAAATGCACATGCATATTGTAAGTGGACTACATTACTGTGTGTGGGCTAAAAGCTATAATGATTGTTGACTTGTGAGTCAGACTTAACTGCAATTTGAGAATATAAATGTAGGGCAGTCTACTTTGCACTTTGTACCAGATGACCTTTCCCAGTTCAAAAAGCAGTTAGATTTATTTTATACGTATGTATGTGATGTATTTATTTTCTCTATAAAAAAATGTCACTTTGTGTTAAGCATTGTTGAGATAAGATGTTAAGATAATGACCTCCAGGCGTCATCATTATAAGGTTAGTGTTATATTGTTTGTTTATAGGTGTGTAACTCGTGATCAAAACACTATGCTCAGGTTGGAATTTTGCACTTAGTTACCTATTCTAGTGTTCAAAACACTGCTCAGGCTGAAATGTTGCACTTTGTTATTATTCTTTTTTTTGGTCCATGTCTAAAAATAAATACATTGACATTTTGTTTTGCCAGTGCCATAAAGCCACAATGCTGGTCTTTTACAGATATGAAAAGAAAATATTGTACTGTCACTTTAGAATTGACTTCTTTATTTTATAAAATATCTACAACAAATATTTATTGTGGAAACAAATCGTATACTTCCTACACGGTATCGAATCGGTCTGTAAAAAAAAAAAAAAAAAGGATATTGTTTTTTTTATCAAATCGTAACCTGTGTATCTAGATGCATATTGAATGGTTTATCACTGGGAGATGTGCATCCCTACTAGATGTGTTAATAATAAACATTTTCTGTGCAAACTAAGAACATTTATTCAGCTTCAGTGATTGTTTTTAATACTGTAACATCAAATCCACAACAAACAAGGATTCTTTCATGCACTGTTGGTGATTGTCCCAGTCTGCCCCCTACTGGACACTAACCATAATCCACTGGTGTCTCCTAGGACCTGACTTCAGCTTTGACCAGGAAGATCACCCTGAAGACGCCCCTCATCTCCTCCCCCATGGACACTGTTACAGAGTCAGCCATGGCTATTGCGATGGCGGTGAGAACAGAAAACGATTTATTGAAAAGTGCCTTTACATTTTTTTATACGCTTTGATTTTGTGCTGATTTCTATTTAAATATTTCTTTGTAGCTGATGGGAGGCATTGGCATCATTCACCACAACTGTACACCAGAGTTCCAGGCCAATGAGGTCCGCAAGGTCAAGGTACGGAATGTTTGCTTTGAATTCACGCCTGTCAGTGTCTTGAGTCTGTGCGTGTATTAAACTACCATCTGATCATGTGATCGTTTGCATGATCCAAACTCTCTAACTCCACTCGTTTTGTCACTCTGTCCTTTAATAGGAAACGGTAACTGTCCTCCCTGGGAATATTATTGTTTGTGAGTGTGTTTCTGTGTGTTTCCTCCTCCTTTTTTTTTGTGTGTGGTTTGTGTGTTGCTCTTTCTCTCACGTGTGTGCGTGGTTTTGGTTTGAAATGCTGCTTTTGCTTCCTGACACAAACGTGTGACAGTCAGGAACTTTATTCCTGATTCTACTACTCCGTCTGTCATTGGTACAGAGGTTTGAACAGGGTTTCATAACAGACCCCGTCGTCATGAGCCCACGCCACACCGTCAAGGATGTGATCGAGGCCAAAGTGCGACACGGTTTCTCTGGTATTCCCGTTACTGAGACTGGGAAAATGGGCAGCAAACTGGTCGGCATCGTCACCTCCAGAGATATCGACTTCCTGTCTGAGAAGGACCATGACCAGCCTCTAGAGGAGGTTTGTGTGTGTTTCCTCTTTTCTGAAGGTTTTAACTTCTCCACAGGCACACTTTTGTTTTCTATTATGGATGTAAGGATATATCCTAAATCGGCTAAAAATCAATGCAAATAAGGAGGATTAAAGTTGATACAGCACATTATGTGCATCGATATTCTGCTTAAACAATAGGGGGTGCTGTGACTGTTTTAGTGCTGCTTGTTTAGACGGTACGCTCTTGGTTTAACCACACACTTGGCTGAACCAAGAGCATCGGTGGGAGAAATATTTGTTAAAGCCTGACTGTTTCAACCAGATGCTATTCACATCCATACGTGCATGAATGATCCAAGGCAAGTCAGCATCCATTTGTACACACACACACACACCTTAAGAAAAATATGTAAATTCCAAGCCAGGAACATAAGCTTTAAAAACCTCTTCTTCTATTTTAATTGTATACATTTTTGAAACTTTACATGGTGATAAATGAAGAAATGTGCAGTTTATTTCCGATTTTGAGTTCAAACAGTTTGTTAGAAGTCATAAGAAGAAAATATATTGTTTTAAAAAATTTCTTGACAATTTAAAGAAGAAAATAATCTGTATTTTGATTACATCCCAATCTGTGATTTGAGTTTCTTTTTTATAAAAAATCAGGAATCATTGGTTGAGTGTATATTATTCAAACTGGCTGATACTCACTCTAATTGGTCACTGCGTGCTACACTTGTCTTTGGTTTTTGGTTTTAATATTCTGTGATGTTGCTTTCATCCTATGTAAAGGTGACCTTGGGTGACATGAAAGGCACCATCAAACAAATAAAATGTATTACTAATCTTACACCCCTATTTTCTATACATGTGTGTTCATTGTAGGCCATGACTAAAAGAGAAGAGCTGGTTGTGGCTCCAGCTGGTGTTACGCTGAAGGAAGCCAATGACATCCTGCAGCGCAGCAAGAAAGGTCCGTAGCCGTCTGCTTTTTAAATGCTATGTCTTCATGTCGACTTACAACACGTGGCGTTCCAGGCAAACTTCCCATTGTGAATGACAACGATGAGCTGGTGGCCATTATCGCCAGGACCGACCTGAAGAAGAACAGAGACTATCCTCTGGCCTCCAAAGACCCTCGTAAACAGCTGCTGTGTGGCGCCGCCATCGGCACCCGCGAGGACGATAAATACAGGCTGGACACGCTGGTGCAAGCTGGGGTGGACATGGTTGTACTGGTGGGTGGTGGTTTTCAACGTTGTGACTTTTGATTGCCTGGATATTAGGAGTGTGCATTGCCATGAATCTGACGATACGATACACGATTTGCATGTTATAATACGATATATCCTGTTACTAAACAATACGATATACTGTACTTTGCAATATATTGTGATGCCAATAATGATAATGGTATAAAATACAATTTATTTATTTTTTATTTTTTAAACTGGCGAGAACAAGTAAATAGTAACTAATGTTAAAGGTGTGGTATTATGCTGTTTTCCACCCATCTCCATTTGTTCTAAGAACCTCAACAACACAGTATTTGAGGTTCATTTTTCCAAACTCGCCTGTTTTCTAGTTCTGAAAAGTGATTTTCTGAGCAGTTCTAGAAACGGGCTGTTTTGGGGCCTAGTTATCCATATTCATGAGTGGGTGACTCGTGTCTGTAGACACAGACTTCATGCCTCGCTCTTGCGAGGGGGAGCAGTGATCACCAAAGAAATTTTCTTTTGCTATCCACACACTCTTGTTGTTTTCAGCCAAAAAACTGCACATTACAAAAAAACTCATGGCTATTTACTCGACTATTGTGATTGTGAGTCAGACAAACATGGTTTCAGGAAGTGTGTGTGCTGTGCGGCAGCAGCAGTGGAGTAAATCAGCTTTTTTTTCATCAAAAAAACATGATTGAAAAAATTGAATTGGACATTTCTTGCATCAATGCGATAATCGCACAGTGAAATATTGCGATATATCGCTGAATCGATTGTTTTTTTTCCAACCTTAATACATACATGTTAAATCTTCGTTTGTGTTTTTCTAGGACTCGTCACAAGGAAACTCTGTGTATCAGATCAGCATGATTAATTATATCAAACAGAAGTATCCAGAGCTACAGGTTGTTGGAGGAAATGGTGTGTATCTCACACACACACACACATTCCTGTGTGTTCTGTCCACATGTGTGCTGTGTGTTACTGAGTGCGTTCTCTATTTCTCCCCCTGCAGTGGTCACAGCGGCCCAGGCCAAGAATCTAATTGACGCTGGTGTTGACGCTCTGAGAGTCGGTATGGGCTGTGGCTCCATCTGCATCACACAAGAAGGTACATATGGCATCTATGGAGTCAAAAACACAACCCAAATAGGTTTCAAGTTTGGCCTGTTAAGTACTTTTTTTAATACTTCAAGTTAAGGCTGTGCAAATAATTGAAGTTCGATTACGATTTCAATTATTACACTCAACATAACAAAATAATATAGTTGAGTAAAAATGATTAAAGAAATAAAAATATATATAGTTTTTTTTTTTCTTCATTTATACATATGTTTTATTTGCTAAATAAAGCAAACTTTCACAATTTAAGATTTGTACAAAGAATAAAGCTTAAGTTGGCACACATGAGAAATAAACGATTATTAATACCAACTCAACTTTGAGTTGTTTAATGCACACTCATGCAAGCTCCTCCACCCCACCCCTCTCAAAGGGGCCTGCAGGCTAACATGAGGAAAGTTGTTGCTCACGGTCTTGAAACATGGCAGGAGGAAACGCAGCAAAAATGCTTGATCAACAAGCAAGGCAAGTCAAAAAGAAGTGTTTTGTTTTGTGCAAAAGTGAACATACTTGATTTTAGTGTTTGAAGGATTTTATTTATGTTTAAAGAAAACTTTTTCTTGACAAATAATCATTTGAATAATCGTGAATTCAATTATGACTAAAATAATAATTGTTTATATAATCGAGCAGCCCTACTTTAAATAGATTTTTCCATTTGAAACACAGTGGTTTAAAAAAAAAAAAAATTCATTAGTTGCTGAGGTCATCGATACCTTAAGACCATTCCTAGTTGTCATGGTGATTTGCTGAGATCTAAGTTCTGTTGCCATGGCTACTGTCTCTCCCAGTCAGAGTTGGCTGTGTATAGTGAAAAGAGCAGAGCTAACAGTTTGTTATTGTATTAGAGACGTGTTTCTTTCCACACTGCTCTGTGACATTATGTTGTCTTGTGGTCTTCCAGTCATGGCGTGTGGGCGACCCCAGGGGACGTCTGTGTACAAGGTGGCGGAGTACGCCCGGCGCTTTGGCGTGCCTGTCATCGCTGACGGTGGTATTCAAACTGTGGGTCATGTGGTGAAGGCGCTGTCACTGGGAGCGTCAACGGGTGAAATCTCAACACCATAAAATCAGTCTTTTCTCGAGTCTGAGCAAATGTTTAGATCTCAATTTATTATATCTCCAGTTATGATGGGCTCGTTGCTCGCGGCAACCACCGAGGCTCCAGGCGAGTACTTCTTCTCAGACGGCGTGCGACTGAAAAAGTATCGTGGAATGGGTTCCTTGGACGCAATGGAGAAGAGCACTAGCAGTCAGAAACGCTATTTCAGGTGAGTTACAGTCTGTGTGAGTGTGTGTGCTGTCAGGATAGTTTTGATCCAGAGATTTTTCGCAGTGAGGGCGACAAGGTAAAGGTAGCCCAGGGCGTGTCGGGCTCAGTCCAGGACAAAGGCTCCATCCAGAAGTTTGTGCCCTACCTGATCGCAGGGATCCAACATGGCTGCCAGGACATCGGAGCAAAGAGTCTGTCTGTTCTACGGTGAGTTGTGAGCACAGAGGTCTGCTTTTTTCATCATGTGCACGTCTAATGTTGTGTTTTGTGTTTGTTTGTTTCAGTTCCATGATGTACTCTGGGGAGCTGAAGTTTGAGAAGCGGACCATGTCTGCTCAGATGGAAGGAGGCGTTCATGGACTCCACGCGTAAGTGGAAACCACCTGTCTGCTACATTTCAATTAGTATTTATTAACTTGGACAGGAAATGTACTTGATTAAACATCACCATTTTTATTTGTCTGAACTGTAAGTATTTGTATAATTTGTAGTTCTGCTCATGCTTTAACAAGAAGTCAGGAAAGGGTTTCACTTGTTTTGTGTTTTTAGAGGACAATCAGTATGTCAGCACACAGAGTATTCCTTCCTGCCATTGTGTAGTTGGTTGGCCTTAAGTTAAAGAGCAGACGTATCGAGCTGGGGTGGCTGGGGCTGTGTTCATGAGGCTGGTGGCAGAGGGAAAGACGCTGTTTTTGTGCCTGGAGGTTTGGGTCCTGATGGACGGAATCCTCCTTCCAGAGGGGAGAGATTGAAACAGTTTGTATCCCGGGTGGGAGGGGTCGGCCACATTGATGTTCAGCTCCCGCTTGAGGTCCTGGGTGATGATGGTTCCCAGGAACTAGAAGGACTGCACAGAGCTCACTGTAGAGACTCCCAGGAAGATGGGGGTGAGGTGAAACATAAGGATAATCCATGTTCTTGTGCAGAAATAGGACTGATCAACAGTGGATGCTTCAAGCGTGTCCCTCTCTGGTCCATGGTGATCAGAGGAGAGCACACACTCTGCAGCTCTGCTGCGCTCACAGTTCCAGCTGTTAATAATGACGTCAACGTATCACGCGCGCCTCAAATCTGCCTTGGTCGTGGATATATGCAACCTGGCCGGTTACACTGCAGTCGCATGGCTAAAGATCGGATATGTATCAGATTTACGACTACATATCCAAGTGACCTGGGTCGCATTTGAAAAAATCGGATTTGGGTCATTCAGACTGCCATAAAAAGATCAGATACAGGTTGCATAGGGGCAAAAAAATTGGATTTGAGCATTAAGTTCTGCAGTGTGAACGTAGCTTTAAAGAACTTGAAGTTTTGCCTGTTAATTGTACTTGGAACCAGTTTGATAAATTGCTTACATAAATTTTAAATGGTAAAAACTGTTGAATAAAAAATTATTGAAAAGTGTTCTGCCTTAAAGCAGAACTAAGTAACTTGTGCTTACCGCTCCCCCTAAAGGTCCATTTTGGTTATGTCACTGTTGTAAACACTCCCCACCCCCCGTCGCCTGCCCCACCCCACAGCTACATGCGCACCTTTGCTCTCCCAAGACGGGAGCAACCGATCACTAAAAAATCCTTATACAACGTTGGCGCTAAGGGGGCTTTCACACCTATAGTCCCATGTGACCATGTGAACAGTATGAGGAAGAGAGACCAGTAGAATAAATTAATGATGTGGAAGTAATACGGAAATGTGTGTGATGTGTTTGTGCTGACAAAGCGGCTCTGAAAATGGATCGATATGTGTGTGTGTGTGCTGCCTAATGGAGCGGTGGGTTGTGAGTGTATGTGCGTGCCTGTTGCCGCGATGACAGTGTGATTGCTGTGTGTTGCTGCTGAGCTGACACTGCATGGAGTTGCTCCGTTCCTCAGACAAAGGTCTTTTCTGCTTTTTTTTTTTTTACTGGCTCCGCCATGGTATAAGTTTGAGAAAAGTGAATATGTAGACAACCGTGTGCAGGTCATAATCTAGCATTAGTTTGTATTGGGCTGCTCTAAAGCAGTACGTCTTGCCACTGGGTCGGAGGCAGGGAAAGTTGGAAGTGCGATTTTCTGGCCAGAGATAGCAGGAGGGGATGAAAGACCCCCCAATCACCCCATTAACACTTGTATTACCCTCGTATGAACTACGAGAAGGATTTATTAAGGTGGAAAAAAAATACTTAGTTCTGCTTTAAATGATCTTTTATTCATTTTTTCCATTTAGAGAGATTATTTTAAGTAGATATTATTTATTTGTTTTAATGGTAAATAACTTGAAAATAGCCTAAATGATCTGAATGGGGAAAAAAATGCGATAAATTTGTGATGGTGATTTTACAAAGAAAAAATTTATATATAATTTTTATATATATATATATATATATATACATCGCCCACCCCTACCTTCTGTGTTCATTGATGACTTTTTGTCTCTCCTTCCTCTGCAGATATGAGAAGCGTCTTTACTGAACTGCTCAGCCCAGCTGTGCTGATGACTCGCCCAAACCAACAGTGACCAAATGTTCCATCACCTCTTCTTAATGAAACTCTCCACTCATAGCGTCCTCTGTGTCCTCTCCTGCATTTCCACGGTAACCCTCTGTGTGTGATGTCGGCCAGCAGAGGGAGACACTCGACTCTGATTCGGACACATTGGATTTTGCACTTAAAGAGGTGGTGCATCAGGGTTTATGGGGTGACAAACAAACCCACCCTTATCTTTGTGTGTGAATGTGAAATGTGTGTGTGCGTGCACATGCATTGGGACAAACAAAGTGATGGTGTACTCTGTTTACTCGTCCTATAATAATGAGTCAGAATCCTACAGTGCAAACTCACACAAACCTCACCCATCATCTACCGGTTATCCGCATCAAGCTTTACATGTTTTTTTTTTATTTTTTATTTTATTTTAAAGGTTTGTAAGCTATTTCAACTTTCTGGGCTATTTTTGAGATTAGCTGCTTGTACTTCAGTGCATTTTGTTTACTCAGTGTACGTGAGGTCAGTTTTGTATCTTAGGTGTCAACAGGAGTTTGTGGAAAACTATCATTGGTCACACTGAGCCAAACAAGCGGTGTGGGAGGGTCCAAATGCTGATAATCAGGTTTGTTTAGTACACAAATAATTTTGCCCAAATTTGAATACTTTTGGAAAAAGCTACTTTCTAACTAACCTGTAATATATCGTGGGGGCGTCAAAATAAAGCATAAAGGTTGTTTTTTTAATATGCATGTTTTGTTTTTCACTCAGCCAATCAATATTGTATTTATATTCTGCTTTAAGCAAATCCTAACTGCCAAGTGTGTTTTTACATACACTGTTTGTTTTAACAACCAGGACCGGTGCGACGTGTTTTCCTGTTGCCTGGTCCCGCCTGTGCTTTAGCCGTTTAGCTAGCGTAGGTTCTCCGCAATAATTCTTTTTGATTTCCCAGCATCTTTCTATTCACCAGAGATCTGCCTTGAACCAGGGATGGAACACCGCTGAGCGGACGAAGCATGAATGACTCCTCGCGTTCTTTACTTGCTTAGAGTTGTGCTATACTTGTTGTCACTCAGCTTATGTAGAGGGAGAAGGCTTTTTTCCTTAAATTATTTTCATATCAGCTGCTCCTTTGTTTTATTTGCCAGCAATGTGTTTGGTTGTTTCAACCACCTGGGTTGTAAAAATGAACTTTCTCTATAACCAGCTATTATCAACAGGGTCCACTTGACTTAGAACTATTGTACAACCTTACTGAAGTACAAAGAAGTGTATATGAAATATATATATAAGGAGAAAACCCCCTGTATTCTGTTACTGCTGCTTTTTTCCCAACTTGTAATTCAGTCTTTATTAATCGTCTTGTCATGTTGGTCCATCTGAAAGCACAAGTTTCGTAATGCATTTTAAGCTGTTTTTTTCTTTGTTGTAAATTCATTGCAATTTTCATGAAGCATCTGCAGCCAGCAGCCAAAAATGGTGGGAAAGTCTTTTTTTTTTTTTTTTTTTGTAGGTGCATAGAAAAGACTCAGTATTTAGTAACTCAATGATGGAATATTGAATATCTCTTCAAAACATGTTTACAATAAAAACACTTGAGTAAAAATAATTGTGCCGTTCAATAGATTGAAAAAGAATAAATAAAACAAACTGTGACTTGCTTGCTGTATTTTTTTTTTTTTTGGAGCGTCTGATAACAGTGAAACAAGTGTGAAAAGTTTTGTGTATCCATTAGTGTAAAGCAGGAGTTCTCAAACTCGGGGTCGCAAGACACACTGAGGGGGATGCCAGATACCTTGAAAAAAAAAAAAAAAAACTGAGTATTTTTTTGAACAATTTAAGCCCATTTTTGACTATTTTTTTTATACCCTTTATCTGCAACTATACCAAACATGCAATATTTTATCCCCTTCATCACTTTTCTTGCCATATTTTTGCTGCTTTTAATACGTTTTTGCAACATTACTTCAATTTTTGCCTCTACTACATCAAATATCAATGCCTGTACTGCACATTTTTTCCACTTTCAAAACATTTTCGACACTTCTAAACCCTTTCCACCACTTTTCCCACCTAATGTCATGTATGTTGATCAATTATTGCCACATTTAACCTTTTTTTTTTTTTTTTTACATATTTAATGCTTATTTTTTGTGCCAATTTAACCTCATTCATGATTTGTCATGCCCATTATTTGCCCGGAAAATTGAAACTTTGAACCCTTTTACCACTTTTTCTGTCTGTTTTTAGCCACTCTAATTTTCAACTTTTAACCAAATTTCATGGTTTTTAAAATCCAATTTCACCACCTTTTTTTTTTTTTTTTTTTTAAATTTTTTTTCACTTTACCAAGTTGTATTTCTTTTTGGAAATCAGAAATGTTTTATTGGCAAAGTACAATTTCCATCTTTAAAGTGAGTATAAAGTATGAAGCAAAAAAACTTTGTGGCTAACAATATATATTATTCAGATACATAAAGATTTATAGAAAAATGGACCATCATTTTGCTGACTTTATGGATGGACCCCAAAAATCTCTCTCTTTTATTCCCCCTTATAGATGCTCCTGTTTCCACATGATTGTTCGTCAGTGTTCATGTCTGTGTTCAACCACCTTCAGGTACAGTGGGGGGTGCACCTTTATTTTGGGGTTCTCGAGCTGAAAAGGTTAAGAACCACTAGTGTAAAGAACTGATAGATGATCGTAATACACATTTAATTCCAGCAGGGGGCGCTGTTGGAGCATTGCAATTGCAGGAGGTGTAGCATATTGGCATGGGTGGGTTGGTAATGTCCAGATTTTTATTCACTGTGATGTTTTAAAGGGGACATATCATGCTAAATCCACTTTTTTAGCCCTTAAATGCATTTTGTTGTATATTTAGAGTGTTTAGAAGTACAGAAAAAATGAAATTAGTCTCTTCAGGTGCTTTGTTGATATCTTTATATTCTGTTTTGCTCATATTTTTCAATCTGTTTCAATTTTTCTATTCTCTATTACGTTTTTTGAACTATTACATCACAGTATTTGCAGCGGAACTGCCAAATTAGTACATCAACTCCAGGTCCAACACTTCGAACAATCCGGCATTTTTATTTCTCACTTTTATTTTGTAGTCCAAGCTCAAGGATGCCGAAGTTACGAGAGGAGAAATCAAAATGTTCGGTTGTTGGATGTAGTAACCCACACGCTTCATTACACCGTCTCCAGCATCAGAACCTTTTCAAAGTGCCTGGTTGAGTTTTATTTTTTATTGTGTGCGCGCAGCACTTCAAGGATGACTGCTTCAGCAACCTCCACCAGTATAAAGAAGGATTTGCTGAAAGACTTTGTCTGATTGAGGGTTCAATTCCTTCTATCTTTGAAGACGACGAACAGAGCACTTCGGTAAGCTGTAAATAACGCTAAAAAGTGTTATGATAAGACGTCCCTGTCATTGTTTTGTTAGCATTAGCAGTTGCACCGTCTTCATATGTTAGCGCTGTGTGCTCGTTTTAGATCCTTGATGATATGGCCTACGTGATTTAATTTAAGTCTAAAGTTTTCATTAGTCATTTCATTTTGCTGTTTTTGTCTCCGAAAAGACTGTATTAAAATACATTTCGTGACGTTAGCTTGGCGCTAGCGTTAGCTCGGTGCTTGTGTTAGCTCACTTGTTAGGGTTCTGCAGGTTCAACATCTTCATTTTCATCTCGCTCCGCTGGGTCCGACTCTGGCTCAAACATGTAAAGCTGATGGACAAGTCTTCTGTTGTTGACATTTTGTAAATAACGTGTGAATAAACATTTTCTACGCCGCTACATAATCGTATCTCTTCTATCAAACTACAAAAATGGCCGAGCAGGGTGGAGTTGAACCGAGTGTCACCTGAAGAGGGGGCGGGGTATGGAGTGTCTCATTTGCATTTAAAGAGGCCGCACCAAAACGAGTTGCTCTTAGAAGCACATCAGAAAAGGCCTGTGGAGCTATAATAATGAGGAATTCAGACCAAAGCATTGCAGTTCTGCTTTATATAGACCACAACTGTATGATTTATATATAAAAAGGAAGGATTTAAAACCATGATATGTCCCCTTTAGATGTGACAATTATTTATCAAGAAGACAAGATATCAGTAGTATTTATTAGAGGCTTGATTGAGTCACAGTACTATCGCTAGGAATGTTTTTTACAAATCAGTCTAGTTAAATTACTTTTCATTCAGTCTGTAATATTTCATTTACAGTATCAAACTCAATTTCTTATCAAATTAAGAAATTACAAACAACCTTTTGGCTTTTAAACTTTCTTGGCACTTTGACTTTGCACAATATTCACAAAAGACTTTTTGTAAGAATCCTCTTCGAAATTACACAAAATGTACTTGGGTAGCTAAAAGCATTTTAAAGTTTTTCCAAAGCTACCATGCACTACCGAAAAAAAACATCTTCAAATTCTGCTGCTCAAAGCAGCTACACTTTCTCAACGTTTGACCACAATCTGCTTTATAAGTCAATAGTCTCGCTGCAGATGCTCAAAGAATCGATTTGTCTGCAAGCACTGATGAATTCCTCCTGTATTGATCGGTCGGCTTCACTTGACATGTCCAAATCCAGGCTTTCCTGTGAAGCTGTTCCAAGCGTGTGGTATTCCCTCTGTCGACCAGTGTTGCCTGGCCCTCCTTCTGGAAGATGCTGCTGTCCATGTCTCTCTAAGCTTGGGCAGAGGACCATGGAAGAGCCTCCGATTGAGGTTCGGTAGAGGGAGCTGGAGGAGGAACTATTCATCCAACGTTCAGGAGATGAAGAGTTAGAGGAGGACTCGGTGGACGGGGATGGTAGACCGCTTTCAACCCCTTTAGATTTGATGCAATGAGGCTGTTGATTAGAGGTCATCTCCACACAAGAAGAAGTTCGATAGAGGCCAGGATCAACGGTGACAGGGTCACAGAAGCCGTTGCTGGGAAGAGTCCAGTGATTGGTCATGGAGAGCTCATTACCTCGAAACTGGCGAACAGGACTGAAGAGACTCATGGGAAATAGTGAGTCGCTGAATAATGCCTCGTCTATGCTGCGACGCAGGTTGATGGGTGATGGTGGGCGCAGGTCTGTTGTGGAGTCGCTGTTGAATGAGGAACCACCTGATTGCTCTCTGAATCCTGCACAATCTGACTTTTCTAAGCCCTGCAAGTCCAATTCCAGGTCCAGGTCTCGGTATGCCAGGGCGCGGTTGCTGTGATAGAGGAGGTCAATCCCGTTCAGGCTGTTGCCAAGACGCTCATCCATCAAAGTGTAAAGCGGAAGGTTCTCTGTTTCTCTAAGCCCAACAGTATCAACAATGGCAAGCTTTTCCTGTTGGCTCAAGGTCCACTGATAGCTTCCAGGCAGAATGGGTGACTTGGATGTCAGCAGCTCGGTCCAGCAGGTTCCAGCTGCTGGAAGGTGATCGGAACAGTAGACGGGCTGTGCG
The DNA here is from genome assembly GCF_900634775.1 of Gouania willdenowi. NCBI lineage: Eukaryota > Metazoa > Chordata > Actinopteri > Blenniiformes > Gobiesocidae > Gouania > Gouania willdenowi. The sequence goes on from NC_041049.1 coordinate 8,410,368, forward strand.
ACGACTAAGGCTAAGGAAAGGCAAACTCCCAGTTCACACAGCCTGCAGCTGAAATGAAAAGCCCACCATGGCCAAGGGTGAAATACCTCCTCTCCTCCTGCAACACCCATAGCATTGAGCATTGCATACAACTGGAGACCAGCACAGGCTAAAGAAAACAAAGCTGAAAGGCAAACGGTTACAGCGGCACGATTCCAGTCCCGACTCTCGGCAAAGGGACAACGGTTGTATCTCTCAGCAGGTGTCGGGGACGTGTTGTTCAGGTGGTAGATGTGCTTTGAATCCGCCCTGACGTAAATGTAGAAGACAAAATAAGCTGTGGATAGAAAGGTTGCGAGAGCCACAAAAGTTCCTCTAGAAATGAGGGAAAGAAAGAGGCACAGTGGAGGCTTTTGCTGGTAGAACTTCAGCAAGGTCACCGGACCAAAGGTGGCAGCAAAATGCAGGGTAACCAAACAGGCAAGAAAACAGGGTCTTTGGAAGGCTGAGTATGAGAGCTGCATTCTGGAACGCATCGACAGCAGAAGGAAGACCAGGCCAAATGCTGCAGTGAGGCACGGAAAAGGTGCTTCGTAAAGCATTAGAGAGGCTTCTGCAGACGGTAGGCGGTCCTGGTGACCGTAGGCATCATACAGCAGTGAGAAGGATCTGGTACAACCAGCAGCTAGGAGGAACAGGCTAACCAGTGCAAAGTAACCACATCCAGAGGGGCATCGCAGTGGCAAACAAAGGAGATTAAGAGCTGAGGCGAGCGTCAACATCGCAAAGACAAAACCAGCTCCGTACACATGCGCCTCCCAGGCCATTCCCCAGTCTGCCATGGCACTATTCCAGTCGGTGTACAGTGGCACCAACATGGGTGTAGCTGAGATCAGGAATGGATTTAAGAAGGATTGGTTGGTGGCAGTGGTGTTTAATGTAGGTCTAAAGCCTAAGGGGTCCCATGTGTCCGAGTTGTTGCAGATCCCTGAACGTTCTTTATTGCAGTCTGGAAGGAAGGTGATGCTGCTGTCCTCCAGGCTGGACAACCAATCAGGAGTTTCCGAGGGCAAATCTGCACAGAAGAAAAGAATAATGAAAAAGAAGTTTTATTTGAACATCTTATAAAAGGTACAGCATACTGTTTTGAGAACATTAACCCGTTAACGTCCCACCGTCCCGAATACAGGTCAAAATGCATGTACTCACTCATTTACGCTCCTAAGGGATTAAATGCTTCTCAAATACAGCAGCATATCATATATCATATACCGTTTGAAAGCTTAGAGTCTTCTTCCATTCTAAGACACAACCATCACAGCAAACAGTCAATTATTTTGTCAAACTTGTGGAAAGAAATGGTGACATAAACAAGCCGACACTGCTCACCTTTAGAGTGATGCCATGTCTTACTGAATCCATATATTCCATCAAAAAACATTCAAAAATCCAATCTAATTTCTTCTTACGTTTTTGTTTTTGTTGAGCTCTGTGAGGCTGACCGTGTCATTAAAAATTTAAATTTTTAGATTAAAAACCTTAAAATAAAAGCTTGGTAATCGTTCTCCCATAGAAAATCCTGGAGAATCTTAGCTGGAAAGCACGTTGGCTCAGATTCAGCTTGGAGAAACATAAAATAAAGAACTCAGCCCACTCCGAACCACAAAACCAGGTTCATGCGTTGCGTAATCTGTCTTTTCTATCCAAGCGCAGCTTATTTTGAATATATTTCAGCACTCCAGGAAGTGGTTTTTCTTTAGGAATTAAATGAGGGCGTAACTGTGTCTGTGTGTCTGACGCCTGCCAAACTCATCTGTGTCATTTATGTTTTATTTTGTCCAATAAACGTTAGGCTACACATCATTGTTTTTACATGTGCAAGTTCAACATGGCAGAACAAAACAAGCAGACATTGTTGCTTTGTTCTTTTTTTCTGCTACAATTGTGTGAACAAGACGTGAAACTGGCGCTTAATCGACTTCATCAGGAATGGAAGAAATCTTGTCACTTCCTGGTTGTTGTTTGCACTGGGGTGGATTAAGGACATCTGCACATTTAAACGAAAATAAATACGTAAGTTCATCACTTTTTTCCAAATGACTGTTGCCATTTGGACCAATTAGCTTTAGCACCTAAAGCTAATGCTAATCAATGTATTTTAGGTTGAACTGTAAATAGAATATCTTGAACAAGCAATTCGTAGCTTATTGTATGCACTAGCTAGTAGTCAACACCGCTGCAGCTAGCTGTTTGCTAATTAGCCACAACTGCTAATAGGGTTGCCAACCCTCCGAAATATAAATATACTACTGGACGGTACGTGGGATTAAGACCATTATTTTGTACAATTCTAATATGTGAACCTCAGCCTACATAATCATGAACCTAATTAAACATTATTAATTAATTAATGACTAATAGGGAACGTGAGCTGGAATCAGACTGTTAAGAGCCAGACTAGCTTCACGCTAGGTGATTGATTGTCATTTGGACAAATTAGCTTTAGCATCTAAGCTACTGCTAATAATTTCATTTTAGGTGGAACTTTTAGTAGAATATCTTGGAATAGCGATTAGTAGCTTATTGTATGCGCTAGCTAGTAGTCAACACCGCTGCAGCAAGTTGTTTGCTAATTAGCCACAACTGCTAATAGGGTGTACAATTTTAATATGTGAACCTCAGCCTACTTAAACAATATTCAACATGTACTTAAACATTATGATACTGTATTACTCAACTAACATGCCCACAAGTCAAACTGTGGAAAAACATTCAACTTCAATATCAATAGATAAAATTATGAAGCAGATTTCAGTTGAGATAATACAGAATTTCATAGCAGTTATGGCAACAAAAAAAAAATGGATAAATTAGAGAAAAACTTAATTATACAGAGTTTAGAATTTCAAGAGCCAGATTAGCTTTACGCTATGAATGATGTGTTGTTGCAATAGTATATCATGCTAGCTTGATGCTAATCTGTCAGCCTTAAGATTATAAAGCTATCAACTTTTTTTGTAGATATAAAGCCTCCAGTAATATTCAGAGATCAAATAGAATAATATTCCGAAATATAAAAATAGTACGGGATGGAATTAAGATCATTATTTTGTACAATTCTATAATGTGAACCTCAGCCTACTTAAACAATATTTAAGCCAAACTGCAATACCAATAAATAAAAATGTCAAGCAGATTTCAGTCGTGATGATGCACAATTTCACAGCAGTTATTACAGCAACAAAAAAACTATAAATGAAAGAAAAAGCCATAATGATGCAGATTATGACTAATAGTGAACGTAAACTGAAATTAGACTGTTAAGAGCCAGACTAGCTTTACGCTACTAATGATGTGTTGTTGTCATTTAAATCATGCTATCTTGATGCTACGATGTCAGCCACAAGCTTATAAAGCTATCAACTTTTATTTTTTTGTAAGTATAAAGCCTAATATTGAATGAATACATGATGGAGGTACATAAATACATTACTTTGCTATGTATTAAATGTCCAGCCATGTGCCCCACAATATTCTTAATTTGAATGCAGGATTTTATTTTTACCTACAATCAACAGTAATGTGGTTTTGTTCAGTGTCTTCCTCTCGTGCTTTCTACAAATATTTTTTTTCCCCATCCTCCCATCTTGTCCTGGACCCAAATTCACTCCATTGTTCATAGTTTCCCTTTCATCACTTAGCTCCAAAAAGTGGGGGAAACTCCCATTGGTGGGTGTTTTATTCTTTTTAACGTGGCACAAGTCTTTTTTTAGGCACAGTTATTCTCTGTGAATGTCCTGTTGGTGAATTGTTCGTGCTTTGCTTGCACTGGACCTTTCCAGACTTTCCAATCATTTACTGCACAGACTCATTACTGACTTAAATTGTTGGATATTTTAATGATAAATATAAAAAATAAATAATGATAAAATTAACTAGTTTTTATTGAGGTGCTATTTAGAAGGAAAAAAGCCTCCTGCTTGTTTCATGCCTTAGATCTATGGAGTGCCGAATGTAAAACCTCAGTCACTGTTTCATAACTGGCATATTTTTGAACATTTAGCTCATTTTACTTTCATTTGAGACAAATTCATGTAAAACAGCATGCTCTCTATCAATGTTAAAATGTGTTAACATGAATAATAAATCTAAATGTAAAAGTTAAATCTAAAACTTTGCATAATTTCTAGACATTTAGCTTTACACTTGGTGACATATTTAACAGATTTAGATTTAACAGATTTAGATTTAACAGATTTAGATTTAACAGATTTAGATTTAACATTTAGATTTAGATTTAACATTTTGATTTAACTTTTACCTTTAGATTGAACGTTTACATATAACATTTACATATACAGTAAATGAATTTGTCTCAAATGAAAGTCAGTAATGAAACAGTGACCAGTTTTCCCATTCAGCACTCCATAGATCTAAGGCATAAAACAATCTAAGGCATAAAACAAGCAGGAGGCTTTTTTACCTTTCTAAATAGCACCTCAATTAAAACTAGTTATTTTTTTACTATCATTAAAATATCCAACAATTTAAGTCAGTAATGAGTCTGATTTAGAGATTTAGATTTAACATTTACATTTAGATTTATTTTTCATGTTAACATTTTTTTAACAATGATATAGAACATACGGTTTTACATGAAATTCTGTCTCAAATTAAAAGAAAATTAGCTAAATGTGAGGAAATTGAGCTAAATGTTCATAATATGTTGGCAATGAAAAAGTTTTTGCATCCCATATAGATCAACATGTGAGATGATGAATTCTCACAAAGTAGGTCCAATCTCAGCTTTATCACCTCTCCTCTGTCTTATTGTTGTTTGTCTTTATCATCTCACTCATTTTTCTTCTGACCTCAGAGCCAAACATCAGCTGCGAGATATGATGAAACTGTCAACCTGGAGGAAATATGACCCCATCCTGTACTTTGCTGCCAGAACATCTCTCAGTGTGACATAACGGGGCTATTTCACACAGCAGCCATCCATCACTTCGCTAAGGATTTCACGCACAGTTTTTTTCTTCTTCTATTAAGGCCCGATGAGTCAATAATGATGTCGCATTTGGTTTGATCCTGTTTGTATCTTCGGAAGGGTTTTTAGTGTGGGACGCTGTGGGATGTGTGAGAGAGATAAACAGATACTTGTGTAGGCATCATCACCCATCAGGCCTTCAGTGTGTGACACACACAGTGACATCACTTAGATCTGCAGAGGAACAGACTGTACAGTCTCTCACATACTTTTTCTCACTCGATGAAAATGTAACAAACTAAATAACCAAAGATCTCTAGAGCAACAGAAAATTATCCAAGGATGAATCTTTGGTTAAAGCTATTTCATCAAATTTCTGTAATAATGAGTATAGTTTTGAACGTACTCAAATGTATACGTGATACAAATATATAACAAATCAAGCTAAAAAAAAGTTTTTAAATAAGTGTGTGAAACTGTAAAAAAAAAAAAGAAAATGATGAAAGCTATTTATATCAGAATCAGAATCAAGAAAGGTTTATTTGCCAAGCAGAATTATTAAACAATACAAGGAATGTGACTTGGTGGATGAATTAAAATAATAATAATATAGTAAACATGATATGTTATTCATTTCTTACTGAATATTCTGCTCCAATACTCAGGGAAATAGAGGAATACACAGTCAAATTACAATTACTTGATTATAAAAAACACTGTACAATATTCAATCAATACAACTCATTTTTATGTATATTTGTCTTGTAAGCCAGTAAAATGGGTGGGTGGGTGGGTAAGTCATAATCATATTGTAAAGAGATTTATTTTACGGTTTCACCAGTTAGGAAATGACTTATTAACCCAAAAATAATAATAATATAGTCAACATGTTGATGTCTTTCAGTTTTGACTGAATATTCTGCTTCACTACTCAGAAAAATAGAATTACTAAATTATTAAAAAAAAACTACAATATTCAATACAATTCATTTTAATGTATATTTATTTATTGATGTAATTGTCATTTAGGCCAATAAAACGGGTGGGCTGTTAAGTCATAATCACATGGTAAATACATTTATTTTGGTTACCCCAGTTAGGAAATCAATTAATAACCCAAATCTCACTCGGACTAGGGTTGGTTACCTTAACAAGGCTGCCGATTGTAAAGTTGTGCATGCTAAAATAAACAGCAGCTTTTTTCAACATTTAGCAACAAACCACGTTTAAAAAAGGTATGTTTTTGTTACTTTTGACCAGACTTACAGCAATATTTGTGAAATTTGCAATGTTTTTTTTTTTTTTCTCGTGAAAATAGAATCGAAATGTTAAATCTAAATCCAAATGTTAAATCTAAAGGTCACGGGTGATACTAAATATTTAGCTAATATGCAAAATCAATGTTTAGATTTAGCATTTAACATTTAGAGTTCACATTTAGATTTAGATTTACCATTTAGATCTAACATTTAGCATTTAAATTTAGATTTAACATTTATATTTAAATGTAACATTTAAATTTAAATGTAATATTTAACATTTTGATTTAACATTGACTTTGTATTTTTACAAGGGAAAAAAATCACAAATTTCACAAATATTGCTTTAAATCTGGTCAAAAGTAACGTACATTTTGTAATGTGGTTTGTTTATGTGTAAACATTCAGGTTACTCTGGGTCGTGTGGCAATGATATCAATTACAGTGATTCATGGCTCCGTTGCGATTCTGATAAATCAATAAAACTGACAAATGCCATTTGTCACAAATAGAAGAACTGAATATTGATGATTAAAGTCAGCAGCTTTAAAGTCAATTCAATTCATCCATATTGAATTTTTGGAAGGGTCAGATCAATGTGTGCAGATGTTTAAAACAAACAAACAAGGTGTGACCTTTATTAATAGGAGGCTACTGTTAAAGGTATATGTTCATGTCTGAACCGTGTTTACTTTGCAGTGAGACGACTGATACAACTACGTGAGGACATGGTGGAAAAGGTGGTGAGTATTGACCCAGCGCCATGTTTTCCTGATTCGCTTGTGTCAATAAATGTCACGTCGGAGCTGTGAGGTGGAACAGGGATTGGCTTCCTGTGATGGATACCATACATGGATGGGTTGGAACTACAGGCTGCTCAATTATCTGGCAACTTCCTGTCAGAGCAAGTGTGTCACCCATGGAAACAGCTGCCATATCATTAGTGGAAGAACAAAGTGTGGGACACTGTTAGTCTGAGATAAAAATAAATAAAAACTGGTGCTTTTAGACATTTCTAGATTTTTCCATGATCAATATTTTGGTAATTTTACACAAATTTCCAACAAAGGTTATTTTACAGAAATCAAAACGTGATGGATTATTAGTTTATGAATATGTAAAGTAAAAGATTGTCAAATGAAAGTTTTTCTCACACTTTTTGCTTTATTTTTATGAGGCGGCAATTGTAAAGTTCAGCATAAACTAAAAACAGCAACTTTTTACAACATTTAGCAACAAAGCACATTAACAAAATGTATGTGAATTTTTTTAATGTTACTTTTGACCAGATTTACAGCAATATTTGTGAAATTTGTGATATTTCTTATATGTCAATGTTGAATCTAAATGTTAAATCTAAATATCAAATATTAAATTTAAATTTAACATTTAAATATAAATGTTAAATTTAAATGCTAAATGTTAGATCTATATGTTAAATCTAAATGTAAATGTTAAGTGTCAAATCTTAAATCTTCGGTCTAAACCTAAATGTTACATTTAAATATAAATGCTAAATGTTATATCTCCATGTTAAATCTTAAGTCTAAACCTAAATGTTATATTTAAATATAAATGCTAAATGTTATATCTACATGTTAAATCTAAATCTAAATGTTAAATGTAAATGGTAAATATTAAATGTTAAATATAAATTTAATCTTAAATCTAAAAGTTAAATGTTAAATCTAAATGTTAAATGCTAAATCTAAATGGTGATTTTGCATATTAGCTGTGACATTTAGATTTAACATTTAAATTTAGATTTAACATTTATATTTAATATTTAGCATTTAGATGTAACATTTATATTTAATTGTAATATTTAGATTTAACATTGGCATTATATTTTTACGAGAAAAAAACGTTTTCACAAATATTGCTGTAAATTTGGTAAAAAAAAAAAAAAAACATTAAAAAATTCACACACGTTTTTCTTGCTAAATGTTGCAAAAAGTTACTGTTATTTTAGCATGTGCAACTTGACAATCGGCTCCCCACAAATTTTTACATTCCTACTCTTTCAAAGCCTTGAAGGCGTGTGTCAGACCATCAATCAAAAGTTGGATCGTGGCTTCTTCTGATTAGCTCTGAGAGGCTAAAATCAATATTAAGGGCCAATCACATTGGACCTCAGGAAGCATTTAACCTATTGATGTGCTATAATTTATCTTTGATGTCAATCATTGATGACCTTCATGGGCTTTGATTGAGTTGATTCTACGTGCAGGGTCGAGTAGAACTCCTATTCTTCATGTTGTAGATCAGGGGTGCTCATTTTTTTTATTTTTTTTTTAGATCCAGGGACCCCTTACACTGGAATACATTTTTTGAGACCCTCTAATAATCTTTGCGTCAACTAAACACAAACTAATGCCATTTGTAGCCCTAAATTCCCTTGGAATTATGGATTCTTTGAAAGTTTAAACTTAAATATTTACAATTTTTGTAGTAGAAATGAACTTAAAGGGTACCTGTACTAGTGTTGCATATAATATAAAATGTGTTTAATGCATTACCAATAAACAATGTGCACATTTATTTGCACAATTTTATTTTAGAGGTTTCCACCTCTCCAAAATGTAAATATTCATGTACTGAAAAATACAATGTAATACAGTATTTCTCAACTAACATTCCCTTCAAACAATGGTTCCCACACAAGCTGAAGTGAGGGAAAGAATCTACTTGAATACCAATAAATAACACGTCACGAGCTGACGTAAATACAGAAAATTACAGTAGTTGTAACAAAAGACAAACAATAAATTAAAGTAAAAGTTTTTATAACTGAACTAGGACCAACTTTGATGGAAAAAAATAATTTTGGCCCTCAACAGTTTTCATTTGACTTTATTAGCAAACCTTTGATATTGTATTTTGTGTTCATTTTCAAAATTTCAACTTTAATCTCAACATTATATTTCAACTTCATTCTCAAATTTTCAACTTTAATCTCAACATTTTGACTGTATTCTAGATTTGCCCAAAATTATTTTCTCCATCAAAATTATTGGCCCTAATCCGCTTCCGTAACTTCTACTGTCAGACGCGTGAAGAGAAAAGTCAATAAGAGCAAAATGTTTTTATGGTTTTTCTTGCTTTTTGTCTGAAAACCGCCTAAAATCGGTCTGCGACCAAATTTTGAAACCTGACCCAGACGTTGAGAAACTTGAGAATCTCTATTTTACTAAAAATACAATACAAATATATCACAATAGTATATTCTATAATAGAATAGAATAGAATAGAATAGAATCAACTTTATTGGCCATGTTATGTATGTTATACACACAAGGAATTTGACTTGGTGAACTGTTCTCTCTCTAATAATGTAAACATTAAATAATAACAATTAAATAGAAAAAAATATAAACATAAATATAAACAGTAGTTAGACTAATATGTGCAAAACTAAGTAAAATAATATAACAAGATAACAATAACAAGATAAGATAATAATAAAAAATGATCAACGTTTAGCAACCCTATTCAGTATCTATGTACATTTAAATCAAGTTTGTTTTATTGGTGCATATGTAGGTAAATGCTTTTGTACAACATGAATAATGTAGCTTTTGAAGAGCCATTGTTTTCACAGCTTGTTTACAGGTTTTTCTGCAGAGCTGCATGATGACATCATTAGATTCAGGTGTGTAGGAGCAGGACGCCATGTTGGATAGGAGCTCACGTTAAGGTAGCTATTAGCTTAGCATCGTCCACTTGTGATGCTAGGCTTTGTGGATTTAGTTAACAGATAAGCAGCGACAACTAAGAAATTAGCCTAAAAATAACCAAGGAACAGTTGAAAGTGTTGTAAATAGCCAGGTTAGGTTTAGGTGCTTATTAAGGAAGTGCAGTTTTTTTGTCTCTCTCTTTTACTTTGAAAGTTCAAGAGGAATTTGTTCCATAATCAGTTTCTTTAGTTCTGAGTGATTGGTTGCTAACTCATCCTGGATTTGTTGACTATTTATTTGTTGCTGGTTTTTTTTGGAACATTTTTCTGCATGTAATGCACTGTGACCCTTAAAGACTTTTCCTAAAGGAATACTTTTATTTTTTGTATCTACCGTCTACATCCTGGAGAAAGCAGCAGTCCAACACAGCTGGATTCATCTTCATTCTCAGTAAGTCTTCCACCTTAATAATTCATGTTAACATCTTTAGTTTTGTATAGGATGAGGTTCATTGATTGTTGCTGTTTGTGTGTATCCTTTTTTTTCCTGTGTTGGTTTACTTTTAAACAGCTTACAGGTAAATTAAATTTAGATTTAGTGTACTCTGGAACCTTCCAACTACACCACACACACGAGGATGTTCTCATGATACTATAAAATCCCTCATTATAAACATTTCAACTTTAAACATACAAACTGTATCTATACAGACATGGCAGATGCATAATTAGTTGAAAATTGATGAAACTTTAAAAAGGTGCTTTAATAACCTGGTGTATTAACTCCAATAACCTTTATTGCCCATATGTGGGTGTTTGATTGGTTTAACTCCTTACTTCACTGGCCAGTAATTACCATAGTTTTAGATCCATGTCAGAATAATTAGAGTTAAATATATAGACCGTCTTGACATTCACGCCAACTACAACGTGTGTAACATATACAATAATGCAAAAACGATTAGTAACAGGATTGATCATGTTGAAAAATTAGCATTGACGCATCGTTTAATATTGTAAATTCATGATGAAATCAGGCCGGCGGCAGCTTTCTGCTTCTTTTTTGCCGCAGTACCTTCACCATTTGCATTAAGAAGAAGAACCAACCTAAAGTCTCAAAAGTTTGGGACCATTTCACTGAAAACTTAAACTAATATATATGTTTTACAACAAATCAATTCATATATATTTTGTACAGTCACTGTGTTTTATGGCACTTTAATATATTTGTATATTATGTATGTTATATTAAGAATTGTATTTTTCGACTGAATTTGGGGAAAACGGTAATGAGAACTTTCGACCACTACGGCTCCGCGTACACATTTGTGTTCTGATAACTATAAATAATGAACATTTTAAAGTACACACTGCTGACCGAGATCACAGTGGAAACTCTGAGTGCTGTGCTCCATTCATGTCTTCATTTTTCTCAGTGAAATCAATACATTTTGAAAAATTAGACCCGAGGCACCGTAGCAGTTGAGTGTTGTTGCTAATGAAGCTGATGGATCATCTGATCGTTGTTGACTGCAACACCACCACTATGCATGTCTCTAATTGGCTGCATGTGGAGTCTGTCTAATGAAATCCAGGGACCTGTGTGGTTTCCATCTGATTGCTTTCATTCCCAACGTGGCTCATCTCAGACAAGCAATTTAGCCCAAGCAGGTCCTGACTTTACAACACGCGGCGCATGCTGAAGAGGTGCTGCTTATCGGTTCTAGGATTTACAAAGCTCAGACTTTTCTCTCTCTCTTGGTGGTGGTGTTTTTTTTTTTTTTTAAATCAATGCAAAGATTATGTTTTTGTGTTGTTAGCAAGCATGTGTTGTCTTAACACACATGATTGTAACACTATTGTACTCGTGACACAGTAATTTTAATGTTCCATGTAGCGTCTGCAAGAAGAACATTAGCACGTCTATTTTTGAAAATCACAACATTTGCTATTCTGGGCGTTTATGTGGGTTAGATCTGTGTCTGTGGACTGGGATGACTGGGAATCTCTTGACAGTCAATGTCCTAGTAGAAGAGTCATGCACAAAATGGGCCAACGCTCACACAAATGAGCCAGAACATTATGACGAGTGGCCTGGAAGACTCCTATGCAGGTCCTACTTTGCTGCTAAAATGGCTCTCTTTATATATGAAACCCTCTAGATCTGTGATAGTGTGCTGTGATATCTGACACTAGGACCCACGATGCATTTTCAACAGCTGCTTGATCAGAAATGTACAGACATGAATCACCTCTCTAAACCACCTTATAATTCTGGACCTCTCACAACGGATATGTTTGATTTTCATTAAAAGGTCAAAGACAGAGTCGAGATAATTTTGAAAAAGGAAATTGGAAACTCTATGAAAACTGTTACATAGTAAACGTCGGAGTAAGTTTACCTATTTCCATTTTGTTTCTGTTTCATCTGATTTCCCTCATTGGATAACTTTACGGAGTACTGCACTTCCTGAATTCAAGGCAAACATGCTTGATACAATTAATAGATTAAACAATTGTCATTGATTTTAGATTTGTATGCTGCAGAATTACACAGAAAATGGAAAACATATCATGGAAATATGTGATATTGTTCCAAAATATTTAGGGTTTTATCCATGTCATAAAGCTATTTCCATCATCACGTTGCACTCTCAGTAAAATGGTCAACTCTTCCCCACCTATTCCATTGTCCTACCCTGACTCCCTGTTCCCTTCCCCCACACCAAGGTATAACACTACCCTCTTTTTACATATTCTCCCTTTAATTAAGTTTTTCTGACACTTCCTTAGGGAGGGCTGGTGATGGTAATTGCAATAATAAAACAGGCATAGCTGTCGAGAAAAGATTGCATGAAGTGTTTTACCTTTGACAGCATGTGCAGACAATTTCGGAGGTTTGCGCAAGATTTGATATTTCTGTCTCTTTGCCCACCCTTTTACAGGGAAAAATGGGTGACATAGACCCACAACATGCATGTGAAGGTATATTGCATTTTTATGCTTGATTTTGTTGATTAAAAAAAATCCAATTCAGGAAGTAATTCCTGTGATGTCCTGCATATTCTGTGATTGTGGCGTATCAGCGTCCCAATTGTTGGCTGCACAGCTCAGACTTTTGTTTTTCAAGTGCGTTGCAGGCTTTCGTCATTGGATCAGGGTTTATTTTACGAGACTCCACAGACGTGTGCAAGCAGTTATTGTGTCGTCTTCTCTATTGTTGTCAGAGATTTTTCTTAAAAATCACAGCTTGAAGGAACCGTTTCCTGCTCCCATTGAAAGCAATTAGTGTCTTTGGGCAAAAATAATAATAATAATTAAAAAAACGCATGCAGGGTAATGAGGAGTCTGTTGTTTGATAGATTTGCAGCTTTGTGATGGCCTATAATAAAACAAACAGCTCACAGCCATTTGGATTCTACTCACAGTACGGCTGTGTAAACTGAAATAGATTAAGTTAGGGTGTTTTTAATCTTGGGGAATGTGTTTACTCACCTGTTCTGTGAGGCAGGGTTGATGTTAGCAGCTTGTCCAATACATGGCTGTAATCCCCTGTAGTCGTTTGATCCAAACCTTCCTCATCGTCCTCTTTTCCTGGCAGTGCTAAGAAAACACAAGCAAAACCCCATAAAGTTGCGGCCTCTCCGTTCTCTGTCTGCAGCACGTCTGAGACCTAACGCAGAAGAATAGAGTAAAGGCTATATTTCTTAACCCAGTTCTGTCAGAGATCAGGAAATCTTCCACTTAGTTGTAGCCACTCATCCATAACACAGAGAATGGTGCCGTTGTGGTCTACTTACACCAAACATGAAGGGATGAGTGCATCACAAAGCCTGACGTGTCATTCAAAAGACAACCTACATTTCAGCATAAGCAGGAACAAAAAATGAAAACAAAGTGGAAAGAAAAATAACTACCAGAGTTACTGGAACTGTATAGCATGGCTGCACTTTACTGTTCCACATGTTTTTTAATGTAGTACAGATTATAACTAGTTTTATAATTATGCAGATACAAACATTGTGACTCCAGCGGAGATTCTAATTATTATCAACAATAATATTATAAGGCAGCGCATTGTTTTCTTCATTTTTTGATACAAAATCTAAAGTTATACAGAGATAACCTTGTTCCTTCATCCACATTTACATATTTTTTTACTTCAAATTTTGGAAACAGCATCTGTACGTGCACCAACTTTCTGTCATTTTTAGCAACCGTCCACTTGTTATTAATGATAATAATTTATCTTATGTAAAAGCAGCTTTCAGGCCACCCAAAGACACTTTACATACAGAATAATAAAAACAGTGAAAGGCAAAAAGTGTTAAAGCAAAGCCAACCCCAACAGAGCTGTGTTTAACTTGTGGTTTGTGAATATTCAGCGGTTCATGGGTTGGATCAATGTTCTGCATGCTAATGTTTCAGTTAGTCTCTGTTTTAAAAGCTTCAGCCTGTTCAGTGTTTTATACTTGTGTTTTTCAGCTACAGGGGCGTCGATTCTCAAGCAATGCGTATAGAATCTATTTCCTAATGTATGCGCACACTGATTTTTTTATTTTAAATGTGTCACTAGGGCTGGGCGATATATCGAATATACTCGATATATCGCAGCTTGTAGTCTGTGCGGTGTTGAAAATGACCATACCGTTAAACTCGCGGACTTTTTTTTTTTTTTTTTTTTTTTTTTTTTTTTTTTTTTGAAATGTCATCTTAATGACAACATGCACAAAAGGGCACTATTTGTTTTAAAATATTGTAGTGGCATTATGTACAAAAAGTGCACTTTAATTTTGTGTTTTGAAATGCCATGTGAGTTGCATCCTGCACTAATGTCTTGTTTTGAAATGTCTCTGTGACAATTTTGCACAGAACGTGCACTTTCTGTTGACAATTTTATGTTTGAGCCACTCACTGTTTAATAAATACAGTTATGTCAACTTTGACTTAGTTGTGATATCCCCTTTTTTGCATGAAAGTTTAAAATTGGCATATATTAATGCAGTATGATCAAGAATGTTTTAATGTAGACATATAGAATCATCATACTGGTGTGATTTTGTGCATCAAAGTGTTAATTCAAGGGTAATGCAAAATATCGAGATATATATCGTGTATCGTGACATGGCCTAAAAATATCGCGGTATTTATAAAAAGCCATATCGCCCAGCCCTATGTGTCACACACATTTTGATTTTTGTGTACAAAGTTTACACTGGGGAATTCATTTCATATGCCACCATCAACACACCCACATTCTACCATAAATGGTTGACACAAATGACCTCCATGAAAGGTATTTCATCTAAATGAGTTGCTGACCAACGGAATTTTATGCTTCGACATGGCAGAAAAGACTAGGAATAGACATTTCAGAGCTAAGTAGAGGTGCTTGTGAGTGATGGAGGCCGGAAATAGTTCAGTTCTTTATATATTGTGGATCAGTCACATGTGGTGGCATCTCTAATAAATGAAAAGCAAGTTAGTGACGACAGTCGTGTTTGCTGTAGATCAGTGGTTCTCAAACGTTTTTGGTCCAAATACCCCCTTTTTCTTGTTTGTGAATCCAAGTACCCTCTTTGTCCAATTCTAACATTTTACTCAAAATCCTATGAAGAAACAACTATAGAGCATAATAA
Organism: Gouania willdenowi; assembly: GCF_900634775.1. Classification (NCBI taxonomy): domain Eukaryota; kingdom Metazoa; phylum Chordata; class Actinopteri; order Blenniiformes; family Gobiesocidae; genus Gouania; species Gouania willdenowi. The sequence goes on from NC_041049.1 coordinate 8,425,911, forward strand.
TGGAATGAATGGGCGTTAAGACACATTTTAAAGAATCCTATTGTAAACAAGTGTAATAGAACAGTACTAGGTTTTGTAGTTTCCGGTCATCTCCCTCGTGGTGTGGGACTAAGACTGACTCTTGTAGTTTGAGTTCATGTTCTAGGCCTACCTGCATTCATTTTCACTGGGAGCATTAAAATGAATATATTTACATACATGTGTAATGGTTCACGACTAAAGGAACACATCTATAACACTGCAGGCTTCAGTGTTTATGATTACGTGGATCTAGAAGTCTGATATTTGATGACTTTAAAAGTATATGATGAATCTGGCTTTAATTCACCACCTTACCATGTCTCCAAAATGTTCGTGCACAGGAGTCAACACCCATTCTCCCGCCATGTTTATTTTTTATGAATCACAAACTTTGCGTGGAATGCGTTATGTGCATCTTTCAGGCCTTGTTTTGTGCATTTGCAACGGTTATAAATGACACTCCTAGTTTTTCAACATTTCTATTATGATTCCAACACATCATTAAAAAGAACATTTCCAATAGTTACTTGGTTCTTATGGATTTGTGTGTGTGTCTGTACTTGGATGTATTGATTTCAAAGCCTTGATGCTGTCATACAAGCTGCTTTACAGCTGTTCACTTCCTTTGATACTCCCAGAGTTAGCAGTCACTCACAACAACAACACAGCTCATTACATCACAGGCAAAACTGCAGATGACAAGCAGTTTGTAGAGTTTGCTGATGGAGCAGGATAATAAAAGCATACAAGGTCTTTCTTCAGCCAGATTCCTGCTGAACTATCATTTCAGTCTCCCTAATTAGCATCGTCTGTTTGTCTCCACGACCTGAAAGACGAGTTATGGTTTTCCATTAGTAGGATAGAACCTGGAGACATCTAAAGTCAATATAAACAAGCGCTATGTGTTAATATCAAAAAGCCACATTTGTAAGATTAAGTCCAAGTTAAAATGTTATAATAATAATATCTTTAAAATACCAAAGGACAGTGCTTGGTCGATGCTAGAGGCTAAAGTTGCAAAACAAGCCTCAAAAAGTACAAACTATAAAGGATTGTTTTTAATGAAGAGTATAAATTAATCTTCTAATGAATATGTATGTAAAACCAGGTTGTAAAACTCCATGCTGACACACTGAAACAGCTTCTCTTGGCCTGTTTCTTACTCAATGCCAAGTCCAATAAAACAAAAGATTCTTAATCTTCGTAAACCCTTAATAAAAGGATTGTAGTGCTTGAGTGTTACGGATTAGTGTAAATTGAAGAACAGCAGGAAAGAAAGTGATGTATTATGACTAAAACATGAAGTCTTATCTTGAGGTTCTTTCTCCAGAGCGTTTTTCACAAAGTTGCATCATGTTGCTAAATTGGCTCATTTTCAGGATGCCACTACGGGATTTGAACATCTTACTCAGACTTTCATTACAGTCAGACTTATTCGATATTATACATGTTTCAATGAGTCACGACCTGTGGGCCGATTCCTAAATAAGTAATGAGGCTTATGCAAGGAGCTTTTACAAGATGAACATTAGATTAAAAGTGATACGCAAACCCATAAGAATACACTTTAGATGGGAGGCCTGAAGCTAAATGATAAAACGTTGTTACTAACTTGTGTTTTTGGGGTCATTTATATCAACTTTTAGCATCAAATATAATATCAAAGATCTCTTTATGTGGGTGTCGCCATTTTGGAGATTTTAGCCAATCAGCATTCACAAATAATTTCGATGTCATTTCATAACTACTCCAATAATTTTCCTGCTCCATAGAGTTCATGGTGAAATTCATTTCAATTCAACATTTTGATGTTTAGTTACATAGTTAGTTATCCAGTTCTTTGGACTAAGTTATAAGTTGTGTAAGTATAAGGCTGTGTTTGAGTTGTCATACTAACGTACTACTGAATACTAAGTCTGACATCTAAATGAGTATGTAGGGCGTTCACCTTAGATGGTGTGAAAAAATTGAGTATGCGAGGAAAAACCCGGATGTATACTATATCGGGAAATTTCTTAAGTGGACACGGTGGGCATACTCAACCGCCCCATGATGCATTGCGAGCGGAATGTAAAATCGTCCTGGGCTAAACTCAAGCTAAAACTCAAAACAAACTTTTCAAAACAAAAGCAACTCTTCTTCTCTTCCATTAGTTTTTTTTTTTTTTTTTTTTTTTTTTTTTTTTTTTTTTTTTTTAACCCTTTTGTAAATATGGCTCTTGTTTTAAAATTAACTGGAAGTTTTGTCGATCTCCATGTGTCAGCATGAAATGTGTTTACAATGACACATGTTGATATTCTACTTGGTCACTTTCTCTTTTTAAAACATTTTCAAAACTTTCAAAGGTGGAAAATCAACATAGATATTTAGCCTCAGTGTGATTCCGGTTTTTGTTGTCGTAGGTTCAAAGTGCATCTTGGAAAACTTTGAAGTATACTTCAGTGGGAACGGTCCATCCTAATCATACTTATCATATATAGTAGAGACAGCATATATTCATTGAGTTTGTAGTGCATAGTATGGAGTGTGCCACTTCAGACACAGCCTAAGACGTCTTACTATAGATCCATGCATGTCTTCAGCTGAAATAGGATGGCACCTTAAAAGTTAAAATGTGGGCGTTCATGTTACCATGGGAACCATCGGATGTCTTTAACCTCAGAAAACCAGTTGGAGTTGCATGAACAAAGCACTTCCTGGAGTAATCACTGTCACAATTTGTCAAACATGTCGACCTCCATAAATGTGCGTTAAAAGTACTTTTAAATGTAACTGCAGCTTCTACATCACCTCTCATTCCTACTAGTAAAGGTTACATAGAATAGCTTTTTAGTTAAGCTGTCTTTGTAATATGGGTTTAGAACTATTGTGGGGTTCCATGTTGTTGTTTTGTTTAATTTAAAACAGATTTTTGTGTAATAAAAGCATCAGTCAAGTCACATGCTCTGTAATGATTGTGCATAATTAAATAATACATCATTGGGCAGGCTTTAGCTCTTTATTACAGCTTTTAGATCACACCAGCAATGCATCTTTGATGGTATTAGTGGAGGATGCTAAAGATCTCATTGTGCAGCTTTTTATTCGAGCAAGGGAAGAAAATTGTTAGATCAAGGGAGGAAATATAAATTGACAGCTTTTAAAACCCTGTTTATTTCCTTATCTCTCTGTGTCTTTGTTGCCCTTGCAAGCAGATCAAATGCAGATCCTCGTCAAGGGCAAAGACAACAAAAAAGAAATCGATATATACTACCGGTGTTTTTTTGTGCTTTCCATGTTTCAGACCTATAATAATCCTTTCCCTTACCAGCCTTAAAATAGATTACCATACAGGATGCTGCTCATATCATGATGATGTATGATAATGCATGTAATCTGCATTTCCGTGTTTTGTTTTTTTTTCCACTGTGTCCTTCAGCAGACGGTAATACTGTGTGTAAGGAAACCAGGGAGCATTAAAACATAATTTTTGACAGTTTTCTTTCTACGTACGGTAAATGACCAGGAGCTTTAATTACGTCTTCCTACATGAAACCCTTTTCTATTCATGGTGGACAGTGACAGGGATTGGTATCGGCACAGAGGAGACTAAATGGCAACAAGCCTGTTCAGCAACCACGAGCAGCGACTGGCGAGTGGACGGTCCCAAAGGAGTGGTCGTGTTTTTTTTTTTTTGGTGGTTGTTGGTTTTTTTGTGCTGATTGTGCACCTAGAATACTGATCCATGTGCACCACAGCCCTGCCTGCCCCCTCCCTTTCTACTTTATCTATGTAATCACATGAATCACAACTGCACACAAGAGTAGACACAACACTCAACGCAGCAGACAAAACACGTATAAAGGACGTGCGTAACATATAGCACATAGACACAAATATACTCTATTTGCATTTAATCTTTCCCCGAGAAACAGCCACTCTGCCGCACTAGGGTGTAAAAAAGATGGGCGAGGGCTTTGTTCAAGCCACCACAATGATGGTGATTACAGAATCATCTTAAGAGGCATTTGTCTACTAATAGTCAAACTTCATTAGGGTCGATGGGAAGTTCAAGTGGGACCCAAATGGCTCATTGGTACAGAAAATGAAACCGACAACAAAACTTAATGAAGAAATTTAAATTCTTGTCTTTGTATCTGGGTCAATGACATATATGATTTTCATCAGGCAAGGTTTGCATGAATATCATAATGGAAAAATATATTTTGATAGCGCTTCGAGATGATAATTGTTGTGATTTGTGCAATATAAACAAAGTTATAAGTTGAAATAAAAATAGAAATACTTTGAAATCTTATACAGGACTATAATATAACTAAAATAGGGCAGAATTAAAAAATTAAATAAAATAAATTTAGAGAAATTTTTAAGTTTTTTTTTTTTTTTTTTTTTAAAAACAGCAGTCATGGCCAGACAGTCACACCACATGATATTTTGACACTTACTGTATAATAGAATAAATTACAGTACATAATTCAGTCAATAGTAACACTTTTTATTTATTTATTTTTTTTATTGAAAGTGAGCGCATATATACTAAGTTACTACATATTTGGTATGTTTTTACATATTTAAACCTTTTTTTTTTTTTTAAATAAAAGTAGTGCAGTTTACTAGATATCACTGACATCACTGACCCATGTACTCGTTGACTGTAACTGAAGCCTATAACACATTCAGAAAAATATAGACATTGTTTTTATTACCAATTGCTAGTAATAGACAATTAAGTATTTATTCTTACCTTTTTATATATATTTCTTTAAAAAATGTTTTAATATTTAAAGGGACCAAATAATCCATCTAGTATCTGTCTTTAGATGAGAAAATTGACAGAAACATGGTAACACTAATTGGGTCAGATTCATTGTTTTACCTCTGTCTCTTTTGTAGTCTTGGAACCAAATTATAAACGAGGTGTACTATGTCACATTAGCTCCTCTGTCAGAATATAATCACCCCACAAGGCACCACTCCGTGTACACATAGATTATTGAATACATTAAAGGTTTTCTCAAACCGTCCTGAGCCTAGAGTAATTGAGTAATCATTTCTCAGCCTGACCTTTGACCTCCACATGATGAATGTGTCTGTAGAAGACTCATTAGGTATACAGACACTAGACTGCCATTGGTGTAGGAGGGAGGAGGGGTCAGTGATGAAAGTGGATTCAATTTAGTGTCACATAAGGGAGTCTAGAGAAGATGTACTTGTTACTAGCTAATTGTGTTAGCCATTCAGTGCAAAAACATTATTATTGGATTTCAAAGAGTCTTTCCTGTGGTTTTTCAAGGTAATGACTGACAAATATTATTTAATTTGGACAAACAATTAGCTTCTCATAGCTGTTGTGATATATTAAATTGTTTTCCTAAGTTCAATTATGTAAAAAATTGGACCGTCAATGACTGCTGGGCAAGTTAAGTTATCTCTAATGTATTGCTCATGATTTCTTCATGTTCTGTTGGTTATTTGGTCCTTTAAATTCTTTGTAGACATTAGTCATTAGTCTGTTCTAATGTCTACTTCAGGCTTGTACTCAGTCTATTTCAGAAAGGTTTTTAATAGAATCTGGATTGTGTGCAAATTGGAGACCTTTTAACCTTCCATGTAAGACATTATATTGATCATGTCAAACTGTCTACAGCATCAGACACCCTCCCATCGAATACCAAAGACCTGCCTAGAGATGATAGATCACTGAGTCAATCCTGTAAATGCTCTAACTGGTAAACTTTGCTTACCTCCTGATATCGGGAAGTTAACCCTTTGGGTCTGGGTTGTGCTTGTTATAGATTCCAGAACTACCCGATAATCAATTCCTGGTGCAGTGGACACTATCCTTGGCTGCTTCTCCACAACCTCTGTCCTGTGTTCTAGGAGGCTCAGATCAGCCTTGATGGTTGAGTCCTTGCCAGAATCAGAAGCAAGACGAACAGTAGGATATTGTGAGTTTTTAATAAATCCAATTTTTAAAGTGGATGGTTGAGTTCGAGGATCAAGAGCAATTGTGTTGTTCCGTGTGGTCTCCACTACCCCTGGAGTTGTTGTTGTGGTTGTGGTTTGTGCCCATGTTAAGGCGGTTGGAACTGTGGTCTCTGGGGCTATTGTTGAAAAGTGCCTTTCTATGAAACTTTCTCGATTAATACTCTTGTCCTTCAGGAGGTGATGAGCACCCATGCTGGTTGCGGTGCCCCATGGTGGGTTGGGATGTGTTACATTGTTTTCTGGAGCATTAGTAGTGGGAAGGCTGTCGGTACTCAGATTGTTTGTGGGAGAGTAGGAGTGTGAAACAAGACTATTGTTGTCAATCTGAACTCTGCTGCCATGTGGAGAATCTGATGTTCTTGTGGGAAGTGATTTAGTTTGTATCTTTGTGACGCTGGTTAGCAGCCCTGGAGTAAATGTGGTGGGTGGATAAGGCTCCTCAGGGATGTTCTCTTCGCCTGATCCCGAGTGGTCTTGAAAGTAATCAATCTGTATCCCCAGGCCTGTGGCAGCCGTGGTCACCGCATCATCACTCCCATAGAATGGGATTCTGAATGGTAGTGAAGGTAGAGAAGGAAGTTTAAAAGATGGTTTCCACCAGGGTTTGTTTTCAAGTTGGTTTTCAACTGGTGGTGTTGGTCCCCAAAGGGCCTCTTCATCAGCCTGTGCATGCCTGTGATGCAGCAGAAAATGCCAGAACAAGACGGTCAAGATCCAGTGAAGGCAAAGCATGCTGTCAACAGTGGTGCGCCGCCTGGTCACATGTTGTACTCCATCTTCTGGGTAGTTTGTCTGCAGAGTGACCTAGAAGACAAAAACAGACGGGACACTGTGACACTTTTTCTCCACTTTTCGTTGGTGAAATCAAGGGAAAAACTTGATGGCATCTGCTTGTTTTGCATTTTTGGAAGGGCTTGGCTGACCTGTTTTCCAGACTCTAAACCAAATCATGCAAGACAACGTCACTCATGACAAGTGACTGCCAGAGCTAACAGTCTAAAAAAAAATATGTCACCCAGACACTCACCACAAATCTTAACCATTACTGACAACCAACGATTAGTGGTGCCCAGTTGGATGCGGTTGTGGTCAGTATCTATGTCATGCTTTTGCTCCGCATACGCATATTTTGCTACGGTTGTTGCGCTGACTGGCCAATTAGAAAAAGTGCTTCCGTCTATATGTAACCTATTCAGTAGGAAGTGGTCAGGGAATTATGTGCGAGAGTCCGGTTGGGGGAGGTTCCTGAAGAATTAGGGGTCTGGCCAAGAATAGACCGACTACTTATTCTTTTGTGAGGTGCTGAATGGTTCAAAGTCACTAGCCGGTTGCCTCAGTGAAAAGACTGGAGCACCAAAGGAATTTCCCAAGGCAGAACAACAACCTGTGTGCTTCAGCTGTGTTTAGCTTTATTTCAATCAACTATAGCTTTGACTTCTGTCTTTTTTTTCTCCTAAGTCTTTTTGTTAGCTTTCAAATATATTCTTACATATATTCTTCTCAAGGTACATACAACCAATTTTTGTTTTATTTCAAACACAAAAACAACTCACACACACACACACACACACACAAAATAAGAATAATAAAAAATATCAAAACTATAAAATTATATCTGACAAACAGGTAAACAAATATAAGGAAATGCACAGAAATAATATGTGAATTTAGATGTACAATGGAATTGCGTTGTGTTCCTAGTGGGTCGGTACAATCCATTAATATCCTGTTACACAGAACTGTCAAATATACATTAGTCTTCCAAAGATTATATACTATTAACTAAGTATAGAAAATGGCCCCAAGTCTTACCAAATTGTCTTAACAACTTTTTATACTGAACCTAATTTTCTCTAAGTAAATGAAGGACATTAGATCTTTCAACCAAGGCTTAGAAGGTGGAGGTTTTTGATCCTTCCAGAGAAGTAAGATTTGTCTGCGGGCCACAAGTGAGGAAAAGGCAATAATATTCCTCTCCCTGGTAGAAAAACAAGCATAGTCTTCAGGTATACCAAAAACAAAGATTAGAGTTTTGACTTTTAATAATCTCAAACTTGTACTTAATTAAACCTTAAGAAAGATCTTATTATGGGGAAGAATTTTCAGATATCAATATCATGCTTTCTATGTCGTCTGTCCCTTTAATAAGTTATCTAATGCTTGTTCCTCATTCCCCAGTGTCTGTTCGCTGCAATTTTCTCTCTCAAAAACACTAATTTTAATCGGCAATCGTCATACTGGTTCTCACCGGCGATGACTATAGTGAGAGATTCACCATCACTTCCTGCCTGCAGCGTTAAAACCATCCTGGATACACAGTCCGATGTTATGACTTGAACACGGAGCTGCCCACACACTCCCCGGTTCGAGCCCTAGCTAGAACTCAACAACAGCATGAAAATCTGTTTCCAAGGAGGTTGTTTTTAGACATTTGTGTTTTTCTCTTGGCTCTGGCCAACCCACACACGGGCACACATCATGCATGCAAAGATGAGATGGTAGATGAGGCTGGACATGCACATTCCCGGATATCTCATTTTTCCCTTGCACACTTTTGTGTAAGATGATTTGTCAGTTGTTAGCGGTTACAGAAAGTAAATAATTTATGAGGAGGTTTGGAGAATTTAAATGTGACCCACAGTGGCCTTTTTGTAGCTAATGTATCAAATATCCATTAGTTAGCCAGCAGGTAATATACAATATTTATGTTCTCACCTTTCACTAAAGTATTGGTTTACAGCAGGACAAAATAGAAGGTCTTAAAAGTAATCAAGGGGGATTTCTAATACAACAACACATCAGTAGGGTAAAACTAACCTTCACACAGATACTTATTTAGGTTCATGCTACACCTGTTGCCATAAAATATTTGGTACAGAAATGGAGACTAAAAGTTTCATTTACCCCAAGTGCTTTTAAATTGAAAGTACCTGCATTGAAATTGTCCTTTTAAAATCAAGTAACTATGATTTGTGTTTGTGTTGTTCTTTTAGCTCCTTTTTATGCACGACTGCAGTGGTTTCCAACCACGGAGCTGCAGACCTGTACTAGTTAGTAGATCATTTGCTGCAAAGGAAGATTCAACTTTAAAAAATGTCCTGTAGCCATCATATTGGTTTTTGGTATTTTATTCAGGAGAAATCAGCAGTGAGATGTGAAGAGCAGACGCATGTTTTTTCCCCTTGCTGCTGGAAGAAAGTGTTTACGGGTTATGCAGTTTTCCCCAATTCGGCTGAAAAAATAGTATTGGGCAGATTGACAAAATTTATTCTGTTTTTCACAAGATGTGGCATTTGGAAAATATTTTAAAGAAAATGTAAATTTTCTGGCAAAAAAAGAAAAAAAAAAAAAAAAAAAAAAAAATAGGCATCATCAGTGATAATAATCAAGCGTCACTGTGAGATAGTATTGATTACCGCCAAATATAAACATGCCAAACGGGTGTTAAGCATTCAACTCAGAGACAAAGTTGCACTGGCCAGTGTTTCGGCACAGTTATTTTTCAGCCAACATAATTTCACAATACTGTAAGTTGGATTTTGGTATTTCGTTGCTCAAATTTTATGTTAGTATTGGATAACTGTTTTTTCGGCTGCTATGACGCCATTATCAGGAAGAAAATCAGCGTGTGGACTATTTGGTTATCCAATAGCGCTCTTTGAGAAGAGTCTGTTAAGGCTCAAACATACACGTGCACACCTTTAAAACTGGAGAACAAGGACTACAGAGAAATGCTAAGAATCATGGGACATGTAGGATTTTAATGGAAACTACTATGCGTCAGCGTGCCCGGATATGTAAGCTCTGAGGAGAGCGGACAGTCCATTGTGCGCGGGGTCCGCCTGAGTATTTTTGAGTCTTTAGTGTTATATTGATATTGAACAACTACAAAGCATGTACAGCGTTTTTCTTTGCATTTTTAAAGGTTGGGATTTGGGCTGGATATTGACGTGGAAGGACTTTGCATTGGGTTTGGGCTGGAAATGTTTAGCGTGCGTTGCGTTAGCGCGAGTGAAACCCCACCCGCGGGCTTCTTTGCACTCTGACTTCATCTGCGTCACAAAGTAAAAGTGAAACCGTCAAAGTCAAGAGGAAATTGTTCGTTAGCAATTTGTTTACACATTAAAAACATGCTACAAAATGTTAGCATATATTCAGTTATTGTTATGAAATTAATCTACTGCTGCACACTGGACAATTTCATCAAAACAAGCTATCACTACTATTGTTTTTGATTAGCTGCTGGCCAACTTTCATTTTTAATATCATAACAAAGTGTCAGCAGTGTTATATCCGAGTATTCAAGTTTCAAATGCTTTTTTGTCATACTTTAAAGAACAATCTAAACAAACAAAATAACTGACACTTTGAGATGATTGCAGATGTTGCTGAAACTTGTCATCGCTCATCAACACACTATAGCTTTGTGTGGTTTGACAGGCAGCAGTGCAAAAGGACGTGGACTTTAAAAAGTGTCTGTGGGGAATTTACAAGGGGCTTCTATTATTTTGCTGGCGTTTTGTCTTTTGCTTTGACAAAGACACTGAAGTGTGTTCAATGAAGCAAAGATGGAGGAAGAGAAGGAGACGAGGAAAAGGAGGGCAGAGAGTGAACGACGGGGGAAGAAGAAGTGGGAGAGACGACAGCGTCATGTTGACACTTGGTTGAAGCATTATTAGTCAGTGAGAGTGAAGTCTGCTGCAGCCTCTCTAACGCTAATTGTAGTTTGTTGCTGGAGCTTCAGTCATTGACTCTAAGTGTGTGCGTGTGTGTGTGTGTGTGTGTTCACAGCCTCTCTTGATCCTCTCTCAGGATCATCAGCCGCCTTTTCCAGGCTCCTCTTCGGAGTATTTAAATATGTTCAATTCTGCTAGAATCTTTTTTTTTTTATTGCAATATCAGGCCTGTCGTTGAATTCCTGTGTCTATAAAATAACCGTTAACATTGTGTTTTAAGCAGATGGCAGATAGCTATGGGACGCCAATTGTAAAGTTGCGCATTCTAAATTAACAAACCATGTTTAAAAAAACATATGTGAATTTTTTCAACGTTACTTTTGACCAGATTTGTAGATTTGTTTTTTTCTCATGTCAAAATGTCAGTTACATCTAAATGTTAAATGTAAAATCTTTAAATCTAAATGACACAGGGGGAAAGTAAATATTTTGCTAATATGCAAATTCACTGTTTAGATTTAGCATTTAACATTTGGATTTAACATTTAGATTTAAGATTTAGATTTAACATTTAGATCTGACATTTAGATATAACTTTAACATTTAGATTTAACATTGACATTATATTTTATCATAAAAAAAATCACAAATTTCACAAATTTGTTGTAAATCTGGTCAAAAGTAACATGAAAAAAATCAGTTGCTAAATGTTGCAGAAAGTTGCCATTTATTTCAGCATGTGCAACTTTACAATCGGCGCCCAGTAGTGACTGATTCTAAAATCAGTGTCTCTCCTGAGTGATTGAAATGAAGAGACTCGACACTGAAAGAGTCAAAGATGGAAACTGTTCCACTGCCTAATGTCATTGCCTTTTAATAAACCCAGTCACTATACATGCGTGGTGAACAGAGGATCAATGACACAGTCCAGAGTAATGGAATCATTTAGTTCCTCCCTAAATGGCCTCTGCTGTGGGTGATCGCTGTGTCCTCTGGAGCTGCTGCTGTGGGTGTGTGGGTGTGCATTAGTTTTCACTGCTGCTCTTATCGCCATGGTTATGGTGTAGGTGGGCTTTCTTCTGTGTCCTCCCACAGGCTTACACACTCTGTTAGCAGCTCTCCAACATAATCAAAGATGTATGGTTAAAAAAGTAAAAAATACTTAAGTCCTGTACTGCAGGAGCTTTTATAGAAATGTGTACTACTTTGAAGGAAAAGCATCGATTTTTGTCAATGTATTTTTCATAATAAGCAACTGATGTGTTTGTTATTGTTTTGATTTAACAGCCAATGATGTTTAATCAGACAGGATTTAGTTAACCAATGCCAGTGATTATAGTCTTTTTAATCTGTTTGCACACATTCCATTTTTTTTTTACAGTATTTGATTTTTCTAATCCAAAATTATAAAATAATTTTTATTTTATTTTACTCTTTTTTTTAATTTATTTATTTTTTATTCTAGTTGTTTTAGGGAATCCACAAAAAAGTTAATTTAATTGTGTGATGTAACCCTATGTGTGCATATGACTATAAATGTTAATTCTTTAGCAAAATTTATTTAGTTTTAGTCGTAGTCTTTTGACTAAAATGCAACTTGGTTTTAGTCCAAATTTAGTCATCAGGACTATAAGTTTTAGTCTAGTTTTAGTCAACTAAATAAAATTAGGATTTTAGTCGACTAAATCTGTTACATATATAGTTGACTAAAATATAAAGCATAAAACCATTTATTAACCTGATATGGGATAGAATTAAAGCTTGTCCCACCTTCCACGTAACAAAGGTAATTATGATTGAAAACCTTCCAAAAAATAAACTTAGTTGTGATTGAATTTTGTCCCATGTGAACATTAGGCGACAAAAATAACCATATGTTTTGATTTAGTTATTGTTCACATTTTTATTTTTTAATAAGTCGTAGTCTACTTAAAAAAATGTAGTTGATTAAAAATGACAAACTTTTAGAGTAAATATTTTTTTAACCAAAAAGCTGCTTTTTCAAGTGTTTGGACATTTAGGGAGAATTGTGTGGCAGTGGGATGGTGTTTCCAAATTTGATATTTTCATTTGGTTTGGAAATGTAGCAGCTGTGAATGATAAATTACAATAGTCAATAAGAATACAAAGATGTTATATCATCATTGGTGACTGTACCCTTTTGTTTTTCAGTGAGATGCTTTCCTTTTTTCCTAATTAATTTTCAATACTTTATACACTTATATCTGAACATAATGGCTCAGGAGTCTACTGATGCTCTATTTACTGATGGCTTTTTTTTCCTCTTGCTGTTCTTTCCTGATTTCAATGCCGAGCGTAGGCGTCGATAACAGACGGATTTGCTCAGAACGACTGCTTCAACACCAGCAGGGATTTATTTTTCATAAAGCAGCACATTTGAAAGGATTTGTAAAGTTTATATAAGCCAGCAGTTTGCCCTAATGATACAAGACTGACTAAGAATAGTCAGCTACTTTTACCAATGCAGACATTCAATAACGTTAAGCGCCTATATCTAGAGCAATATACCAATATTATGTCATGTTCATATTTTTCAGTCATTATAACTAAAGATAATGCACTGATTGTAAATTACAACTTGGAATTTTTGTTACTGTAGGGATTTCTTAGGTGATGCATTACTATTGTTTGCTTCTCTTTAGAAAAGCTGTTGAATAGTTGCTTGCATTAGGTTAGTGATACAGTATTTTAGCTCTAGTGTCTAAGTCTATTGATGAGGTCATGGTTTGGTTTCAATTATTAGGAAAGTTGGTGCTGAACAACAAAACCTGTTTCAATTTTCCCTTCAATGGCCTTTCTTTTCTTTTGGAAAAACTATTGGTGTAGGAGGCAGGAAACTATTATTATTATTTTTTTTTAAGGTTAAGCTGGAATAGTCTCTAAAAGGCTCTAACTCCTGCTAGTTACGGTACTTGTTTGGTTCATGAATGCTGTACAGAAAGTTTCTGTTTCTGCGGTCGCTACTTCCTGATTATGGGTGCAACTTCCTGTGTGAAAAGAACAAATCAGGAGCCCCATTATGTTAAGCAGAGAGCACTAAAGTTTTGCACACATGCACTCTTAAGCTGTTTGAAATCGCATACTAACCACAGTCTGACGTCAAAATGAGTATGTAGTGCATTCACATTAGAGAGTATGAAAAAATTGAGTACGCGAGAAACACCTGGATGTATACTATAACCCTATACGTATGCACGGTGGGCACACTAATCATACTCAACCGCCCCATGATGCATTGTGATCGGAATGTAAAATGGTCCTGGGACCGTCTTCAAGCTAAAAATCAATCAATTTTAACCCTTTTGTAAACAGGGCTCTTGTTTTGAAGTTAACAGGAAGTTTTGTCAATAGCACAATGGAGGGTTTCCGAAAATCTCCGAAATGTTGGCATGAAATGTTTCCACGAGTTTTATGGCTCAAATGAACACACGTAAATATTCTACTTGGTCACTTTCTTGTTTAAAATGTTTTCAGAACTTTCATATTTAGCTACAGTGTGTCGGGGTAGGTTTGAAATGCATCTTGGGAAACTTGGAAGTATACCTCAGTGGGAACGGTCATCATCCTAATCATACTAATAGCATATAGTAGAGTATATACTCATGGAGTTTGTAGTACATTGTCTAGAGTGAGCCATTTCCAACACAGCCATAGTCTTTCATAATAAAGTGATAATGATAAAGTAAAATGTAACATGCTAACTGTTAATCTGCTTCTAGCAAACAGGAAGTTGTGCACATTATCTGAACTAGCTAATGTATATATTCCTCCTTTTTTTTTCTTCACCACAGCTTGTCACTTGGACCACTGCTTTGCCAAATATCTACACTTTGTACATTTCATCATGTGACAACTCAGACGATGTGATTCCAGCATCACATTTCAGTGTGTGGGATTTCTCAATGGCTCTTTTCATTCTCCTGATGTTCCATAACTAAGTTGTGGATTACAGATAAAATTGCAGGATTTGTTCCAGTCGGTGGCCTCTGGACATTCACCACAGTCTCAGCTGTTGTCCAAGAACAGCTAAACTCATGATTCAAACGCTTCACATGGCATCACATGCAGGAATCCAAAAGGTTAGAAAGCATCCTAAGTCACTATTTATAAACAAGGTTATTTCATTGATAATTGGAAGGAAAGAATACATTTCAGTAGATCAGAGGCTAATTCTACCTCTAAAATGCGCTCCATATTCCTGTTTTCTTGAGCTCTACCTCTTTTGAAACCCACTGGGATGATTCAGGAATGTTACCCCCCCCCCCCCCCCATGTTGTAGAGTGGTATTAATTGTGTCAGGTTAATACTTATGTTAGCATTTAACCTGCTTATTGTGAAGGACGCCCTCGGGCTCAGGCGTTCCACGGGCTGCGTTTGCCATGGTGACAGCTGAAGCCAAAGACGTCTCACTAATCCTTAGGATTTCACCACCTTCTCGAGTATGCTGTTCTGCTTCTAAAAGCGTGCTGTACTCATGCAAATGGAAAAGCCCAACACACACACACACACACACACACAGTTACAGTTATACACACCCAGCAATGAAAACCAAAAGCATGACTTTGCAACTGCATTTTCAGTTCTAGGTAATGATTCTGAAATAAACAGTTAACCAATAGACATGCATCTTTACCTTAACACCTTGACACATACACACTCCAGATGCTAATGCACACATCTTCAGGTGTATGTTTCTATCACACTGATTTCATTTCCCTTCCATGACTGGGGCTGTCACTTCTATCTGCAGCTATAGAGTGCATGTATTTCAGTGTAAGATACACGCCTGCCTGTTTTTCCTCCCTTTAAAGACCAGCTGATTGAAATACAGATCCAGAGAAGAAGAAGAAGACATGTAAACATGACAGCTGCTCACCTGCAGATGTGTTGGAAAAAGATGGAGAATCCAGAACCAGCTGTGAGCGTGTGCTGCAGGCGAGACCGTTTCTCTGAGCCTCTGTTGGTTCGTCTGAGTGGAGCAGATTCCCATCGTCCCTCCCTCCCTCCCACTCGCTCTACCTCCCTCTCCCTCTCATTTTCTCTACCTCGCACACCCTCTGCATCAGTCCACGGGTGCATTGCCTCCATCACAATGTCCATTGTCACGCCCCACTGAGCAAATTGTTCATTAGTGGAGATCAAACCACACGAGGATACAGATGACGGTGGCTTATGGAGGCTCAGTTTTTACACATGCTGTGTGCCAAACATGAGGCTGTTTTTTTAGGGCTCCAAATATAAGCTGACACAACTTGACATTTTTACATCACAGACTGTGTAAAGTCTTCTTTGCCCTTCAGAAGTTTGCACAACCTCAAACATGATTCGATCTGACAGAAGTGGATGGTTTGTGCTAAAAGAAATCTCTTGTTTTCCAATTTGACATTTTGCTGACCTGTTAATCTACCCCAACACCAGGGTTGGGAATCGTGTGAATATGAACGATTCCGATTCCTCATTTAGATTTTGATTCTGATTCTTTTAAGAGGCGATCGTACATATATTATATTTATATGTATATAAATGTGTATACAATGTACAATAATCATGTTTATTGTGCACCCACTTGTGCATGATATAATCTTATTATAAGTGTTGCGTTGAGCCAAGTTGTTGTTTTTTACTAAAGTGAAGCTACAGTTTAGACCACTGTCTCCTACTGTTCACGGTTGTGGTGGATTCTTCTTTGTTGGTGTTCAGCGGCGGCTTCTTCCGGTCGGCAGACTGGGTGTCAAAAGTAGGTACGAACGATTGCGGGAGAATCGGAAAGTTAGTCCAAGGATATGAATCGACTCGTTGCCCAACCCTACCCTAACATTACCTTACACAACCAAAATACTCAATGTTATCCCTATTATTGAGATGGTCAGTTTGTTTTTACGTTTTGCCAACGTACTGCTCATCTACTGCCTCTAAAGTGACGCACATTCCCACATTTTGTTCTCACCATTTTAATACAAGCAACTGTGCGATATACAACATTGTCATAAACAGTAGGATGATACACTGAGCTCATGATATACCTGTATGAAAAGGGCTCACAGTAAAGATACAATAGTTTTGGAGAGGAAAAAAGACAAAGAAATTGCAGTTGGAAAAATAATCATGTTTTTTTATTTGACCTTAACTCTGGAAATAATGGCATACTTACTCTGAGTATGACTTTTTCAACTCAGTAGGAACAAGAGCACTCGGAGAGCGCAAACTTCTGCCAAGTTTAGAAGTGCTGCTGTGGAACCAGCCAAACATCCCTGTTATGCTCCAAAACTTGTTCTGGATGCTGTATCCACAATAACCTGCCGGATCATCTCCAAAATCAAACTTGAAATGTTTGGTTCAGGCTTTATTCTTCCAACTATTGATGAAATATGTTTTAGTCACTTTGGACTTCATTTACATCTTATATCCTTCGAAATTAACCTGATTTTACCTCTTTTGTTTTTGGTTATGTATGTATTTCTATATTTACTGTATTTTGGCACATTGTTCCCTCATACAAATTTTTGGATTTCTTGTTAGCCTGAGCCATATAAAATGTATCTGTCATCCCAGATTATAACAATGTGTTTATTTATTTAATGAAAGTAACCCAAGTAGGGAGTATAGTTTTAACACTCTTTAAACTTTAATGGTCTTGTCATTTTTAACTCCACCTAATCATGTGGCGTACTCCAGCTGTCAAATAAAATTAAATGGACATTGACAACCCGATCGTAAATCGTGTGTGAGTGTACCTTTCCTTACACTTGCCATGCAATTTGCTACAGTTTCTAACCTGCTTCTTCGCTCAAGATAAACATGATAGTCCTGCAATAATCGGCATATTAAAAATCCTAAAGTGGGATTTGAATCAATTATGATAAAATCTTGATTATCGACCTAAACAAACTGGCTCATTGCTGTTAATTCATGGCAACAAAACACCTTAAATTAACATCATGAAAGAGTGTTTTCATTCAACTGCTAACCTACATCACCCCATCTATTTCGATTCCAGTTTGTTGTCCTCGTGGATCCGGATCTCCATAGATCCGAACAGGCTCAGTCCGGACTCGTTTAGTGTCATTAATCCACAATAGTCAGTTTAGATGCAGTGAACCGCCGGCTATATACCGTTCCAGCTCGCGCCGCTGCAAGTACAAATCTGCGGTCACGTGAAGCACAGGTCCGTCTGTCGACTCAGGAAGCTGAGGCTTGGGGGTGGGCTCTCCAGTGATTGGCTGTGGTGTGACGTGGCTACGGTGTGTAGCGATAGTGGACAATGCTCGCTGAATTTGTAAAGCGTTTATGAAATAATTTATTAACAGTATCAATGCAGTCCAAACAGTGCAGTGCCCGTAGGAAGTATGTATTGCTGTAGAAAAGTGGGCGGGTAAGTAGCTTATTTCATGGATGGTCAAATGAGGTTGTGTTTGAAGGTTTGATGTCATCACTGTAAAGGTAGGACTGATGACATCATCACTGTAGAAGAAGGATTGATGACATCATCATTGTAGAGGTATGACTGATGACATCATCACTGAGTTTGTTGACTCAGGAGGTGGGGGTTTGGGGGTGGGGCGTCCAAACAAATCCGACGTTGCACACCCTTGAACCAAGCAGCAGCCATGTTGAAACTCTCAGGTGAGTCTGATCCTCATTTGAGGAACACACACACACACACACAGACAGAAAGAGACAGATTACTTGCTTTTATAGAGGGATAACAAATAATCCCTGAGAGTTTTCCAAGTATAGAAACAATCGGCTCACCCCCAGAGTGTGGAAACATAATTTCCTGTCCAACGTCTGTGCAGCCCTTGTTCCCGTTGAAGCCCCTCCCCCATCATCACCAGCCAAACCTCTGCAATGATATCAATGACCTTGAGTGTCTTTGCTATGGTTAGCACCACCTCCAGAAAACATGATAGCTTTCCCCATCTTTCAATGTTATCATCAATGATGCAAAGATAAGGATGATGATGCAATTTTACATCATGACATTCAACTCACACAGTGTCGCTCACACAAACTCATCTACTTAATATGGTTATGAAGAATAAGATGAATGGATATGGTTGGTAAGGTTTTTAGAGCTTGTTCGAGAGTGGAAGATGTCGATCTGTTAGAGGGAAGATGGTGGAGCTTTACATATTCATTGTGTTGTGTATGAAAATAGTGTGTGTGTGTGTGTGTGTGTGACTTCAATTGGGCACTTAAATTTCATGGAAATAACAGGACAATGGTGAAATGTGAGGGTCACTGAGAGTTTTCTTGATTAAAAAGTGTGAACAATAGAGGGTGTGGGTTGTTTACTTACCATGATGGATTTTATCAGGAAGCTTTGAAAGTGTTTTTATTATATTTATGCAGAGCTGTAGACACGACGACTCCTCCAAACCAAGGCCTTATTTTTTAATCTTCTCTATGAACGCTTCAGATGTTTACTTATTATTTTTCAAAGAACTGATTGATTATCAAACATTCCTGTGAACTGATCCCATACGTTTATCCACATTGACAAATCTCGTTTCTTGTCATTCCACGTTGATAAGATTTACTACTGTGTAAATGAATGTCACAACCTCATTATGGAATGGGTTTCTAGTGTCTAGCTTGATTTGGATAAGTAGGTTAAAGAGATAAATGGATGACAGAGGCAGATGATTACAACCTAACACGACATTTAAAAACCTAGATTAAGATTCTGATGCTGATTTGACGCAGTGAGGTGTGAGCTGCCATCTGTAATACATCAGCCTCCTGCTTCGCCATACATAGTACATGAGTTAGACCTCGGTTTCAACACTGTTGAAGAAAGCATGAAAAAAAGGGGCAATAGTGACCTCTGAACAGGAGAAACTGGAAACAAAAGCAGGATTCTTTTTATATAGTCTCACTGGAACCCTTAAATGTGCAACTGTGCAGCACAAAGGGATCATTTAAGGGTTAAGGGCCTTCCTCAAGCACCCACAATAGTATTATAATGATGTGAAAACACACAAAACAACAAGTAACAAATGTCATATCGTCCTCAGTCAAAAAATGACTTTGGCACTTTTGTTATATTTTTACATATTGTGCCGAACTCATGTATTTCATATTATTAAAAAACATACATTTAATCTGTTTATTGGTATTCATTTTTAGAAGCTAGAAATAAACTAAAATTAAATTGAAAAAAATGTGATAAAAATAAATGATTTATGTATAAAATTTCAACATGACAAAAAATGACTTAAGTATTTTTGTATATTTTGATGAGTCACTTTTGGCCATTTTATGTCCAACTTGTGTTTTTCATATTTTCTTAAAAATAAAATAAATAACAATTTTGACAATATTAAATAAAAATCTATTATAAAAATAAATAATTTAGGAATAAAATCTCAGCATGACAAAAAAAAAAATACTTTGGTATTTTTGTTATGAAGGTGATGAGTATTTTTTTCCATTTATATATTATACTGTATGTCTAACTCGTTTTTTTCTATTATAAAACATCTTAATATTTTGAATATTTTTTTCAAAATAAAATAAAGAATTAAATTAAAATGGAAAAATTGTTAAAAAAAAAAATCAAAATGTGTTGGGCATAAAATCTCAAAATATTAAAAGAAATGGCATTTTATTTTTTCATGAGGGGGAATATATCGTGACACAAAATGATGCACAAATCTAAAAAGTGAAATAAACATGCTCGGGGATGTCATTGCTGATTTCAGACTTTAATGCCAAAGACAGAGATGTTACTAAAAAGCTCAAAACAGCTAAAATTCTATCAAAGTTACAGCATAATTGTTGGAATGGAATGCATGTTGGCTTTAGGTTCAATCATTAAATACATGATTTATGTGATTTAGGGATGGATTTAAAACCTCATCTACATGGAAAATCTCAAACTTGTCAACGAGTTTCACACAGATAGAGATAGAGACACCCACAGTGAATGAAACATGATGGAAGTAACTAGTCATATTAAAGAAAAACACTGCGCGGGAATTCAGGAAACTACAGCAGAATTTCCAAAACCTGAACCGCAAAGTATGGACGCCAAAAACATAGCGAGCCCATTCCCCTTTAACTCTCATTTTCCCTCCTCACTGTTCTCTCCCTCCAGACTTTCTCCCTCCTCTAAGACAGTGGAGGTCATGGTTAAACAATGCCCAGAGAAAAGGGAGAGAGGGAGGTCCTTCCCTCCCAGGGAACGTTTAGAAGATGGGAGGCCTGTGTGGAAAAGCAGCAGGGATCAAAGGCACCACTGCAGGCTTATGACATAAGAGGAATAAAAAGCGTGTAAAGAGGCACCGCAGAGGCAGGAAAGGGTTATGTTTTGGTGGGACGAGGAACATTTTTCCACATGAGTAGGTGTGAATGTGACGGAGCAGATCCAGGGGAAAGAAAAGTAGTTTTTTTCTGCACCAAAAAAACATTTCCACATACGACACTAGTCAATGTTTTTAATTTAACAATTACTTTCTTCTATAGTTTAGTTTGCATTTACTAATCAAACTTAGTTTTAGTTCCTAAATAAAGCTCCAGGATAGCGTGTGTGCAAAGAATCCAGGAGAGAGAAAGTAGAGTTTGACCTAAAACTGCCTCTGCACTTTAGTGACACAATGGAAAGTTTACGTCACAACTGTGACACACACTGTCAGGGACTCGCACTTCTGACCTGGCAACCACAGCTCACTTCTACTCCAGGCTGGGACTCAACCATCAATGTGAGGAAGAAAGTTCTGCAACTCTGTGCCAGAGAAATGACGATGACTGCTCCAAAAATGTGTTCTAAAAAACGTAAAAGTGGACACAAAGTTTAGAACCTAATTTCTCATTCAGTGCAGAGGCTTAAAAGAAAATGATTTGAAACGTCCGTCATTTACAAAAACAGGCAAAATTAATCTACAAAGATGTATAAGAAGACTCAATGGCAATGATTCAAGTAAAGGTAAACAACTTGTATGTTTTACTGCTTAGTCTCACAAGGCAAATGTATTAGTATAGTGCATTTCATACACAAGGCAACTCAATGTGCTTTACATGATCATAAAGTGTAACAGAAAACAGTCAACAGCTTAAAATCACTAAGAACATTATAACTCGTCAACGGGGGTTAGGGTTAGAAAAATATAACGTTCTTCAAAACTTATGAAAATATCAAAATGTGCAATAAAGTACTTTGAAACAGTAATAATAATCTTTGAAAGATTTTCTTTTTTTCTTCCTATTTTTTATTCTTAATGTTAAGCCTTTCATGACGTGCCCTCAGTTTGGAAAACACAGCCTTCATGAGTCACTAAAACACAAGAAGTACACTAACTATATATATATATATATATATATATATATATATATATATATATATATATATATATATATATATATATATAAAATGTGTAAACTTGATTGAAAAATGTTCAAGACAAATGCGTGATACACATATTTAGGATTGACAGCAAAACAAACAAGATGATGATAAATAACTAAATGGAACAAAAGAGGCAAAGGGCATTGATAAAGAAATAAATGATTTCAGCAAATCAAAACAACACGGATTAAGACAAACTGATTCTTTTTTTCCCCCCCACATTAGTTTTACTAGATTTAAAAACATATATTTAAATTATTCATTTTGTTACATACAGTAATTAGCTTTTATGAGTAGGCTGTGATGTTTATACAATGTTCACTTAATACCAAGTGATAGCAAAAACAGTGTTTTATTATTACACAGTAGTTTATGGTGCAGCAGCTGTGCCAAATAATGTTAAATTTGATTAAAATACAGTAAAGCTGTGTCGCCATCTGGTGGACGTTTCTTGCCTTGCATGTATTTTTATTGGCTAAAGTTGTTTTAATGACCTTCAGATGCTCGTTTCCCTTTTTATCCTGATGAGCTGATGCTGTTCTTATCACCTGCTCAGGTGTTGGAAGCTCGTGCTGCAGCTTTAACGCTAAACGTCACGTCTATTATTAAACACGAGCTTTGTTTGTTTTTAACAAGTTTTTAAGCACTTTTCTGGAGTTTTTTTTTTAGTTATAGTTTCTCCACATAACCCTCGCGCCACGTCAATGCGGGTACACTGCGAGCTCACGCACGCACGCACGCACGCACGCTGGCGGTAGCGAGCACCGTGACGTCACACAAACCGGAACTGCTGCTCGTCTCTCAGACACCGAGAAAACCCGAAGGATGGGAAATCTGCAGCTTTCCACAGGGTAAATGAAACACTACACTATGACACAATGGAACATGCGTGCGTGCGTGTGACCTGTGGAATGTGCGCGTTTATGACTAACAGGTGATGATGCGCAGTGGAGAGCCGGTGTGCGTTCACGTGCGGGATTCACTGCGTTACTAAAAGCAACACAACTTCTAAGATCTAATAAACGACATTTAAACAACCAGTGTAGCCAGTATGTGACTACCACAGACCATTGGATTCTCAACCGGTGGCCTGCGGTCCAACTTTGCGACTCCACTCGTGTTCTATCAAACATTTCATCGCCATCAAAAAATGTTGAGGGGAATAATTCCCGTAGACCGTGAACGCATCACCCATGTTAGAAAGAGCTCGTGTTACAAACTTTCAATGAATGGAAAATATCTTAATTTACAGGTTTTAGGGACCTAAATATAATATTCTCAAAGTGATTAATAGTTTACACACATGAGTTGAGTTATATCTGGCAGATAAATTGCCAATTTATTCGTTCATTTAGGTTAAAATGTCACTTTTGGTAAGCTTTTAATGTCTGAAAACTTAAAATGATATGATTAGGAGGAAAATATATGTACAACTAATTCAGATGTGCTTCTACATTACTATGTTAGGGTATTTTTTGTTGAGCTCCCATATTCCTTTTTTATACAGAGTCATCTTAGTTTATTTATTTATTCATAAATCTTTAATTCAGAAACTATCTAAATCCTTTAGAGATAATCCACACTCCTATTAAATATCCGGTTTGTATTTTTAAGGGAATTGAGGGTTATTAAAATGGGTCTTCTTTATGATAAGTTTGGATTAACATATTTGATGTTTTTTTGATCATGGAAAATGTTTCAACTTTCTATGTTTTATTTGAATGGATGGAAGATTTTAAATATTTTCATGATCGGAACAAATAAATGAATGAAAATATGAGCATATTTGATCAGGAATCATTGATAGCAGCTGTCTTGGTATTATTTGTGAATGTGGGCTGTTGGTTAAACATGTGTCCTAGTATAAGGTCATCATAAACTCTGTCCCACCTAAACAAGATCACATGCTGGAGCTCCAATTACAAATCTCTGTTTACTATGTAAAGCTGGTCCCACATGTTGGCCAAAATAAAGATGCATAAACGTAGGGAGCAGGGAGACATTTTATGTCAGTTTAGAGTTTTGTAGCACAGCTCGTAACATCCCATCATGTGATACATTGTGCAGTGCTTTAACCTCACCTGTGATGTTGCAGATATTTAGCACAAATGTATATATTTTGTATTTTTCAATCATAATTTTGATTAATTTCAACTTTACTAGTTTTATTTACTAATCTTATATTCATTCATCGTCTGACCTGCTCATTCCCGTTTTTCAAATTGTACAAAATCTTGGTTTTTTTTTCCCCCCTTCGATATTTTCTGCTTTTAATGCTGTTCACATTTTCACTGCAGTGTTGGAAATAATACACATTTGTATCTAAACGTTTAAAAAGAAAAACCTGGAAACCATTTTTGTCAGTGCTTTTAAATACAGTTTTCACGCTAGGCACTCTTTTCTGTTTTTAATTGTTTTTTATATTTTAACAGGGACAGTGTACATTAATTTCAATATTAAAAATTAACCGAAATTTAGCCAAAAGGCTATTTTACATCTGGACAGAATGTTCATTTGTCATGTCACCCTAAAAGAATACTATCTAACAAATGACAGGAAATATACAGTGAAAAATGCAACTCATTACATCACACACTTCCATTTTCAACAGTATTTGAGACGATATCAGATATTAAAACATAAAATAAAACATTAAAAAGTCTTCAAGAGGCACATGCTTATATATATGCTTGAATGTGAGAGATTTTAGACAGTTTATGGCTTATAAAGCTGTAATTGATTAACCTTGATATATTTTTAGAAGTGAAAAAGCAAATGCATTGTTTCTTCCTACTATCTTAAGTGTCATAAACAAACATTTTGGGTGTTTAGTGAAAAGAGTGAATAATAAAAGCAAAACATGGATGAACAGAGAAAGAAACGGTAATTGTCGCTCAATATTTAGATCTTCTGGTGTGTTTTTGCGTATCAGGAGGATTCACTTAGCTTAAATTTGGCTTGTGTTTGATCCCAGTCTCTTCAGAACTGATGCAACTTCGTCCGAACATGTCAGCGGTGAGAATTTTCTATCCAGAAGGATCAGCAAAGGCATTACCTATTATTACAGCCCGTTCCCAGAGGCTGGTCCTTCCACACCTCCTGAAACTCCTCATCCTGTCTCTTCCCTACCTTCCACGGGCTTGTCTCCCTCTCCTGAGCTCGCCTCGTCGCTCTCAGATTCATCCTCACAACCTCGCGACCCGCCCTCCACCTCTCGTCCCCTGGTCCTGTTCTTCTCGTGGCTCGGAGCTCAACCAGCCGCCGTAGCTAAATACAGAGATCTGTACCTGGAGCGAGGCATGGACGTGCTGTTGATCCAGAGTCGAGTCATGCACTTCCTGTGGCCTCGATGGGGACTGGACTATGGTTTAACGGTGTTGAACATTCTGGAGGAGCCTCCCTTTTCAGAGCGAGTGGTGCTGGTCCACGCCTCCTCCATCGGGGGCTACACATTCACACAGATGCTCACACACATCAGTGAGGGGCGGAAAGGGGATGGCAGCCTGGCCCACAGGGTCATAGGGCACGTCTACGACAGCTTGGTGGCCGGCTCACTGGAACAGATGGCAGTAGGTGAGTGAGAGTGATGCCTTCCAAATATATCAGCTTTTCTCTGCTTAGAGGAGTGTGTGTGTGAGACCTAGTGTTTTGGGAGTCGAGACCGGTCTTGATCTTGAGACCAAATTTTAAAGGTCTTGGTCTCGTCTCGGACTCGGGATTTTCCCTCAAGACCGTTCGAGACCAGCACTAATTCCTGCTATATTTAAACTTTTTTATAATGTGATAATAACAAGGAGAAGAACGGGATAAAACAATCCTTTATTCATTCTTTAATCCACCTCGTATAATGACCGCAACCTTCCTTAATGTGACTGAGTGACGTGTGTGACACAGGAGAGAGAGGCGGGAGCTAAACATGTCCGCTAACTTGTTGGTTTGTGAAATTTGGTTTCACAAACCACAAAGAATACATTTGTAAAAGCACAGCAAAGAGGAAACGCTCTGCGGTGTGTAGGTGACCAGCCATGTTATTTCTTGGCAGAAATGCTTTTAAACACTTGCTGTACGTTCAGCAGACTTGAAAATCTTGTTTTCAAATATGTAGAATAATTGTGAATTTATCAGTAGCAGTAGTAGTTTTAATATTTTAGTTATTTTTTTGCAGGCACCTTTCTTGTCCGTCAAATGTATTTAAAAGAAACTAAAACTAAAGAGAGAATGTTATTCAACTGTCGAACCTTGTCATAATTTTATTTATTTATATATTTTTTTAAATAAAAAAAGAAAATGTTTATGGTCTTGGTCTCGGTCTCAGCTTGTCTCGGTCTTGGTCTTGACTCAGTCTCGGCTCCCGGAAGTCTTGGTCTTGTCTTGGTCTCGGTGCATTCTGGTCTCGGATAGTGAGGTCTTGAACACAACACTAGTGAGAACATTTAAAACTCCATCAGAGCGCTGACCCACTGCTCTGGGAATGCTTTGGAACGACTGTTGTCAGAGCATTTTATTTCAGATGTTAATTTGTCAAATTATACATTACAACACATAATTAAGTTGGAGTTGGTACATACCCTTGGAGTCAGTGTATCCCCTTGTAGTTGGTATTTGCCCTCGGAGTTTGTGTCGGTGTACGGCCTCAGAGTAAATATATGTCCTCGGAGTCAGTCTATTCCCTCGTAGTCGACATATCCCCTCGGAGTCTGAGTCTGTGTATCTCCTTGGAGTCGGTGTATCCTGTCAGTCTGTATATGGTCAGAGTTGGTATATGGCCTTGTATAATATACGTTTTCTTGTAATGACCATTTTTAATCCTTAATTCACATTTTGTAAGCACTTTATCATTTTTCTTTTGTTGCACTTCAGGTCTTGGGAAGACTCTTGTTCCACAGTTGGAGAGCTTTGTGAAAACCGCAGCCATGATGTACTTCTGGCTGTTTAAAAGCCACACGGCTGATTTCTACGAGAAAGGAATTCAGGTTTTTCACAAGAACCCCATCACATCGCCGGCACTCTTCTTCTTTTGCGAGAATGACGCATTGTCGAACTCAGCCGCTCTGGAAAAGATGATTGATGTGTGGAGGAAAAGAGGCGTGGCCGTGGAGAGCAGGAAGTGGAGCAAGTCCATACACGCTGCCCATCTGCGATGCCACCCTGAAGAATACCTGCACACTCTGCAGCACTTTTTAAACTCTCTACCAATCACTTTAAAGAAAATCTGAAATATAACAGTTGTATTGTTTTTGTCTGTGTTATAGTTTAAAACTGCACATTGTTCCCTGACAAGGTGCTTCCTACTACCGTAATTTCCTGGCTATGAAGCGCACTGTTTTTTTGGCCGCGTTACAATAATTTAGTAATTATTCTAAGAAAAATCCACAGAAATGCCGCAGCCCAACATAGGCCGCACTTCAGACAACTTGGCCAGTCAGAATGGGCAGGTAGGCGGGCTGCTGTACTCAAGTTAGGTTTCACGGAAATGTCCCGTGTTTCAACTGATAAGTTTACACATCAGTCCATTTACAGATTTTTATGGTCACTTTTTACTGGAACCAGTCTGATACACCCACCGCTTTGTCCACTCTTCTTACCGTGAACTACCGTGGAGCGATCGCAGCGAGTCAGACTGAGTCAGAATACGGACGCGATCGCTTCTGAACAAATCCAACGTGGTGATTTGGCAACTTCATGCTGCTATGGTACTATTACAAACTGGCTGATTTTTACTGTCCGTCCTCCTTACGGAAGCGTCTCCATCAGCCTCAGAGTCCAGAGCACCGATCAATCCTGAACAAATTTAACGTGGTGATTTAACAAATTTATGCTGCTTATTTTTTTATTACAAACAGGCTGACTTTTACTTCATCCATGCTGCTGCTGCAGCGGGTACTTTCTCACTCTCTCTGACAACATTTCTTTGCGTCGTTGCTATGACGAGGCAGTGTGCAACATCACAAAATGAGTGCTCAGAATGATTCAGTGCAAGCGAGAACAATTTAATGTTAACAATTTCATTGTTCCACCTGGGCTAATGTGACGGAGCTCAATTTTGTGGTGGCATGAAGCTTATAAAATTGGGAAAAATCCACAATGTAGCCGCAGGGTTCAAAGCTTGAGAATAAAGGAGCGGCTTATAGTCCGGAAATTACGGTAATTAGTGAATGTTACATACGGCATTTTTTTGGTTGCACATTTCAAAAAGAAACATTTCCATACTGCCAGAAGTGTTGGTCCTACATGCATGCACGTTTTAAAACAAGTTAGTCCAGCCTTTGTGGCTTTATCTCCTCTGGAAGCAGCTACCATAAAGTTTAGGAGTGGTCATGAATATTCTCTCTGCACATCAGACACTGATACTGTATGAAAAACCCAAACTTGAAATCTTCTTTTTAATTCATCTCAAAGCTGCTTTGTTTGGTTTAGGTCAGGTACCATGTCTCTGGGCCCTTCAATGTTGTTAGCATGAAACTGTCTAAAATGTTCCAGATGCTTTAGAATTAGGAGGTTCTTGACCTCTAACAAATGGGCTTAAGCCCAAACTCAAACACCACTGCACGCATAGTTTGAATTTTCCTGTCAAACTATTTTAGGCAGATTGTATAGCCACAGAAAACAAGTTTGGACGTCTGCCCTCTGTGAATTTGCACAAATTTGATTATTCTGTAGCTTTATGATTGACTTCATAGATGCACCTGTAAACATAGGAATAAAGAGAAGGGTCATATAAAATCAATAGGAGGTTGTCTTTAATTATTTTATATTTATGTATGAGTTTGGCAGTGGTTCTTAACTGGTCTCTGATATAATATCCTTTAATCCCTTTATCTGACTTAAATTAAGGATTATTTTAAAGCCTGTAATGAACTTAAATTGCGAACTCAATCAAACAAAGTTTAATCAGATTATGTTGTTTATAAGTTATTTTGATGCAAGCCAGGTGTAATATAAAACTGTTGTCAGGAAAGCACAGTTGGAACCATTTTGCCTTTTTAACATGTTGGTAGTTTCACAACAGCCTTGTAATGGATTAATATGTCCAATGTGTATGGATTAATGCTGCTTCCCATTGGTTCTATTTTAAGAAGAAATAAAATTGTTCAGAAAAGTACTTTAACATTTTTTTTTTTGTTTTTTTAAATGAATGCGCACGTCTTTTGTTTATTAGTAATACATAGAACACTGTTTTTGTCAGCATGACTAGAACAAGTACCCTATTAATAAAGTGTCAAACTCATGGCCTTCATGGGGCTTCAATCTGGCCTTTTTGAGCACCTGTCGTTATCTCTGTTCCTTTAATACACACATTCAATGAAAGTCAGGGCTCACAGTTTCCCCATGCTTACTGTATATCACATGATGGCTGTCAATTTTAATCCCAAATTGTTGTGGGAATAAAACTTCACAATTTTTCAAAAATCATGTGGTTTTCCACAAAATACCCCTAAATTAAAATTGGGTACAAAAATCCAGGGAATTGAAGTGAACATGCTGCATGGACTGAAATCTGTCACTTTTTGCTTGGATATTGTCAGTGCTTTTCATAGAATTCCACATTAATGTTGAAATGGCTCGTTTTGTTGCCTATAATCTAATACTTGGTCCCGAACCAGTGCTGTTATAGCGGAAACGAGTTTGAAGAGAAACAACAGAAACACAAAGTGGTGATAGGGAGGGACAACAGCAGCAGCAGGTGATTTAAAAAAATGCAATTAAGCATTAATAGCAATGGTATAAATGCCTTTTTCTGACAGCCTGATCCATAAAATGTCATTTTTAAATAATGTGATGCACTGGATATGGAAATGATGTGATAAACTGGATTATGTTGTTCATGCATGACGTACAATCAATAAAACTACTTTTAAGCACTTTAAAACAGCACCAGTTTTTGTTCTCTGTTTGAATATTTTGCTCCATTATTACAGAATCTGAAAATTGAGTCCAGACTTGCAGGTTACACATTTAAACCTCACTATTAGACGTGTGCAGCTGTTGCTTTGTTCAAACACAGGGTTTTACCGTCTTAGCTCAGAAATCCCACAAAGCCGGTTTTAACATTTCTCACAGCTTTTGGTGGAAAAAGGTGTTGATTCAGACCTCGGCTTAGTTACTTACTTCCTGTGCTCACCCTCAGAGACTCTGATAATCCCCTTATGGAGGGTTCAAGACTAACTCATGCAAAATACCTGCTTCAAACAGACACAGGGACTGAAACTGTGAAAAATAAATAAATATTTAATAATAAGAGAAAAATGCACAAAAAAATAACCGAGAAACATACGAAACGAGATTAACGGCACCAGAAACACACTCGCTGAGATAGAATAATTATAATAAAAATAAATATACTAAACAAACAACAAAATACACAAAATGATGATGGTGATTATAACATAAACTGAAAATACGAGGGTCAGTCTTGGTCCCACGTCAGGTGGGAGAGAACCGGAAATGATAAAAACTATAGAAATAAATCTATGCAGGATGCACTAAATACTGTTTCATTGTATTTATTTACATAGTCTGATTCTTTAAAATGTATTACGCAAAATGTTGTAGTCAGACAAGGGGGTACTTGGATTCAGAAATAAGAGAAAGGGGTACTTGAGCCAAGCAAGTTTGAGAATCACTGGCATAGATTGTTCTTTGGAGATTTTATCGTAGACTGGGTGTGTCTTAACTGCTCCAGGAGCCCCGCCCATGATCAAGGACTTTTTTTTTTTAAATTTTCACCCTAATGGCAGGTGAGCAAAAACCTGGGGGTTTAGTTCCACTTTAAGAAAAGCTTACAGTGCAGTTGAAGGTGGACCTTTGTGCAGACTGGTGTATGTGTGAGGAATGGTAAATGGAGTGAGTGAGTGCAGCTGTTTGACGTGCACAGTGTTCTCATAGTGTGTGACTGTATGTGGGTCAGGTCTCACGCTTCACTGAAGCCTTCACATGCTTGGTCTGATTGAATGGACGCCTCATGTTGGTGTCGCCAGTGCTTTTCTCCAACTGTTCCTCGTTACAATCAGCCTCAACATTCATTAGAAACTGTACAAAAAAGTTTATTACACACAAAAACAACATGAAAATACCTCCAAAATATTGCTTTTTTTTAATTTTATTTTTAAAGAAACGTGATCCCAAAAACAGCTCAACAGAAAAACTGTTGAATGAAACTTTTACTTATAGAAATGAGAGGTGATTTAGAAATGCTATAAATACTGTATGTCGACATGTTTGCCAAACTGTGACATAGTGATTACTCCAGGAAGTGTTCCGTTCACGTAACGCCGACTGCTTTTCTGAGGCTTGGGGAATCTGACGGTTGCCATGGCAACATAGACTTCCCTGTTATAAGGTGTCTTCCTTGTTCCATTTGTGGATCTGTAGTAAAATGGTTGATGGTTGTATCCAAATGCTGCGCTTAGTCCGATGTCTCGTTTCCTAGCGTACCGTCAAAACCCATCCAACTGGTGTTCTTTGGAATAATGTCCAAAGAACTGGAGGACACGTAGCTCACGGCTAAAACATCAGATTGAAATAGCGCTATGAAGGACAGGAAATACCTAAGAATATCAACATAATTATGTGAACGCTGATTGGCTGAAACCTCCAAAATGGTGACGCCCACATATAAAGAGATGTTGGTTCATGTATTGACGGATCAAAAGTTAATATAAACGACTCCAAAGACATTTCTTACATGAATCAGTAAAAAAGTTTTCTTATTCAGCTTCAGAGCAAGTATTTAAAGTGCATCATGTGATGGATTGGTGTCGTTTTAAAGATAAATGGCTGAAAATATTAATAATTCATTGAACTAAACATATTGTTTTATGTTTATTTATTCATCCTCCATGCTGCACCATTGTTTTAGAAGTATAGGTGAACCATATTTGTGTACTTCTGTCTTTTTGTTTAAAGCTACTGTCAGTGATCATTTTGACCACAAATATTTATATACAGTAGTTTTAGTCGTTGACTTTTGACTAAAATGCAACTTAGTTTTAGTTAAAATGTAGTTTAGGCCTGTTTAAGCCCGATATACAACAAGGTCCCAAAATTTTATTAAAAAAATGTAAAAGAAACCCAAAATGTTACAACTGGTCTATAATGTAACAAAATGTAAAAATGTCTTATTACATTATATATTTACTCTAAATGTGTAATAATTTCATTAAATCATAGATTGAGTTAGTGATTTATGGTTTAAACGGCTGTAGAGTGTAGTATCATACACAAATGCGTATGTGTAAATATGTCTGTGTGTATATATTAATATTATAAATATATATACACACGCTTTTTTCTTTTTTTCCCTTTGGGGTCATCATCTTGTTACGTCATTTACCAGTTATAATATTTTGGGTTTTAATAATTTTGTTTTTAATGAAGTGTAGGTTTTGTTACATTTCTACTTTGTTGAAAATTGAGCATGAAAAAAATTTGCATTCAAAAAACTTTATTACTCTTGCACAGGTTATATTTAAAGGAAAATAAGCAACATTTTTAGCTTCATCATTGAAGGTGAATTTTTTTTGCCCATTTGGTTCTGGAAGCAACAGAAAAGGTTTGGGAACCACAGGTGCAGTTATTGGCACTTAAAAGCTGAGTTGACGAAAATGAATTAGCATTAGGGATGTAACGATTCACTCAACTCCCGATACGATTGATTCACGATACTGGGTTCTTGATACGATTCGATTCACAATACTGGGTTCTTGATACGATTTTCTCACGATTTAGTTTACAAAATGGGACTGTATATAAGTGAAATCAATATTCCTTTATTTTTTGGGGGGAAAATACTATACTATTTTTCATTGTCAAAAGAATCCGTTGATAAACTATTCAAAACAATTCAATTTAACTAAAAATTAATCTTGAATGAAATAAATAAAGGAATAATACATATAAAGGAGAAGAAGCTTATTATTTAAATTCTGGTTCTATAGTAAACAATACAAAACTACATAATAGTTATTTTTCTTTTTAAAAGTGCTACTGAAAATGTATTTTGTGCCTTAACAATTGGACTTAAAAAAAGGTATTTAGGTCAGATATTTGTTTGAACGGTTGGCATGCAGATATTTTGCAGTGAAGAAGAGATGCTATGCTAGCAGACAGAGCAAATAGAAAAACGTGACTTTTACAGATATTCACGTAATATTACAGACATTCTTTTGGTGCTAAAGGGGTAAGGAATCATTAATGAATATGTTTAAGAGTAGAAGATGGCCAGAAAGAAAGTATTAGCAGATTTCGCTCGCTGCCAACACTTCCGCCCTCTGCTGGTTAAAAAAAGTACTGCGATTCAATTGTCACAGCATCGATGTGAATCGTGATACCTATGAATCGATTTTTAACTGCCTTACGATGAATCGTTACATCCCTAATTAACATTGTACGTTAGCGAGTGCAACCTGATCGCCTCACAGATGTTTAAATAGATAGAATATCTTAAACATTATTTTGCCACCAAAGTTTTATTCCCCATCGTAAGGAACTATTGTCAGAGGTGGAAAAAGAGTCTTCATTACTCAAGTAAAAGTATTGAAGTTGCTCCCTTACTTGAGTAAAAGTAAAAAAAGTGCATGTTCCTAAATGTACTTAAGTAAAAAAGTAAAAAATGTCCATTCAATAAAAAGACAGGGTTTTTAAACCAGCAAATTCCATATCTTTTTTTTTTTTCCAGAATTTGTAGAAAACTGGTACATGGAAATAAATTAAATGTGTTATTTTTGAACATCTGAAGAATTTAGCACTCAATAAATACAATTCGTAAACAAAATGTGTCAAGAAAAAAAAAAGGTTTTAACATTTTTAAAAACTTGAAAATGTTCACAATAAAACTAAAGGACCTGCTTAACAGAAAAAAAAGCTCAAACTACCAACATTTAGCATCTTTTTACGTCGTGATGTCATCTTTGAAGGTCTTAAATGTAACAAGCTTATTTTTAAAATGCAAGTTTAAAAAAAGTAAGAAGTTGCCAAAAAATAAACGCTCAAGTAAGGTACAGATACCAGAACAATCGACTTAAGTACACAGCTCAGACCATTGATCAGAAAAGCTGTAAAACTCTAGTTGTACAATCAGCAGACCTTCAGTTTGTCCTTGTTTAGAAGAAGATGATCCATGTAGTGTTGGACCTCCCTCAGCATTTGATGATGGTGGCCGTCAGGGAATGGATGTTCTCTGGTCTGTAGTGGAGGTTTGTCCTGGATGTTACAGCCCATGGTTGATGCCAGGAAGTGAACTGCTCCTTCCAAACTGGACACATCGGCTTGGATCTGGCTGAGGAGCTCCGTGAAGGGACTGCGGAGCTCATTGTCCAGGAGTCCCAAGTCCCGGCCGATGCTGGTCAGACCCTGGATGGATGGAGGGCTCAGATTGGTCTCTGGGTCCACCACCTGCAGATTCAGCTGAACATCTGAGGAACCAGTCAATCATCACGTCTCAGATACTTTTAGAAACAGAGTAATCTGATGAAAACTGACCTCCTTACTTAATTTATGGATGTGCACCTGGGTTGTCATCACTATGGATGTGATTCTATGAATAAAGTTCCTCATGTATCCGGCTGTGGTGGTAAGACCTGTGCAGTCTGGAGCTGCAAAAAGAAGCGCGTAAAGAAGGACCACAAAGAGACGCATCCTGCAGAAGGAAAATCAAGTTTACGAAATGACCCGAAATAATCAATAGTGTGAAATATCAAATTTTAGATTATGACTAAAGGAAACTTTTCCTACTTCAATGTTGTTCTTGACCCGTATCCTTAAATCTCAGAGATGAGGCATCGCCTTGTGCTGGGTTTCCCTTCATATAAAGAGTCGACTTTCCCCTCTTCCCTCCTACTATGACGCAAATCACATTTCTCTATGGAGACCATCCATCCATAAACACTTTTAATCCTTGAATTAAACTCACAAAACTCACCCAAGGCATATTAGGGTTAGTGACTCAGTTATCTCTCACACACACACACACATCCTGTCATTTTTTTGTTTTACTTTTGTTTCACAGGAAACCCCTTACACTCAGGTCAACAGGCTCTGTGATGATTTGGCGTCTTGGCTGTTGGTTTAGTGCTCCTGGCAACCGTATCGTGTCTCAATATCTAATATAGAAACATAATGAAGATATTGGTTAGATTGGATATCATCATGAAAAATCACATTTTTCAGAGCCTAAATTTACAACTGACACTGGTGTTGTGAAGGCTGTGGGGGATAAAAGGACATGTTTTTACTCTGCAATGGTAGATATCGGGCTTGAGCTGATGCAAACATTTGAGGAAAGACCAAACCTGTCCTTTAACTCAATGGTTCCCAACCAGGGATACGTGTTGCAGGGGAAACCATTACAAATTTATTTTTAACATTAGTAGTTCCATTTCCTTTTTTCAACACTTTTGTGTCAAAAAAAAAAAAAAAAGTTTTTCCACTCGTGACATTAAACGTCAACGTTTAGTATAAAATCCCTCCAAATATGTTGAAAATGACGACACTGGCAAATATTTAAGCTGTTAAATACCAGATAAAATATATGAATGCACACTAGGAAAAGGTTCATTACTTAGTTTTAAGAGTTGCATCTCTGAAGACGATTGTTTTTCCCCCCACTAACTTTCTAAACACAATCAGTTTTAAATCAAAGTACACTGTAAAAGTTGGCATATAAAAGACACTGTTGCTCTAGCTGCAGAAGAGAGTTCAGGGACAAACATGTAAACAGCATGTAAATAAAACTGATAGAGTGATGGAGGTACTTTTCATTTGAAGAGAGGCCCAGGACAATGCTCGACAAAAGGTTGGGAAACACTGCCTTAGTTGATGTAAATATAAATTGGTGAGAGATGCAATTATACACTCATAACATTCAATAATAATTTTTTTATTGATTTTTTTGGTTACTTCCTGTCTCTGTCAAATCAGCTTCTCGTCCTGTTTTGACTTTAAAACACTCACTTTTATTTATTTCCAACACTCATCAAAGTCCTATAGTAAGGATTGTTCTGTAATCAGACTACATGTTTTACATGGCTATATAATTATATTTTATTGGTTCAGATGTGT
The DNA here is from genome assembly GCF_900634775.1 of Gouania willdenowi. NCBI lineage: Eukaryota > Metazoa > Chordata > Actinopteri > Blenniiformes > Gobiesocidae > Gouania > Gouania willdenowi. The sequence continues at coordinate 8,462,022 of NC_041049.1, forward strand.
TGCAGGGCAAGAAGTGATGTCGTTGTTTTTGCAAGTTTGTGGTTGGACTTTTTTGCACATGCGTCATCAAAACAGGAAATGCATCCTCGGTCAAATGTATTTCTTGACTTTGTGTTGGTTTCATCAGCAGACGTGGTTTGATGCACTGCTTTCATTCGTTTCACATCAGAAATGGTTCAAAACAATGGAACGGCTGATCAGCTGTCATATTTGTGCAGTAAAAACTACTCGCACCACATGAATGAGGGACAGTGTTGTTGGATAAAGAGATGCCAAAGTTTGGTGACACGCGTTCTTAGGTTATGGTAACGTTTGGCCATAGGAAAAGGTCATCCTCTCATTCCTACTTTACCTCTGAGTGAAGGATGTTATGATTGATTGATTTATTTCACACCGTTGCTCTTTGTTCTGCTGAAACAGGGACACGACATGTGGCTGTGGATTATAAGTAAGAGCTGCATCTCATTTTAGGGTACGTTACACCTTAAATCACCTTCTATCAGGATATGAAAGGTGGAGAACATGAGAACAATGTGCTTTGGTCATGTCTGCACTGTTCTTAAGTCTTATCTCTAAATACACACCACGTCATGCACCTACTGTATGAACATGAAGTGATGCCCAGTGTTCATTCACAAACCTATAGGTGTCTGTATCCTACACGTGTGTGTGTGTGTGTGACAAATTACTTAACTATGGCCTTTTGTAGGTATCTCTGTATAATTTCATCTTTTCTTTTGGTGACGTTGAATTGTTAAACATTTTCCTTGGTTTGGGTTGTGGCTTGTAGTGAAGGCTTGATGGTGAGCTTTAAAAGATGCTCAGTGTGTTAAAAACTTCTAATGCAGACACAAATGTCAATGTTTGATACAAAGGGCCACATTATTAAATTACATGAATGTCAATAACTGAGCATCAATACAGAAAAGAACAAAGGGTTTAATGTGTTTTTCTCTTGATTTGTGCATTTTTGGAGTAAATATTTTTATTTATTTATTTTTATTTTTTTTGGTTGTGGTTTTATTGTTGTTTTAAGATTTATTAGTATCTTTGTTTTTTTTTGTCCTTTTTATTTTTGTTGGGATTTTTTTTTTTTTTTTTTTTTTTTTTTTTTGGAGTCAGTTTGCATAATGTTGTTGTGGTTTATGTATTTCTTTCTAATTATGTGTATTTTTGTTGTAGTTTTGTGTATTTATGAGGTCTTTTTGCATGTTTTTTTGTGTTTTTGAGTCATTTTGTGTATTTTCAGTGTCATTTTGTGCGATTCTGGAGTCATTTTACTGTGTTTTGTGTAATTTAATTGTCATATTTCATGTCTAGACCCATTTGTGTAATTTTGTTGCCATTTTATGTGTTTTTTGATAAATTTGTTTTGGGGACAACAGAGAATTCTAAGCAGAGGGACTCGTGGCCACCGGTTGCGTGTCTGTTTTAAAGGCTAAATAATATTACTGGTGAACCCGTACGTGGGTTTTTGTTCGTTGTTTTTTTTTTGTTGTGGTTTTTCCTGTGAATGGAGTGGGCTTTGATAACTGGAGCCTGATCTCTCTGCTGGTAATACAAACACAACACAAAACCAGAAACCCATTCAGCCAATCTTTTTTTCTCGTCAATATTGTGTCAGGTCATGTTTTTTTTTTATTAACACATGAGCGGAAACTTCTGGTTTAAGATAACTGTGATTGTTGAGGATTTAGCAACACTTTCAGGAACTAAGAGGAGAGTCTTTTCCAGTAAATTGCTGCTTATGCAACAGTCATGTGCATTTGGGAAATTCTAACTCAAACTAATCTGTGGAGTTGATTCATGTAGTATATAGTTTGAATTCAGATGTCACTTGAAAATGACCAGTAATAACAATCATCAATAACTAAACTCAAGTCAAAGGTTCATAATTTATCATATTTATTACATAAACACTTTCAGTAGATTCTTCTTCGTTGGTGTTCTGCAGGGTTGGGGCCAATTACAATTTTCAGTTACAATTATGTTTTCAATTACAATTACTGGGGATGCATATCGTTAGAATTTTGTCAATACCGATACTGATACTCCTTACCGATGCCGATGTTTATTGATACCCTTATCAGTATAACTGTATATGTAATTTGTTGGGTTGCACATCTCCCTGTGATAAACGATTCGGTATGCATCTAGATCAGTGATTCTCAACTGGTGGGTCGGGACCCAAAAGTGGGTCGCGGACCTGTACTGGGTGGGTTGCGTACAGCTGGTCAAAAATAAATAAATACTTAATGTCTCTCATGTTGGGTTGGACTTGTCTTTTATTTTGAAAGAAAGTTTTCTTTTGACAGGCCTGTTGTGAAATGCTTGTTGCATGAGCAAATATATAGATTGTTTTAAAAATAAGATTATATGGATTAATAAGATTAAATTTGGTTGGTTGAATTCGTAAAAAAAAAAAAAAAAAGTGGGTCGAGATTTAATGATGGCGGCAAAATTGGGTGGCAGGGTGAGACCAGTTGAGAACCACTGATCTACGATTCGATTAAAAAACAATATCCTTTTATGACTGATCGGTTTGATACAGTGTAGGAACTATATGATTTGTTTCTACGGTAAATATTTGTTGTAGATATTTTATAAAATAAAGAAGCTAATTCTAAAGTGATAGTATAATATTTTCTTTTCAAATGTGTAAAAGACAACATATCCCCAAGCATTGTGGCTTTATGGCTCTGGCAAAACCAAAACCGAACAACAAAATCACATGTCAGTGTATTTATTATTAGACATGGACCAGTAAAAAAAAACTAAAGTCTTGCTGAGTCATTAGACGGGAACTCCAGAGGTAAAAGTCGCACAGAATACTAACAACATTTCAGCCTGAGCATTAGTGTTTTCAACACGAGAGGTAGATAACATAGATGCAACATTTCAATGTAAACAAGTTACGCACCTATAAAGAATTCATGAAACAATAACCTTATAATGAAGACCCCTGGTGGTCTCAGGCCTGGGGGTCTGGAGTGGAAGGACAAAGCAGCACCACATTCTTATGCTTAATAAAATACTCGTCACAAACCTAAACTCTGCTATGATCATTAGTCATTATCACCCTACATTGTGTTAAAGTGCTCATTTTTCTGTGAAGTTTGTTTTTAATTAAGTTATTTGAAGTTGAAAAACGGGATTTGACGTCATATGTGATGATGATTGACAGCCGCGGATCTTGCGTAGCTCTCTTGGTGTATAGCATAAGCAGTTACGTCGTGAATGAAAGCCGAGACGCCATTAAACTTTTCCGTTCAGTTTTTTTTTGTTTTTGTCTTTTTTGAGCTACTGGTACCAGTACTGACCTCTATGATCTGATCTTCTGAACAAAACATTGGTAGAATTTCCACTGGGAAAGATACTTAAGTTTGTGGCGTAACTGGGCTGCGTAAGTTGTACGTTAAATCTATTGGTTACCTTTTTAAGCACCCTAATCAATAAAAATATAGTTATAAATATTACTGGTGTGGGCGTCTGAGCCTTTTTTTTTTTTTTTTTTTCAGTGTACGTCTAGATTATTTTTTTTTTTTTGTATGGTAAAAGTGTGAAAGCTTGATATGAAAAACATATTTTAATAACTGTTATCTGCATATGTTTAGAACTATACATAGAACTGTAACATTGTTCAACAGTTTTGCGTTAAATTATAATTGACAATTTCATAGAATTTTCAAGGCAATAACAATCACAAAGTCAATTATCTAAACGCAATTATAATTTAATTACGATTATGACAGCAACAGATTTTTAAAATTACAATTATAAGTACGCAATAATTGTGATTATTTATCAATTATGCAATTACGATTATAATTGAGCCCAACCCTGGTGTTTGGTGGATTCTTCTTCTTCTGTTCAACGAACTCGGTATCAAAAGTTGTTTAAGAAGAGTTTGATGCTGTAAATGGCATCGACGTGTTAATAGTTACTTATCGATACCGATGCCTGCCTTTTCATGCCGTATCGGGGCCCTCCCGATACTTGTATCGGTATCGGCACAACAATAGAAATGATCTAGGTTTTATTTAATGTGCGTGAGTTGCATCTTTAAACAAAATAAATACTTATTTATTGAACGACTTGCACTTTATTTTATTATATTTAATGTTGTGAAAGGAAGAAAGAATTAGAAGATTTAAGAATGGGCAACATTTCCCATGTGTCTTTGCGTGTAGTTAATAGTTTATCCTCTAGATGGCGTCATTAGCCCAGTGTGTATGTTAAAGCCTGTTTAGTGTCGAGGGAAAAAAACTATTTAAATTGAATTTTCTCCTCAAATTTCAACACTTTTCACATTCTGTGTGGTACAAAGAGACTTCCAAAGAAAACCTCTTTTTTCTTTTCTCATTAAAAGTGGTTTAGGTTTATACACAGGTAAAAAAAAAAATCATATTTTCTCCCTATGTCTTGATCTCAATAACAATATTTTGCTCTTGATATAAATCTGAGTTCATGAAACACCTTTGATGATTTGCTTAAAAACTTAAACAGTGGTTCCCAACCTTTTCTTGGTCATAAAACCATTTTTTTTTTTTTAATTTCTGGCAACCCTGGAGACATTTTTTCTCTAGAATTAGTTTTTGATCATGTTTGTTACTGTGTAACAAATACAGAGTAACTACTATTAGTGCACAAAGTCTGTCAAGATGCGTAAAGCATCGATATTTTTCAACTGCATTTTATTTGAACTAGGGTTATATTTGATACAGTGAATGTTTGCAATACTTTTGTTTGTGTGGTAAATAATAATAATTAGATAATTATAAAATAATTTAATAATACATAAACAAACATCAAATGAATCAGTATTTTATTATTTATTCTGTGTGTGTGTGTGTGTGTGTGTGTGTGTGTGTGTGTGTGTGTGTGTGTGTGTGTGTGTGTGTGTGTGTGTGTGTGTGTGTGTGTGTGTGTGTGTGTGTGTGTGTGTGTGTGTGTGTGTGTGTGTGTGTGTGTGTGTGTGTGTGTGTGTGTATAAACTTATAGAATAGTGTTACTCAATAAGGCATGTGTGTATTTAATTTTGTTGAATGTTTAGAGAGCAATTGATATTTCAAAACACAAATTATTCAAAATATTTGAATGAAAAGCAAGTGATTATCTGTTCTTAGTGGAATCTAATGGTCAAAGGCAGAGGAAGTCTGGTCATGGTTTTTTTTGAGCGAGTGGAAACAGACATGGTAACGAGTGGCCAAAAATGGTCCAAATGTGGCAAGAACGTGGTAAGAAAAAAGTGTAAAGTGACTAAAATTGGCCAACCGCAGTCAGGAGTGGCGAAATATGGTCAACTAAAGAGGAACCAGGTGGTATTTAATGGAAAAGGCTCGCTTAAATGGGCAAAATGTGGCAAACAATAGTGTAAAAGGGCAAACACGGAACACAAAAAGGCAAACATGTACGTGAAAAAGGAAACAAGTGGTATTTATTGGGCAAAAGTTAGCTTATTTGGATGAAAAATTGCCAAAAAAATTCAAGAAAGGACAACAATTGGATAAGTGTCAAAATGAACTTGCAAAAAATAAGTATTTGGCAAAAAAGAGTCTGAAAAAAGTGTCAGAACTTGTTGAAAAGGGGCAAAAATGGGACAAAGGAAGTTGCAAAACTGCAAAATTTCCAAAGGAGATACTGTAGGTAAAGAGGGGTTTTTAAAGTTTTCTGGGGGAATAATAATTAATTAAAGTTAAGACATAAAAAGCCAAATGCTGAGCATCACTGACTTAATAATGGCTTCTTCATGGTGTCACTGATAATGTAGTGGATGGCTGGTATGGATAAAAAATGCCAGGGATTAATTTTGGTCCCAGTCCACTTCTGGTCAGAGGTGAGGTTATTATACGGTATCAGTGGGAGTAGTGGGTTAGTATGTGTGGCCTGATTTGTGTTGGTTTCCCTAAAGCTTTTTATTATCCTAAAAGGATGAAAGAAGGAGAGGTAGGATTGGGAACCAGTGACCCGCTCATGATGGATGAGCAACAGATGAATTTATTCCAGGTTTATTTTTCTCAGGGCGACCCTGTGGTAAGCATAAAATCACTATGTGGTTGTTTTTTATTTTTTTATTTTTTTAACACAATATTAATTGGCTTTCTGTTTAACTGACACATGGCATCAGGATGCATTATGGGAAGACGTTGAGGTGTAAAGAGTACTAATGTATCCCACTCAAGTAGAAGTAGTTACTTGATTGAAATTGTACACAAGTACAAGTAAGTCATACATAAAATACTGAAGTACATGTAAAACGTAGCTCAATTAAATAGTATTTATAGTAAAAGTTACTAGTTACTTTCACTAGTTACCACACATTTATTTTTGGTAATAATTGTTGCCACGGTTCCCTTGCATACAGTAAACATCTCATGTATAAACTTAGACCAAATCTTGCACAATTGGAACTTAATTTATTTTCCACAAAGGCTTCTGTATAAAATAAAAGGTTTGTCAAAATGTAGATTTTTTTTTTTCCCAAAATAAAATAACAATGATAAATTCAATTCAAAATAATAAAAAAAAAAATATATATATATATATATGTATGGATTATGTTCAAAATCGTTGAGTTGAGTGTAGAAATGTAACTACGTACTTTACTTCTTTTAAAAACATACTTAAATACAAGTAAAATTATTGATTTAGAAATAAATTGAAAAAAAAAAATAGCCATAAAAGCAACTTAATTCCAGTAACGTGAGTAACATTATAGGCTTAATTTTGTGTCTTATACGTGAAAAGGCCTCCTTTAAAAACTATTATCAGACAAAACAAAAATACATGCAATTATACAAACATTTTACAAATGTTAAAAAACAACAAGAGAATAGTGTCGTATTAAAAAGATCTTTATTTACATTTGAATACTAATAATATATTCAGGTACCTGCTTCAACTAATGACAGTGGATTTTTAAGGAGAATAAAATGTGGTTTTTACATCAACGTCTACAGATACACATGAATAATGTTGAGTTCTGTTAGCAGTCAGTAAACATGTGCTTCATGATAAATGTGTAAACTCAGAGATGATGCCCCACGTGTGACGTTCTGAGTGAAGAAACCCCCAAAACCCTCCATTGTGAGCACTGGTGGGTTTGGATAAATAATCCCATTTACGTAACACAAAGTGCGTCAAAGGCTGGGAGCTGCACGTCCATTAGCCCTAAGCTTTTTCATTCACTCTGCACTTCCTGCTGATGTCGTTTCAAGGGCCATTTCCTTATGTGGCGCCTGCTGGTGAAAAAAACCCCCAATGATAAATACGTCACGTGTGGATGGAGCTGCATTCAGATGAAGCTAAATAAATACTTTGATTAGGAGCTGACTAATGACATCATATACATTTTAACTCAGCTGTTACCTTTGTCTAAACAGTTCATCAAACAAATGAAGCATGATAGTAAAAATAATGTGAGTTATTATTATTATTATTATTATTTAAATGGTTCAAAATTTTTAAAAAAAATCTAATATTTCCAGTATGCAAACAGCAAGCTCAAGAAAAAGGTAAAGAACATCTACTCCTACACTTATGTCTGGAAAAAAGAACCAAAAAACATCTACAGAATGCAAACAAATAATCAAACAAATGAAGCATGATAGTTATTATTATTATTATTATTATTATTATTTAAATGGTTCGAAATAAAAAATATATTTCTAATATGCAAACAACTAATTAAACAAGTAAAGCATAATAGTAAAAACTAGTTTTGAGTAAATATTTTTACAAAAATTGTTTAAAATAGTAAAAAAAAAAAATTGAATATTTCCTATGTGTAAACAACTAATTAAAGAAATTGAGGAAAAAAAACAATAATATTGAGTGAACATGTTTTACAAAATAGTTTAAAGCTGCAACCCACAATATTTATTTTATTAAATGAAGTCATCGTGTATGCCTTAAAGATCAACGAATCAAACATTGACTCCAAAAATGATGAAAAAAAGGTTGAAATTGTTGCTTGAAAGTTGGTTTTCCTCTCCACCGTAAACACTCAAGTTTGTTTATGTTTGTGTGCATTGCATTGTGGGATGTAGAATCATGTAAACCTATGCAAAGAAGTGTTTTTTCTGCAATTTTTTTTTTTGTCTTCCATTTTTTTTTTTTTTTTTAATAATGACCACACTATGGATTAATTTAATACAAAAATATCAAAGGGTCGCAGCTTTAAAACAAACAAAAACAAAAATCTATTATTTCTAATAATTCTTATTTTTAAATGCATTGAAATTTTATTGTAAATGTGAATTTATCGAACTACATTTTTTGCCTCAAAATTAAATTTTCCAAACATGCTGATAATACATTTCCTTAAAAACCATTAGCACGTGACCTAAACCATTACATTTAAAAGTGCAAAAGAATGGGATTAAATTAAAACCAACATTAAACTGATTGATTCATTCATTCATTCATTCTTTCCCAAATGTTATATTTGGTTTTTGAGGTGAAGTTATGTCAAGTATCTGATACTCAATACTCGCCCTTATTGTAAACAGATAACATAACACTGGTTTTAATATTTAATAAGAACAAATGTTGACACTAAAACACAATGATAGCAGGAAGAAATAAAACCCTCACAGACAGTTGTAAAGAATGAACATGTCACAATAAAGAAATTGGTAACTTTTATCACAGTAGGGCCTAAAAAATGTTGTTTGATTTAAGAGCCACATTATTATTATTTATGTCAGCATTTAGAATAATAAAGAATACGAGCATTAATACAGAAAAGTACACATTGTTGTCATGTAGTACATTTTTCTCTTATTTTGTGTATTTTTGTTGCCATTTTATGCATTTTTTTATGTTTCTCATGTCATTCTGTATATTTTCTCTTATTTTTTGTATTATTTTGGCATCCTTTTGTGTATTTGTCTGTAGGTTTGTTCGTTCTTGGGGTCATTTTGTATATTTTTCATTTTTTGTTTGCATTATTATACTTCTGTGTATTTTTTTTTGTAATTGTGTGGTGTATTTGGAGTCACTTTGTGTATTGTTTTATAATCTTTTTGGTTTTTTGAATCATTTTCTCACTGAGCACTGAATGTGTCCTTCCAGTTTTCCATCATGTAAAACCTTCTGGCCGTGTCTTACCGTAAGAAGATTCCCAAATCGGATTCTTCTCAGGTTTCCAGCTCGGTTAGAGACGACTTCTCCACATCCTCTATAAGCCCACCAAATGGTTCCTATTTTTGTCATCACATCTCTCTGTTTCACTGCCAAACGCATCCATAAGACAGAAATACTCACCGTTCTATTAAGGGATGATCAAAGGGTCTGAGCAGCCTCTGATGCCTGGATCCAGTGCAGATCCTTTTTGGGGTAAGGGCTTCCTGGCTATTGCATTAGGAACAGCAAGCCCAGACCGCAAAAAGACCCACAGAGGACAAAATAAAGGTCCTGGTGTCGTTGTGTTGTTTTCAACACCTGTGGAGACAGTTAGACTTCAGTTACTGCGTTAAAAATTCACTGATGTTGGGATTCTTTAAGATACATTGTCACAAAAACCACATTTTTTTTTATTCCAACATGGTTTCAGCCACAAGTAAAAAGAAGCTATTTTAATTTAGATTAAGCTGTGAAATGTACAATATTAGTGAGATACGACTCAATAAATGTGTCCAGTTGTTGTTCCTTAATTGTCAGTGCTAGATTACATACACTATAAATCAGGAGTGTCAGACTCATTTTAGTTCAGGGGCCAAATATGAAGTAGTTTGATCTTAAGTTGGCCGCAGAAAACAAGCAACAATAATGTCCCCAAGTTTACACTTTGCACGACATATAAATGATACATAAAGTACGTAAGGTGCCGACAATGTCCAGATATCAGTCCCTGCGGGATTTTCTCTTTGAAATTTACTTGATTTTATCAAATTTTTAATTTAATTTGGGAAAGTCATGTGAAATAATTTCAGGAAAATTGAGTTTTTTGAATAATTTGAGATCTAAAATGACTGCAGTCGTGTGATTTAAAAACATGTGAACATTTTGATCCTCCAAATATTGTTGAGTTTCGTTGAATGTGTATTTCGAAGGGCTGAGATATCCACAACTGAAATATTTGGTCATTTGGACAATCATTTAGGTTTTTTTTGTATTTTTAACTTTCTCCTGAGGGCCAAAGTGGATGGTCTAAAGGGCCAGATTTGGCCCCCGGGCCTTGAGTTTGACGCTTGTGCTCTATATTATAGAAACACATGTACTTATACTAAACACAGATAATAGCATTAATAGAGAGAAATGAGAAGATTTGATTATTAGCATTAGATGAACTCGGTTTCATTATCAAAATTGAAGTCAGTGCATCGAGAGATCATTAGGTTTCTTTTATACAGCCAACTTTACTTATTTAGTCACAATATGTTATTGTGAATAATCCAATCATTTTGACAAACGTCACTATAAATGCTTTGAGTAGCTAAAGTAATTCATTCTTAATGACAATAGGGGGCAGTAGGTGAGACAAAAAGTCTGTATTGTGGTTCTTTGTATTTCATTTCAATTCAAAGTACTTTATTTTCTATTAGGAACTTCAGTTTCTGACCAAGAAACATGAAAGACTAGAACATATCACATGGGGGACAGGTGCAGGAGTTTCATAGATGAGAAATATGAAACAATGGAAATAGTTTTTAGCGATGACTCTATAACAGCGATTGTGCCTCTGAGGTTTCCCCAACATATTTATTGTGTTTTGGGTTAAAAACGGTAATAATCTAAATTATGGATTTAAATGTTGTCATGTGATTATGTGCAGGACTTGAGAGCTGTAGGACAGCAGTGAGGTGTGCTGTAGGTGTAGACAGAGGTGGGACTGCATCAAGGTTCCGCTTTGAGCCTCTTCTTGTTGCTATGGTGATGGACAGACTGAGAATGTGATCGAAATCGCATAATTAGTATGTAGTACGTTCAATTTAGATATGAAAAGATTGAGTACACGAGAAATACCCGGATGTAATTTATGTACGCACAGTGGGCACACTAGTCATACCCAGAATGTAAAATCATCCCGGAACCAGTGTCATGTACTGAGTTTGTTTAAAAAAAAATAATAATAATAATAATTTTTGTTTATTTTTTTTTTTCAAAGTGAACGTGTTTTATTTGTTTATTGGATTATGTTATTGTTAGGGTTATAATAATCCAGGTAAACAATAAAGGTAAACTCAGATATGTTTCCCTCCATGCTGAGATTATCTTCAAATCTCAGTATGCGACTGTTACGAACTGAGATGTACCCGTGCTGGATTATACTGATTTAAAAAAATAAAGTTACAGTAGGTTAACTGTTATTTACTGTAATGTATATTATAATCATGTTGTTTTGGAAAATAAATTATTTATTTTCGTATGGAATTTTATTATAATCATGTTTTTTTCCAACATGTGCTTTATTTTTATCCAAACAGAATACAAGCAATAATAATAATAAAAAACTGCATTGAATAAATTATAAAACATTTTTTTAATACAAACTCAATACATGTAATCATAAAAAACTGCATAGAATACATTAAAAAAACACATTTCTCCTGCCTCGTATATTATGCAGTTGTACATTTTTCCCCAAGAAAAGGAGCCAATCAGCACTCGTCAAATAACATTAGCTTTGAAATTACATTTTTGATCTCAGCACGGCGGAAGTAGAAAAAAGCTAAGCGGAAGTAGCATAAATTCATTTTCCGGTAGTACGCATGCTCATAATCGATCTCAGCACAAGGTAAACTCAGACCGTGGCACCGGCTTCAAGAAAAGAATCAAACATTCCCTTTCAAAATAAAAGCATCTCCTCTTGTCTTCCATTAGTTTTTAACCTTTTTGTAAATAGGGCTCTTGTTTTGAAGTTACCCAGAAGTTTTGTCAGTAGCACAATGGCTGGTTTCCGAAAATCTTTGAATTGTCGGAATTAAATGTTTCCGTGAGTTTTCTGGATCAAATGAGCACATGTTGATGTTTTACTTGGTCACTTTCTCACTTCTAATGTTTGTAGAACTTTCAAAGGTGGAGAATCAACAGAGATATTTAGCCTCAGTGTGAACATGGTTTTTGAAGTGCATCTTGGGAAAGTTGGAAGTATACTTCAGTGGGAACGCTCACCATCCTAATCATACTATATAGTAGACAGTATTTACTCATTGAGATTGTAGCGTATAGTGCAGAGTGTGACATTTTGAACACATGAGGTTAGATGAGGTTATACAGGAAGCTCCATGGACTGTGGTGTTTGCAGATGACATTGTGATCTGTATTGAGACCCCAGTGGAGCAGCGAGGTTACAGAGAGTAGCGATAAAGATCCAAAACAATGGAGAGTGTGGAAAAGAGGTGAAGAAGCAGACTGGAATGGGTGGAGAAAAAGGAAAGGTCAGGTGTACAGACGTTAGTGAGAGCAGCCATGTTGTGTGGTTTACAGCAGGGGTGTCAAACTACTTTAGTTCAGGGGCCAAATACAAACTATTTTGACCTTAAGTGGGCCACTGATTTTAGGTGGGAATAAGAACAAATTAATTGATGTGTCATGGTTTGCACCTCCACGTATAATTGATTTAAATGATAATGTACGTGAGTATATCCGTCCCTGCATGATCTTCACTTAAATTTACCAGATTTTGGAAAAACTGAGAGTTCTTTCAACAATTTGAGATTAACTGAGCTCTGCAAATATTGTGGGTTTTATTTAAATTTCTGTATTTGGAGGTGCCGAGATATCTACAACTGAATTAGTTGGTGGTTTACAAAATGTTCCATGTTTTTTTTCTATCATTTTTACTTTGAGTGGGCCGAAGTTGATGCTCTAAAGGGGTGTCAAACTAATTTCAGTTCAGGGGCCAAATACGGAGCAGTTTGATCTCCAGTGGGTCACAGATTTTATGCGGGAAAATGAAAAAAATCAACAATATTGTGCCCTATAGTTTACACTTCTACGTATACATAAATTCCAAAATATGTAAGAAACCAAAAATATCTAAGCAATAAGAGACAGATATCAGTGCAACAGGATATTCACTTTAAATTTCCTAGATTTTGTGACCAATTTCTATTTAATTAAGGGAAGTATTATGTCATAATTTGAGATAAATTGAAGTATTTTGTAAGAATTTTGAGTTTTTTCAACAGTTAAACATTTAAAATGAATACAATCATGTGATATGAGAAAACTATGAGCACCTGCAAATATTGCTGAGTTTGATTTACACAATGATTCATATTTTCATGTCATTTTAACTTTCTCCTGCCGGCCAAATTAGTTGCTCTAAAGGGCCGGATTTGGGCCCCGGGCCATGAGTGTGACACCTGTGTGGTTTAGAGACCGTGGCACTGAGGAAAAGACATGAGGCAGAGATGAAGATGTCTCATTGGGAGTGATGAGGATAAATAGGATGAGGAATGATTGCATCAAAGGAACAACACGTGTTAGATGTTGTGGAGATAAAGTCAGAGAGGACAAACTGAGATGGTTTGGACATGTAGAAGAAGACCAGAGAGGAGATTTATGGATGTCGTGAGAGAGGACAGGAAGTCATGTTGGTGTGAGAGAAGATGATTCAAACCAGTGGTTCTCTTATTCCTGAATATAAGTACCCCCTTTGTCTGACGACAACATTCTGCTTAGAAAACTACTTAAAAACAACTCTAGAGCAGAATGATGAGTGATAACACACAATAATTATATATATATATATATTATCTCATAATAATCTCATTTTGTTAATGAGTGGAATGAAACAGTATTTAGGGCAGTGGTTCCCAACCTTTTTTGGATCGTGACCTCTTTTTGATATCAAGAATTTCTGCCGACCCCAAAGACATTTTTTTTCCTAGATTTAGTTTTTGATCATGTTTGAGCTCAGATATATTTATATATACAGTATATGGTATTACACATGGGGTCCCACGGGCGGTAATGCTCCTTGCCTTGGTTGCCAACCGCCGTAAAACTACACAGAAGAAGAACATGGGGTCCCGACCCAAGGTTTAGTGGTTCCTAAATAGATTTATTTCAATTGTTTTTATCATTTTCTGTCTTCTCACGCCTGGTGTTGGACCAAGACTGACAATTTAATGGTTAATTTTCCACTCTCTCAATCTCTCTCTCTCTCTCTCTCTCTCAAGTACCCCCTGTAGTGCGATTGCGTACCCCTAGGGGTACATGTCCCCCTATTTGAGAAACGCTGATGTAGAGGATAGGGTTAGATGGAAGCAGATGATTCCCTGTAGCCAACCCTGAAGGTAATAGAAGAAGATTATGTCCTAAATATATGCTATACAAACAATGATGACGTTATTTTAGATCATGAATCATCAAACTGCAGTAGAACAGTGATGTTTAAGTCCTCATGTTGCTCCATTGTAGTAAACACCTTCCTTTAGTGGCCCTAATTTTCTGGTGTTAAATCTGCCTGTTGGAATTTGCTTCACAGTTGAAGGTCTACCTCTGCAGAATGAGTTTCCTCTGGATACTCCGCTTCCCTCCCACAGCCCAAATAAATCTACGTTACACAGTTTGCAGTGCGAGTGCCTACGATTGTCACCATTTCAACACGTAAATGTCCTGAGAACAGTGTTTGGATACAGCTTTGGAAACCCAAGTGTAAATACAGACAGACTTTAGGTTAAATTGAAATTCTCAAGAATGAATTGCAGACAATAATAAGGTAATGTACTGTACATATATCCTACAAAAAGAAATGAAAACATAGAAACTATACTGTAAAGCCAAAACAATTATTTCAATAATGCCGAAAGGTTTGAAATGTTTTTTTTTTCTAGAGGTAACTAATTTCAGGACATCTTTGTTTGGCACATTTCTGATTAAGATTAAGTTTTCTTTCAATTCTACATTTTATTCTGGAAGAACTTTCAATAAAACTTTGATGCATGGTTTACATTTTCTGTCTTTGGTTTCCCGTGCACGATTAAATGCCAAATCTATCCTTTGATATGTACAAGTGAATTTAGTCTTCTTTTTAAATAATGTTATGGTTTAAATTATTCTGATAACTTTTTCAGGAATTTCACTTTGATCTCCTGACACGTTTCGAGTGTCCACTGTCAGTTTTCCTCAGAGACGTCTGCTCATCGCTTTGATGTTTCCTTTGAAGTTTCCTTAACTTCCGCAAAATAAATCCAGCAAGATTTTTTTTAATCATATGTTGAGGTTTCATTTATTCGGACAACTTTTTTCAGGAAATTTACTTTGATCTCCTGACATGTTTTTTGTCAGTCTTCCTCAGAGGTGTCTGCTGATTACTTTGATGTTTCCTTAACTTCCACATCATAATTCCAGCAAAAATGTTTTTTAATCATATGTTAAGATGTTATTTGTTCAGACAACTTTTTTCAGGACATTCACTTTGATCTTCTGATGTGTTTCGACTATCAACTGTCAGTCTTCCTCAGAGGTGTCTGCTGACTCCTTTGATGCTTACTTATGAGTTCTTACATATATAGTCTACTGTTATATATTACTATCTACTCTTTATTTATGACAAGTGTATTTTTTTACAATATTGAGCATAAAAATTGTATTCAAACCAAATTTGAGCTCAGGCTGGGGTGGATGAGTTGTTTTTGTATTTCAAAGTGTTTATTTAAACATATATTAATCAGATAAACTTGACTAGAAGCTTCCACTTATGTATTGTATTGTCACTCGTGTACACCAGTGACATCATAAGCAACATTTAACAACACCCACATCTTTGCTGCCTTCCTCTCAGCACTAAAAGTGTAGTTTTCTATGTCGACATTTTTAACACAGATTAGGGCAGTGGTTCCCAACCCCATTTTTATATCAAGAATATCTGGTGACCCCAACTTATGTCATTATTTTTTCTTGTAGAATTAGTTTTTGAGCATGTTTGTTCTCCTGTGTTATAAATACAGAGTATCCATTATTAGTGACAAGTTGTGTCAGCTCAGATGTATTTTTACTGCATTTTATGTGAGCTAGATTCATATTTGACAAAATGAAAGTATAGAATACAGTTGTTTAAGTGTGTTGTTTTAATTTAAAAAATAATCATATTCTAGAATTTCAAAAATGTATTTCTAATCAGTAATTTTTGTTTTATTTTTTATCAATTTTTCCAACCTGAAGGTTGAAGAACACTGGATTAGGGCGAGTGAATGTCCTTGGATACAGTTGAAAATTATCATTGAATTTTTCTGTATTGGTGAAGTTATTCTTCAGATTATTCAGATGACATGAAACAATAAATCTCCTCCGTGCACACTGTCAGATTAGGAGCTACATGTATATTATTTTACGTAATGATGTAAAAAATAAAGCATAATGTTAGCTTTGCTGTTTCTAATGTCTGTAAGCTCATTCATTTAGGCGTACACTGGCCAGCAAGTGATTTAGAATCTGCAGATATTTATGATTTATTCCTTCTTCATCACCTTCAATCCATTCCTAACCATGCGTGAAACATCTTATTCCAATCAGACAGTTTCCATGTTTTTTAGTTGTAATCTGTGCTTTTTCTTCTACTCAAATCATTTATCCTGATCTGTGTTTTCCAGTAGAAAGCATGTGATATTTGGGCTAATGTTATCTCTTTTTACTTGTTTTGTTTTACCTTTTCACCCCAAACTAACACTAAGTTGTTAATGCGGGTGCTGTCAGTCCCCCTGGCTTTGTCGAGGTCGTAGTTTTTACTCTTAGGTTTGCTTTAGCTTTAAAAGACGTGTAGAATGTATTCAGAGATTTATAGATTTCCTTATGTTCATTAAAGTATCCTCCTAGCTGACTGTGCCGGGATAGCTACAGATGTAGTTAACCTCCACCAGTCTGGATGTGGTGTGAATAAGACCCATATAAAATATGTGTCTGATATTAAAGCATTTTAAAATCCAGTTCATCCAAATCTATAGTTTGTCATTCAATAAATAATTTTTTGTAACAACAGGCCATACTTTTAGACACATCTACAAACGTTAAGCTGCTATGGATATTGTACAGTATTATTGCAGAGTTTTGACACTTCTTTGTTCTTTTGCATTGTTAAAAGGAGCATAAAACAATGTATTTGCATGGACTCAATGAACAAAATATAACATTTGGTGGTGATTTTTAGACACATTATTCAGACCTAGATTTGCATGAGAAATACATATTTTTGCTAAAAATATATATATGTCTGTGTGTGTGTTTAAGGGAATTAATAATTATTTTAAATTCTTTAAATATTATAAACGCATTGAAAATGTACGTTTCATGTACAATTCTTGACGACATTTGAATGAAAGTGAAGCCACTGTTGCACTTTCACACAATGGTCTCCAAATTTCATGCCCCAATAAAGAACCAGTTCATCAAACAAGGTTTTTTTTTTGTGTTTTTTTTAAAGCCAGCTTTTACTTTGGGGCATGTGCATGTGCGTGTGGGAGGCGTGCCTGGCACACGCACGCACGCACGCACGCACACATCTGGGCCTTCTGCTTCGTCTGCACGGCAGTGCATGCGTATTACGTCAGGGCCCCCCCGGGGCGGACAGGGACCTGCACACAGGACCATCTGCACACGGCGTCATCCGCCACACTTACCTCAGCACATGCGTCATCCACGGGCCACAAAGTGTCACAATCCCTGCTCCATAGTCTGTGGATGCATCAGCCCATCGTGTCCTGCAAACTGGAAGATTGTGTGTTTGTTTGGAATGAATAATTAAAGTGAATCTCTGCTGAAATAAATAAAAGCGCTTTAAATCCACCAACCAAGGTGAGGCAGGTTCAGCTTTGTGTTGTTGTGGGAAAGTCGCCTGTTAGTAGATGTTTGACAGTGAGCTGTCCATGGTGCTGAAAGCTGCTCTGTCTGTCTGCGGTGAACGCCCTGCACTGGAGCCCCTGCTTTTCTTTTCTTTTCTTAAAAAAAAGGGGGAAACAAGTGGATGTGGTCACGAAATAAGACCAAACCTCTTAGATATGCACGTTGTGCGTGAACTGGTCGTGCGTGGATGGACACTTGTTGCCACAAAGGCTGCGAAACTGAACAGTGAGTGTGTCGATGTACACACACACACACACACACACACACACACACACACACACACACACACACACACACACACACACACACACACACACACACACACACACACACACACACACTGTGATAGGTATCGTTACTTTTTTCCAGGATACACATAAGCACGACTGCCACCCCCCCCAGTTATTACACACACGCACGCGCATAGGCTACACTGTGTCAAAAGTAGACCATCACAAATTAAATTTCGTCATATTTACCTTGAAAAATAGATGAACTGGATAATAAAATTGGATTCAATTGTTGACATTTTGATGCAAGATGTAAAATGAAAGAAGTTGCAATTGTTTCTGAAGAAGTGCAGTTTGAAGTCTAGGCTCTGAATAGTGTATTTCGTGCATGTGGATCATGCAGCTTCAGCAGCAGCTGCTGCTTCCTCTTCTTGTTCCACGCGCAGCGTCACGTTCACCGCTGCGGCTCCACGCGCACATCACACGGCATCGACAACAACTCGCTGCAAGAAGTCAACGAGGACCAAAAAAAAAGAGGAAAAAAGTCTGCTCCTTGTTTCCATGCGTCCGTCTGTCTTTTCCATGCGCGCAACATCACATCAACACAACACGTTTAACCAAGCGGTCACTCTCTCTCTCTCACTCACTCACTCTCTCACTCTCTCACTCACTCACTCACTCACTCACTCACTCACTCACGCCTTTTTAAACTCAGATGGAGGTTTTGTCAATGGCTCTGCGGAGCATCAGCATCAGCATCGCGCACTGGAAACAATCACGCACAGAGCGGATTATTGGAAGAAGAGAATCGGACTCACCCACAAGGATCCGATCCGAAGAAATGCGCATCATCCATCTGAGTCTCTTCCTCTTTTTCACCCCTTTCTCTCTCCCCCCTCCTCCCCAATAATCCCTGGGAATTTAACCAGCACACATTGATATGCAGCATCAGGATCCCCCTCCACCACCACCTCCACCACTACCACCCCATCTCTCTATCTCTCTCTCTCTCTCTCTCTCTCTCTCTCTCTCTCTCTCTCTCTCTCTCTCTCTCTCTCAGACGTCAGTTTGCTCGTCCATGTGTTTATTTTTTCATTTCTGTGCATTTCCCTCCTCGT
This sequence comes from Gouania willdenowi, assembly GCF_900634775.1. Taxonomy (NCBI): domain Eukaryota; kingdom Metazoa; phylum Chordata; class Actinopteri; order Blenniiformes; family Gobiesocidae; genus Gouania; species Gouania willdenowi. Next base: position 8,481,163 of record NC_041049.1, read on the forward strand.
CCTAATCCGTTTCGTCCTCCTCTCCTCCTCCTCCTCTCTGGGAAAATGCTTCACAAACCTCTAATGGAAGCCGCTCAATTCCTCCAGTCTAGCTGCTTCTTTGCTGGTGACCTGCATTGACGTCATTGCGTCATTAGGTTTCCCCTGGAAACACGGGAGAGCCAAAAATAGAAACACATTAATTCAAACCCCGGGCTGGGGGGTGGGGAGGAGGGGGTAAAGGGGTACTTTTTCTGCCACCCTTTCTGTCCGAATTATCCACCCCCCCCCCCCCCCCCACCTCCCCCCAACCCACCCCACTATCACATACACACTTTAAAGATTAAAGACCAACACTGCACAACAAATAGGCTGTAGATTCATGTTGTGTGTTTCTTCTGCAGATTTCTCCAACTGCTTTCATTGTGGAATCATTTTCACATTAGAGAATAATCCTAAACCTATATATATCTAATGTTCACATGGCAAAAAAGAAGAAGAAGCAGCAGCTGTAGAACCCAGAGATAAAACAGACGCAGGTGTCATGTGCTGGGTGGTGGTCAGACTTTCCACTGTGAGCACCTTCAAGGGCACCTGCTTCATCTCATGTGGGTGTCGATCTAAAAATAAACTGAGTTCATATCCTGGTGCAGTGCTAGGTTGACAAAGGCAATAGTGGCAAAAAAAAGGAAATGCCCCTTAGACTTTCATAATATATATATATATATATTTTTTTTTTTTTTTTTTTGAGGGAGCACAGTGAGGCTAATGTCTGCTCAGTCAGACATCTTCAGATCAGTTGAGATGCATATTGTGAAGGAATTGAACATATACACAATACAACAAATAAACAAAATCAAATCATGTGAAATACAAAACAATACATTTCAAAATACAAAATTTTCTAGGGCTATTTTATTGATGATTATATTGAATTTAAAAATGGTTCATACATGAATACATTTTCCTACGTGCAGTATACATTTCTTTCAAATATCCATCCATCTCATACCGCTTTTTCGTGGTCGGGTCGCGGGGGCAATATCCTGAGTGGTGAGGCCCAGACTTCCCTCTACCAAAACACTTTTCCAGCTCCGCGTTCCCAGACCAGCCAAGAGACAAGCTGGGTTTTCATTACAAATTTTTGCAAAATAAAAGTGAATTTCTAAATGACGATAAAGTATAATTGCACTTTGAATGTGTTTCCAATGAACGTTGTTGTGGGCAGGAGACGCGCAACTCCCATGAAATCTCGTCTCGCAAGACTTTGGCGCAGGAAGATGGATGCTCTAAACCTCCTTAAAACACTCTGGATTCCATTGTTGTTTCAAGTATAATGCCAATAAATGTCTGGGTCTCCTCCTCTGTCAACACGTACCGCCTCATGTTTATTCGAAGAGAAGTGGTCATGTGACCACGTACGTCATGTCCTGTGACGTGTATTTGTGCAGAAAAAGTGTTTCCATAGCACTTTTGCGACACATTTCAATATTGTAGCGTCTCAAATACCTCATTATCAAAGCGTATATTTAAGTGTTTTTTCAAAATTTGGGTGTTTCCAAATTTGCGTTATTTAGATTTTGTGCATTTCCACGGGTAATGGAAACGTAATTATAGTCTCTCTAGCGTGTCCTGGGTCTTCCTGTGGGTCGCCTACCGGTGGGCCGTGCCTTGAATGCCTCACTAGGGAGGCGTTGGGGGGCATCCTAACCAGAGGAGCCACCTCCTCTGGCTCTTCTTAATGCAGAGGAGCAGCGGCTCTACTCCCAGATGACTGAACTTCTCACCCTATCTCTAAAGCCACTGAGAATTCCAGGTGCCACAGTGGGGGACAGTTGCTCCAGTGGTACCTGTCATAGTGTCCTTGAGCAATACATTTCACCCACATAGCCTCGTAAGAATGTAGTGTGTGAGTGAGTGCTGGTGAGTGCACTATGGCAGCCTCGCTTCCATCAGTCTGCCCCAGGGCAGCTGTGGCTACAATAGTGGCTTACCACCACTAAGTGTAGAGTGAAATAATGTCTTAATTCTGTACAGCACTTTGAGTGTCTATGATAAAGCGCTATATAAAATCCAATGCATTATTATTATTATTATTATTATTATTATTATAATTATTATTATTATTATTATTATTATTATTAATATTATTATTATTATTATCATTATTATTAATCAATTTAGGGGTGTCAAAGTAATTTTAGTTTTTGGGCCATATACAGACCGGTCTGATCTCAACCACAGATTTTATGCAGAAAAACAAGCAATTTCAACAACTGCAATGCTTGGGTCTGAATTCCTCATTATTATAGCTCCACAGGCCTTTTCTCATGTGCTTCTGAGAACAACTCGTTTTGGTCTCTTTAAATGCAAATGAGACACTTCATACCCCGCCCCCTCTCCAGGTTGCAGAGGTGACACTCGGTTCAACTCCACCCTGTTCGGCCATTTTTGTAGTTTGATAGAAGAGATACGATTATTTAGCGGCGTAGAAAATGTTTATTCAGACGTTATTTACACAATGTCAACAACAGAAGACTCTGACCCGGCGGAGCGAGATGAAAATGAAGATGATAAACCTGCAGAACCCTAACAAGTGAGCTAACACAAGCACCGAGCTAACGCTAGCACCAAGCTAACGTCACGAAATGCATTTTAATACAGTCTTTTCGGAAACAAAAATGGCAAAATGAAATGACTAATGAAAACTTTAGACTTAAATTAAATCACGTAGGCCATATCATCAAGGATCTAAAACGAGCACACAGCGCTAACATATGAAGACGGTGCAACTGCTAATGCTAACAAAACAATGACAGGGACGTCTTATCATCACACTTTTTAGCGTTATTTACAGCTTACCGAAGTGCTCTGTTCGTCATCTCCAAAGATAGAAGGAATTGAACCCTCAATCAGACAAAGTCTTTCGGCAAATCCTTCTTTATACTGGTGGAGGTTGCAGAAGCAGTCATCCTTGAAGTGCTGCGCGCACACAAAAATGACCTTACCCACAGATGTGGGTACATTTCCATGAAAAATAAAACTCAACCAGGCACTTTGAAAAGGTTCTGATGCTGGGAGACGGTGTAATGAAGCGTGTGGGTTACTACATCCAACAACCGAACATTTTGACTTATCCTCTCGTAACTTCTGCATCCTGGAGCTTGGACTACAAAATAAAAGCGAGAAATAAAAATGGCGGATTTCTCGAAGTGTTGGGCCTGGAGTCAATGTCTTAATTTGGCAGTTCTGCTGCAAATACTGTGATGTCATTGTTCAAAAAATGTAATAGAGAATAGAAAAATCGAAACAGATTGAAAAATATGACCAAAACAGAATATAAAGATATCAACGGAGCACCTGAAGAGACTAATTTGAACTTTTCTGTACTTCTAAACACTCTAAATATACAACAAAATGCATTTAAGGGCTAAAAAAGTGGATTTAGCATGATATGTCCCCTTTAAGGAACTGAAAATATCCAAATATTATATAACGGGTATCACTTTAAATTTATTGGATTCTGTGATCAATTTTCAATTTGATGTGGGGCATTTGGGGGATAGTTTGAGTAAAATTACAGAATTTTGGAAAATGTTTTAATTCTTACAACTGGAGACTAAAAATGACAGTTTCCTCCTGAGGAAACTGAGGACTTTTAATGTCAGCACTCACATTTCAACCCTGGTTTGTGTCTCACTCATTGAATCCATTCTCACATTTAACGTCTCGTCCTGGTACAGTTCCCTCTCCATCAAATCCAAAAACAAATTCTCCCGTGTTGTCAGTCAGGGTATGTAAAATTATTGGTTCACCACAGGCGGCCCTTTTTGAACTGCACCACCGCTCTGTGATCAGGAAAGCCACCCTGATCACAGAAGATCCATCACGCCACCCTCCATCGCTCTTTTCAGCTACTGCTATCATCGGACAGACGATACAAAGTTCCTCTGGCTCGGAAAAACATTTATTCATCCCCTGCTCAATAACTGCTCGGAACAACATGAGATAGCCATTACATTGCAAACTATTTTTTATCTGTTGTTCTTAAAATGATCCTTGTGTGTTTTTAAGCTAATTTTATGTGTTTTATTGTGCTGACGGGGTGTTATTGTGATGAATGTGTTGCTGTTGTGGCCGTGTCAAAAGAAGAATTTCTGTAAATGCTTCAAGACAAACAATAAAGTCTATCTATCTATCTATCTATCTATCTATTTATCTATCTATCTATCTATCTATCTATCTATCTATCTATCTATCTGTCTATCTGTCTATCTATCTATCTATCTATCTATCTATCTATCTATCTATCTATCTATACACGGGAAAAATGTGAGCACTGCAAATATTGTGGAGTTTTATTGAATTTGTGCATTTGGAGTGGCTACGTTTTCTAGTTGGTATTTTGCATAATGATTCATCATTTTTACTTTCTAATGCATGCCAAATTTGATGTTCTAAAGCAGTGTTTCCCAAACTCTCTCAAAAGAAAAGTACCCCCCACTACTCAATTACTACCCTTTAGTTTTATTCAGTGACGTGCCGTCAGGGTAGGCAAGGTAGGCAGTGCCTACCCAAGGGTGAATTGATATTTTGATTATTTAATTATATATATATATATATATTTTTTAATTATAAATTATTTATTTTTCCATTTCCAATAGCCGACAGTACCTATAAGTTTGAAAGTGTCCGCATTTTGTGCATTTCATAGCCCAAATTGCTAAACAACGCTATTTCCTGGAACAGCTGCACAGTCTTTTTTTTTTTTTTTCGCTCCGCTGTAAGGCAGCGGGAGGCCACGCCCCCTCCCAAAGGCACGTCGCTCTTCTGCCTCCGTTCCCATTGCGTGATTTTACGTGTTTGTGTAGCGGTCTGTTCGCGCATGCGCAGTCAGGTCCCCAATGTGACAATTTATGCGTAAAGGCAGCGTGTAACTGCGCTATGCTAAATGCTATACGTATGTGCACAGTACATTAGTGAATAGATGACATGTGACTGCTGCTACGACGTTCTCTAACTAGTGGGCGGGTGACAGCGCGAGAGATGATAGAGAAACTTTGTTTTGAGGAAAAACGACGGCTTTTAAAAGATGGAGACCAACACCTGAGTTACCAGAGCTTCAGCAAAGATAAGGTCAGAACATGTTTCTTACTTTTCACAGTGAATGTAACAAAAGGAAGGATTGACTTTGTGGATGCTCCTCACTGAGGCTGTTCTAAGTTGTCATTTTCTCCATGTTTCTGTGTTTCCAACACAAACAACAGATGTGCTGCCGTGTCATGATATATATGTTGTTGGGAGAGTATGGAGGCTATATTAAATAATTGTTTATGTTTCTTTAATGGTGTTTATGATATTGATTTTGTTAGATGGCTAAATACTTGTTCATGTGGATCTTGTTGGGTTTTTTCTTTCTTATTATGAATTTTATATTTTGATAAGCGCTTTGAGATGACTTTGTTGGAAATTGCTTTATACAAATAAAATTGATTTGAATTGAATTAACACTTGACAGCAGAAACATGAAATTGTCATTGGTGGTCTCGATTTGCAACGTGCCTACCCAGCCCTAGTGGTCACGGCACGTCACTGGTTTTATTCACATGTTGTTTACATGTTTGCCTCTGACCATCTTCTGCAGCTAGATCAACAGTGGCTTATACATGTCAACCTGTGCAGTTTACTGATTTAGAACACATTGCTTTTGCCATCTCCAGTGTGTAGGGGTCCCGTCGGGCTTGGTTCGAGTATCCATCTTCTAGTACATGTACCCCTGGTTGGGAACCACTTCTCTAAAGCAAAGGTGTCAAACATTGTCATTCAGGGGCCAAATATGAAGCAGTTTGATGTCTAGTGGACTGCAGATTTCAGATGGAAGACGAGAAATTTCATTATTGTCAATATAAATGTATGACCTTTGATAAAACAGGCTGTAATGTTAACCACCAATCAACCAGTTTATACAACAAAATCTAATTTTTATACGTTATTCGAGGAAGATGATAATACTTAGAACAAAGTAGGAAATATATATCAAATTGCAGCCTTGTTGCGTTATCTACTGCCACCTAGTGGCACACAGGCGTAAATGAGTCACCATGCTTTTATTTATGTTTGTTGAAGACACTAACAAACACAGGGGTGTCAAACTCCTTTTCACTCATGGGCCAAATACCAAGTAGTTTGATATCGAGGGCCACAGATTTTACGCCGCAGAAAAAAGCAATTTCCACATTATTTTGCCCTAGTTTGCACTTCCACGTGTAAATGATATCTCCATCCAAGCTATAAATGACAGATTTGAGTCCCTGCAAGATCTTAATTTCTAAATTCCTTGATTTTGAGACCAATTTTTGCGTATGCTTCTCACTCAGTGCCATTGGCGAGATAACTCGTCATTTCAAATCCAAATGCTCAGTGCCATTGACAAGAAAACTTTGCGTTTTTTCACGGAGATTACTAGAAAACTCCCTAGCGGAGGTCCGTCGTCAATATCTAAGCTGTAATGTGATGTAGTAACCAACTGTGCCCTGTAGGTGGCAGCAGTGCACCTTTAGATGTGAGATTAGCCACTGATGCTACCATTGGCTAAGGAGGAAGAAGCAGGGATGAGGGAGATTATGGCACTACGGAGTGATATTGTGAAGTATCCAGCAGGTCACAGCACCACATACTAACACAGAACATGTGTGGACCTGACTGGATGAGATTAAACCATCAACTGACCGAGCTATACGATCATCGCTGCGTGTCGAGAGGAAGAGGAAGTTACGTCTGTGAGATCGACAGGGGGTGGGTGGGCCTCAAATGTGAGTCAGATGGCAAAATAATAGGTTACATGGTGGTAGCAGTGCACCTTTGGATGCAGAGCTCAGAGGGAGAGGAAAGGAGTTTACGAGACAGAAAATGGCGCTACGAGAGATGATGTCGATGTTCCTACCAGCTCACAGTCGACCAGAGCATGTGAGGAACTTTAGCGGATTATTGGAGTGTTGCGATGGTAAGATAAAATGATAAAAAAAAATGGGGCAAGCAGTGGGACTCGTGGAAGGTGGAAGTTGCGTGTGTGCAGACTGACGGGGAGAGAGACTTGGAGGAATGCCAAAATACAGAAAGAAAGAAATCCATTCAACTCTGACCTAGCTAACAAAATAATAATAATTTTGTCATCGAAAGCACTGTCTGTGTTTTTTTTTGTTTTGTTTTATATAAGGAAACAATGTTCAGATGTTAGAATTGTCACTAAAGCAAAAAAAAAAAAAAATCTTTAAAGTCACTGACAGGGTTTTTTTTTTTTTTTTTCCAGAAAAAGGCTGTTTTCTCAGCTTTTTGCTCTGAAGCTGAAGATGTGTGTCAAACTACCTCTGTTCAACGGCTGATTACAAAAGAACGAAACAAGCCAGAAACAGATATTTTTTGAAAGTAGAGGCTTCAATCCAGTCTTTCAGAATCTGGTGTCAGATTTCAGATAGTCAGTACAAAATATTCTGTGGGTCTTTAAAATCAGTCAAAATGCTCAAAAACGGCTGGCACTGCGGGGGGTAGAAATTCTGAAAATGGCTGGCACTGAATGAGTTAAATGTATTCATCCATTTATCTTTCCATGTCTGCATATGTCTTCAAAGGTTAACGCTGCATGTAGTTCAATTTTGTATTTTTTTTTTTTGCCAGGAATGCATGTTTTTTTTTTTTTTTTTTTTTAAATTAAAATAATGCATTTTTATATTGTATAATTGTGAAGATCTTTGGTGAATTTTGTAGAATTGTTTGTGAGGAAATTACAACTTTTAAAGAAAATTCTTCAACAATCAGTAATAAAAAAAAAAAATACAATACTTCGGTCATGTGATATAAGCATGGTAAAATAAAACTATGTGACCCACAAGTCAATTTTTTGTTAATTTACACAATGATAAATGTTGTGCACTAACAGCTATTTATTTTGAACTAAATCCGTAATTATTGCAACATATTTCACAAAATTTATGTTCTCAGATAAATGTACATGCATCACATAATAAAGTGGGTAATGGGTTAATGCAAACAAGCATGCATATTATACATCGATGTCCATTCTGTTTAATTTGAATCAATTTTAGAAAATATCCTGATATATTCAAATACTAAACTTCACTTTATTTAAAATAAATATATTCGAGCTGTTAAAGCAGGGGAGGCTTAATATGTGAATGTGGTCATTCATTGTTTGGTTTCTTTCATTGATCCATTTATTCATACAGCTCTCTCTTTCTCATCCATTCACATTTCCGGGGCAGCCACCTTTCCTTTCTCTTTTTCTTTTCTGGTGATGTAAAATCCTCCTCCCCTTTAATGGCTTTAGCTTCATCTATCTGCTCTGATGTTGGAGATCAAGTGACATGCGGCACCACAGGCTCCGCCCCTGGCCCACCCAATGCCCGCCTTGTTTTGCACCATCACTCACACACACACACACAAGGATGTGCACACGCACACATTGCATCCTGGTGACAGCTTGGAGACACACACATCAGCACATGAGGTGTAAGGGGGGGGGGGGGGGGGCACATTGGACATTGATTTAAAGAAAGATAAGGAGTGAAATCTCTGACAGCATCAGATATCACAATGTAAATGACTGGAGCTACAAAGCAACTGTAATGTGAAATGCAGTTTTAAAAAAAATCAATGAGCAAACAGGTGAAGCTGTAACTGTATCCAGCTTATATTCACTGTGGATATGATTATGGGAACAACTTCCTGTGGGATAGAAAGCGTTGCAGTTAGTGAGTTGTAAATCAATATAAGGCAGCTTTTAAAATAATCTATCATTTTATTAGTGGTTGAGCTTTATTTCCCCACACAAAAAATAACTAAACTGTGTGTTTAACATACAAAATCTGAGTCTTTATTTGTATCTATTCATCACACAAAATAAATACCTAAGTACATAGGAGAACAGAGGTAAACAAAATGACAAAATAGCAATGAGAACACACAAAACAACAATAAAAATACACACAAGTGCACAAACCTCTGTCAAACACCAAATATCCTCTTTCCCAGATATTGGTAGTTATCTGGATCAATGATCTTGATAATGGTACTATGATCATTCACATTATAGAAGCTTGGAGGAAACTTCTATGCCCATTGTAAACCATACAGTAGGCCCAAATGTATGGATATCTCCATTACTTAAAAAAAAAAAAAATCGTGATGAAATGCGCAAACTGTGTCCGATTTGGATGAAACTTTTTGGGGTAACTGAGGAACCAACCTGTAATAAATCGAACATCGCGTTAGTTCACGCAGGCACAGAAGTCAAGCTAGTCCAGCCCCTTCATCTGTCGGTAGCTGACAGCATCTTTAATCAGTTAATTATCCAGCTGATCTTGTTCTATGCTTCCCATTGGTTAGAGTTGGTCTCAGTGCTGCATTTAAACCACGGCAACACGCCTACTTCCGCACGCTTCATCTGCAAATGCCTTGCAACCCACCTCCACCCCAGCTCCTCCTCTTCTGTCTCATTAACACTGTCTTTTTGTTGCCATCTAAACATCTGTGCTTCTAATCCAGGGGGTCATGCGGACCGCTCTCTCTGCTTATGCCTCTCTTTGTAGCTCACGGAAAAGCGAGTGGGAGCTCCATTTGCTTCGGGCTTCCACGCAGCTGCTGGAAAGGGCAGAGGTCCCAGAACAGAGCCTTACCGCCAAATCTAAAATGCATGCTAAATAAAGCTATTTGACTGAAGTGATCCTGACTGACCTGAGTCAAATCTCATAAAGATCAGTCAATTATGAACTGAGATATGCATTTTCTGCGAATGACGAGAGATGTGGAGTTTTTTATTTTTAAAACTGATCCAGAATCAGTATATTGATCCGGCTCCCCTCCAAAATTTAATAGAATCATCCAATGGCGCAAGGTCTGTCTTGGGTTAAAATGTCAAAAATCCATGATGTACTTTTGACAGAATCCTGCAAACAGACAAACAAATGCTGGTGAAATAATTATGGTCAAGGTGATAATCTCAACGAACATGTAGTCCAACCTGCGGTTCTTCAAGAAAGCTGAGAAAATCCTCCCGAATTATTGGTCCACCATTGTGCTGTAGAAGTGAGTAAAATCACTTTTATTTCTTCTCTGAAGAGCAAAATAAACTAAGAAAACAACCAGTTAAACACCACATTTAGACGATATAAATCTCCCACCCTACTTCTGATTGAAATTTGACTGTTTAAATTTACATGTATTTTTCATTGTATTAAAGCAGGAGACTGACCTAAAAAAAACTATAAATTGTAGATGCACTCCATGTTAAATATCACTACATGTTCCTACTTCCCACACAGTTCATGCTCTGTTATCTCTTTGCTGAGGTCAGTGCAGTGCAGTGATCTTATTTTAACCTCTCAGATTGATGTCTGGCTTCACAGCATGGCTTCATGGGTGTCTTTGGTAGATTGATATACATGTTTTTTTTTTTTTTACTGTTTTTCTCATGTTCCATTTAATTTCTTTTTATAATAATAATTTTTAAAAAAATGGTATGAGCTATCCTGAGCTAGACAGTGTTTTGTGTTTAATACATTTATTGAATTTTTAGAAAAACATTGAAACATAGACCCACCCCACTTTGGAACATCTTAAAACCCATTGTCACGCAGAGAAAAGTAAATAAATAAATAAAAAAAACACACACAAAATACAAAAGTATAAAGCCAAATGTACATCCATTTACCACATCTTATACAGAGAATAAAATAGCAAAAATAAATGAACACTTCAGCCAGTGTCAGGTTTGAGCTAGCCAGAGTTTTAATTGTATGTTTAAATGCTATGCTTTATATATAGACTAAATCTATAGATTGATGGAAACCAATTAGGATGAACTGATGCATCACATACTTACACTATAATAATTGTTTCCCAACATATGGTGCACTTATGAAGTTTTGAAGGAAAAGAGTTGACAGATCCAGCCTTTCTCTCTTAAAACGTAAGGAAGCATTACTATTTATTTTACATTTACATTTATTTATTGTACTTTCAGAAGGATATTTATTGGACGCCCATTTCCACCACCCCAGGATTATTAGTAATAAAAACGTTGTTTGACTCTGTGTATTATTTAACTATTTAACCAATAGCATGCTAAGGTTAGCCTGTTGCTTAGTTGGCAATTATCAACACCTGGAGGAAAGTGTTTTAGTTATTTTCTAATTTCTGAGACTGTTACTTTAAGATTGTGCTAAACTATATAAGGATATACATTAAGGTGAGTGGGATTGTTATTATATTTTAGCTCTGGTTATCATGTTATATTTGATTTATTAGCAGTAGCATACTTTTTGTTAGCATAGCTTCTTTAAACCTCACTTGGGTAATTTTATGGATACTCCAAATATACTAAAGGTTCAGCTACTGTATTAATAAACCTTTAATAATGTAATACCAGTTTGAGAAGCCGAACTTTTTTTAATTTAATTTTTAATTAATTGAATTTTTTTATTGTTTAGCTAGCACCTTACTGTTAGCCACGTGTGACGTGACCTAATTACTAGAACTTTCCTTCAACCCAACGACAGAAACTCCGTTTTGTATGTTTATCATGTGCTTAAAATACGTTTTTTTTGTGTTTTATTTTAAGCTGGTGGCCTGTGACAATTTTGATGCCATGTTTGGGACACAAACATGAGTGAACAATATAAGGTACGTTAACTTCAAAATGTTTATAACTTTGAAAAATTTAAAAGGAATATTCTCTTTGTCATTGAGGGAAAATTAAGACGATGGTATTTAGGTTTTGTAACAACCTAAATATCATACATTTTTAGAAACCTTTAATTTTAACATTTATAACTAGCAGTAATGTCATGACATAACAGGGAATGAGGTGAAACCTTAAAATATAATAATAATAATAATAATAATAATAATGATTAAAAAAAACCATCGTAAATTGTTTAAGAAAAACCGAGAAGAATGATGTAGAAGAATGGAACTAAACAATAAAGCACAAAAAAAGGGTAAAAAATTACACAAAAATTAGGCACGTTTATGTTTTTCATGTGTTGTAGTTGCTTGAGATGATTATTTGTCACTAAAAATATATATACACGTGGTACTCAATCTTTTTTTGGGTACCATCATTTGTGTTTAGGCCTGTAATATTTAATTTAATTTTTTTTTTTTTTTTTTTTCATTATTCTGTTGAGCCAAAATTCAAAAGCATTGCCAGATATTCATTGGATATTTTTTTTTATTATTATTTGTTATCACTTTTATCAGTTTCAAGTTAAATTGAGTGACCTTTGTGGGTTTTTCTTTTATTACCACGTGTAGTATATATATGTATATATTGTTTAATTTTCCACTCAAATATCATAATGTACTTTCTTTTTGTAACCTTTTCAAATATAAATTTCTTGTACAAAAAAAAATCGATGACTTTGTGTTAAGTGATATGTATTTATTGATTCATTTTTTAAATATTACTATGCCATTTCAATGTTGATAAATAAGCTCTCCAGTATACTTATTTCCAAAAAAATACCTATTAAATTTTTAGTTTTGTATATTAAAGTTTGAATTGGAGCTTTTCACCATTTTAATCTTCCTGTATTACTGCTGACGGATGAAAACACCATGTAGCTGAATGCATTTTTCTCACTCCATTACCTTAGTCAATATCTAATCTTCCTCTTCCTTCTTTGGATGTTCCTATTGATTCCTGAGACAAGTTTCAGCGTGATCCTTAGCATGTTTACTAATGATCCATCACTTATTGTTTGTCTATGTTTCTATATAAGACACTGTCAAGCTGCAGGGTAAAAAACAAAAACACAAAAAACCAAAAAAAAAACACAACAACAACCTGGACAGGGAGCCATGATGCATGTGGTGCCTTCAGGGATTCAAATATTGAGCACAGAGACCTGAAAGTACAGGAATGTGTGATGCATTTATAATAGTAGAGCTGGAGGTGTGTGTGTGTGTGTGTGTGTGTGTGTGTGTGTGTGTGTGTGTGTGTGTGTGTGTGTGTGTGTGTGTGTGTGTGTGTGTGTGTGTGTGTGTGTGTGTGTGTGTGTGTGTGTGTGTGTGTGCGCGTGTGCTCAATGTGGGAAATGTTGTGTATGCCCTGAGCAGATGTTTTCAGCCACTGCCAAACATCAGGGACATTTCATTGCACCATAGCAAATAACATTAACTCCTAATGCCACCTGCTGGCCTAGAATACAAACTACAGATAAGGTTTTTTTTTTTTACTACATCACATCATGTAAACTAAACACCTCTGCAGGCTTTTTCACAGATTCAAATAGCTTGGTTTATTTTTTTCCTGCGACATCCTCAGACTTTCACAGACTTTCTGTCTGAGCAGTTAAACAGTGTTGCTCCATTTTTCCCCTCAAAAACTGATGGATGGATATTATCCCAATTTGCTCAGAACTACCACAGCTCGCGGCAAAGAAACCCACAAGTCCAACATATTTTATTTGAGATATATTAAAACATTACTCCAAGAGCATTATGAAATGAAGTCTGCACTGTCCATAATTTAGCATCAAATCCCTCGTCTTCCTTGCTTCTTTTATGAACGCTTTTGCATTTTCCTCCCCCCTCTTTGGAGCTTTAAATGCATGTGCAGATCAAAGGCTTTCGTGGTGAGGCTGAAGGTGGTGCAATAGGCAGAAACCCCCTGACTATTCTCTCAGCAGTCATTCACACATACTGTGGCTTCAGCTGCAGCTCCCCTTCACTCAGCTTTTACCTCAAACATCCACCAGGGGGCAGAAGTGCTTAGGAATGTTTATTTCCCTTTTTCCATCCCTGGATCTTCATAATGTTTTGTTCAGTGCTTTTTTGTCTGTTTGTTTTGACAAACTGTGCATTTGCACATGCATGAATCCAAACTCACGACTGCAGTACACACACAAACCCAAACTATAAATGGATATTTATATTTAATTCCCCTTCGGGAGAAACTGTTTACACGCAGTTATACATATTTAAAATATCTCATTGCAGGCATTGCATTGCTGTTGCCATGGAGCTCAGGGTTGATACTGCAGTTTCCGTCTGATCACAACTGCACATTGCTCTGGTTTGTGGCACTGAAGTGACTTCACAAGGTCATGACCTCTGTATTCCCCCGCTGCCATTAGCATTAGTGCTGCACTGCATTATCAAGGCTCTGCTGCACCAAACATCCCTTCACGGCGCGGGGGCATCCACCAGCTTTGCACTCATACCAGTGTTAATAGCTGCTTTAATTAATTTCATAAAGAGTCGATCAATCACATAAAAACCAGTAGGAAAGAGGAAGGAATGCACAAAATGTTGGGAGTGACTTTCAAAAAATTCCTAAATGGACCCTTTGCTGGTTTTAAAAACCTTGGAAGAAATCCAGATGTAGATAAATATTGTCATTGTAATTAAAAAAGATTCATCTCTGTCAGCGTGTTTGTGGGAACTTTGGGTGGATCTGGTGGAGGAACTTGGATTGGTTCACTTTGTTGGATGGTTGCCTGGTCTTAACCAAGTCTATGATGTACCGCAGCACGGCAGCTTCAGGTAAGCCATGACGAGCACCGCCGTCTGTGTGTGAGAGGGGCGGTGGTGGCGGCGCACACGGCGGAGGCTTAGCAGCGTAACTTACGTAAACAGTGCTCTGCTTCTGAGAATAATAAGTTGTTGACAAAAAATTTCGGGTAGGTTTGGCCCGTGGAACAAGGTTTTTAGGGGCATTCTTGGCTAAATTGTGAGACACTCGCACCGGGTCCATAGTGGAAAAGTGCAAATCTTCTTTTGGAAAGTAAGCTTGTATGAACAATGCTGACTCCATCTTGTAAACAGAGCTGTGCACGAGGAAAACATACATAGGCGTTCCCTCTTGAGAGGGTAGAGTGCTGCGCATGTGCAGAGGGCGTTTCTTGTCTTCGGGAAAATCATTCTCTATATCTTTAAGAGAGAGAGAATGGAAAATTAACAAATGAAAGCATTAAAAATACGAGGTTTTATGTTTATTTTTAGTTAAATATGGTAATCATTTACTAAATATTACCAGCGCCTCATAAAATTACCACAATAAGAGAAAAATATTCTTAATAATAAAAAGAACAAACAACAACAGAATACACAATGACACCAAAAACACGCACACTAAGAAAGAAAAATACTTACTGTTACCAGCAACACACAAAACAACAACAGACACACTAAATAAGAGAAAAATACACAAGATCACTATAAAATACACAAAAATAACAAAGAAACATACAAAACAACATAAGAAACAACCAAACGACACCAAAAACACAAACACAGAATGATTTAAATAATACCAAGAACACACAAAGACAACAAAATACAAAAGGAGAAAAATATACCGATTAATAAAAAGAATAGACAAACAACAACAAAATGACACCAAAAAGACATAATGATAGAAATGATCTTGATTTGAACATGATCTGAAAATACGGAGGTCAGTCTTGGTCCCACATTAGGAGGGAGATGACTGGAAATGCTTAAAAATGATAGAAATAAATCAGGAGGCACGTTGCATGTTGTAGTTGGACTTAAGGGGGGGGAATACTTGGATTCAGAAAAAAGAGAAAGGCGTACTTGAGCCAAAAAGAACTACTGAACTACCTCACTCCTCAATGCATTTTAGCTTGGAAGTTGATTGCACTTTGTTCATACTAAAAGTTAAACTTTTTTTAAAAAAGAAAAAAACATTAACAGTTTGATAAACATACCACTTGTTTTTTTATATTGGTTCTATTTCATTATATTTCCTGAGATGTCTCACTATGGGATGCAACCTCTGTCTGCATTCCTCAGAAGCATTTATTTCAATCTGCCAATCCTGATTGGCCGGTGAAGCACGTCCGTCCGCTAGGGGAGACCCACCTCCTATAAACGGAGGACGCGGACAGGCGCGCACCATTCAAACACCTCCTCTCCTCTCAGCTGTCTCGCGTTTTTCTTTGCCAGCTTAACTGTCCACAGGCGGATTTTCTTTGTTCCAGTCGCCGGACGCTGGCATAACTAACGCCTGCTTTGGACCACAATTGGTCGAGAAGTAGGTAGAATACAGCTCTTACCTTGCTTTGCTTGGTAGGTGCTGTCCTTCGCTGCTGAAAGGTACCTGAGCTTCGGACTACAGCGAAAGCTGCCATCTCAAAAGGGAACAACGCTGTCCTCAACAAAGATGGTCCAGCACACGTTGCACTGCATCCCTGCTAGCACTTGTGCTAGCTGCCTCGTGGTAGTGCTAGCTAAGCCACCTGCTCTCCTGATGCACCATGCAGTGATGGAGACTCCAACTCCTCGCCTCTGTCCATGTGGGGGTAAAATCTTCGCTAAAGACAGGCACGAAATCTGCCCCAGCTGCCTGGATCTGGAAGATGGCCGTATGGCGGTCGACTCTCCGGGCTTGTGCCGGCACTGCGCCTCATTCAATGCTTGGAGCCTCCACAGGAGGCTGGCACTCCAAATTGGCCTGTCCGAGCAGGACCCCTTCCATCCTCCCGACGTCTCTGGAGAGACCGGTGTGGTGGAGGCTCCAATGATGGACACTGCGGCTGCTCAGGGTTCCAGCTGGGGTTCCCAGCTCGACCTGGCGACCCTCTCCCCGCCTCACGAGGATGTCCTCGTGATTGACTGTGGAGAGCTTGATGATTACTTCTCTGACCCTCTTGGCCCCAGATTGTTTGGCGCTATGGGCTTGGCCCCTGAGTGGCTCAATCTGTCAGCTGTGGGATTGTCACAGAGTGTGATTTCCACCATACAGAGTGCCCGAGCCCCCTCCTCTAGGTCTCTTTATGACTCTAGGTGGAGGCTGTTTGAGGGGTGGTGCCACATCCCTTTTCAGTGCCCGGTGGGAGTGATTTTGTCATTTCTACAAGACCTGATTGACAGAAACAAAGCCTTTACCACTGTGAAAGTTAATTTGGCGGCGATCGCCGCATGTCACGTTGGCTTTGGGGATAAATCAGCCAGTCAGCCCATGCTGTCTGCCGGTTTATGAAGGGGCTGCGTAGGCTCCTCCCCGTATCCAGATCACTGGTGCCACCGTGGGTACCGCTCGATGAGCATGTCTGCACTATGGGAGTTTACATCTCATGAAATATTATGAAATAGAACTTTAGGATATGTATATAACCCCGGTTCTATGAGTAATATGAGTGAGATGTCTCACCAGACTACCCTTCTTGCTCAAACGAGGAGAAGAGGCGCTTATTTTGAATGGTGCGCACCTGTCCGCGTCCTTCTTTATAGGAAGTGGGTCTCTCCCACGCTTCACCGGCCAATCAGGATTGGCAGATTGAAATAAATGCTTGTGAGGAATGCAGACAGAGGTTGCATCCCATAGTGAGACATCTCACTGATATTACTCATTGAACCGAGGTTATATATATAACCTAAAGTTTTTGAATTATTTAGGAATAAATCCAAGAAGAGAAGAGGAATGCACAAAATGTTGGGAGTGACCTTCAAAAAATTCCAAAACAAACCCTTTGCTGTATTTAAAAACCTTGGTTCAGGAGGATTGATCACAGGGCAGGAAGATGTCGAAATCCAGACGTAGATAAAGTAGATAGTGTGTAAGGTATGGATTATGAGGGCAATTAGGAGAGGAAGGATGAGCTGAGATGAATAAGGTTTGTGCTCAAGTCCCAAACTGTGGTTGTGTGCAGAACAGAGCCAAAGAGCAGTGGACCTCGAGGACCTTGAGAGAGAAATTGAATGCTTACGGTGCAGAACTCTATCTTCAAGGCTCTCTGCCCTCAACTTTTCCATTTTTTTTTTTTTTATCATTAATTATTTCTTGTTAATTGCCAGGATTAAAAAAGGAGGGAGACAAAGGGCGCTTTGGGTCTCTGGAGCTTTTGCCCAATTTGTGAGTGCACGCGTGAATGTGCACAAGTGGTGTGTGTCTGCAACTTTTACATATACACTCCTGGCCCCGTACGTATATATAAGGAACAGAACAAAAGACGAAGAGGAAACACAGTTTGCACACTCTCGGCTAGGCATTGTCGGCCCTCTGTAGTTGATTGTGCTTGTTGAACCATCAAGCTATTTCCATTAAATTAAAGAAAATGGTCATAGCCCAGCAATGTCCTTGAACAGTGGTTACAGCTGAAGGTGACTGGGTTTGATTTTCCTTTCTGTGCCTGCGAAGGTTAGCTTCTAACTTTGTTTAAAAGTTGCATATAGCAAATATTTGATGAAATGCAGAAATCAGATTGAAAAACAAGATAACAATGAAACTATTCTAAGGAATAAATTATTGATAAGATGTTGTTTGACTTTTATCAAACACTTAATGATGTTTTTCAGTGTTCAATGTAGTGACACTATTTGGGCCCCTGTTCCTAATGCAGAAAATGCAACACAAGCAACAGACGAGCCTAATTAGCTTCCACAACTGTAGATAATCACCTTATTGGCTATATGGCTTTAAAATGAGGGGAGGTCAGACCTTTTTTCTTGTATCAGTGCTAATTTTGATAGTGGCCCAAATAACATTAGCGCAATCTCACCTTAGATAGTCAACAGCACACAGACTAGTCAAAAATACATGTGAGATATAGTCACTGTTAATTAAAATAATAATCTGGTTAAAAAGTATAAAGCCTTACTTGAGAGTTCACTGGGATGCTTGTGTCATTTTGGACAAATATTCAATAAACAGTATTTTTATGGTAGGTTTACTGTTTAGAGCTGTTTGTCCAAGTGGGAGGAGGAGATCTAGAACAGACAACTGACGGCAACGAGGCCATTTAGCCCTTGGCCTAATTTTATGCAGTCCCTTAAGTACACACAAAAAAACTACTGAAAAATACACAAACAAGAGCTCCTATAATATACTGTATAAGCATCAAATATCCTCTTTGCCAGATATTTACAGCTATCTGGTCAGTGATCCTTAATATATATGATGATCATTCACATTACCATTTTATCCAAAAAACGCGATAAAAGGAGAAATCCATTTTTGATCCGCATAAAACTCAGTGAGGTAATTGAAGAAACAACCTGACATATCTGAGTCATAAAGATCGGTCCATTACAAACCGAGATATGATTTTTTAAATTTTGCCAACGATGAGAGAGAGGGATTTATTTTTATTTTTCAAGCTGATGCAGAATCAGTATATTGATCCGGATCCCCTCCCAAATTCATTGGAATCTTCCATGGCGTGAGGTCAATCTTTGTTTAATAAGTGCTTTTAATGTAATCCTCTTACAACAGAAAAACAAAATATGTGAAAATACAACTTCCTTGGTGGAGGTAAAAACAGCAAAAAAAAAATGAATCACATTTTTTTTTTTTTACAAATTTACAGTAAATTACACAAAACAAGTACAAAAACACACAAAATAACGACAAAAATACACAGACAACAAATATACACACAAAATCACTGAAATGATTAAAAAAAACGACAATAACCAAAAATGTCTCCAGAAACACACAAAATGGGAGAAAATTAAACAAAATACACAAAACGACTCCAAAAACACCTAAAGCAAAAAAAAAAAAAGGTGAGGAAAGAGGAGAGTTCAGAGAACACAAACCTCTGCCAAGTTTAGAGGTACTGTATCTACAATACCTACTGGATCAAACTCATTATTCCTTTTGAAACTGTCTATCAGCTCACCTAGTTTCATTTAAATCTGTTTAGAACTTTTTGAGATGCTAACAAAACATCAACACTAGCTGACGGACGGACAAACGCTGACGAAAACATTAATTACAGGAAAATGTATAAAATGATAACAAAAACACATAAAACAAAACCCTGTATTACAGTAATGCTCAGTGTTTGGTGCTTCCTTTTTCTGCCCTTGTTGTGCATTTTACACTGAACTCAGTCACTAAGCAGCTCTTCAAGAGCCGCGCATTATGGGAGCTGGTTATCTGATTGATTTCAAGTGTCTTATGCTCTAACATTATCCATAACAAACTAAATGACTGGAGTAGATCATGCTGTGTTTCCTTAGTGCAGGTGTGCAGCAAATACTGGGAATTTTACTCTCCTGTGATGAGATCAACGCTAAATCCGGCTACACCTTGTGAAATTAAATGCAAGTTTGCAATCCCGACTTTTTCAGTTTCACCGTTTTTACTCAGAATAGCACGTTGATTGGAAATATGCGATGTATCTGCTCTATAGTTTAGAAACATCTCTTAAAACTCCCTTTCCATTGTTTGGGAAGTGCGGAGGAATCAGAGCTCAGTTAATCCAGAAGTTTCAGTTCCAGCTGGTGTTTTATTGTGCACAGAGCATTTATTTAAATGCTCTGAGTGATGAAACACCAGTTTTATGTGTTGGACTGATAATCAGTGATGTGCTCTACTGAATCACTCCCAGCCTAATGAGTTCTTAATGTTTTTGAGCAAGAGGGGCATATTTGTGTATTTTGGTGGACTTTTAAGCGGAATGATGTAGTTCGGTTTGTCAACTGAACAGACCACACAGTCATTATCCAGATCGAAGCCATCAACAGAGCTGTCTTTGGAAGTTCAGCTCATTTAAAAAAGGAAATAATGAACAAAATGTCATTTGAAGAGTTCACATTTAGTATTTATTTGTACTTAGTCTACTCCTCTCTGGTCTAAGTGTTGGTTTACAAAAATAGATCAATAGATAGATAGATAGATAGATAGATATATATATAGGGTCCAACCATGATGATAATCATGGTTAAGAGTATATAAGGAAATAACGAATCGATTCCCCAGAGTAGAAACATTGGAAAATCCCTCGTTGTAGTGACCATGAAAGAAAAAAAAAAAAAACTGGGCTCAAGTTTTAATTACAATGGCTGATCCATCACTGTGTTGAGAGGAAAGGCTGGAGTACACTGGGCACTGTGCCTGTGAGGAGTCCTGCCAGCACCAGTTGTCAGCAGTATTGACAACATTTCTCTGGCTGTGCAGAAAATATTGTTTCTGATGTATAACCTCACCTTTCCTCAGGCCTCTGACTGATGTCTCACCTGGCAGCTGTGATATAATATAGGAAGAAAGGTTAAACCATCGCTTGACTCCACACCAGGTATTTACATTTTTATATTTGCTTAGATAAACATATAAAACAGTATTCTTTTATTTATGCAAAACAGGGATGTTAACATTGGTATATCAGCTGGGTTGTGTACCTTTTTTTTCAATTCAGTTTACCTTTATTCACAGTATATAGTGTCAAATACATCAAGTCATCTCATGGCACTTGTAACAAAATATAAAGGTATGTTTCAATGGAAAACCCAACACATCCACATGAGCAACAATCAGCAACGAAGTATCAGGGACAAACCTCCAGCAGAACCAGACTCGAAGTGTCAGCAAAGCACTATTTAATTTATTTTCTCTCTGCCAGATACTGATAATGTAGAAGGATTATTTCTAAAGTAGAGAGTAGGGTTGCAAAGGGGGGGAACAGTTTTGGTTAATTTCAATGGGAATTTAATCTTGGTAATTTAGCAAAGATTCAAAAATATTAACTTTTTGTGGGAGTTATTTATTAGAATTAACTGGAACTTGGTAATAATTTTAACCCTGCTCACAATGTAAAACACCATCTTCCATGGAGCAAAGTCTGTTTTATAATCCCTCATCGCAGTGTGTGGTGTGCCATTCTGTCCTTCAACTGGACTGCATTCATATCACCCTGGATTTTTAGGGACACGCCTAACAGCGCTGGGAGCAAAACGGTAGTCTGAGAAATCTGCCGCAGTGATCAAAATTCAGCGCAAAGCTGGAATGCCAAAATAAGGGCCGACCAACTGAGACCGAGGGTGCTTTCACACCGGTTTAGTCCCAGATTCGGTCTGAATGGGTGGAGGACAGGTAATAATCTAATCACTTTGGTTTGACTTGGTTTGCATTCAGAGCGCAGAAAAGGGGGAGGCAGAAAAACAGAAACCTGTAAAAGGGACTGTCATCTATCGTCAAAGCCAGCGCCGAGGAGTGCATAGGAAATTTCTGCTTTCTTTGTTCTTTCACAATATTCAACAGTGATGCATCAACAAGTTGCTGTGCTTTTTGTGGTTTGAAAGCCCTGTTTTGCGCCGTCGCCAGCTCTATTGACAACTCGCAATATCGTGTGCGCTTTACGTCATCGCCGATACTTCCTGTGTTTGATCTGCTCCAAGAGCGGTTGTGTGCTCCTAATCACTCTGGTCTTCGATTGGAAACGCTCTAAGATCGGCAAAACATCCGCTCTGTTTGATCCACTACAGAGTTCGTTTGCATGTTCACACCACCCAAACGAGGTCAACTATCCGAGCAAACAAATCCAAGAGCATTTTAACGATTTAGGTGTGAATGCACCCAACCCTCTGTCTGAGGCTATAAAGAGACAATTTGTCACTTTTACTGTCTCTGTGCTATGATGGGGTCTAAACCCAAACTGAAAGCTCCCATATAAATTCTTCATATATAGATGGTCACATAGTTCACTTCCAATGATTTGTTTTCAAGAATTTGGGAAACAAAAGGCAATTTGTTTATTGGTTAAATTACATGGATCAAGAGAAGCCTTTTTCAGGAGAGGTTTAAGTACATTACCATCTTAAAAGCATGTGGCACATAACCTTTTATTAAGGACGTGTTGATCCAATTATGTCGGTTTAGAAGCAATAACTATTGAAGTCAGCTCAGATAGACAAATGGGAGTTAAACAGTGTAGATTAAAGTTGCATGTTGAAGTTATTTCTGGAACTGCAGTGTTCAAGAAATCATTGATCACTGCTACAGGGAACAGCAGTGATCAGGAGCTTTGTCTCTGATCTTAGGTTTAAATCTTGTTTGTAAAGAAGTTAATGAAGTAATCACTGCTCAGCTTTTGGTGGGTATTATGTTTTCACACAATTTTGTGATATGATTTAGTGAATTTCACGCTTAGCTTTTATACTTTGAGAGTCATTTAAGCTAAACCCGACTCTCTGAAGAGAAGACAAACACCAAACAGTGTTTACAGCAGAGGGACGAAAATACAAACAATCCAAAAGATGGATGAGTTGTGACTCACAACGTTTTGGCTGCAATTCGTTTTTAGAGAAGTATGAAAGGAAGGAA
The DNA here is from genome assembly GCF_900634775.1 of Gouania willdenowi. Lineage (NCBI taxonomy): Eukaryota > Metazoa > Chordata > Actinopteri > Blenniiformes > Gobiesocidae > Gouania > Gouania willdenowi. The sequence goes on from NC_041049.1 coordinate 8,504,231, forward strand.
AACTACAATCAAAAGAAACTGAAACAATGATTGTGATTGGAAGCAACCCTGAAAATGTGTTTTGGCTGGGTTATATTTTCTGTTCTGAAACTCTATAGTTTGGTTGTCAAACTCTGTTGAAGCATGAACAACAATCACTCATTGGTGATGGTGGGGAATGAGAAGACAGATGTTGAAATCACCCTGGGTGGGTGGGTGTCCCTACTGGCAACAAGTAAAAAAAACAAAAAGTAGTCTTTTCTTGGGAATTTTACACGTCAAGCAAATATCTTTGCTAAATGATGTTGACGTTAGTTGTAGCCATTGCATATGTGACAGTGGTCATTTTGTCATTTTTGTGTGGTCATGCTGTCTTAAATGAGGTTATGTTAAGGGCTTTGCTTTCACATTCCTTTTTTTGGCAACTGAGAGCTGTTGTTTGTGCACATGTGCACATGTACATGTTGCTTTGTTTTGCAAGCAAAAGTAGGATCGCTGCATCACATCTGCACATGTAGGATCAATAAAATAATCAAATGTTTCTGGAAGGACTGCTCACTATTTGGCACCACGTCATTATGTCAGATAAAGACTATCACACAATGTTAGGTTTTTGTCATTTTTTTTGGGATGGATTGAAGAAACACCATCTGCATTAATGATGCAGCTTGGTCACATCCTCAGTGAAGAACCCAGGGTCAATGGGTGTTTCGTGTCTCAGATCTCCAGACACCCTCTTCTGGATGACCCAACCGGGGGTGATCAGTCCCTGGCTTGTGACCAAGCAGCATGCAACACCATGGATCCCCTCTCTTGATCCACAACCACATGGAAGCCTTCTCAGCAGCTTCGCTGATGTTTTTATTGGCTTTCCTTTCCTGCAACCCTCTGATACCAAGGACCCCCAGAACTTGGTGCAGGGACTGCCCTGGAAATCCCCTGCAGCCCACCTCAATGGGCTTCCAGTGGGCCCTCCACCCATTCTTAGTCCTGCAGGAAGAATAAATCTCTTTCATCTAAATAAGTCCCTTTATTGACAACAGGCAGTTTCTACACCTTCTCCTGGTGGCATCTTCTATTCTATTCATTGAATCAAACAGATTTGTATCTTTATTTCCCAATAATTTTTCATCTCTACTGTTCAACCTCTAGAAATCAAACTAAAAGGGATTCAACTTAAAGATGTTTTGTAATTGCTGAATAATTTCCTATGTTTTGTCAAAGCTCATGTTAAGGATTGCAAATATTAGAATAAATACATGAACTTTACAGTGGATGGATTTTGATCTTGCACTTAGACTTTCGTAGCGTTTAGATACCACTATCAGCCATCTGAACAAGGAAGACATCTTAAAACAAAAGTCAATGCTACCACGGGAACCATTTGTATGCCTTTAACCTCATCAAATCAGTTGGAGTTACGTGGATGGAGCCCTTCCTTGAGTAATCTCTTTGTAACAGTTTGTCAAACATTATTGCGTATGCAGCTTCAACTCACCTCTCATTCCTATTAGTAAAGATTACATAGAACAGTCCTTCAGTTGGCGCTATCTTTGTAATTTGGGTTGAGCATTCCTATAACTTCAGTTTTTCTCCCTACTTTCTGTATTTTGATAATGACATTCATCTGTTTTTAGCAAGTGATTTTAGCTGCTAGTAATTACATGGAATGTTTCCCAAGGAATGCAACTCTTTGGGTTTTACCCTTCCTTTATCAGCATGTTGACGTTTTGACTTTGCTTCCTTCCTTCCTTCCATGCTCCTCTGCTGTGTTTGTGAGGCGGAGTGCTCTGTCCTTCGGGCAAACACTGATGCAGGGGAGAAGCTGCATGCAGCGACAATAATTACACTAAAATCCTGTGTTCTGCTTTGCTTATCTTTCTCCCCTGTCTGTTCAAGTGCAGATAAAAATGACTTTGGACACCTACGCAGTTCATAATTTAGAAGTAGTGTCAATGTTGCCGAGGCGTCTCTGTATAGAAGTCAGTCAGATGCATCAGCGCGCTCATATATATTTATCAGCACTTCATTGTCAATTTTCACTCATCTCTGCCAAAGTTGTGCTCCAGCTGTAGACCTCTGTCTCCTCCACTTTGCATTTGAAGCCTTTTTACAATAGAGCTTTTGTTTTATGAATGCACAGCTTGCTTTTCATTATACTTGGAGAGAATCATTACGCATTATCCATCTTCCGTTGAGCTTAGTGTTACTTTCTATTAGCCGGTAATAAATGCAGTCATTGACAGTGAAGCATCTCTGTGGATCCATGCCTGGCTTTTGTCATGTGGGGAGAGATTTGTCTAAAAAATATTCACAAATATATTCACAATTTTCACATGTATTTTTCAGATTTTCACACGTGTTTTTCAGATCCAAAATTTTTAGAGTTGGCTTCCTGTTGGAGTCCATACTGAGATTGACCCTGCAAGAAATAAAATGGTAAAATGTCATTGCTGATAATGTGTGCATTGATAATACATTTTAAATTAATTTGAAATAAATGAATCAATTCCATATATATTTCTTTGCTAATAACATTAAAATGCTGCAAAATACAAGGCAATTTATTACTTGGCCCCAAATTTAAAATTGTGCTATTTTTTTGGTACTGTTTAGGCAATTTCAATTTGTTTGTTTAGGGCATTTCATACACCAGTAATTCAATGTGCTTTAATGATCAAAAGTGAAACATTCAGCGATATTAAAATTACAAAAACAAATGATGCAACATTAAAAATCTTTAAAAACTTTTCAACAGTGATTGAATAAATTGATTCCCAACATATGTAGGCATTTCAAAACAGAGCTGGTGATTAAACAATGTTTATTTAGGGAAAACGCTGCATTGAATATCAGTGTTTTCAGGTCTTTAAGGCTTGTGTGATACTTGATTTTGTGGAAATGGAGTGATGAGTATTAGTGATGAGTATTAGTGATGAGTATTAGTTCAAAGGTTTTGACATAGTTTGTTAATTTCTCTTTTTGACAGAGCACCAAAGGCAAAGCTGCAACTTTAACCCCAACCTTTGCTTTTCTGGGGGAAACTGTCTTTTAGTTGTCAGGTTGCCTGTACGCGTTGTGTTTGTGTCCCCTTTTTAACCTTTTTGCCTGCTCCCAACAGTGCACTGACATTTTAGCATTAGTGCCTCTGTCAGAGTGGAAAGATTCAACCCCTACTGTCCACCCCTCCCCGTGCACCCTGGGATTGCTGTTTGATCATTGTGTGTTTCGTGTTTCCTCTGCACCAAACTCTTGTTGTTATTCCGTCAGTGCTGCAGCCTGGTGTGGCATCATCGGGAATATAATCATCTTTCAGCCTCTCCAGATTCACCCAAGGTGACTTTTCAGCCTTGTGTCAGCGTTTAAAAAGCACAATACGGTCTTTTAAACATACACTGCCCTTGTGTCTATACATTTAATTTTTTAGCAATTCTTTTTGGTGTGACTTCTACATAAATTAATTTGTTAGATGTAAGTGCAACATCATGAGTTTTTTGTACAACACAGTGAGTGCCATGTACAGCACAAAAGCCTTCATTATGCGCTGCCTACATTGAACAAAGTGAGAACAAGTCCTGAGTACCAGATGGACGACCAGAGGGGATAAAATACACACACTTGTGTAAGCTAGCTGTGCTGTGCTGCAGATGAGTGTGTGTGTGTGTGTGTGTGTGTGTGTGTGTGTGTGTGTGTGTGTGTGTGTGTGTGTGTGTGTGTGTGTGTGTGTGTGTGTGTGTGTGTGTGTGTGTGTGTGTGTGTGTGTGTGTGTGTGTGTGTGTGTGTGTGTGCGTGCGCACGTGTCAGACAACAAGGAGATTGTATATAGGTATAATAAGATAATGTGTTAAGGTTTGAGAGCTGAATAGGAAAATAAGGAGTAGGATGTGTTTGCCTGTTGAGCTCAGTGTTAGGATATAGGAGGAATGCACATGCCCCCTGCATGCCCCCCACCGGGGGTTTGGACAGTACGCATCTCAATAAGGATAACAGGCCAATCAAACTACAAGTAAATCATCTGCTTTTTGCTCTTTCACTCATTCTTTTATTGTGGTGTTTGACCACAAGTCGTTTTAATGTAAAACACATGCAGACTATGGGTGCATCTGAATATTACCTTCTATCTCCTTTCCTATCCTTTTTTCCTTAACTCTTGGAAGTGTTTAAGTGTGGCCATGATAAGGAGTGTTCCAATTCTCTCAAAGCTAAAGAAAGGAGGCTCAATACTTCCTATATAATGGGTATTCAACGCCAGTCCTTGAGGGCCGGATTCCTGAGATTTTTAGATGTTTCTTTGCTCCAACACACCTGAATCAAATGAATGGCTCATTGTCATGCTTCTGCAGATCTTGATTACAGCACATTGCTTTCAACCAGGTGTGTTGGAACAGGCACACATCTATAAGTTTCAGGAATCCGGCCCTCGAGGACTGGAGTTGCTTTATAACCTCCTTTAGCCTTGGAAACACTGATGCATTATTTACCAAAGGAGACCAGATAATGCTGCTCCACAATTTCTGCATCGACAACATTTAAAGGGACCCGCTCATCTGAGCGTTCATGGAAACTCGCAATGATCAAAAACAGAGCACTCTGTCTCTCAAGAAAAAGGGATCAGAGACATTTTTAGCCACATTGTTTTATTCAACATATTTATTTATTACAGTGCATTTATACATACATACATTTCACATCTGTATTCGTTGCTGCACATCTTCGTCATAAAACAGTCATAACAAGATTGATCCATTTTAAATAAAACAAGACCTAAATACACACCCTAACTCCTTCATGAAGTCTCCTAACTCTTTTTCTCAAACCTGTGACATAATCCACAGGGTTAAGGAGAAGTGGATAGGAAAGGAGATGAAAGGGACTATTCGGACGCAGCCTGTATGTAAGCCAGTGCTTCTCACAGTGTGTGGTGCATCCCTCTGGTGGGAGATGAAGGTATGAGAGGTGGGGTGCGACAAACAGGAGGGGATTTCCAATTTAATTTCAATCTTCTTAAAAACCCTTTTTCATTGACAACAAAGATCTTTAACACTAAACAAAACACCTACACACGAAGAAAGTAATAACAAGGAGCCTAAGAATGTTGCAGAAATTAAAATAGCATTAAAGAGAATCTAAACCTTTTGGTTTTTGCTGACCTGCCACTAAGGGGGAAGTTCCCAAAAATGACTTGATTATGGGCGGAGCTCCTGAAGCAATTAAGACACGTCCAGAGTCTATACTATAAAATCTCCAAAGAACAATATATGCTATGCTCGCTAGCTACTCAATACTCAACATATCTCTCTATTCACAATTCTCTCAGTCCTACCTACTCACCACAGATGGTAGAGTCCACAGGTGATGGGGGCGGGGCTAACAGTGATGAACGATGCTCCCACAACGTCACAGAATCTCATTCTCAACCAATAGCAAATTGAAATACTTTGACTAAAATGTTGAGAAGGATGAATCAATAGCTCTACTTTATACCCAAATACATTTAGTTATTCTTCAAATTATTAGACTACATTTGATATGGACTGGGCAAAAATAATGATTACCGAATCAGAATGTTTTATTGCCATTGTTGATTAACAGAATTCACAACAGGGAATTTCCTTTGGCTTACAGGTGCTTAAAAAGGTACAATAGCAAACAATAGGATAGAATAGATTAAAATAGAAAACAAGGCATGCAATAATGTGTTCTTGATATTATACATATATATACTAGAATAATATAATGTACAATAAACATGTCGTTAGCATACAAACTTTCAATAGCTGTCTTAAAAAAATGTATTTCCTTTTTTGTTTTCTGAAGTTTTTTGTCACAGATTGCAAACAATGTTTGGTTATTTCCTGTATTTTTGACTACTGCACTTTTACAATATTTTTTTATGCATACGATTCATTTTTGATTTATTATGAAATGTGGTATTTGTTTCCTGTTAGTTCAATACATTTGAAAATGTGTTATTTGTCAGGATTATTTGGGGGTCAATGGGTGCAGGTGGGGCTCCAGCAGTTCACCTTTGTTTAAAGTGGGGAATACCCAAGAAAGTTGGGGAACCATTGATGTAAGCACTGCAATGCAGCACAAGTCAAAACTGTTATAAAATGTGTGCATTTAATAGGCTGATTTTGGTGCAGGAGCAGAGCTCAGTAATGCTCACAATAAGACAAGGTTTATATTTGTTCAATTTAGCATCAAAAACGCTCAGTGTGTAGTTATGCAATTATGATAATAAGTACTTTAAGGCTGCAAAGGAGGTGCCAAGGGCCGTATGGAGAGATGAGGAAAAAGTTACTTAGTCCCTGGAAATAATTTGACTGTGGTTATTCCAGGCTTATTGCTGCGGCTGACATTTATTTCCCTGCTTGTGACAGCACATCATCATGATTTTCCTATATGGACGTCTGCTGGCAGATCAGCACTGGTGAGAATAAATTAGAAATGATTCCTGCAGCGCAGTGATTACAAGATTATTTCTTCCTTTTCCAAACACTGACACTTTCATGTTAAAAAAAGGTCCATGTAATCACTCAGGCTAGACTTTGATTAAGTAGTGAAGTGAGCTGGTAAAAGTGTGGATGTCATGGTGACAGAGCTTATGCTGGTTCTGACAGTTCATCCTCTGCTTCTTCTCTAATTCCAACCTCTACACATCATGTGTGTAATCCCACACCTCCCACAGCTGATTGCTATTCTTCATCTTTGCTCCTGTGCCACTCCTGCCTGCCCTTTTTCCCCTCCACATTCACTGCTTTGTAGCATTCTATTTACTCTTTCTGAACAAACAAAAGCTGTGAATCTACATTATGCATGTGACACTTTCATTTAGTGAATAATGATGACGTTACCTATTTCTGACTCGCTATTTATTTCATTGAGGTGAGGCAAAAAGAGGGAGACTGTAGTGTGTGTTGTATGTACTCCATGAATCCAAAGGTTATTATGATTAGTTGATAAGCGTCTTGATATTTTGGTAATGATGTTGTGACTACTTAAAAATGGACCTCCATGCATTATTATTTTTTAAATCTGCAAATCTGTTAATTTAACCAATGTAAAATGTCTACTCTCCTGCTAAAGGTGCCTTTGTTTGAGTTTTTTAAAGAGATGTAAATTAGAGATCATTTAAGCCAATATGCCATTTAAATGTGGGACATTATTAGTAAGATACCAAAGCAATTAATTGTAATAAACATAATTTTTACACATTTTCTTCAATTAGAAATATATCATATATAATAAATGCATACAAAAATAGCCATTAACATCATTCACAGGCGTTCATTAATTTAAAAATAAATTATGATAACTATTTCTTGTTAAACATCGTCCACAGTGAAAATATTGCTACAGATTATTAGGTTCACTTGAACAGGGACAATATTCTTTTGTCCCAATTCAATTTTATTATCATGTTACAGAGCTAATTCGGATATATTGCGATTTTACAAATATTGCGATTCGATAGTGACAATTTTTGCCATTTTAATGTCCATATTTTCGTCATTTAAAAGCAAATGTTGAATCATACACAATGCCCTTCACTCATCAGACATGGTAATAAAAGAAAACAATCAATTTATATCATCACGAAAAAATTGTGCTTAAGACTCACCATGTGATGTTTCACACAAGCTTTTTCACTACTATAATAGCTGCTCTATTGTTGAAGCTAAACAAACAACAAATAATTTGTGGTGAAATACATTATAAAACTTTTAAAAAACGATATGCTAATGAGAAAACCCTTTTGACAAATGAGAAAATGTTCTAATCTGCCATTTGCACCAGTTGCAACAATGTTCTTTCTGTGGCTTTGTGAGATTTAATTAATTCATAAATGTCCTGTGGGTGAACTTGTGGATTTCATTTTTTTTAGACCATACAGGCACTCAGCTTTTATTCTCTTTAACACACTGTTTAGGTTGTGCTCAGTTCATAGCTTAATAGAACACGTTTACATTGTTTACGGTGTTTGAATCAGCTTTATTCAAATCATTTCATACTTTCATGAAATTACTAGAGAGAAAACAAAAATGTTCCTTTTTTATTATTTGCAAGACATTGTGCTCTGAGGATAACTTGGCTCAAAGAAACTCAATTTTTCACCTTTATTTTTCTTAATTATAGATCACAACTGCACCAATGTCAAACAAACACTGTCAGTAATCACGCCACGTTTATGACACTATACTGTATATCCATGTTTTTTTGGTTTGACAATTCAGAATAAAGCTTGGAATGTCGAAATATGCAGTGGTTAGCACGTCTGCCTCTTGTTAGAGAATCTGTGTGGAGTTTGCATGTTCTCTTAATGCTAGCATGGGTTTCCTCCGTGTACACCAGTTTTCTTCCACCATCCAAAAACTGTCAGATCAGATGTAAGATAACCTGGAGTCTATAAATGATTTGTAATGAGAGTGGAAGCAGTTGTCTGCCTCTTTGTGTTTGTCCTGTGATGGACTGGTGCCCTGTTCAGGGTGTACCCCCACCCCACTTCTCACTATATTAAGAGAGCTCCGCTGGGTGATGGCCAGACCCCTCAGTTTCTTTGGATTGCCAGTTGAGAATCTGTACAACATACAGATAACGGAAAACTATGTTACAGTACGCAAATGATCATTTTTTTAAAATTATTTTATGGTTATTTATTTCCCTTGTATAACCAGTAAATCACATTATCCTTTTACATATTTCATTTTTTCCTCCTTTCTTCTTCTCCTATAGACCTACCTGATCGCATTTGCCTACTTTGCATATGTTTTTTTTTTTTTTTTTTTTTTTTTTTTTTTTTTTTTTTTTTTTTTTTTTTTTTTTTTTTTTTTTTTTTTTTTTTTTTTTTTACCTTGTCTGCACATGCTTTCGAAGGTTAACACTACAAGAAGTGCAATCTTTTGACAGCAATGCATATTTTATTATTGCAATTAAATAAATTTATTTATTTCATTGCATAATTGTGACCGTCACCAGCCCTCCCTAGGGAAGGGTAAGAAATACTTTATTAAAGGGAGGATGTAAAAAAGAGAGGGCAGTGTTACACCAAGGTGAGGGGTTGGAGGGGGGTGGGGAAGTTAGCAGGGAAGAGGGATACAAGATAGGATATGGAATGGGTGAGGAATAGTTTTAAGTGATGCGATGTGAAATTGTGGTTGTGTATATTGTGTTTATTGTTGTGTTGTCAAGCCAGTTTGGTGACCAGTGTGTGGTTTAGGAATAATGGTGGTGGCTGTGAACAGAGGAAGAGGTGAGTGGAAATTCCATAAAACAGGTATTTGGGAACAACGTGTCTAAGGTTGAGCCCAGTATGAGTGTTATCCCACAGCCCAAGGCCAGTGCATCCATGACAAATGTATTTCCAAGTACCGCCACTGCAAAACCCAAGAGCCGCCCCCGGGCCCGAAGAAGCAGTCAGGCCAGCAGCAAGAGCAGGCAGCCTAAGGGCCCCCGGCGACCACCCCACGGCCAAGCAGTCCCCCGAACGCCCCCAAGATCCCAAGCCGAGAGGCAGCCATCGCCCCCCCCATACACACCCGAGAAAGCCCCAAGGAGCCAAGGACCCAGCGCACCACGCCACCGATCCCACCCCCAACCCCCAGACCCCCCACCCCATCGACCCCCCCACCCCCCCACCCCACCCCCGCGCCTAACCCCCCGAGGGGAGGGCCCAGAGAACTCCCTGCCCGAGGCCCCAGCGGAGGAGCCGAAGCCCACACCCAGCAGACGACCAGAACCGCGCCGAACAGGCAGCCAGTGGGCACCCGCCGGCGAGCCCAGAGCCAGCAGGGGCCCGACCCCAGGCCAGAAGGACCCGGAACGGATGCAGCACCAGGAGCAGCCCGCCCAGGGAGGACGACCACACCCCAAGCCGCATAAGGCACCAGGGGGCCGCTGGGAGTCTTTGCATATGTTTAAAAATTGCCCTAGTGTTGTTGTATTGTATTGTATTGGTTTATTTGAAAGGTGCAATTTCATATAACCTATAGTGTATTAAGTATTAACAAGTCATTTAGTAAAATGTGCACATTTCAGTGAATGGCTAAGATTTGGTTTTGAGCAAGACATTTACTTTGAATAATACATGAATGCAGAGCTATGGTGTAAAGACTTTGTTGGCTCAGCAGAAAACATAAAGCAGAGTGTAATAAGAAAAACATCTATTTAAGGCCAAAGGATGAGAAGGCTTTGATGCAGTTCAGGTTCAGGTATTTGAGTTGTTAGAAACCAAAAGTTCATTATTTCTTGACTGAGGAGCTGAAGCATGTCTTAGTTTAGGGGGATGGCGGTGGTCCCGTCGAGTGCAGTAACTGTTCCCAGTAGATTCACTGAAATGTAATATAGTGTGAAGTGTGTTCAAGGGCATAGTGGCTGCTGTCAGAGTGCTTAACATTTTCCACCATCCCTGGCACAGAGCGTGTGAGTGAAATGATAATCTTTACTCCAAGTGATTGATCGCTTGTTTTTAAATGTAAATTGGCCCCCAGTGTTTTCTTTAACTGTTGCCATCTTCCTTTTCCACGTGCACAACCACGCATGGAGCTCTCAGTTTCTCCAAGAACTTCCTCCAGTTTTTCCAAGGTATTCCTGCACAAGCGTTTCAATTTAACTCCTTTTGAGTCGATGCCTGTGTGTGTGTGTGTGTGTGTGTGTGTGTGTGTGTGTGTGTGTGTGTGTGTGTGTGTGTGTGTGTGTGTGTGTGTGTGTGACCTCAGTTTAAATCCTGGTACTTAAATGTGTTTGATAATTTATCCCCAAAATACAAGGATGTTTGTATCTGGACTACGAAGAGATTAACTCAGATCTTAGGACGTATTGATCAAGATTGTATTCAGAGGGCAACGTCTGCACGAAAAGCTTTTTAAACTGTAATTAACCAAAAAGAGGGAATTTCTTTTTCACCGCTTCAATGGAGTTCCTCATCACTGCTTGTGCACACATGTTAAAGCAGTGTTTTTCAACCTTGGGGTCGTGACCCAATGTGGGGTTGCCTGGAATTTAAATGGCGGCACCTGAAATGTCTAGTAATTGATAAAACAAATGTACTGATTAAAGATATTCGTGTTATAAAACACAACACACAATATTAAACACTGTAATTTATAATTTTCACTTTTACAGAGCTAGAAAAAGTTCACAACAGCACACACACAAAATAGTTACCAAGTCCTTTGTGTTGATTTTCTCCACTCTTAAATACATTGTAAAATGGTAAATGGACTTCATTCATATAGCGCTTTACATTATCAGCTCATTCACCCATTCACACACAGCTGCCTTGCAAGGCGCTCGTCGACCACTGGGAGCAACTTAGAGTTCAGTGTCTTACCCAAGGACACTTCAACACACAGACAGGTATAGAGCCCCCAACCTCTCGATCAGAAGGTGACTCCTGACCACCTGAGCCACAGTCACCCTATTGTAACCTTAAGGGCAACACACCAGCCAACATAGCAAAGAGGTTCATTTCAAGTCAAATGTATACAATCGTATTTACAGAAAACGTTTGATCAAAGTGCATTGAAGAGTCCTGATTAACGCTCACGTCTCAGAGGGATGATGGGTAAATGTATAGTGTTTACAAAAGCTGTAACCAGTTATTTTTACTGGGCCGCAAATATGATACTAATAACTGCAGGAAAATTATACAAACATGATTAACAGCAAACGTGTATTATTTACTTTTCACCTTCTAAATCTAGTCCTGGCTACTCTGCATTTGTAACACAGTATAACAAGCAATATCAGAAACTAATTCGAGAAAGAAAAATGTCTCTAGGGTTTCCAGAAATTCTTGATATCAAAATGGGGGTCATGATCCAAAAAAGGTGGGGAACCTCTGTGTCACAAGGATTTCTATTGTTTTTTAAACTGAAAGAAACTCTCAGAAAAGCGTATTATTATTACATCGGCACATTAGGTTTGATCATTGCATTTCAAACTGCAACATGCAGCCTATAGGGTTCATGAATAATATGAGATATGCATTAAAACATTTGTATTTTTCATCACTAAGGCTTCATGCATTTGCCGCCTTATGGATTATATCACTTTTATGCATATTTAACAATAGGATTAGAAATATCACTCTTGTCCAATTTTTTCCCCCCATTTGCATTCTTTCTGTCTCTCTTTCGTGTCTTTCTTTCTCTTTTTTATGTTCAATACCGCTCCCCCTTTCCATCTCCACCTCATTTAAAAGGGAATAGAGTGGTAATTAAAGAAATTGGAGGACAGAAAATAATCCCATGTTTCTTAGAGCTGCATGAGCAACACTGATGAAACTCGGCACAAAATATGGGGGACGATTTGTCCCTCTGTCACTCCCCACACACTAATGATCAATATGTCCTAATGTTTCAAGTCCCCTGTATTGCATTTCTATTAATGTGCAAACAAAATTACACACAGTGGTAGGGCCGTACTAAGCAGGGAGACTGTTAATTTTCCTCTAGCCGGAGGCGGGCATCTGCAAACTGTGCGTAGCAAGAAAAGAGTAAAAAAATAAAAACAGAAAGTGGCAGAGAGAGAGACAGAAAATGACAGAAAGGAGCAGCGGAAGTTCAATGCGCTATTGAGGGTGAGGAAAAACAGCTGGTGGGGTCTAGCGTTGCTGTGTTTGCAGAAAACAGAGGCAGCTGGTGACCCAGAAAATTCCGTCGTCCTGCCTCTGCACCAAAGCATCGCTACAATCAGTGCTGTTTGAAGGAGTCACTCAGCGTTCAGCGTCCGCTCATAAGATTGTGGTTAATTACTGGAATGAAACAGATAAACAGGAAAAGTGGCCAAAGGAGAACGAGCTGTGCTCATGCTGCGCTTGGGCAACTTCCTGCAGCTTCCCTGGCAGTGTGAACATGAGTTGTGTATACTGGGATAAAAATAGTTGGACTAACTTTGTGAAATTGTTTCAATTGGTCACACCGAAGTTGGAATAACGCAATTGATTTAATTGATATGGACTTAAAAATATAATTATTCACAAATCCATGTTTCGCATTTGTCTGACTTAAAATGAAGGCAAGTAAACTTAATGTTTTCAAACCCAAAAGTAAAATACTGTTCCTTTCTAACCTCATACTATCTTCATTTTTACCTGTAGTGATTACCTATCGTAGGGTTTCAACAAGGTTACAAGTCCGCTTCCATAACCACTGGACCGCAACAGGTTATAAACTAAAGGTGTAAGAAAAAAATGATTTGGCGATATGTCACATATTGTGCTAACATATGTATAGTACGTGAACGCCCGGTCAGTAGACCACATCAGACCTTGGTAAACTAACTCACACCTCAATGCATTTTTTTTTACAGTAATACCTAAACCAGTGTGTAGATTATGTTATTTGATATTTTTCGTTGTGCAGCAAGCAATTACTTGTCTGGCCCACAACAAGGACTACCAAAGCTTTTAATTTCTTGAGTACAATTGTAGAGACTAAGTGGTTAATTTAAGTGCTATTGGAGGCTTTAATAATAATTTGCTTACAGTGAATCTCCTTAATGAGTAATGCTTTCTGTTTAGTCTCTGATTGCTGCTCTATTTGCCTTTACTGACACTGCCTAATGAATCCACCCAGAAACATGTCTCTGGTTGTACTTACAAAAGGTACCATGTTTCATTTAGCCATTGGATGCCTTGATGCCAGCTGTGCTGCCCTCACACATAAAGAGTTTTTTCAGAACAAGGTTGGAAGGTGTAGACAATCATGGCTGACCCTGACACTGAAAGCTTGGGAATGAAATGAGGAAATTCTATTGAGTATTGTATAAATGGACAAAACTGTCATTTCTATCAATTTATATGCACTCTTAGTATTTGTGTCTCCATGGTAACGCAGTGTCTCCAGAAGCAAATGTTCTTTTCCTTTGTCTATTTTTTTTTTGATGTCAATTTTTCCTCTGATCATATTTTTCGTTCACTTTTTTCCCATCGTTCGTAGCTCGATTTTCTTCAGCCTTTTAGCAAATGCTAAGTGTTTAAAAAAGAAATTTGGGTTAAACTAATATGTAATAAAGAACAAGGGTATATACTTTCTGTTTTTGCGTTAACGTTAAGTTCAACCACCAATCTTCCTCTATGACAAAAATCTTGCGTGATCAAACAAGATCCAACAACTTGATCTAATGCTGCATTCCAAGCAACTCGGAACACTGGGTTTTCCGACCTCCTAGTTGAAAAAAGTGACTTATAACGCAATCTGATGTCGGAGCGTACCAGTCAGCCATGTGTGAGATATTTCTGTTGCTGCTGAACTTGGAGATCAGAAATTTCAACTTGGAATTGCTAAGTTCCGAGTTGTTTCTCAGTCAGTTGGCTTCTGATTTGCTTTATTCCATTCCACATCACATATCATGGGGTCATGAGTCTACAGTCGTCGGCTTCCCCCCCACACACGGGGAGTTTTGTTCGTGAGTCTAATATTTACGTTTGTGGGCCCTGACACGTTTCAGAGCCAATTATTCTTAACACACCTCAGACCACAGGATAATCTTGGAGTATAATCTTAAGTAGGGATGTAACGATTCACTCAATTCCCGCTATGATTCGACTCACGATACTGGGTTCACGATACGATTCTCTCACAATTTATTTTACAAAATGGGACTGTAGAAAAATGATGAATGAAAAATAGTCCTTTATTTTTTTGGGGAAAAAAACTGTACTGTTTTCCTTTTATTTTTCATTGTCAAAAGAATCCCTTGATAAACTATTCAAAACAATGCAATTTAACTAAAAATAAATCTTGAATGAAATAAATAAAGGAATAATACAAATGAAGAAGAAGCCTATTAATTTAAATTCTGGTTCTATAGTAAACAATGCAAAACTGGAAAATAGTTAATAGTTGCAACTGAAAATGTACTTTGTGCCTTAACAATTGGACTTTAAAAAAAAACTTTTTCACTGATTTAGGTCAGATATTTGTTTGGACCAGCAGAGGGCACTGGTAACCCAGTGGTCAGTTGGCATGCAGATATCTTGCAGTGAAGAAGAGATGCTATGCTAGCAGACAGAGCTAATAAAAAAACGTGACTTTTACAGATATTCACGTAATATTACAGATATTTTTTGGTGCTAAAGGGGTAAGGAATCATTTATGAACATGTTTAAAAGTAGAAGGCGGCCCGAAAGAAAGTATTAGCAGAATCCTCTTGCTGGCAACACTTCTGGATAGCGCCCTCTGCTGATTAAAAAAGGTACTGTGATTCAATTTTCACAGTATCGATGTGAATCGTGATACCTATGAATTGATTTGTAACTGCCTTATGATTAATCATTACATCCCTAATCTTAACACATAAAATATTCTGTCGTTTGCATCCCTTGGTCGGGAAAGGGGAAAATTAGGACAAAAGCAGCCTATCATTATACCTCCATTGCCTTTAAATCCTATGCACGGTTGGGTCAATTATAATTGTAATCACGTAATTGGGAATTAATTAAGATTATGGCATAATTATAATTGTAATTGTTGTTTAAAAAATCTGTTGCTGCCCTAATCTTAATTAAATTATAATTGAGTTTAGATAATGACTGTAAATTCTTTTAAAATTGTCAATTATATTTTACCGCTAAACTGGGGAACCATGTTACAGTTCTATATACAGTTCTACACATATGTATTTAACAATTTTTAAAATATGTGTCATATCAAGCTTTCCCAATTTTTCATTTAAAAAAAACTAATAAATCGAGGCGTATACTGACACAAAAACGCCCACACCAAAAATATTAAAACCTATATTTTCATTGATTGGGAAGCCTAACAAGGTAACCATTAGATAGGGAAGATATTAGATCGATATTTGTTTTTAGTGTATTTTACATCTGATTTATCATCCGTTATCATAAGAGATGCTAACAGAAAGCTAACACAAGAACAAGGTTAACTTTTATTAGGTTATTTATTTCAGGCTCATTAGTTGTGATTAATTGTAATTGAGAACGTAACTGTAATTGACTTTATGAGGATAAAAAATAATTGTAATTTAATTCTAATTCAACATGGATAATTGAAAACATAATTGGAACTTAAACATGTAATTGACCCCAACCGTGATCCTATGTCACTGTCTTTCTTTATAGTGTCTTTATACCACTACCCCCACTCTCTCTCTCTCTCTCTCTCTCTCTCTCTCTCTCTCTCTCTCTCTCTCTCTCTCACTAACTTTTGTCTCTTCTTTCCAGTTTAAGTTCTTATCCACTATGACTCACTGTTCATCTGTTTCTATCGTGGAGTTAGTCTTCTTACATATTTTATCTCGCGTTAGTATTTCTTTCAACTTTTGTGCTCTGACTACGTATTCTACTTAATCTCACCTCTTATATTATCTCGTTACTCAGCCTGGTTCTATTCCTTTTCTCTTTTCTACCCTCCACCTGGAGTTTTGTAAACATCAACATTTTGGGTTTCTGCCAACAGAGTAATCCATGTCGAGTAGGACACCAGAGTCATTTCAATGCGGATTTCCTTGGCATCCATGGTAAATAGATTTACTCAACAAAACTTCAAAAGAAATCAGATGGTCCTGTTTTTTTATTCTTGACAACATGCATGAAAACATGCACACAGTTTGTTTATCCTCAACAGAATAAACAACAACGGTGTGCACACATGGAGGCAAACACTGCCAAACAGAACCACAAAACCAGGGCACACAAAGAATAAAGCACAAACATGTCCACATTCACAGTTAGCTAAAGCTGTTTTTTCTTTCTTCTGTTAATGTTTATGCAGAGCTCCAGCTACAGTTCAAGGTCATTGACAAAGATAGGAGCAATCATTCCACCACACTAAGCCCTCTCTGAATGCAGCTAAATGTCTATAAAGTGAGAGGAAAAGCAGAGATTGAGGCCATTGGCTGAAGACTATTCACATTTTTATTGTCTCTGCTACACATAGAGAGAAAAAGGGATTTAAGGGGAATCCTCTGCAATGCAGCACTGTTGAAGGGAGGGAGCCCCCACAGCCTTCTGATGTACGTGTGTGTATAGATATTCAAATATATTGCAGTTACTGTATGTACTCCCACTGCAGTACAAATGCACCGCTTGCATCAAAGATATAGGGTATGTTTATAATTTAGGACAGAAGAATATATCTGCAACATGTTGGTGACCAAATAGCACATTTTAGTTGGTGTTCAGCTTCAAAATTACAGTGTTCTGCATGTGTTTTTGTTTGTAGCTTTCTTCAGCCTTGCTTCATTTTACTTACCTGCTCCGACTTATTTACTAAGAATGCAGTGAAAACCGATATCCACAGACGTGGTTGTAATCACCCTATTCAAATTAAAATTTTGCACCTGTAAAGTGTTTAACAAGGAGAATGTAGGGTAGCTGGGTGAAAGCACAAAATTGAGGTATTGAATTGAAGGTGACGGTGCAACAAAGAAAGCAGTCTGCAGTACTTAAAGTTTGATGTGTGAGTTTAGGTGGGACACTCGCCATAGTGCTTCGGCAAGAGTGTATCACGTTGGTATAAACCGAAGAACCTCATCTATGGAGCCGGGACATGGAGAGAAAGAAAAGAACCGCTACCAAGTACGACTAAAAGAAAAAAGTAGTGTCACACAGGCTCTTTAATATTTCATTATTTCTCACACAATTTACACTGCTTTTTTGTAAGTTGATTTTTATTGTAGGCGATAGTTTGATTTCAGTTGTTCTTGATACCATGAATGTTAACGAGAGCAATAAATATTGGTTGTTTTTGTTGCCTTTTGTTCCTCTGCATCTTCTCCTTGTAACATGTAACACAGTCATCACTCTGTTCAAAACTGTGACAGTTACAACCTACATGTGGGACAAGCTAAATGTGTGCACAAAAACTAGCACCGCAAACTCGCTAAATGGATTGTGCATGTTTTGTTCCATGCTTGACGGATGCAACCCTGATTGCGTAGGATTAGTATATGACCTGTGATGTTCGCACATGTTTTTACAGGTGCAGACCTTTGGTAAATCTGCCCCTTGTAGTGTTTTAATTCAGTCTTCTTTTTTGCTGGATTATGAAAGGGAAAAGTATCATCATCCAGCAAATTGTTTGCTTTTGCTTTCTCCTACTTGCATTCATGACCATTTAGTTTATTCATTCGGTAACCTTATTCTTGCAGTAAAACTGGTAACTAGTGTTATATTTTCTTGATATGTCATAACGTGAATGCATATTTGTTAAGTTACAATTGTGAACTGGAGTTTTCCCTATTGAAGAAACAATGACTTGCATGACAATTAGCATGAAAAATGAATAACTAAATCGAAAATATTTCAAATGAACCCTTTAAGTTCCTCAAACTTCATAAATAACCCACAAGGAAAACACAAGCCAGACTTTTGCTAATGAGGTTATTGGCTTTAAACATAGAATTAAGTCTTTCTGTTATGTTATACAGGCTGAATAATAATCCAATTGAACAGTATTCCTTTAAAAGGGATTATTTGGGACTTTATTGAAGCGTTGACATAGTTTTCAAAGCCCCCCTCCCACTTGGAGCCCATCTACCTCTTCCTCCTTATTGACATCTTCCACAATGCCTTTAGGACCTCTGTCTATCCTCATCTTTACTTCCTATCGCTACACTTTTTGCCATTAGCTCTTGTGACTCCATCTCTTTGCCATTAGTTTCCCCAACTCCCCCCCCCCGCAGATTAGTGTCCACAAAAAGACCAGGGGCCAGGCACTCAATATCGTCCACCTTGTCATGATGGAAAGAGGCCACCAGCCTGGTTTTTGTTGTGTTGACACATTGATCTTCTCTACCATGTGTTTGAAGGCTGTGAAAGAGTGTGTGGTAATTGTGTGTGTGTTTCTTTTGTTGCTGGTCTTATGAAAAATGGCGTGACGTCCTTTGCAAGAATACGAAAACACTCAATATTTTTGAGAGGCACAGATGGAGAAAAGCTTTAGGTGTAAAATCTATGGTGTTTGTTGTAGCAATTCTCAGTGCAGATGGGGAATCAATGTGACGACGATTCTTACACAAATATCTGATGATGCAAAGCATGCTGGGATTGAAGAGGCATTCCGTAACCTGGTTGTAAGTGGCTATTTCTTTTGTCCTGTCTCTCCTGCTCAGAGGCGACCAAGCTTTTGCAGTCCCAGTTTCAAAGCTGTGGAACACACTGCCACTTTATATCAGAGAAGCTTCATTTCTGCCTGTTTTTAAATACATCTTTTTACTTTGGCGTATTGTTGTTAATTGCATTGATTTTATGTACACTGTTATTTTATATTTTGTATTGTTTGTTTTATAGTGTATGCACTTTTGTCACTTTTGTATAGCACTTTGTACCCTTCTTTCTGGGTTTTTGAAGTGCTTTATAAATAAAGTTGGATTGGATTATGTTACAGCTGTTTGCATTAGGGACCTGTTTTTGTTTCTCATGTAAGTGGAAAACAACTACACTCGGTGTCCTGGCAGTGTGGGAGATAAATGAATAGTTACGCAAACACAGAATACAAAGTTGAGGAAAAGAAAACATCATAACGCTGCCTGTCTCAATGGCTTCTATGGTACTGTTTAAACAGGTGTTGGTTTTAAAACACTGGTTAAAGGAGAAAGCTGAAACTTGATGTTTGCTCAAGTGTCAACATGCATGTGTACAGGAACACTCAAAGGTTACCACTATATAAATGAGTTAGGCATCCATCCATCCATCCATCCATCCGGGCACTGTATTCATTCCAGCACATTCAATCGTTTTGCAATGCAAGACTCTGATGTCCTATTCTTTTTTTTGTCTCCATTTTCAACTTCTTCTACACTGTCCACCTCTCTGGGGCTCCAGTATGTTCATTTAGGGAATTATGAAGTTGCTTTGTGTATGTGTGGCTGATTACGAATTGTCAGTTGTGTATGAAATGGTGCGGTAAAACTCCATGCTGTTACTTTGTGCAAGTGAAAGTGTTTTTGTTGCATGGGGGGAATAAAAGGTATTGTTTTTCATGTTCATAGCAAAAACAAATAGAAATGCTTGGTTGTTTTTAATGGGAACCGTTGGGGTTTCTTGTAAAACAAGTTATAAAAACAAAGATGCTATAAGGCACAGGAATATTTCTCACAAAAACTGTAATTTAATTGACTGTAAAAACCCTCTTTATCCCTCTTTAACCCCCTTTAGTTTTCAAGTCGACACTGAATTATGTAACTTTGGTTGCTGTAACAAAGGCAAGGACACAGCATCACACCCTCCCCTATCTACCCATCCCATTTAAAGTTTGCTTACTAAACTTCACTAAAATATTTATGTTTGCCCTCATTAACTTTTTAATGTCTTCCTGAGGGCAACATTTGAAAGTGAATGAAAGGTCTCTGATGATCATGTCAGCTCTCAGTGCTTAAATGTTTGTGTTGTTTCCGTAACAATTTCTATTCACTGCATCAAAAATGACTTTTTTTCCACTCTGTTACAATAAAAAAGTACAGTGAATTTCTGCTTAGCTCTTTACTTTTCTGCAGAAAGGTTTATGCCAACAGATAGAACTTTAACTTTGGTGGCTCATGAGGACAGTGGTAGTTAAGTAAACCAGAAAGATTATGACAATAATGTAATGGTTTATAACAATAATAATAAAAATGCATTGGATTTTATTTAGCGCTTTCTCATAGACACTCAAAGCACTTCACAGAATCAAGAGATTATTCTTTCACTCCATGCTTAATGGTGGTAAGCTACTATTGTAGCCACAGCTGCCCTGGGGCAGACTGATGGAAGTGAGGCCCCTCAGACCACCACCAATACTCACTCACACTATATTCACACTAGGCAATATGGGTGAAGTGTCTTGCCCAAGGACACAATGACCAATACCACTGGCGTGACTGCCACCCCACTGGAATTCCCAGTGGTCTCCCATCCAACTACCAACCAGGCCCAGACCTGCTTAGCTGCCCCATCATGGGCTCTAAAGAGACTTACACACTAACGGAATTGTGAAAAAACACTAAAATTTACGCTTTCATGAGGAGGTTTTTCAGATGTTTTGATATTGATAAGTATCGCAAAAGAGCAATGGAGGTACTTTTTGCGCCATTACACGTCACAGGACGTGACGTACGTAGTCGCATGACCATAACATGGTGCGTTACGTGTGGACAGAGGAGGAGACCGAGACATTTCTTAGCATTATACTTAAATAATTTCACTGCCACATATGACAGCAAACAACAACGTAATGCGGAGTGTCATAAGGAGGTTTTTGCGTGTCCATCTTCCTGCTGCAAAGTCTCGGGGGATGAGATTTCACAAGAGTTACGAGGCTCGTGCCCAGAACAACCTTCAATGGAAACACGTTCAAAGCACAATTATCTTTGTCAGAATTTTAGAAATGTCGCTTTTATTTTTGCGAAAGTTGTAGTCGCTCAAATTCTTTTAAAGATAACTTCAGGCTTTTAAATACACAATTCAGCTGGTCGACCCACACACTAACGGACATCTATGATCTTTAGGAAAAAGAGATTTTATATGATAGATTCCCTTTTTTATGCATTGTCCTATTTTTGTGATATATGATTTTGTAAAATCAATGTGAACCTTTTTGGTATTATTTCATTGCTAACTATAGCTTGTCTTTTATTTGCATTCAGAAGGAACATTATTCAGGAATCTTAAGGAAATCTGGGGGATTTATATTCAAAGACACATACACACAGATGTCCAACCGCTATCAAAGAGCTGCCCTGTCCTTACCAAGGTCGTTTCAGATCAGCACTCGTCTCATTCGTTTTCCAGGCTTAATTTCCTAATCAGCTGAAAATTAATTACACATCACTTTAAATTACTTCTTTTTGCTAACAGAACTTTGAAGGTGGTCTGATTCAAGCCACGTGGATCTATTTTTTCTTTTATTTTGGTACCTGATCGACTTTGAAGCAGACCTTTAGTGAGATGGCTTCAAGGTTAAAATTGATGTCTGAGCTTTGTTTGGGTTTGGCGATCAGAAGTACCTGCCATTAGCTGTCCATTTAGTTTCTTTCCTGTTCTTCCTTTCCTTTCTCACAGTGACACAAGTGTTTTAGCTCCGCTCTTCTTTCCCCCAACCGGGTATGCATCTGTCCTTCCTCACTTTTAGCACTGCTTCCTGTGATGCTGTTGCTCTACTGTGTGTCTATGTGGCTGTGCCTGTGCCCTTGTTTTCTCTCTGTGTGCCCTGTGTGGAGAGTGGAGTGATGCAGGATGCTGCTCTATCCAGGAAGTAGCTGTGGGCTCTCAGTGCCATACACTGCAATTGTCAAGATGCCTCAGCGAGATGTGCGCACAAATTTCTTTGACATACAAAAATGCTAAAGTGTAAAGTGTGGTGCATAACTTTGATCTCCACTATTGTGCCATCATGCCTATTTGTCCCATTCACTGCTCTCATTTTCTCACTTGGGACCGTATTTTGATGCCAAGGGTGGAAATTTTAGTGTGGAGATAACAGTATAAAGTCTGATTGCAGAACATTGAATGAGCCACTTGTATTCCTAAGACACATGTTGTGTTCAAAATGGCACACTCTACTATGCACTACAAACTCAATGAGTATATACTGTCAGTGTCTACTATATACTGTAAGTATGATTAGGATGGTGATCATTCCCACTGAAGTATACTTGAAATTTCCCAAGATGCATTTCGAGCGCACAGCGACAAAAACCGGAAGCACACTTAAGGCTAAATATCTCTGTTGATTCTCCACCTTTGAAAGTTCTGAAAGCATTTTAACCAAGAAAGTGACCAAGTAGAATATGAGTAGAGACCCTCCATTGTGCTACTGACAAAACTTTCGGTTAACTTAAAAAAAAGAGCCCTATTTACTAAAGTGTTAAATAACTAATGGAAGACAAGAAAAAATGCTTTTGTTTTGAAAAGGGCATGTTTGATTTTCGGCTTGAAGATGGTCCCAGCACGATTTTACATTCTGCTCGCAATGCATTATGGAGAGATTGAGTATGACTAGTGTGCCCACCGTGCATGCTTAAAAATGTCCTGATATAGTATACATTCAGGTATTTCTCACATACTCAATCTTTTCATACTATCTCATATGTGATTACAGAATCTCTCCTGTTAGGTTCTGTTCAAACTGCCCAAAGCAGGCCACATATCATCATAAACTGATTGCATTCACCAAGGTCTCTGCTAGTTATTGTTATGACTACTGCAGCAACAGTCACAACCCTGAGAGCACGGAACAACATCAGATTCACTGAACGCGCTACATACTAATTTTGATGTCAGATTCAGTATGAGTAGTACGTTAGTATGACATTACCCAATGGCTGCATCTGCCAAAGTAAAAGCTATTGGGTGGTCAGTTGTTAATTCAGAGTAATTGGCAAACTTTATTAGGCTTAAAAATAGCGATTCTTAGTCTAATCGACCTTTGTTTACGACAGGATTCCAGCAATCCACATTATTATCAGACCACTGATTCGTCCTATCACAGGTATCACATTTTCTCTCCATCGTAGTGCATTACGCTAATGACATGTTTCAATGTATTCTTACTATAAATAATGTAAGTCTCACATCTTTGGATCCTGTCACATCATAGTTTATTAATATTGAGAGCCCTCTCTGTCCTCATATACTTAAGTTGTTTGCTTACTCATTTGCTGCTCCAGTCTCTTTTTAGTCATCCGTCTTAAGTGTGCAGAGTGCAAGAGCCAACACTGCTTTGCCAGAGAGATGCATCACTATCATGTTTTAATCTTCCAGCAATAGACAAAGGTATTACTGTAATAATCCGTTTGGCTATCCCGATATTTTTGTCCTAATTGAGTAAATTTTCTAAATAAGCAAGCATCAAAATGGCAATATATAGTCATGGAATAGTTTTCATTGGATTCATAAACTCACTCTGTGTTCACTTCAGCCCAATAACTTGTAAATATTTGACTTGATGTGATTTATAGTCTTATTTGTATTCCATCTAAAGATTTCTGAGGTCATCATCTCAGTTTTCTTGGCTTCAACACAGCAGCATCCTTTTTGTTCCTCTTGCCCAACTTTTCTAATCTTTTCTTCTCTTAACTTTCTTCGACCCCTTCTGTTCTTATCTGGAGAAAAATGAGAGGTGAAACAAAGTGCAGTCAAAGTTAACCTGCATCGCACAGTTGTAGTACAGGAAAACCTTTCAAAATAAAGGTTAAAGAGGGTAAGTAGTTGCTCCTTACTCATGTCACCATAGATGCTTAAAAGATCAATATAGTACCCTGAGGATGATAAGTGTAAAGTACTTTGTTTGCAGCCATAATGAGTCAGCATCCATAAACATTGGCTTTCAACTTGATTAGCTGTTGAAATTGTTCTTATCAGCAGGACTTACTGAGGTATCTGTAAATGTGACCCCTGATCTATTTGTCAGATTCCATTTGTAAAGTATCATCCATTCATTTTTAGTGTAAGTCAACTACCCTAATAGCAAGCATGAGACAATGCCACAGGTTAAGAAAAAGCAGAATATGGGACTCGTCTTGAAAGCATGAGATGGTATAAAACAAAGAAAATGAACAGAAGCTGTATAGTAAAATACAGCTCTATTTTTTATTCTTTTAAATATCACTTGGTAAAATCTTAGCAAGTTGGCTAAAAAGCATGAGGAGAATGGATCTTCAAAAGCGACTGTAATAAAATGAGCCATGCATGCAGTGCACCAACTGTATAGGCAAGCAAAAAGAGACATACCTTAGGCATACAGTTATTTGAATACAGTTATGACTTCTGGGAAATATGCTTTATAAAATGTACAATACTTATGAGGTAATGTTTTAGTTTAAAGCATAACAAACTTGTGGCAAACGAGCAAACACATACAAACATCAACCTGATTCAAGAGGCTGCTCCCTGCAGCTAGCATTTAGCCACCTTTCAATGTCAGTAGATGTGGGATTTAGAGACTTGTTAGAGCAGAGCATGGACGAAGAAACAGAGTGTGAGGATGGTGATGCTGTGTCTGTTAGTGTTTGTGGATGCAAGAGAATCCACCAACTTATTAGTGTTACTATCTTGCACTTGTATAGGGCATTGTATTTCCAAAATTACCTTCTAGAGTATACTCATTCAATTTTTTGTTTCTGTTTTAGATTTTAGAGTTCTCATTTTTGTATTATTTACGTAGTATCAGCTTTCCCTCTTTTTATTTAATTACCAACATACTAAACGACCAATTCTGTCTCGTCCAAATGTTTATATTTTGATGATCAGTGATCATTACATTAAATTGCTTAAAGCATTTCAAGCTTTATGTATGACTAATTGCTTTCTTAAACACCCCTTTACTAATCATAACACTACTGCAGAAGCCCCACGGTCGGGCCCGTGGAGGTCATGGCCCCAAGGAGCCATGTTAGGCGTCCCTTATTTAGATTTTGAAAAGGTGGTAACTCTATCATGTACAGCCTGTTGCTCAGCAACTACTTTCCCAATCTGCACCCCTCTGCCCCCCAAAGTTTGTATTACCAGCCGCCACTGACTGCTATACAGTGACAGCACACATCCCGCCTCAATGACTACTTGAATCGTCACACTCTTATTAAAGAGCTGATATTCTGTGCTGTGATTGTGTTCGTCTGAATATGTATTCACACACACACACACACATGCACATGCACACACACATACACACACACACACACACACGCACACACACACACACACACACACACACACACACACACACAAGCAATGACTCGCCAGAGTCCGATTGGCAAGCTCAGCCACACTTGGCTGATATTTCATGACTTCAGATCAATGTGAATCCTGTGTGACTTCAGGATTGCCTTTTCATTGCTACAGTCGAAATGAAAAGAATCAATCGTTGAGCAAATTTTTATTAGGAGCTGTCGTCGATTGTTATCCATTAATATAATATATCCATTTTGTATACAGTACATCTATATGAACATTTCCTCCTACTTGACATGTGGCAGAAGCAGCAGTAAGTGAATGGATAATCAATAATTGGTGGTTCTTTCAAAAATGACTTTCCTAGCATTCATATATACTGTATGATAATGATATCCTGTTTGAGGTGTAAAAATGTCTATATTTTATCTAGCAATCACTTAAATGACTTGTATTCTTGACTTTTGCAATGGTAACACAATGTGCCAGAAGAGACACCCAAGACACGTGCAAAAGATCATGGCAGGTGGGAATATTTTTGAAAGGTCACATCATCAATCCAAGAACTACTTGTTCTATGTAATGTTGACATGGCGCTATGTCAGGTGCTGACTTCTTTTGAGATTTAATGAAAATCCTCCTTAATGATGTTATTGCAAACAGCATTGAGGATGTCAGACAATCATCCCCATCTTTATAAATGCTGCTTCAAACTCTTCATAGAACCCCAGTCATTCTTCACTGTTTCCTGCAGATTCTAATGATGGTACAATTCCTCTTCCTTCTGGCATGTGATGTGCCTGGCGCTACATAGAGTATATTCAAAATTTTGACACATTGCTCCAGAACACCAGCTCAACATTTTTGTGCACTTTTCTGTTTGTTTGTGTTTTATAGTTGAGTCACTTGGCTTTTTTGTACTACATTTTCTTGGCAGACTGCTGTGTCATGGTAATCTTTTTTAAAACAGCAAGACTGGCTCTTCATTAAACCAGCGGTAATTGTGTCGACTAAAAATTTCTGTCATATCAAAATCACGATCGAAATATATTTATATTTTCTCAACTGATGAAAACAAAAACTACATTTTCATCCCATGTGTTGAAATCCAGTTAGAACTCACATGATCATGTGATCTTACACACTGATCACATAATCTGTCTGTGTATTTACAAACATTAATATCATCCCAGATCAGGTTGATAAATGCTAATTAAATCTTATCCTATTTATTTCAGTTAATATGTAACATATTTAGTTGACTTAAATCTTAATGTCAGTTAACTAAAACTAGACTATGTCTGAAATAGCCATGTTTGATGAAAACTTCACTGAAACTCAACTGCATTTTTGTCAAAAGACTAAAATTGAATAAAAATGTTCTGTCAAGTGATCACTGCATGAACCCCCCTCTCAGC
The DNA here is from genome assembly GCF_900634775.1 of Gouania willdenowi. Classification (NCBI taxonomy): domain Eukaryota; kingdom Metazoa; phylum Chordata; class Actinopteri; order Blenniiformes; family Gobiesocidae; genus Gouania; species Gouania willdenowi. The sequence goes on from NC_041049.1 coordinate 8,531,246, forward strand.
GTTTCATAAAGTGACTTTTCCAATGAAGTTCTAAGTTTTTTTTATGTTTTCACATATTTTTGTGTAAAATGTGCAGGATCTGCCTTTGACTTTTGGTAATAGTTTCCTTTTACATCCAAACATTATGAATTACAGTTTATTTAGTGCCTCTATTCCGTTAAAAGGTTGTATTTTTGTGTATATCTGTCTTGTTTTCTGCCCAGGAGACGAACAAGGGTTTTCCCCACTGATAAACAGTTTTAGCTGTCGTACAGTATATTTTCTTTATATTGAGAGAGACATAGTATGCAACGCTGGCATTTTCTTGGAACTGTGTAAATGTGCATTTATCAAGTAAATTTATGTCATTTAGACTATTTGCCACCAGCTCTTTCTTTTATTTGATTTTGTTGGTGCCTTTTGACTTACATTTGTATGATCAAGTTGTCAGACAGGCAGAATTTCACCTTGAGTTAAAGGACAGTGGAACAAAGGCTATCATGCAAATCAGGCTGAAATATGGACAAACTGTCTTAGGGGTAAACAGTGTGATTGGATTCAGAAAGCAGCAATAAAAAGGGCGTACAGAGAGAACAGGTGTGGGACAAAGATCAAAGAATTGTTGCTCTGTGTGCTGAATACCAATAGACTGACTTTGTGCCAAAAGTGTTTGCTTTGAGACAAGTTAGTGAGGTCATATTTACACATAAACAAATTTTTTTTTTTTTTTTTTTTTTTTTTCCTTGTCTGCACATGCTGTCAAAGGTCAACACCACAGGAAGTGCAATCATTATGAGACAGCAATGCATATTTTGTTATTGCAATAAAATAAACAAATAGTTTTAAAGTGAGCTTCTGAATTTTTGATTTAATACAGTTCAAATGAATGTTTAACCATGCAGTTTGATAGGCCAAAGAAATGTTTAATTTGCAAAGGCGTTGAGAAGCAGGTGTGTGCATCTGTTTCCATCTGCCTTGATGCATGTATATGCATTGACTCATTATGTAGAAATCCTAATCAAACACAGCTGAGCTCTGACCACCTGCACCCAGTTGTCAGCCAGCCGGCACCCATTGTGTTACCGCCAGAATTTATTTTTAAAAAATCATTTCATCCGATGTGCAATCGGGATCAGTGACTAATATAAAATTTAATGAAGGCTTTTATTCAACATGAATGACATAGAGAAAACAATCCGTGGACCCTTCGTTCTCTGGTTATTCCGTTTTAAATCTAAATTAAAATAACAAATAAACAGTGTGGTTATATTGTTTTACTGACTTATATAAATACAGAAAAAAACAAAAAACAAACAAGCTGCGTTTTTCTGTTTTAAACTAAATCTTCTGTTTGTTTGATAATTGGATCTTTACAGAGAAACTAGGACGAGAGCTTCATGTGTTAATCTCACCACACAGAACGACCGGCAGACAGACTTTTACTCTGCTGAGGCATAACTTGTGTCAATGACATTTTGTTCAATAGTTGTCGATGCTGGAAGTCTGAATCTGTGAATATATACCAACTTTACCGAACAGTGTTATGGTCCAAATAGTTTCCAAATAAAATGGTGACTGGGCGGACTTTTGCTCCTGGACAAAAAAGGAGCAACACATAAGTCACATTACGAGTTCATGGATTGTAACGTTATTAATACATAAATAAATCAAAACCAATAAATGGATGTTACGTAAAATATGCATATGATTAAAGGAACCAGATGTAATGTAATGAATCTACTGGTGCTCCCCATTTCTTGTGATCAAATTCCGTGTGTGTTGACGGCTGCTGTTAGTGGCTAGCGGTATTTATAACATGAAAAATAAATATTGTTACTGCCCTCAAAAAAGCTGTAATTGTTTTTGCAAAAGTATCAAATCGTTGAAGTTCTATCATCTATTGTTCCTGAAAACTGCTGAAATAAATCCTATACAGTCATATTGTGTGTGGAGACCTGGTGCAGCGCTTATATTTCCCTGTAAATATCTAAACATCTCACAAACAGAACAAGTTCAAAAAACAAATTAAAAAAAACTTCACAAAAACACTGCTTATCTGGTTTTAGTTCTTTCTGTATTTCTGTCTTTCTGGTTTGGTTTTAAATCAGTAAAACAAAATAATTGCAGTTTATTTGTTATTTTGATTTGGTTTTAAAATGGAATAATCAAAGAATGAAGGGTACATGGATTGTTTTTATATGCTTATTTCTTTGTCATCTTCAGATGTGAGTTAGCAGAGACAGAAACAGTCCTTCAATCAGAACCACAAATATGTTATTATAAAGCTTTCTGCGGTATTTCCAAAATGTCCTGAAAGTTTTTGTTCAAGCATAAGCAAATTGAAAGCAGAATCTGTACGATTTCAGCTACTCAACAGTGACATTTTTTTTTTTTTTTGCTTCAGTCTGGCTCACTTTGTCATGTTTGCTTTTGCCACTGGCAGCTAGAACTCCACTTTACTGCCTCATATGTTCAGTTCAGCCAAGTGAGTGACAGCCATGTTGTAGCCAGCAGTATGGTCTTGGCAGTGCCTATTTAGCTTGGTAAACATCAGCAGCATGGAAGCTATTCCGACAGATATAATTGGAACTCAGTGTGAAGACTAGGATTCATGAAAATGGCTGGACAGAAAAATTATCTTTTCTGGGATGAATGAAAGAACAGGGATAGTGTAGGGCCTCCGATTTTCCATGACAGTGGAAAAAGGACTGAAGAAATCTTAATCACATTCTGAGACACAGAAAAAAATGTTAATGTTAAATGTTTCTCTATTTAAAATAGGACTCCAATATTCCCATTCAAGAGCTAGCACTGTATGTTAAGGTTCGAGTAATTATGTTATCGAGTGATTGAAAATAAATGCAGCGCTTCAACTGAAGTGTGTTTTTATTGTGTTGTGATAAAAAAATGGTTCAGGTTATTATGGCTACATTTAAATCTGAAAAGGCACTGATACAAAGACAGGTTTAGTTGTTGGTGTTTTAGTTTAACTAGTGATGGGTTTACTTGGTGACACGTCACAGCAGAAGCATCTACAATCACACGTGAGGGTGATTTGCCAGTTGGTGGTGGTAAAATCTTTCACAAATAATTATTTTGGAATAATCACACATTTCTTTTGCATTTTTATTCTTGAACAGGTGACTGAAAGTCTAGCATTGTGGCTAACGTTGCAATTGTTTTTTTTTATTTTGCATGACTTCAGCATAACCATTCCCTTTACGTAAATTCTCTGAAGCATGGCTTGGTATGATTTCAGGATGTTTAATTGTCAGTAAAGTCATCTAAACAGGGAAAAGAAAGTAGGAAACAGAAAACGGTTAAGTGACGCCGAAATGATTATACCCTGAAACGGAATTTGAAGAATTCTAAAACAGAAAATGGGAGTCTCTAGAAGTGCCTTTATGGCAATATCGGTACGATGTGTGAAAACATTAGAAAGTGAAATGAGAGACTATAAAAAATATATGAACTATATGAATATGAAATCTAACTATAAAAAAAAATCCTGATGTTCTCATGTTGGATAGGAAACCCCAACATTTGTTTACACCAAGCCGGAAATACCTTTGGGAAAGAGTATTCACCTCAATTGAATTTCTCTGTGCGTTTTCAAGCTATCCCTCCCTCAGCCTCAGGGATATCCGTGTTCGCCTGCAGTATTCTACTTAAAAGCAAAAGTGGGAAAATAGTAGGAAGATCTTGAAAATTTGCAGGGGACGCACAAACACTCAGGCGGCGAAGCTCACACAGAATTAAAAATCAGTGGCATTTCTTACATCAATCGATCCTGCCAACTTCAAGGGATGTTCTTTCAGCAGCTCAGGCACCAGTCTACATTGGAACAACTTTCGTTTGGCAGTGCTGCGGCCCCGAGGCAGTGCTGCACATGACATTGTCCTTTTTTTAACCCTCTTTGAGGATTGGAGTTGAAAGTAGGGACCTTGGCAGGACAGAAATAAGTCTAATATTAGGATTTCTGATCTGTAAGTCAGGAACAACCGGGAAAAAGTGCTATCACAGTATCTCACTCATCCATCCCTCCGTCTTTCCACATATCCATCCATTCATTAGTGTAGAATAAGAGGCACATCCTATTGATTACCAGTCTGTCATACAGAAAACTGGCCGAAGACATGCCGTGGATTCCCTTCCACAGTCAATTTTATTCCATAGTACATGTGTCTGGATTGTTGGAGAAACTGAATCATCTAAAGATAGCTCATGCTCAAAATAATACAAACCCCACACAGGAAGACAAAGGTCACTGGAGCTTGAACCTACACCCACCTCACGAAGCAATGGCTAGAGCGGGTCTGATGGTGTATTAGATTGGAGCCGTTAATACAATCTGATTTCCCTCTTAAAATTCAAATGTGCTACTACTGTGTGTGTGTGTGTGTGTGTGTGTGTGTGTGTGTGTGTGTGTGTGTGTGTGTGTGTGTGTGTGTACGCTCACCATCAGCCCAGAGCAGTTGCTTTCTATGTTAAGTGCTGCTGTGGGATGTTTCCGAGGCTTTGCGGTGTAATGGTGTCACCGTGTAGCCTCCAGGCATTTGGGGAGAGGCTAGTCAGAGCTAAGCTTGTTTTCTGTTTGTGACGTCATTGTGGTTTGTAGAATGCATAGCAAGCCTCCCACAGACACAGAGAAGCACAATCACCAGACAAACCAAACAGATGTTACATAACCACAAACCATGAGATGGCACTTGTCCCATAGAAGGCCCCCCTTTGAGACAAAAAGAAAGTACGTCAGATAAAAACACTGGAAGCATTGTCTTTGAGGAAAGAGTTGGAAAAGATGAAGTGGTAAAAAACATTATTGCCATTAGGAGCATGTTTACATTTATTTGTTCTAGAACAAAGAGGTTGCACCTTTTCTACTTTCATCTAAGTTTTAGGAAAAAGGGAATTCCTGCTGTCTGTGGTTGCTGTTCATGAGAAATTCAGAAAAATGCAATGCCTCCCCATCTGCCCCCCCTCTGGCTTGTGCCTGCTGGGTGTTTGTTCAGGCTGTGAGTATGCAGTCCTCAGTGGGAAAGCCTTCCACCAGTAATTCCCAACCTTGATTCCAACAGGTAAACATGCATAGCAGCCAGGCTGCATTTGTGAGACCAAGAATGGGTAGAGGCATAGCATTGTTGTTTTTCATTACTTCCACCTCGGAGGAAATATTCAGATTGACATGAGTTGTTTGTTTGTCTGTTAGCAGGATTACATCAAGTCATTATTGACAAACTTTTAACCAAAGATAGAGCACCATGGAATATTCCATTACATTTTGGAAGGGATCCAGATCAATATACCGATTTTTGGTCAGTTTTGTTTTTTTTTTTTAAATCTAAAAATCTCTCATCATTGGCGAAATTTCAAAAACTCATACCCTGGTTCACAATTTGAATCGCTTGGTTCTGCATTTACCCCCTGGGGTTCATTCAGATCAGATTACCATTTTTCAAAAAGATGGAGACCCCCCATATATTTAGACGTACTGTGCCAAAGAAATTTCTTCCAAATCGTTAGAGTGTGAATGATCATTGTACCATGATCAGGATCAGTGAACAGAAAACTGAGGATATCTGACAAAGGGGGTATTTGGTGCTTGGAGGAGGTTTGTGCTCTCGTAGTCTTAGTCTTTGTTTTCTCTTAAATCCTAGAAGAGAATTAATGTTGGTGAAGTTGTGCATCACTGCATGAACTTCTTGTTCTTCATCACTCATTGCTCTCATCGTGACATCTGGATCTTTTATCTCTATCTTCCTTGCTGTGATGATCGCTGCTGTCGCTTAATTCAAACCGCTTCTTGCTGCCTCTGAGATATAACGGCTGCTGATTTAACTTCTGTTGTGATATATAATTTGCTGTAGCATGCAGCTTTTTGGGCCGAATCAAAACAGGTTTTATTGACTCTGCAAACATCCCAGTGTGCAGGCATTTGCTGTTGCAGAATGTGAATAGGGGAAGTGAAGGAAAAATCTTTCTCAAGGTGCTGGAGTTCATTTGATTGACAACTTCCACCAGAGTGTAATTTGCTCCTCCTTTTGATTTTCTCAAAGCTTTACATCGGCATTATCGGAGACGTTTTCCCCAACATTGTTTTGGGCCTGTGATGCAAGTCCGCTGGTTCCCTAATCTATGTTCGGTACACAGGGAGTTTGGTATTTGCATGTGAATTGCTTTTCTGTTGCCTCTGATGTCAGCCGTGATAGCATGCTGAATGATTGCCCAATGGGAGGCAAGACACATTTTCCTTTTGCTTTTATGTCTGTCTCCTTTGAGGGAAAAGACAATGGGCGGATCATAGGCCCTGGTGTTGCAGCGTCTCAGTACAAACTTAGGAAGTGTTGGAGAAAATGGTTGTAGGTAAGAATGTGCGATATGTTTTCATTTACGATATATTGTCAAAAACATTCCGACTAGTAATAATATCTCATCCCACGATAGAAACGATGAATTCCCATTGATGACGTAAGTAATTGTGCGATACACACTCGACTTGCACATGTGCAATATTGACGACAATTGTGAAAGGTAGAGCAGATATGTCGGGCAGCAAGGACCTTGTCCTTAAATGAAGCTCCAGCGCCATGCTCTGGAACTAGTTTGGTTTTAAAAAGTGACATGGAGCAGAAATGTACAACAAGCAAGGTTTGCAAACAAATAGTGCCTACAAAGGACAGTTACACTACTAATTTGTTCCACCAACTCAAATACAAGCACAAACCAGAATATGAAGAAAATGTGCAATGATGCAGAAGCACCGTCAACTACATCCAAAGCCTCTGGTAAGAAACTGTCACTCATTACATTTTGTCAGTACAGGTGTACTACATCTACTTAATTGATGTAATTTAGTAGATTTTGTAATAATTTTGGTGATAGATTTATAGTTAAAAAGGTTAGGCTGAATTGCTGTTTAATCATCATAATTTTATTGTTACCATGATTAACACCAGAAATTATCGGGACACATTTAGGTCTATATCGCCCACCCCTTCAAGGTGTGCAAATTCCATAAAACTTACAACCCAGAATCCCCACAATACTCGTGTGATGCTTCTGTACCAAACTCGTCTTCCCCTCGTGTCTCTTTTTTTTCTCCATTTTCTTTACCTCCCTGTCTTCCTCTTACCATCTTACTCGCACCTCCTCCTGTTTCCGAGCCAGCTGTGTAATGCTGCTAATGACGCTGAGAAAGCCTGCTGTCAGCACATCCTCTCAGCTGCCAGGGCACGGTTACATAAGCTGGTTAACAGAGCAGGCCCTCTGCCATGTCAACCCTTCGTCATTACTCCGAGAACAAATTAGATGCCGGAGAGACAAAGGGGGAAAAAGGCAAAAAAAGAGAGGGCAAAGTGTTTTCCTGTTTCTGCTCACACTGCTTCATCTACAATCACTGCGTCCTATAGTATCTTCACTAACACACAACTCCTGATACTTTTCTATATTGCAACTAATCTTGCATCACATATACCCTTTTTAGCAGGCCAGTCTTTGTCTGTTTTATAAGGCATTTAGGAGGGTTGTTCTTCTCAGAGTATCAGGGGTCCTAATTAGAGCCATCAAGAAATTAAGCATAATTAAAGGATTAACATTTTTTTCCCAATAAAAACCAAAGCCCTCCCATCACTTCTTGCCAACGGCATACAAAGAGGCCGCCATGTGTGCACACCAGGCCCTCTGTCATCCCTCAGGATTACTGAAGCTCCGCTCCAGTGTATGCTTCCAAAACCTTTTGCTTCTCTTTCCCCTTAAAACAGCTGATTGGCTTTAACAATCTAAATCCCCCCAGTTGTATTTGCCTCCATCTAATCTTTAATCTCAATCTCAGTAGCAGAACAGCAAGGTCATCAGGGACAGCTTGTAAAGGAATGCGAGTGTATGGCTTGGCAAGGGAGGGATGTGGGCAGGGTGAGTTACAGCCCTCAAATCACAGCACAGCCCAGCAAAAACCAAGTCCACAGGCTTAGTTATTAGACACTGCTAGTCTGCTAATACAGATAAATGAGCTGCTTACATGCAACAAATTGGAGCAGCACCTAAAACAAATGAAGCTTAACAAAAACACAGGCGCTACCAACCAAGGTCTCACAAACACAGTCATTCATCTTTCATGTGTGTACAGTAAAGGCTTTCTCCATATGTTGACTGGTGAGGAGAACAAGTAGCAAATACAATTGTGGTTTTTTGGCCACTTGGGTTGATTGAAGCTGTGGTTTTCAAAAAGGTTTTAAAGTGACCAAAAATGGTAGAAAATATGCTGAACTGGGATTTAAAAAAAGGTTAAAAGTTACAAATTAGAGTGGCCAAAAACAGGCAGAAAAAGTGGTAAAAAGGGGTTCCAAGTGTTAATATTGGCGTAAAAATGGCAGAAATGGAGGGGGGTTGGAGAAATGAAATTTAAAAAGTAAGAAATATAAATAAGCATGAAATATGGTGAAAAGAAGTTAAACGTGACAATAATGGGCCAACATATGCAACATTAGGTACATGGGAAAAGTGGTGGAAAGGTTTATAAGTGCCGAAAATGTGAAAGTGGAAAGAATGTGCTAAAAAGACTTTGACATTTGATGGAGGAGTGGCAAAAATAGGAGCAATGTAGCAAATAAAGGTGCATTAAAAGGAGCAAAAAATGGTTAAGAAAAAGTGTTGAAAATTGGTTACCATAAGACAAGTTTGGTTTAGTTGCAGAAAAAGGGGAAAAATAAGCAAAAATTGGCTCTAACTGTTCAAAAAATATTCTTAGTTTTTTGAAGGCAATCCCCTCCCAGTGTCAAATGACTCCAAATGGGGTCCTGACCTCAAGGTTGAGAACCCCTGGATGAAAGTATTAGAAGGAGCCACATTTTGGCTGTTTGAAGTTTGAGCCCCTCATGATTGTGTCTTTACTTTCGTTGTGTACTATGCAGTCAAGTGAATTCCAACGCTTCACCAAACACACAACGCTTTATTTTGAAATTTGGCTTTGATGTTGATGGCATCCAGGGCTGATTTGAATGAGTGTGTGCAGGGCTTGACATAAATATTTTCTTGTTTGCTTTGTGGTTTTCATGGTTTAGCATTTCCGGTGTGCTTATGCGCATTAAAAATGGCCATGAATATGTATTTTTTTGGGTTGAGTCAGCAAAATGATGAAGATGAAAAGGAGCATGAATGCACCAGCACTTAGTTTTGCTTGTAATATGTAAAAGAAACTAGCGCTGAGGATTTTGTAGCAAATCTGAAGTTGAAGAGAGACAGAAGCCGAGCGTAGGAGCTAATTATTCAGAGATCTATTGCACTAATTGAATATTCCTTTTCTATGTTGTAGTAAACAGCCATTTAGGGCTCTGCCTTTGTCATTGGGCAAATTAAATCTTCTTAATGTTCCTTCTGTTTAGTAATAGAACCTTCTCTGTCACCCCTTCCCCTCTTCTCCTCTCCTCCTGCCTCGGTTGTTTTCACACTCATGTCTCTGTTTGGCACCCACGTGGAGCTCTTACTCCATAGTCAGCTTTAGCTGTCGAGCATACGCCATGAAAGCTATAAGTATTTTTTCCCAAGTCTCTGTACTTAGCTGGTGCTGCTGTCATTGCACTGCTGTAAAGCTCCCTCTGCCTGAACCCAACACGGAACAACACGTGCAATGGATTCTAACCTCTCTACCAAACACAGTAGGGCTGTTTCCTTTGATCGTGCTAAAAATACAGGCAGACATTGTCAAAATTTTAAAAGTTGTATTTTGTATTATTCAGATCCTGGTATAAAAGCCACATCAGGAGTTTGTTGCACCACAGGCAGCCCCAGTGCTGTTGAGACTGCAGTGAGATTCAGCACCAAGGATAGCAGCACTCCTGCCATTCTGCACATACACACTTTTAAAGGTTATCTAAATATTAAAAATCCTAACTGGAGACCTTACATCTGATGGATGTTTTGCTCTTTAGGGAAGTAACAGTTCAGCTCTGTAATACACATGACCTTTATTTACATTAAGTTGACAAGCTTCTACTAATAACTACCATATCTTAATGCTGAGTGCATTTTTTTTATGCTTTCCTATATTTTTCTTTAAAAACAAATATAAGATGTTACACTTACTCCCATATGAATTCCTGTTGTTATCCCAGCTTTGAGACAGTGAACTAAAATAGTATCAGTGTCAGTGAAATAAAATAGTATCAGAAAGAATTAATAAATGCATATGGTTGCATAAAGAAGCTAGTATATGGATTCAAGTAAAAAAAAAAAGAAATTGTGGGAAATCGAATTTCATGTGTAGACGATTTGGTTTGTTCTCACAGTGTTTTTTTTTTTTAAAGCATTCATATACTGTCACAGGGTTTGGGCAACATTTTACCAAAGTTTGAACAACATTTATCCAATAGTTCTTTACTTTGCTTGATGAAATGTTGTCTGAGTTGAAATAAACTAGAATATTTACCTGTACAAGCCAACAGGAACCTCAAAGTAATGCTACACCTGTTGCATGAACATCCCAGACTACAGAAATGAACTGAATAAATAAATAAATAAATAAATAAAATAATAAAGAGCAAATTCCCAATAACCTCTACATGGCTTTAGATCACTGAACACATACTATTTAAAACCACAAATAGGATAGATGTTGGTATTTTCTATAATTGGCACGAATCTACATTTTTTGGGGAACCTTTGCTTTAAAAGTAGCAGTATGTGTTTCTAGTCTGCTTTAGGACTCAAGGGTTTAATAGGAATCTCAAACCTAATCATCAGAGGGTGGACATGGATCATGGATTTCTGGAGATACAGCACTTCTTTAATTTGGTTCAAAGCCTCACTAAAAACATTCTCCCATGACTCTCAGCATTTAATTAATTTTGTCGTTAACGACAGTCCTTGTTATTTGTCTCTTGTGGACTTCAAATGCCTCAGTCCAGTAATGTGATTCCTGTTTAATTATATGGAGCTGTGGAAAAGGAGCATGTTTACATTTATTTGTTCATGAGAATGGAAAGAAAGAAAGATGGTGGAAAAAGATGGCGGCATTGGAAAAACTGTAAAATGGGGTTGAGAGCCTGTTTAAAAAAAAAAAAAAAACCCTTTCCACATCCCAGCATAGCAAGCAGTTACATTTGTGTACCTGTGAGGGGCAGCAGAGAAACAGCTTTGTTGTGGCTTCCTTCTAAAAAACTAAAAAGATGAATCATCCTCGACACTGAAATGCTCATTGTCATTTTATATCTGTGGTCTCCTCTTTCCCTGAATTTGGCAAACAAACCAACAAAAGGCCATCGTGATCCAGAAGCTCTGAAAATGGGTGCAGCCATACGTCTCCTTGGAAAGAAAGAACAAGAAATACACGAGAGAGAGAGCCAGCCTCCTCAACCTCAACATGTTCAGTCATCTCCTCCTTTAATAGCCTCCGTTGAACTAGCAGGTGATCTGCGCTGACAGTGTGAGGGCACAGCCTGGAGCAAAGTTTAATTGCTGTAGACTTGCTATAGAGTGAGGAACCACTCAGTGGTTGAGTTGTTGAGGGAGGGGTGGAAAGGCCAGAATGCCTGGTAGGACATACAGGGGACGGATGATGCAACAACAAGGGTTTTCCATCTCCCTGTGGGCTGTTTGAGCTGCCTTCAAGGGCGTTGTAGAGTTTTGGGTCTCACAGTTTCTTACATGTGATTCACGAACTCCAACTTTGGTCACAGATGGTCTAAAAAAATGTCACCAAACACACCAGCTAGAAGAAAAACACACATGCAACTGCACAGTGAAAACACAGATCTGAATGCAGAGTAATGGTCGTGTGTTTGACATTTGGCTGAAATGTCTGTGATGCTGACAGAGTCACTGCCAAGGAGGAGGAGGAGTGATGGCCCGAAGGGAGGACTCAGTGCTAACAGTGACTCATCAGCACTGGTGCACACACACACACACACACACACACACACACGCACACACACACACACACACACACACACACACACACACACACACACACACACACACACACACACACACACTAAGAGGCGGGTGACGGAGAATGCTCAAAGTTGGCACAAGGGGCTCTTTCTGTTCTCTCATCCTTTCTGAGCTGAGCCCAGCTCATCTAACTGACTGTGCATCTTTCTCTGCCGGGCACAGTGTTAAGAGAGCTCAAGTAAAAGCCTTTACAAAACCAAACTGTACACAAATTTACTTTGTATATAAATGCAGGACCTGATGATAGCTGTGAAAAGAACACTTGGCATGGCCAAATATAAGAACCAATGCTACTTTCAAGCTTTAAAGTAATGCAAGTTATCCTGCTATCAAGAAGTATGTGGTTTCAACCACTCAATCAATTGATCAATTAATCAATATAAACCTCTTGTCATGCAAATACATTTAGCAGTGTGGCACAAGAAAAGCAAAGTTCTCCAAAAAAATTCTAAATTCCAAAAGTTTGATTCAATACATGAAAAAAGATATAATCTACACAATAATGTGAGTGGGAGGGGTTGTTTTTGTGTTGCCCTGAAATGGACTGGCACCCTTTACAGTTTGTACCCCTGCCTAACGCCCAATGGAGCTGGAGAAAGGCACTAGCAGACCTCCGCGACCCTGAAAAAAGGAGCAATCGGGTCACAAAATGGATAATCTATAATGTTATAAACATAAAAAAGATAAGATAATTTAAATCTGTTTTTGATATTTTGGTGGTTTATTACATCACGAACCACCACTGTTGGCCCCGCCCCCCTTTAAAAACTAGCACCTATCGACTTTGCAATCTGTGGCAAGTAGGTTGGATTGATGGAATTGTTAATAGAGAGTTATAGTGAGTATTGAGTAGGTAGTTAGAATAGCATAGATTGTTCTTTTGATATTTTATAGTATAGACTGGGTGTGTCTTAACTGCTCCATGAGACTCACCCACAATCAAACCTGGACACATGTCATCCAAAACCTAATGGTAAAGTTACTCTTTAAGGACTAAGAAAGTTAGGTTACCTAACTAAATGCTTTGCTTCAGCTGTAGAGCTGCAGTTGGTGTACGACTGTTGGAATAAGTGCATATGATTATGTAACAAACGCTTGTCAGGTACTCATAAATAGCTGGACAAGTAAAGTCCATATTTCTTAAATAAAGAATGCAGGCTGGAAGGTTGTGGGTTGGTCAAAAGCTTGAAGGAGTTTGTGCCTTATTCCATCTGCAAGGAATTTAAAATATCTCTCGGATTCACTTGGATTACAGTAACTGTTTTATCCCACATTGCAAAAACCTGTGATCTGGTGTAAATTTGTGTGTTCCTGTGACTATTTGCTCTCCATGCAAACTGGATAGGCCTCCATAGGTATGAAAGATGTGTACATGTGCACGTGTGTTTAAAAAACTACAACCAATGCTGCGGCCAAGTCTGAATCAAATCTGCATGTATACATTTATACTTGAAGAGGTCTGGCATAAATAACTTGGCACCTACTTATAGTTAATTAATTCTACAAAAATCTTAGTAGTTATGGATGTTTCATAATATGTGATAAACTGTACCTTCTGACTTTTTATCTCCAGACGCCTTAATCTATTCTGTAGTAAGCTACTGCCAAACAAGTGAAGAAACACTGCGCCTACTTGTTTTCTTGCTTAGTTAATTAGGCGTTCTCGCCTCAAATAGCTTCCAACAGTCTTGTCTTGTTGCAGACTTCTTTTGGTCATCTCTATTTTAGTAACAGAGAAAACACAACCATCCTCCAAAGTCATTAAATCATAAAAAACTCTATGGATATTGGCAATGTCCTGCACCATCTCTGTCAGTTTTAGGCTTGTGCGATCAGTTGGGTGATAGATGCCAACAGGTTCAGCAGCAGGGAATGTTGGATCGCAGCATGTCAATATTTGATCGGCCTTAATTAGAGTGTAACAGTTAATTTACATACATAATCCTTAGAGACAGCAGGATGTATCACTGCTAAATGCTAGTAGCTATTTTTGTGTTTGAGGGGGTGCCTGTTTGGTATTTAATGTGTTTAAAAAACAAGAAAGCATAGATAAAGATCAGTTATTAACTCAATGGACAACATGTTCTCTACCAACAGCTTATCAAAGAATGGCTGTAATACAAGATTTTTGACCAAAAAATGATAATATTTTATAGTCTTTTCAAGTTAACTCAGGTGTAGTAGGACTTGACAGTGATCAAAATGTGTTTTGGAATGAGGGGGAAAAGTTATACAGTGGCTGTGTTTGAAATAGCACACTCCATACTATACACTAAAAACTCAATACGTATATATACAGTCTACTATATACTATAAGTATGATTAGGATAATGTCCGATGATGACCGTTCCCACTGAAGGATACTTCCAAGTTTCCCAAGATGCCTTTTGAACCCACAACGACAAAAATCTGAAGCACACTAAGGTGAATTGTCTCTGTTGATTTGCCACCTTTGAAAGTTCTGAAATTATTTTAAGTGAGAAAGTGACCAATTAGAATAAAAACATGTGCTCATTTGATCCATAAAACTCGCGGAAACACATTTCATGCCGACATTTTGGTGATTTTCAGAGATCCGCCATTGTACTACTGACAAAACTTCTGGCTAACTTCAAAACAAGAGCCCTATTATAAACTAATGGAAGACAAGAAGAGATGCTTTTGTTTTGAAAAGGGGATGATTTACTTTTAGCTTGAAGCTGGTCCTAGGAAGATTTTACATTCCGCCCGCAATGCATCATGGGGCGGTTGAGCCCAGTGGGCACACTCATCATAGAGTGCAACAAGTGGGTGAGCCAGACCAGCTGGGAGTGAGTGACGTGAAGTGTCCATGTAGGAGGCCTGTCTGGTATGAGCCCGGCCCATCCGCATGGCGGGCCACTGGAGAAAGTAGATGGCGCACGCGGCACTGCGGAGCAGCATAGCCGGAGACCCGACACGAGACACCCCCTGACGCCAGCACAGCCCGGAGGACAGCGGGCCCCAAGCCACCAGCCCCACCCCGCCCAAGGCGGCACGGTGCCACACTGAACCGCGGCCAGTCCCCGGGCAGACGGCGGGGGAGCGTGCCCCGAGACGACGAACCCAAAGACCCACCCCCAGGACACCCCCGCCCAGACACGGCACCCACGGGGCTTTGATTTATCTCCGCTAAATTAAGAAGTGTAGGACAGTCCTCTGCTGCTGCCGTCTCTCTGTAGTGGGGGAGGGGCTGCTGCCTCGAAATTACAGACAGTGAGGGCCAGTTGTTGCTTTTTTTTAAAAAGTTTTTTTTTATTGACACGTACACTCCATACAACTATTTCAATATAAACAATTCACACATTTACCCGTTTATATGAAACATATAAATTATTTACAGTCATAAACAATTTACAGAAAACAATTTAAAGAAAAAATACTTGAAGCACTTATACATTAATCAACAGGTTAATCATTAATCAACAGATTTAAGGATTCAAAAATTTCCACTGCCCTTTTGTCTCATACACCATGTATTTTAGTCTATTTTCTGGTGCAATTTTTGTGGCTTTAGAATCCAATTACATTTATGTATATAATATCTTCCCTACAATATAAACAAATTAAAAATATAACTATTTTTTATAGTTTCTGTTTCCACTGTATCCAGAATAATAATAATATTTCTCAACGAGAACTGGTGATTGATTTGTCACATGACTGTTCCAGGGTTTGAGTTTGTTTTATTTTGTTTAACATCTACCTGGGCTGTAGCTCTTTGTTTTTTAGACTCCTGCCAACTTGTTTGTCGTGTTATTTCAGCAAGTTTCAGTTTTACAGTTATAGTTGGAAACCTTTGTAATTGAATACCCTAGTTACAGTACAGCAACCAAATTAAACTGTATCAACTAAGTGATTTAATAAAAATGGCCTGTTTAAAGGCTTTTTCAAATGAAAAAATTCTCCTGGAAATCTGTGACATGTTGACCTTCACAACTCAAAGAATCAGAATCGAGAATTATTTAGAACTGGAATCAAAATTGAGAATCCGAATCCGAATATTTCAAATCCAAACGATGCCCAACCCTACTGGGCATACTTAAAAAACGTTCCTTATATAGTATACATCCAAGTAGTTCTGGCATACTCTCTAATGTGAACGCAATACTAATTTTGACGTCAAGTTCTTTAGTATGCAATTTCGAACACAGCCAAAATTAGAGTTTTCTTGCTCGATGACTGTTATTGCCTTCGTTCAGAAAAGTGATGCTTGTTTGTATAAAACAATTTTATTACTAAAATGTTAACAGCACATTTTAACTCTTTTGACCCATTTCTCTGGAAGCAGTGCCTGTAGCAGCTCCTCAAAACACGAGTGTGTGTAATAGGGCAGTTTTGGAGGAGCTCTCCCCCAGCTGCCATGCCAATCGAGGCACAGACATGAGCCCCAGCCAGATGGAGGGAAGATACCGCAAATTAATTCCTTGCATTCGTCTTCATTAGGCTCTCGGCTCTGGGGCTCTGTGAATAGAAAAGGAAGGATCGGATGGGAAGCAAGAATGAAAAGTAGGGCAGGAGGAGAGGCCTACCCCCCCCCCCCCAACACCCTCCACGCCCAGAGGACACTGTTCTGATGAGGTGAGTGCTGGCTCTCAAAAACTGTGCGGGCTCTGGTTTGTGGAGGTTGGGGTTAGAAGAAAGCTTGAGCATCAATAAGTCTAATCAAAAACACCTCAACAGCTTCAGAGAGATGCCGCCTACCCAACCCGCCAAAGCCGTCCTTCCTTTTTCTTTTCCCTGCCTTCTTTGACCTTCAACAACAGCCACTTTCAGCCACTTTTAATTATTTGCTATTGCTGGCAGCTTCCCTTATAGCGAAAGCCCAAGTGGTTCAAAGCAGTGAGCAGTGTTGACTCCTCAATGTGTGTGATTGAGCAGGTACACAGACAGTGCTCATTGACAGTCACACGTCCTAGTGCACCTCCATCCCAGCCTTATTTGTCTCACTGACAGTCTCAACGATGCAGCGTCTGCAATTACCAGACAACACAGAAAGCAAAAAAAAGATCCATCACTTCCACAACCCAAACTTAATGAGCTGGTGTTTCTGTAACAATCCCTTAGAAATTTCACCCACAGAACAGTAGCACTCTGTCTTTCTGCCACATATTGGGACATGATACATCTTTTAGCCCATAGCGCCCTTAAAGGGGCAGTATTATGAAAAATTCACTTTATAATAATAATGGATCAATTTTATATAGAGCTTTCTCATAGACACTCAAAGTCGCTTTACAGAATTTAGGCATTATTCTTTCACTCCACACTTAGAGGTGGTAAACTACGACTGTAGCCACAGCTGCCCTGGGGCAGACTGACGGAAGCGAGGCTGCCAAAGTGCGCCATCGGCCCCTCCGACCACCACCAACATTCGCTCACACACCACATTCATACTGGGCAATGACAGGCTGGTATGGCCACAAATAGTGGCCTTTATAATAGTTTTGCTCCAGTGATATAAATCATTTTAGTCTCATTCAGAGGGCCAAATCTGAAAAAGTTCTGTTTCCTCCCTATTCCACATTTTGTAAAAAGTCAGCTCCAAACGGGGGAGTTGGATTTTTCTCGCATTGTGACATCAGATCGCGGAAACTCCTCCTCCTCCTGACATTCCTGGCTCCTCAAAAAACTTAATATCAATTCTCAAATCCTGCCCTATGCTCCTTTAAATATCCATGTGAGTTTGTGGATAGCAAAAGACAATCACTATGATGATCAGCTGTGGTGTGTAGTCTGGTTCAATAGACACGCCCACTCATACATATGCATGAAGGCTCCAAAACAGCCTGTTTTTAGAAGCGTTGAAAGTGACTTTTTAGAGGGCTAAAACTCTGGAAAACGGGCGAGTTGGGGAAAATAAACCTCATACTGGTACTATGTTGTTAGGGATCTTAGAACAAATGGAGATGAGTGAAAAATAGCATAATACTGGACCTTTAAACCGGAGAAATAAACGAAGAGCCACCCAGTGTTTCAACGCATAATGATAAAATGTATCATTTTTAGGTGTTGCATTAAACAGGTTTGTATTTTATTTCTTCTTCAACGTATGGGGTCGGGGAACAGGATTTGTCAATGGTGATAAGCTTCCTGAGCGGGCGGCACGACGGCAACATGAGAGAGGATTTTGGATTAGATGAGCTCAGAGGCAGGCAAGGGTGCAAAGGTGGGAGATAGGCCCGGGAGGAGGGACGAGCGCCGTTTGATGTTTCATTCATTATTCGCGCCACGTTACCTGGATTATGCGCTGAGCAACTCGCGAGGAGTTACTTGGGCCTGTCACAAGCCTATCTGGAGGAGCTTTTACTTCCCAGTCTGTCGGTTTCTGTCTGTACAGCTGTTCTTTTTCTTCCCCTGTCATCCTCACCCTTCTCACCTATCCTGTGACATCCTATTGCAGGCGCAAATCCCTGTTTCTCTTTCTTCCCACCCATCCATCCATCCTCAATTCTGCCTTTCTCAATCCGGCGCCCTTTTCCTCAGCAAGACTTTTCTCTGTTCTGCGATGACGTTAAGCAGCTTACCCCATGTCATGTTGCAGGCTTACAGAATGCTGGACGTAGTTTTACCACCAATCTGTGTATGCAGGTAGTTTTTTAATCGGTGCTCCTCCTCCTGATGCTGCTGTTCACATTCAGACAGACATTTTTAAATAGTCAGCTAGTCCAATCTAAATGCATTCAGTGAATTCATTGTGTAGCCTGAATTCATTGTGTAGCCTGATTTCTTGCCTAAGACCTTTTAGCTTAGGAGCATCATTTTTATTCTCTCCAACAATGTGAATTTCTAACTTGATTGAAATTATTATTTTTGACAAGAACCAGAAATCACTCTTGATGTTTGTAAGCAGGGGGATTTATTTTCTGATGAAACTCATTCAGCTGAACATTCTTTTCTGAGGCGTTCCCATCAGAATGTCTATTGTTTACCTGAATGAAACTGCTCTGTTAGTAATGCCAGACAGAATAAGAATACTCATTGTCTTTTAAAGGCAGTTGTTGGAAATGAAGCATTATAACAGTAGAATTGCAAAATCAAGTAACCTGCTGGAGAGAAAAATAGATATTTGGGATTTTGATTAATAATACACCAAACTTACTTTTTATTTCAGAGAAAGTAATAAAAAAAACAATGAAAAATCTGCAATATATCAATCTTAGATCAAGGGTGACAGCAAATATCAGTCAGTCTCTGACAAAACCACATTTAATGATCATAATAATAAGAGCACTTCTTTTAAGTTTTAATTACAAATGTATAACTTTTATTTATTTGTTCTAACATTTATGCATCACAACATTACCAATAGGAATGAATTAATCCAGAATTCAGCCAGCAGTTTTGCCCAATCACACCTATTATTTAAATTCTATTTCATCAGAAATTAATTTGCAGTCGTAATCATCAAGAGACATGAAGCCAAACAACCTTTACAACAAGTACTTGCTGTTATTTAAAGCTTTTTGAAAAGCCTTGCAGTCTGGGAGGGTGGATTGTATGTGAAATATTTATGCCTTATCAATTGTTACAGTATGACTACCAAATGTAGGACTTTACAAAAGGTTGTCAGTGAGATAAGTAGGAAATTGTATTTTTTTAGCAGTTCATATAAAGTACATTTTCAAGTTAAAGTTAGCTTGTGTGTGCAAAAAAGAATAGTCACAAAATGGACAGAATCAGAATCAGTCTAAACATGAAAACTCGTACAATGCAGCACTTCCTAAATTTTCCAAGTTATAGTAGAACCAAAAGCAAACAAAAAAGACAAACAGAACAACAAATGTAGTGTGTAATTACCATAAAGTCCAAGGATAAGTCACACAAAAACAAACAATCCCACCCACCCTCCCAACCCAGGGGTGCGCTGCCCAGTAGCTGTCCACGTCAAGACAATACACATAAGCATTTTTTTTTCTTTCTAAGAAGGTGATCATTGGTCTCCAGATCTCCTCATATTCGTCCAACCTGTCTACTAGAACATATCTGATTTTCTCCAAGTGGAGGGTATCTGTTAGGCTACTTACCCATTGGCTGAAGGATGGAAGTTCCACTCCCTTCCAACACTGCAGAATTTAGCACAGAGAAGAGCATATGAAAGTAATCGATACTGAGCATTTGAGAAGTTTTCCGAGGCCCCCGAGACACCAAGAAGGATCAGGTCTCAATTGCAACTTCAAGGTCCTTGTCAAAAAAGCAAAAATCTCCAACCAGAACCCCTGTATCTTTGGACACAAGACAAAACTATGCAGCAAGTTGGCGTCAGCACATTTGCATTTATCACAGATGGGTGACAGATCCTGATAGATTTTACTCAGTTTCTCCTTTGTGTAATGCAACCTGTGAATAATTTTCAACTGTATTAAATGGTGTCGCATTAAGAGAACATTGGCTAACAAATCGCAGTGACCTCTTCCAGATCTCCCTCGGTATCTCCAACCCAAGCTCCTCCTCCCACTTCTTTTTAATTGGTTCCATACACATTTGGTCATGAACTTGTAGTAGTTCATATAAAAATAAGATGGGGTGTTTATCTAATATACTCCTACTAAAACAAGGTCTAATTTATCTGGCTCAGCATTTTCGAAATTGTGGAGATGCGTTTTGACAAAATGTCGGACCTGAAGAAACTTAAAAAATTCAGCCTTTGGAATTTTGAAAAGTTCCTGGAGTTGCTGAAACGACAAAAAAAGTGCCCCAAAATGGTGACTTTATGCAACTTTTTAGACTGCCTAACCTAAGGCTGGGAGGATTCAATTGACTTCAATTCAAATCATCTCATGGCACTTTGTTTTATTTAAAAAAAAAACTCAAGACATCCACATCCACAAGCATCAGTGACGATGTCGATCATGTTCATTCTCAGCTGTGTGCCAATGCCTTACTGTGGTACGGTAGACATCATTATTGAATAGGAAAACATTTCAATAATAAAAAGCACTAATTTAATTCGAGATACATTCAGCTTACAATGTTTAGAAACTATTAAAGAGTAACTAAACAATTTTTTTTGTGATGAAAACAAATGCATTTGGGTATGAAGTGTGTTATTTATTGATTCTAGTCCAACTCCTAACATTTTAGTTGACTCCTATAAAAGCGATCCCCTGTGGACTCTGTAATCTTTGGCGAGTAGGTTGGATTGAGATAATTGTGAATAGAGGTATAGTGAGTGTTGAGTAGGTAGTTAGCTTAGCATACATTGTTCTTTGGAGATTTTGTAGTATAGACTGGGTGTGTCTTAACTGATCCTTCAGCCCCACCCATAATCAGCCCATTTTCTTTTTTTTTTTTTGTTTTTTCAGCCTCGACACAGGACAGCCAAAACTTTTAGTTTAGTTACTTATTAGATACAAACCATTTTTTTGGGTTGTTTCAAACCAAATTTCCATCTGTGATACATCATGTATATGTAACAGTAAGACTGATGTAACAGCATGTGACCAACCCGTTCTAACTGCATTTCTCATTTTGCTTCATATTTCATTCCACTCTTTCTTTCTCTCACATTTTCTCCCTCATTCCCTCGACTGTCCTCCTCTAGCATACATTACAGTCAGGCCGTGAGGGGAGATGTATAGTTTCTGCTTGTGCATTTTTAATTGAATCTGATCTTGGGAGAATTTCCAGCTCTTTCACAGTAAATTCCTCATGTCATTGCCTTTGGTGCTGACCTCAAAACCCTTTTTTATCCCCTGTGTGTCACGGAGCTGCTGCTGCTGCTAAAACGCCCACTTACATACCTACAAAGGCAGCTGCTGCACCTCACTCCTGAGCTTTCTCTGGAATTACTAACTATGTCCTCTCATTTCTGTCAAATTCAGTGTTTTTCTGTCTTACTTCCTCTCAATGACTGTCTCTCCCAATCCCTCTTGTTCTCTGATTTCTACTTTCATCCCGTCTCTTCCTTCTCTTCCCTGTTTTCATAATCTTTCATTTACATTCATTTGAAGTTAGTCTGTGTCACCGTATTGTTTGAAGTTGACATTAGTGCCGCCGCTGCCCATCAGTCTTACTCTTCAGCAGATTTTCCCTTCGAGGCAGGAGGCGAAGGTCTCCATCTTTGAACTGTGGCATGTTTCATTACTTCTACTTCTTCATTTTCCCAGCTTGCCTGCTCCGACCTCTTGACTTCTCCTTGTTTTCTTGTGTCTCGCCTCTTAATTTACAGTCTCTTTTTCAGGATTTTTATCTTTGCATCTTTCACATGTATTTCCTTTCAAGCTTGTGATCTATTTTTTCCTCTCCTTTCTTCACTGAGTAAGAATTGGAAGGTGAAGGCTTTGAATACAGGCTGCAGTCCTTCCATTCTCGCCTTAAGGGAAAAGCCCAATCACAACAAAACGGCTCTGACATACAGAAAGTAAGAACGAGGCACGTCTTGATGGTCATACAGTGAACACTTGAATTGGTGAGAAGAGTTGCCCTCCAAGTAAAGGACACAAGCTCGAGGGTGGAAATGAATGGTTTTCGAAAAGGAAGCACCGCCGGGAAGATGGTTAGTTATCAGAAAAATGGTGGAAGAGACATGGGTCACAGAAAGCTCTCACAGCTCATTATTTCCCGTCTAAAGCTGATAGTTAGAAATCCAGAGAGACAGTACAGCTAACATAGACACCAACAGCACACTGACTAATGCACACAAAACATAGAACCATCCTTGAATGAAAAACAAGCCCACATCCTGCTCTGCCTCTCTTTTCTATCAAATACTCCAAAAAACAAAGCAGGACTTTGAAAAGTGACATTATTAAGGGGGTAATTTTTTTGCAATTAACTGTGCCTTCTCTGCCGGCGAAACAGCAGGCAGATGTTTCATTAGCGTTGATGACAAAATCTGCAAACAGACGCTGAGGGTCAGTAGTCTGGGGAGAAATACTTTATGATGATGTAACACAGCACACTGTGCACACATCTTTGTCTCTTTATGTTAAATATATTCTGTATTTACATGTGCATACTCTTGGTAGGTTTTGTAACCTGCATGTTTATCATTTGTGTTGTTAGCATGAACTGTTATACTGCTTATAGTATAAGTGCCAACATTATTTAGAATCTAAATACGTAGCGTAAGACCACGTTTACATGAGTTCTGATTGGATTTCATCCCATGTGACGAAATTATAGTTTAGTATAGGCTTTTTTTTAGTAGTCGATATAGATATACTGTATGTTGATATATAGTTTTTAACATGTATTTTTTTATTTGTCATAGTCGAGTTGTTATCACTTAATTATTTAGTCAATTAAAAAACTATGATGAAAATGTTTAGTCTACAAAATGAACAATGCTAAGCAAGTATAGATAGTGTATATGAAAATATGGAAAATGAAAAGTAATGTACGGAAATATGTTAATGTTTTCAAGACTGTTCTTTTTTCGAAAACATAAAGTAGTGAATATGTTTGCGTGCTACGTAACAGTGGGCTACGTGTCACAGTAACCCTCTGCTGCTTCGACGAACAGGTAATGTCCACACGCAGTTGATGAGTAAGCTATTCAAAATGTCTTGTAGATCATTAGGAAGTCATAGGCATTATTTGTCAAAATCAAGATCTGCAATGCAAATGCTGCATTTAAAATTTTGACCAGTATTGGTGGTAATGCAAGAAAATGCTGGAGGCCAACTGCTTTTTAACACAAGATGTAGTAAAAGAATTTGGACATTGCGGGAAAATGTAGGTGCAATTTTGCATGCATTTTTTTACAGCGTATGAATGCGCATTGTGTTCTGCGTCCTGATCGGGTAAGGTAGAACTCATGCATTATGTTCTGCGTCCTGATTGGCTAATGGTCAGGTCGTCAACACGGTTCTCTCTGTAGTTTTCATCTTTGAAAGGCACTGAGCTAGGATAGCATTAGCCGCTAATCACACCGGCTTTTTTTTACTTGTGGTTTATGTTCATGAGAGGCAAAAAAGGAGTGTAGCTCCTCGCTTCAGCAGGCAGTGAAACTCACCGAGTTGGATGTGTTGCTGGTGGGCGGTGCTTCGCTTCAAACGCGCATATGAAGCGACTGGGGACATTTTTTAATCCTGCGCACTCTGAAGTGCTGTATGTTTGCAAGTTTTCACCCCGACAAAAGCCACAATGTCGACGTCTGTCTGAGAAAAGTGTATAAAGTGTGTGGGGAAGGGTTTTAAAACATGTATAATAATTGTAAAAAATAAAGCTTACTTCACGGATTTCGCCTATTGCAGGTTATTTTTAGAACGTAACCCCCACAATAAAAGAGGGACTACTGTATCTCTCTCTTCTTTGTTTTACATGTTTTTAGCACAGTGTACTTCTTTTATATCTTCGTTTTCAAATGGTAGTTGACATCAAGCGTTTTGATGCATTACTGCCACCACCAAATTTGAAATGCAGCATTTGCATCACATCGGCAGTGACTTATTGAGTCAGATATATCAGAATACCAGAATAATTCACACTTTTTTGTCAATGTCTTAATATATTGTAAACTTATTTTCTTTTTAAATTTGGTTTGATTTGATTTATTTATTTATTTTTTTAAGTATTTGTAAGATTTAAAATAAAAAATATTTTTTTATGCCTCTATTAATGGTCTGTTATTGGTATGAGAGTGAGGGCCCAGAAGGCAACAATCTGCTGCCAGTTACATTTTTACCTCCGAGCTCAAGTTTCAGTACAGAGTCCAGCATCATAAGTAAATATACAATATCAAGCTGTGTGTGTCCTGAGGGCTGAGCTTTACAAAAGCCTGTAATTAAGGAGTCTAAAGATCAGCTCTGCATTACACTAAGGTTTTTATGCAATGGTACTGTAAATCATTTCCCCAGCACCATAATGAATGTAATTTTTTCTAATAACAGTTTAGACATTAGACCTTAAACTATAGCTCACTTGTGTCAACAAAGAGAATAAGTGCAACTATTTTTCTAAAGCAAAACAAGACAGAAAAGAACATGTTTACACAAACTTGACACATTTTCCCACTGAAATGTGATCAAGTGCTCCCACACTCAGTTTTTTCCATCCTACACACATCATTCAGATCAGCATGCAGTAGAAGTATTTCCAATCAGGAGGATTTGCACTCCACAAACATTTTTATAAAGAGCTTGAGAAAGCAGATAAAAAAGTGTTGGCTATCCTCCTGCATCTCCAAGCCTGAGCTTTTTGGAAAGGAAGGAGGTATTAAAGAGAAAAGAGGGAGCTGTTGAAAGAGGATAAAACCCTCAAAGAAAAGCACAGAGACAATCAGGAAAGATAAGAAAAAGGTGCACTAAGGTGCAAGAGAATGAACAAATGAAGTGGCATCACAAAAGAGAAAAATCACCGTAAAACTCAAGTCGTCATTACTGTATCTGCTTTCGCTGTCTTCCTTCATTCTCTGGTTTTTAATTTTATTCCTCACAGTTTGTCAGCTTTATTATCCTAATGTAGCCCAAATGTATTTGTGTTCAAGTAATGTGACTGGGATCAAGTGACTTCCCCCGTGTTTGATTTTCTTTTATGAGTCCTCGAGCCAATGTAGCATAAAGAAACACAATTTAGGACTGACTCTTCAACGCAAAGACCTACAAAGAACAGATTAGGGGTGAGTGACGGATGAATCAAATGAGTGGCTGCTACGGGAAGAGATAAACAATAAAAATGGATCTCTTTGAAAGATATGATTCATTTATCCACTTTGCTGCGTTTCTTTATGCATCACTCCTGGATTTGCTTGCACCGGCTTTTGAACTTTTAAATCATACTTGAGTGAAGATTGTACAACGTTCCCAATTTGGTTTCTTTATCCAGTCATTTTTGATAATTATCTGCAACCCTGTAAGTACTTTCTCCAGTTTCTCTTCTTGGGTCAGGAGACATCATGCACTGCCAAGCATATCATCCAACCTGACCCTGGATATCGATCCCAGAGGATTGGTGCTTTCATGCCACACATTGCCAAGCCTTCTGTCCCTAATTCAGCTTCTACAACACTTTGGTGCATTTGTTGATCATTTTGCCACCAAGTTAGAATGTCTTTGCAAATGCCATAGAAAGCATACTGTATATCCCCCCAGCTTAAGCACTTCTTTAGAGTCTTACTGTTGAACAAGACTCTTTGTTTTTATCCATATGGACAACAAACCCTTCTAACTGGAAGATGACGAACTTTGAAAGTTAATATGTACTTTAGCACAAAATTGGACACACATACAGTTACTTAAACTGACACATCATGGACTGCAATCCATTTTATAGTAGCTCCCATGAAGCATTCAAGGTTTAGAGTTTAATCCAAACCTGTGATGTCTTTTTACCATTGCAGGTTCTGATTCCTCATCCTTAGACAGCAGCCTTTGATGATCACGCGATACAGCACTACTTCTCCTTTCATTTCCATTCATCTGCTCTTTATATTCCCACACCTTTTTCTTCTCACTTTTTTACCCTTCCCTATACTCTCTTGTCCTCTGCTTCACTCAGATGTTCAATCCAGTTTCCTAAGCTACAGTATACAGTTGATCTATGGCTGTCCCACATTGTAAGGCAAGAGAAATCGAAAGTCCTTCTTTTTTTTTGTTCAATTCTCCTTCAGTTTTTTTTTCTTCTTCATTTCTGACTGTGGGGTTAGACTGTAGGCTGCATCAAAGACAATGACACTTTGGTAAGATTGAACTTTTTTTTTTGTTTGTCTTTTTTTTGTGACCTTCTTTGAACCTCTTAGAGTCTGGGAACTAAATCTCTTCATGTTTCAGATGTTTTGTTTATCTAAAGTAAATTTAAAAAGCACCTTGTATCCCCCAGTGAGATGTTCTGGGTCAGAGGATAATGTCTTTTTCTTCCTAATTATCTTTTTCGAAGAAATCTTTTAGACTTCAGGCAGAGATTAGGACATTTTTCCATTCAGTTTCATCTTCTTCATGATGAATGCCTTAATCAACGGGTGAGAAATGCAGGCCAAAGTGCAACTGCTTCCTTTGCACCCTAATGGCTGTCATTTGTCCTTGCCATATTGGGTGGCCATTGAATAACTTCATTCAGAGATGAGGAGGGGCAATTTGTGGCGCATTTTAACCAAAATCTTTCACACAACTGTGGGTAAAACTCACCTGAGGAAATGGAGAAATAAATGACATGAAACTTGAAAAGAACATACAAATAACACACACAAAAAGTCTAATATGAGGCCAGCCTCTATTTAGATTGAATTAGGATTAAATAATTTCATGTGTACGTCCCTCACTTTAAGCGCTGGTGACTCCACATCATGTGAGATTTTGCACCTATTTTTTTTTGCTGAATTTGCTACACAGTAGGACCACAGTGAAATACGTTTGAGTGAGAATTGACATTCCATCTCTTTGCCCATTCGTTTACGGTGAAAAATTGCATGGAAACGCATGATATTGTCCTTAAACATGCAGGTGAGGGTATAATCCCTGTTATATCGTCAAAAACAGAACTCTGTCTGTTTTCCGCCCCAACAAATTCTCTCTCAACAACAATTGAGTATTTGGGTGCGTTAAGTTTGCATAAAAGGCCAGTTTCTGAAAGTAGATAACATGTTATTGATCAAACTTTTCCAGTTCACCCTTTAGTGTTACTTTAGTTGCAGTTAGCACTGCTGTCACAGTTTGATGACACAACTGAACACATATTCAGTCTCGCACTTTAATTTAATTCAGTATGAATGAGTCATTGAATGATTTGATGTCTTACGGAGGTTTATTTTTCTCATCAATATCATCAATCGACAGCCTTAAAGCAGCAACTTTGACAACAGTTTGTTCAAGTTTATAAAATATTTCCCACAAAAAAAAAGATAATTTGTATAATCCACCTTTCTTGTGCTCCTTAATTCTGGTGGAAACAAGTTTCTTTTGTTCATATTTCCTGAACACAAGCTAAGCTAACTGCTTTCTACTTTCTAGCTCAAATACACCATCCTTGAAAGAATGCAGGTTTGGGGTCAATTACATTTTTTTAGTTACAATTACATTTTCCATTACCCATGTTCAATTAAAATTCAACTACGATTACAGTGACTAGCAATTTTTCTAATTACAATTATTTTTCATCCTCTGTAAGGCAATTACAATTACGTTCTCAATTACTAAAGTTTAATTACAATTAATCACAATGACCTAACTTTGAAATAAATAACATAATAAAAGTTAACCCTCCTCTTGTGTTCGCTTTCTGTTAGTTGTAACGTGGTTTCCCAGTTGTGTTTTAACTTATAATTGACAATTTTAATGGAATTTTCATGGCAATTACAATTACAAAGTCAATTATCTAAACTCAGTTACAATTTCATAATGATTACAACAGCAACAGATTTTTCAAATTACAATTATAATTATGCCATAATTGTAATTAATGATCAATTACGCAGTTACAATTATAATTGACTCCAACCCTGAAAGAATGCATACATCATTGTGTCATTTTGAGGCATAATAAATGACGGAAACATTTAGATTGTCATATTATCCTAAAAAACATTTCCACAGTCGAGTTTTTACAGCATTTTGCACCATCAGCAAGTGGCCAAAATGATCTTATTTTCTTTCATTCATGTAAAAAGATGGTTCAGATATTAAGAGTTTGACCTATCGCAGTTTGTGGGGAGGGTTTAGATATTGTTTTCAGTTGGTTTGGTAGCGTTTAGAGTGAAACCAGTGTTCCCTCAGACAGTCATGCCCGTGTGTCTGAAATCTCTCACTCTTGGTTTCATCCACTTTGCTGTTCTTTTTGCTGCAGATAATGGGGTCCAAATGCAATCTATTTTTGTGGCGTAGAAGGTCAGCAGGAGCATTTGCACAGGTACACACACACATTCACACACACACCCAGTGTAGCCCCTCTGAGATCGATATTCACATGTGCAGTGTGGTCAGCTCATGGTCTTGAAAACAGCATCCAGAGTGTGATAAATGCAGGCAGATAATCATGGGCTCCTTGACTCTGGTGGAAGTCTTACATTTAATGTCAATGACATGCCAAGTGGAGCTGTCTGCTCTAAACGCTGTCAATCAATATTCGTGGCAGCTTCTGTTATGGCTGCTGTTGAATAACAGTCAGCTGACCCCACCTATCTGGTTGACCTTCACTGGTTCTGACAACCATACACTAGACTGGGGAGTGCATGTATGTGCACGCACACACACACACATGCACACTAGAGGGGAGAACTACAGTATTGAGAATGATGAGGTGTCTGCTTCAGGGAGTAATGAATTTATATCCTCTGTCAGCATCACTGAAGGACGGCAGCAGCAGTGGCAACAACACGACAGAGTGGGGACACACACACACACACACACGGACCCCAAAATCATGAAAAACTTCAATAACTTTAATTTTATCATTTTTTTTTTTTTTACCAGCTAGACAATTTGAGGCCTGCTCTGTACATTTTGCTACTTCTTGATGTAGCAAAGCAGTTAATCTTTTTTTTTTCTTTTAAAAGTATTGAGATGATAGTTAATCAAAAATACTTGTACAATCAGGGCAGCATTTGATGCCTTTAAAAAACTACTAAATTCTTGCAGTCGTAGAGCAGCATGTCTCAGGAGATTATTTGTGTTCAACTAACTTATACAAGAGTGGCAGGGAGTTTACAGTTTACAGCAGTTTGATTCGACTATTTCTTGTTCAAAACCTTCCCTGGAACATGTTCTTTTTCAGTTCACAAAACATTTTTGAAAAGCATCCAACACATGGTTCATGTCAAAAACATCACAGTACTAGTTGATTGTACTTAAAAAAAAAACAATCAGAAACATTAAATGTCATCTTTCCAATTCTGTTGCATTGTGCATTGATGTTAAGATTCTAGTGCTGACTTTTGATATTTACTGTAGAGCTGAAGATTTCGACGCAACCCAACAGGCTAGGTCTTGATTTCTGTCATTTTAAACGAGATGGGCACACGAATAAAATATGTTTAAAAAACATATAAACAACTCATTTGTGACTTGTTTTTGAGCTCTGTGCGTGCACAGACTTGAATAGTGTCAGGCTGTAACGGGTTCCAGCTTAAAGACATTTTGCTTTGGACGTTTTCGGTTTTTAATTTGTCGAGCTTGGGCTGTGTTGGTTTGAACTTTTGAGGCCTGAGAACAGCATTAATCTAACGTTTACGAATGCATGCACGTTTTACTTTTTCCTTGGTTATGAATATCATTTAGTATTTTTATCACTTTTTTAACATGCATACAACACAAGAATCATAGACAGCTCATTGGTCAAATGGTTTAATTTAGCTTGATTGGACAAACCGCGGCTGTAGGAAATCTATGGCTTCTTGGTCTTTGCAGATTTTTAATTTTTTTCTGACATACTGTGATTGACTGTAAATGGTTGTTAGAAATATAGAATAAAATAGGAAATCGAACAGATACTGGGAATAGGTTCATGTTAGTAAGTGTGGGTGTTTGGTGTCTGGCATTGGTCTCTCTCTAGTGATTCTGTAATTCATATACATATATTTGTGTTAAAAAAATAAAGAATAGGTTGTTTTTTTAACAAAGAGGGGATTGATATGTAGTTATAGAACTCTCTCCTGGTCAGTGCTGGTCAGACTGCCCTAAACAGGCCAAATAAAATCGTATAGCAATCAACAAGGTTTCTGTCTCAGAAGGCTCTGTTATGTTATGACTATTGCTATCAGCAATATACCTAACACTGAGGGCACTGGACAGCAGCAGACTCACACTGAAAGCTTATTTTCTTAGGAATCCGAGACCGGTCTGCTCCCCAAAACTCTTTGACATAATAAACCCTGTGTCCACATCTGACCAGCAACCCTAAAGCTTGACTCCGTCTCATTCATCCAAACCGCCACAACAAGAAGGAATACATAATATAAGCAGAACACACAGTGTCTGTATTCAGAGTGTAGGACTTGTGTTGTATTTCCAATGGAAGAAACCAATCTAATCGTCAATCTCTTACTGATAGGTAAACACAAACTATACTAGGTCTGTTTTTCCACCGAGAAGTTTCAAGATGGAACTTATTTTCCTCTACTTTTTTTTCCCCTACAAAGTCTTGACAATTTTCCACAGCACTTTTGGGCGATGGTGCATCAACATAAATGTAGCACAGTGACTCGGTGCCGCTGCAGGAGCCAAGATAGCATGCCAAACCTTTGGCGCCTACCCTGAGCGAGGCATTACATGCTTGGTCGCTCCACACACAATGAAAAGACACGAACCCACCGAGGAGTCCGCCAACGTCTTTGAATATGCATGTGGGACACAGGACACCTACATGGCAGCGCGTGTAACATCAACTTAGACAAAAGTAAATTCAATCACAGGCGCAGAGATTTGAAACGCCTCTTGGAGTCCAACAAAGAAAACAGCAGCTCTGCACTCCTGTAATCCAAAAGACACTTTGGCTTTTACAATATTATACACAAATACAAGCTTTTGTAATCATGCATAAACACAAGATTTGTGTTACACACTGGCCTTTTATTTCACATGAAGTTACACTTGTGAATCTAAATGGGAATAAGTTTGAAACATGGCGTTATTAAGTGTGTTTTGTGACTGACAGCAGTGATTTTATGATGAAAATGATGGGGACGGATGTCTCAATGGTTTAGGGAATTATGTGCATGTGCTCACTGACGAACATGTGTTTTTGACTTTAGAATCATTGTTTACTTACACAGGGACTGTGTACTTTGTTTGTTGTAATATCATTTTAACTTTCTATGTTTTTCCAGTCATGTAATCACAAACGTTTTTATTATTTATTCTTTAAACTGCATGTTTAAAACAAAGATATCCATAATTCGAAACCATGTAAATAGGACAATTATATTTACCAAAGACACACAAAGCATTTGATTTTGTGTCTTACTCATACAAATGTATCAACATTTGTTCTTATTTTTAGAATTTACTTCGACTGTAAATGGATCTGCAATCTTTATCAGAATAAGGTGTTTTTTCTGTTCAGAAATATAGATTTATGTGATTATTATTTGTTGGGCATTTCCTTGACTTTTTAAACATTTATACCTTTAATAAACTTTTCAGTTGTTGGAATTGTATATTGTTCCTGATGAGGTAGAAGATACCTTTTGACCCTTGAGTTTTGTTTTCTATTGGTGTAGAATAAAACCCCCCAAAAAACCTGAAGACCGGTCGATTAAAACTTAGGAGTGGATTTCTAAAGAAAATGGAAGAAAAAAAAAAAAATTGAAAATGGACCGAATTTCCATTATAGAAAGGTTGCACAAGCAATTTTTCTCCCCTTTCAATGAGAAAGCGTCTTCTCATCTTGGAAACTATTTGTAGTTCACAGAACCTGTTTGCTGCACAATATCCAGGTCAGGGCACTTCAGTTGTCAGTGTGAACTCTCATAGACCTTAAAACACATCCATAGCAGTTTTACAAGGATCACAAAGGAGGTTTCATAAGCTGTCACTGTTTTTTAGATGATGGCCACAGACAGCAGCTAAAGACAGCAGGAGGAGTCACTGTGATTGGTTTGCTGAATTCTACAGGTTACTCCTTAGGCCACAGGTTGAACCCTTCATAACTGAAAGTAGATATAATTCTGATCCACAACTGGGAATAAATCTGGTCCTTCCACTTACGTTGCTAGTGTCTCAATATGTAACCAACACTGATAAAGACACAGACATACTGTAAGTATGTTAGAGAGTTTGTTTTGACGTACGTTTGAAGCACTGACCAGCTCAAGTAAAGAGAGAACATCCCTCTGAATCATTCAGTGGCTGATCTGTTAGAATTAGAATAATTACCAAAGGACAGATGTCCAAGGATGATTGGGGTGTTGTGGGTGCACAGTCAAGAAAACCCTACAAGTAAAAGTCAAGTCAAAAATATTGAATAGAGATTCACTAAAGGATGGTACATAAGGATTTTCTAAATCAAAAGAGGTTATAAACTGGGATGTAATCATTTTGATCATATTGTGTGTGGTTTGCTTCAATAACTTCAGCACAACACACCACACACCAATGACCAACCACCATCTACCCTCAAGCCAGAAATCTTGCTTAATCAAATGAAATCTAACAAAGTGATCTAATGCAACTCGTAACTCTGTTTTTTCGGACATCCTTCTTGAAAAGTGACTCGGAACGCATCCTGAATGCCGGAGCAACGTCATTTAGCAGACACTTTTATCCAAAGCGACGCATTACACATGCAGTTGGGGTAAGGGACTTGCTCAACATTTCACTATGATGACCCAGGTTGAATTAGAACCAATGAACCTCTATTTACAAGCCTTAACCGTTGCACCAACACTGTGGTCAGCCAAGTTTGAGAAACTGCTGCTACTGAACTGGGTTGAACTTGGAGATTGGAATTATCAACCCGGAGTTCTGAGTAGCCTTGAACGTAGTATTACATGTTTTTCAGTGAGCTCTCTTCGAGATTGGCTACATTCAGTTCCATGTCACAAACCATGAGGGCTTTCTTTGCACCCACGTAAATATTGAACAGGTTTAATATTTATGATTTGTATTTCAGACACGATTATCGGGACAAATTTATTCTTAACGCACCTCAGATCACATGATAATCTTACAGAATCTAACATTTGGCGTCCTTGGTCGGTAAGGGGGGACATCGGGACAAAAACAGCCTGATTATCTTTTTATTCATGTACACCGTTTAAATTGCCATTATTATAGCATTCTTCATGTGATTAGTAATAAACACCATCACACATTCCCAATAGTCTCCAAAGGAGTTCAGGAAAATTATTTTGCTTATTTGAACAAATACAAAAAAAGTAAAAACACCTCCAGAACAACAGAAGATGACGAGTAGCTTGTTATCAGGCCTTCTGCAGAGCTGGATGTTTACACATTCATTTGAGGTTTGACAGTATGATGCATTTTCTCCTGAAAATTCAGTTTGCAATGGGATTGTAATATATTAATACTCATTATTATAAAACAACTAAGCATGGAGCTTAGCTTTTTAGACATTTGAATAACTTACTAGCATCTACACTGATCGTTAAATATTACATTTCGCATTTTGATTTATTATGTTATTCATATGATCGCTGTTGTTGTACAAGTTTGTATTTCATATCAATTCCAGTTATCCTGTAACCTTAGTTCTGGTATTGATTCCATGTTCCATTTTTCTTTAGATGTTGTATTTGTGTCTATTGTAGCAAAGTAGTTGTTTCTTAGTGCTTTGCAGAGTTTGTCTTTCCAACAGGTTTTCACTTGAAGTGGCTCCCAACTTATTTCCCCACCTGCCTCACCACCGATCAAGTTTTTGATGACTTGGCTCTCGCGGGGTGCAGTGCAATGAAAGGCATGACTGCGTAAGGCAGCATAAAAATGTCCCAGAAAGAGGGAGGGAAGTAGGGTGAGACAGGATTCGAGAGAATGTTGTGTGTGTGTGTGTGTGTAGGGATCGATTGCACGACTGCGTTTAGAGAAACCGGAGTGGCCAGCCATGAAATGGATGCAGTCCCCAGTGTCAATGCCACCATTAGCCACAATTCCCTCACCTTGGCTTGTACAGGATTATCCAGTATACAGACACACAAGTACAACACCTTTATCCAGTCGTGATTATGTGCATGGATAGGGATTTTTGGGAGCATTTGATTTTTCTAGATTAATTTAAAAAATGTGAGAAAACTGTAATACCTCAAATATGGCACTTGAATCTTAACCCATTCAGTGCCAGCCATTTTCAAAATTTCTACCTCCCGAGTGCCAGCCGTTTTTGAGCATTTTGACTGATTTTTAAAAACCCACAGAATATTTTGTACTATCTTACTGTATTTTGGCGTTCCTCCAAGTCTCTCCCCCGTCAGTCTGCATACACACAACTTACTCTTCCTCCAGGACATGCCAAGTGTCACCGCTTGCCCCGTTTTTTTTTAATCATTTTCTCTCACCATTGCCACACTCTCAATAGTTGACTGAGTTCCACACATGCTCTGGTCGGGTGTGCGCTGCTGTGTGAGCTGGTGGGAACTTTAACATCAACTCTCGTAGCACCATTTTCTGTCTCGTAAACTACTTTCCTCTTCCTCCGAGCTCTGCCCATCATAAGTGATCTCCATCCAAAGGTGCGCTGCTAGCACCTACATGTTGCCTACTATTTTTCTATCTGGCTCACAGTGGAATGTTTTGCTTACTGTGTTTTGTATCTGCCCCCCTCCGTCAATCACAATGACATAACTGCCTCTTCCTCCCAACACGCAGAGATGACCCGTTTGGCCCGGTTAATTGATGTTTTATCTCACGATCGCAACATTATCAATAATCCACTCAGGTCCACACATGTTCTGTGTTAGTATGTGGTGTTGTGAGCTGCTGGATACTTCACAATATCACTTCATAGCGCCATAATCTCCCTCATCAAATACACATGGTTTTACATCCTTTTTTATAAACTGTATATTACTTTTTAGCAATAACTCAGTTATGGAAACCTTTGTTTTCTAAGCTTCAGCCACTAAACATATCCACACACATCTTTTGTGCATACACCTAATATTGAGCTTTAAAACCTTAACTCTCATCTTGTCTTCTGTAACTATTTGTCATGTGTCAAACTCAAGGCCTGAGGGCCAAGTACGGCCCTTTGAAACACTCTATTAGGCCAGTGGGGAAAGTAAAAATGACAGAGAAAACATGATTCATTGTATAAATGATCAACTAGTTCAGTTATAGATATCACAAGACTCTCCAAATTAGGAGTGTGACGATATCTCGAAATGGCGATATATCACGATATCTTTCCGCACGATCGATTATCGATATGCTCCCGCTAAATATCTATTTTATTTTAATTTTTTTCAAAACCTTTTCTGCTTTTTCACTAAAATGTGCAGGTAGGTCTTCACAGATATTTTGTCACTGTTGAAGGAACCAATATATTGTATACTTGAATATTGCACTAAAATAGTGTCACTGTTCATAGGACACTTTTTCTTGTTATTTCATAGATTATCGTAATTTGATTTCTGGCCATTATATCGATAATCGCAGTATCGTCATATCGTGAGATAATCGTTATCGTGAGCTTTGTATCGCGTATCAGATCGTGAGGTACCCCGAGGTTCCCACCCCTACTCCAAATACACAGATTCATTGCAAAATGTTGCAAGAACATTTTTCTAAAATCTCATACTTTTCCCATAAACTTCATCACAAATTTTACTCATTACTCATTTTCACACCTATAATTTTCAGCCCATTTGAGATCAAACTAGTCCGTCTTTGGCCCCTGAACTAAAATGAGTTCAACAGCCCTGTTTTACAGGGTTTGTGGTTGAACCTATACCAGCTGATTATTTGTAAGACACAACACTGTCCCAGTCTATCAACTTTCACATTTATTTACTGACTTAATAAACAAAGGAGACAAAACTTTTCACTTAAACTACTCAAATAAATATTTTAACAACATACAGCCCAACTTTTTATCACTTGTATTGCCTTTTAGTTCTTTTGCAACTTAAATTTGTATATATACTTTCTTCACTTCCAATAGACTTGCACTTCACATGCTTAAATAGAAGCAGTTGTGTTGACAAGCTCAGAGGCCCTGGCTAAAATATTCTTATGAATGTTAAATAGTTCACTCCACTAAGTGCACTCATCAGCATTTTAGGAGCTTGACAATTTGATTTTATATATTAGATTTGTGCCGTGCCTCTGCGGGCTCTGGTGCTTTGCTGGTCGAGGAGTTCTTCTTTGATGCAAGAATTGCGATTAAATCTTTCTAGATGATGAATACTAATGTCTCTGATAATCGCTGTCTGTGTCTTAGGAAGCTGTGGCCGAGGAGCTAGAGAAAGGAATGTGTGGTTTTTACCTTCAAAGGAGACACTGAACCCAAAGTTTACTTTTTGAAAAATATATGATTGTGCCTTTGTCAGAGTTTCTGAAAGATACTGTTTTTCAGTGAGATTTTACATTTTGCTGTGGCCAATATTTTTCCTTGTTAATGTTTTTTAATTTTAAAACTTGCCTTTTTTTTTTTTTTTACAGATTCTATCTATATTCTTCGTTATAGCTTTTATAATTACAGACACAAGCTTTATAGGGGAGGGACATCCCTTTACTACTTAAGCTCTGCGTGTTAGAATGTTGTTTGACACATTCATGTTTGCAATTAGCAGAAAGCACCGCTGAGCATAACACTGCTACTTCTTGAATGAGTCATTCTTTAATTGTTGGTGAAACCCTTCGACTCACTGCTCTGCAGAGCTATATAAATCCAGTCTGTTCGGGAGAGCCTTACTTTGTCAGAGCCAGGTTTTAATACGCCTTAATGGCATCTGAAAAGTCTTTTCCCTGCAATTGGCTTTAGGCAGCACATAAAAGTCTCACAGCACAGGTTAACATTTCTTCTGAATGCCCTTGATAGGTGAGTGAGCCCCGTGGGTTGATTATCATCCCCTGGTATGTACACTCTGCCATGAATAAGTCATTGCCCACCAGGACACATCCCTCAAGTTTGAATGATTCTCGAAATCAGATTCCTGTTGCCAAAGCACAAGAGCGAGCACCTTGTAGCAATTCTGCAGCACATTAAAGCAGAGACGTTTAATAGAATGAAAGGAAGGCGGGGCAGATGAAGAAGCAGTTGTGGGAGTATTTTTTATCACCACTCCCTCTTCTCTCCTCCCACAATCATACACTTGCTATCAGTTACTTTCCCCTGGTGGGGCTACATCATAAGATGTTCAACATAATAGTAACATTTTCTTTTCCTTCTGTTCAGTGTTCTTTTTAATGCACTCTATGTGTCAGTCTCTCATGCCTTTCTCTCACTGTCCTGAATCATTGTCATAAACATTTCTTTTTCAGTAATTTCCGGAGAATTGTCAGGTCACCGAGAAAGAGGAAGCCAGTCTTTTATTATCTCGTGTTTTGTTAATCTGGGGTTTTACAAGTGGATGCTCATACTTATTCATGTCATCAGCTTTTAAAAATTAGAAGCTCAGTGAATGCCCAAGAGTTTCTGCATCAAATTAAATATGCCCAAGGAGTAAAAGGGCCATCACACTGGAAAAGAGAGACAGTGTGAGAGTTGTTCTATCCGTAGGAGTCCTCATAAATATTGTAATGTAGTTTAGAGAAAGAAGCGCTTGTGAATGACTGTGCTGGGATTGGGTGAGTGTTGTTGTACCTTTTGCATGAATGAAGCACAAACAGTAATGCTAGTACAGGACTCAACATTAACGCTTGACACTGGCAAGTTAAAGTTATCATGTGGGAAGCTATTATCACCCCTAACTTGCCCGACATGGCAAGTCCAAAGAAAAGTAACTGAGTTTCAGCTCGGCTGGAACAAAGCCGTTGGGCCCAGTTCAACATCCCACTGTTTGGAGTGAGGAGTCTGGCCCGGCTGCTATTAGCTTCTGATAGCATCTGCATTGGTTTATTCATCCAGTACAGCCACGTGGGAATCGAGAGATCATTTGCAAACATAATATACAGGTGAACTAAAGCAGTGATCCTTATCCTTATGTGCCACATACTTATATACCACCCACTTTTTCTGTTGACCAAAGGAACGGTCTAAGTCTACAGCAAATTATTTTTGATTCATACCGGTCAATTTTTGGACTTAGGGTTTTGGCTTGTGCACGGACTGGTACAAAGTGGTACCGATCTAGGTCTGGTGGTGGCAGACCCCAATCCAAAGCACTTCGTTTTGTATGAATTTGATCAATAAGTTCAGTGATATCATTAGTGAATCATTTGTATTAATAAAATTGATGACACATACATATTAGATGGAATTTTCTTTTTCTTTTTACAATTCTTTGGTTATAATTTGTAATATATTCACCTTTTCAATTTCTTATATATATAACTTTCAGAATAGATTTGTTTTGAACTTTAGAATTGGGGGAATTATATATATATATATATTTTTTTTTATTGGTTTTAGAAGTAGAAAACTATGTAACTTTGAAACACAGTCTTTTTCACACAAGGTCCATGTAGACACTAATATATTTCATTAAACCCATCAAAATGTCAGGAAAACACTAATAAATTGATTAAATGGATGTGCCGACCCGTATAAAGTAAGTAAAACTAAATATTGAAATACTTTGGTAATTTTTTATGGTAAAACAAACTACTTTTTTTAAATTTCAAGGCATAATAAACAGTAACATGTACACATGATAACTGAATGGTAGTTTGGTTTTCTAGACAAGATCTTAACTGGCCAGTTGACAAGTACATTGGAATCCTTTCATGACAAGTGACCTATGAAAGTTAATTTAGAGCGCTGCCAGTAGGAAATACTAAGTTACACCTATGATAAAAAAAAAAAAATATATATATATATTTGACACAACATACATTAAAGGTAAGGTTTTAAGTTTTTGGTTAAATTTTATCTATGTCCTGACAGAAATTAAGATATTTGTGCTCTGAAAAAGGGTAAAGGCAGAGCCCTCAGAGAAGGCCACATTCAAAATGATGCTCGCTTTCAAAAATTACTTACCCTGCCTTTAATCTCCATTTTTAAATGCATGCCAGCTGTAAATTCAATAATTCTGATTATTTTTCTCCTCTGAGAGACCTCACCTCCTGATAAGGCCTTTTTTTTAAAAATCAGTACATTATTCAGAACAATAAGGAAACATTAGGAAGCTCTAATGTATTTAATGTATGCTGTATTTTACCTCTGTAGTGCTTAACTTGATGCCATGTGACTGTCCTGTTAATGATCTCTTGAGTTATACATAAAGAAGAGGAACCACAAGGAACAATTTCTTCACCAGTGTCCCAAGAGTGGGATGTTAATGTTTTTCCAAAGGCTAGGCAGAAGACATAAATAATTGAAACATTACACTACAACCCACCATGGAAAATGTTCTCCAGCCTTGTAACATTCTGCTTGCATGGTGATACATACCACAGTGAAACATGCTTTTAAGTGTTTCACCCTGAAGATCCACTGAGGGCCTGTCTCATTGTGGATTTGTGTCAAATGATGAAAGGTCTTAAAATAGCACTAAGTAATAAAAACTATTGATGAACTCATTAACAGTAAAAGCCGATTGCACTGTGAGGATTTTGTAAACCAACTGGAAAATAAATATATATAAATAGTAACAAACAGTTGAAATGTTCAAACTAAAGAAAAACAAAGAAATCAACTGGGCATGCTTTCACTCACCCTATCTTATATTAAACTTGGCTTGGTACTATAAATGTACCATTTAAAAAAATCATATTTAATACTATGCTAAGGATTTCTGATTTCTAAGCAGTCAATTCTTAAGACATGGATGATGGCACAAAGAAGCCCTGTGAATGAGATGCTAATGATGACTTTTCTTTAATGTCCTGTTCTTTTTTGTTATAATTAGAGTTATTCAGTATACATTTGTGGAGAAAATCTTTGATTGGGTCACATACCCCTTGTTGAAGACCACTCCTTTGCCAGTTTTATTAATCAGTTTACAGACTCTGTTGTGTGTACCCTTTATAAAAGCAACAGCATACCCTGGTTTGCATTCAGTGATGACCATTTTATATTTTTAGTTATCAATTTCTAGCCAGCCGAGGAGCTTTGACTCTCATTCACACCACTACTTTGTCAAAATGTTTTTTGATGAGGAACTAATCCAGTAGTGACTCCTCACAGTGAAGTGATAGCACTTTGCATGGCAGCAATGTTGCCACTGACGTGTGAATGTGTGAATGGGACAAATACTGCGAAGCTATTTCACCAACTGAGGCTGTTAACGTGGGCTGTATGAGTCCTTGAACCATTTGTTATAGCATTGTCAGCAGTTATGAGCAAAAATGTTTGCGTGGCATATTGTGCTATGCTGACATGAATAAAGTCATTATTCTGTAATACAAATAATAAAAGTTGTTAAAGAGAGATTACAGTCATTTTAATTTAATAATATATGTAGACTACTGGTCAAAAGTTTGGATACACCTTCTCACTGAATTAAATGAGAAGCTGTATCCGAACTACAATGAAGCAAATCTTTTTGGCAGTAAATCCTATACAGTTGGAAAAAGCTGTTTATTTCCCTTTTAAATTGTGCCATATTTGTAAAGACCATGCATTTGTGGGATGTGCAGCAGAGCTGAGTACGTAGGTTGCTCCTTTGAAAAATCTTCTCTGCCAATGCCAATCAGCTTCTTCTGCCATTGACTGGCCTTCACAATCAGGCTCGTTTGTGATGGTGTTAGCGACACGTGCACAGGAACCTGAACAGGTGGAGGAACGTTATGTTCAGCAGTAAGCAAAGATTCTACTCACGGCATTTGGATCGTTGGGTCACTGTGCCGCGAAAACAAGTAGAAGACGAAACACCTGGCTTTTCGTCATTGGAGGCAATCTCAATGCAGAGAGATATTAAGATGAGATTCTGCAGCCAGTGGCATCACATATCTCCACAAGCTGGGACTGATGTCATTTTTTCCAAAATGGCAATGCTCGCTCATTCCCACAGAGTGAGGTTTATCAGAGACCACCTCTAGAGTTTGGGGGTGGAGAAATTGGAATGGTATGCGTGTAGTCATGACTCAACCACATTGAGCACCCGTGGGATCAGCTTGGGAGTGCTGTTCATGCCAGAGTGACCAACACAATCACTTTGGCTGACCTGCGACAAATGCTGGTTCAAGGATGGGATTCTTTCCCACAGCAGTGTGTGACCAGGCTGGGAACCAGCAAGAGGAGAAGGTGCCAGGCTGTTGTGGCTGTGTATGGTTCCGTCACACGATACTGAAGCTCCTGTTAAGTTAACTAACTGTTCATTTAGTTCAGTATAGTGTTATTTCTTCCGAATTCAATCTTCCAATGCACCAAACGAGAGTCAGTGGCAAAAGAAAACAGTTTGGCATTGACAGAGAAGATTTAGCAAGTTTTCCATGGGTGCAACCTACATACTCAGCTCTGCTGTACATCCCACAAATGCCTGTTCTTTAAAAATGTGGCACCATTTCAAAGGGAAATAAACAGGCTTTCCAACGGTATAGGATTCATTGCCAAGAATCAATGTTTCAGCAATGGAATAACCTACCAAA
The DNA here is from genome assembly GCF_900634775.1 of Gouania willdenowi. Classification (NCBI taxonomy): domain Eukaryota; kingdom Metazoa; phylum Chordata; class Actinopteri; order Blenniiformes; family Gobiesocidae; genus Gouania; species Gouania willdenowi. The sequence continues at coordinate 8,573,206 of NC_041049.1, forward strand.
CACAAATTTCCTTACTTTTTATGCTAAGTTTATATTCAAGGTGTAAAGAGGGGCATTAATGGTTCTTGTTCTAAGGACTCCGTGCTGTAAATTGTTAAAAACCTCCAAAGTTAATTGCAATCCATTCCTTTGGCTGTCATTTCTTATGCAGTTTGATATGCATCCATACATTTTTAAACCCCTCTGATTTTAATTATTCTAAGATGTGATCACAGGAAAAGATTGGAAACCAATCCTACAAACATTCAGAGTAAGATGCTTTCACATCTTCTACCAATCTACATACTTTTAATTTTATCTTAAAAGAGCATCATAGACCAATTTGTAGGGTTTTATCCAATTTATCCTCAAGCAATTTGATTCAGAGCTTATAAATAATGCATCCATGTGTTTGGATCACTCCTGTGTCTCATGGAAACCTGTTTAGTAGTGGTACACTCCGATTGATTCAGATATCCACAGGAAAATTAACTCTGAGAACTCTTGATGCTCTGCGATCTGCGGCATTCCTTTCCCTTTTTCTCTGATGCAACCTGAACGTCTTTGCATGCAGGTAGGATCAAAGATACATGAACCAGCATAAACCCCTTGAACATTCATTAACACATAGATGTGCGTATAAGATACTCCAAACAAGTCTACCAGAGTGGGTACAATTGTTTGATGTCTACATGCTCTCGCAGAGATATAGTGGTCACATTATTTAGGACTGGTTTGATATTCATTGCTAGGCTTGAGGAAAGCTTCATGTCTGTAGTTAGCGTCTGCACCTTGCACACTGCATTACAATTAGTGCTTTATATAACCAGTAGCCAGCCACACACCTACACATGTGCACACTCAATCACAGAAAAAAAAACCCCACAATCACACAAACTCGTTTTGCTCGTTTTACCCTGAAAACACATTTTAGCCAAGTACTTGCTCCCTTAAATGCTATATTCCATTTCTTTAATCTCTTTCTGTATGTACTTTTATATTCTTTGCATTGCTAAATGGCCACAAGCTATCCAGCATTACTATGTGTATGTATATATTGTTGCTTCATCTTTTTATAACATATAATTGCATGCCAAGAGTATCACCTTTATGTTCTTGCTGAATGCTAGAGCAGCGTTTCAACCGACTGCCAGAAACGCAGGAACCAGTCTCACTCTTGCCCTGGGCTAACAATCAACATACAGTATTAGCACAAGTGCCTGCATGCTGCTGAGTGTGTAGTGTGTGTGTTTTGTAGCTTTCCACAGCAGCTCCCATCTTATCTGTGATTGCCGAGACTCAATCAGCTTACCTCAATTGGGGAAAGTATGCGAGTTTGATGACCTGAAACAGAGAGAAAAGCGGATGGAGATTTGATGGGCTGAAACAAATGAAAAGATGGAAAGTGGAGGCAAGGACAAGATGAATTAGTAAAAGAATCAGTCAGTGACCTGCTTGAGAGAAATAAGTGTGAGAAACAAATAAGAAAAAGAGAATCTGCTCTGTTTCCTTGGTGATTTGAGTCATCCTGATTGGCTGATTGCTGCTGTGTTACTAATCATTAGTCCTTTGAGACCATGAGGTGTGTGTTTGTGAAGAAAAACATATTAGGCTAATTGAAACGCCTGCATAAACATCCAACCTCTCAGCTTACACATGTGGTCTTTGCACATTCGTAGCATCTTCTTAGAACAATTCATCAAGTCTGACTTTTATACCTCTCAACAAGACAATCTGCCTGTAGAAGCCTCATTGCTATTTTAGTTTTTCAATAAGTTTTCTGAGAATTGGATCCCAGGCTTAATAAAAATGTATTAATAAGAATGTGATGAGCACCGCTGCTGAAGCTATTTACAGGCCTGCAATGAAGGTATTTATAGGAAAGTGACAGATCAAAACCAATTGCCTTTTCAGTCATGTTTGACGTTCCCTTATGTACACAAGAGTTTAAGAAGGTTTTGGTTTCTGGATGAATTTGTTACTGAATGACTCTTGGAGTATGGATAGAGTATAGTCTGTGAACTCTCTAGAAAGGGAAAGCAGAGGATATAGGTATTGACAGTCCTAGTTATTTCTTATACTGTATACCGTCAATGCAAGGTGCTCAGATTTTTGGAAGTTTGGAACAGCTTTCTTCACATGGAATTCAAATGATTTTTCTTTCAAAGAGAATTACGTTAGTGTGGAAAAAAAGGAAAGCAATTGGTTATGTTGGCTTGGTTCCTCAATTACCTCACCTAGTTTCATCTGGATCAGACACAGATATTTTGTTGAAAAAGTGAGAGAGCCCACACATGTGGACCCACCTTATGCTTAATAATGGGGATAGAAATTTCTTACAAGCCTTTAAAGTGTAAACTATAATGGTACCACTGATTCTGCCATTATCTGGCAATGGAGATATTTTTGGTGGAGGTTTGCTTTCTGAGTGCTCTTGTTTTTTTCCTTTTTTTAATAGGGAGATTGAATTATTACATTTTGCTTGTACTGCTTCACTCTGTCTACTCTAAGAGCATTGAATTTACATTCCAGCTTGGAAATTTCTGTATCTTTAGAGCTGTGAAATCTCCATTTATCAACGATAAAACATTTAATTGCTTTTCATATATATTTTCAGAGTTGCATTTTGTGGCTTGCCAAAAAACATCTGAAGGTCAGATCCATTCTTCAACAAGTAGGTCTGCTCATATTTAGCAGAGGCCTTATCTAATCAAAAGTTGATTGCACATGCAGAGACACATCCAAGTGAAATCAATCAATTTTTGTCAGACTCTCCACGAGCTCAAACATTAGCCATTGGACACCACGGAAGGGGATGAGTGGACTACTAATATGTTAGCAATTGAGATCTTAAATGTCCTTTCACAGTCTAATTAAATTGATAAGGTCTATACTGCAAGGGCAATATTGCCCTCATCTGCTTTGAGCAACCCCAGCTTTCACTTTCCCCAGGTTTTTTTTTTCAGTTTCAGTGAAATTGATTTTAGATACTGTTCAAATATTTGAATGGTTGTCTCTTTGTTGCCCATATCAAGGGAGGTCCTGCATGCCTGGTTGCCTTTTCTTATTTTACACAATAAATCATGAATTGGATGACATTTTCCTAGATCTTGCTGTCAATACCTTGATCAGAGCAGCTGCCTGAATTAGCAGACTGACTGAACAGGGTAGCAGCCTAATACAGCAAGAAGATGTATGAAGGTGTGAAAGAGAGGCAGTTTGAGCCAATATCGCCAACTCTTATCATTTCATTCATCATGTGAAGCCATTAAAGATCTCTAAAGAAGCAGTTTTTGGTGGAAGCATGTAGGTAGTCTTGTTATGGACTCCTGTTTAATATGTCTGGTGATGCTTATCAAATACTTCTTCTTTTATAACCTCACTGAGTCACATTTCATGTTGGTCCATATTTAAAAAGCCATACCACAGGCTTTATCAACATTTTTAGGATTTTCATCCAAAGAATTTCCCTGGAATCAAAAAATCTTACAGAATCCAAGCAAATCCAAATTTCCATTAGACAATCATGCAGTTGAGAATGTATAACCACCGGATGTTTTTTCTATATTTTAATATCTATATATTTATTGTTTAAAATACGATTTCAATTTAATTAAATTTCAACCTCAATTTGAAAATACTGATTTTCTGGTCCCCAGCATAACCACATGGAGATTCAACCAGATATTGTGTATGACAAATACAGCTAATCTGAACGAGATCAAAGACTGAATATCCATGATGGGAGAGTAGATGGAAGAAGGAAGCAGGGTTTGAGGCATCGGTGGATTCAGTTGAGGAATCTCAAATGGAATACTGACACTTTTCCTGAACCTGTGGCATTATGGCTTTATCCGTCGTCCCGACCATGACTGAGCAAATCTTCCTGGCAGTATAAACTTTATATTACAGAAAGCCAAGAAAATGACAAAGTAGAAACAATGAGAAGTGAACATTTTCCTTTGAAAACATTTTCTATCATATTTTTAATATATTGGCACATTGAGCCAAAGTAGAATTCTGCCCACCTTCTACAAACACTCCTGTTGAGCACATTTTTTGTGATAACCAAATAAATTCATTGTGGTTAGCACACCACAGTATTACATGAATCAGTGGTGACAGAAAATTTTAAATTTTATTTATTGTAACAATCATCTTGAACTGCCTCAACATTGGCTTTCGCAGCTATATGTTAATGGAGTTCTGAGCTTTGCAGGAAAGAGATTGTTGTACTAGAAATGGAGATTTAGAGCTGATTCAATCAAACACTGAGTCATTGAATAAATAAGGGGGAGTCGGTTTTTATCCTGAATCAGTGCTGTCTATTGTTGGTCTGTGGCAGACTATCACGGTCTGCTAAAGATATCAGAGTTTGTAGAGATGAGCAACTTCAGAAGTCAGCCCAGTCAGTGGGAAACTTTGTAAATACTTGTATTAATATAGATTTTTCATAATGTGTTTGCACATTCATCATAAATTACAATTGACTACTTAGGATTGGTTTAAATGTTATTTAATGGCTTCCTCAAACCGAGACCAAACAATTACTAAAATATGGCCTGTAATAAAACTCTTACTTCTTGTAATGCACAAATGAAGCATCTCACCTTGGGATGAAACTTTGATTTGAAATCTGAGCTAGAAATGAAATAGTGACTTTAATATCCCCTGCCAAGGCAAATAACAAGGTTTTGAAATATAAATCTGCAGTCAAGTATTGTCTATAAACATATTGGACAGGAAAGGGCACAATTACTCAGCCCTGTGCACTTTTTTTTCAAAGATTTCTATTTCAACTAAAATGCATTGGATTCATTTAAATATCTGCTAACATATTGGCTTCTAACAGGCTCATTATTATTATTTTTCTGTCAGAATTTGGAAAGAAACCCATATTTATAACCTGGCAAAAAGAATGCATACCTTAGACGACGTCCACATAGCTGCTAAAACTAATATATTTTACTACGGTTTGGCTTGTCATCCACACAAAAATGCAGGAGGGGGTGCAAAGTTATAATGGTGCACTTGGGACCCCGATACATAAAACTGCCAACAACAGAGAGTGACGTGCATTCACTGGTGGATAGCACATTTATGCGGTTTGGTGTGGATTATTCTTTAAAACGGAGGAGGGTGGATACAGATTTATCAAAATACCCGGCTACATGTGGACAAGGCCTTAGTTGGAACCTTCACCAAGTTCTTGTACACACCTGCCTTGAGTCAAATTGACACAGTCAACAGTGTTATTGTTGTATGATTGAATACACAAAATATTTGAATGAATAGAGAAAATACTTAAACCTTCAGTCTGAGTTTGCACTGTATTTAATAAAAAAAAAAAATCTGTTTCTATAGAATAGAAATAAGATAAGCTTTCATCAGGAGTGACATGCAATGACATTCGTCTTCACTTGCCATTGAAAGAACGCGCTCTGAACCTGGCTATTTAATTGTTAATATGCTGCTGTCTGACAGAGCTCCAAGGTAACGAGTGGTGGGATGATTAAGATTTCAATGGGCTGAGACGCACCGTCCCTGATTGTGGCCTTTCATTTCTGTTGCGAGATCAGAGAGAATACCATGATAATTCACATTTTATATGGTACTGAAGCCAAAAAGAAGCAGAAGTTTAAGTAGAATAATTTCTACCTAAAGTGCCTCACATTACCTCAATACATATAACTTGTGTATCATGTAACACATCACCAGTTCACTATGGTTTGCAGAGGCTTGACGAGTGAATTTATTTACTTTATGGTAAGTGAATTACATACAGACAATCTAAACCTTTGAACTGTTTGGGGGTATGCTATGAAGCGAGATTACCTCTTATCACGCTAACTTCCAGGATTTAATCAGTGTGTGCTATCCTACAAAGCTTGCTAACATCTTATGGGGCTAAATCACCATGGTAACTTAGGCTGAACGACTAACCTGGTCGGGACCAGCCCAATCCATTCTCTTAGAAAACGACCTGCCCATTGTTAGAAGATCCTGGCTTTTGCAGATCTGACAGCTGCGTTTATAGGAAAGAAAGATTACTAATGATAAATGCAATCCTTTCATCTACTGATGACATCCTTTAGGAAAGATATAGATTTATATCTGATGGACTGATTTACAGACAGCTGATGAAGCCCATGTCTTGATCTGTATGCACGGACAGGTGAAGTCATATTAATTAATTAATCGATTCATTCATACTCTAGTGAGGCTGACCCCATCACCAGGAACATACTACAGTGAAACAATGTGCTCTCATCCTAGTGTGTATGTGATAAATATGTCTACTTAAATAGAAAAATGTGTGTGCTGTATTAAAGGGAAACTTGTCGCGCTGTCCGTTTATCATCCAATGGATTAATATCATAAGAAATGTCACGCTTTTGCGCATTCACAGAGTCGGCAATTTGCTGCCAGCATTCCCTCCTGGTGCGCTACACTAACACTGTTGCTCTTCGCTGTCGTCATGGATTTAAATTCATTATATTTGTTTAAGGTGATAAGCTGTTCCTCCATTGTAAAGACGGTCGCTCTGCCAGGTTCTCCATTGATTGGTCAGACTCTGCAATCTCCACCCCTTTTATGTGAACGCACATGTACTCAGTGTTGTTATCAACCTTTGTAGGACAGCTTCTCTCTGAGAAGGTGAAGCCCGCTGATGGAGATTAATCCAGGATATAATTATCTAGCTTCGTAGCATAGGCCCTTTGTGTTCCTAGGGACTAGCAGTGAGTGTTTTTGTTGTTTAGATTGATGCATCGTTACCAGAACCCCGTTCATTATGTAGTCCTACTGTATTCCGTAGTATCTGTTAGTAAGAATCTATTTTTCCAATTAAACTTAACCATTAGGATAGCTATAAGTCCTGGTGGTCATTAAAGCCTTAGTTGGTGACCTCAGTCATTCAACAGAGATTTTGCACATCTTCCGGATATGCTTGACTTTTTTTAACCTCTATTTACCTCCAACTGGTTAAATACAGGTACGTTTAGGCAGAGTAGACATGTGGGCCTGTAAACTGAACTCCATCACAGACTTTTATTGTCAGATTGGATACATGTCTTTAACCAGAGGGTGTGTTGTGGAACAGGGCAGCAAAAGCTGTTCCTGTTAACAGGATTATGTTTTATCAAAAAGTACCAATAACTGGAAATATTCACTTGAAAATATTGACTTAATCTTAAAGTGCCTGGTACAAGCAATATTATCCATAATACTTGATTATCACTATTATTAATGTATCATTATAAAAGTGTATAATTACATACGGTATATATATATATATATTTTTTAATTTAAATTTTTTATTTCGGCAGTCTTCACAAACAAAAAAAATGTACAGAACAAACACTCAATTGTCCAATTCTTTAGCTGAAAGGGTATAGGTTGAAGCAAAGCTAATACACACCCACCCCATCACAACGAAACAAGGTTCTCTACATAATATATTATGTATATTACTATTTTCACAATATACATTCAATATGTATTCTGCAAAAATTTTATATATATACAGTTTATACATTCACATCAAACGTATATGCATACGTACACATGAATGTATATGACATGTACATAGTATTAATATTATACTATTTCATATTTACGACACAAATTTCATCAATTCAATTTATAGTGGCAATATATACATTAATAATTACCTTTTATTATTATTATTATTATTATTATTATTATTATTATTATTTAAGTATTAATATATTTTATACCTCCATCTTAGGTAAAATTGTTGCTCTTCTTTCTCATACTTGCTAACGATATATGATTTAAAAAGGTTTTTAAACTGGTTGATGTTGGTGAGTTTGTTTTATTTCATCCTTTAGGCAGTTAATAATAATAATTTAACCCCTGCTATTGTTATACTTATCTTTTTCAATGTTGTTCTAGCATATTGGATCATGAAATGTAGCTTTCCTCTTAAATTATATTCCCCTTCTCTCTCTAAAAAATCTTTTCTTCAACCTTTACTTGCTTTATAAATCATTTGGACAGTATTGAATTGGATGAGATCTGGGAGTTTCAAATCTGGTGTTTTAATAATAATAATTATTTAAGAATAATCCATGTGTGTGACCAATTCACCAATAAACAAAACATACTTTACATTTACAGTATATGACACTGGACATGACACACTGCTGTATCACTGTGAAGTCCCATGCTGTCTCAATGGCTATGAAATATTTTATTTCAAATGAAGGCGTGCACATATTTTATTTGTTGGTAATACATTAAACACATTTTACGTTATATACAAAACTAGTACAGATACTTTTTAATTTCATTTTTACTACCAAATAAATTTATGTTGAAACGTTCTAAGAATACATAATTATTTTAATTTACCGGTACTTTTGTATTATTAGGATCTGGACAAGAGTTAAGCTGGTGCAAACATATACTTTGTCATTTTATATCCTTTTTAACCTGGACCTAATTTTTGGTTTTCTAGTTTTTTGTTTGTAATAGAATAGTAAAGAATTGACCATATTAGACCTTTAATGTCCAGTGTCCTGGGTCATTATTGCCATTTTACTTTGCAGACACACTAATTATGTTATTGTTAGGTTCAGACCATTAATGTTTTTAGTTTTTTTCTGCCAATCTGATTATTTCTGACATTTTCTTACAGCTGAGCAGTGGCCTTGTATTTTCATTTCCTATAATTGGCACATAAGCGAGAGTGATGTGCAAACTAATACTTATAATAGGACAGTCCATCACTGAAAGGACATGCAGCTGAATGTCACCTGTACTTTAAAACTCATTGTTGCACAGACGGGAGTGGTGGAAGAATAGGGGAGTTAATACTAGTCCTATAGTGTGAATAAAACCTGACAAAATAAATATCTTCATTGTTTAAATCCCTCAACCAAATGGACATAAATTGGTAAATTGATATATTCTGTACTCTGTAGTACTCTGACATGAAGACAGGTTTATTGGAAAGGGAAGAAAAGCAATAATATGTGTCTGTAACCGTCTTTCCTCATTTTCGAGCATCCCTCAATTCCCTTTCTTCACTACTCTCATCCTCCCTCGCTTATCTTCTTCCCTTCCTCTGTCAACTCTCTCATCTATTTTCCCTTCTCTTTGCTCTCTTGTGATTATTATTTTGCTTTATATTGGCTTTCCCCTCAAACACAGGAGCTTAATGAGCTTCTTTCCCAGTGTTTGTCAGACGTGTCTCACCTACATCACGCCTTAATCTTTTTTTTAAAACCAAGCATTAATAACTAGGTTTGTTGGTACATTAGTATCCTATCCAAATGACATATCATCTCTCATCTCCTGGTTTGTGTTTAGGACTATTTGCTGCAGCTTGTTTGTTCCTGTTTGTCAGGTTTCACTATGTATACATTCAGACGTGTGTTAACACGTGTTTGTGTTTGCACGAGCGAATGCATGCATTGCTTATGTGTCGGCTGCAGTTACGACTCCAGCTGGATAAAGCATTATAAAAGGCTCAGGTGGGTGGGAAAAGCGAGCCAAGGGCGGGTGGGTGGTTGGGTTAGGGGAAGGTGGACCCTGGTGGGAGAGACCTATTATCAGGGAGTGTGTGTGGATGCTGGAGACACTTAAAGCTGGAGCCTAAGGTGCCTCTATGACTGCAGTGGGTGTCTCTGAATGTCATCATCCTCTGCAGTGGTGCGAAAATGCCATTGACTGTGTGCCCTCGTCAACACTGGTGCTTATTTTCCACTCACGAACACATTAACATTAATATGTGCATGTGTACATCTGCACAATTTAATACTTTAGAGAATCTGTCAGCGATGAATCTTTAGCTGCTGATCTATAGAGTGATTGTTGAGTAACTCGCTGTTAGTAACATTAACCACTCTCCAGTGCTACAACATCCAAAGGGAGCATAATTAATATGCAGAAGATGTCGTTTTCAAGTTGATCATTCAGATCAGTATCAAGTTCAACAGAAGACAAAGCAAAGATGTTGCACGCTTACAATTGAGAAAAAACTTCAAAGTATTTCATCATCAGAGTTTTTGTTAAAGAGATCCTCCACACTGTTTTTACCAGTTTGGCCAAAAAACTTTGAAATGTACTTATTAGTAGACCTATGCCTAACAGAACACATTTAATTGCCTTTTAAAAAGGGGACCATGTTACGCTAAATTAACTTTTCAGTGCTTTAAACATGATAAAAGTGCTATTTGGGCTTCATAAACATGCCCAAAGTGTTTTTTCATTGATTCCCTCAATCGTTAGTTAGAGGGTGATTTGCTCATTTCTTACTGTAGGGTGAGCCCAAACACCTCGCTACAATTTGATGACGGCGCTCCCTCTTTGATGACGAATTTGACGCGACACTGAGCTGGACAAGCCGCGCCTCCAGGAAGCTCTCTGCCGTGACATGTAAACAGACACGCCCGCATAGGTGAGCGTTTCAGCATCCTTTGCGCAGTGCTATGTATATATTTTCTTCAGTCCATGTATGAGGCGGGGTGTCCTCTGGCCCTACATCATCGTGTGGGGAGGAGGAAGTCAGTGTCTCTTCTATAGACACACCCACTCATGACTATGCATAAGTAGGCTGCAAATCAGCCTGTTTGTGTAGAGTTACTCAGAAAGTGACTTTCTAGAGGCTAAAACTCTGGAAAACAGGTGAGTTTAGGAAAATAAACCTCAAATACTATGTTTTTGGGGTTCTTAAAACAAATGGAGATTGGTGAAAAATAGTATGACACGGGACCTTTAAGAGCCTGTCTTCAACCATCTTGAAATCACATGATTGATGATGTCACAGCCCCACTGCCTGTAAACATCCCATTGTTTTCTATAGGAGTGAAGCATTCAGTCTGCTTTTTAGATCATTTAATCAACTTTTTCAGTCAAAATTACAACTTGTGCTGCTTTTGGTTGCTCTAAAAAATCAGGAAAAATTAAAGATGGCGATGTAACCCTCTTTGTTTACCAAAATCAATCACGTGATTTCAAGATGGCAGAACACATTCTAAAATTGTAACGTTTTTTTGAAATGGCAAATTTAGCACAAAAAATAAGCAATGTCAAAAAATAGTAACAAAAGGTTGTTAAAGAACTGCATATTTCATATTTCAAAAGTTCCACAGTGTCCCATATAGTGCATTTAAAATGTGCTAAACAACTGCAATGTATGACACAAGCTTTTTGCTACCTGGTATCAATGGTAACACACTCGCTAATGTTATTCCACATTAAAGCAAACCCTTCTAAACCTCATCACTTCGTCACCAAGAAGTGCATGAAAGCAACTCTTGCTACATCTGATTAGAGCACCTTTGAACCATTCATCACTGGGATTTGATAAGCTCACTTTTATGTTTATCCAGTTCTCCACCTATAGATAAAAATAACTGTTATTTACTTGACACCGGATTCAACAAGAGAACCTATTTGGATTTAACAGGCTCTTACATGGGATCAGATGGATAGGGTGGAGTGTCATTGATGGTAATCAGAACTCTCTAGCAGCTTCCTGTGGCGTGGAAAGGAGGTGTGAGATTGGATGGCAGGGTTTAATCACCTACTTCTACGACACGGAGAGGCTTCAGCTTCTCATTGAACACTGCAGGTAAATGATCCGGGTAGTCTTGTCTTGTCTGGATCATTACTTACCCCCGTGCCAATTTGAGCTGTTTGTGTTCTGGTCTTTTAATGGCTGAGCCAAAGGTTGAGCTATGCAAATTGCCCTATTGACAAAGATTGGGAAAGCTCTGGCATTATTCACAAACATTGAAACAGTCACCGTTTTACGGGGCCAAGGGGCTAAAGACTGTCTGAGAGCCGAATCAAAGCCTCCAGTTCCTCCAAGTTCACATGTTTGTCTGTCACATGCCGACTCAAGATTCCGATGGGAGAAGCTCTCAACTAAGATTCGAAGAAGAAAGTCACTCTTTCAAAACATGACTGTGTGCCTGTGAGTGTGATATAGTGCCTGTAGCGTCTGTACTTATGTAGCAGTGTGATGTGTGACAGTAATGATGTGGGGCCTTCACAAACTGACAGACATGGTGAGAAGAAATGAGAACAAGAATGAAAGTCGAGACATGGAAATGAGGAAGAGAGGAGAAAAAAAACAGCCTGAGACTATGACTGGATACAACCTATGTTTTATCTTATCACGCCTTCTTTTTCCTATATATTCTTTTCGTTCCGCTCTCTCTCGCTCTCTTTCTTTCTTCAAGGTTGCATGGGGAGGATGTTCACCTTTGCAGGTCAGGTGGGTTCACTCCAGCTGAGGAAATGGTGTTTGCCACCTTTAACCTCTGCCTCCTGGCAATGTGCCGGTTTTAGATTTAATGCATAATTCCTTTTCTTTGCATTGTGCATGTTTTAAAATACCCATATTAGCTCATGTAATCAGTTGGGAAAACATTGAATTTCTTTTCTTTCCTGGAAAAGGATGAGCCTAACCGAGGCTCCCATTGTCAGGAAGGTGGTTTAAGTAAGCAGGAAATTGTGCACAATGGTGCCATTGACATGACTGAGGATTCAGGGACAGTGAGAGAGTGACTTTACCATAACAATGGTGACTATTCATCTGCAATTCAGCCCAATCGCATGTTTGTATGAAATAATAATAATCCATTACTGGCAACAAAAGAACAGACAGACTGTTCTCATCGATGGGGAATGTCCGCAGGGATTTGAATTGGTACCTTTGCATTCCACGTGTGAAACACGCCGCAAACAAAGATGATTGTAGAACCTCCCAAGACACTTTGTCACGTCATCTCCCCAAACACATTTGCCACTGTATCGTTTGTAACATCAACTGGTTTAACAGATTAGCCTGTCATAAGGTGTTATCCTGCTTGTCTGTGTACATAAGATGTGACAGTATGACCACTTACAATCATAGTTTAGTAGCAGTAGGATTAATGGCTTCCTTCTTTCAGTCCAGTTTTGTATTACTATTTTACATTTATTTAACCAGATAAATCATTGAAAACAAGTTCTCATTTGCAATGAAGACCTGGGAGCAGTTAGTAGGGTTAAAAGACTTGTGGTTCAGTGATAGAATGGGTTATCCAATAACCAAAAGGTTGGAGGTTCAAATCACACTCTATCCAAGTCATTGTCATTGTGTACTTGGGCAAGGCACTTTACCCACATTGCTGTGTATGAATGGGTGTGAATTGTACATGAATGTTGGTGGTGGTTAGAGGGGATGTAGGCGTGAAATGGCCGCCATGCTTTTGTCAGTATGCCCCAGGGCAGTTGTGGCAAGAATGTATTTTACTACCACCGGTATGACTGATGTGAGCGATTGGTGTGAATGAATAATGATTTCTGTAACGCATTTTGAGTCTCCTAAAAAGAAGCGCTATATTAATCCAAGCCATTATTATTGTTACTTGTTCAAAGTCAGTGTTGTTCCAGAGTGGATTCAAACCAGCAACCCTGTGGTTACTACAAGCCTGCTTACTCGACCAGTGTCCATCAATGCCCAAGAATAATCAGGTGCAATTACAAAACTATAAATGAAAAGTTGGATGCAGAGATTTGTGCATTTTTTATCACTGAGAGGGACAAAGATTTCAGACAAGATTAATTATTGTTTTATAGTTTTTTTTTTTTATTTTGATCAGCAACATCAACAGGAAAAACTTGTTTTTTTCATGTTTTTTATTAATGTACTTTATTTATATAACCTCTGCAGAACGTTGAGTGCCTTGTTTGCTTTGAAAGAGAAGCTCGCTGGTGGTGAACTGTGCACTATTTCTGAGTTTATCTCAGAAACGCGTAGGCTCTGTAGAACTCTTAATGACAGTTGATTGCTGTTGCCGTGGCATCGTAGAATATACTCATGCAGTATTGCAAACACTTTCCTCTTCAAGAACATTTCTTTTCTTTTTGTTCTTCTACTCTGTAAAAAAAATAATTGTTTTCTGTGTTTATCCAAAAGCAGAGTACAGAAGCTTTTACATCTCAACAGATCCTCACCATCTCCTATACTTTGGTCTTCCCATATGTTTTACCATCCCTCTCCTACAAACAGCTTGTATCTCCTGTTCTGTCGATCTCTATCTGCGTTCACTTTGCTCCGTCTCCTCTCTCATTTGTCTTGTTTTTAGTCTCCTGCTTGTTTCCTTGTTTCTGCCCACTCCTTTTGTTATCAGACTGCTACTCTCATCTTGCTGTTTTCCAATTGTGTCAGTAATTTCACAAATTTGACCAAGGCCAACTGATTTAAGAGAGCGAGAGGGAAAAAAAGAAAACCTTGAAGTAGCAGAAATCTCAAGGGATTTCTCCCAGTTGTTGCAGGAGATCTGTTTCTTGCAACCCCGTTGCCCGATTTGATTAAAATGTTTCGAGAACAAGTGAAGTCCTTGAACCTCCACTCTTCACAATCATCCTCTCTCCCTGTTGCCATGGTGCTCCAGGCAACCAATTCAACGTGAGGTAAGCCACCCGCCACAACGCTTCATTTCACAGTGAGATGTCGCTTATGTGCCACTCCCTCAATTTTTTTCTCTCTTCGCTTCTCTTCCTAATGGTGAGAGTGTCATCATTTTCTCTCAGCAGCTCCGAACCCCTTGACCCCCAAACATAGCTGTTAGAACTCATCTTTATAAATGACCAGATCATCAACGTTGGCTTAACCTCAGCGTTACTAAATGGCTGCGCCTTTTTATGTCACTGCTCGAAAAAGTGGAGGAAAGAGTAGAGTCGATGAATTTTTTAGACAGCCAGACAACTTCATACATTTGTTTTACTGTGACACGTGATGCAGGTGAGTGACACATTTAGGGTTTTGTAAAGTGTTGTGCCCTGTTGGGCTGCCAGAAAGCTTTAGCTCTTATTGTAACAGACTTGATAAGTGTTTTTCATTCCTCTGCTGCCATTGAAAATTATTTTATTTTACAGGTATTGTTGTTGGGTTTGCTATTAAACAAAGAAGTCCAAATTGTGGATGATCTTGATGCAACATTTATGCTGGAAAACTGAAACAGAAGTATCTACCTTTTGGTAGTTCCTCTATACCAGGGATGGTCAACTCTTATTACGAAGGCCACCTTATCAATATTCATATCAGAATTTAGAATAATGACCGATACAAGCATGAATTTGGGTAAGAACACAGGGTTCATGTCTATTTATGTTTTCGTTTGTGTTTTTGGAATCATTTTGTGTATTTTTTTGTTTTGTATGTTTTTTTTTTTTCAAAGAGTCATTTTGTGTATTTTCGTGGTGGCTTTGCATATTTTTTCTCTCATTTTATGTGTTTTTATAGTCATTTTTTACTTTGGGGGTCTCAGAAAATTACACCAAGGGCTGCATGTGGCCCCCAGGCCACCAGTTTCCCACTTCTGCTCTATAGAGCGCTTTGTCTTCATTGTGAGATTGTTGAGGAAGATTTTTCAGTCTGAACTTTGCTTTATCTGATCCTCCTCCTCTTTTGCTCTAAACTAATGAGCTCAGCTTCACCTACACGTGCTGACGGCTTAGCAAAGGTAGCTCCACAAATGTGGCTGACATCAGCATCCCATCAGCATATACAGTAGCTACATAAGGGATCCAGTGCTAATACCCATAACAGGGATATACACTGGCGTTTACCCCATGACCTGTTGTGACCTGAGCGCATCCCTTCTTCAAACACCCTCAAAGCTCATGACTTATCCTTCCCTCCAACGCAGCATCTGATTAACACCATTACAGCAGCCATGCGTGCGACTGTGTGCATGGTGGAAATCAGAGAAGTGTGTAACTCTCACAGCCCTCAGGCAAGCTCTCAATTTTCTCAGGTTAGATTTGTGTTTTTCTCCTGTTTCAGGGCAACGTTTGGTCCTATTAGGAACAATGTTATTTATGTCATTGAAATTTCAGCCAAGCCGCTCAATAACTCAGAAACTACAACCTTTTTACAGAGCTTCAATTGGAAAATATTTCTTTAAAGACATAAGCTACCCTGTTTGTCTCCATAACCATCTACCCTGAGTTTGTTTATGGACATAGACTGTCTGAAGCATAGCTTAACATTGAGGAAGTAAACCTTAAATTAAGGGGATCATTACACTTCCTGTAAGAAAGATTAAGATCAAAAATTAAATTGGAGCTTTCGCCTTTATATAGTGGCATATATATGTTTTTACACATATACAAATTTGTTTTCTGCATTTGACTCATCTCTGAGAAGCAGTGGGCAGCCACGTTGTGGTGCCCGGGGAGCAGTTGGAAGTGGTTTAGTCATTGAATTTTCCATTCAGAAAAGGATATTTAAGAAAACACAAAAAATAGTGGTTTTTTGATTTTCATTTCAAATTTCAAAAATTAAAGTTAAATGTCAAGACATTTTTCTTTATCGGCTGGAATAAACAGCCGTTTTTTCATGGTATGACCAAAAGTTGTCCTTTTCAAAGTAAGAGTGTTGTGTTTCTTGCAAGAGTTCTAAAATATGACATTGGAACATTACTCTAGCATACTTTTTGACACACTGTTTTATTGTTCTGAAAAACAACATACTGATCCATGTCCATCATTAATTTCTGCTACACAGCAGCGTTAAAGTTGTCTTCATTAAACAGCACTTTCCTCAAACAAACTTTTACTTTGAAAACAACAACTTCCCCTTGCACAATATGATAAAAAATAGGGCGGTTTTAGTTTCTCTCTTCTAATATTCCACTTTCAGTTCTTAGACACATAAAACTTAAGTTTAAAGTTTCGGTTATGCTTTCTCGACCCTGATAAGGAAAAATGCTTTGAATTTCAATCTTAATTTTTTCATTTTAAAAAGATAATCAAAAACTTAACCATTTGATGCTTTTCTATAACTGATTCTGAATGGAAAATCCATTGACCAAAACATACATTGACCCAATTCAAACCTTTTAAACCTCACGTTTTAAAGACCTTTAGTGCATGTGATGTTTTTTTCAATATCCTAAGTTCTTGTCTGGACTTAACTGCCATACATTTTGTCCTCAAATCATTGTTTGGAGGTTTACAAAATTTCAAGAGGTTGACAGGGTCCTTTGTGTAGGTTACACTGAGTCTGCCATGGTCTGGTTTTACCAAAGAGATTTCTAGGGAGGAGAACCAGTTTGCCAGTTACAGGGTCATGGTCCAAAGGCATCCCAGTAATTCAGATGTACATGAGGAATGATGTCAATTTATGTGTGTTTTGAATCAACAAATGAACTCCTGAAAGTCAAACTACTGGAAAAGTTCAGGCTTGTTTTGATAGAACTGTGTCAGAATACAGAGAGCATCCAATTTGGCTGTGTGTAGGCGGCTGTAAAATGGGGACTTGCACATTATTAGGCAGGTAATAGAATTGTTCCAGCTGATGAATGATGCTATGAATAGTACCTCATTCTCCATTGGGTAAAGATAAAGGAGCTAGTGCTTTTCTGATTGGTGCATGTTTTTGTCTTAATGCCTGCACACTCCCAACATTAAAGACATATTTCTATCACATGGGCTCTGCATCTTAAAAAGAAGCGCTGCT
Source organism: Gouania willdenowi (assembly GCF_900634775.1). Classification (NCBI taxonomy): domain Eukaryota; kingdom Metazoa; phylum Chordata; class Actinopteri; order Blenniiformes; family Gobiesocidae; genus Gouania; species Gouania willdenowi. The sequence goes on from NC_041049.1 coordinate 8,590,673, forward strand.
GTGTTCTAATGTAGACCCTGTTAGCGACGCCATTTATTCATTACTTCTTTTAGCGAGAAGGATAAAAAATAGCTTTGTTTCCGTTCCTCATCCTTCATTCATTCATTAATTCTTCTTTTTCTATCATCTTAGGACCCATCATACCCATCTTTTTGATGTGCTATTTTATTATAGTGCATCTGAGTAGTTTTTTTTTTAATTGTCAGCCCTTACAACTTTAGTTAGAGTAATTAGTTTGATTGGCACTGTCAAAACATCTTTAGGAGCAATTCATTTTTGTGTTTGCATGTTTAGAGGATTGTGGTTTGTTAAACTTTATAATTTTTTTATTTTGATGTTTTTGTGAAGCTCTTTTTGCTACATTTTATTAACTCATTCAGTGCCATTAACGTAATGTCACATCATTTCAAATCTGAACGCTCAGTGCCATTGACGTAATTTTACGTCAATTGCATTTTTTCACGGAAGTTGCTAGGATACACTGTGACTGAGTTCTGCTGTGAATGTAAGGCTTTTCTGTTTATATAGTAACCAACTGGTGCCCTACAGGTGGCAGCAGTGCACCTTTGGATGATAGATTAGCCACTGATGCTACCATTATCTTAGGAGGGAGAAGCAGGAACGAGGGAGATTATGGCGCTATGAAGTGATATTGTGAAGTATCCAGCAGCTGGCACTGAATGAGTAAAAGGTCTGAAATTATATACCTGAAAACAGCAAAGGAAAATTAACCACTTTTAAAAATGTTTATCCCTTCTTTACCCTGATAAAGAAAAATGCCTTGAATTCCAATCTTAATTTGTATTTTTAAACTAAAAATCAAATAACAAACCCTTTTTTTGTTTGTTTTTACTATTCTTTTCTGAACAGAAAATACAAGGACCAAAGCCTACATACATATTTTTGGTTATTTTATAGTTCCTGGGGATGATAACTAACATAGATCAATGAATTGAAGCCATTTCTTACAAAAAAATGAAAGGATTTCCTCACAAACGCATGTCAACGGTTGCACAGTAATTGCTACTTGCAGGTTTGTTTTTGGCTCCATCATAAACAATCTGTCAAATGTTAAAGTGATTTGTTTGATGCCATTTTTGTTCTTGTTTGTTTATGGTGTAGATTGATACGATTCACTCCGTGGGATATTAGATTTTAATCCCTATTTCAATCTGTGAAAATCACAGAATTTTCTCAAATTTTGGATATGATACATGAACAGTAAAAAAAAAAAGAAAAACATTGTCCAGAGCAGCTTTAAGGTATTCAGGAGTACAAGTAATTGCAATCTCCAATTTTAGGTTACAGTTAATTCAAAATGAACTCCTGGTGTTTTAAAATGTGGACATTTAGAAAATTTTTGTATTCCAACTTTGTACAAACAGTTTGTTTATGACCACTTTAATTTCTACCATTCATCAATGCACAAAGCACGATACCTCAAGACATGGGTAAACATCTCAGCTGCAGTAAAACTTGACTAATCTTCACATTCATGACTTTAAATGAGCGCTATTTCAATACTTTCTATCTACAATCTATCGTGTAGTATGATTGTTCCATTTCATGACAGGATATTTCATGCATGGATCTGAAGTTGTGTAAAAGTATTACCAACTTGTGTAGTCAGTGTTGAGTTCTCATATAAAGCGGCTACCCACAATAATTCCTTATCAGATCAATCCAGAGTATAGGCCTCATTGATCAATGAATTGAAGACCATTGTTTGAAAAAAAAAGTTGTTTTTCATCCCTATTGTATACATTCTGGTATCGTGGAGAATACCGGGAACAAACCTGAACAAAAATGGCATCAAGCAAATCACCGCTCTTCTTGTCTGGTGAAGAAACTCAATAAATCACAGTAATTCATTGATCTATGAGGTTTACACTATGATTTTATTGAATAAAATATTTTCATGGGTAGCAGCTTTAAATCACTGTAAATGATAATGTGGATCCATCAAACTTACGTTGTTAACAGTGTAGGAAATTACACTGTTCACATGACAAGAGTTTGCAAAAAACCGAAAAAGTATCTGATTTGTACGTCAGGTCACGTAATGTGCTCGAACTCGGCTGAATGCACAATTATCACCTCTTCATTGCAAAAAACATGAGCCGATTGGGTAAAATATCACCACAATATCGTATTCATTAAAAATTCAGGGGCGGGTATCAAACTGCCTGGCAGAGAAGGTGAGAGGGTGTTTTATGGAAGGAAGGAGTTCAACCACTGATGAAAATACTTGATGACAGTTCTCATATCCAGGTGGGCTAAAAAATTCAATACGTCTTTGCACATTCCCCTCCAGCCTCTTATTCCACAAACTACTACAGTCGTAAACCTCCGTCTCCCAATTTACTTTCCCTTTATGAGCCATTACCATGTCCCCTTATCGGCAAAAAGAATAAGTTTTAGTGTCTTGCCTCACTTTATCCCCACATTCGTTCTCCACAATCCATCACAAATCAAACATCTGCCTTCCACATGCTCGCCCACTTTTCTAGCCTCATTTAGCCCCTCTTCATAATAGGTGGCCTGTTGTGCAATCACTGAAACGATCTACTTCAGTAGCACTGAGTGATTAGGCAAAAGTAGAAACTCATGAGGGGTGTGTCTGTTTCAATGTGGCTGGTCTTTTTTTGAGTCCACTCTTGCTTTTCCACCCACTGCTCATTCCTGTCCGAGAAGTTTTTACAGTGTAACGCATCAGTGAAGTGGAGGTTTGCGCTCAAAACACAACACTACTTTTATCCAGGACACTCTTATTGTGCAGCCTAACATCCCGACCCCAACATTAACATGGTTTGACTTCATTTCCTTTTGTTTATCTCGATAATATTATGTTTTCTTTATATTTTAACCTTTTGTGTTAACAGTGACTGTCTCTGCAATGGTTGTGGTGCACAAGATTACAGAAATAGCAATTTATTTTTAATAAGCAGGTAAAAGTCCTTGCACCAATTAATCTTAGTCAGCTTGATTAATGATGTTTGTGCATCTTGAGTCTCAAAGTCGAGATTCAAAAATAGATTTCAAAGGGTTGCTCAGTTTCTTTTTTTTTTTTTTGCATGTCTGTGGACACACGTGGTTGTCTTGAAATAAATTGGTCCTTTTGGAAAAAAAATGTGTAGCCCCCTCCAGTTGGGTGCACAGTCGCAGTTTTTCTGCCCAATTATTATACAATTTGTGTGCATCACTGATTGCTAAAACAGTCCATGAATCATCATTAGTTATTATGATAATTATGTACTGACCCAACTTTTAAAAAGAAGGCAATCTCGGCTCTGTGTGTTACACAAATGCTCCACTCAATGTAGCACAGATTTGAATCTCTTTAGTGAACATTCTAAAATGTTCCAGTTTTTATGTCTAAAACTATAGCATTAGATGATGGGTTTTGTGAGGAATGTGCTTAAACAAGTATAATGCTCTTGAAAATAGCTAATTTGCTTCTGTAATTCAAGTGTAATTGAAGACCACCAAAATAGTTGTCATGTTTTTTGTTTTTTTTGTTTTTTTGGGGGGTGGGGGTCAGCCTTCAAATCCACACAATGACATCCGAAACAATCACTAATGTTTTTTCTTGGTTATTGGCGTGTTGCAACCAACTTGAATAGATACATATCACCACCTACTGTACTGGAGTGTGTAAACTCAACAGAACTCCCCTCAACAACCACTATTTTCTTTATCTAATCATATTAAGTCGTGCCACATAAAAGTTTGCTTGAAAAGGTGCCTTTTTTTTATACTGTTAAAAAACTCCAACACTTTTTTTTATCAGAAGCCAAAATACAGGATTTTTTTCTTTTATTTCTGACTGACAGAGATCAACTTGTAATCTAACAATGCATCATTATTCAACATAGTCACCAATTCAACTCAAACAGTGGCATTAACAGGGAGCTATTGCATGGATTGCATTGAGTTTCACTCTAGAAAAAATGTTAATACACGTGGATGTAAATAATTTGGTATATGTATTTCGAGAAAGAAAACCAAATTTTTATTTTCTTCTTATTGTTTTTATTTTTTAAAATAAATTAAGAAAAAGCTACATGTTTTTGTTAATGTTGGATCACGTGTTGTCTTTTCATTCATTAATTCGGTAAATAAGAAATACGTTTACATTTGTCATTGGCTTCCAGGGCAAATAATTTGTTATGCCTGATTCAGTAAAGCTGATGAAACTGAATATCACACGAGCAGAACAAAATGAGTGACTTAAATAGAGGGTTGGAATTTTTTGGCTTTTCCTTGATTCCCTATTAGTTATTTATAGAGAATGTTTGCATGTGTGTTTCTGGGTGCGCTTGCTTGTACAGCATGGATGTCAGTGTGCGTTCGCTGTGTGAAAGCTTTCAATGCTGAATGGCTGCTTATGTTCTCATGCTCAGCAGTCTACATGCATCTGTGCTGTTTCTCTGCACTTTGGTTACCACACAAATTATCCTCCCAGGGCAGCGATCTGAGGAAGAAAGTCACAGAGAGGACAGTGTGCCCCTCCCTCGCATGTCCTGCAGATAAGAAATTGCTCTATGCCAGGCTAATGTATAAGCCCTGAAGACATATTCACCATTTCCCACTAATGTCCCATCTATTAGTTATTATTAGAGAAGCCATAGTGACTGATGCGCTATGTTTGTAAAACAGGACGATTACATCTTAGATCCTTATCTATCTCCTTAGTGCAAAAATGTACTCTTTAAACATTTTGAGGGCAAAGACGTCCGTCTTACTCTAAAATCACACATAATTCCTACTTTATTCAATATTCTACACGCACAGCCTTTTTGTAACTTTTGCCTTCTCTTTGGAATCTTTTTCATTGGGAACACCTAATCTGTGAGCAATATTGCAAATGAAGGTCAGTGTCCAGCCTGCCTTGGCTCTCACTATCTCTCTACAGCCCCATCCACCTCCAAACCATCACAACCTCTCCTGGCGTTCCTTTGCTTATCTGCAGCGCTCACACCTGTGGCAGGCCGGCCACCCTCCCCAACTCCCGCCAGAGGCCGCAGACAGGATGTCTGCAGATAACCTTTTTATCCCAGTGAAAAAAATAGTGAAAGTGGTGCCGTGAAGGAAGGAAAAAGATCTTTGTCCACTGCCAGGGATTGAGGGATCTGCTGTCAGTCAGCCAGGCTGAGGATATGGCAGGGCTTTGCTACATCCCTGAGACTTGGTTATGGGCCAGTGCTGTAGAAAATAAAGCATCTGGACCCTTTTCTGGTGACTTCAGGTTTATGTACTAAATAGCATGGATTGTGCTTGACTCTGCACTGCTAGCTGGGGCTAAGATGTTAAAGCTGCAGTATGTATATTTATTTTTGGCTTCTTTTGGTCAAAAAAATCCATAATAACCTTTCAGTATATAGTGTTCTGAGAGGACAGTGGATATCTGCTTCATCTCTTGGCTCTGTATTCAAGCTTTAGAAAACAAGCTGTGTAACACTTCTTTTCAGCCAATAAGAGATTTTTTTTTTTTACAAACGAAGTGCTCCATAAGCGGTTATGAGCATTACTATTGGTTATTACGTCCTCTCTGTAGAGTGGAATGGTGAAGGTTTTCAAAAGGAGATTCCTCATTGCGCTGTTAGACATAACGGCTTCACGGCAAAGAAAGCCAAAAAGGAATACGACAGTCTAAAAGCCCAACATATGAAGGTAGATATGTTGCAAAATGGGAGAGATTGTAGAATGTGATGTGCAGTGACGTGCAGTCAGGGTAGGCAAGGTAGGCAGTGCCTACCCAAGGGTGAATTGATATTTTGATTATTTGTTTTAATTATAATTATAAAATGTTTATTTTTCCATTTCCGATGTCTACAGTAGTTTACAGTACCTATAAGTTTGAAAGTGTCCGCATTTTGTGCGTTTCATTGCCCAATTTACTAAACAGTGCTATTTCCTGGAACGGCTGCAGTCTCACTCCGCTGTAAGGCAGGACGGGGCCACGCCCCCTCCCAAAAGCACATGCTGCTCTGCCTCTGTTCCCATAGCGTGTTTTTATGTGTTTGTGATAACCATTTACGTAAAAAGGCAGCTTTCTACGCTGCCTTTGGACGTAACAGCGCTATGCTAAATGCTTAGTACATACGTTACAGTGCATTAGTGAATTGATATCACGTGACTGCTGCTGCTACGTTCTCTAGCTAGTGGGAAGGATAACACTCAGTCAGGATGACAGCGCTAGAGACGATAGAGAAAAGATGGGAACCAACACCTGAGTTACCAGACCTTCAGCAAAGGTAAGGTCAGAAAATGTTTTGTACTTTTCACAGTGAATGGTACAAAAAGGAACGATTGACTTTGTGGATCACCTCATGAGGCTGTTCTGAGTTGTTGTTGTTGTCATTTTCTCCATGTTTCTGTGTTTCCAACACAAACAACGGATGCGCTACCGTGTCATGAGATATATCTTGTTGGGAGAGTATGGAGGCTATATTAATTCATTGTTTATGTTTCTTTAATGGTGTTTTACGATGTTGATTTTGTTAGATGGCTAAATGCTTGTTCATGTTGGGTTTTTTCTTTCTTATTATAAATTACATATTTTGAAAAGCGCATTGAGATGACTTTGTTGTACATTTCTTTATACAAATAAAGTTGAATTGAATTAACACTTGACAGCAGAAACATATGAAATTGTCATTGGTGGTCCCGATTTGCAACGTGCCTACCCAACCCTAGTGGTAACGGCACGTCACTGGTGATGTGAGCTTCTAGAATGTGATGTGAGAGCTTGTAGAATGTGATGTAAGCTTGGGGTTGAATGGGGTTTGCATTTCTTTAGGTATACATTTGTTTTGCTACAGACATCTCACAAAAGAGAAGAGAAAGAGAAGAGAAAAGTAGTTTGTGTTTCTGTAGCGGCAGATTGGAGAAGTTGTAATTGGAGAGTTGTGGTTGTAAACGATAATTGACAAAAGTAATTTAAAAACATGCGAAAAAGTGTTGGATTACAATTTTGCCACTGTTATTTGTGTAAATATCAGTCCATACATTTTTTCCCATCACCTGTGACGTTAAATTTATTTCACGTGTGTAGATTTTTTATACACAAGCTCACATCACGTTCTACAAGCTCTCCCATTTTGCAACTTATCTAGCTTCATACAAACATATTCGGATGGAACGGGGCTCAAGGGCTCACAAATTGTAACAGTAATTACAAGGCAAGGCAAATGTATTTGTATCGCGCATTTCATACACAAGGCAACTCAATGTGCTTTACATGATCAAAAAGTGCAACAGAAAACATTCAGCAGCTTAAAATGAATAAGAACATTAAAATCAGCAGCAAAAAAAAAAACATTTAAAATCATCAGTAAAAACATTTAAAGTCATCAACAAACACATTACATCAACAACAACATCATGACCAAATCTCTCTCTCAATCATACGCAGTAGAGACTTTGATTTAAAAATGTTCACATGTGATGCTGACTTCAGCTCCGCTGGCAGTTTGTTCCACTTCTTTGCAGCATAACAACTAAAAGCAGCATCACCATGTTTACTGTGAGCTCTGGGCTCCACTATCTGACCTGCGTCCATAGATCTAAGAGACCTGCTGGGTTCATACCTGACTGACATGTCACTGATGTATTCTGGACCAAACCCATTCACAGATTTATACACCAGCAGCAGAACTTTAAAGTCTACTCTGAGGCTGACTGGGAGCCAGTGTAAAGACTTTAAAACTGGAGTAATGTGTTCTGACCTCTTTGTTCTGGTTAAGACCTGAGCTGCAGTGTTCTGAACCAGCTGTAGCTGTTTGATGCTCTTTTGGGGGATTCCTGTCAGAAGACCATTACAATAGTCCAGTCTGCTGGAGATAAAAGCATGGACCAGTTTCTCCTGATCTTTCTGAGCCATTAAACCTTTCACTCTGGAGATGTTCTTTAGGTGGTAGAAGCGGTTTTTGTGATAGATTTGATCTGACTGCTGAATGTAAGATCTGAGTCAATCAGAACACCAAGGTTTTTGACTTAGTCTTTAGCTTTTAAAGATCCAGACTCAAGATACTCACTGACAGCAGTCCTCTTTTCCTTGTTACCAAAGACAATCACCTCCATCTTGTCATGATTTAGTTGAAGGAAGTTTTCACTCATCCAGCAGTTTACTTTTTCTAAGCAGTCACACAACACCTCAATGGGACCATAGTCATCTGGGTTCAGTGATAGATATAGTTGTGTCATCTGCGTAGCTCTGATAATCAACCTTACAGTTCTGTAAAACTATAGAGTGACACGTGCATTCACGTCAGAGTCTCTAAAAACATCAAAAAACTCCAATAACACAAGATAAAAGTGGCCAACATTTGTCAATAGTCGCAATTGAGAAAAATGTCGCAAAGAACTCCATAGTTGTGTGCGTTCAACAGGATACCGGTGAATTCAAAACAAGGAGGAGAGGGGTGAGCATGTTTGATTCCATTCCAGTCTCATGATTCTACAAACTGCAGGTTTACGTTCTGAGTGTAGTATCTACCAATCTGTTTGTAGCAACAGCAACTACAAAAAAATGGATGGTTAACATCAAGTTAAGGAAAATCACCACATTCCTTAATTTACTAGTAGTTGGCTCTGCAGACAGACCACAATGCATTCTACTGCTCAGTATTCATGATTTCTCATCCTTTAGAGCATTTCCCTTTGATTTTGACCACATTCAAACCTGCACAAAGAAAAAAATGCAGATTATTGGTGAATTCCATCTTGTTATTTATGAGGTCCTTCAGAAACATTCATATACTGCTGCTGCTGTTAAACCTAAATGTGACAAATCAGTTGCAATGTTTGACAGGAATGATCATATATGCAGTGCAGACGAGGAAGATTCTAAGTCAATGTTAATGCAGAGCTGCAGTGCTATTAGAGGTTAGATCTGGCCCAACATATCCAGCCCAATCTGACCCAGGCCCGTGGGCATAAAGCCCGACCCAACCCAAGCCCGACCCATTAATTTAAATTGTAGGCCCGAGCCCAAAGCAAACCCGAACGTATTGCTGCTGGTAGATTAGTAGCGCAGTGCCTCGTGCAGCTCTGCACAAAAGGTAGTGTAATAACGTGACTCGAGCCGTTATCACAGTTTTACAGGCTTTAATGGAGGTCATAGTAACACGCCAAAAATAAACAATTAAACACACAAAGAACCGTCTTACACCGTCATACACTCACACTACTGTGGGAACAGAATTGTTCACTCTTTTCCCCGCTTACACCCGTCTTTTCCCCAGCCTCCCAGCCAATCAGCACTCGGAACACATGTAAACATGTAAACAAAGAGAAAGCTGCACGTAACCATGATGCCTTCACGGCCATGGGACATCTCAACATCAGTTAACCAATGAATGCACACAAGTGGAACATAACCAGAACATAGAACCTAGTCCGTTACAGCATTGCAGACCAGACTGGGCGGCCCGTGCGTGGAGCGCAGACCTGACTGAAGCGTGCAATCATATTTGTTCCCTGTGCTCCAGCAGCAAGTGAGGAATGAGCAAAATCAGCAAATAATATTCAGTAAATGTGAACACTGAACAACACAACGGCGTCAATATCCTCAGACTCGGACCTAAAATCTAACCTCTAAGTGCTATCTACTACCCAGAACTCTCTCTGTGCACACTAAACTAAGCCTGCAGACTATAAAAGGCTTTGATACACGGTAATGCAGGAAGTGGCTGCATGCCAGCAAAATGCTACCAAATAATGAAATATTGTAAATAAATCAGAATAGTGACAGTTGCTGGTGTTTGGTTGTATTAGCAATGTGCTTTCAACTTTTTTTTTTAATCAAAAATTCATCTCAGATTAGCGTCTCGCGAATAATTGCTGCACATAGTACATGTACACAAATATCCATGTCTGTTCTCATCCATCACATCCACTTGTGGTTATGAGGCAGATTTGTTGACATGTGCCCTTGAAAGCCTCATAAAAAAAAAGAAAAACATGTACATGCAGAATAGAATGCTTATATATATGTATATATATATATATATATATATATATATATATATACAGTATATATATATATATATATATATATACAGTATATATATATATATATGTATACAAGATGGTCTGAGGTGACTCATTATAAAGACTTTAGGTATTTTTCTCTCTTAATAAAAACCATCCTTTTCACAAATTAATCAGTAGATAATAGTTGTACCTTATATTATTTAAAGTATGTAAAGTGCAAGCAGCCAAAACACAAATATATCAAGAGCACTCAGAGATATTAAATCTCCACCAAACACCAAATATAGTTTTTTGCCAGATATTGGCAGTTATCTGGATCAATAATCCTAATCATTGTACTAATGTCATTTACACTTTAAAGGCTTGGAAGAAATGTCAATCCCCAATAATAACCATACAGTAGGTAAAAATGTGGACACCCCCATTTTTCAGATAAATCGCGATGAAACTCATCCGGATGAAACTAGGCAACGTAATTGAAGAACCAGTCTGAAATAACTAAGTCACCTTACATAAAGATTGATCAATTCTAAACTGAGATATGAAATGTCAAAATTTAATCAATAATAAGAGATAGGGATTTTTTTTTATTTTTGAAATTCGTCGAAAATCAATGTATTGATCCAGATCTCCTAAATGTAATATGACCTTCAATGGCAGAAGGTCTATCTTTGGTTAAAATTTTGTCAAAATTTGTTAAACACTTTTAACGTAATCCTGCTAACAGACAAACAAATAAATACACAAAACTCCAGTGACAATATTACCTCCTTGGCAGAGTTAAATATGTATATTATATAATGCACACACAGCCAAAACACAATTTGGTGGTGATGTAAAAATGTATTTGATAATATTAAAGAACTGTAAAAAAAAAAAAAAAAAATACATAAAGAGCAAATGTCTACAATACATGTCCAGTAGTGTGAAATGTTTATTGATTGTATCTTATAACTGAATTTTTGGGAGGAATAGTTAGCAGCTTGGCTATTTGAATAACATTCACACAGATGATTTATTTTGAAGTACTGAAGTCATCAAAACACTGTCTAGTTTTCAACTAATAAACGTCAAATCATTAAATGTACTGTGTTGTGTTAATAGCATTTGTACCTGTTGTTGCTTCATCAAAGTATTCGGCAGGGTTACCACTACAAGATCATTGAAGTTTATAAAATACATTGTATGCAACCAACTCTAACCTATAAAATGATAAATAATTAAAGCAAATGTTTCAAAATAGACTGAAATGCTAATTTGAAAGAGAAATTTTAAATTTGATTTTGAAAGAGGTGGTAAAAATAAAGATACTGACATCTTCACAAGGAGCTTGGATAAAAGAACACAAAGGAAAAGTGCCAGTTTCTCAGAAACCTTGATGGAAAAAAAGAAGAAGGGGAGAATAGGAACAAGGGAGTCTTTCTTGAAAGAAGTCATTCTCACAGATGTGATAATGAAAGTTCACACACTAAGTTGAAGTCGTTATGCACTGTGGGTACTTGAAGTTGACAGGTACTGATGTGAGGTTTGAAGACATTTTAAAAGGTACCTGTTGTACTCATTTGAAAAAGAAAAAAACCATTGCAGTATTCAGTATAAGCTTTAGTCGTACCCATGTGGGTTTTAGATGTTTACAAAGGCAGAACCTAATTCTTGCCCTCGACATGACCCCAACACATGCAAAGGCAGGATTCAAAAATTGGTAAGTGGGTCCATTCTCAAGAGTCCACTACATCAGAGCCTGAGGCATTGCTGGAGGCATCTTTGTTCCTGGGCAGCTGATGAAGAGCCTGGGTGGCCATGAAAGGTCGAGCTCTTTCTTTGAGATGAAATAAGAAAGTTACTGTTGCCAGTGGTAGTAGAGATGCTGAAATAAACACAGCCTCCCCTTAGTGGACACCGACAGGTCCTGGACCAAAAAAATCTTTTCTTCATAGAAGCCGAAAGGCACTTTGGATCCTTGTGTGATTGAAGACTAGCCGCTGTGATGTGAGTGTCCTAGGTTGAAGACAACACTCCTGTCCCTTGACAATGTATAGTTATTGATCTAATGAGTTTATGAGGTGTATTGACTGCTTCATATGATATTTATTTAATGCAATAAACCTTTTTTACCTAGATTTGAATGTAGTCTTTTGCATGCTTGAACATTTGTTTTCACAATTAAACCCAGCCACCACAGAAGCACAGTTGCTTGAGAGATAGATTGATCCGGGAACCAAGGAGGTTTTTATGAGCGGACGGGTCCATAACACTATGATTATTGTTAGTTCTGCGCAAGGGTGAGTGTTTCTTCTTGTATTATTCTATGTGTTAAGAAAGATGCTAGCAGTTACAACACACACACACGGCTGATGTGCGTGCGTGCTCTACACCGGGATATACATGATATACATACTCACACAGAGCCATTTAGAGAGAGAGAGTTGCGACTTTGGTGTCGCAAAACGTTTATTTTACCGCCATATCCTCCGTGCGTTAGCTGACACACACACACAATGTGCATGATGGCGGTAGACACACAGTATTTATAATAAAAATATACTAAATGAGTAAAATAAAACAAAAAAACTAAATATTTATACAAAAAGTACACAAAACAACAACAGAAAGGCACAAATATATACAAAAAGGCTACAAAAACACACAGAATTACTCCAAAAAACAACAAAAAATATGAAAATGACTCAAAATTCACAAAAACAAATATTTATACACAAAATGACAACAGAAATGCACAAAACTACACCAAAAAAGATACAAAAATACACAAAATGACTCCAGAATCACACTACAATGGCAACAAATAACTATAATTACAGAAAAAATGCACAAAAAGATAACAGATACAAAAGTACACATGACTCCAAAAAACATCCATTACAGAAAAATACTCCAAACAAAAATAAAAATGAGTAAAAAAAAACCCAAACACATTTATCATGCGCATAGAATTAAACCAGGTAAGTCGCACACACTATTTTATTTTGCACCCGCAAAAATACCCATTTATAACACTACACAGTAACAGAGTATGTACACCTCTTTTTACATCCAACCTTCAAAAACCCATTTGGCCATAATTGACAACTCTACTTCAGCTCCTCCCACTGTATGAATGCATACTTCCGACGGACACTGTACTAGTTTAGATAAAGGGAAACCCACCACATTTAATAAATAAAGTTTGATCATTTGACCTTGATTTAAAGAAACTTACGAAAGCAATTAAGTATTGAGTGTGAGTTGCTGGGTTTCCATTACAGATTTTCTCAAATAAAAGCAATATTTTTAAATGTCAACAAAGTATGATTGTGTTTTCCATTGAAGGCAGTTTTGGGCAGGAGCCTTGTAACCCCTGTGAAATCTCATCTCAGATGGATGCTCCAAACCTCCTTACAGTATAACACTGTATTATTTGTTTCACGGCTAATGTGGCACTAATAATATTTAAGTATAATGCTAAGAAATGTCCCAGTCTTCTCTCCTGTCCACATGTACCGCATCAGTTCACCAAGTCAAATTCCTCATGTGTATAACATACATTACATGGCCAATAAAGTTGATTCTGATTCTGATCATGTTTACTCAAAGAGAACTGTGTTTGCGTGTATTTGCAAAAAAGGTGTTTCCGTACCGCTTTTGTAATACATTTCATTATCAAAACGTCCAAAATTCATCCTCACGAAAGCGTAAAAACCTTTTAGCGATATTTGAGTGTTCTTTCCAAATTCAGGTGTTTCTATTACCAGTTTTTATTGCGCTTTTTAGATTTTGCGCATTTCCAAGTGTAATGAAACCTAGCTTCTGATGCCTCTGACCAGTTTTAAACCCTGCGTCTTCAATCAACCCTGAAAGGAGACAAACTAGCTTAATTATGAGCACAGTTCAGCTTATTCGTGAATGTAAACGTTCCCATGTAGACTTATTGTTGCTCCTGTGTGTCCTTACCTGTTTTGCCTTTGTTGCTTCTGTTTATGTTGTTTATGTTCATTTTGCTGGCAATCTCAGCACAATGAGGCAGAAACAAGTGTGTGGATAAATAATATGAATCCTCGCAGGATTAATTTGCAGCAGCCTATGTCTCCAGCTTGGCAAAGCGTTACATCTTCCAACTTTCTAATAAACAACAAACATTATGACTTTGCCAACTTGGCAAAGCTTTGCATGTTCTGGCTAAGTGTGTGTGTGTGTGTGTGTGTGTGTGTGTGTGTGTGTGTGTGTGTGTTGTGTGTGTGTGTGTGTGGTGTGTGTGTGTGTGTGTGTGTGTGTTTGTGTGTGTGTGTGTGTGTGTGTGTGTGTGTGTGCGTGTGTGTGGGTGGTGGGTGTCGTACACAGTCTACAAAAACATCAGATGAAACCACTAACAGGCGGTGGTTGTCATCCCATCGGCACCAGGTAATGGACGCTCTGAGGTAACTTTGAAGGTGATGGGTAATATTAAGGAAAAGTGCAGGCTGCACCAATTAGCAAATTTATTCTCATATTAGCTTAGTGAACCAAGCAATCTCACACCAACCGCCATCAATATCACTTTGCCCCACCTGCAGGGCTTTGCTCCTTCCTCATTGGATGTTAACGATGTCTACACCTGTTCCAGTGGTGCTAGGCCCCCCTCCTTTGGATGACGGCCATCACTCATGATGGGGCTGGCCCACAAATGGGACGCAATGGCAGGCCACACCAGCCAGCATCTGTCGGGGGTCGAGCAGGTCGGGGCTCTGTGGAGCCCGGCTGCCTGCAGCAACTTATTACTGGATACAAGTTTTTCCTCCTCCGCACCTTTTTCCCGTCACCTAAGAACTTTATCCCACAGGATGAGAACTGGCTTAATTAAGCTGACACACTGAATGTCCTTTAGTGGACTGACATTACTGGTGCACGTGTGTGTAGTTGTATTACAAGCAGTGCAGACCAGTGGTTCACAAGTACCCCCTTTTTCTTAATTCTGAATATAAGTACCCCCTTTGTCCGACAACTAGTGATAACACACATTTTAAATAATTTCATTTTGTAAATACAGTAAGTGGAATGAAACAGTATTTAGTAAAGTGGTTCCCAACCTATTTTGGATTGTGACCCCGTTTTGATATCAAGAATTTCTGGGACCCCAAAGACAGCAGAACCTCCTGGTCATCGTTGGGGGTTTCTGGAATACCTGAACAGATCACGCTGTCTTGCGTTCTGCAAGATTGGATATCCAGGATCTTTTCTTTCGGGGGTTTGTTTTCTTTTTTAAGCTCCTTTACCTCCGTACACACCGGTGATGAAGCAGAACGGACGTCGTGATTCTCCTTCTGTAAATAATGTATTTGTTGGTAGGCAAATTCCAGGCTAGCCTTCATTTCCATAAACTCTTCATGAAGTGAGCCAAGTACCGCCAGCTTCTTATTGATGAATTATAGGATCCTGTATCTGGAGTCTGTTCTTCAGATCTGATTAATTGGTTTTTCGTGCTTCGCCGGCTTAACTGATGTGCCTCGCGGCTTGGGTCCGGCTTCCATCTCGCACTGGACGTAATGTTGGTCGATTACCTCTTCCCGTTCCTCCACTGACTGGTGCAACGGTGCATGGTCGGCTCTTCTTTGGTGGCGGGGATTTAACGTTAAAAAGAATTACTATGAGCAAGTTAACAGTGTTGTTTGAGTAATCTACTGTAGGGGCCCGGCCGCCATGTTGAATTTCACAGCATATCACGTGACTCTCAGAACATCTTGCGCAACTTACCTCTCCACGCACACGCTCTCTGATCATGTTTGAGCTCAGATATTTATTTATTCTTACTGCATTTTAGTTAAACGAAATTTATAATTCACAAAGTGAAAGTATAGAAATATAGTAAAAACTATGCGTTGTTTGAATAATAAAAAAAAAAAGAATAAATAATTCAAAAATCTTTTTTATTTTTCAGAAATTTTATCCTAACCCATTTACCCCACATGGGGTGCTGACCCCAAGGTTGGAAAACACTGATTTAGTGGCTTGAAGATTTATTTTTGTAGTTTTTATTATTTTCGATCATCTCGTTGCCTGGGGTGGGACAACAACTGACACTTTATTTGTAAATGTCCTCTCTCTCCCTCTCTCTCTCTCTAGTACCCCCTGTAGTTCCCATCGAGTACCCCTAACGGTACACTTACCCTCATTTGTGAAACACTGGTGTAGACAAAGGATGTCACAATAACCATCCTGATGCTCACTGAGTTTCACATAATAAACATAGGACATAATGTTCATCTGAAAGCTATTTGTGTTTGTCTTGATGTTTTTAAGTCATGTTTGTGGCTGTATACAGTACACACCATTGTGCATGCGTGTATAATTTATATCTGCAAGGCAAATGAGCACATGAACTTCATTGAGCCTCCATGTGGATGTTATCTGTTTACGATGTATTGTGTGTCTTGAAAGAGACTCACACGTTTGAGTGAAGGAAATACTCCCGGGACGTCTTCCAACATCTGCCTGTGTTTCCTCTGACCTTCCACTCAGAGTTGTAGGACTTTGTTCTGCCTTTGTCTGTTTTTTGTTTTGTTTTTCTGTCCTGATTTCTATTTACCATTGGCAGGTGTTATGCATGTGTATTTTCTTGCATGTGTATCGTACACTCTGCCACTTCTCAAAAACATTCATTCTCTCATTCCTGTACCTCTTATATTTGCCTCAATATGTATTAGCTTTAATGCCGATCTAATACCTTAAACCATCGGGGTAATCTTGTATGTATCTATGTACACTCACTATAAAATATGCGCTAAAATCCCACAATGGCTTTTTTGCATCACATCCTTGCTTTTAATGCCCAGTGTAGTGAATTGCAGCTAAAGTTTGGATGACTTCCAGTTGGATGGCATTAAAGTGTCGTGTCTGTTGGTTGCTGATGATGTTGTTCTCTCAGCTTTGTCAAGAACATCATTTTAAATGTGAACCCAAAGGGATAACAGCTTGAGTGTCTAGCAGTCAGGCTGAGAATTAGCTCCTGCTAAGAGTATGGCTTTTTTTTTTCAAATCTCGGTCTGAATGTCTCACCTTTAATCACATAAAGCACTTTGAGTTACCCTGCGCATGAAATGCACTATAGAAATAAAATGGACTTGCCTTGGTAAGTAAGGTGAATTACTGGTGGATCGTCAGGAGGAAAGTGGTGTTGGCATTTTATGTATCTTTCTTTACTCTTAGGGGCATAATTACCTCTGACAAGGAGGTCATATTTTTACCAGATTTTGTTTATTTGTTTGTTTTTTCTGCCGGATTGTGTCAAAAGTACTTTGTGGATTTTGACAAAATCAATGTACTAATTCTGGATCAGCTTCAAAAGTAAATAAAATCCCTATCGCTTCTCATTCATCTGTATGAAATTTAGCAAAGTTATGATGTGTTTGTTCTTTAGTCCAATGCGCTTTGGATGCGTGTGGTTGGTGGTCACTTGTTTTAGCATGCCATTAACATGCACTTTTTCAGCGTCAAAGTTTTGATATGCTACTTCAAGTTTAGCTTTTTGTGCTTCTGATTTCTATCTCAGCTCTTCTGAGTCGTCTTTTACCTTTGTTTGATTCATTAAGGCTGGCGTCACCTTTTCATGTGACAAAATGAATGTTTCGTTCCAAGTGACCCATTTTGTTCAGTAAATGTGCATTTGTGTTTTTCAGCTCTGCTTTATCTGAAGTTATTTTTATCAATGTGGCCTCCAGTGTTTTCTAACTCATGTGCATGCACCTTGAGTTGGTCGTGTTTGTTGCACAAATCATCATATTTTTCATTCATCTTTGCTTTTGCAGCGTTCATTGAGTTCTTTGAGCATTGTAATTTTGGAATCATGTTTAATTGCAAGGACTTTTTTTTCTGTTGCTCATGTTTTATCTGAGCAGCTAAAGCAGTCATCATAGAACCAAGTTGTTTACCTAGTTCTTTGTTTTTTGATTTGTACGTTATCAGACCATAACGATTGCAGTTCATCAGATCAGTGCTTTGGACTTGTTTGTCTAAGGCAGCTTTTCCAGAGCCAATGATTTCTCCTAAAAAGAAATCAAGGTTCTCAAAAGAATGTTCTTCAGACCACTGAGACGTGATGAAATTGTGCTTTTAATTGTTTTCAGATTCGAAGTAAGATTAATCACTGTAATCATGGCTCACAGTAAATAAAGGGTTTTGCTTTTAATGGCTACAGCTGTTTGAAGCTGGATTAAGGTTGTCAAAGAGAGAATTCTTTTTAATTTGTGAAAATGTGTTTAAGATTTTACCTTACCTTACGCAAAGTAAGAGCTAGTTATTAGCACGCCTCTAACCTGAGAACAACAAACGCATCATGCATACGTCATGATGTCATGTTGACGTGCATGCGCTTCTTTGCCGCGTGGCAAAGAACAATTGAAAAAAAGGTTTAACTCATTGATGATCAGACATGTTAACTTCTGTTGTCGAGATTACTGTATCATAAAGTCTGCTATGAAACTTCATGTTTGTCCCATTGCTGGGGATGCCAATTAGTATGTATTAATACTTTGTCATTCAGGGTGTGAATCTTTGTCAAACTCTCTACTCTCAAATAATAAACCATATTATATTGCTTTATTGCATGATCAACAGACAAATAGTGAAAGTATAAACATTTATTAATCAAACAAGTTAAACCTATTTACACAATAACTAAAAGAGCGCTACACTCATTAAGCTAAGGTTAAATGCTTTAGTATATATAATTTAAAAGTAAAAAGCATTGTAGAAGAAAGAAAGAAGGAAACTCAACAGAGTGAGTGTGTGCGTGTGCGAGAGAACTATTAAAGATCAGCATGGAGATGAGAGCTATGTGACTGTAATTACTTTTAGGCCCAATTGGAATTTGAGATCCAGATGTGTCCGGTTCTGGGTTTGGTCAGCCTTTTGCTGGTTTTCAGCGCGATTCACGGCTGGTTTCAAAGCTGGTTTCGCGGCTCGTTCAGAATCAGCAGGTTTCAACCGTCTGGCTTGTGATCTTCACCACTGGTTGAAAAGTGACTTTGAGTTGACTTCTTCAGCGTGCTTGGCTCTCTTGTGTTGGTTTTCAGTGGCTCAGCTCACAGCAGTGGGAACCAGAGGTTTTCTTCTCTGGAGCGTGCAATCTTATTTAAAGTCTAATCAAATAAAACACTGTGAGGTTACAGAGAAAATAAAAAAAGTACATTGCGATGGGGTTACTTAGCGACCCGTGCCGACAGAATCCAAATATTTGAATTTTGCGCTTGTTCTGATAATGGTGATGACATACTGTATCTGGATTTAAGCGTTCCTATTTGTCGGTTTTTGCGGGAGCCAATCGGATTGATTTGTGGGTGTGTTCATGAATGAATGAAAAGCTTCTTTGTAAAAAAAAAGTATATAACAAAGAACACTGTTAAATTATAAACTTCAAAGCAAGATGAAAGCAGAGATCATAATATTCTGGTCAGTTTAACATTAAGCACGATATACTGCTTGCAATCTTAATAGGAGATATTTATTAAGAACACTTAACTGTAACTTTCCTGTATGTAACTTTATTCTAAGAACCTTCCTGTGAATAAAATAGTTAATGACAGACATCTGTGTCCACTTTAAGAATGTTTTACTTGTTAATTCTTGGAGAAGAACAAAGCAAAGGAAGTTTCCCATGTGCTTGAAAAAGCAGGGGGAAAACAAACAGTTAAGTTATGCCCTTTGTTCATGGTGAAGGGTGTTATGAATAATGTGTGATATTATTGAGAATATTACTTATGATTATTAATATTACTTTAATATACCACGGTGCCACCTAGACTAGACCCAATAGTATTGAACCAGGGAGAGAATTCGAGAAGCCAACTTTACACCTAATAAACACAGCTTTAGTAATTCAAAGGAATCAAAGATTGCAATTTAACCTTTTCTTTTTCATAATTCAATAATAAACAAAAACCATGTGGTAATTACATCAAGATAAAATGCAGTTCTAAGCTAATTAAGTTGATAAATCATAAATCACTACTCTAAAAAGATGTAACCTAGACTAAATATGGGATCATAATGCAGAATACTGTATATATTCAAGTAAAAATCATAAAAATCAATAAAAATTATAATGAAAAGCTAAAAGGAAGGACGAACAAGGGTGGACGGACAGACAGACAAACATATATGAGATGAAATGGGATGTGAGGCATGTTTGCAGGTGTTGTGTGAATCTTGGGTAGCTGTGTTGTAGTTATGTTGGGTCAAAACTGTTTATAAAAGGGAAGGTGTGTTCTTAAGTGGGAAGTGTTAGTGTCCTGCATTGAGTTGAGAGAGAAAGAAGGGAGGAGGACATGGTCTCCTACATTTGTTTTACTTCACTAGATGTCATATTGATTTTGATTACATTTCATTGATGGATCTTTCTTCTTTTTCAGATTCAATATCTCTTTGTAGTGTTGGAATGACTTTCCTTTCTTTCTCTTCTGGTCAATTCAAAAGTTTCTGTTTGTTTGTTGTTGTTGTTTGTTGTTTATTTCTTTGATCCTATCTCTCTCTTCTCTCTCTCTCTATCTATCTCTCTCTCTGTCTATCTCTGTCTATCTCTCTCTCTCTCTCTCTCTCTCTCTGAGTGAGTGGCAGCGTGAGTGTGAGTGGAGGCTCGGAAACCCGGTGTTTTGGAGTTTTGTGAGTGAGTTTGAACCTTTTTTCTTCTTTTTCTGGCTTATTTCGTCACTCTGTGTGATAGTTTTGCGTTGCCTCGGTTTCTGTTGGGCGGTTTTTGGTTAGATTGCGCAGTTTGGTGAATTGTTTGGCGGCGGCTAACGCCGTCGCTGCTCAGGTGAGCATGACAGCTCAGGTGAGCTCCGTGGGGCGGAGCAGCCCCGGGCTGGAGAGACTGACCCGGCGGCACGGCGTGAAGCTGTGTACGGGGCCGGGTGTCTCTGTGGAGGAATGTAGTTTGGCGGTGGGTGAAGTGGTGGGTTTTGGGAGCGTTAAATCAGCCTCTCGTATGAACAGTGCGGTGGTGATCTTTGTGGAGAGCACGGAGAAGGCCAATCAGCTGGTGGAGAGTGGGGTGGTGATCCGCGGTGCTCTGACTCCGGTGTTACCGTTGGGGAACCCTGCGAGAAAGGTGATGATCTCGAATGTTCCGCCGTTTTTGAAGAACAGTCTCCTTGAGAAGGAGCTGTCCCGGCACGGTCAGCTTGTCTCTCCGATTAAACTGATCCCATTGGGCTGTAAGTCTCCTAAACTGAGACATGTAGTGTCCTTTAGGAGGCAGGTGTTTATGGTCCTCAGCGGGAAACAGGAGATAAACATAATCATGAGATTCCGCATTGATGACTTTGATTATACAGTTCATGTCAGTTCTGACAATTTAAAGTGTTTTGGATGCGGGGCAGAGGGACATCTCGTCCGCTCGTGTCCGGACGGAGGTGGCGCGCGTCGATCTGCCAATGCAGAGGCTCCGCCTCCTGTCAGCGCGGGGGGGCTGCGTGTTGGTCAACGTGACCCCGATAGCAGAGATTCGGAAATACGGGGTGAAGCGTTCAAATCGAAGGTCACTGAGGGAGCACTGATTCATTCTGTCTCACAGAGCACAGAGAGAGAGCACGGAGCACCGGGGGGCACACACTGTAGTGAGGTGGGAGCCGTCGGCTCACATGGGGAGGGGTCCCCTGCTAGTGACAGTCAGAAGGAGGATGGCAGTGAGCTGGCTGGGGTTAACGTTCACACTCAGCCAGAGCTAGGGCTCACTGGTCTGAATGAGGGTTTACTGGAGGAGGAGGAGGGAGATGTGGTGATGGATGAGGATTTTCTGAAATCTTCATCAAAACGTAAAATTACAGAGAAGATTGTTAAAAAGTTCACTAAAGTTTCTAAGGTTGACACACATGGCATCTCACACACTGATGTCACTTCACCTGATATGCACACCGGTTCACTGGACATGCACACATGCTCACAGGGTGCACACACAGTGATACAGGACGCACACACAGATTCACAGGGTGCACACACAGAGATACAGGACGCACACACAGATTCACTGGGTGCACATACAGTGATACAGGGTGCACACACAGTGATACAGGACGCACACACAGATTCACAGGGTGCACGCGCAGTGATACAGGACGCACACACAGATTCACAGGGTGCACAGACAGTGATACAGGACGCACAAACAGATTTACAGGGTGCACACACAGATTCACAGGGTGCACACACAGTGCTCCAGGACACACACACAGGTTCACGAGGCGCACACTCGGCTTTAAGCTGCGCACACACAGATTCACTGGATACGCCCACACTTATGGAGGATACACACGCAGATGCACTAGATACACACATGGTTTCACAGCACGCACTTGGAGATTCGGTACTTACAGACTCGCAGGCCACGCACACAGTTTTGGAGGAGCACAGTGACTCACAGGACTTGCTCACACCCTCTCAGGATGCACACGCAGATTCACAGGTCATAGATGCAGGGGCCCCCTCCCTATGCGCTGGGTTAGGGGTGACCAACAAAGCCAGTACTCCTTTCAGAGGATAAAATCCTTCCTCAAGGATACGAAGGGAATGAGGCTGGTTCGGCTTGAGGCTTATTTCTCGGACCTCCAGGTGTTCCATGACTCTGTGGGACACTTTATGAGGAACCCAGGAACCCTGGGGCAGGACGTGTTTTCGGAGCAGGAGATTTTTCGGTTAAAAAAGTTTCTGACCAAGATTAGAAAACGGGCCTCCCAAGATGATCAGTTTTAGGGTGTGTGGTTTTTTTTTCTTTTGTGTTTTTATCCTTCGTTAGTTTATTCCCAGCTGACACAATGTGTGAGTTCGAACTTGGTTCTCTGAACTTAAACGGGGCCAGAGAGGCGGTGAAAAGGGCCTCACTGTTCAGCCTCAGTCAGGCTAAAAAGCTAGACGTCTTATTTATCCAGGAGACACACAGCACACCAGAATTAGAAGCAGACTGGAAGAAGGAATGGGGAGGGCAGGTTCACCTTAGTCACGGAAGCAGCACTAGTAGTGGGGTGGGTGTGCTCTTCTCCAGGGGTTTTTTACCTGTCTCCAGTTCCTCTGAGGAAGTGATCCCGGGGCGTCTTTTAAAAGTTAGTGCTGTTTTTGAAGATGTGCCAATGGTGTTTATTAATGTGTATGCTCCCACAGTGGGCAGCCAGAGGGTGGAGTTTTTTAGTGTTTTAAGTGACGTCCTGTCTAACTGCAGTGATGATGTCCTTCTTTTTCTGGGGGGGGATTTTAACTGTACCACTAACCCTGGATTAGACAGGAACCACCCAGAGCCACACACAGCCTCCAAGAGCTGTTTTTTAAAAGTGATTGAGGCGTTTGACCTCTGTGATGTGTGGAGGCACATTCATCCAAGGGTGAGGCAGTATAGCTGGACTCACTGCAGGGCGAACTATCTGTCCTTGGCCAGGCTGGATCGTTTTTATTGTTTTCAGCACCACGTTAATGTTTTTAGGGGTTGCCAGATTAGCCCGGTTGGTTTTTCTGATCATTCCTTGGTTAAAGCTTCGGTTTTTAAGAAAAATGTTCGATGTAAGAGTGCTTATTGGCATTTTAACACAAACCTGCTCAAAGATCAAGTTTTTAAAAGGGCTTTTAAAATTTTCTGGCAGTCCCATAGTAGTAGAGAGTCTGATTACAATTCTCTGCAACAATGGTGGGATGTTGGGAAGGTGCAGATCAGACAGTTGTGTCTTCAGTATACTCTCAATGTCACTAGAAGCATGAATGGGTCACTTAGGGCTCTGGAGAGAGAGGTGGAGGAGATGCAAAGTCAGGCACACTTCACGGGAAATCGAGAGCATATTGAAGCTCTCAAAAACAAACGATCTACTCTATCTGACCTTCTGGGGGTCTCTGCACAGGGAGCCATGGTCCGCTCTCGGTTCCAATATGTGGCTCTCATGGATGCTCCATCACATTTCTTCTTTGGGTTGGAGCGGAAAAACGGCCAGAGGAGGCTGATGCACTCTCTGCGCTCCAGCTCTGGGCAGCTACTGACGGAGTTGGCAGGGATCAGGGAACATGCTGCCTCCTTTTACAGGTCCTTATACAGGAGTGAGATCCAGGAAGGGGCGGAGGAAGCACAGGCCTTCTTTGAGGGCCTCCCTCAGGTTCCTGCTGACCTGAGAGCTGAGCTAGATGCCCCATTAACTGCTGGTGAACTACAGGCAGCACTGAAAAGTATGCAGAGTGGGAAAGCTCCGGGTATCGACGGGCTGCCTGTGGACTTTTATAAGGCTTTCTGGCCTGAGATGGGCAGAGACCTGCTGAGGGTCCTCAGAGACAGTCTCAGGACAGGGCGGCTGGCCCTGAGTTGTAGGAGAGCGGTCCTGACTCTACTCCCCAAAAAAGGGGACCTGCAGGACATCAAAAATTGGAGGCCTGTGTCCCTGCTCTGCAGTGACTACAAACTGCTGTCCAAGGTGCTGGCCACTCGGCTGAGGAAGGTGATGGAATCCGTGATCCACGTAGACCAGACCTACTGTGTGCCCGGTAGGCTCATTTCAGATAATGTGACGCTAATTCGAGACATTTTGGACCTCTCTAGAGCATTGGGCTTCGACCTTGGTCTGATCTCTCTCGACCAGGAAAAGGCTTTTGACCGGGTTGAGCATCTGTACCTCTGGCGCACGCTGGAGGCTATGGGGTTCGGCTCTGGTTTTATAGCCATGATCCGGGTGTTGTATGGTGACATTGAGAGTGTGCTGAAAATAAATGGTGGTCTGGGGGCCCCGTTTAAAGTTGAACGTGGGATTCGACAGGGCTGCTCAATGTCAGGGATGTTGTACTCTCTGTCGTTGGAGCCTTTTTTACATAGACTCAGGGCGCAGCTTTCCGGGGTGTCATTGCCAGGGTGCATGACCAATTTTAAAATGTCTGTTTATGCTGATGACCTCATTATCCTGGTGACGACTCAAAGAGACATTGATGTACTTAATAAGACTGTGTGTGCTTTTAAGAAGATTTCCTCTGCCAAAGTGAACTGGCTTAAAAGTGAAGCGGTCGCAGTTGGGAACGCTTCGACAAGGACACTGTGTCTACCTGGAGGCCTGACGTGGAGGTCACCTTGGAGTTTATCTCGGGGATGAGACCTTCATTGCCCAGAATTGGACTGGTGTTTTAGAAGCTGTTGAAGGTCGTTTGAAGAAATGGAAGTGGATCCTCCCACGGATGTCATACAGGGGCCGAGTCCTGGTGATCAACAGTCTGCTCGCTTCCATGTTGTGGCATCGGCTGGTGACTGTGGAACCTCCAGGTGACTTGTTAGCGAGACTGCAGGCCATGCTGGTGGATTTCTTCTGGGATCGATTACACTGGGTTCAGCAAAGCGTGCTTTTCCTGCCAAAGGAGGAAGGGGGGCACGGTCTGATACACCTAGCCAGCCGGGGAGCTGCCTTTCGCCTCCGCTTCATCCAGCGGTTCCTGACCGCTCCTGCCGGCCTGGTGTGGCGACCTTTGGCGTGTGCCATATTGAAGCAGTGTGGAGGGCTGGGTCTGAGTGAGTCGCTGTTCCTGATGGATTTTAAAGGTCGGACAATGGATAAGCTTCCGTCCTTTTACCAGGGAGTTTTTAAAGTTTGGAAACTGTTTTACCTTCGCCGTTCTGAGCCCTGTACTTCTTTGTCGTGGCTACTGAGGGAGCCGGTTGTGTTTGGGTCCCGTCTTGGATGCGAGGCAGGATCGTCCGCAATCCTGAACAAACTTTGCAGCTCGAAGGTGCTAACCCTTGCGGACGTTGTGGTATTTGCCGGCCCTCTCCTCAAAGATGCCGACGGATTGGCATCGCAGATCGGCGTCAGGTCGGTCAGGATCGTCAGCCATTTTCTCCGTCGACTCAAGGGCCAACTTGTGGAGTCTGAGCTACGGCTCCTTGCAGGTCACGGTAAGAGGCGATGTGTGCCAGACCCCACAGATACCTTCCCGGAGTGTGCGTTGATGCCAAGAATGACACATCATGGAGAGTTTTTAAGACTGAGGGCCTCTGCGGCCATTTCGTTTGAGGAAACTGGGGGACGGGAGTTTTACTACCTTTCTGTTAAAGTTTTAAATCAGGTGAAACTAAGTGGTAGACCGGATACTCCATGGAGGTCACACTTGGCCCTGTGTGACTCACGAAAACCTGAGTGGAGTACACTGTACAAACCTCCACTGACTAAGAGGGGAGGGGACCTACAGTGGCGCATTCTTCATGGTGCAGTTGCAGTCAACTCTTTTGTGTCAATTCTTGACCCCACGGTGTCTGATCTGTGCCCTTTCTGCTCCCACAGGGAAACTGTTTTTCATTGTTTTGTTGAGTGTTCTCGGCTTGCTGCCTTTTTTTGTTTGATGTCCCAGTTTTTCTTGTTGTTTGGCCTCACTTTTAACACTCATTTGTTTATTCTAGGGATCAGACAGGTAAAAAAAAGGAAAGTTGAGTGCCGATTACTGAACTTCCTGCAGGGACAGGGCAAAATGGCCGTGTATCTCAGTAGGAAGAACAAAGTCAATGGATGTGGAGATGATGATGTGGTCATTATCTTTAAGAGAATGATCAGAGTGAGGTTGAAAGCTGATTTTCTTTATTTTAAGTCATGTGACAACCTGCAGGAGTTTGAAGATCTATGGTCACTGAAATGTGTGCTGTGTTCAGTGGTTAAGGGGGAATTAATTTTTGGTACGGTTATCTGAGTGTTCTTGTACTGTTTTAGCACCGATTTGTAAATAAATGTGACTTGAAAAATCAAAATCTCTCTCTCTCTCTCTCTCTCTCTGTCTATCTCTCTCTCTGTCTATCTCTCTCTCTCTCTGTGTCTATATCTCTCTCTCTCTGTCTATCTCTCTCTCTCTCTGTCTCTCTCTGTCTATCTCTCTCTCTCTGTCTATCTCTGTCTATCTCTCTCTCTCTATCTATCTCTCTCTCTGTCTATCTCTGTCTATCTCTCTCTCTCTCTCTCTCTCTCTCTCTCTGTCTATCTCTCTCTCTCTCTCTCTGTCTATCTCTGTCTATCTCTCTCTCTCTCTCTCTCTCTCTCTCTCTCTCTGTCTATCTCTCTCTCACACTCAGAAACCACTTCCCAAACATATTTTCTCCCCAGTGCCCCTGGATCCTTGCAAGGCCTTCTCACTGTTTTGCTGATGTTGCAAGAGTTTCCAAGTAATCTGGGGCATAGCTCTCAGCACAGCATGACGGTTTTCATCTGTTGTATATTCCAACCAAACTCTCCAGGATGTGGCAGAATGACAGACTAGATCCAGGGCTGAGTTAGAGAATCCTGTCACTGCTTTGAATTGTCAAGTTTCATATGGAATAATTCCCAGATGACACTAACACAGCATCTGTTTTCTTTACTTTCTAACTTACAACATAAAGTGCTGCAGGAATAATACCAAAAAGAAAGCAGTACTTAAATCCCAAAGGGCACTTGTTTCTATAAGAACTACACCAATTTTAAAGTATTAATTATATGAGACAGAAATAATGTGAAAATCAGAGTGTTTTTATTAGTAGACCAGCTAAAAATATCAAAGTACAAAGTGTGATATCTCATTAGACAGAAAGGTCATCATGGAAACTTTTCTGTAGAAATAATGAAGAAACAAATATTCCAATACCAAATACATTTTTTTTAAACAGTTGCAGAACTAATATTTCTAAGTGTTCTGTGAGAACAATAGGTATATTATATCTGTGTATGTTATACCCTGTATAGTATAGATGGGGCAGCAGTTTAATTACGTTATGCTCTTTGAAGTATAAAAGATGATGTTCCTATTAACTTTATTCACTAATTGCTTCTGGTTATTATCCCCAACTAGAGCATGTTTTGACTGTTGCCATTGCCTTGAACAGTTATTGTGCATAAGCAAACTTTACTCTCTGATTGACTCTGGCTTTTGATTTTTGATTACCTCCACAAAGACAGTAATATTTTCACTGTTTGTGAAACCAAAGATTGATTTTACACCATGGATGATTCCAATACATTTTGGAGGTACTGATTCTGGATCAGTTTAAAAAATAAAAAAAACCTTATCAAATAATTATTAAAAAATCTTATCTCTGTTGATAATTGACCATCTTAATGAATATTTAAATTTTTTATGAAATTTCACTCAGTTATCTTGGCTTGGTTCCTCAATTACCCCACTGAGATTCATCAGGATTGATTCCAGATTGCGCATTTCATCACAATTATTCAAAAAACATTAGGATGCCCATACATTTGGACCACCGTATTTTATTAATGGGGATTTCAATTCTTCACAAGCTTTTATCTTGGGCATAGTTTTGGACAGTGGTGGCCTAATGGTTAAGGAAGTATGCTTGCCACTGCAGAGTTGTCTGTTTGAATCCACTGTGGGCCTTCACAACTGTTTCCAGGACAGAAAATAAATTCCTATTCTCAATCAGACTCTCCTGGTTAAAAACACTTTACTTCTTGGAGAACCCTATTTACCACACAGTAATGTGGTAATATGCGATTGCTCGCCGTTTGAGCTTCTTAATGCTTTTGTTTGTTGGTGTAAACCATACGCAGGCCCTAAGAAAAAAAAAAATTTTCTCCACAAAATGATTTTCAGCAGCAGATGGTATGGCAATGTTGAGAAGAAGAAATAGGTCTAAGTCTGTTAAATTTATCACTCACTGCTTCCCAGGTGCTTCATTCTTTGAAGTCAGAAAGTAATTAGATGGATTTTCTGCAAAAATCCAATCTTTATTTCTTTGGAAACCATTACTAATTTCTACAGGGAAATCTCCTCCTCCAGGCATGTGCTGCTCATGGTAACCCATCGGTCTGTTTCCTGTTGTTCTTCTTAAAAACTTTTCTGCTCTAAATGTCCAACAAGCCTCTACCAATCTGATTTTTGATGGCCTTCACATCAATCTAAACTGCTTTTGTTTTTCTATTTCTTCTTGATGCTTGGTGACCTCTCTCCCACTTCCCAGTCTCTGTGGAGATTCATGGAGGTAGCTAAGAAAAAGTTCTTTGAGGTATGATTAGAAATACTAAAATAAAACTCCCACACAGCTTTCACTGTGTAATTACATTTTCCTTGTTTTCTTTTCGTCCTCGAATGAAACAATCGCTGGCTCTGAACAGAAAACCCAGTACATTAATGTGGTCCCCATTATTTTGGGGCTCACCTGTGCTGTCTGTTTCTCACTCATTATTTTCCTCCTCATCCTCTCACTGGTACACAAGCATCAACCCGGTGCATTTGCATTCCAGGCAATTACATTCAATTTGTAAACCAGCGCTGAACTTCAGTAGAATTAGACTTTGCTAATAGGCATAATGACATTTAATGGAGCGTGATTTATTCATTTCTCTTTCATCAGGTCAAGATATGCCAAGACTGGGAATTGAATAATAGCAGATGTTTTTGTTTGCCATATTTTCTCTGCTGACACCCCCTCACTATGTTGTAATGGGAACAGCGGCGCTGTTGTCATTCCCCAAGGATGTGCCCCGATAACCTTGTATTATTTATCAATTCAGTCATTTATTGTGTTGTGTTAAATTTCATGAACAATGATTGTTATTGCTCACTATCCTCATTCAGGCCTTGAATCATCTCCAGTGGAAACCTGCAAATAATGCACTATTTGTTACAATCAAACCATTTCAGAGCAGCAACGAGTCTGTGGTGTCATTGGTAGGAATTATAATATGAATGGTTTTAAAGAAATAGTTATTTATCCTATAGTTGTTGTCCCTGATGGTGTTTTTTGTTCTGCTGACATTTCTTTCAGTCTAAGTACAACTAGGTTGATTTTGATTGGAAAATGAATGCCATCTCAATTGTGCAACACTTGATCAAATTTGATAATAAAAAGATCACAAACACACCACTTTAGGCTGAATTGGTAAAATATAGTCATTGTTTCTCTCCTAGTGAATCGTAGCTGACATCCTAGAATTCTTCAAAAGGAGGGAGCGTGTTAAATATCTGTTTAAATTTCAGGATTAAAAGTTTTTCACAGGAAAAACACAATTCCTCTAAATATAGGTCATAATATAAATTTTAGATAAACCGCTGATTGATGTTTTAAGATAACAATTATTTGGATTTAAATTACGAACTTTTGTTACAATGAACTGTGACAGAGAGCAGTGCATGGATCAAGGATCAAAAGAAAATATTGGAACCAGTAGATACTGTAACTAATCAACTCTTTAATCAGATATCTTGAAGTGCTTGTCAGAATCTTTCCATAAAGTTTTGATTCACCAGTACACCAATCATCTGAGGTAATGCAGTGTTCCCATTGGCCAGCGAGCTAATATACAACATGAATCTGATCCTACGCCACCGCAAGGATCGGTCTGAGGCCATCCAGGATCAGTCCTGAAATATCAAACTTTTTTGGGCCAGGATTGCGCCAGACTTAATCTAGGACCAATAAATTCTATCCATTGACATCACACACAGAGCTGATGGAGATGGATTTGTTGTTTCTGGGACAAAAATCTGTCCCGGTCCACTTTGTGTGCTGCTCACATAAAGCCCTCAAAGTAAGCCCTGATCCAGCCCTAAGACGAGGGTCTGTTTGTGGAGCAGAATGAAGGTTGGGCGAGAAGGTCAAAACTTGCATATTTACAGTATTTTAACATAAATGTAAATAAATATATAAAT
Source organism: Gouania willdenowi (assembly GCF_900634775.1). Lineage (NCBI taxonomy): Eukaryota > Metazoa > Chordata > Actinopteri > Blenniiformes > Gobiesocidae > Gouania > Gouania willdenowi. The sequence goes on from NC_041049.1 coordinate 8,621,276, forward strand.
CAAAGTCATTAATAATATTATATATATATTATTATAGCAATTTTTTCAAGGAGACTCAAATTGCATACATGAACCATTATTCAATCACACCAGTCACTCACATCAGTAATACTAGTGGTGGTAAGCTACATTGTAGCCACAGCTGCCCTGGCTCATACTGACAAAGCGTGGCTCTCATTTTACGCCTACGGCCCCTCTGACCACCACCAGCATTCATGCGCAGTCCATACTCATTCATACGAGGCAATGTGGGTAAAGTGCCTTGCCCAAGGGCACAACGACAATGACTTGGGTGGAGCGGAATTAAAACCCCCAACCCTTTGATTATTGGATCGCCCCGAAAATACATTCCTCCTTTTTAGCTAGAAGTTATTGGGTTTGAGTCTACCCTGTTTACCCTGACAGCAAAAAAACATGTATGCAAGGTTAGCTAGAGCTAAATCTAAATGAATATCTGGACTGTGTGTGTGTGTGTGTGTGTGTGTGTGTGTGTGTGTGTGTGTGTGTGTGTGCGTGTGTGTGTGTGTGTGTGTGTGTGTGTGTGTGTGTGTGTGTGTGTGTGTGTGCGTGCGTGCGTGCGTGCGTGCGTGCGTGCGTGCGTGCGTGCGTGCGTGCGTGCGTGGATTGGAGGTTTCATGCTGAGGCACCCATGTGGGATCCTCTCTCTGCTTGCCCTCATTAAAGTGAGAAACCAACATTCGTAGTGTGGCTTTTGAGCGCTGAAAACGTAATGAATAAAATCATGCCTGAGATATGAGATGTTTGGGTTTTTGGCTAAAGGGAGACTAGAAATCAGGTTCATGCTTTGGCTTTCAGCTCTTTTTTTGGAACAGCTCTGACATTACGCATTTAGAAAAGCAAAATGCATCTCGATAAATGTAGACTCACTCGATAAGCCTTAAGATCATCTCTAAAAAGCTTTTAATTCAAATTGAGTTTTATTCTTGAGTTATTGTTTTATTAATCCTTTAAAACAGCCTTAAACCCAGTCAGGCTCACATGGATTATTCTCTACATGTTAACACTGTTAAATTAAATGTGTTTGCTAAAGGAAAAATGGATTTCGAGAGAGGAAAAAGGAAAATTGAAAAACATCTCAAGCAGAAGAGACTAAAGCAGCATTGTGAATACATTGAGGGGCTGATTTTGCCAGAATCAAGTGGACCAAAAGAAAACCATGTCTGAGCTTCTGTCGTTGAGATTTCCTTGAAATAAATGATCATCCAGAGCAGGGCCAGTTGTTCAAAACATTTCATCTGGATCAAAATGATCCACATTGGGTAATCCCATGTTTTGCTATTCGGATTAGGTAGTCCGTCTTACTTTTATGCAGGTTTTTCAAAGCAACATTGGACTGGATCACTTTGATCTAGATACCCAGTTTTTAAGATTACCAAATCTGAATTACCAGTGCTCTAAATGGGACAACATATCACAATGTGGGCTACCAGCTATGTAAAAAAACAACAGAGCCAACATGGGCTTCAGTAGCTGGGTTTCCATTGCAGATTTTTGCAAAATAAAAGCAATATTTCTAAATGACGACAAAGTGTAATTGTGCATTGAAGGTTGTTTTGGGTAGGAGCCTCGCAACTCAAGTGAAATCTCATCCCGTCTCCGTTTATTAAGAACCCCAAAAACATCGTATTTGAGGTTTATTTTCCCAAACTCACCTGTTTTCCAGAGTTTTAGCCTCTGAAAAGTCACTTTCTGAGCAACTCTACACAAACAGGCTGAATTGCGACCTACTTATGGATATTCATAGGTGGGTGTGTCTATAGACGGGACACTGACTTCCTCCTCCCCGCACGGAGACATAGGGCCAGAGGACGCCCCGTCCTCCTCCCACCCACTCCGTAGCTGAGCTCATGCTGCTTTATAAACACGAGACAGAGCGTGGGGGCGGGGCGTTCGCCGGTACATACATAGACTGTAGAAAATACATACATAGCACTGCGCGAAGGATGCTGAAATGCTCACCTTTGTGGGCGTGTCTGTTTACATGTCAATCATGGCAGAGAGCTTCCTGGAGGCGTGGCTTCTCCAGCTGAGTGCTGCGTCAAATTCGTCATCAAAGTGGGATTACGCCATCAAATTGGAGCGAGGTGTTTGGGCTCACCCTGCAGTAAGAAAGGAGCAAATCACCCTCTAACTAATGATTGAGGGAATCAATGAAAAAAACACTGGGCATGTGTATGAAGCATGAAGCCCAAATAACACTTATGATGTTTAAAACACAGAAAAGTCGATTTAGCGTAACATGGACCCTTTAAAGCGTAAAATGTTTGAGTGATATTTGAGTTTTTCTTTCAAAATTCAGGTGTTTCCATCACCAGTTTTTATTGCCCTATTTAGATTTTGCACAATTTCAGGACTAATGGAAACACAGCTACTGTGTTTATTATTTTGAGACAAAAGACAAAAATAACATATACATCCACTTCCGTTCATAATTTCTTTTATGACCCCTCACCTGAGCCACAACAAAAAAAAAAAACAGATATACAGTATATTAACAAATACATAGTGGATATTTTGAAAACATCTTAATTAATTAAATGTCCAATAGTTAACAAGATAAGGAATGTTCAGGGTTCATCTTCATTTGAGGAGGAGAGACCAGCAATTTCAAGCCTTGCTTTTAAGAGGCGGGTCTGAAGTTTCGCTTTTGTTTGAGTTGCCTAGGGTTAATAGTTAGTAGTCACAGCATCAACATCCAACTTGTGGGCGACGCTGACCTCATCACAAACTGTGTAGTGGCCTGGGTCTGTTCATCATGTACATATCCTGAGAGGGAGCTCTGCTTTATACAGAGAGCTCTAAACAACCAACTGGATGGCATAATATTAGGAGACGGTGCCTATCCACTCATGCCAAGGCTGATGATTTATTTTCTTGCAGCAACCACATCTGTGTGCAAAATAGAAATAAATGTGTATAATCTAAATGATACAAATGTATTATTTGACCAATTTTAAAAAGTTTTATTATATTTTTTTTTCTTGAAATCCACCTTGGAATCCTACCCCCTGTTGGGATCAGGATAATCCTGCTTTTTTGGATCAAAGTTATTCAAATCCTACTGAAACGTTTTGATCAAGACAAACTGAAGATTTGATCCAGATTAAAACTAGGACTGGATTCCGTAATCTAATCTGATTTCAGATTCCTTCTTTCCCTTTTGAACAACCCATTTTCAAGATTTGTTAAATCAATTTTTGTTATACCTACTGTAGCTGACTATTGCTCTCTGTTTGAGTGACATCACTTGATCAAGCCTTTTCTAACATTCCACACTACAAAATAAGTAATTATTATTTTTTTATATAAAAAAAAAAGTATGTATGATTCATGCTAATATCGGATATCGGCCGATACTCAAGGCTGCAATATTGGTATCATATCGGAAATGAAAAAGTTGTATCGCGACATCCCTAATCACAACACGCTAATTTAAGCCAAGTGATTACAGCCTCGCTACGCACGCGTGCACATGAAAGGGGTGGAGATTGCAGCGTCAGACCAATCAATGGAGAGAACTGGCCAACTGATCGTCTTTACAATGAATGGAGGAACAGCTTGTGATCTTAAAGAAATATAATTAATATAAATCCATGATGACAGTGAAGAGCAACAGTGAATTAGTGCAGCACGCAGCAGGAGGCGGAGCTTTTATACTCGCTCAAATCTGATCCACTTCATAACTTGGTACCAACCAGGTTGCTCAAGTTTAAAATGATGAATAATTAATATCTCTAATTCAGACCAAAGGCAACACTGTTGGTACGGAAAAGGCAGGAATGAGAGAACTCAGGCAGGAAGTTGCTGACACTGTTAATGCGCAACAGCGCGAGATTATTTATTATATTAATCCATTGGATGATAAACGGACATTGCTCTGCAGTTAAACTTTATTACAGCAAACATGTGTTTCTATTCAAGAAGACCTCTATCACACACACTGGGATGAGAGCACATTGTGCATGTTCCTGCTGATTATGTCAACCCTAGTGTAGGAATTAATTATTAAATTAATTAATGACTTCAGCCGTCCACGCACACAGATCAACACACAGACTTCATCAGCTGACTGTAAATCAGTCCATCAGATATAAATCTTTATTTTTCCCAATGAATGTCATTGGTAAATGAAAGGATTGCATTTATAATTAATATTCTTCTTTCCTAAACTCTGCTGTCAGGTTTGCACCAACCAGGATCATCTATCAATGGGCAGGTTGTTTTCTAAGATATCTGATTGGTCAGTAGGCGGGGCTTTAGGACTCGAGAACATCCAAGCCAGAGGAAAACCTGGTCGCGACCAGGTTAGCCGTTCAGCATTAATTGCCATAGTGATTAAGCTCCAGCGAGCTTTGTAGTCCAGCACACACTGATTAAATCCCAGAAGTTAGCGCAATAAGAGGTAATCTAGATTCGTAGCATACCCACTTAATTATTCAGTATATTTTTCTCTTATTTTGTGGGTTTTTGTTGTCGGTTTGTGAGCTGCTGGTAATATTTACTATCATTATCATTTTTAACTGAAATAAACATAAAACCCAACATTTTTAAAGCTTTCATTTGTAATTTTCTTCATTCTCTCTCTCAGTTACCCCGTGTAGTGCCGTTGTGTACCCCCATTTGAGAAACACTGCTTTAAGCAGTTAGCATGTTCAAACAGTCCCTTTATTTCTCAGCCTCGTGGTCCTCGCTTACACAGTCCCTATTTATGAAGATGACCCACTCACACAGGCTCAGTGACAGACGTCTTTTTCCCACTATGGCAAATCAAGTTCCTCCCGATGCATCATCTCTGTGCCTGACACAGTCGCCTCGATGATGAAGAGACGTTAGGTCATGCCTGCTGCTTGCTGTTTTGCTATCTCTCCATTATTTTCTTCCAGCTGGTTTTTGTAGCTGTGCCAGATTGTGTCTGCAGGTATTTCATGGTGGGTTTTTTTTGTGTGTCACTTTGGAGAAAATTCAGACTGATAGCTATGATATGGTAACGGGAGTTACTGTTTAAAATGGCGGCATTCGCTTTCGGAGGTCATAAGATGCTTGTATTTAATCGTGGCATATATTTTTATTTTGTCTTGCTAACACAGAGGTGGGCAACTCTTTCCACTGTAAGTTGACGGATCGTACTGCCCACATCTGTCCAGCCATTTCCTGGTCCATCACATTGCCGCCTTTTCTTTTTTTACAGCTCTTTTTGCTGATATTTGTGGGTGTCTAGCCACTTTCAGATTCTTCTTCTTCTTCTTCTGTTTTAATGGCTAAGCTTAAGATATCTTCTTCTTCTGATTTGTACGTTGCATTTCTTTAAACAAGACCCCAGCGTGTGGTGTATGGCCGTACAGTTTGTTTGGGGTTGTGTGGCCCTACGGGATGATGCTGTTTGCTGAGGGGTGCACTGGGTCCTCAGCTCCTTGGGGCTTTCTCAGGTGTATGTGTGGGGGGCTGGGGCTGCCTCTCAGCCTGGGGCATCTGGGGGGCTGCTTGGTCGTGGGGGGTAGCCGGGGGCATCTTGGCTTCCTTTGTTTCTGCCGGCCTGGCTGCTTCTTCGGGCCCAGGGCGGCGCTTGGGTTCGCGGAAGCGGTTCTTGCACAAACATTGGACGTGGATGCACTGGCGTGCCTTGGGCTGTGGAATAAACTCATGCTGGGTTTAACCTTAGACAGGTTGATCCCAAATACCAGTTTTAGGTATTACCACTCACTCCCACCCTCTGTTCATGGCCACCACCACCATACTTAAGCTGGGTGCTGTGTCACCCGCTTCAATTTCTCCACACTTGTCACCAGACTGGCTGAACTGATTATACAACACAATAAGCACAATATGCACAACTGTAACAGCACATGTCATTTTAAAGCAGTCAACTATTCCCCGCCCCTTCCATTTCCTACCCTGACTCCCTTTTCCCTGTTCCCTTCTCTCTCACCCAGGTTTAACACTGGCCTCTCTTTTTATATCCTCACTATAATAAAGTGCTTCTTATCCTTCCTTAGGGAGGCTGGTGATGGTCACAATTGACCCATATGCATTTGACCCACAATTAACAAAACATGCATTGCTGTCTTAAAAAGATTGCACTTCTTGTAGTGTTGACCTTTGACAGCATGTGCAGACAAAGTTAAAAAAAAATAGTATTTTCCCTATTTTTCTTGTCTTTTACTGTATTTTCCTGCAATGTTGTAATTCTTTGTATTTTTTTAATGTATTCTTCCTTTACGTTTACTTTGGGGGCCACATAAAATTACACTGAGGGTCGCATGTGGCCCCCGGGCTGTAAGTTGCCCATGTCTGTGCCAACATACTTTAACACTGCATTTCTCCCTCGATTTCTGTTTGCATCTTTTCTTCCCATCAATGCATGCACTTCCATGCACATCCCTAATGCTCGTACATTAATTCACTTCAGACTCATCCCTGTGGCCTGTGATGCAGCAGTGCAGAACATTCATCTACATTGATCCAGGCGACCGATCTGCTCCACTGTTCGTCCTTTTTTTCTCATGCTGCTTAATGAACTTGCTTAGACTTAATGCAGCCAAACAGACTCCCGTGCTCATACCAATGAGCCACTGCCTACCTCTCTGACTTCAACTTTTAATGTAGTCACCCCCAGAAATACACAGGTAGACTCCATCAGGCCAAGGATTCAGAGACTTAAGGCTGCGTGATTGGCAGATTCTTTTAGAGCCACTTATTAAGTCTACATCAGTGCGGTTGGGACAGTTTAGATTGGCTCAATTCTGCAGGATTGGACAGATGTTCGTGAAGGGAATACATGATCGCCACCGAATGCTTTTGTTCTACCTGTTGTGGCAGTTTTGAATAAAATGAAAGAGAGTCAAGTTGAAGGGTTAAAGGTCAAATGCTGACACAGGGTTTATTTGGTCAAAGGGTTTTGGGGTAAAATTAAATGACTAAATTAATTTACTGACTTGAATATAAGTGTTATCATAAACAGGATGTGAGAGTGTGAGTCTAGCACCAATTTTGCAAAAACTTGTGCATTATTATGGTTTCAGTCCAGCTTTTCCTGTTAGTGGGTCAACGTTCCAATGCTTAGTGAACACAGTAGCAATACCTAACAGGTCAAACATGTGTCACTAGCTGTATACTGATTTGGGGTCAATTACATTTTCCAATTACAATTACGTCTTCAATTATCCATGTTCAATTACAACTCAATTAGGAATACGGTGACCAGCATTTTTTCCAATTACAATTATAATCACATTTTTTTTCCCCCTTAATTTCAATTACAATAAATCACAATTACTGAGCCTGAAATAAATAACCCCATAAAATGTTTTTAGGGTTTTCTGATTTTTTAAAAAAAACAAAAAAAAAAACTGAGATGTTTCAATTCTTTTGTCTTTCTTCCAAAGTTTGAGTCTTTCTTTTTTTTTGTACATTTTTGCCTTACTGGCATGATATTTGAAGCAGTTTTTAGGGTTATTATAGCCTTATATATCTCAGGGGAAAACATAACTGGTCAATGTGCTGGCCCTGTGATTGTGGTTGATCCTCTTCTTGAACAAAGCAATGGAAGAACTAGACTTACTCATATACATACAGTATATGAACCTTAGCTGTTAGATCTGAAACTGAAATATAAAACCTTGTTACTAATTCACGTCAGAAATGTCTACAATATTTATTATATGAATTGTTTATTAAATAGATATGATATATAAACAGATAAACAAATCTTTAGCCTTTAATTGCCATTCTAGAGAATTTAGCATAGAGGTGGGAAAATGTACTAAGTTCACCAGATGAAAACTTTAGACGATAATTTGCTCACGATAATGATAGGAGAAGATTTTTTGGAAATGGAAAAAATATCAAACAATTGCAGTTTAAAAAAACAACCATACTTTTATTTGACAAGCTCTGATCATACTTAGATATACTTAGTGTATGACCTTTGGTAGCTCAAGTGAATATAATATTATATATATATATATATATATATATATATATATATATATATATATATATATATATATATATATATATATATATATTTAAAGATAAACAACATTCACTCTGCAAGTAAAACGTTAAAGGGGACATATCATGCATTTAAATCCTTCCTTTTTACATATAAATCATACAGTTGTGGTCTATATAAAGCAGAACTGCAATGCTTGGGTCTGAATTCCTCATTATTATACACAGGCCTTTTCTCATGTGCTTCTGAGAGCAACTCGTTTTGGTCTCTTTAAATGCAAATGAGACACTTCATACCCCACCCCCTCTCCAGGTTGCAGAGGTGACACTCGGTTCAACTCCACCCTGTTCGGCCATTTTTGTAGTTTGATAGAAGAGATACGATTATCGAGCGCCGTAGAAAATGTTTATTCACACGGGTCACCCGAGTCTGGCCTGGCGGAGCGAGATGAAAATGATGATGATGAACCTGCAGAACCCTAACAAGTGAGCTAACACAAGCACCGAGCTAACGCTAGCGCCGAGCTAATGCTAGAGCCAAGCTAACGTCACGAAATGCATTTTAATACAGTCTTTTCAAAGACAAAAATGGCAAAATGAAATGACTAATGAAAACTTTAGACTTAAATTAAACCACGTAGGCCATATCATCAAGGATCTAAAACGAGCACACAGCGCTAACATATGAAGACGTTGCAACTGCTAATGCTAACAAAACAATGACAGGGACGTCTTATCATCACACTTTTTAGCGTTATTTACAGCTTACCAAAGTGCTCTGTTTGTCGTCTCCAAAGATAGAAGGAATTGAACCCTCAATCAGACAAAGTCTTTCGGCAAATCCTTCTTTATACTGGTGGAGGTTGCTGAAGCAGTCATCCTTGAAGTGCTGCGCGCACACAAAAATGACCTTACCCACAGATGTGGGTACATTTCCATGAAAAATAAAACTCAACCAGGCACTTTGAAAAGGTTCTGATGCTGGGAGACGGTGTAATGAAGCGTGTGGGTTACTACATCCAACAACCAAACATTTTGACTTGTCCTCTCGTAACTTCGTTATCCTTGAGCTTTGTCTACAAAATAAAAGCGAGAAATAAAAATGGCGGATTGCTCGAAGTGTTGGGCCTGGAGTTGATGTACTAATTTGGCAGTTCCGCTGCAAATACTGTGACGTTATTGTTCAAAAAACGTAATAGAGAATCGAAAAATCGAAACAGATTGAAAAATATTACCAAAACAGAATATAAAGATATCAACGAAGCACCTGAAGAGACTAATTTGAACTTTTCTGTACTTCTAAACACTCTAAATATACAACAAAATGCATTTAAGGGCTAAAAAAAAGTGGTTTTAGCATGATTTGTCCCCTTTAAACAGAGACTAACAATCCAGTCTAAAATTCAAACCAAACCATGTCATCATGACATTCATCTGTTCGTGAACTTTGCATATCAAATTTTTTAAAACATCAAACTAGAACAGTCTACAGATTTGAGATATAAACATGTTTTTTTTCCAACAATATTAGCGTATCTGTGAATAACGTAGTGATTATAGTTTTGTCAAACATGTCTTCCTTGACAAGCATCAATTTAAAGTGTTTTTTATAACCTATGCAGCTTCTAAATCATATTATCATTCATACTGGTAAAGGTTACATATTTTCATTTGACCTGAAAAAGATTCCCCTTGGGATGATACTGTTATATTTAGTAGCATGTTACCTAGTGTGGCAACTAAACTGTCAAAGTCACCAATGCTAGATTTCTAGCTCCGCCCCTAACTCAAACTGCATCAACTCTTACCTTCAGTTAATTTGAATGAAACCAGCAGAGGGCACTGTGCTCAGCAACTTAAGGAGGAGGGCAGATGGGTGAATGAGATGCAAAAATCCCCATCACAAAGCTGTTGACATAATTGTAACACATCTGTATTTCTCCCAAGGTGGTGGCAGTGTCCATTTACTGCAGTTATGCTGCTGTCAGACCTCTTTATTTGTGGCGTTACCTCAGCATTCGTTATCTCTGACATCCTGCAATTAGCTGAAACCACATAGTGATGATATTGATAGAAGAAGCTGCGTGCTCACATAAAGTGCACACACCCACACACGCACCTGGGCTGTAAGACCCAGTGCTGTCATTCTGTGGGCTGTAACTGTGCTGGATGATGGGTCTCTCTTTCTCCTCCATTTTGGCTTTCCATTTATATGTCTCTGTCTTGAAGCTCTTCATCCATCCATCTCTCTGACCTCCCTTCTGTTCTTCTACTATATGTGCCATTTCACTTTATCTTCCACTCACGTGAAGTGGGTTTGCAGCTGCAGCTTTGGTGGAATGGAAAAACACTTTATAACATCTTGGACTTGGACTGCATTAGATTCAGTTGCATGCATCTTTGGGCAGTTAAAGGTTAAAAGTGAAGACGATTCATTCAGTTCCCTCTCTATTATTGCCTCATTACAAAACGCTGGAGTCCTTTCAGTGTATGGATGAACTGCAGCCAGTATACCGTTTGAAAATGGAACTAATGCCCCAACTCAGACTATAAATTACTCTGCAGATTCTCATTACCGCTGCCTAGCAGTCAGGTTCCAACCAGTGAACTCTGGCCCGGTAGACTAGTTCACATTCCTGTCTTGTTTTGAGATGCTGTGACTTTGGATACTAGCTGAAAAAAGGGAGCCAACCCAACTACAATCCTTGCAATTTACTTATAATGTATGAATAGTTTTGTTGACAAAGTTTTAAAGACTGCTTGGATAGTTATCATGCATATGTGCACTTTATTTGAGTCTGTCATTCAGTTACTTATTCTGACACCCACAACCATTTATTGCAAGTGAATGCAAAAGCAAAGAGACGTTTAATACACACAAACAGTTTTTGAGTGACTTGGGTTTCAAATGCCTCCATGTATTTTAATTGGACAGTTCTTCAAATCAGGGTGCATGGTGGCAAAGTGGTTAGCACGTCCTCCTCACACGCTTGGGTTCAAGCCCTGGGGTGGACACTTGAGTCCTTTCTGTGTGGGGAATGCATGTTCTCAATGCATGTTCTCCCTAGGCTTCCGTGGGTTTTCTCTGGGTACTCTGGCTTCCTCCCACAATGCAAAAATATGAGTGAGTGTGAGTGGTTGTTGTGTGTTTTGCCCTGCGATGGACTGGCGCCCTGTCCAGGGTGTACCCTTGCCTAGCGCCCGAAGAAAGCACCAGCAGATCCTTGTGACCCTGAAAAAGTAGTGAGCAGTTCAGAAAATGGATGGATGGAGTTGTTCAAATCTGGATTTACCTTCTTGGAATTCAATGTTTTATTTTTTATAGCTTTAATCCAGAGCCAAACTATTTTTTTATTTTATTTGTTTGTCTGTTAGCAGGATTGATTAAAATGTACTTGGATTTTGATAACAGTTTAAACAAAGATAGATCATAGATCATGGAAGATTCCATTACATTTTTGAGGGAATACGTAGGAATATACTGATTCTGGATCAGTATCGCTCATCATTGGCAATATTTTTTTAATTATGATCTTGCTTCATAATTGACCAATCTTTATGAAATTTGACACCGTTATGTCAGATTGGTTCACTAATTACCACACTGAAAGACGGATTCACTAAGATCTGAAATAAAGGGTCGTAAACCAGTTGCGTCCCTAAATCCTTTGGTGACGCAGTTTCGTCACCTGCTGGGAGGAATTCACTAATATTGGAGTAATGATTAGTGCACGTGCAGAAGTGGTGCAGACCACCCTATTTAAAACATTTAACAATGTAGAAAACTAATTTAAAAAAAAAAGTTTTTTAAAAAATATAAAATAGAATAAGAAAAGAAAAGTCAGGTCCTGTAACTTTGCTCTGATCAGTCCATGAAAAATAGGCAGATTTGGACAGAAATTGTCCTATTGATGCCATTGATCTGAGTTAATACAGCAACACAGTCTGTCAATCAGTCTGCACCATTTGAAGATGATCTACTGACCATCATCCAGCAGGTCTGACCTCCTGAGTAGCGCTGTGTCACCATACTTCTCATATGTGAACATTGTGCCATCACACGCACCGCCGTGGGTGTGCAGCTTTTTCTCTCAATCACACACACTTTACTGACCCTTTATTTTCTCATTTAGTGATGGTTAATATTGACTATTGTGTTATTTGAATGATTTTCTTATACTAGAAAGGTTCACTGGAGCCTTTTTTTACATCTCCGCTGTGTTTTGTGTCAACATTTACTGCAATGGATCTCTGCTTGTCAGTCGTACTATTTTCCAGTGCTAAAACAATCACCGCACACAGTTCCAGATTGGATTAATTACATTGCCCCACTGTATTAATTTATTTACATGTCCCGCTCCCATTTTTTTGTGCCCCTTATGAGATCCGCTTACTTTACATATTCATCAGAGGGAAACGCGCTAAATGGACGCATTCTGAGGAGCTGAAGACGCACAGTCCTGATTCCCTGGAGTGATGTTTGCACACATAATAATACCCGTAAACCTTTACTTGAATCCCCCACTGAGTTTCATCCGGACAAAATCCAGATTGTGCATTTCTTCATGATATTTCGAAAAAATGGTGTTGAGTATACATTTAGACCTACTGTATGGTTATTATTAATGGGAATAGAAATTTTTTTTCCAAGCCTTTAAAATGTGAATGATAATAGTTTACTATAATCAGGATCACTGATCCAGATACCTGCCAATATCTGTCAAAGAAAATATTTGGTTCTTGGTGGAGGTTTGTGCTCTCTGAGTTCAGTTATATATATATATATATATATATGTTTTTTTTTTTTTTAGGTATTTTTGAAGGGTTTTTGTGGTAAGGGAAAAATCCCCCTCTTGGGTCATTAACGTTTAGTTTTTCCCATGAAATGCAACCATTAATTCTGAGGTGTCTCAGAATGAATATGCTATTTCTAATGGTGAGCTTTTTTTGCTCCCAGGTGTTGAGGTTCACATTCAAAATGTAGTAGATTTTTCCATCCAGACTCTGTTCTTTGTTCTTCTGCATGCTTCACTGGACACAGCGAGACGACTCGAATGGGAGAGATAAGAGTTGAAATGGCAAAGAATAACAGTGAAGTCAGCAAATTAAGGTGCACCACAGTTAGAGAGGACAAGAGAAAGATAACAGAGAAGAGCATTAGAGATAGACAGAGAGAAAGGTTAGAGAGGTGTGCAGCTGGTAGTCACCCAAAGATCGGAAAAGAAACAGACAGCAAGGAAGTGGGAGAAAGGAAAGGCCTGTGTGGGGTCCAAGCAGGAAATCAAGGAGCTTATGAGACAGAAAGGCTTGTGGTAGCTGTGGAGGGTTAGCTGGTGATTTATTGGTAGGTGGGTCACTGCTTTCATTTTAGCGGCTCTTTTCATTCTAGCTTTAATTCTCCTCACCGCTGCCACATGCTCTTAAGGCAGTAGTCACAGCTAGATGTCTGTGAGGCCACTGGCACAGAGTCACCTGGGCGAGACTCCCGAATATGAAGGGGAAGAGTGGAAGAATGAAACCTGAATAAGAACACGTCTTTGAATATTTTCAAAAATATAACCATGGCCAAGTCTGCACCACATTCCTGATGGAACTCATTTACATACAAATAGATGTGTGCACACACAATTCAAAGGTTATGATCTTCAACCAGTGTTTTATAAATATGTACTGTGGGTGGTACCTCTAACAAATGTGACCATAGAGTTGATTAAAGAGAATGTAGAAAGAGAAAAGGGAAGAAATCCAAAGACGGGCAGTTTCGATGGCTGAATAGGGAAGAGAAGTGAGAGAGAAATCGTAAGCAGACAGATAATTAGAGTTGGAAGAGGAGTCACGATGGGCTGAAAAGGTTGAGTGGAAATGAATTGTATGTAGGTGTGTGCTGGAGCAGGGGTATTGTGCTTGTAAATGAATGCAAAAAGTAGAAGCTGTTTGCAACATAACAGCCTGGATTGCATGAGGAATGGTTTTTGGATTTTTCTATTTGAGGCGTTTGTGTTTAGTTGATGTGTATCTATTCACCTGATAGAAAGTCAGACCGATTCCGCTTCTTTGTTCCATTTTTTATTCCTCTGGCTTGTCTTTCCTGCCCTTTTCCATGTGATTTGCTTCCTGCTAGAGGGAGAAACAATATTCTGGATGAGCCCAGGGCTGATAAATGGATGCCAGCAGCCGCCCTGTGGCGTAGACTCTCGCTCAGAGGGGCAGATCATTTTTGTGTCAGAGAGATGTGTGTCCGTGTGTGGCAGAGAGAGAAAGAGAGAGAGAGCGAAAGATAAAAAGTGAGTGAGTTAGAGAAAGAGAGAGAGAAAGAGATATGTTGGTTGCCTTTTTGCCCTCGCTCGTAGCATCTGTGATTGCTGCAGCGAGCCATTTAGCTCTCCGCAAAGCTAGAACCTCCTATTATTCAACTTTATTAGAGGAAAACAAGAATAATCCTCGGTTTCTATTCAACACTGTATCCAGGCTCACCAGAAGTCACAGCTCTGTCGAACCCTCTATTCATGTCAACCTGAGCAGTTGATTACTTCATCAATGTCTATACTGGTAAAATTCTAACAATTAGAAACAAAGCTAATATCCCCCCTACAGGAGTGCTCAATATTTTCTTGAACAAAATGGCTCCTGAAATATCCCCAACATGCAGCTTTTATTTACCGTATTTTTCGGAATATAAGGCGCACTATCGATGAATGGGTCTGACTGGGTTTATTTTCATACATAAGGCGCACCGGACTATAAGGCGCACCAGTTTGTTGTTGTTATTATTATTATTATTATTATTATTATTATTATTATTATTATTAATAAGACGCATTAAGCGAAACAATAGTCAGATAAGTCAAACTTTACTCAACTCATTAACAATAACTCTCAACATTGTTCAGGTTTAACACATAAAATACAGAACAATACACTCACTTTTTCAGTTCAGTATGTTGTAGCACAGTACAGGTATATATCACTCCACGAGGCGCCTGACTACGGTAGCCCTAAAGTGCCAAAAATCTATCAAGCAGTGCAGCTTCATAGTTTACCAAAGTTGTACTAAAACATTTTGACATATTAATTTCATACATAAGGCGCACCTGATTATAAGGCGCACTGTCGATTTTTGAGAAAATTAAAGGATTTTAAGTGTGCCTTATAGTCCGAAAAATACGGTACATAGTTTCACTCCATATTGTCTATCTGAACTGACCTTAATAGTTAGTGCTTCTAAATCAACAACCTGTCTTTTAGATCTAATCCCAACTCTGCTATTTAAAAATGTTCTTCCACTTATCAGCACTAATATGGTGAACTGGATTAACACATGTTTAGTAACAGGTTATGTGCCACAGGCCTGTAAAACCGCTGTAATCAAACCTCTCCTTAAAAAACCTACCCTTGATCCAAGTGACTTGTCCAATACTTGTCAGTACTTATTATATTATACATGCTTTCACTTGGTAACATTATTAAAGAACAAAATATAAATTTCCATTGCTATGCAGATGATACACAGCTTTATCTGTCAATGAAATCAGACGAAACTTATCAGTTAACATCACTTAACCAGGATAAAACTGAAGTGATTTTATTTGGTCCAAAACAAATAATAAATTATCAGAGCAAATAGTGTCTCTGGAGGGCATTACTCTGTCACCCAGCACAACAGTTTTAACTCTCTTATTAAACAAATCTCAAGGACAGATTTCTTCCACCTTCGTAATATCTCTAAAATCAGGAATATCTTGGCCCAGAGTGATGCTGAGAAACTAATCCATCTATTTGTTGATTAGATTATTGTAACTCCCTACTGTCAGGATGTCCTAGTAACTCGCTAAAAAGTTTTCAGTTAATTCAAAATGCGGCAGCTAGAATACTAACGGGTACTAACAGTACAGAGCATATTTCTCAAGCATTAGCTTCCCTTTATTGGCTTCCTGTGAAATCTAGAATAGTTTAAATTCCTCCTGTCAACCTACAAAGCTCTACATAATCAAGCTCCTGTATATCTTAGAGACATGCTAGTGCCCTATTGTCCAGGCAGAACAGTCTGCTGGTCTTCTTGAAATTCCTTAAGTGTCCAGAAGTAGAACAGGAGGCAGAGCGTTCAGCTACCAGGCTCCCCGCCTTTGGAACCAGCTCCCAATCTTAGTACGGGAGGCTGCTACTCTCTCCACCTTTAAAAATAAACTCAAAACCTACTTATTTGCTGAAGCATATATGCTATAATAGCAATAACCTAAAACGGACATGGTCTTGTTGTTTTGGTCACAATCACAGACCATTACACGCAATGGTCAACATCTCGGACCATTGCTAGAGACCGTTACAATCATAGCCTACTCATTTACTAAAGCATACACCGTATAATGGCGATTAATAAAGCGGACAAGCATCCCCTCTGTAGTAATCGGCGGGATCACTACGTGCGCCCAGTACATGGCAAAACCTTGTCTGTAATGGTAGCATTTGAGCATGGAGGATGGCTGCATGACGTTTAATATTAATATTAACCTAACAACTAGGAACAAGTGTATCATGTTTTTCCTGCAGTCTGTGCCTTCTCCTCGCCTTCCGCTCTCATCTTGATGCTGGAGCTGGCAGTTCCTGGTCAATGCTTCACGCAGGCTCAACTAGTCTGGGACACTCTGATGGTCTATCCCTCCATCCTGTTCTGATGGTCCTTCTGTTCAGTAAACCCCAACCAGTTGAGGTAGATGACTGCCACCTCTGAACCTGGTATTGCCGGATATTTCTTCCTGTTATGAAAACAAAATAAGGGTTGAGTGATTTTTTTCTTCTCACCGTTGCTAAATGCTTCTTCATGTGGATCTTGTTGGGTTCTTTCTTTCTTACTATGAGTTATATATTGTTAAGAGCTTTGAGATGGTTTTGTTGTATTCTATATAAATATAGAATATATATATAAATATAGAATACAATATAAATAAAGTTCAATTGAAAATGAATTGAACTGAATTTACGGTACATCGATCCACTACTGAGAATGTCTGGCATTTGAGACATTGTTAGCCAAATGCTGACTGACTGTGCTGTATGACTGCAGCACACATCCTGGTTATTTTGTATGCAAAACCTAGACCCAGTGACAAAGCTTTTATTACGCTCACACACACACAGATACACACACAAAGTGGACGTTCTTTCACTACTTGTTAACAAACTGAATTCTAGCTTTTACCAGCTGCGCAAGACAAAGAATCACTAAATTAGGACGTGCTGCCAGAAATATAGTACTCACATTTAGATGACTTTGATTTCAGAACGCCAGAACAATACCGCTGTCTGAGTGTTATTCATTGCACAGCAGTGCTCATTATCCAGATTTAAAGTGAAAAAATGCAGTCTTTTCAAAACAACAGAACAAACATTAAATTTGTGGTTCCATTGTCATTTTAATTATAATTAATGACAATTACGAAAGAAAAGACTGCACATAAGTGTTACTCAGTCTTAAAAAGGCTTTAGTTAATATTAAGTTATTGAGCCTAATAATTTAGAGTCTGCCTGAATTCATATTTTTTGACTGTTTGCTTATGAACGGATGTAAAAAATAATACATATTTTACAGCTTTAACCTGTGCTGGGACTGTGTATATGTGCTCAGTAATTGACAGAAACTAAAACAATACTTCACCACAGTGTTATCTGAGCTGGAGCGGTTCCAAATGATAAGAGCAGAGCACTATTTAACTTGTCAATCAGTCTAGACTGAGAGCAGGTTTAAAAGAAAGATTGCCTTTGTTTCTGTTGTCAATAGCCTGGCTGGCCAATGAATCTCCCCTACGGTGTCATTTATTATTTAATGCACCTTTTATTGACTGCTATCCCTCGGGGTTCACTTACAAAGTTGTTTTTTAAGTATTTTCCAAATAAGCAATTAGGTATTTTTTATAGACTGACGTTGGGGTTACATACCAACTTGATTGAAAAGTCTTAATTTTGACCTCCAGCAACCATTGTTCTGCTCAAACAGCAAAATAAAACTAGAGTTTTGTGATTCATTTATTTTAGTAATGCTCTGATGTTTTGTAATGGATGCTCAGAGGGACATGGTTATTGGTAGATACACAAGTCAATATACAAGTGAATCTTTATTCCTTGCAGTTGCATTTTAACATTGCAAAGCTTGGTATAGATAGAGAGAAACAATCCCCAAGCAGGTGTCATTAGATCAGAGGAGCTAACTTGCATAGCGCCTGCATGAGTGGTAACCTATTACCATTTATTGATGCCATGCTTTTTTACTATGGTGTGGCTGGTGATAAAACCATTTCTGCAACAAAGGGTGAACAAAAAAGATTAGGAAAAAACCCTCCAGATAAAACTATTTTTTATATTGCCCGTGGTTCCCTCTTTTTTTGTTCATTTTAGCATTTTCTATTACTGTCCTTACATGAATTTGGCTTACATCAAAGGATTTAAAGATAGATTGCACAAATACTGTTTGAAGGTAGTCAATGTATTATGTATTCAGAGAAAGAAACAAAAAGAATCAGCCCTCTGTCGCAGCTGGAATCCTGTCAAACTCTGACTAATCCCTGTTATTCAGTCCCAATGGAAAGAACCAATCAGATGCCTTCTAGTCTCATCATTCCCATGCCCAGCTCTCTCCCTCCCTTATCCTACGTGCACACTACGTTTCAGGAAACAAGGATCAGAAGGGCCTGAAAAGTGATGCAGAGGCTGCGGTCTTTCTATTGGACAGCTCATTTTTGCCTCGGGGGGATCCGATGAGCGTTCAAGCTTGTGGGGGTGTGGCTTTGACTGGGGCCCTGAGGGGAGCATATGGGAAGGGGAGGAGGGGGTGGAGCTTAGAGGCGGTCTTGCTAAGTCAAATTATGCTAGTTTTCTAAGACTGCAGACTGCATCTTTAATGTAGCTGCTGAGAGTCTTACCTGGGGCTTCCACTGGATACGTCTCCGCTGGGCCACGGCACCGATCTGGTATTTCACCGCTGTCCGTCGTCTGGTAATTCACACCGGTTGCGTTTTGAGTGTGCGCCGCGGTGCACTCCGGTTGAATGAGTGTGACGTCACGAGACAGAGCAGTTCTCACAATATTTATATAATCGCGCGAGAACGCGATTAAATGTATGTGTCATAAACACAACAATAAACAGATAAACAGGTCAATGTTCCTAACGAAGGAGAACAAGAAGGTTAGACTCAGGTTTTGTCATAGCCACATTTTTTATCAACAGCCAACAGAGAAGAGATAAAACTGCACCAGTAAAACATGAACGAAATCAAAGTTGCTGCAGTTTACAGTGTAGTTACAGTATGAGAGGAATCAATATAGTGGATGTGAATTTGTTTTTACACATTATGACGTTTTGGTGATGTATTTACCTGAAATATAATCTGAAGTGTTTTATTTTGAAAAGTAACCCGATATTTTATTACGTGCTTAACTTCCTGTTTAGCTTCATTTGCTCTGTACTGATTGATGCGTCGTGCTCCGGTATCCACCAGAAATAGAAGCCCTGCGTATATCTGGTGGAGGGCACCGGACTACCGCATCTGGGAAGGAGCTGACACGCACTGCAGCAGACCTGGTGGAAATTAACACATAGAATAAAGTGGAAACCTATCAGCTCCAGCATCCAGTGGAAACTGGGGGTTAGTGCATTCACACCAGTTTAGTCTCTGATTCGGTCCGAATGGGTGCAGCTGATAATATTATCACCTTGGTTTGGTTCAGTTTGCGTTTAGATTACAGCTTCTGTTCCACTCCAAACATCCTCTGGTGCAGTTACATGAGCTAACCACTTGAGGGCGCCGTTACTGGAGTAGAGACGTCTCTAGGTAGAAAAACAGAAACCCGAAGAAGAGGTTCTCATCTATGGGTCAAAGTGAGTGCTTAAGAGTGCTCAGAAACTTCTGCATTCTTCATTTGTTTTTCACAACATTCTACAATGAAGCAAGTTGCCATGCTTTTTGTGGTTTTAAAGCCCTGTTTTGTACCTTTGCCGACTCTCTTGACCACCCACAATGCTGTGCACTCTACGTTATTGCTGATACTTCCTGTGTTTGGTCCACTCCAAGAGCGGTTGTGTTCACGGCGCTCCTAATTGCTCTAGGCTTTAATTAGAAACAATCACTCTAGAATTTGCCTGTTTGATCCACTCTAGACGTTGTTTGCATGTTCACACCGCGCAAATGAGGCGGACTGTCTGAACAAAGGAATCCTAGAGCGTTTTAAACCCCTGAAATGGAAATTAAAATCACTAATCGATTGTTCTAGATAACATTTCTCCAATTGTTCATTAAGCTTGTGTTCATTAAAAAAACCATCAGAATCATGCTTTTTGTCTTTAGCATGATGCAATTAAAACATTTATTCTGTACTGTTTTAGCTGTATTATAATATACAGGTGATGGCTTTCCTGCTTGGCATCTCTGCCCGCCGCACTTTCTCCAGTGCTGATAATACAGGTATACACATTTCTGAAGTTTATCCGATCATACCTAAAACTCACTCTGAGTTTGTTCATGGATTGGATCGCACCAAAGCACCTGAGGCCATCCTCGTCAAGTCATTCACTTCACAATCAGACAAAGTGTAGCAGGAAGTCAGGCATGGCACTGTGCTGTAAGCAGCAGAACATATTGGTTTTGCCTGTGTCAAAATCATGAATGTCTGCAGAGACATCAACACTGTCCAGTTTAAAACCAATAAACTATTGCAATCTCATAACCATTTAGACTGAGACTTATATTGATGCTAACGTGAGAGTCATTTGACTTCCATAAATAAAGGTGAGATATGGCGTGAAAGCACTTGTGAAGTATTGATTGAAGTACTGCAGCTAAACTGGATGAGTGCTTAGAAGCCTCCTTTGTTTGTTCTCAAGTGTTCCTTTATGATCCTTTTTGGTCTTATAGCTAATGATATGCTAATGCTATGATCGTATTGCTGGAAACACCACTGCATATGGACAGAAATTTCCAAGAGTTTGCTGATTATTATCATTCATTTGCGCACTGATAACAGCAGCTTGCACACAAACAGGTGATGTGGGTTAACACTGAATCTATTCACATTGGAATGATAGTGAGTCTGACCCATTACCCAGTGTATTTGATGCTATCCTCAGCTCAGTGCGGAAGTAGACTGAAACCTTCATTTATTTACATAACACGGGAAGGGAACTGTGCAAAATTATGTAACAGTTTCTTTCTATTCAGATTAACAGATTGTAATTTGCCTTGCTAGTGTGAGAGGGTGGCTACGCCAGAACTTGATAGGGAGCTGGAGGTGAACTCGTCATTCGTAATGTTACTTAAAATGGCTTGTACGCCATCTTAATTCATGTCTATAGATTACTTGCTTTTGACATTGCAGCTGGCTTGTGTTTTGTTTTTTGTTCTGCGCACCGACCACTGAGTCAAATTCCCTGTGCTGTTTTTTAAAACTGTACTTGGCAAAATAAACTTCTCTGATTCTGATTAAGAGTCCACTCAAAATGAATGTAAGTTGCTGAATGGCTGGGAAACTCATTCAATGCTTTCCTCAGGCTGCTTATTGGATAAACAGCTTTAATGAAAACTCAGGGGGCGTTCCAGTTGAAATTTCCCACTCGGAACTCAGAAACATGACTTCCCTGTGCAACTGGAATGCAGCGTGTCTGAATTCACTCACAACTCATATCGCGTTCCATTGTGTCGGTACCTGGGACCAATACTTGCTGATGGACCTTTTTCTCTGAATAAGCAGTTGACTAGTATCTAAAGAAGTGATCCATTAGTTTGTGTGCTGTATGTTGGCTTCCCCTAAATCATGTAGCAAAATTGCTCGTCTATATTTCCGTTTACATCCAATTCCGATGACACTCATATGTAAACCGTCACCTTCCAAATTAACATTTAAAGTTTGACATTTAACAGAGGAAAATGACTAATTTAATTCACTTAAACAGAGCTTTATTACTAGTTGAGTGGTCTTAAAGCACTTTATATTGTTTTCATATTCACCCACTCACACATTAATGGGAACTGAGCTGTGCAAGGTATACCATTGCTCCGATTCTAAAACCACAGTGGCTCTTTAAAAACTCCCAAGAAATTCCAGTTTCTATCACTTTTCCTTCCACCTATGGGAGAGTTAAGTAACTACCATGAGATTGTTGTTTCTTCCTTTACCGTCAGTATTTATCTCTCTGTGGATATCTCACGTAATCAGCTTCCAGCTATTTAGAGCACTCTGTAGGCTCTCGCATTACACTTTAATTGCAAAGTATTTTCATTTTATGCTCACATACTCTAAGATTCATTTAGTGTCACTGACATAACAGAGGGAACACTGAAAACCTTTTATGTAACCTTTATCTAATTCATAAATAATATGTGTCAGGAACCACCAAGTTCAAGCCCAGCTTATGTGTCGTGTAGAGAATGATCTCATCTACGTTTGTCCTCGGCCTTGAATAAATCTTTTTTACTGCGTCAATTAATAGTCAGTGATGCGTCTTTCAATTTACTTGAAATTATTACAGATTTACTATATTAGTATTTAGTTTGACCCTCTGAAGCGATGACCTGATAAAAGTGCCCATCAATTACTCATTTGGATGCCTTCGCTCAGTGCGCTCACTTGCCAACTGCTCCCTGTGTGTTTTTAACAGTTGTTTCTCACTGACCTTCTTTTAAATGTTATCTTGGCTTCTGGTGTGATTTATTTTAAAAGCAAAAGCTTGTTTCTGTTCATGTTTTGTTTTTATTTCTTAATAACAGCAACACATCTGATTATTATCCACAGATGAACCCCACAGTGCAAAAGCTGACAAAACAAGAGACGGTAAAACGTGTAGAAAAGTCTGCGAAGAATTGATCTTGCACTTATTTTTGTCCATCTCTTATTTTTATCCCTAATTATGCCCGAAATTTCTCTTCTAGGATGAAACGAACGACGCAGATGGATTTTATTTTAATAGTGAGCCATGAGGAGAAACATTAAGGAAATAACGGCCTGAGATTTGTCATTGTACAGTATATGGGGTAATATCAGCTCCCATGTACTGAAAATGAAGGACAATCAGCTTTTGAAGAAAGTTGAAATATGTTTTGCTGTAACCTGAAAAAAACCACATATTGAAGCAGGAAAGGCACTTTAAAAAACAGATTGTTTATGTGAGTCTAGGTAGTCTATGTAGGTGGGCAGTTTTGAAGTCTTTTTAAAAAAGACAGCTCTACATTTGAAGGTAAAAGTGTGTTTTTTTCTTACGTAGACTTTGTAGCTCTTACTTATGTAAATGTAATTCTCTCGTCAATCCTGTTTACATATTTGTATAAATACATCCACGCTGGCAGAGACAGGCTTATTTTAAGACAACCATTTTCCCCTTTTCTGTTCTTCATAAGCAGACGAGCAAATAAATGCACAGCATGTAAGCATCCTTTTCTAGGTCAAAAATAAAAAGTGCTGCTGGCCAATTAAACAAGACGGGCCATGAGGATTGCTGCTTTGTCAAAGTAAAAGTCTGAAAAATGCTGAATGTAGCCATAAAAACATCTCTCTAGAGGACCTGAGCAAGAGCAAGTATAGAGAAGTAGTGCATTTGTTCATTTTGATTAATCCCAAAGAATTTACAGTACTCTATTATGCATCAGAATTATCAGGTGTGCTATTAGGTCTTTGTCAGGCTTGTGGTAATCATTGTGTCACTTGGCTTTGCAAGACATTAACCTTCATCGCTGCATAACTAAGCAGGACCATGTGATTTCCCCTTGAACTAATCTGCTGTGAGACAATAATCCACTAAATAAAATGTAGAAACGGCACATAATGACTTTATTGTTAATATGAAATCAAGTGTGTGTACAAGTTCACTTGTGCAAATATAATTACGCAAACCTGTTGTTTCCAATTACATTTTATCTTGTTTATAATAAGAGATAAGCTATTTTTTTTTTTTAATTTTTATTTAAAATCACAATGGGAGGGTTGTTTTTCAAGACCCCCCTAAAGCAACTGTCTGTCTGTTTAGTCCTTCTAAACCCTCTTGCAGACTGGACTGGTTGGCATTTGATCCTATATTGACCAGCGAAGCCCCTTTATATTGAATATGATTTAGCAGTTGTTAAAGAGTAATTAAACCTCCAAAAAAATCACTTTTTTCTGTTGAAAACAAATATATTTGGGTATGAAGTATTGTTGTTGATTGATTCTAGTCCAATTCTTGACATTTTAATGAAAGTATTTCAATTTGGTGTATTTTGTTGTAAAAATGTAAGAGTGACTTCCCTCTATGGGTTGAATCCCAGCTATTAAAATTGAATTTTGCTATTGGCTGAGAACATTGGTTTGGTTTGTGACATACGTCACAACCATCGCTGTTAGCCTGGCCCACATCCAAATTTTCAGAATTTGTAAATAACTCAAAACAATTTCTCATGGCGCGTCACAAATACCCATTAAAATGCCACCTTTCTTTTCGTCTTCCTGCTCTTTGCTTGTTACTCAGAGAATTTTCTGATATAACACGATAGTTGACCACACGATTATTGTATTGATCCAAAAAATAAACATTAATCATGTTTTTTTTCTTTTTTGTTTACATTCATATGCATAGCACTTAAACACCCGATCACTAGGTGATCATGGATGGATGTTGATTCAACGCTCTGACCTTTCCCTTACTTTCCATGAACACCTGCGATCTGGCTCGGCTAATAAACTCTTGAGGTCATCTCTACGGCAACGCCGTCCCACATCATCAGCTGGAGAACTATGAGAGACTATAGAAGAGTCTCCGTAAACAGGCTTATTTCAAACGAACACTGAAGGCTTCACTCACACATTTACACACACAACCTGTTTCTTCACTGTCTCCCCTGGCCCCCTCCCTCCTTGCAGAGGCAGCAGGAGGCGAGCTGTAAGGGCAGCGCCACCCTGTGGCTGACCTGCAGACTACCCATCCTAAGACCCATTCCTTGTGCCATCGTCCTTTTGTATTGAATTGAATGTTGTGTTTGTTGCAATGTTGTTTGTTGGTTTTTATCGCAATGTTTGCTGAGGAGTTTTTTCATGATCCCAAACTCCTCCTCTACAAGGGATTAGTTTGGTTTTGTCTTTTTTACCTCTTCTTCTTACCCATTTTTCTACATTTCTCATCTAAGAAACGGACCACCGCCCTGCTGCTGGCTGCTCCACAGTTTTCCCGTTCCTGTTCCTGTTATATGTAATTGTCTTTTCATGTTTCTTGGTCATGATGTAACTGAAACTGAATTTCCGATTAGGGATTAATAAAGCATAATCAATCAATCAATCCACACCCCTACTCCGAGTTGCCCAAAATGGCCTGGCCCCAACCATTGCTGTGCAGTAGGTATATTTCTACAGTGTTATCTGTAGAATTATAGTAGCAATGGTATCTGTTGCTAAATGTTGCATGATGCTGGTTTGCAACATGTCCTATTTCTTAAGGCATAGCTGGTACTTTTATTGTTACAGTGATGGAATCCTTCACAACCCAAGGGGCTCACATTTTGTCACAGGTACACAGTACATTCCATTTCCTCCCTCAGTGCTGGCACACAACACACACCATCCACGTTTCCCCACAGAGAAGCCTCGCGGAGCGTTAGCCTGGTTAAATGTAACCTAGCCGACCCACTATCGCACGTCTCATCCGTTACACTCTGCTCCCATTCAATCAGAGCCATACGCCTCAGAGGAGCCGCAGATAAAATTCTCATTATCTTAGCTCACAGAATTAAAGGGACCGAGATCTAGGAGGCAGAGACGAACACACACAGACGATCCTTCTGAAGAGTGCAAATCTGACACAGTACAGCACTGATGTAGACACACACTCCAAAGAGGGATTTTTAACTAACACTGACTCTTATCCTTCCTTTTCAAATATGGGGAATGCTTCAGTTTCATCTCTGCTCTCTCTCGTCAGAGACATGCTTGTAATAAATTTATTCTTCAGCCCTTTTACTGTCAGGTTGTTTGTTTTTACTTCGAGTGTGTCCGCATGTGTCTTTGTATGTGTGACCATTATCCAAATATGCCCTTGTTGCACTTTTCACTGTGTCAGAGTGCTGCGTGGCAGGCGAGTAATTCCATGCTCCCTATTGCCCCATATAAAACGACCCGTCAGAGTTTGTGTGTATGCATCTAACCGACAGTTCTTTCATTGCGTTTTCTAGAGCAGTGTTTCTCAAATGGGGTACGTGTACCCCTACGGTTACACGATGGCACTACAGGGGGTACTTGAGAAAGAGAGAGTGGAAAATTAACAAAGTGTCACTCCCACACCAGGCGTGAGATGACTAGAAATGATAAAAACTAAATCCACTACATCAGTGTTTTTCAACCTTGAGGTCGGGACCCCAATACAATTTTGAATTTCTTTTTTTTCTTTTTCTGTTTAAACAACACACAACTGTATTTATATATATATATATACAGTATATATATATATATATATATATACATAAACATGATCAAAACCTAATTCTAGAAAGGAAAAAATACTTTTTTTTCTAAAAAAGGTTGGGACCACTGCACTAAATACTGTTTCTTTTCACTTATTTACACATTTAGAATCTTTAAAATGTGTGTTATCACTGGTTCATTCTATCATTATGCTCTATAATTGTTTTTAAATAGTTTTCTAAGCAAAATTTTGTAGTCGGACAAAGGGGGTACTTGGGCTCAGAAATAAGAGAAAGGGGGTACTTGAGCCAAAAAAGTTTGAGAACCACTGCTCGAGAGCAGCATTCACCACATCTCTCGTCGTGCACCAGATTCTTCAAGCGGTGTCATTGTTCATGAGAAGTACTTTATCTACATCAGTGCGGCTGAGCTTGTATGCTGCAATGAGCAACACACACGTGCTTTAGTGTATCAGCTGCAGTGTGTGCAAGTGAAAGTCGGCTTGGGAAATTTCTGCAGCACATGGAAACCCCATTGTTTATTCACGCTTTCTAAATTGAAGTGTGCATCCCTGTATTCTCTGGGCTGTGCTCTCTGGTGTATTACAGACAGTGGAGGAGGGAAAGGAAGGGAAAAGAAAAAAGAAAGAGGAGGGAGCAGATGGAGAGCCTGCTTCAATCTGATTTCCTTTCTTTTAAAGGCCCACTTCATGAACTGGCATTCAGTGCAGGAGGAGATAATGAGTGCCATTTGTCCATATTAAAGGTGATTTAGCCAAGTTCTCTTCTTTCCAAATAAGAAACCAATCACGGCTCAGCTTCTTAGTCTCCTATAAGCCCCCCATAGCTGCCCAGTGCAGCATTGACACATACCTCAATAGCAATTTCAGTTAGACCGTCCATCGAATTGCTTTCTCCCGTGACCTCTCTCACCACAATGTTTACGTGAAATTGATCGTTTCCATTTGCGGTCGTTTCCATGCGATGCCTTTCATTGTTTCTGTCTCACGTCACCTCTGAATCGTCGATATTCAGAGCTCTTGATTTCAAGCTGGGCCTTTTTTTTTTTCCTCCCGCACTTGAATGTCCAATCAATTGATGATGGCTGCAGTCATCAGTGGTTTTTGCGATGGAGTTTTTCAGAGGGTGTTAGGTGATGGAAATGTTCACCAGAAGAGTATGATATGATAAGAGTTACGAACATTGTTTGGTGCAGCAAGGAAGCAAACGCAGGTTCAAGCACTGTGTTGAATGCAAATAAGGCACTTAAGATGAATGCCTTTGTTTCCAAAGCTGACATATGAATTGAATGAATCAGCGAGGGTATAATTTAAAAGCATTGCTTTCATCTTGCAACCCCAAGATCTGTAAAATGTTTGTGCCACATAGTGTACCAAAGTTGCCACAAGGACACGCATTCACTAGCCCCTCCTCTTCCTCTCTTCATTAAAAACAAACTAGGTCACCTACAAAATGGCCACCACTTGGCCACCCACTCCGTCCCCCTTCCTGTCAGCATATGTTTCTCTTCATCCTCAGCCAAAAGATGGTCCTGAATAATAAACTCAAACAAAGCACCCTGAAGACAGACAGGCAGAAGATTTATGGCCCATATTTGAGGCTCTTTTCAATATGCATTCCTCAGCCAATCTTCCCTCATACTGCCTCTAATTACCTGTCTTAATAGGATCCCTGTAAGAGTGGCGGGATGATTTCACTAATGTGTACATTGGAACGAAGGCATAATTACACAGCCAGGGATTTTGCTGTGATATCTTTCAAAAGCGAGCGACATGGACGGTGCTGAGTGATACGGGTTTATTGTGTACTTCCGTACTTTGGGCTTGATCATTTGCAATGTCCAATTTGCAGAGTAGAGTTTGAATTACTGTGTTGTCTTTTGTGCACTGAATGTTTTATTTAGGGTTAGTGTATTTTTTATTGGATATCACGTATGACTTATTTCCCGTCTCTGTCAGTATGAACATCAAAGCGTCTAAACTACTTGGACTTTTTTCTCTCTTCACGTACTGTCACGCAAAATCCTAATTTCCAAATGATCATATATATATAGTATGGCTTGCTAAAGGAGGTAATATTTTAAAGTGTAAGTACAACCCCAGGTTTTTTCTGACCTGCCACTGGGGGAAATTCAAAAACTATCTTGATAATGGGCATTGCTCCTAGAGTAGTTAAGACACGCCCAGTCACAGCAGCCCCGCCCCCACAGCGCTGCACAGTTCCACATGAAGCTGTCAATCAATACTCACTGAGGGCAACTACTACTAAATGTAATTACTTTGACTAAAATGTGAAGAGTGGGACTAGGATCAATAAACTACATTATTTCACACATAGTCGTATATGTGTTCAGCAGAAAAAAGTGGTTTTACTTACACTTTAACAGTTTTTGACAGAATTTTAACCAAAATCTTGACCAGTGGTTCCCAAACCGGCGTACGTGTACCCCTAGGGGTACTTGAACAACACAGAAACATTTGTCAGTTTATTTTTTAACATTCTAGATTTATTTTTACATGCACACAAACTTTTTTCTCATCCATCAATAATAATTTGTGGCACAACTCTTTAAAATGCACCAAAAGGTGAAGTTCAAATTTTAAAATTAGCAAAACATCTGAAATAAATAATAATAAAATGTTTAATGTGTGATGAGACACAGGAAAGAGATTAGATGAGCCTGGAGACCCAAATAAAGAATGCTAAGGGGTACCTGTAATAAGAAGTAAAGGCTAAGGGGTACATTTGGCAAAGTTTGGGAAACACTGCCTTACACCATGGAATAATTAACAATTTTGGGAGGGATCCAGATCAATAGACAGATTCTGCATCTGTATACATTTAAGAATCTCCATCTCTAATCATTTGCCAAAAATTCCAAAACTCATATCTCAGTTTGTAATTGACGTATCATAATTAAATGTGACTCAGTTATGTTAGGTTGGTTCCTCCCTACAGAGTTTCATTTGGATCGGATCCGGATTGCGCATTTCATCATGATTTGTTGAAGAAAATGGGGGCACTCATACATTTGGACCTACTGTATGGTTATTTATGGGGATATTAATTTCTTCCAGGCCTTTAAAGTATGAAGGATCATGGTACCATGACTAGGATCACTGATCCAGATAACTTCCAATATCTGACAAAGAGGAGATTTGGCACTTGGTGGTTTACGCTCTCTAAGGACTCTTGTTGAATACCAATTTACCAATACAGTATGTTTTAGTACAGTCACTGTTGTCTTACACTGTACTTACAGGCATCTACTGTATACTTAGGCCATGGAACTAAGGTGTTATTCCATGTGATCATTGGGATCTTTAGTTAGGCTGCTATAGCCGCACATTTTAATAGGAAAGGTAGACAACAACAACAACTAGGAGGCTCCCTGGAAACCATGAATGTTTGCCTTCACTTTTGCTGTTCTTGGTCCCTTAACCCCTCACTGACGTGTTCAGACTATGATTGGCTTGCCCTTCGTTTGTCTGTTCATTGTACTGGCAGCGAGACTGAGTGACTGCCTCCCTAACCATCCACCTCAGTCCCTTGTGAAACTTACTTCACCTGCTTATTCGTATCAGGACAGCTCTGCGTTCTGCTGGAAATGTCAGTGGTGTTCACATCACCAAAAAATATATAATAGAGGCTACTGCCTCGTTCTAGAGTTTCCACATCACATTTAATACTAATCAGTTTATCTAGTCGTAAAACTAAACACACGTAGAGTTGTGTTGCATGGTTTTATTGCAGGTCAGTTTCTTCTTCAAGTCCTACACTTAGAAGAAAAAGAAACATCTCATCTCTTGTGCATAATCAGCGCATCCTTGCTGCATATGCTCTCCATTAACGCAGAGATTTAACATAACCAGCCGGCCTGCAGACAGGTGCCATGTTCCTGCTTCAGCATGAATATGTAAAAGACGCTGTTGCAGCACTCTAACAATTTGCATAAAAGATGATGGCCGCATAAGCATGATTTGCAATGCATTGAGAACGTATGAAGGTTGTGTGCTTCGTCTCCTTGGCTCACGCTCTCATTTGCTTGAATTCTTGCCCCATAAACCTTCTTTCTTTCCTCGTCCCGCTGTTCGCCTTTTCTTTCAGATTCCCTGATAGCATGAGCGCAACAAAAACAGAGGAAATTCTGCCTTTGGAAACCTTGGTTTCTTACTGAATTTGTGTGCCGTGCAGTTTTTTTTACTTCTATTCCAAGTTTTAGAGGGTGATTTGCTAGCTTCATCCCACAAATCTTGCAGGAAGTAGTTTCTAAATAAAGAAAAGGAGAGCGGATCGCTTGCAGTGTTCATGGAGGCCTCTGCCGGAGCGGCTGGTAATTTGCAGTAAATTGGAGGTTGAAGAAAGCTGACTGTCCTACAGGGGACGAGGGAATGTGCACAGGAAAAAAAAAAGAAGAGGAGAATAGGAAAGCACATGTACACCAGTGTGTATAGATGTAAGTGTGTTTCTGCAGAGCTTAACCGAAGTCTTCCTGGGTCCTCTGGGAAAGTACCTGATTTGTTCTCCAGCGCACCAGGAGTGGATGCCCGGTGAGGTAGAAGTGTGAATGTAAGTGTCTCAGTGTGCTGCGGTTTGATTTCTACTTGAGATGTATTGATTCAGTCAGTGCTCCAGAGGCATGCAGAGGCTTGCTCGAATTACACCTCTGCTTCACAAAATAATCACCCGAATCTGGTGGTTTTTGCTTTGTAGCGTCAGCAATGCTGAGTAACTTTTTTAAAAGAAATCTAACACCTCAGGAAGAAGCAAAAAAGAAACCTGAAGCATCTGTGCTGTTTTGACCTATTATGTACCTGTCATTGTG
Organism: Gouania willdenowi; assembly: GCF_900634775.1. Lineage (NCBI taxonomy): Eukaryota > Metazoa > Chordata > Actinopteri > Blenniiformes > Gobiesocidae > Gouania > Gouania willdenowi. The sequence continues at coordinate 8,652,494 of NC_041049.1, forward strand.
AATACCCAGGGTTCACCATTGTACAATGTTTATTTTTCTTTTTTTCAAAGTAAGCTATAAATACCTGTAAGCATTATTTGTCTTTGGATTCTTTTCGTCTGGTTGTTGTGAACTGCTGCATCTAAAACAAGCAAAAAAATCCTAACTGAGCCCCCTTTAGGGCTGTGGAGGTACTACAGGTGATGTTTGAGATGCTGTAAAACACATATCGCAGCGGGGACCACACAAAAAGGATTTTCATATCTGAGGGTCACATTATCAACATTCATGTTATATTTAAAACAATGAGGAATCTGAGCATTAACACAGGAAAGAACAAAGAAGGTTTTTTGTGTGTTTTTGTTGTCATTTTTATTATTTTTCATTTGTTTTTAGTATATTTTTCTCTCATTTTGTGTGCACACAACGTTGCTTTGTGTTTTTAGATTAATTTTGTGGTTTTTTTTCCTTGTCATTTTTTTAGTTTTTGTAGTCATTTAATTTACTTTAGTTGTCATTTTGCATATTTTTTATTGTTGTTATGTTTGTTATGTATGTGTTTTTTTTGTCATTTTGTATTTTTGTCTCTTGTTGTGTATAGTGTGTGTGTTTCTTTAGTCAATTAGTGTGCTTTAGTTATTGTTTTGTTTGTTTTACGAGTAATTTTATGCTTTTTTGTGTCATTTGGTATATTTTGTAAAATAGTTTTCTCTCATTTTGTGTACATTTGTTGTTGCTTTGTGTTTTGGGATAAATTTAGTTTTTTTTTCCTTGGCATTTTGTGTTTTTGTCATCAAAGTTATTTTCTCCCCTGTTTGTTGTGTTATTTTTTAATAATTTAGTTCACTTTTGTTGTCGTTTTGTTTGTTTTGGGAGTAATTCTGTTCATTTTTAGTGTTATATTGTGTTTTTTGTGGTTGTTTTGCTTATTTTTGTGGTACTGTGTATATTTGTTTTCAAAATGGGTGTTCATTGTTTACCTTGGGGGCCGCGGGTTGTCCATGTCTGCTATGAAAACTTTCAGTGTCACGTTTTTAAAATTTTCATCTAGAAACAGATTTCTATCAAAATGATCTTTTATATTTATTTATTTTACTGCAGCAGAAACATGTTGAATACCCTGAATAAAAAACTAGGATGATTCAAATCAGTCATATCTCTGAGTGAATTTTCACATACAGTAGTCCCTCGCTATATTGCGGTTCACCTTTTGCGGCCTCTGTGTTTCGCTGAATTTTTTTAAAGTGCAATTTTGGATGCTTTTTTTTTTTACAGCGTATGCACATTGTGTTCTGCTTTCTGATTGGCTAATGCTGCGTTCACCCACCAGCGACACATCCAACTAGGTGAGTTTCACTGCCTGTCTTTTTCTCCTTTCATAAACATAAACCACCAGTGAAAAAAGCCGGTGTGATTAGTGGCTAATGCTATCCTAGCTCAGTGCTACAGAGAGAACTTTTACCTGCTACTACCACCTCCTCGCTGATTGAGAGTTTAAACGAGAGAAATTTTAATTCCTGTCTGAGAAAAGTGTATCAAGTGTGTGGTGAGGGGTTTTACAGCCTTAAAACATGTATAATAATTATAGAAAATAAAGCTGACATTTCACCTATTATTTTTAGAACGTAACCTTTGCGATAAACGAGGGACTACTGTACACAATGTGGACTATAGGAATGACAGGTTACAACTTTTTTCTGTTCGTTGATCCTGTGATCCTAAATACCACAATGTGTGTGTCTGCTGTGTATTGAATGTTCTTCCTCTGGGACTGAGGACCACTGAAGCGTTTTAGGTTCGTTTTCGACTTTATTTGGGAGAAGTGATACACTAACCTCAGGTTAGAGGCATTTATTAAAACGCCACAGCTGGATTGCTCCTATAAACGGATGCTCTGAGGGTTTCTGTCTGACGAAGCATCCTTTCTGTGTGCTGGTGAAGATGTCTTTTTCCTGTCTCTCTGCGGCACAGCATTGATTCGAAAGAAGTACACCACTTTATTTGGTTCGTTGTCGTTTTTGTGCTTTGTTGCTGTTTATATGACTTTATCTTCTGTTGGAGCTTCTTTTCAATGGCATAAATACATATATATATATTTGAATGTCAAACTGTCCCCATACTGTATTCTCTTTTCAATAATACCGGATCACAGTCAGCCTTGTATGTCAACAAATGTTAATCCTGTCTTTTGTTAGCATAGCATGCTATTGACCATTGTCTGTTTGCTCTTAGAAAATGAGAGGTGTTGTATATAGTAAATAGTATAAAAGCCCAGCCGATGTCGCTCAGTTGTAAGAAGAATGTTTGCTGACAACTTCTGAGGTCAGTTGTTAAAGAAGTGTTTTGCTTTACTAGCTTAACAAATGCTGGCTATAAATCACCACAGGCTCTGAGCACACAGGGCTGTTTGTTTGATTGATATTCCTTTAGCACTGACATCTAATCAAAATATAATGCTAATTTTTTCCTCTGTGGCACTGGCTCTGTTAACTTTTGAGAATGACGTCACTCAAATCCTTTATTTCTTGCACTTTAGAGTAATTCATTATCTGACAATGGGATACATTATTTCACAGAAGAATAAACGTAAAGAGGTAAACTACCTTCACACGTTTATACCATAAATATCCTTTAAGGCCATTTAAAGTTCATTTGTGGCCCACATGCAGTGAAAGTTATTTTAGCAACTCTCCCTCTTCTGCAGAGTGAACTTGCTCTCATTCTGACATAGCGAGTCATTTGTCACTGAAATAGACGTCAAATTAATTTTTCTATTTGAGTTATGACCAAGAGATTCTCAGTGGTAGAAACAGATGAACTCCCTGTGTGAAACTAATTCAGTGTTCACACTGCACGTATGCTTTCCCACCAGGCTAGCCAGCTAGCTAAACATTAGGTATGAATGCTATTCATTAGAATGACCTCCGCTCTGTCTTTCCTAGTTCACCAAGGCTTTGTTTTCCTCCTCTGCAACTCTATATGGCATTTCCTTCATCTTAAAACAAGTTATTTTAAAGCCATGCCTATCAGCACTTCTACAGTATTTTTTATTTATTTATTTTTTTTATCAAACTGCTGCATATACGTCTTATTTCACATGTCTTGTCACTTCGTTTCGTCTCTGCTGCTTATTTTTTCCGCCTTCAGTGGCTCCGCCCACCTTCTTTCCCTGCTCATCTCCCTTATTCAGTAAGCAGCTTGGGTTTTTAAACTCTAGGCTATGGCGATAGCACACTACCCATCTGTCAAGCAGAGAGTTGCCATTAAATGGCCACCTCCTTAGCATTGCCGTGTGATCCTCTTATGTGCTGGGAGCATAGCAGTCACCCATTTCCCTCTGGGCAGAGTCAGGAAAAAAGTCCCTCCTTGGCCTGTAAAGCAAAGAGACTGTCAGATTTAGACTGAGCAATGGGAAGATGGGCTTCCTCATCCTCACCAGCTCATACTAAAGGGCACAGCTTAAGGGCAAAGGCAGCCCACAGCCATGGAATTATAAGAAAGTCACCAAGTACAGCAGGTTAATGGTCGGCTATAGGGTTGCAAGTAAACAGGAAATGTCCCTTTGCCATGCCAACTATAGCACTCTTTCATTTCCTGCATGGCAGCAGAACATAACTAGAATATATGCATTTCCTGTATGAAATGCAAGTGAGAATGCAGGTGCTGGCCCGCATCGCACTGCATTTCGATTAGCATTGGTTAGCATTAGCATACATTTCTATTAGCATTATTATTTGCATTAGCTAGCATTAACATTAGCATTATTTAGCATTAGCATTAACATAGCCTAGCAATAACATTAACCCAGCATGAGCATTAACTTAGCATTAGCATCATCATAACCTTAGCATTGCAATAGCATTAACCTAGCATTAGCCTAGTGTTAGCATTAGCCTGGTGTTGGCATTAGCTTAGTGTTAGCATTAGCCTAAATTTAGCATTAGCCTAGCATTAGCATTAACATTAGCCTAACATTAGCATTAGCCTAGCATTGGCATTAACCTTGCATTAACACTAACCTAGCATTAGTTGAAAATTAGCAATAAGGTTGAAAAATTTGAAATTGGTTGAAGGCAGTAGCTGAACATGTTAAAGGTTAAATGTTAAAATAGATTGAAAGGTTAAAATAATGAGTCAAAAAGTTTAAAAGTTACAAGCTATATAAGTACAAGCATAAATCTTCGGCACTTTCTGAATTTTTTAAGACGAAAGAAAAAGTGAGGATGCCTCCTGTATCCTCACTAACAAAGTAAAGACGTGCAATCCCAGACAACTAATCTAAAAGCACACATGTGCTCTTCTCACGTAAGCAAACACCAATTTCAATCTTCCTGCAGACATCCACTGTATCATATTCTGTCAGAATAAATTTGATTGTTAGCATCCAGCTTCAAGTGATGATTTATGGTGCACTCAGAGGATATTTTACTACAACTCTGTGCATACATCTCTAACAAAATGTGATTTTATACTCCTTCATCTTTCAAAGACGAGCACTTTAATGTCCCTGTGAAGGAAATGATCAGGCTTCAAATACGAGGACTGAATTTGTTCCTCTGTTGGATCCAGCACCAACAGTAGGATTTCTTAACCATCAAGATGAAATGATCAAACTATTTTCTGTTTTGGTTGGATTCAAGTGGTTTCCTGGGAATTCATTGAAATGGTTTGTGTTTTCACTTACACAGTACAGATTACATCATTCATACATGTAATATTATTCATAGAGTACAGTCAAACTCTGTCTTTCTTTACATTTTTTCCATATTTCTAATATACAAATGTACAAATGCAAACACAACAAGCTACAGGTCAATCACCAAGATGTGTGGAGAAGAAAAATACAAGTAAATGGATTGAAATTACAGTGAATATGCAACAGCATTCATCCAGATGAAATATATGCATAAATCACGCTGATATTTGCTCAAAGTCAATAGTTTTAGGGTTTCTTGGATATTCAAAGCTGCTGACCTTTACATGTTTAAACTTTACACTGATAGCTGCCATTAGGTACAGTGGCAAACCCGCCCTAGAGATATAGTCTTCATTCGTCAGCTGCTCCATAATTTATAACAGTTATCTTTCCAGGAACTGTATCCAAGTGTGATGTGTAAAAAAAAAAAAAAAAAAAAAAAAAAAGATCAATGCTTGACTGACGGTGAAAATTGGGAAAGTAGCTGTTCCGCCTAACCCCAAAAGCCCAGTGGGGAATACACAGGAGACATTTTGAAACAGCAAATAAAATGTGTTAGCACCTTTATCAAAATGTCAGGCCATTCTTCTCAGTCTCTATCTCTGCGATACTATCTCACTCTCTAAGTCCAACATTTTCATTGGATTAAATTAGTTACATCAGGGTGTCTCAAATGGGGGTGCATACACAATGGTGCTACTGGGGAAAGAGAGAGGAACATTAACAAATTAATGCATTGAAAATATGGGGTTTTATGTTTATTTTAGTTAAAAAATTAGGATCATGATATTGATGATGGAAATGATTTGATTACAACATGAACTGAAAATACAAAAGTCAGTCTTGGTCCCACATCAGGCAGCAGGTGACCAGAAATTATAGAAAATATTTCTATAAAAATATAGAAGTAAATCTATTCAGGAGGCACTAAATTATATTTCTTTCCACTTATTTACAAAATTAAGTTCTTTAAAATGTGTTATCGCTCATTCATTCCATCATTATGCTCTGTAGTTTTTTTCACAGAATTCTGAACAAAATGTCGTAGTCGGACAAAGGGGGTACTAGGATTCAGAAATAAGAGAAAGCGGGTACTTGAGCCAAAATGATTTGAGAACCACTGAGTTACATGATAAGTGATGCTCACAAAAATAGTGCTCAATTTTTCTGTAGTTAGAAACTTGTATAAGAGAGTTAAAGTTTTTCCCACTTGCCTCTTGGTATGATATGGTTAACATTAACATAGATATTTGAAAACGTGCCCTACTTAATGCACAATTTATACAAAGTACATCAGATGTACCAACAGAATAGGCCTCTCCAGCTGTATATGTTTGCATTTCAAATACACAATGGGTCTAGGCATTGGAATCTCTTGCCGATTGCCTTGTTTGGTGTCTTCCCCCATGGCTTTATTTAGTTCCAATGAAACAAGAAGAGGTTGTGTGCTTCTGCACATTGTTTAAAGTTCATCTAGTGCACAAAAGGCTTTGGAAATGGAAGCACTGCCACAAACTCTAAAAAAGCAGCACTTTGGGACTAGAACCATGCTAGCATTGATATGATAATCCACATTTGCTGTTGTATTTACCATACCTTTAGATGTGCGACGATGAAGAGATTTATTTATTTTCTACAGATACATTCTGGGCATTCTGTGAATTTGTCAATGGCTTGGGTTTTATCAGTCAGAGAGAAACAAAATCTAAATTCATACTCACGCTGCGTCTAAATCAGGATTAATTTTTGATTTTATCTTAATGACACATTTCAACACAACAAAGGATACTTCAAAGTAAGATTTTCTGAGCATGATATTCCATTTACGAGTAATTTAGTGTTTTTTAGCAGCTCACATTGTTTGGTTTGATTAATTTGGTATCTCTACTGCAGGCCAAATCACTGTGATGCCATAACATTAAAACCTTTTTTTAAAAAAAATAATAATAATAATCTTTCCTGACATCTAGTTTGTGTAAATTTAAAAGATTGAAAAGAAAAAACAACAACACAAAAAACGTTGAAATTGATGGGCTAGAAAATTCGAACACCGTTAGTTTCTCGCAGAAACTTGAAGATTCCCTCTGATCTTTTCCACTGAAAATGAAATGTATTGATTTCTACATTACAGCAGTGGTTTCCAACCAGGGGTACTTAAACATGTTGCAGGGGGTACTTGGAAATTACCAATTGACGTGTAAAAGCCACTGTTTTTCTATCTGCAGAAGAGAGGTCAGAGGTCACTCATATTCAAGCACCATCCTGGATTAAAAAGCCTTTTCTCTTTCTGTCTCCACCATTGGTCTCCCTACACAAACACTGCAAAGCAAATCTCAACAGTTCACAAATTAATTTATCTTTTAGAATTTCTTATCTAAGTTTTAAGCTGGATCCATTCATTCCTAGACATAATTAGAAAAAGACTCTACAGGTCATCGTCACAGTCATGACTTCAAACTGAATCCGATGACCAATCTTGACATCAAAGGGTTCACCAGGTGGAATGGTATTTCCAACAAGCTCTGTGGATGCTTCAAATAGATATCGTGGGAATCCACCACATCAGATTCATCTCCAGCTGTCAGGACCATGTCTCGCCTCTGGACACAGATGGATGGTGGGTGGCTCTCAGTTATTTCCAAGCAACTCTGCAGGTCCAGTCTTGTAGCTACAGGCGACTGACGACTTGGCAGTGAGATAGACTTTATGTGTTCAGCCACAGAGTTTTCATCTGGTGACAAAGGGAACAGTGGACCTGAAGCTTTAAAAAAACACAAGGCAGCATTCTGTAAAAATGAATGCACTGCTGAGTTTTGTTGTATGAAAAAGAATATCTGAAAACCAGAGCACTCAGAGACAGCAAATCTACGCCAATCGTCAAATTTCTTTACCAGATATTGACAGTTACCTAGATCAGTGATCTTGATCATGGTACCATGATGATTCACACTTTAAAGACTTGGAAGAACTTCCTATCCCCATTACTAATGATACAGTAGGTCCACAAAGATGAATGGGACCTTCTTTTTGAAAAATTGTGAGGAAATGCGCAATCCAGATTTAGGCTAGATGAAAGTCAGTTGGCTAATTAAGGAACAAACCCGACAAAACTGAGTCAAGATTTACCAAGATTTACACACTCCAGTGCAGTAGGTGGTGATATGCACCTATTCAAGTTGCTTGTAACACGCCATTAACCACCAAACAAACAAACAGTGAAATTTCATGAAGATCGGCCAGTTACGGTGTGAATTTTTGAAATTTTACCAATGATGAGAAATTTTTCAGATTTTTTTAAACAGACCCAGAATCAGTATATTGTTCCGGATCCTCTTCAAAATTTTATGGAATTTTCCATGACATATAGTGAGGCGACGTAATCCCGCTAACAGACAGACAAACAAATAAGCACTGGTTAAAATATTAATACCTGGGCCAATGTAAAATAATTTTGCTATTTATTATGGAGAGATCAATTGAAAGAAGTTCATTCAATTCAACTTTATTTATATAATTACAACAATAGTCATCTTGAAGCACTATCAAAATATACAATTCTTAAGAAAAAACGCAACAAATCCACATGAACATGCCTCAGCTACGTGAAAGAAGAATGTTTCAGTAACAGAAGTTAGTTCTGTCAGAAGAAGCCAGTTTTCCCTTTTCCTTTTTCATCCACACATTTTGTTATGAACTCAACTTTTCCCATTCTTGCCTCCCACTTTTCCTCTTTCCAATAAAAAAGAGAGATGGCTTGCTCTCTCTGAAGTACTTTTCAGAATCTTCTTTCTGCCTGAACTTTCTACCTCAGTAGACCTACCCCTCCACCTTTCCACCCCTTCACCTCTCCACCCTCCCTCCCTCCCGGCTGCCATGCTCCGATAGCTACGTGTACTCCCGTGGGGTGATCCATCAGCCTGTGCTGCTGAGCCCTGACTGGACATCAGTGCCTATGCTTGTCTTGTCTGGTGGAGTTGAGGTATCATTTGTTAGCTCAGCCCCTCAGCCTCAAGCTCAATGAAGAAGAGATATGAGGTATGTTCCTATTCAAATATCAAAAGCTGGCCCCAGTTTTAAGCAGAACTTGAAATTATTTGTCGGTAAAAAAAAAATCTTTCAAATGAAAAATACATTAATTAGACATGTCCTTGCAGAATAGCATTTTTGTTTATAGTTACATTTGAGAATGAAAAGATTTTAGTGTTCTTTCTTTCTGACTTTTATTCTTTAACACATGATGAAACATTATCTCAAAGTAATTACTTGGAATACATTTGTTGAGAGTAGATCTACATTGTATAATGTAATATATTTATTCATCACTGGCTTAATCTTCTCATATGTGTCACCATTATTCATTCAAATCTGTATCACTCCCAAATACACATCATGAGGATTCAGAAACCTTCATCTGCTGCTGCACCCTATTCCTGACTCAGAGCTAAACCCTAACTGGGATGCCAGTACAGCTTTTCCCCACGCTGTGAAACCACAGACCTGTGTGTAGGTGAAGTTTAAGTGAGTATTGTTGTAGAAAGCTCTTAATAATAAGTTGCCCTTCCTCTCTCCTTGACTGCTGCTTTGCACCTTTCCCACAGCGCTCACATGCCCCGCTGTGCGTGGCTCCCCTTAACCCACTAAGGCTTTTGGAGGTTACGCAAAAGCACGTTTGAAGGTCTCATTGGTGTCTTTAGCACATTTTGGCTGCTGGGCAAAAGTAACCTGGATTTTTAAAACTGTTTATTTTGGGGATTGGGTAATTTGAATTCAGTCAGTCTCATGTCTCAGTTACACCAATTTAACACCTGCAAAATCAGTGCGAACCTAATGTATTTTTAAATTAAAGCTGCTACCCCTGATAATTCTTTATTATTATAGTGTATGTCTCATAGATCAATGAATGAGTTCTACTAAGGAGTATCAAATTAATTTATGGTTCAAAGTTAAAAAACTGATTATTGTATTCATTAATGGTCTTTCTCTGGAATATTATAAAGACTGAAACTTTTTTTTATTCATATTAAAGTTTTCCTTCAGTACAGAAACACATTAATACTCAACTAGGCATGGAGTTACCCAAAGTAAGAACTTCATTAGTACAGCACTCATTAACATACAGAGCTATGCATGAATGGAATTCATTACCAAATGACATTAACGACTTAATCTTTATAGTTTTTTTAAAAAATCCCTAAAGAGATAATATTTATTCAGAAACTTAACCTAATACTTTGGAATATTTATGCTGTTGTTATTGATTTTCTTTGAGTTGTAGTTGTTGAAATGTCTGTTTTTGTAGGTATAATATGAATATTGTATAAATTGTATTGTCATTGTGTAACTTGTGGATGCCATGAAGAATAGCTGATAGCTTATGCTTAAGCTAATGGGATTCCTAATAAACAGTCAATCAATCAAATGTCATTTACACCAGAAAGAAAGGAAAAAGGTTGAAATTGCCACTTGAAAGTTTGTTTTTATCTCCACCTTAAAGACAGTTTGTTCACATTTTCGCACTTTGCATTGTGGAATAGACTGGTGCATAGAGGTGTTTTTATTTTGTTCTGATATCATGGGGAATACTGGGAACAAACCAGAACAAAAAGCATGTCATGTATATCACTATCCTTTTTGTCTGGTGAAGAAAATAAAAAAAATCAAGGTAAGAATTAAGTAACAACACTTTGAATCATCTGTCTACAGCAGGGGTTCTCAACTTTGTAGTCAGGACCCCATTTGGGGGTTAGTTTCTTGATGCCTTTAAGAAACTAAGATTTTTTTTTCTTAATCTGAACCATTTTCTGTTGTTTTTTTTTTTTTACCCTTTTTCTGTAACTACACCAAACTTGCCATATTTTAATTTGTTTTTATCACTTTTTCTTTCCGTATTTTTGCTTCTTTTTTGCATTTTTGCTACATTACTCCAATTTCTGCTAGTTCTCCATTACATTTCAATGCCTTTTCTGCACATTTTTTCCACTTTCAAGACATTTTATAAAACCCTTTCTACCACTTTTACCACCTAATGTAGCATATGTTGACCCATTATTATCACTTTTAACCTTTTTTGCCATATTTCATGCTTATTTTTGGAAATTTAACAACATTAATGAGTTGTCATGCCCATTATTTGCCAGTTTAAAATAATTGTTCTTCTTATTTGTTCCAATATTGGCACTTTGAACCCTTTTAACACTTTTTCTGTTTGTTTTTGCAACTTAACCAATTTCCATGGTTTTTAAAATCCTTTTCCGCCATTTTTTGTCGCTTTCAGCCCATTTTATTTCTGATTAAAACAAAGATTTACATCTTTAAGATGACTATATACTAGGGCTCAAATCATTGTAAATTTCCTGGATAACAGTGGATATTATTCAGATAAATAAATAAATAAATAGAACAATGGACCATCATGTTGCTGACTTAATGGATGGACCCCAAAAAAGATCCCCTTTATTCCCCCTTATAGATGGCCCTGTCTCCAAATGATTGTTCGTCAATGTATATAAATTTACATGTATCTGGCACCTTTATTTTGGAGGTCATTGACTGAAAAGTTTGAGAACCACATGGTCTAAGGTTCTACTGTATCTCACAAAGCAATGAACAGATTGTTTAAGGTGGAGATGAAAACAAACTTGCAAGTGGTAGTTTCAACCTTTTTCCTTTCATTTTGGAGTAAATGATTCATTGATCTATGAGGCAAAAACTGTAATTTTATCTCATAAAAACTATTGAGGGTAGCAGCTTTAAGTCATGGTTTGTCTTCATTTAAAATCAAGTGAACACAAAGATCCATATTATAGTTCAATATTGAGATTTTCAGCTTTGACACAACACAAATACATTTGTAGCCTTCTATCCATGCTGCAATATGCATCACCCCCCCCCCCCCCCCAAGCTCCAGCATCCTGTCACACTGATGAGGATAAAGTAGGATCTGAATATGGATGAGTGATATAATGATACAGTTTTCTGTAATTTCATCTTTCACTGAAACTGTCATTATTCTTTTAATATTGAAGGACTGCGGCAGCAAAACAAATCAATGCAACACTATAAAGATGATTCACACAAACATATCGTATTATTAGCACTTTTTTTTCTCCCCCCCTCTCTCACTTTCTTGGCAAAATTATATTTCATGCATGATGAGTCCTCGCAAATGATATTATGTTTGTGTATCATCTGTTTCTGGCGTGTGCTCGTATCATAATGACTGATAGCTCCTTAGGAATGCCGGCGCACTCTTAACTCGCCTTTTCTTCAAGCTAAGGGATTTTCAAACAGATTTATCTGTGGGTGTCACTCTGCTGGCATTGATTGGGCCTAACGGGCTTTTCAGGGAGATACAAGTTTGTTTGGGAAAATTGCAAATCCATGCTGACAGTCTGTATTGCCTGCAAAAAAAGAAGAGGAAATGAAAACAAGTAGAAATCCAGGGAGGTGTAATTTTCCTATTCATTTACATCCTCTGACTCGGAGATGATCGATGGAGTGCAAAAGTTTTGCTCAAATTCCACTCAGAAATAATTCTTCTCATCATTTGATACACTTAAGGTTTCACTTTTGGTAATCAGATCCCAACCCTGCCCACAGTCATGACTTTTTAAATAATGAAAACATCTCACCTAAGCTAATGTGCCAAGCTCAGCTCAATAAAGAGTGCAACTCATTTAGCACATTAAGCACAGTGTACCTCCCTGCTTATTAGAGGTCATTAAAACATTCACCTTCAAGGGTCAATAAAGACTTTAAAGCCTTTTAAGAGGGCTTGGAGCTGATCTCAGCAAGCCCACTCACTACACACACACACACACACACACACACACAAACTGGTTTAGCTGGACTCAAGGTCAATAGTTCTAGTTCCCAATGAAAGAACTCCCATAGGAAAAATAAGTTTATCTTGTTTAAGCTGCCGGGGTCCGTGAATTGTCCTATTGGTTCCTTTAATGACTTGACTTCTCATCTGCATTGCAGTAAATGATGGCAGATCTGATTTAAAGGCACAGGGTGCAGAACACTGAAGCCGACTCACTCACACACTGTGAATAACGTTGCAGCACTGTCTTGCCTTTGAAAATCTCCTCGATAATTCACTCAGACTGTGTGATGATGCTTTTTTTCACCGTTTTGGGCTTTTTAATGGTCACTAATGCAGATGAATAACCTCTGACGAGAGGAGAATTTCTAAAAGTTTTACTTGTGTTCTGATACATGATTGGCCTTTGTTCTTGACAGTCGCCCTTTTTCACAACCTTTCTCGTCATCAATCCTCTAAAGTGTGAAATAATTGCGACGATTAAAAAAGAAAAGGCTTGCAGTTTTGTCCGCATGTGCATTCAGGGACTAGGGGTGTGCATTGCCATGAATCTGATGATAACATTCACAATGATACAATATATCCCGATATTAAACAGTACAATATACATTGCGATATACCACAATATCAATAATTACAAATATCACCTTTACAAGTACAAAATGGTATGAAATACAGTTTATTTAATTTTTTAAAATTTGCGAAAGCAAGTAAATAGTAAATAACTGTAATTCAAGTATTACTATTAAAAACAAGAGGTATGCTAATCAAAATTTTTCAAAAAAGTTAAACTTTTGCTTCTACAACAGATTCTGATTCTGTTAAGTTCTTAAATTAACCACAAAATCTCTAAAAGTGCCCACTATGTTTAATAAAAATAAAGTGCAATCAACTTCCAAGCTAAAATGCATTGAGGAATTATGTAAATTAACAAGGTTTTTCATTAAAAAACATGATCATTTTTGTGGATTGATACGATTATACCGCTGTGAAATATCGCAATATACCGCAGTGTCAATCGATTTTCTTACGCTCTTATCAGGAACAATAACTGAGTTGGTTTATTCGCAGTAATTGATTGTGTGTACAGGTTGAATGGTGGACTTTTCTTACCAATGTGCATGCGGTGCCATTAACATCTGTATGTAGCTGACGAACATGCGTCAGAGAAAAATGAGCTTTCTTCTGCCAGTGCGTGACACCAGGAGATCCATCATGCTTCTTTGTTTGTTTTTCTTGGACGGACATTGACTAATCGATCAGCCCTACCTTTCATGTCTAACCTTGGGGCAATTGCCACATTTCCCACAACCCCCCCCCCAATTGATCTGAGAACATTGAAGAGAGACTGTAGCAGCTTTGCCCACAGGTTGAAAAATGATGAAGATTTGATCCTCGAGCACAAATGACTGTGTGTCAGCTGTCAATATTCTCTGTCAGGGTAACAAACATTCACTCTCCTATTATACTATAACTATATTATAGTTTGCGTCAGTTGAAAAGGATCCATCTTTATTTATCTACTATAGACTGAATTACCACCTTTTGGGTAAATACTTTTTCTATTATTGGAGCATTTAAAGCACGGGTGTCAAACTCCTTTTCGCCCAGGGGCAAACATGAAGCAGTTTAATCTCCAGTGGGTGCCAAATTTTAGGTGGGGGAAAAGTGCAATTGTAACATTTTAATGCCTAAGTTTGCACTTCCACATATACCTGATATATATACCGTAGTATACTATAAGGAGCTGACATATCCAAGCAATAAATAACAGATGCTGTAACGCTTCTGTATCTTTAAAACTTCTTATTTTTGTGAGCAATGCTTGTGTTGGTTTTATGAAATTTTAGGATTTTAGAAGACTGGAACGTTCTTTCAACTATTGTGATTAGATTGCAATTAAAAATGATTGCAGTCGTGTGACAAAGGCACCAGAAAACTTGTTAAGCCCCTGCAAATATTGTGGAGTTTTATTGAATTTGTGAATTTGAAAGAACTGAGATATCTAGATTCATATTATTTCGTAATTTCTCCTTTATTAACATATTTTCTGCTGCAGACAAATTTAGATGGCCTAACGGACCAGATTTGGCCCATGGGCCTTAAGTTTGACACTTGATTTAATTGTAATTTCTGTGTCAAAGCCCCCCACCCCATTCTTTCTTAGTATCTAAGTATCTTCCTTGATTTCGATTTTTTGTCCTGCATCCCTGACAAGACCTGAAAAGAAACCAAGCTAATCTCTCCTCAAGTGTCGCTCTCTCCTCTGTTCTTCCTCTGAAAAGATGCTGTTTATCCCACCAAAGTCTTTTGCAGTGCCATTTGTGCTGTGGGGTGCTTATCAACCATGAGATAATTCAAAAAGCCCCTCAGCCAGCATCTTGTTCATTAAAAGTTTTCTCGGACTCCTCTTCAAAAGTGCATTCATCTGTCTGGTAGGAAAAACGAGGGAGGGAAATGTGAGGAACTCTGTGTGGAAAGGGGCATTATCTCTCTTATCTCTCTTGTG
This sequence comes from Gouania willdenowi, assembly GCF_900634775.1. Taxonomy (NCBI): domain Eukaryota; kingdom Metazoa; phylum Chordata; class Actinopteri; order Blenniiformes; family Gobiesocidae; genus Gouania; species Gouania willdenowi. The sequence goes on from NC_041049.1 coordinate 8,667,503, forward strand.
TTGTTCCCTTTGATTTAATTTCCTCTGACGCTTCTCCTGTAGTCCCATCCTGATCCCCAGCAGTGGATGTGGTCGGGGCCCTCGGTGTAGGAACTCTCCCTCCTGCTTGTGTTGCCTTTTTATTTTATCAGATGTGTAAACTGATCAAACATTGACGATAAAAGTAAAAAAGCATGGGTGTGACCTACATAGGGAGCTCTGCCACTAGTTTGCTCTGCTAGACCTGATCAGGTTTTACAGTCAAAATGTTGACTTTACTCAGATTCAGTGAGTGGCTTTGAATATCTTGCAAACATAGACATCAAAGAGAACCAAGGCCTGGCTGTGACTTTAACAAGAAGTTCCAGTTCGGTGGCTTAGTAAAATTTGAAAAGCTTGTCTTTTACGCTCCTTGCTTGCTGTTAAATTCTAATCTTCAACCTTTTTTTTTTTTTTTTAGACACTAATAAAACAACCCCAGACAAAGACACACATATGGACTTAGAAGACTTTACTCTGCTACTTCAGATTAGCTCAAGGACAAGGAAGGAAGAAGGGAAAAAAAACGAACTAGGAGAGGGCTCTAGAGATTGATGTTTTTCATGTTGCCATGTGTTTAATTTATCAATAAAGCTGTCAGGCCTCCACTAACCTGGGCGGGTGTGTCCTCGCATTAATCAACCACCCGCATCAATCTGGGGGTGCAGAGCTGGCGGCTGGCACTCTATTACACTGACCGTGGCAAGGTTGTCCCTAAACCAAAATTTGATGACTAATGCCCATCCTGCTGGAGAAGACACACTATGGGAAGCATTGTGCTTCTATCCCCAAACAGTATCTGAAGGGACTTCCGTCTCCAGTCTGCTGTGTTCTCTCTGCTGTTAACAAGCAGGTAATTATGGATAGTGGTTTCAGCCATTCATCAGGGACAGGCAGCAGGCAGATTGATACTAGCAGAGGCCCATCCTGTTTTCATCCCACTTGCTTTTAAGATCCTCAGGACGTGATTTGGAAAATGGCAAACTCCAGCCTACTCATCCATCAACTTCTTACTTGTTTCCCAGTGAGAACAAGCAACCTATTTCTTACCCGTGAGACATTAGGCCACAGCACTGGCTACAACAGTGGTTCTGAAAACATGACCCCACCGAGCCGAACGTTGAGCATGAAAAATAGAAAACCCCTTTTTCTTTGCACTCAAAGAACTTTATTAACATGTGATCGTTAAGTGTGGGACAGTAAGTTATACAATATTAGGATATTAGATCATTATGATGTATCTTCAATAGGAGTAGTACGTGTCATTGTGGTGGGCGGGGGGTGGGGGGGGGTGTTTGTGGTGGATGAAGGATACCCCACCATCTCAACTACAGATGCATGTCTTTTCAACTGTAGGAGACATAGTCAATGCCCCAAGGTCTCAATTGCAGCCATGAATGCTAATATTGTGGAAAAACAACATAAAGTTATATGTGTGGAGTTCTCCTATTTTTCACGTTTTAGTATATTTTAGAAACTGTCTATTCGTACGGTTGACATACGGATTGAATGTTGGTACATTGATACGGCAAGTGTGCGGATAGCCACTGCCTTTATTTTATGTGTATATTTGTTTTGATTTATCACCAGCCAATCCCCCTGTATTTACTTTGAGAAATTACTGTATTTATTTGGGGCAGATTTATCCATGGAGTTATAGGGTGTGACGTGTTTTCCTGCCTGATTTTCATTTGTACGATATCGCTGTTTGATTGGTGACGCTGAGCTGGTGAGTTACGATGTCGAGGTTAAACCTGTGTTAACTACCTTGAATGTTCATGTATGCAGTTTATACTGTCGATATTATGTGTGTGTTATTATTGTTGTGTGTATTTATTTTTATGTTGTTTCAGTTGATTACCTGGCAAACGACAAGGTTACTGTTCTAGTTTTAGTTAGCGTAGCATGTGCGCCACATATGTGAATAAAACTGATAAAAGACAGCAATCCGATGTCCTAGCTTGAGTGATACATTATTTAAGCACACCCTTTACGGTGGGAGTTATAGGATTAATGGTAGATGGTTCTATAAAACCGTATTATGCAAAGCTCATGCACAGATATGATGATGTTATTTGTTGGAAAAAATGCCATCTGATTTTAATTTTAGACTGGCATGAATTTTCAGTCTTAGTTTTTATGTACTTGCAGAGTGACACATTTTGCACTTTAAATAGGAAATATCAGTCTTATTTATGTTATTTTTTAGTTCCAAAGGTCATACCCAGAGTATGTTTGCAAATATGCCCAGAGTCAGTCAAATAAAAGCACGGTTATTAGCCTGAGCCCAGTATTTTATATCATCTCTTCTCATGAACCTTTTTATATCATCCCACCCTTAGTGATTTTATGGTTACAATTTTTACAAATAAAGCTGAAATTTTGGGTAACACTTTACTTGAAGTTTTACACATGAGGCTGACGCTATCATTATAATGACATGACACCACTCATTAGCACGAATAAGGTGTCATTACGTGTTGTTCATTACCCTAACCCCACTAGATCCCTCCACCTAACCCCAAAAATGCCAACATAGCTCCAAAAGTTTAATGATTTAGTGAACGACACTTAATGACAGCTTTCATGACACCTTGTTCATGCTAATGACAGATAATAACAGCGTAATGTCACCCTTATGTATAAAAATTCAAATAAAGTGTCACCAAATTTTGTTGCAATGTTGATTTTTTAATTCTTCAAAGGTGGCACAACAGAAAAAGTTTGAGAACCACTGCGCTAAATTAAGAAAAACAAAATTTTCAAGAAGTTCTTTCAATTATATTATAAACAGGGAAACGGAAGTAAACAAGAAAATATGCTGCAGATGTTTAAAGGGCCCATGTTACACTAAATCCACTTTTCCGTGCTTTAAACATCATAAAGTGCTATTGGGGCTTCATAAACATGCCCAAAGTGTTTTTTTCATTGATTCCTTCAATCGTTAGTTAGAGGGTGATTTGCTCCTTTCTTACTGCAGGGTGAGCCCAAACACCTCGCTACAATTTGATGGCGCGTTCCTACTTTGATGACGAATTTGACGCGGCACTGAGCTGGAGAAGCCGCGCCTCCAGGAAGCTCTCTGCCGTGATTGACATGTAAACAGACCCGCCCACTAAGGTGAGCATTTCAGCGTTTTTTCGAGCAGTGCTATGTACAGTATGTACAGTGTTTTATACAGTCTATGTACGCACTGGTGAACGCCCCGCCCCCACGCTCTGTCTTATGTTTATAAAGCAGCATGAACTCGGCTACGGAGTGGGTGGAAGGAGGGCGGGTCATCCTCTGGCCCTCCGTCCCCATGCAGGGAGGAGGAAGTCAGTGTCCCGTCTATAGACACGCCCACTCACGAATATGCATAAGTAGGCCGCAAATCAGCCTGTTTGTGTGGAGTTGCTCAGAAAGTGACTTTTCAGAGGCTAAAACTCTGGAAAACAGGCGAGTTTAGGAAAATAAATCTCAAATACTATGTTTTTGGGTTTCTTAGAACAAAGAGAAATGGGTGAAAAATAGCATGACATGGGACCTTTAATAAGAAAACACAAAATGATTGGGCGAGGATTATTCCTGTTAGGTTATTACCATTACAAAAGCTTGATAATAAAGCTTGATAACGTCATGTACTGTTCACAAAAGCACTTGATTTAGGTCTAATTTACTAATGTCCAACATTATGATCACTATTAGGCTGTGTTGATATTATATGCAGTGAGATGTATTCTGATGGACATCGTCAGTCTAATGTTTGCATGACAAGATAAGCTGCTTACCTGTCAAAGCGTTCATGTGAAAACAATTAGGTTGGAGCTCGCCAGGGAACAAGCACAGCTTTGGCATAGGTTTCAATTAACAGGAGGCAAATGATACTCGGTCCATTTGGCGGTTGATGCTGTAATACTGTTGTTTTAGAGCTTGACCGTCACCAAGGCAACAGGTTAGAATGAGCCTCACCATGTTGAGTAGTAGTGGGAAAGGACTGCACTGAGAAGTGAATTATAACTAAATGAAATCATTTGCAGAACATAGAAAAGCAATTTTATAAAATGTCTTCTGTCAACAGCTGTAATGTATGCAGCAACCTTTATTCTACTGCTTTCAAATTCTTATCAAGCACTAAAGACTGCAAACAAAGCATTATGTGCTTGTGCTGCTTGTAGGCCAGATGCAGGTTTTTCCATTCTCCGTCTTTGTTTTTCGCTGTTGTCAAATGCCCTTTTCGCCCTTGTCACTATTGCTCTGCAGATGACCAATGCAATTATGAGCCAGTCAATCATCGGCTAAACCCATCCAGGAAGCTCCTGAGCTCATCTAATGAATATTGTATATGCATTCCTGTCATACTGTAAAAGCTCGTCTGAGCAAATATTACCAAGGGTGAATGTTTTTGACATGGTTCTGTCATTTGTCTCACTGTTTGTGACATCTCTTTCTTTCTGAAAATCTTTCCCCCAGCTAGAAATAAGTGAATGCAGTGAAGACAATGGATTCTTTAACCATGTGATTCAGTCCAGTCAGGAATGAAGGTGAAAAACTGTGGAGCGTGATGAAAATTTAATTAATCACATATCTGCAGCTTCATAAACAAGTATTGGATTTTCAATTTAGGGCAGAAGTCCGAGGTTGATGGACAGGAATGTGTAGCTGCTGAAGCGGAGACTCACTTTCTCTGCAAGTGCTGGCAGGTATTGATCAGTAATCATTTCTTGTGCCCCTAACTTTGAACTACTATCTAAGCACTGCTCTTAGGGAGGGATTAAAATATAATAGCATAAATGAATATCAGAAAGTCCTCCATCTATCACATTAGGCTACCATTTCACCCATTGCCACAGTTTTCTGTGAAGGGCGGGGGCTCTTCATTCATTTTGAGTGTTATGGTGAAAGGCTTTGTTCACATTTAAAAATTAAATATTTTAAAGTGACGACTGGTGGCTCCCAGCATTTCCCATTTTATACATTAGACTCTAAGTCAGCTTTTAGGATTCAAACAACCCTGTGAGCCTGGCTTTCAATGTCAGCACTGAGACAAGTCGTAACTTCTGACCTTATCTTATTTGCTGAATTTTATTACAAGCACCTTAATATAAAGTGTTACCAAGTAGGTATTGAAATTAATTTTAAAAACCTCCGACATAATTGCAAATAAGAAAACACTGATGTGCAATGTCAGATGGATGACACTTGAAGTTTTATAGATAAAGGCTTACATTACGCTTTCATTATTATGACACCTATCATTAGCATGAATAAAGTGTCATGAAGGCTGTCATTAAGTGTCGTTTGTTACCCTTAACCCCTAACACCTAACCCTAACCCTGAAAACTAAACTTAAACCCTAACCCCTGACCCTACCTAACCCCAATAGATCCCTCCACCTAACCCAAAAAATGGCAACATATTTCCAAACATGCTAATGACCGTGTAAAGTCAGCCTTAGGTATAAAACGTTTAATAAAGTGTTATCGTTCCATGTTTATAGTAATGTAGTACGTGTGAATGACACTGTGGTGTTCAATAAACTAGCATTACATTCAGGTTTGGGTTTCATAAAACACACTGAATCAAGCAAATCACCATTATTCAAAGAATGAACCAAGAGCCGTTCAATAGGCTCAACATTACACAAATCAAGGTATTAACAAAAACATATTGCTGTTACTTGTAGTAACATTTGATTATCATGAGGTATATTTTTAACAAACACTAAAGAACTAATAAAATGCAATGTTCAGTGCATCTTTAGTTTTACCAACCAGACTCTACTGTATATTGCCAGCATTAAATTGTTGTTTTTATGATACAAATCACTTTTTCTTTAAAAAATCTGCAACGTGGGCCTAAAATACGACAATGGATGCTAAAGTGATTGTCCAAACAAAAACCCTATTAGATGTGACCTTCCTCTCTCTGATTGGCTCCTGCGTTGACAAGAAACTTTTTACAATCAGAACTGAAGCAATTGAAAATCCTAAGCTGAAAAAAAATACTCAGTAATGAGGGCATTCATAGAAATGTAATGAAGTACAATATTTGTCTTTCAAATATAGTGTTGTGAAAGTAAGAAGTATCCCCCAAAATAATACTCAAGTAAAGTACAGACATTGCAAAAATACAATACAAAGAGTAGAGCGTCCCCAGACTGAGCAGTCTATTGGCTGACTTGTGTTTATTACCACCTAAACCAAGAAATACATTAAAATGAAATAAACATATGCAATTTCAACATAAACTCACCAATAGGTAGCTGATACTAACACCTGGGGACACATAAATGTTTTCATATATTTGCTTGCAACAACATTCTTGATTGAATAACTGACATTAAAAAGGCATAAAATTGAACAATCAATAATTTAACAGATGGTAAATTACTTGCTAATGGGAATTTGCCATTGCAGTAAAAAGGTGGAACCAAAAGCCTCTTGTGTGGTTATTTGATTACAGGTGAGGTTATTTCCCACTGGCTCATCTCCCCCTCTCTTGTCAAACACTTCATCAAATCTGCATTTAGAGTGGATCTCTTTGCTGATAACATCAGAGCCTTTCCTATGATCACTGCAGCCTTCCTAATGTGCCACCACATCATTCACACACCCCAGGGTCAGCAAAGTACTTGTTGTGTGGGCACATTCGGAGTGTTGATGAGCACTGACAGTGAAGCATGAATAGAGTCAAAGGCGTCCCAATTGGAAACCTTCCAGTTCGCGATGACGTTGCTCATGTGCAGTAATTTTAGTTTTTCTTGTGCTTGTGGGAGGGGAGATGCAGTGATATTTTTGGAAATGTGATTACGACATTAGTGAGTGGAGTTGTTCGCCTTGGGGTCATGGGCTGATGAGTCCTGCGTTGGAGAGTAAACATAACATTTTCCCCCCAAAAAAATCCTAGCCGACTGCTTTTGAAGTGCCGTCAGTTCTCCTTCAGGCTTCTCTATTGTTGAGACACCACTCAGGCCTGGTGACTCACATGTCACCAACTGAACAAAACAATGTTGCAAATATTAGTGCCTGTGTTGACCTTTTTTTGAAAACTTTTGTCCTTGTTTATAGTAGTGAGTATTTGTTGTGTAGGAATGCTTCAGAGTCCTCGAGTTGGAAGTGGATTGTGCTGCTGTAGCAAACTGAATAAAAAAAAATACACCTACTTACATTGTTGCACTACCAATTATGTTTGATAAACAGCTTTTGGAATAGTGAATAGTTTTTATTCGTTGTGTGACCTGCATGTTCCTGGGGTAGCAAACAGTATTAAACAAAGACAATTGATTTTTTTTTTTTTTTTTTTTTTTTTACCAACCACTTGCTGGTTATTTAATGTTTTTTTTTAGATAAATAAGCTCATGTTAAAGTAAGGCTAATGGTTTATGAAGCATTAGAGCAGAGGTTCCCACCCTTCTTTGGGGTTGTGACCCCATTTTGATATCACAAATGTCCTAAGTGCATTTTTTTTTTAGAAAATTAGTTTTGTTTTTTTTGTTTTACTTACTGTATTTTTTATTAATTTCATCCAACACAGTACAGTAAAAAGATTGTAGAGTTTTCCTACTACATAACCATTTTTGAATTTGCAAACTTCATCTAAAAAAACCCCCAAAACACACAAAAACAAAAACAACTTCTGATCCGTTCCAAACAGCCTCTGGAGCACTTACATGAGCTAACGACTTGAGGGCGCCATTACTGGAGTAGAAACTTCTTTAGACAGAGAAACAGAAACTTTGGGTCAAAGCGATTGCTTTAGAGTGCGCACAAACTTCTGCCTTCTCCAGTTGTTCTTTCACAAAATTCAACAATGGTACAGCAACAAGTTGCCGTGCTTTTGGTGGATTTAAAGCCCTGTTTCGTGCCGTCGCCGGTTCTCCTGACCACCCACAATGCTGTGCGCTCTACGTCATCTCCCACACTTACTGTTTTTATTCTGCGCCAAGTGCGCTTTGTGTTCCCAGAGCACCTAATTGCTCTAGACTTTGATTGGAATCACTCCGGAAACCGGCTGAAACAATCGCTCAAGAATTCGCCTGTTTTAGCCACTCTAGACTTTGTGTGTTCACACCGACCTAACGAGGTGGACTATCAGAGCAAACAAATCCTAGAGCATTTTAACCACTCTAGAGTCCATCAGTGTGAACACACCTTTAAAGCTAATATCTGGAGTTTCTGAGAAATCTATGTTTATGTATGATTCTTTTAAAATGGGAATAAAAATACCTAACCTGTCTTTTACTATGGTCTACTGCCGGTGATCATTCATATACGTTAATGTATCCCGCCTTCGTCCTATAGACACCTATACAAATGGAAACGAGCGCCGTGATCGCCCAGCCAATAAGCTTCGACATCCTGTTTTTGTGTCTGTCAATCAAAGTGAATGCGGAACTGTGCACGAAAACAAGGCCGCGCGTCACAACAGCAAACAGGTAAATATGATTTTGGCTCTGACCTGACCCATAAACCTATATCAATGTTATGTTCCGTGATGCGCGTGCAGAAAAGTAGAGGCGTGGCTTCTGGTAGATTGCAGAGGCAGTGGGAGGAAGTGGATCTGTTGAGGGCGGGACATCAAGATGTCCTCTCAAAAACTCTGAATAGCAACTTTAAGTTATAATATTATATTTTTTTAACTTGTACATTTTTCACATGTAGTTCTACACTGATTTACACCTGCTAGCATAAATGTAGGTTTTCTTTTGACAGAGGCTGTCTTATAATAGATGCAGACATAATCAGTTTTTCCGTTACTTTTTTGTGATGTATTAAGTGAACCAGTCAGAGGAAAAACATTTACAGTTGTATGCAAAGAACATTTTACAGCCGATCAGTTCCGTGAGAACGTGCATATTAAAATATGTAGTGCATTAAAAAGACACTTGTATGTGTCGATTGTCACATTTAAGACTACATTAATTATTTTTTGGTGCTTGTTTGACTTTGAACTAAATTATGAAAGATAAATGCCTTGTAAACCTTGTCAACAATAAACACTCGTTGTTTTGCATGACATTGACTCGGGTCTGCCTTTAAATGAAATCTGTTCAGTGCATGTACTGTATGTATGGGGGCCATTTTATGACAAAGATCTTCAACACTTATTCATCATCCTACAATGAAATTACTCGTTGATGGTATTCAAACTCTACTGATAAATATTACTGATTCAAATCCTTTTCCTAATGCAGCCAATCTCACCGATCCGAAACTGACTGTCATTCATTTTCATTAACTATTTTAAATGAGGCTGACATCTGCTGTATTAAAAATGTAATTATCAGAATACATAAATATTTAATTGCAACCACCTGCATAATTAATATGCACTAATGCACAATGTGGAAGGTATAAACTTCCACTTAGCAGGTGCATGCTTCCTCAACAATAGGTGGGCTCCAGAGGGATAATTGAACCCACAGAAGATTCCCAGGCCTGGGAAAATGTTAATCACAGAAGATGGATCCTTCATTAGCTGGCTCATCCATAAATTTACTGTTCATAGCGGTGCAGAGATGGAGGTAGTTTGGGAGATGGAGAGAGATATTCTCGCTAGGAGTCGAGGTGAGGGATATCCCCTAACAGCTCTCCGAGCTGAGTGGAAAAAGATGACCTCAAATTTAGCAGAGAAAGTGAAACACCAAATCAGGCATGCATCGGGGCAAAATCTAATTATGTTTGAGTCATCTTTATGGTGATTAAGATGTTCGCTAATGCATGATAGATGACACTGCAACCCTTGGCCGTCCGGTTCACGCTGAAGAGATGTGAGTCTGTATCCAAATGCAGCCATGACTGCGGGTCACAGAGTCTCTCTGGTTCTCAATTAATCATGCTTTGCATTAAACTAATATCACTCCATGTGCGTGATGGTTTGGCTGGTAAGCATTTCTACGGCTTTTGCAGGAATCTGCAGGGACTCCGATGTTATAAATGCATGAATGCTGGCAATATATTATATTTGACTGACAAGACGGGTAGACAAGGGAAAAGAAGCTAAAGTGTACTTATTGAAAGTGTTTTCTCAGTGTAGAGAGAATTTTACGGCATATTGGTCACAACTAGAACCATAGGTGGCTGTAGCTCGGTAGCTGGAGCAGAATCTACCAGTAATTGGATAAATCTCACTCAGTGGGCGATGGTGCAATAACATTTAAGGGTGTGGGCTTGTAATCGGAGGGTTACTGGTTTGAATCCAATCTGGGCCATCGCTCTGGGAATTTGAGCAAGTCCCTTAACCATTACTGCTCATGATTTTGGATTTCTTTGGATTAAAGTGTCTGCTTGATAAAATTGTAATATTGTAATCCCAGTCATTGCTATTCTGGCCTTTGGAAAGACCTGTAACCCACATTGACCTATAGTTCCATCATTCATTTATTCATCATCCAGTCCACTTGCTCCTGTTCAGGGTCACGGGCTAGGCTAGGTTTGGGTACACCCTGGACAGAGCGTCAGTCCATCCCAGGGCAAACATAGACAGACTTGACATATATTATTGGATGGTAGGAGGAGAAAACCCACACAAACACAAAGAGAACATGCATACTCCACACAGAAAGGACCCAAGTATCCACTTCAAAGCTTGAACCAGCACCTCTTTGTTGGTAGCAGATGTGCTAACCACTAACCAGTATTTGGCGATGGTTTGGAAAATGACTTATTACAGATTGACATTCAAGTCATATTGGCCTGACTAATTGTTTCTGTTCACTGTTGTTCAAATGTAGTCATGTAAAAAATGTGACATTATCTTTCTAGTTGTGGTATCCTCTAAACCATGTGTTCAACTCAAGGCCTGGGGGCCAAATCCAGCTCTTTAGAGCATCCAATTTGGTCTCCAAGGGAAAGTGAAAATGGCATTGATTACATGAGAACATTTTCTTCATTGTGTAAATGACCAAATAATTTATTTGTAGATAATCACATGACTGAAATCATTTTTATTTGCACATTTTTGAAAGAACTCTTAATCATCTAAAGCCCTGCAATTTCACACGAAACTCCCCCAAAATTACACAGAATTTATTCACACAAAAACACTTACATTTGTAATGACGAGATTGCTCCTTTTCCCACCTAAAGTCTGGGCCCACTTACAATCAAACTGGTCTGTATTCAGCCCCTGAACAAGAATGAGTTTTAAACTCTTGCTGTAATACAAATGATTTTGAGTCATTTCCAAATGTTCCCCCAATGACCTTCTTTGACCTGTGGATTACACAAAGAGAATAGAAGAAGATCTTTGCCTTAATATTTAAAGTACAGCATGTCAGGGAAACACAGTAGCCTTTATTATCCAACCATGTGCCTGTGATCTGACGGCTAGAGCCAATCAAAAACCTCCATCAGAACAGGTCCCCTTTGTAAGCTCATTGGCCCATTTAGAGCATCCATTCAGCAGGCCACTGAGGTGTGGCATCTAGAGGAGTGTGTGGAGTCATCACCGTATACTCTCCCAAGGTCCGTATGCAAGCAGACTCATTTTTCATCCAACTCTCAACTTTCCTACCCACTTTTTTTTTTTTTACTCCCGCTGTGAGCTTCCTGTCTGCCTCTCTTTTGCTAAATTTGGCGTGCATCCACTTAGTCTAGCCCTGTTAATGTGTATGTGCAGAAAAAACCCAACCCGTGTTTGTGATTTGACCCCCCCAAGGGAAGTCGGTGTTGGAGATTGGCTGCATGTCCTCTTGCTTTGAGTAATTGAACACCTCTATGAAAATGAACTGCAACACACAAACACCCCAATTATCTTCCTGTCTTAATTAGTCTCTCATACTGTGCAGAGAGCCTCCCTGGTGACGCTGTGGAAGTGAGAGAATAGTTTCTTTCTGGTCTATTCCAGCTGTAGCTGTCCTCACCTACCAAGGGATGTTCTATCAGTCTGACTAATTACCACCTGGTGGGAGTGTGTGCTTGTGCGCGTCTTTGAGTGTATGTGTGTGCAATTCAAGGCAGCCTTTTTGTTTTAGAGGTCTTCACTCTTACTTCAGCCCAGAACATTGATATCGATCACCGTTTTGTCAAGACCCAAGCTCCAGTTGGCTACAATGATTTCCTATGTTTCTCGATACATACATACACAGAATTGTGCAGGTGAGAGTGTGTATGGTGTGTATTGGATGTTGTGTGTGCGTGTGACCTGAATTTGAAAGGCATTTGTGTGAATCCAGGTAAACATATGTGACATTAGTAGTTTTTCTCTTTTCGTATGTACCGCTGCAGAAAGCTGATAGACAGTGAGTCGACCCTCCATGGCAGAAAATCCATGGCCTTCTTTCCTCACCTTTACTCAGACTGTTACTGCTCTGCTACTGATTTATTGTGATGTTAATTAGATTTGGGCTTCTTGGCCTTGCACTCCCTTTGCTGGCCACTTGAAGAGCTCTGGATACAGTGTTTTTGGCTTGTTTGCATCACACACAGTCATTTACATGGTTACTTTTGATTCCCTGTTCTATACAAAGCTTCAAAAGGATTTTTATACAGAAGATTACTGTTTTTATTAAATAACCATAGATGATCAATAATCAGTAGCTAAACGTTCATTGCTTTTGGTAGTTTTTTTCAAAAAGAGGCTTAGTACATTTTACTATGATGGAGTCTTTGTTGCATATACTACAGGATATGGTTTATTGTACATTTCAAGGCCAATACTTACTTTAAGCATCCCCAGGCAGAGGAAGTCAAGTTGGTCGTATTGTGTTTGAAACCATACAAAATCTTCTCCTATATTTAACACAAATGTGCAAATTTCTAGCATTCTTTTTTAACACAGCAAGACTGAAGTACATAGTATGACAAACAAACATCCTTTTTTCCCAGGCAGTTAGTTTTTTAATGCCCTGTCTGGGTGATTTAGGCCATTTTTTTTAATTCAGAAAATCTGAAAACCTCCCGCATCCCACATTTAATACAGTGTGACAACGGTCTCCTGGGAAACTACAGGAAACAACTACTTAAAACTGCTACCCACAATATTTTTTATTAGTAAAAATTATAGTGTTTGCCTCATAGATCAATAATTGTACATCATTTACCCCAAAAATAAAAGAAATTGTAGAAATTGTCACTCAAAAGTTTGTTTTCATCTCAACTCTGTTAACATTTTCACGAATTGCTTTGTGGGATGTTGACGGATGCATTAAAGTGTTTTTACTGTATTTTTAACGAAATTTCTTGTGTTTCTTCACCAGACAAGAAAGGCAGTGATTTTCTCGACACCATAAATAGCCTATTGAAGGATTAAAAAGGGTTACACAAAAATATGATTGTCTGATCCGAGGGCCATATTATGAGAACTTTTGTTGTCGTTTTTGTCTGTTTTAACTTTCATTTTCTAGTTTTCCCTCTTGTTGTGTTTTTTCTGTTTCATTTTCTTTTGGGGGCTGCACAAATTTAGAGGCTGCCAGTTACCCATGTCTGCTTTATGTATTGATACATTTTAAATAATTAATTTAAAAAGGATAATTCATATTGTTTCTGTGGCTAGTAAGAATTAAATATATTTAAAAAAAAAATAATAAAAAAAAAAAAAAGAGAGATGCTTTATATTTTGAAATATACATTTTTTTAATTTTTGATAGGTCTAGACTTTTTTTTTTACTTTTGTGACTTTAATAGAAATATGTTGTCATACCAAACACAATACGGTTACAAAAGTTCTTATAATATGGCCCTTGGATCAGATAATCACATTTGTATGGCCCTCTCATTGTGTCCTTGGGCAAGGCAATGTAGCCACATCTCCTTGTATGAAGGGTATGAATTGTGCATGAATGTTGGTGGTGGTCAGAAGGTGCAATATGGCAGCCAGGCTTCTGTCAGTATGCCCCAAGGCAGCTGTGGCTACAGTATAGCTTACCATCACTGGTATGATAATGATAATGGTTTCTGTAACACGCTTTGAGTCTCCTTGAAAAAAGTGCTATGTAAATCAAATCCTTATTATTATTGTTATTATTATTATTATTATTATTATTATTATTATTATTGTGTTGGTGTTGTTTTTTGCAGGCATGCTTTGTAGACGTTTGCATTCCAGAGAGGATGTTTGAGTAAATGTATTTTGTATCTCAAGTTAGCAGGGCCAAGTTTTTCAAATCCAAATATAGCCGTCCTAAATAGGAGGAAAGAAACTAGAAAATACCAATGTTGGCTTGTGCTGTTTTTGGGGATGATAAATCTCCTGCACATCATGGAACAAGTAATATTTAAAAGTCCTATTTTCATAATAAATCTACTTCCTTCCCATGGTGCATTGTCGCTTTTTTATATCATGCAGCTGAAATGAAAAATTCAACAGAATGGATTACCTGCATGCTATTAGGCAATGATTCCTGTCTGTCCACATTTGTATTCTGTGCCATCTGAGTCATGGTAGGAATGCTGTGTCCAGATAAAAGCTTCAAATGATGAGGAGACGATATAAAAGGCATCTACAGGGTTCCTCCAATTCCTCTCCATCACTTCGTATCTCTCTTAATCTCCCTCCTCACTCTCTTTGTCAGTCTTCCATTGGTTTGATGGGTGTAGTTGACAGATGACAATCTCATTTCCATTCAGGCGTGGTTCCCTGCTATCTGGGGGCTAAGCCATGCAATAGCTATAAGTGTCACATTAAATCCTAGCAAGGGAGATGGGGAATGGCAGGGTGACAGAGAAGCCAGTCACTGCTACCATTATCTATGCCTCTGTGGGTGATACCCACAGATAGAAATGTGCAGCTGCATTGTGCCTGTGTGGTAGCCACCGAGTGTTTAGGTAGCCATGGTCTTTACAATGTCCCAAAGCAATTTCCTGTTTGACACCAACTCGGATTCACTTCACAAGTTTAAAGTGATGTGAGCTCTGCGTTTGACAGCGGCAGCAACAATGACAGTAGTGATGATGATGATGATTATGCTGGTCATACCAATACTGATTGGTGATGATGGTTGAAGACATAAAATGATGATTACTACCATGAATAAGACTGATGAAATGATAGTAGTGTGAACTTCATTATGAATGGTGATAGTAATGTTTGTACTTTGTAATCATGATCTATTCATTAAGAGAAATGCTCCAAGTAGAAAGTTGGTTCGAACAATATTTTAAAAAGGCCACTTAATGTCCATTAACTGCATGGTGTAATTATAGGATAATGTTGGCCAGAAGTACTCTACTGGAATGCATCAGTCCAAATTGAATTCCAAAGCTTTTAATCAATTTCAAACTTTTAATATGCTCCATTATTATCTAAAGGAGGGAAATAATGGCACCCTCCATTTGGATCACACAATGACCAAAGGTTTGCCAAAAAAGAACAAAAACAGCACCTGGACAAAAGCAGCAAAAACCTAACATGGAAAACAATTACCCTGAGAAGAATTGCTCCCCTCTCCTGTGTTTAGCTGATGATATTCTTGTTCAGGTGCAAAGAAAGGAGAGAGAACGGAAAGAAAGAAATCCCAGTCCAATTACCACCAACCTGAGGAGATTTGGAAGCTCTGTCTATGGTGTGTAACGGCTGTTTGAATAAAACAGTTGCAGAAAAGGGGAAAATGAATTATCGATTCTAATTACGCAGACGTGCGATTCTCTGCTGTCTGCGTGACAGGTCGCCTTTCAGCACCTCTATTGTAGACCTCGCTCATGGGAAAGGCTGAGACATTAACATTGTGCACCATCTGAGGATGGTTAAGTGACTAAAGTTGTTAACATTGATTTTTTAGTTAACGTTTGAACTGCTTAATGGTTCTTCCTTTCGGTTTTGGTTTCTATTTGTATGTTAACAGCAAATAAAGGCTTTTCATTTTCAAATGTTCCTACGATTGCTGAAGAGAGCAATATTTAGTTTAACTTTGATAGTATTAAAACAGAATTGCTTTAAAGCTGATATCCGAAGGGTGAAAAGAGAAAGAGAAAATCCCTCCCTAAACAGCTCCACTTCCTCCCCCTGCCTCTGCCAATCTACCAGAAGCCACGCCTCTATTTTTGTGCACGCGCATCACGTAACATAACAATGTTTAACACACCAACACATGTGTAGTATTGTTTTTCACTGATAAAACACATAGCATTTGCCAAGGTCCCTTTTCAGAGACTCTGTCATTGTTATGCTTGGCGCTATCAGCAGCATACAAAACTCTGAGAGCACAGAACAACTACAGATTAATTAGGACACACACACTTGGAATCTTCTGAATCCCAGACCGCCTCTAAAACCCGTTTGACCACATCTGACCAGTAAACCCTACAACTTGAATTTGTCTCATTCCATTCAAAACGAAACCAAAACCAAAAAATTGATCAAGTTAGGGTGTCTGAGGTAAGATGGCCACTACGTTGCTACGTCGCTCCACATTGTCTAACAGCGGGGATAAGTCGTCTAGTGTTTATATATATATATATCTATGGTGGTTTCCCTCCAGGTTAAGCCCTGCCCAACAAAATGTCACAATGTTTACAAACAATCAAAGGGTCTATAACGCCCAAAACTGTTTGTAGAAAGATCTCTGAATGGCTGAAGTCCGGCGTCACGCTCCTGGATTTTTAAATCTCATTTACAGGGCCAGGAGAAGAGATTAACTGTCCACTCAGAACATTATGGATTACAATATGCTCAAAGATGATTATGGATTTTTGACCAAACTACAAAAAAAAACAACCTTACATACTGCAGCTTTAATATTGGGTCAAACTCTTGAGAAACCACACAGACCGAACTAGGTTCTCTGATGGTCCACGTTTGACTTGTGAGCTGTGTGTAGAGCGTATCAAATATTAACATTTCCATATATTTTCATGACCCTCTGGTATAATTTAACTTCTACTTCCAGTTTTACAACAAGAAATGCGTGACCTGCCCCACCTTTTTTTTAATAAACTCTTCTGATCAGCTCAAGTTCTTTCAGGCTTATTACTTCTCATCAGGGCAGCCTCTCTCCCAAAAGCTTCAATAAAAGTTTCATAAGAGCATCCCTGTTCTCAGCTGAATCTGTCTTGTAGTTTTATTAGCATATGTATGAAACATATTTGCATGCAATACATTTTTAAAGTATTTTATTAACAATCCATTGGAAACTTTGTTGAAGTGTTTGTTACATAATGTCCAATCTGAGGCTGAATCTTGATTTCTAGGCTTTTGTTTTTGTGCTTAGTTTTTATGGTGCGAACACTGAAGTCCATTTTTTTACCTAAGCACTTCCAAACCACACTTTTAGATACGTGTCTCCAGTGCCGCTACTTCTCTGGACTTTCCCTATTTGGTCTGAAGTTATAAGCCCTGTAAATTGTCTCCAAGCACAGACATCACTCTTGTGTGCACGCACATGCTTTTGCATCACTAAGACAGGAGCTCAGGGTGGGCACGAGGCGTCTGATAGAAACAGGACGCACTCCTGTAGAATGCTGATGAGAACGGTGCAGATTCTTTGGATATGAAAGTCAAACCTGAGCACAAGCAGCCACACGTGCAAACAGCCACTGACAAACATACAACCTTCACCCCTGTGATCCCTATCATCACATTCTGTGTGTTACTACTGTACAGTCAAACCTATTGTCACATATGAATGCCAAATAACCTTGAAAGATTGCAGCTACAGTACACAGTGCAGAGATGATAGAGAAAGAGAAGATCTTCTCTTTTAAAACAGGAGACATATTCTGAAAAAATGTAGAACTTTGACTAAACAATTTCAATGGATCACTTCTGAACTAACCTTATATTGCTATTCAGGTAAAAGCCTATTGCTGGGATTTTTACTATTTTTGGGTTCAAATTATAGAAAATGTCATTCGCCTCATATCTGAGTTTGCTTCATTTTTCACTCGCCCCAAAAAAAACTGGATTTCCACTGGATGCGTCACGGCTCCAGAACGCCTCCTTTGCATAACGTAACTCCGGCTCCATCTGTGATGCGTAACTGTTACAGTGCCACCGGACAGGAAATCTCCGTATGAATTCAGTTTGTTGTGTCCTTTGAGGAGAGCACAAGGAAATCAACTTGGTCCTGCCCTGTAGTAGATCTTCTGCTTTTGTGGAGATTATTGTGATTCAATCATGGAGAAATGCAATATTTATATGTGAAATACAATCCACTGCTGATAGAGCATAATGATGGAATGAATGATTGATAACACACATTTAAAGACATTTGTTTTGTAAATAAATGGAATGAAACCGTATTTACTGCCTCATGAATAGATTTGTTACTATATTTTACATCTTTTCCGGTCGTCTCCCCCCCGCTATGGGATCAAGATTGACCCTTGTATTAATAGTTCATGTTCTAATCATTTTAAAGTAAAAAAATAAACATTATAAAACCCCAAATTTTAAGAGTTTCCATTTGTTAAGTTTCCGCTCTCTTTCACTGTCTCAAGTACCCTCTGTAGTGACATCACATACCCCTAGGGGTACATGCACCCCTATTTGAGAAACACTGCTGTTTAGCTTTAGAAAACTATTTACTCTTACCCTCTTGTATATTTTTATAACCGCTACAAGAAAGAAATCAGTTGCAACGCTTGAGATTCTGAGACATTGGACCAAGGTTTTCATTTAAAAATTAAAAAAAAAAAAAGCCTATAATAGCAGCGTGCGAAAGGTACAAGGCTTGATAGTTTAATCCCTAAAAGATGAGTGATTTTCAACTCCAATCTAGAATGAATTTATCACAGGTGTACACTATATTTCTACACCTGTATAATGTAAGTCATCACATGGTGGGAAGCAGAAGGGCACAAAATATGACCAGGAGTCATGATGCAACTCACCATGCTATGATAAAAGAGAGAATCATGTGTTCACATGGCCCTTGTGTGTGTATGTGTGTGTTTAGGTGTGTGTATGATGGGATAGGGCGGATAAGATCTTATTTCTATTGCTTGGTTGTGTGTGTGGATGGAGAACGAGCCAGGGGAGGGAGAGCAGTGCAGCGATGTCGTAGTGAGGTTGGCAGGTCACCAAGCACGCTCCCAATTTCATATTTACTGTACCTTCGGATGTATAATCCTGGAATGAGGAGCGCCGGATGAGCGCAGAGGGAGGGAAAAGGGGAGGTGAAGAGAGATATGTGTGAAGAAAGGCAGCCCCCGATTACTGTGACAAGCCTATGAAACAGGAAACAGAGATTATATTTTAAAAGCTTCCGAGAATTATTGGATCCCACCAATAGGGTCACATTTAATGTCCCTGTAATTTCATTTTCTAAGTGTTTCCCTTTCCTCACATATCAACCGATTTAAGGAATGTACAAGAGACATACCATACCATACCATACCATACCATACCATACATTACCATTACCATTACCATACCATACCATACCATACCATACCATACCATACCATACCATACCATACATTACCATTACCATTACCATACCATACCATACATTACCATTACCATTACCATTACCATACCATACCATACCATACCATACCATACCATACCATACCATACCATACATTACCATTACCATACCATACCATACCATACCATACCATACATTACCATACCATACCATACCATACCATACCATACCATACATTACCATTACCATACCATACCATACCATACCATACCATACCATACCATACCATACATTACCATTACCATTACCATACCATACCATACCATACCATACCATACCATACCATACATTACCATTACCATACCATATATTACCATTACCATTACCATACCATACCATTACCATACCATACCATACATTACCATACCATGCATTACCATTACCATTACCATACATACCATACCATACCTTACCATTACCATACATTACCATTACCATACCATACCATACCATACCATACATTACCATTACCATTACCATTACCATACCATACCATACCATACCATACCATACCATACATTACCATTACCATTACCATTACCATTACCATTACCATACCATACCATACCATACCATACCATACCATACCAATACCAATACCAATACCAATACCATTACCATACCATTACCATACCATACCATACCATACCATACCATACCATACCATACCATCCATTACCATTACCATTACCATACATTACCATTACCATACATTACCATTACCATTACCATTACCATACCATTACCATTACCATTACCATACCATACCATACCATACCATACCATACCATACCATTACCATTACCATTACCATTACCATACCATTACCATTACCATTACCATACCATACCATACCATATCATTACCATTACCATTACCATACAGAAACACGCAGATGTACGAGTATTACCTGACACACACACCTATTACTCAGCACCTAGCGCCTGCTCCAGCTCGCTCTGTGCACATGCTCTATTCTTCCTCAAAACACAATCCTGTGTATCATTTTCCCAGAACTCAGTCTTGTATTTCATATTCATGGAATAAAGCATACCAGGTTCATACTCGACACAGTATAAAAACTTTGGGGAAAAATAATAAATAAACAAGGATGGAGGCATGAGTCCACATTTCTTTCATTCAATGACAAGAACTCATGCAAGCTGTTTATTTTTTATTTATTTTTCTGTAATAAATGTGCTGTTTACTACAGTTTAAAGCCGAACATTAATACTGACTCCCTGAAGCAAACATGGAAGGTAATAGTGGAACTACAAAGTGGAAACCAGAAAGAAATAGAAGCTTAAATCAAGGAGCAAAGAATACATATATAGAATATATATATATATATATATATATATATATATATAAAAGAAAAAGGTTGAAATTGCCACTTGAAAGTTTGTTTGTATCTCCACCTCAAGCACTCAGTTTGCCGCCATTTTCGCGCATTGCATTGTGGGATGTGGAGTCTCATATGTACGGATGCATAGTGTTTTAACTTAATTTTTAGTGTGATTTCCTGTGTTTCTTAGCCAGACAAGAAGGAAAGTGATTCCCTTTACACTCTCTGGTATTTGCTGTGATATCAAAATGAAGTAAAAACACTTTTATGCATCTGTACATATGGGACTCCACATCCCACAATCCAGTCTTTATGTCCTGACAGGCAGAACCCTTGGTGAATCCTACATTCAAAATCATGCTAGCTTTCAAAAATTACCTACCCTGCCTTTAATGTGGAAATAGTTATTACTAAGATCTTCATCAGTTGTTCATATACCAATATTTACTGCAGTGCATTGATAATTAGACCAGCGTGGGTGGATGGCATCCAGGACTTCCTCCCAGTATGTCAAAGACTTTTTCTGGGGGCTGTCATCTGTCCGCCAACAGACACACTGCCTTTTAGAAAGAAGATAATGCATTAGATTGGACTAGCAGATGCATGAATGGATGAAAAGAGAAGAAAGGCAAATGAAAAAATGAATAGTTTGAGTGAGAGCAGGAAAGCCCGACTGCAAAGGGAAATGAATACAAGCCTTGGGGAAAATAAAAAGAGAGCAGCTGCTAAATAAGGAAGGGGTGTCAAAAATGCATTACACAGAATGGAGAGACCAAGAGAAAAAAACAAAGAAGGCTGGGAAGCAAAGTCCCAAACAAACTAAGAGGAAAAAAAACACAAACTGGACTGACAGAGTTGATTGATGGAGACGGGCTAGAGGGAGATGGGTTGTTGTTATTGAAGAAGAGTGTAGCCAATAATCTCCCGCGGGTCTGTTGTGTCAAGTCCATATCCACAGCCAGCAAGGCAGCAACTGTAATAGGGATTCCCTATTGACCAATCCACAGGAGGCAGGTGCAGGCCATGGATCTATTCTCTTAGCTCTGCTATTGGGAGAGTACTGGCTGACATGTTCCATCCATCTTTGTCCTGCTGGTCGGAGTCTTGTTTCCACCTCGTCATATTTCTATTCTGATTTATTTATTCTATCTTACTGTGTCTCCTTCAGAATCCCCCCCACCTTCCCCGCCCCCCTCCACTTTATATCCACATGTCCTGCAGCTTTGACGTCATTCAGAAACAGATAGCAGAAAAACATCTGGAGAATTCAGAGATGACTTTTGACTGACCTTCATTAATGATATGTAAACCCTCCATCCCAGGCTTCAAACACCTGATTGGTTCAGGACCAGAGGTGAAAGTAATGGACTCATGTTACTGTCGTTGAGTTGCTTTTATGGGTAATTGTACTTTTTTTGAGTACATTTCTAAATCAGTCATTTTACTTGTACAAGTACATTTCAAAAGAAGTAAAGTAATTTGTTACATTTCTACACCCAACCTATTTACTGAGTAATTTTATTTTTTATTTTTTAAAAGATCAACGGACATTGTGAAACTACAAAAAATTTAAATGACCAGACAAGGTCACTGTAATTGAATTGTATTTGCCCCCAACCCTGAATGCCTTTGTAGAAAATAAATTAAGTTCCAATTGTGCCAGATAAATTGCATCAACATTAACAAGAACAAATATTCAAACAAGTAGTAAACTGCTTCTCAAAGTTAAAAACTTATCAGCGTAGCGCTGAGTGAGAAGCAGAGAGGGAAAGAAAAACACACGCACGCACAAACCTCCAGCCAGCTGCTCGTTAACTACAAAGCTAAATTAACAGTTAAAAGATGCTTTGAAAGTTTAAAACCTGTTGGGATTGAAGAGCTTGCTTCACACTCTGCTGGGGGGGGGGGGGACTCTGCAGCCTCTGTCTCCAGCAACACGGAGCAACTTGTAGCAGCCGCTCTGTTAATAAAGTGGATCGGCGAACACAGCAGCGCGCATATACGCAAATAATTTGGACATAACGAGGGTTGCAAAATATCTGACCTGCATATAACTTTTAGCGGTACTTAAAACATGTGACATAGGAATAATAAGTTTTACTGGGTTCGTTGCAGGCTTATATATTCAGATAGGACACACACATCTAACTCTGTGTATCACTTAGTTTTATTGCTATAATGTGACGATGCAACATCCCACATGGAGGATTCCCTGCCCTAAGCTAAAAAAAACATGAGCCATGGTCTGAATTTTGCACACGGTTACGTGTTGGTTACGTTTCAACAGACGTCTATGCAGTAGAGATCACCGCAAGTTCAGTCTCCTGAAAGACACACTTGGCTGGAGTTTAGACAAACAGCTCTCCTAATATGATGGCTCGACCTTTGAAAGGAGGACATTAAAGTTTCATCAGATTTGTTCCACGTCCTCAGTGCCAATGAGTTAGAGTGTGAAATTAGATAAGAACAGAGCTGTATTTACCACAGCCGAAAAGTATAGGATGTGATAGTTTCCTAAAGGCAAATTAGCGCATTTATTGATTAGAAAAGGTAAATGTGTGAATACTGTATACAGTATGTGTGTAATGGGATCAGAGATGGAAACACTGATAGGTCATTTTTATGATTAAATACACAGTAGCTGTTATGAGAGTGCTTTAATGTTTTTCTTATGCCCAAACGACACAAAGTTGAGCTCCTTACTAGGATGTAACGATTCACTCAACTCCCGATACGATACAAAAAATTTGAATGACCAGACAAGGTCACTGTAATTGAATTGTATTTGCCCCCAACCCTGAATGCCTTTGTAGAAAATAAATTAAGTTCTAATTGTGCCAGATTTGGTTTCTTCCTTTTGAAGTTTATACATGAGATGTCTACTGTATGGAAGGGAACCGTGGCAAGATTTATTACCCAAAATAAATGTTGGGGTGAAAGTAACTAGTAACTTTTACTTTGAGTACTACAGTGGTATGCAAAAGTTTGGGCACCCTTGTAAATGTTCATGATTTTCCTTAATAAATAATTGGTTGTTTGGATAACAAATTCCAGTTAAATTTATCATATAGGAGACAAACACAGTGATATTTGAGAAGTGAAATAAAGTTTATTCGATTTACAGAAAGTGTGCTAGAATTATTTAAACAGAATTAGGCATGTGCATAAGTTTAGGCACCCTTGCATCTTATTGATTTTAATACTCTTAGCACTAATTATTGGAACTCAAAATTGTTTTGGTAACCTCAGTGATCCTTGATCTCCATACACAGGTGAATCCAATCATGAGTCAGGGTATTTAAGTAGGAAAATTCTAGGTGTTTCCTCTTTGCATCTTCTCTGATTAGTGGCAACATGGGAGCCTCAAAACACCTCTCAAATGACCTGAAAACAAAGATAATTCAACATCATGGTTTAGGGGAGGGATACAAAAAGCTATCCCAGTGATTTAAGCTTTCAGTTTCAACTGTGAGGAACATTGTGAGGAATTGGAAGACCACAGGCACAGTTCTAGTTAAGGCCCGAAGTGGAAGACCAAGAAAGATCTCCGAAAGGCAGCGGCGCAGGATGGTGAGAACAGTCACAGTCAACCCGCAGACCAGCTCCAAAGACCTACAACATCAGCTTGCTGCAGATGGTGTCACTGTGCATCGTTCCACTATTCAGCGCACTTTACACAAGGAGATGCTGTATGGAAGAGTAATGCGGAAAAAGCCTTTTCTCTGCACACGCCACAAACGGGGTCGCTTGAGGTATGCTAAAGCACATTTGGACAAGCCAGCTTCATTTTGGAACAAGGTGCTGTGGACTGATGAAACTAAAATAGAGTTATTTGGGCATAACCAGGGGCGTTATGCATGGCGGAAAAAGAACACAGCATTCCAAGAAAAGCACTTGCTACCTACAGTAAAGTTTGGTGGTGGTTCCATCATGCTGTGGGGCTGTGTGTCCAGTGCAGGCACTGGGAATCTTGTTAAAGTTGAGGGGCGCATGGATTCCTCTCAATATCAGCAGATTCTGGAGAACAATGTCCAGGAATCAGTGACAAAGTTGAAGTTGCGCCGGGGCTGGATCTTTCAACAAGACAATGATCCTAAACACTGCTCAAAATCTACTAAGGCATTCATGCAGAGGAACAAGTACAACATCCTGGAATGGCCGTCTCAGTCCCCAGACCTGAATATTATTGAAAATGTATGGTGTGCTTTAAAACGGGCGGTCCATGCTCGGAAACCATCAAACCTGACTGAACTAGAGATGATCTGCAGAGAAGAATGGTCCAAAATACCTCCCACCAGAATCCAGACCCTAAGATCAAGGATCACTGAGGTTACCAAAACAATTTTGAGTTCCAATAATTAGTGCTAAGAGTATTAAAATCAATAAGATGCAAGGGTGCCTAAACTTATGCACATGCCTAATTCTGTTTAAATAATTCTAGCACACTTTCTGTAAATCGAATAAACTTTATTTCACTTCTCAAATATCACTGTGTTTGTTTCCTATATGATAAATTTAACTGGAATTTGTTATCCAAACAACCAATTATTTATTAAGGAAAATCATGAACATTTACAAGGGTGCCCAAACTTTTGCATACCACTGTATTTCATTCAGCTACTTTTTACTTCTACTTGAGTATTTTATGTATGACTTACTTGTACTTGTACTTGAGTACAATTTCACTCAAGTAACAGTACTTCTACTTGAGTAGATGTATCAGTGCTCTTCACACCTCTGTTCGGGACCAAGCCATGAGTCAAACGTCAACACCTTGTTATTCTCCCAATGCCTGCTACACAAGCACACCTTTGTGTGTGCGCTCGGATGTGTGTACCACTTCTTGTAATTCATCTTTTATATTTCTTGCGTCTGAACCTTCCAAAACATTCAAAGAGAGACGCTTCCGTAACCTTCAATGCTGCGTGCCACCCAGATTTAGCCTTAGAGATCGTTGACTGACGCAGTAGCGCTATCATGGCTGATTTGACGTGACAGGTGATGGGTGACACTCTGACACCCAAGCCTCATGCCAGCAGTGGTTGACAGGGCCTGGTGGATGACAACACACTATCATGGACTTCCCCAAATGCCATGAACCAGTCACACAAACACACCCTTTCACAGGATTAGCTCATGTATGGATCATATGCATCAAACTCAAATGTTTACAGAGCCTAATTCTTCTTTGGAAACACAAAACCATCCCTTCCTCCCAATTTAGTTTTTTTCAGGAGTTTATTTCCTTTCTTATTAAAAAGAAAAAGAAAGAATAAGGAAGTGTGAAGAACAATTTCTCTTCAAACTAAATCACACCTTTAAAGAGCATCCATTGGATTTTTCTTTTAAACATTGGACACATTCCCCTAGTTATGTTTTTTTTTTGCACCATTGGCCTATAAAATACTATTTTAAATCCGTGTACCCTTTGTTCTTTGGTTATTTTGTCTCAAAACCAAATAAAATAATAGAAAAAATGGATTGTTTTTTTTTTTTGTTCTATTAATTTAAAACCAGAAAACAGAAAAACCAAAACCCAACAAGCAGCGTTTTCTGTTTTAAAATTAAATCTGGTTCTGTTTGTGTGATATTTGGATATTTATGGGGAAACTAGGACGAGAGCTTCATGTTTTAATCTCACCACACAGAGGAGACACAGACGGACTTTTATTCTGCTGCGTTTGATAAAAAATGATCTTGTATCATGTTGTCCACCTCACACTGATGGCAGAGACGTAATTTGTGTTGATGACGTTTCGTTAAAGAGTTATTGATGCTGGAAGTTCGAATTTGTGCATATCTGCCAACTTTACCAAACAGTGTTATGGTCCAATTAGTATCCAGATAAACTGGTGACTGGGCAGACTTTTGCTCCCGGTCCAGACATAAATAGGAGCAACACACATTACTGGTGAATTGAAATGTTATTAATACATAAATAAATTAAAACCAAAAATGGATGTTACGTAAAACATGCTCATGATATGTGGAACCAGAGGTGGTGTAATGAATCTACTGGTGCTCTTTGTTTCTTGAGATCAACTTCCGTGTGTGTTGACGGCTGCTGTTAGCGGTATTTATAACGTGCAAAATAAACATTTTAATGCCCTCAAAAAAAGCTGTAATTGTTTTTGCAAAAGTGTCAAATCGTAGAATTTGTAACATATATTGTTCCTCACACCAGCCTCACAGTCGATAGTCAGTCACCAGTTTATTTGGATACTATTTGGACCGTAAAACTGTGAAACAACACATAAACGTAGTAGCTTTTTACGAGCTGAAACACCCACAGACTGCATGAAAACATGAGCAGGACCAGAAAACTGCTGAAATAAATCCTTAACTGTCCTATTGTGTGAGTTGGCCTGGTCCAGGACCTGGGGAGGGAAACGAGGTGCAGCGGACTTTAGTTCTCGCTCTAATTTCCCCATCACACAAACAGGACAAGTTTAAAAAAAACTAAAAACTGGAAAACGCTGCTTATCTGATTTTTCTGTATTTCTGTTTTGGTTTTAAATCAGTTAAACAAAATAACCACACTGTTTATTTGTTATTTTGATTTGGTTTAAAACGGAATAACCAAAGAACGAAGGGTACATGGAGTATTTTAGCACATTTTCTTTAGTCAGTCTTGTTTTTCTATCATGTAATCTCCTTGTAAACAACAAAATATGCAAACATTTACTTTGAAGTTTACTGAATTCAGTAAGATATTGCAAAATTCTCTTGGAAAAACTATATTTATTATTATTATTATTTTTTCTTACTCTTTTTATTTCAGCTTTTAGGAACATACAGGTACACAAGTACAGCTTGAAATGTTAGTGTTACACTCATAGTACCCAGATACAAAAACTAGTAAAACAAATAAAATAAGATAAAACAAAAGCTGATACATACATATATATATATATATACATATAAATATTCACATGCATACCGGTACATACATATCCATACATACATACACACATAAAAGGTATTTATTAATCTTTATGTGATTGATATGTATAAATAGAATAATAACAATGCTTCCTTTATTAGTTCTTCTAGTGATCTTAATCTAAATATATCTAATAATTGAAAATTAAGTGTGAATACTATTATTATTGCATCCTGAATTCATTAACTTTATCCTAAAACATGTGAACTGTTAAACCTGATAATTTATTGTAATTACTTAATTATGTTTCTTTATTGCACACGCCCTACAGCAACTGCTTGTCTGTTAAAAGCAGGCAAATGTAAAACGTAGAACTAATGCACTTCAGCTGTGGTCAGTCAGCACCAGATGCTTTGGATAAGTACATTACAGACATCCAGTGTAATGAGATGTTTTGGAGCAGGTCAAGCAGAAACGTTCCACTCCCTCTGTTTGTGTCTTTAGACGTTATCCTGATGTCTGCAGAAGGCTGCTTGCCCGCGTTAGGTGGGTACAAATTGGACAAAATAGAAAGCACACTGGTCTGTCAGTTTCTATTGAGTGCAGATCTGGGTTCTTTCTGCACAATGGCCCCTCTTATAGATGTGACCATTGGATTCAGTATATCATATGCTTACTTTGCTCTAGTTTTCTGCACTGCCATCACTTTAGGAAGAGTAGAATATACACGGAAGAATAAGGAGCAACTTTAGAACAAAATTTCACAGCTTTTCAAAACAGGAAAATGTGCTTTATTTGTATCACAACCTCTGCCTGTGCACCTACACGTACTTTAACGGAATCCTGGTTGTAAAGTCCATTTCTGAGCAGTTCTGAAATCGGGCTGTTTTGGGGCCTATATATGCATATTCATGAGTGGGCGTGTCTATAGACGCTCACTCACTCCATGTCTCGCTCTTTTACAGGGTGGTCAGTGATCACCAAAGCAATTTTATTTTTGTCTTTGTTTTGTTTTCAGCCAAAAAACTGCACATTACAGTAAAACACATGGCTATTTAAGAGACTATTGTTTTTGTGAGTCCGTCTCAGCACTTCAGGGTCTGTGCATCTCAGCAGCAGCAGCAGTCAATCAAACTCTCACCGGAGTGTTAATCCGCTAAGTCACTTTCTCCTCCTCCTCTACTCTTCTAACTACAGGAATAGTGCATTTAAGGTGATAATCATTTGTTTTCTCCAACCGCTGCATCTCATTGTGTCACAAACACGTCAGATCAGCGATACGAGGCGATATAACAGGTTTGCCAATGCGCCGAAACTCAAGTGCAGAGTACACCTCCACATGAACAAATAGTGCTTACACTACAGTGTACGTTCACTGTGGAGGCGTGGCACCGGCCGCAGAAAAGTTCTATATGTAGTTTTATTGATAGCCATCACGCCTTCGCTAGTGAGACAAACAATGGTGGACTTTTGCAAAAGTTTTTATCAGTTGGGGGAGGTGGAGTCCATGGGTGGAGATACCAGCGGAGGGGAGGGTAATTTTTTTCCCGATCTGACTTGTGACATCACAAATCTGTAAAATTTCAAACGAAGCAAGTTTCTGTGTTGTAAGACTTACAAAAAAAAAAATGACTGGATGGATTTATTTCACATTTTGTGTGCTGAGTGGACACTCAAGTTACCTCATGTGATCTAAGAAACTGAAAAGGTGGATCTTTCATAATATGTTCCCTTTAATTACATAGAAATTGGTCAAAATTCTAGGAAACCTAAAGTGAAGACCCTGTTGGGACTGACATCAATCACTTATTGCTTGGATATGGTTGAAATTGCTCGTTTTCCCGCATAAATAATCTGTCCCACTTGAGATTAAACTGCTCACTATGTGGCCCCTGAACTAAAATCAGTTTGACACCCATGTCGTAGAACATTATTTCACCCGTTACCTGTTCTTTGGTGTCGTCACATTACAAGTGTGGGCAGTTTCTTACATACAAAGAAATCTATTGGCCCCCATTAATCATCATATCATGACTTATAGACCATTTAATGTTTGAATAAGATAATGTAGTCTGATGCTTGCATTAAAGTTACATTTAATTCAAATGTTCTAGAGCTTCGATGCATATCCAGGGTAATATAATTTTGTTAATCTGTTTCTGTTTTAGTTTAGCTTTAACTATTCTGCTACAGTATTCTTGATCTAGTGCCAACATTTTAGAACCTTAAATAGAAAAATCTGCTTTTGTGATCTGTAAAAATAACCCCAAAAACTTGACCTTAGTTTTTCTGCTGCAGCCTTGAGGAAAGGAAACACAATGAAATGGTAGACCAGCTCCTTGTCTTCACACACCTTCATGTGCATGCTGGATTAGAGGTAAAAACCAAGTACTATAACTTCGTCAGCCTTTGGTGTTGTATTGAGAGGATGGAGGGATTTACTGTACAGCAGCAAGGCTATAGGATAAGCTATACAAGCTTTTCTTTTGATTTTGGATCTACTTGACATGAGAACAAATTTAAAGCCAAACAGGTAAAGGATTTACGCTATTCCTCTCACGATAAACTCAGACCAAGAGAAAGCCCAGAGAAAGCACCAGATTTCTGGCTTTTCTCCTCCTGTGGAACAGACCAATTACAGCATAGAGGAAAATTCAGATGATTTTGCAACAAGGCTGCCTCAGAGAATCGAAAGCATTTACCTCTTCTGCACTTCTCGACCCATTTAAGTGCTTGAAACTCCGCAAATCTCTCTGTTGTGCAACCTTTTCATACTCTAGAGGTCGTAGAATAGAAGTTGCTGAATCTAAACATCTTCATTTGTCTTTGAACGTCCCTGTGTCCCTGCGCTTTGCTGGAGATGACTGTGCCGCGTCTGTCTGACACATTTGTGTCTTTGATCTCAGTCTGCTACTGTATCCTGCTGTGGAGAAACTGCTGAGTAGTCTGTGTGTGTGTGTGTGTGTGTGATGATGTTTAAGTAGTATGTGCGTGACAGCAGAGGAGGCCTTTGAAAAGCAAGGACGGAGCATGATGACAGCTTCATTAGTGGCTCTCCTGGGGCTCTGAGCGGTCATCTGATCACTGTTTACCCTGCGTGGCCCTTGGCCTTTCAACTCATCCGTGCATGTATGCGGTATTGGCAGGTGTTTTTGAAAGAAGGGCATACTTCCAAAGGCAAGGATGTGGAAGCATTAATGCATGCAGAGACACACACTCCATTGTACTTGTATGCCTTCAGGCCTGATGGGTGTCACGTATTTGCATGTAGACATTTGCATGGTAATTGTAATGTGCACGCACATGTGTGCTTTCTATACACAAACACCGCACATACAAACAATGAGGCATTATGCGTTTCAGTTTCATTCATTGACTATTCATATCATGAATCAGGTTAATAGTTAACAGTATATTTACCGTATATGAGTAGTATTTCATACCCAAAGTATTAGTAAATTACGTTACCTAAAAAATGGCTTCATTAAATGTTAGTAGGGTCTATCTAATGTGTCTATAGTAGAGCCCCACTGTTATGGGATTCTTAGAGCCATCATCTGGTGTATTGGCCGAAAACTGATATATCGGCTGATATGTGAAATAAGAACATTGATATACACAGGATAAACGTACTGTACCCATTTTAGGAAGAAAAGTTTTTTTGGGCACCAACTTGTGCAAAAAAAACCTATTCAAACATACTGTATTTGTGGAATTTTATGTAAATAGGAGCAGAGGGACAAAATCTCCACGCAGCAAATAATACATATTAGGGTCAATGTCGTACAGGGACTTTTCATCGTATGATATTTCATAAAATGGCATTACCTCACAATGTTTGCATGGATATTATAATGGACTACAACTGGTCACCCTGGGACCAACATTTTGCCACGATTATTAAATCACGAACCACTTTTTTTTTTAGAATTCTATCAACCAAATTTAGTTTTTCAAAAATAGTTGTTGAAAACACACATTTTAAAACATAAATCTATTTTCCTTTGCGACATGCATTTCACAACATGCCTTTCAAAATAAAAGACAAGTCCAACATGAGAGACATTAAGTAATTATTTTTGATCAGCTGTTCGCGACCCACTTTCGGGTCCCAACCCAGCAGTTGAAAATTGCTGGTTTAAAAAACTATTGGAAAATCATGCCAAATATGTAAGAAATTAAGAGTTATTTAAAATATGTTTTCTGAACTTCAGTCGTAGCCAGAGTGTCACACCACATGATATTTTGACACTTTAAATAATCACAGATAAATAATGTTTTTTGTTTGTTTTTTTTTGGCAGATTAAAGTGAGGTCAGTGTATGAAGGAGAGGTACTACGGTATATAATATGGTAACTTTTTATGTATTTAAACTCATTTTTAACTGAAAGAAACACAGTTGGACAGAAAAATGTAGGTCACGTCACTGACCTATTAACCAATGTCGATTTATCGGTGATACAATATAATTGCCTGATTAATCGGCTGTTGATTGATCGGTCCTGCTCCAGTGTGTTGCTGACTAAACTATTCAGTATAGATGTAAATTAGTTAGAGTTGTAAATATCAATTGATTGCAAGTCATTAAATAAAAAAATCCATACTCATTAAATAAAATGATATACTTTTGCGCACTTTGTCATCTCCAACGTCAAAGTTCCAACAAATGGCATAGAACAGCATACAAAAATAATAATGCAAATACTACTTAAAATAAAACGTTATCGTTTCGACAAAAGTCGCTTTCATTTTGTGAGAATGTATTTGCTATTCTCTTTTTCTCTCAGCATTAGTATGGGTTTTTTTGTATTATTTAACAGACATTTATATTCACACCCTCCATCAGATGGGATTAACCTCCCATTCAGTGACTTGCTCAGGACAATTAACTCCACTTCTTGAGCCACTGTTAGACAAACACAAAATGAAAATTGAGTCCAGGAGAAAACAGGAGGTAAAAGCTCTCATGATATGTTTGATCAGATCATATTACGCTTGTTGGGATAATTATTTTTATCATCAGGGACCTAGAAATTACCTCATTTATTTTAATACACTAAAGTATTTTGCATAAATCTTGATTAATATGATAGAGCAAGGATGGGGAACTCTATCACAGTGGGGGCCACATCTGTTCCGAGGACCACATTATCAATATCCATGTCAGCATTTAGAATAATGACCAACCATTAATACAGGGGGGAAAGGGTTTTGTCTTTGTCTGTGGTTTAGATTTTTCCTTAGTTTTTAGTCAATTTGCATGTTTTTGTTATTTTTTGTGTTCTTGTTTATTAATTTTCTGCACTTTTGCTGTCGATTTGTGCATGCTGTATTTTTGTTGTTGTTTTTGGTATTTTCCTGTCATTTTGTGTAATTTTGTTAACAGTTTGTGTGTCTTTGGAGCTATTCGGTAATATGTTGTTGATTTGTGTTTTTGTAGTCATTTTTTTTGTTTGTTTAATTGGTTGTTGTGTCCGTCTTTCTTGTCATTTTATGGTTTTTTGTGTACTTTGTGCATTTTCCTGCTGATTCGTGTGTTTTGGGAGTTATTTTGTGTTTTATGTTGGTGCTTCATATTTCTTCCAACTTCTTTTACAATTACAATTTTTGGGGATTGGCTTTGGGGGGCACCAGATATTAGACTGAGGGCCGCCAGTTGTCTATGTCTGTGTTAGAGGATTACTAACATTCACTATTTCAGAAAACAGTGGCCATGTTCACATGGAGCTTTAATTCCTCTTTAATTCAGAATCAAATTTAATTCCTCTTTAAACTGACCTTGTAAACACTCAATTCCTAATGTAAATGTCATTCCGAATTAAACTGAAATCCGAATTATGTGGCTGGTTTATTCCGATTTTAATTCCGAATTAAATAATTCCTCTGTCTTGTAAACACTTAATTCTGCTTTAAATTAATTCCGGTTGTTCTGCACATGCTCGACTTGTCGCGGTGACGACATAGTCCAGGACGGCGGCCCGGACTAGAGCCAGACATGGATATAATGAAAAGAGTGGATGGATGGAAGCAAAGACATGAGGACATTCACACAGACACATGAAATTATTTACACACACGGACGTCAGCAAAGAGAACAAGCTTCATCGGGGCATGAAAATCCGTGTATCATTCATTAATTAGTTTTTCAACAAAAACATGAAAAACGAAAAAAAAACACTCATTATTTGATATTTGTTTCCAAAACCAAAATGAAAAAACGTAAAACGCCTTGTTTTTCAAATTCAAGCTCTTTTGCTTCGGTACAGAAAACGAAAAACGGAAAAGAAACACCTTTATTCATTTTCTCCATTACTGATTGGCCAAAGTACGTGACCCGAAAGTGAAGCGTTACACATTCCGCGATATCTTTCGCTCTGCAACACTTAGGAGTCTCTAAATCCTCCGAAATGTCCGTGAGGAGGTTCTGTGCCCAACACCAGCTAAAGCGAAAAGGACACGTTTCTGATGCACAGTTGGAAGCAGCGATCTTGTTATGCCGAACTGCCGTTAGCATAGCCGTTAGCGTCGGATGAGAGTACACCTCCGGGTCACGTACTTTGGCCAATCGGTAATGGAGAAAACCAATAAAGGTGTCCGTTCTTCATTTTTCGTTTTCTGTACCGAAGCAAAAGAGCTTGAATTTGAAAAACAAGGCGTTTTCCGTTTTTTCATTTTGGTTTTGGAAACAAATATCAAATAATGAGTGTTTTTTTTTTTTGTTTTTCATGTTTTTGTTACATAATAAAAAATGAATGAATGAATGATTCACGGATTCATGAAACACCAGTGCTTCACTAATGACACGCAGATCATCATAAACTTGTTTTTTCACTCAACGTCCTGTGGCGGTAGAGCAGACATTACATTAACCACTGGCTTTGATTGACCAAAGTACAACTTCTGTCTCCTTCTCCTGCTCCAGGGATGAAAGTGAAACAGTTTGTTGTCGTCGAGCTGCAAAATTACAATCAAAATAAAAATGTTAATCATTCTTATTATGTGGTCTTCTATGACAATAAAAGGTTTGTTGTGTTTGTTTTTTCCGCTAGACGTTTGCCCCCTGTCCAATCAGAACCCTTCCCAACCCACAGACCTAAAGTAGAATTGAATAAAACCTCAATTTGGAATTATTTCCATATAAACACAAAGCAGAACACTTTAATTATGAATAACTGAATTTGGAATAACTAATTCTGAATTAAAAAAAAACATCATGTAACCATGGCCAGTGTGTAAAAATCCCAAAATTGTGATTGTAGGAAGCAGGAAGTGTGTTGTGGCGTTTGCTTGGTCAGGCTACTGCAGTGTGATCCTCAGAAAGTCAAAACATCCATTTCAGTGGAAACCTGGATCAATAGTGTTGTTGTTTCCTGACTCTGTGTGATTGTTCAGCCTGTTTGTGGCTTCTTTTCTATACTTGAGGAACATTGATCTCTAGAAAAAAGTGAAGTTGTCCATCGCCGTGCCCATCACATTGCCTGTCAGAACCATTTGTCTTGTTTATACATGTCAAGAAGGGACATGCGTGGGCAGGGCGGAGCACACACAGCTCTGGTGTGATGATGGACAGCTGTTTGCTGATGTCTTTGCATTAATCAACGCTGCATTACGATATGATCTCTTTTCGTTTCCCGCCGGTGATATTGCTGAACCCATTAATAAACAGAAATCTTGCAGTTTTGCTAGCAGGAGAGGCATAATGCCCTCAGTAGGTATGTGTGCAAGATGTATTTTCCAACATGATCACATCCATCACAAAAGCCCAAACTTGGCTGGAGAGCTGCTCGCACACTGCATCTCTTGGGGAGTTTTTCTTGCTCATTACATTTGCTTCCATATATTCCTGTCTTTCCCAGGTTATGGGGCTAATTCCTCACGTCTCTTTTCCAATTTTCCAATCTTCTTTCCCGGGTGTTAAATTATAGATGAAACCTACCTGACAAGGCACACAGTTACATAAGCCTCCCTGCGTCCTCTCACCTGGTTCCCAGTGGCTTCATTATTCTGTGTGAGGATGATTTGGGAATCTGCGAATAAGCCCTACCGCACCACATGGGAGTAGATATTAATAATTCAAATAGGGATGTTCTTTTTCTTCTTCTTCTTCTTCTTCTTCTTCTTCTTCTTTGGGAGAGTAAGGACACTGAAGAAGCAGATAGTAAGGAAAGAAAACTAGGAAAGAAACAGCATGAGTGGAAAAGTGACAGCTAGCGTGTTCATGTGTGCGTAATATTGCGTGCAAGTCATTTTCGGTTCAAGCAACAGTCAAAGGTTTGGGAAGCTGGACAGACCTGGTATATAGAAAGATGATGCAACCATCTGTTCCTTCCTTCCTTCCCTCCTTTCCCCTTCCTTTCCTGTATTAATATTTAAATATTTTTATTTAGTTGTGAGCAGAAAGCTAATAGAGTGTGTTTTAAGTCCAGGCTAACAGCATGTCCGGTTATTTATTCATATTAATACAGCGAGCCAAGCCAAACCCTGTTTTTTTTTTTGTCCTTCCTGCAGTGACTGGCACTGTCTTGGTTTTCTCCTTGACTTGACCATATGGATCACTGAAGTTTGGTGTCACAGGACTTCAAAGTAAGGATGCATTAAATACAATTAGAACCAAGTCACACTTCAAAAGCACATCATCATCCTCCCTTACATCCGTTGCTGTAGTGTTGATGAGACGTTATTTATCTCACAGTAGAGGATGTCATTTCCTTGAAGGTCGTAGAAATGAACATTACTTTCATGTTGTTTAAAACTCAACTTTCTTTTAGCTGTTATTATCAAATCAAACAAGCTGTGTAAACAGTATGTATATATATTTGTTCAATTTGTGCATATATTGAAAACTTTGCTGTATCATTTGAAACATTTGTTAAAATCGAAGATCATTGGCTCGAAAAAAGATATAAACGATAAATCCAGGATTTATTTCTGTTTGTGGACTAGTCTTTGTCACAGATCAGCTGTACTATGAAGCAGGTTATCAACACGTTCACTTAACCCAGGGGTCTTCAACCTTCAAAGGAGCCATTTTGCTTCATCTCACCAGGATTAAAGTCCTCCTGGAGCTGAAAAAAATACCTTCTCAATGAACACAATACAGTGTAATAAATTCTATACAATTCAAATTTTAAGGAATAATGTTTGATTTAATTTGATTTGATTTATATTGACTCTTAAAAACAGATTTTTAAGATAAAATAAAATAAATTGGCATCAAGAAATAAAACAGTATCAGTTAATGTATTTGAAAGGCTAAAAAAAGTAACTTTGAAGTTTGATAACACATGATCATGTGATCAACACATGCTAATTGCTCATTTCTTGCCACACATAAAGCATGCATGTTTAACCAGCACATTGGTGGTTAAATGAATCTGTTTCCACACAATTAAAATCTGTATTTTCTTCCAGAATAGAGTTTTTTTGGTTTATTTATCTTACCAGGGATTTAAAACTTAAGGTTAGCCACAGGTGCAGAAAAGTTGATGGTCTGTAGATGTTGCAGGAGGTGAAGTAGGAAGGTGCTGAGTCATTGCACAATGTGATTTATTGTAGGTTAACAAATTGTTATATCTTGATTTTATTTGTCATTAATCATTAAACGCCTCTGTAAGAAAATAACAACTCTTTATTGAAATTTTTTTTAAGCTATAGGGAGCCATTGCAAAAGAGTCAAAGACCCACATGAGGCTCCAGAGCCACAGGTTGCAGACCCCTGACTTAACCCAAGTGATTTCAGCCTGGCTACGTGTGTGTTCCAGTGACAGGGGCGGAGATTGCAGCGTCAGACTAACCACAAACACGGAGAAATCGTGCAGACTTACTTCATTATTGAGGAATAATTCTTTAAAAATATGAAGAATTAAAATTAATAATCCAGACCAAAAACAACACTGTTGCTGCAGCATAAACGGGAAGGAAGGAATGCAGGAATTGATGACTGTTCATGTGAAAATGAGTGAGAATATATAATATTCATCGAATAAAATGGACACTGATCAGCTTCACTTTATTAAGGCACAGACCTTGTCTGTGGCTTTAATGCTGCATTCATACATCACAGCCTACATCATTAAGGTGGAATATATTTATATTTTATACAGCCTGGGTTATCTTACAGGTCTGAGACTCTCTGCGTCACCACAGAATACATGAATGAATGAATGAATTTATTGGTCTGAAAGCGGCCGACGCACACAGACTTTATCATCTGACTCATGTATGTCAGTCCATCAGATAGAAATCTATATGTTTCAGATCCACACCGTGACGTGTTCACACAATGATCCACCTTTTATAGGGGAGGTCATTTTCTAAGACAAGTGATTGGTCGGGAGGCGGAGCTTTAGTACTCTCTGAGATCCTAGCCAGAACAAAAACTACATGGAATAAATTCCGCAAGTTAGCGTGATCCAAGCATTGTAGTACAGGCCCTTTGAGTTACACTGTTTATTGACATTGATGGAAAACTTTTGTGTGTGATGCATTGTGGGATGTGGAGTTGCAGAGACACATTTTTTTCCCTTAATTCTGATATCACAGGAAATCCCATCAACAAACTAGAATACATAATATGTTAGGGTTTCATTTATTCAGTCAACTTTGTTTTACTTTGATCTTCTCACATGTTTCGACTGCCAGTTTTCTTCAGAGGTGTCTGCTGATCGCATTGATGTTTTCTTGACTTCCGCATCTGAATAAATGAAACCTTAACAATGTTCAAAAAGAAGACAAGGTGAAGTGGTTGGAATTATTACGCAGAAGTAAACAAACCAAGTGTTTACGGTGGAGATGAAAACAACTTTCAAGCTGCATTTTGAACCTTTTATATATATTTTTTTGGGTTTTTTTAGCAAATGATCCATGAGGTCTACCCTTTGGATATGATTTTAAAAAAAAAAGGTTCTCGTTTAGCTTGAATTGCTCATAAAATAATCTGAAGCTAAGCTTGTTAGGAAACATAAGTCAGTCCAAATGCAGTTTCCACTGTGTTCTTCATTGTATTTGTGGCGCTCGCCTCTCCCCTCCAGCCCAGCAGCACATTATCACCTTATGTTTGGTGGCATAATCATACATTCAACCACAATGCTAATCAGAGCTTCTCAGATGTGCTTGCAGCAGCTCCACACCATGTAATCCCATTTGTTGTTTGGGCACATTGGCTCTTCTGGCCGGCACGTATTCAAAGCAGACTCCCTTTCAGGCCTGTTGGGCTCCCGTCGCACTAACAAGATCCAATTACTGCGAGTGCAGAGTGTTATTACATTTGAGTGTGTTGCTTAGGAGCTCCTGCTGGGGCTGCATCCCAGACAGGTGTGTGACTTAATGGTAACGCCATGGAAGTGTGGAGCAGGGTCTCCCACCAACACACGGTCACTTCAACTACTTTAAGCTCTTATTAAATTGATATTAACATGTTTACTCCTCATGTGATAGATTTAAATAAATACTTTATTGATGTTTTATGCAGAAACCATTAGCGTCCCAGTGAACCGGCTGGGATCACGACTAATGATGATTAACCTGGAAAAGGAGAAAGCATTCATCGTGCACAGACGTAACGTGCACACGTGCACACATGTGTAGCTCGTTCACATACTCACATGCATTTTTTCACTCTTGCATGGGCAAATATCATCTCACCAAGTGCTTTTTATAGTGATTATTAGCAGTTGAATGTCAAATAATTGACAAATCACCTGTAATCTATGCCATACTGGTACAGTAAAAAAATGGATACCTTTAAAAAGTTCAATCTTTTCAATAAATCACTTCAGAAAGTGTTACATATTATTTAGATTTATTAAGTACAGTGTGACATATTTCAACCCTTCATTTCTTGTTCTTTTGATGATTATGACTTAAAGATAATAAAAACCCAAAACATAGTGTCAGGGTGAGTAGAAAATTATTTTATACTTAATATTAAGGTGCTTGGAATAAGCCTTAATAAGCAGTAATGAAAAATGAATATGTCTCTTAATAAGGCCTTATTAAATTATTCTTAATTAACATTATTAGGCTTTATACGTGTTAATAAAAACACACTGAAGCTGCTTGTAATAAGCAGTAATTATATGTTGAGATGAGGCCTTATTAAATGCTTATTGCCATTAATAATACTATACCTTTATTACACTCAGTTAAAGCACCTTAGTTTAAAAAGAAGAGTAAATAAAACAATGAAATAAAAAAAAAATTTTTTTTTTTATAAAATTCATAATTAAACCAATTACAAAACACACACGCATTAGACGTGTATACTCCTAGAGTTTATAAGTTGTGACAAACTCAAGGCGCGGGCGCCAAATCCGGCCCTTTAAAGCTCTCAATTCGGCCTGCAGGAGAAGTTCAAAATGACTTACTTATTGTCTAATTTGCTAACTAATCCATTTGAAGATATCTCAGCACCTCCAAATACACAAATTCAATAAAACTGAACTTTTTTTCCTGGAGTTATTTTTAATCTCAAATTGTATCGATTTTTCCAAAATCCTACAATTTTCCTCGCATTATTCCCCAATATTTTCCCAAATTAAATAAAAATTGGTCACAAAATCAAGGAAATTTAGGATCTGCAGGGACTGAAATCTGTCACTTATTGCTGGATATTGTTGGTGCTTTACATACTTTAAATACTATTATACGTGGAAATAAAACTAGGGCACATGAATGATAAAATATCTCTTTAGCGCCTATAATCTTGAGGCTCACTTTAGATTAAACTGGTCCATATTTGGCTCCTGAACTAAAATGAATTTGACACCCCTGTGTCTATGACATATCCTTGTAGAGTTGTTGATAAAATCCCATAAAGACACCTGAAAAATGAAGTACTCTTTGCCTCAGGTAGTTTTTAAGTATTTACACATAAGATAAAACTGCTCATTGGGATTTATTTGTCTGTTCACCAACACATCCATCCTCACCCACAGATGCTGAGGCATATGGCCGAAGCAAAAGCAGGAGCCATCTTTTCTCAAGAGTGATGTGTTTTCCACCTCCCAGCTGCTTGGCGTGGCACTCTCCCATAAAAAGATGCTCCTAGATGATAACAAATCAATGGTTGAATGGTCTCTGATGGTGCCACCCTTGTCACATAACATCTAAACACTGCTGAAAGTCATCTCACCACCTTGCTCGTAATTATATGTCCATTAGAGCTGAAGTTTGGAGTCTGATTGCCAGACACACATGATTACTACCCACTGAGCAGGAATTCTTTCCTTTTCATCTGGCACATGTGAGCAACAGAAGGTGTAACAAACAGATTTTTTTCCTACTCTAAGCTTTGTGATTAGTTGGATTATAAACTGGGCCTTTACTAAACATCACATGGTTTGTTGGTTATTGGCCAAGAAGTGAAACCATGTGTGTTTACAGAAACTCCATTAACCTTCACTCTTTAATTTTAATTACTGCAATCCATTTATATATTTATTGTTTTACAATCTGCTTCAACAACAGATGCGTTTCCATTGCCCTTGGAAATGGGCAAAATCTAAATAGTGCAATGGAAACTGGTAATGGGAACACCTGAATTTTGAAGAACACCCAAATATCGCTAAAAAGTTTTTACGTTTCCATGAGGAGGTTTTTCAGACATTTCGATATTGAAATGTGTCGCAAAAGTGCCATGGAAACACTTTTTTCCGCAATTCCACCTTACAGGGTGTGACGTACCTGGTCACATGACCACTTCCCTCTGAGAAATATCTCATTTCTTGGCATTATACTTAAAACTGCCGCATTAGACTTGAAACAACAAAGGAATACAGAGTGTTATAAGGAAGTTGAGTATCCATCTCCTTGAGGAAAAGTCTCGCAGGATGAGCTTTCACGGGAGTCACGAGGCTCCTGCCCAAAACAACGTTCAATGGAAACACGTTCAGAGCGCAATTATACTTTGTCGACATTCATTTATTTATTTCAAACAAAAAGTGTGCCAAGAACAAAACAAAAGGACAGGCAACACAATAATAATTACTTGTACACTGAGGCTTGAAATGGAGTGGGGAGAAGTAAAACCTTTTGAACCCACCCCCAAAGAATTATGATATACAAAATAGCTGCTTCCTACTCATTAAGAAACAGTATTATAGTTACACATGTGCAAAACCACATAAACATACAGACTCATATTATACAGACATTACCACAGGTAACAATGATTTTCAAATAGCAACAGTGGTAATTGGAACACCACAAGGGTAAGTAATAACGAGGATGTGGTACCAACAATGGTGGACAGAACACCACATGGGTAAGTAACATCTAATCCAACTGTTCACACAACATGAAAACAATCAAACGTCATCATCTTTGTTTTGTGTTCAGACATTTTGTTTGTAAAGACATTTGAAATGGAGAATGCTTTGACATTGCTTTGGTTTGAGACCCAGACTCCCTCCATCGGAACCACAACGTTCCCAAATCCTCTCAAACCGTACAACTGATATTAATGAGAAAACATGTTTTTAATATGAACAGGTAATAAATAATGATATGCTTTGAACATGAACTGTGCATTAAATAATTTTACAAGATCACATATTTTTAATATATTTGATTTGAGAAAGAGATTAATGTGTTCTAGATACGCAGCCTTGTGTATAATTCTGACTGTATTGCGTTTTTATAATTATTGCCACATACTTCTACACAGTAGGTTAAGTATGGCTGAAATAAAGAGCAGTACAAGGTGTTGAGTGCATTATGATGTTGTGTTTTTTAGGAGTAGTTTTGTTGTCATTTTGTGTATTTTTCTGTAATTCCAGAGGGTTTTTTCATTTTCTGCGTTTACTTTGGAGGCCACACAAAATTAGATAAATAATTACCAGTTGCCCATGTCTACCCTCACCCTGACACTTTAATCACTGGCAGAATAATTCATAGACATTGATTTAAACTCAGTTTATTTCACACAGCAGAAATTCATAGTGAGGCAATAATGTCACTTTCAAGCAGAGTTCAACCTTTGTAGAATAAGCTAATTTAGTGACACAAAAACTGTTAGAAACACAACAACTATCACTCTTATCTCATGCCAGTCATGTATTTTTCTGTTATCTTTAAAATAAACTTTCTAAGAAATAAAAAGTTTGTTTGCCAAGATTATTTCTTTCCCCTATATGATTTTTTTTTAGCCACATGTCACAGAGTCTTAGAAACTTTAGTAAATAATGCATTATTCTCCTGCCTTCAATACTTTCATGATATATTAAAGAGCGGTTCCCCCTCAGGGCTTAAACTATACGTAAGCAATACGATGAAAAGAAATGAACATGGATTTAACACAAACCTGACAGATTCAGGTTAGACCTGAGGCTATGGCTAAGATAAAGACTTTTGGGAAAGTTTCTCATGAATTAATTGTAGTGAAAAACATTGTCAGTCATACAAACAGGAAAACCAAAAACTATTTAAAATTTCAAATAAACATTGCGTCGACTGAGATAAAATGGCCACATTTACTTTAAGCTTTAATTCCCTTTTAATTCAGAATAAAAGTTAAATCCTCTTTACACTGACCTTGTAAACATTAAATTCCGATTGCAAATGTGATTAAACTTAAATCCAAATTAGGTGGCTGGTTTATTCTGATTTTAATTTAGAATTAAATAATTCCTTGATCTTGTAAACGCTGAATTCCGCTTTAAGTCAATTCCGGTCGTTCTGCGCATGCTTGACTTCTTGCGATAATAAACCTGTTTTCCATGTAAACACGAAACACAGAACACTTTAATTCATAATCATTTAATTCGTGATAATTAATTCTGAATGATGAAATATCATGTAAAAATGGTCAATGTAGACTTATAGTGAATTACATTTAGCATAAAGTCCTTGGAGCGTAGAGCAGGTGTTATTTTCAATATATGTTCACTCCATACCTGTCAAGTATCTCGTTTTGGTCGAACTAGTACTTTCCCGTAAATAACCAGTATTTTAATGTAATAATAATTAAAAGATGCCTTATTAAACTGAACGCCATCACTAGCCAGAACTGCCACTCAGGCCAGTTCTCGTGAGATTAGTGCCGACAGCGGCAACAAACATGGAAACAACTCAGAAGAGAGATGGATGGATGTAAGAAGACGTTCCGGTGAAAAAAAACAAAGAACTCATGTAAATACGTTGTAAAATGTGACAGAGAGTTTATCTTCCTAAAGAACAGCAGGATGGGACACAGTTACATGTTCTGTTAGATTAATAACTGAGATTTTAACGTCTCCCACAGTGGAAGGAACCACGTGAGTCACCATGAGAAATCACAAGCACCACAAATATACACTGCTTTAAAAAGTGTTAAAGAATGTAAAGTCTGTAATAAATGTGTCTATAATAAGTCATTAGTGAATACCAGAGAACCACATGAATGAGCCTGAGAAATTATAATAAAATATATAATGAAAATAAATGTAAATGTCTAACTTAAAGACAAGCAACGTGAAATGTTGTATTGTTGTATTAAAAATCTAGGAATTAGGGCTGGGTGATATATTGAGATTCAAGATACAGTATATT
Source organism: Gouania willdenowi (assembly GCF_900634775.1). Lineage (NCBI taxonomy): Eukaryota > Metazoa > Chordata > Actinopteri > Blenniiformes > Gobiesocidae > Gouania > Gouania willdenowi. Next base: position 8,711,624 of record NC_041049.1, read on the forward strand.
GAGTTTTCTATTTTGGCGATATAGAAAACTACAATATCGTGTATATCAATAAATAATAACTTTTTTGTATTAAAATACTTGTTGTAAAGCTCAGTTAGATGGATTAATGAGTGCATCCTAACCCAGACCTTCCCCATAACAAGCCACGCTACAGAACTCACTCACACGTGCTGTCCCTTACAGGAGAGAAAGCCAAAAGTGGCACATATTGTGCAGCTGTTTGTTAATAAATGAGCCTGTGGAGCATTTTGCATCAGCAAATTTAACCCAGAATTATCTTTCTGCTCTGACTTCATTTGAAATAAAATTATTGAGATTGATATCGTATATCATCATTTTGAGAAAATATGAGTTTTGGTCCCTATCACCCAGCCCTAGTAGGAATGTTCACAGCATTTTAATGTTAATAAAGGTCGACCTTCCAGATTGTAATCACATAATTATGTTTAGTAAGTGGTTGACAAGTGGGTATTTTAGATTTATTGTACACGTGTGTTAAAATATAATAAGGGATCCTGGAGCTTTGTTGGGGTGGTGGGACGGCTCGTAGCGGGCGCCTGAAAAACTTGACAGGTTTGTTTCACTCGCCTTGGCCGGACGCTAATAAAGACAAATGAAATGTGGTTTGTGGGGTCAAAGGTGATCTGTTGATACCTAGTAACTAGTGTCGGATGGCCTCTGGAAACCATTGGTGCACATGTGTGAAATAGGTCCTGGAGAAAAGCACCTTCTCCTCCAGCTCCAACCTCTGCACAGGGAGTCTCATTAAAGAGATATAGTAAGTTCATGGCACAGGTTAGGGGAGCGCACGCTCCACTTTACGACTATAAACCTCCAACTTGTTCCTGTGAGGAGAAAATCATGAGCAAAGCTGGGCTAACGTTGGCCATGGCTACCTTGTAAATCACTTGAGAGAAGTTTTTAACAGAATCGCAGGACTTTTTATGTTTCCTTTTCAAAGGAAACAAGACCACAAATTTGCAAGGAAGCCAAACTAGAGATTGGAGTTTAATACACATCTTCAGTATCACTTGTTTAACCTAAATCCAAACTTTTGTACCGTGTGAAACACAACTTAAACAGACTTAATAAAGCACGTTAGGGAGAAACATGCATTACTTCTGCTTCACATATAATTATAAAGAACATGGATTGCGCTATCAAGGTTAGATCTCTATACCAATTCTCAAGCTATATTCAAAAGGGAAAAGTACACAGTGACCCTAACGCTGCCACAAACTTTTCATTTGCATCACATCTGTAGTATCTGAACTTTTTTAGAGCTTATGTCATTGTCGTTAACTGACCCAAGATAGCTGTAATTGGTCAGTTGAGGTGACACTGGTGTCTGTTAGTATACCAAAGATTATTTGTTAAATAATCACTAATTACTTTGTAATACATATATGAAAAACATTGCATATATATATAATGTATACTAATTTAATCATTTGGAAAAATATGATGAAAATATCAACTCTTTTATTGTAACTTGGAATAACTGACAATAATGCACCATTGTTATTTAAAAAAAAAAAGTACTTAACAATATACCGGTAAAGTAAGAGAAGTTCCTAAAATTGAGGAATATTTACACATGAACGAAAAACATAATAGAAAATAAACACCACTTATCTCCCATTTGAACTTAATCGTCTACCTCCAGAACTGAAAATACAAAATTATTTGAATGAATTTAACAAAGATATATAATCACGGTTGAAGCAGCAACAATACTCCTCCCACTCGTAAAATACGCACCATTTGTATTTTGTACCGTACATGTATTTTTATCCGTCTTAAATGTTCTAACATCTTTCCGTGTGAAGGTGTTTTTGTCCTTTACTAATTATTAGTAAATCCTTTACCTTTGAAATGTAGTTTTTTTCTATAAGCACATATTGCAGTGAATCTGGGACCTGATCATGATTATTGTCGGAGCATTAATGTTACTGTGTTTCCATCTTAAAGAAATGTTACTCCAATGAATAGATAAATAAAAAAAATAGATCGATAGATGGATGAATAAATGAATACATGAATTGATGAATGAATAGATCAATAGAGAAATACATAAATAATCCCTTATTTAAAATAATATAGCTATTCACATGCACTAATGAAGCACAACCCACCCACTCTAACTCCATAGAAACATGTGTTGAATACAAACCAAAGTGGCCATTTGTTACTCACTGTTTAAGTTAATGATTAATAACAGTGCACACAGAGACATGTGATCTGATCTCCATTAAAAATCAATTATTAGCATGTATTTGTATTAAGTACCTGTATGAATGCAAAGGAATGAAGTGCCACTATGAGGACCAATACCTGCCTGTGGTAAAGAGGCTTTTAGTGTCAGCGTCTGAATAGACATGATGTAAATAGGTTTGTCTTTGATCTATCTCTGTTTTCTGAAAGGATTGTTTTCATTTCAAACAACTGACCATGAAAGGCTGATGAAAGCATTCTATACTCCACTGTTCCAAAGCCAACCAAACATCTTATTGTTGTTCATCAGCATGTAGATTAGAGGTAAATGTATTCATCTCCTACCAAGGAGAACCCTGCTCTGTATTCATATCATCATTTGCATATTTCCCAATGATCTCACTTCATCTGTCTGTACTCACACTCTCTCCTTCTGTTTGTTTTATCACCAAGTGCTAGCACTCAATTCACCTTTTTTTTTCATTCTGTCCTTTTTAAAATGTGATAAAAGTTTAACATCCAGAGGGCAAGGAGTGTTTTTTATGTGAGACATGTTAATTACAGCGGTAACGTTTGTGGCTTACAATGACCTGTGGTGGTGATGGTGTCACAGTTATGGCTAATAGATTCATTTTGCATCTGACAAATGGAAGATATACCCAAGAATTAAACTGAATGGTGATCAGGTCAAGTTCATATGTCATCATATATAGGTTCTTACAATATTACTATTGAAATATTGTTTGGTTTTTCTTTTGTAGACCTGTTGTGACGACGGGTTTATGAATGTTTATGTCTTTCTTCTTCATCTTCCAGGCACAGTAAATCCTTCATGTGCATTCATCATCTTATCTCCATTATTTCACTGGAGATAAATATATGCATTCAGGTGACACTACAAAACTCCCAGTGCAGCGAATTTCTCTAAGATATCAGAGGCTCTGGATTCACTTCAAAGATTGCTAGCGTGCGTGACAATGGAAGCGCCACAGTGAATGTATCTGATCCCAATGCATTATTCAAGAACTCGCTCCTATACATATTCACTACTGGGGAGTCAATTGAGCTGCAATCCTGTACGATTTCAGGGATGTTTTCAGTCAACCAAATGAAAGCAACGCATGCGAATGGGGAGGAGCTGCTGAGAACTGTCATACATTGAGAAAATGATGAGAAATTTCTCTGACATGCTATTCCGAAGATTTCTTTTTCTACAAGCCATCGAGGAAAAATGTTCCACCTTTAATAATGAGGCTTTAAGAATTGTCCTTTTAAGTGTAAGTTTGTCCATTGGAGGAATTTTTCCCCTTTGATGGAGTTTTACAGATGTGTGCACAACAGTTTGAATCGGCTTAACACAGGGGTGTCAAACTCATTTTAACTCAAGGGTCAAATACGGACTATTCCGATCCCAAGTGGGCACAGGTTTTTGGCGGGAAAATGAAAAATGTCGACATTAATGTGCTCATGTTTGCACTTAAAGTTAAAAATGTATGGAAGGCATCAACAATATCTAAGCCATAAGTGGCAAATACTTATATGTCCTTTGATTTAGCTATTATATTTTTGACCAGTTTATATTTTATTTTGGGAGATTTTGTTGAACAATTTGAGAAAAGGGTTAAAAAATTCTTTCATCAACAATTTACAACTGAATTATTTGGAAATTTACTCTGGCATGTTCACTTTCACCTACGGGTGAAATCGATTGCTCTGAAAGGTCGGATATGGCCCCTGGGCCTTGAGTTTGATACGTGTCTTAACTAGTTCCAGATAAACAAAATTAATCCTGTTTCTTTGAAAACATTTATCTAACCACTTGCTCGAGCCTTTGAGATGAAAAAACTTCTCCAAATTTTTAAATAAATGCAAATTGTTCCTTTTTTGCAGCTTCACTTGAATGTTGGTGTCGCCTCGTGGATGTGCTCAACCCCGCGGCATCAATCGATGCACTGCGAGTCAAATGTCAACATTGCTCTGACAGAATACTGTGTGCAGAACAGACCAAAATACAGAGGAGGCATATTGATTACTTATGTAAGATGTTTTGTGACATTAAACAGGAAATTCTGTGTCAAAACTGTTAAGTCCTTCAAAGAACGCTCACTGATTCATTCACTGGCATTAAAGACTACATTTAGATGCTTTGGTCTGTTTTTCACAGATTACTCGTCACACTAGCCGACCCCAGGCTCCTTTTGTAAACCTCTTTGCCTCCGACCTAACAAGCACTGATCTGCAGATTATTGATTGCTTAGTATTCAGCCGACTTCATTAGAGTAGTGTCTACCAGTAGCTTCTTATGTTTTCTTTGATCAATCATTAACAGCCAATCATTAATGAGCCAGAACATTTCCCTTTTATCTTTTGGACACATTCATCCAAAGAGGCATTCGATAAGTTGAGCGTGCCAAGGTTGAAGAATACATCTCAGCTCTTTTTTTGTGATTCCCACTTATTATCTTCAGTGTTGCACTCGTGGTATAGATCTGAGGCAGGTCGGAACAGGGGACGTCAGTGTGTGAAAGGAAGATTATTTAACTTGAAGTGAAGAGGACAGAGGCTCCTTTGTGAGTGTTATCAGCTGCAGATTAAACCTTTTTCTTGAGCTCGACAATCGATTTGTATACCATGACTATTTTAGTTCTTGTTGTGCGCCAGCGCAGTGTGGATCTGTTCTGCAGGCATTTCCGCTTTGCATGCTTTGATTGTCTCTCAGAAATAATCAGTTTGCACACGTCTGAGGTGAAGCAGACACAGTGAAAGACATGGCGATAATTAATTGGGTCTTAGATATGGTAGACGGTAATGCACAGCATTACTCATGTCATGTTTTACATCTGTAGTAAGATCTTGCATGCATTATTGCATTCTGACTACATTCCTTAAATTAATTGGTTTATGTCTTTAACCAATTAACCAACTGAATTAAAATCAGCTTCTATCAGCTTTATTTTATACGGAAGCAGATTAGGGCCAACTTTGATGGAGAAAATTATTTTGGGCAAATTAAGAATAAAGTCGAAAGGTTGAGAATGACGTTGAAATTTCAGGTCACACTTTATTTGAAGTTTTGTACATAAGGCTGACATTACGCTTTCATTATCTGTAATTAGCATTAATAAGGTGTCATGAAGGCTGTCATTAAGTCAAAAGTCAAAGTTATCTTTATTGTCAAATCCACTGTATGTAAAACTATTCTCTCCGCCCCATACATTTACAAACATAGGCCCCGTTCAGACCGCAGGTCTTAATGGTCAATTCCAATTTAATGCCAAAATCCGATTCCTTTGTGTGAGCGTTCACACAACATTTTAAATACGACTTCCATCCGACTGCCGTGTGAACAGAAGTCGTAAGTCAGGCGGGGAACATTGTTTACAGAAGTAAATATGAACCCAGAGCCAACAATCATTCTCTCATATTGTATGTACCAGAGTTTCTCAAATTAATAGAAATAAATCTATTCATGAGACACTTAATACTGTTTCTTTCCACTTATTTACAAAATGAGATTCTTTAAAATGTGTTATCACTCATTCATTTCATCATTTTGATCTATAGTTGTTTTTTTTACAGTATTCTGAGCAAAACGTTGTAGTTGGACATAAGGGGTACTTGGATTCAGAAATGAGAGAAAGGGGGAACTTGAACTAAAAAATGTTGATCACCACTGGTATAAACTACATTTGTTCTTTCTTGTCTATGGGTTCTGTGGGAATAAATGTGGTTAGTTTGAAAGCAGTTCTGTAACTGCAATTTTCCTTACTTATTTGTTCAAAGCTACACAAACCTTGTTTTTGGTGTATATCTTGGAGTTGTGGCCCCCCTGGAGAAAAATGCACCAGCCGCCACTGACTTCAACCATAATTTACATCAGATTATCCCTCCAGAGTACACCGTCATATTGACATGTCTTATTCATACACAATGACACAAGGACTTGTTATTATGATGGCATATGTTCATTGACAGATATTTACTTTTGAGAGCTGAACTAAGCATTTTGAGCCAGAGAATGATGTTTGCAAGTATTCCATGGTGTTTTGCTACTTGTACGAATTGTTTGGTGAAATGCACTTACTGTTTTGCAAATGTCGAGGATGATTCAAGAAATGTACCAAAGCGACTGAGAAAAACTGTAATAAAAGAAATTGCTCTCATTTTCCTACAAAGAAGCAACTGCCTGCAGATAGCTTTTTAGTTTGCCACCACACGAATACACACATAATCCAAAAAAAAACCAACAGTATAGCTTCAAAGATTAAGAGCTGATGTTTTTATTTAAATGTTTTTTTAGCACGAGTATGAAATGCTTCACACATTCTGTGTGTCCTCAACAGTTTTACCAACATCTACACAGGATGGCCTGGAAGTGTCCACAATGCCAGGGTTCTAAGGAATTTAAACATCTACACAATGGCTGCGAGAGGAGAACTTTTTCCACCAGTATGTGATATCTTTTATGACAAAAATTAGAGTTTAGCGCGTGTACATTAACCCGTTCTGGCATGTTAATTTTCATTTTAATCGAGGTACCCATCATGCTACTTGGTGACCCCACATGAAGGGGTACAGTGACACAGGGACCCTGACAGATGAGCAGCGCAAGTTCAACCAGTGACAACAGCAGGGCGAAGATGACAGTGGAGTGTGCACTCGCAGGCTGAAGGGGCCGTAGAGGTGCCTAGGGAAACGTCTGGATGTGGACATCTTCACTGTACCCACCATCATAAGTGCATGCTACACTCTCCACAATGTCTGCGAAAAGCTTGGTGAGGGCTACGACAAACCCGATGAAGCTGTTTTTCAAGATGACAGAAGGACAGAAGGAAGGGTCCCAGCGGATGTTCAGCCTGTGAGAATCAGACGGTGAACTCTAATGGTGATCAAATCAGTTTTTAAGTAAGTCATTTATTTATAAAGCGCTTTTCGCAGATAAAATCACAAAGTGCTGTACAGAGCTGTGGGGAAATTAATACAAGTGCAACATCATAAAACATGGGTGCATTTACATCATAGGAGCAGCATCATAAAAGGATAAAAAAAAATTATATAAAATCCACTTAACTAAAAGCTTTTCAGAAAAGCAAAGTCTTCAACAGTTTCTTAAAAGAGTCCACACAGTTGAGCTCCCTGAGAGACGGGTGCGGGTTATTTCAGAGTCTGGGGGCCACAGCCTGGAACGCCAGGTCTCCTCGGGTTTTAAATTTGGTTCTTGGGGTCTTTAGGAGACCCTGACTTGAAAACCAAAGACTTTCGCCCCAAAATGGGCTCAAGAAGTCCGAGCTATATTGAGGAGCCTGGCCATGTAACGCTTGGAAAGTCAGAACTAAGATTTTATAGTCAATCCGAAACTTGACTGAAACTGAACTTATTTGTTCCTTTCATCATCCACTGGTTTGTTAGTCATAGTTAAGTTAGAAATTCAGTGTGTAATAAAGTTTTCAAAGTTTCAGTTGTTTGAAAAATATTTTTTTTAACAAAAAAATGTACATTTGTCATTTTTGTAAAATTGAAAGGAGCAGTTTAACAGCTTCGAACACAACATTGCAGAGCACAAACAAACTCAAAAGACTCCACCCTTCCACAGCACTCAAAAATTTTAATAATTCCAAATAAATACAAAATCACTTCTTAAAAACCTTTTGGAACAGAACAATATCACCAAATGCCTGTAAGAATGAAAGCGGTTGGTTGGTCATGGGGTAATGAGGGGTTATGTTGAGTGATTGTAGGGTTGTGTTGGTTGTCCTGTTTCCTGATATAATGGCTGCTGGGAGGAATGATGGACCTCTCAATGAATTGCGTCAGCATCAAAAACATTTTGAGGTTGTGCTCTTGTTGAGCTGCCTGCATTTTCAGTAGGAGGTCTGCGTCGTCCATTTTTAAGGCACTCGTAATATTATCCGCAAACACTTCCAGTGTTGTCTCCATGTTTGTTTTTCTTTTCCTGCTATTGGCAGATGTAGCTGTTTGAAGATAATAATAAAAAAAACACGTTTAATGAACACTGTTGTTGCCAAATAGGAAAAAGACAAGTTTCCTGTGTCTCCTTAAAAAAAATATATAATGCTATTGGTAAAGGGTCAGTTGAATTCCTTCAAGCAGTTCCAAGTCACATTGTAGTTTAAGATATTGATGTCAAACAAACTTGGCACAGAATTACATTGACCAAAATAAAAGCAGAACCTTCCTTTTTTTATGTGATTTTCAGTAAGTAGAGAAAAATATATATCTCAAGCATTTAAGAGTGACAATTACCTCTAAAGATATTATTCTGCATAATGAAACTCAAACACTAACATTTTTGGGATGGAGGGGATTTCCGACAAGCAATCAACATTTTTCACACAAGCTGCTACTTAACAAAAGCCTGATAAAACGTTGTTGTTTGGTTTACTTGGTGGTGAATGCAGGTGTATAGGCACCCTGTCCAGAGGATGGACCTTCCTCAGAGGAAGATGCACATGTAAGCATAGCCAGACCACCATCACTTGCTGTTCAGACACATGCAACATGTAAATATACTGTCACACTTCTTATCTAAATACCATCATGTTACAATCACTGTAGATTATTTATTATTTATTTTATTTTTATTTTTTTATTCAGTTTATTTCCGACATGGTTACATTCACTTTTTTTTTTTTTTTTTTTTTTTTTTTTTTTTTTTTTGTTTTTTGTACATGCCGAAAAAGGAGACGAGAGAAGCAGTTTGCTTATCCGGGTCCCGTCCCCTTTTTTACCATCGCAAATTTACATGGGTTTACATGTCTCTCTGGTCAAACATTCTTGAGTTGTTGAACAGTCCTTTTTTGTGTATTCTCATTTACAGTTACATTTAAATTTAATCACATGCAAGCAAAAACGGATTCTGTGTAAAAATCTGAATTTGAGCGTTCACAAAGCAGAACGGATTTGAGGCACCTGTGAGCAGAAAATCAGAATTGAGAGGCATTTACCTGCAGTGTGAACGGGGTCGTAGAATATATATAATAAAAAGATGGGATAACAACAACACAACAAGTATTTACAATATTTACAGTGGTTTAACATATTTACAGTGTGTATGTGTGCCTAGAGCCAGATGGACTCGGCGGAGACGTACAAAGACAGGACAAGAGAAGCGTCTAGATACCTTTGGCGTTATGTTTTTAGTTAGATGGATGGATCTAATGGGGTTAGGTAGGGTTAGGGGTTAAGATTAGAGTTAAAGTAACAACGGACACTTAAACTCCGTGTAAAGCAGAAATAAATGTGTGTTGTGAGTAGGGATGTAACGATTAATCGTAAGGCAGTTAAAAATCGATTTATAGGTATCACGGTTGATATCGATTTTCTGAAAATTGAATCGCAGTACTTTTTTTAACCAGCAGAGGGCGCTATCCGGAAGTGTTGGCGGTGGGCGGAGTCTGCTAATACTTTCTGTCTGGCCACCTTCTACTCTTAAATATGTTAGTAAATGATTCATTACCCCTTTAGCACCGAAAGAATATCTGTAATATTACTTGAATATCTGTAAAAGTCACGTTTTTCAATTAGCTCTGTCTGCTAGCATAGCTTCTCTTCTTCACTGAAAGATATCTGCATGCCAACCGACCACTGTGTTACCAGCGCCCTCTGCTGGTCCAAACAAATATGACGTAAATCATTGCAATCACGGTTTTTTTTTTTTTTTTTTTTTTAAAGTCCAATTGTTAAGGCACAAAATACATTTTCAGTTGCACTTTTAAAAAGAAAAAGAACTATTATGCAGTTTTGCATTGTTGATTATAGAACCAGAATTTAAATTAATAGGCTTCATTTTCATTTGTATTATTCCTTTATTTATTTCATTCAAGATTTATTTTTAGTTAAATTGCATTGTTTTGAATAGTTTATCAAGGAATTCTTTTGACAATGAAAAATAAAAGGAAAATAGTACAGTATTTTCTAGTTTTTTTTCCCAAAAAAAAATTTGTCTACAGTCCCATTTTGTAAAAAAAATCATGAGAGAATCGTATCGTGAACCCAGTATCGTGAATCAAATCGTATCGGGAGTTGAGTGAATCGTTACATCCCTAGTTGTGAGTTTGTCACACAAAAGAAACATGTGTCATTGACCACTCTCCTGGGTAAAGTCAGAACTGGTAAAACACACAATCGCAGTTCTCATTTCATGGAAAATGTGGCACCAGCAGACGCGTTTTATTCCCGAGTCCGAATATGTGGTTTGTTTTCAGCCGCGGAAGCTTGGTGTGCTTCAGCAGCAGGGTCGGATTTATGCTAATGATGGCTTTGTTATGTAACACGGCTATGATTTCTGACCTGCCCATTAAATCCTGCACAAAGAAATTTCAAACCCAGTTTGTGAAGCCCAGCTCCACAAAGAAATTATAAATGGTTGAATGGAATTTTACATGTTCTCAGGAATATATTTATGACCAATTTAATGTGTTTAGAAGAAAATGTCTGAATTTGCTTTACACGGTCTTTAATGACACCTTATTCATGCTAATGACAGGTGTCATGTCATAATAATGACAGCGTAATGGCTGCCTTATGTATAAAACTTCAAGTAAAGTGTTACCAAATTTCAAAAATAAAGTTGGAATACAATGTCAAGATTAGAGTTCAAAAGACGAGATTAAAGTCGAAATTTTGAAAATAACCTTAAAATACAATATTGTGGTAAAAGTCGAAGGTTTGCTAGTGAAGTCAAATCTACAAAAGCTGACTCGGGCCAATTCACCATAAACATCAAAATTAAAACTGGCCCTAACCCATTTCCGTACAGCTCCTCATCAGCTACAGACTGACACTAGTAGCAGCTGTTGGTACCGGAGCTCTTTGTTATTAAACCCAACTTCAAAGTATAGTTTAACACATTCATCGATACAAGGCATTTTGTAGACGGCCACTGTCTGCTGTTTGTTGTCGTTCATGGTGAATTGGTCCTAGTCTGCTTCCGTAGATTTGACTTCATGAGCAAATCTTTGACTTTTATCATATTGTATTTTGAGTTCATTTTACAAATTTAGACTTTAATCTCGACATCAGTTTTCAATTTTATTCTCAAAATTTCAACTTTAATCTCGACACTTTGACTTTATTCTCGACATTTCAATGTTATTCTTGATTTGTACAAAATTAAAATTGGCCCTAATCATTTTAATCATTTGTGTGGTTTTTCATTTATTTATTTATTTATTATTTTTGTTTCTCTGGATGCTTTCATTTATTTCCTTGTCTGTGTTGTATCGCCTTCTATCATCTCCTTTCGTCCCATCCCCAGATATTTCCCCTGCTTGGCGTCTTTTCACATTTGTAGGAATGCACAGGAGGTCTGAATGTGCACTAGCTGCAGCTGCTGACCATGATTGATAAATCCCTGCTCGCCCATGACGGGGGGGGGGGGCTCCTCACCTCCAATCACAACACAAATTGGGTGAAATGCCTGCTGGTGTTTATGCACAGACACCAAGAGCCAATGCTAGTCAGAGTAGCTCAATGAATTGGAATGTTAACAGAAAGCCTTTTTCTCTACCACACAATGACACTCTTCATGTGAAATCTAATAAGCCCTTATCCATAATGAATGTGTGCCTTATCACAAACATTCAGTTTGGCCTCTTTAAAATTACGAGCCACCACAATATGTGAGGCCAACGCTGTTTTATACTCAACATTCTGCTCTGTCGCTGCTCCAACTAAAGTGTGATATATGCTACTGCATCAGGTCGATGCCATACATACTCGTACCTCTGTTCATCAACGTGACCCGTAACCCGGCGTACAACGCCCAAAAATCCTGCCCCGTAAGGGCTGTGATTGGTCTGCCGCAAATCTCACCCCACGTCATTGCCTTTTCCGATCAACGTCGCCATGTTTCAACTTTTTTTGCGAGAGTTGACGGATTGAGTCGAAGAAAGAACCGAGATGGAAAAAAAAATTTTTTTTATTTCCTTGCATGGCTGCAGTACACGTGACGCACCGACAAATGGAGTCCAATCGCAGACGTGTGTGTGTGTGTGTGTGTGTTTCATTAACTGCAAACAATGGCCGACATGCTTCGGAGGCTGCCAGAGGACAGCAGATATGAGGTTATGTTTAAAATACACTTTCATGTTTTGTTTGCATGTTGTATGTTTATATTGAAGAATAAAGTTTTCATTTTCAAACCACTATTTTAAAGTTGTGCGATTATTACGATTTTGATTGTTACACACTTTTTTTTGACATGTTTTATTTGATAAATAAATCAAACTTCTACAATTTCAGACATCTAAAAAGAATAAAGCTTGGCACACTCCGATTATTAATACTATTTTGAGTTGTTTAATGCACGCGCATGCAAGCACCTTTGCCCCGCCCCTCTCAAAGCCAAAGCTAGCCTGCAGGCTAACACAAGGAAAGTTGTTGCTCGCAAAAACGCTTGATAAACAAGCAAAGCAAGTCAAATGATCTTAAATGGGAACACATTGGGTTTGATAATGAAGACCTAGAGCAAAGACACATTACGTGCAAGTGTTTTGTTTTGTGCAAAAGTGAACATACTTGATTATAGTGTTTGAAGGATTTTATTTATGTTTAGAGAATATATTTTACATTGTTTTGTACAAAAAATGGCGGTCAAAGCACAGTGATGTGTACCCGTGACGCAGAAGTGCTGTTGGCCAACCTCGGACTATGTTGACGTGACGCAGTATACGTATATCAGGCTTAACACTGACACGTTGCCCTCGCTCCCTTTTCTCCTGTGTGTTGCAATAGCCAAATTAATGTATTTACCAATAGCAATAGCCTTCATCCACTTAAGACAAGGCCTTTATTCCTGCATTCCTCTGCTTTGGGCTTTAGACACAAGGTTAATAATAATATCTTTGCAGCAGGACCTTGTGCACAGATCAGTGGTGTAGCGCTGCAGTATGGGGGTGGAGGAGTAAAGTAAAGGTTGGCTTGGATCAGGTAGTGTGCATTTGCATGCCTGTGTGCCAAGAGTTGATATTTAATTACCAGCCTGCCAAGATGGCTGGATCAGTATGTTTGACTTTTGACTGTTTTCATTTCATGAGGCCTCTGCTCTGCCTTCAGGTGGGGCCAACAACGTTGGCAGCTGAAATCCTTCATCCCATCCCACACAGCAGGTATTAGCTTCTGGTGTTCTCGGGTATTATTTGTGCTCCTAGAGATGTTGTTGCAGTTCAGTGATCATTTTGATGGCATTTTAATTTAGTTATACTCATATAGTCTTAGTTTCAGTCGTAATTTAGTCATCAGCACTATTTCAGTTATATATTCTAGTTTTAGTCAGCTAAATTACATTAAGATTGAAGTCGACTAAATCTGTAATCTATAATATAAAGCATAAGAGTTTATGTTTGTAAAGATTCAATTGCTATTTATCAACCTGATATTGGATGGTATTGATGAAATAAACACAGACAGAATTGATATGATCAACGTTTAAGAGTCGTCTTCTCAGCTTACTTCCCATTGGATCAGTACAACTTGTCCCGCCTTCCACGCAACAGAAGTAGTTTGATTGAATACCTTCCATGTGAACATTATAGTAAAATTTTAATTATTTGCTGAAATTATCGATATATTTTGATATAGTATTTTTTCCCATGTATTTTTTTTTTAATTAGTCATAGGCCAGTAGCATACTAACGTACTACTCATACCAAATTAGACGCCAATGTTAGTATGTAGTGCTTTCATTAGATAATGTGAAATAATCGAGTACATACCCATATGTCTACCATATCAGGCCATTTTTTTGGCCTGGCTACCGGATCACATTGATATAGATCTATGTTCATCGTTATCCTTTTGGCGATGGCCATTTCTGAGGTAGGTGCCATAATCACATCTGAGCAGCTATGTTGTTCAGACTGATACCTGTTTGCTGTTGTGACGCACTGCCTTGTTTCCATGCACAATTTACGCACGTGCATTCACTTTGACAGTCTTTGCTACAGGAGGTCGAAGCCTATTGGCTGGCCGATCACGGCGCAATATTCTATTTGTATAGAGGTCTATAGGACGAAGGCGGGACTTATATGAATGACCACCGGCAGTAGACCATAGTAAAAGACTATTTAGGTATTTTTTCGCATTTCAAAAGAATGATACATAAACAGATTTCTCAGAAACTCCGTATATCAGCTTTAAGCGGAAGTTTCGTCAGTAGCACAATGGCGAGTCTCCGAAAATCTCTGAAATGTCTGAATTAAATGTGAATACGTGAGTTTTATGCACCAAATGACCACATGTTGATATTCTACTTGGTCAGTTTCTCACTTAAAATGTTTTCAGAACTTTCAAAGATGGAGAATCAACAGAGATATTTAGCCTCAGTGTGAACAAGGTTTTTGTCGTTGTAGGTTTGAAATACATCTTTGGAAGTATACTTCAGTGGGAATGGTTATCGTCCTAATCATACTTACGTATGGTATATAGTAGACAGTACATATACTCATTGAGTTTGTGCTGTATAGTACGTTATTGTGTCATTTCCAACACAGCCAAAAATGTAGAGCCCAAAAACACTCTTTTAGCCAACAAAATGTACACCCTTGTGTTGCGGTTATATAAACGTGAATGTGAGTCATTGACTTGAGCATTAAATTGGATTGCAGTTTGTGAGCGTTCTTATTTTGATTCGTCTTGCGTATCACTGCCCATTTTTGTCGCTCAGTCCTAAAAAAGTAACAACAACAGTCAGAGGTTCTTTTCAGCACAACCTCACAAGCTGTTTTATTGTCACCTCATCAAATCAAGTCTCTTTGTCTTCATGTGACAGCAGCAAGTTTAAGCTGCTGCCTTTAGGGCAGAGTCTCTTTGGATTAAAATACCCCTCAAACACACACACACACACACACACACACACTTCCCTAGCTTGTTATTCAAGCCCCACCTGCGCCCATTGAACCCAAATAATTCTGACAAATAATACATTTTCAAATGTATTGAACAAACAGGTAAAAAGTAACATCATGTTTCATAATAAATCAAAAATCAAACCCTATAGATTAAACTAATCACCTGCATAAAAAACTAATTACAAAATGCAGGTAATAATGTAACATTGTCTGCAATCTGTGCCAAAAAGCTTAAGAAAACAGAAAAGGGAATTCAGTGCACGTGTGAAATGAACTAATAGGGAAAAAGTAACATCATGTTTTAGAATGCAAGTAACATATTTCATAAATAAATCAGAACTCAATAACTAAATTAAACTAGTCACCTGCATAAAAATAAATGTAAAAGTGCAGCAGGAAATAATGAAACATTTTTCTCAATCTGTGACAAAAAGCTTCAGAAAACAAAAAATGGAGAAAAAAAATTAAGTCAGCTTTTGAAAGTTTGTTTATTGTCCCGTTCCACTTCACATGCCTACCTCACTTTAATATTGTTCCCGATCACATATTTAATGCAGTCTAATTATTTAAATTCTAATTTTTTAGGCTTCTCATTATTACTCTCTTTGTGTGTAGACATTTTGTTTAGTGTTAATGATCTTGACGGTCAATAAAAAAGGCATTTTAGAAGATTGGTATGAAATTGAAAATTAGCTCCTGTTATATCAACGGTTAAACTTCAGGTTTGAATTTTAAAAAACATATTTTGAAACCACAGTATATGTTTTTGGTGAATTTTGTAGATGGATATCTAAAGATAATAAAGCGTAAAGGACATTTTATTTAAATATGAACATTCCTGCAAATTTGGCACCATCCTATGAGTAAATGTGAAAGTTAATTCTAACACACTATTCAGTAATTAACCTGACCATTTGGGTTCATAACAGTGGAAACACACCTGCAGCCAATGATTTACTTACCTTTACATTAAGATCAAGTTGACTCCTTAAATCAGCTTCACCGTCTCTTCTTCAACATTAAACCACCGACCTTCATTCACATTTATTGGCTCAAACCAGTTGATTTTATGTATTTCCTGACAAAAGCCAACAATAACTTGTACAAAGAAAAAGATTTAATTTTTTTTTGTTTTTGGTGTCTCATTAATTCTGTAAATTGTTGTAAGAAATCCTCAAAAGGTCTAACACGCCATACAATGTCATCGAAAGCAACAATTAATTTGGACAGACGCAGTTAATATACTTTGACAGTGAAGAGGATCAAGGTCCTTAATCATTTAATAATTTTTCTCCACTATGATGAGAGGCGTTCAATGAGAAGGGTCAGATGGGTGAGTGGGAGGCAGATCCACACTGACATCTTGAGTCTCATTAAACCAAGGAGAGAGTCGGAACGCTTTTTTAAGATTCACTGACATCCCTGGCTTTTCCAAAGTCAAACTCAACTGAGTTTTTTTTATTAATCAAGTAGAAATGTAAGCAGAGTCGGATACAGTTTGACAGATGACTTTAAATTCTGTGCAAAGCTATACTCGGCTTCACAGGTTCAGATCAGAAGTGTCTGAAAAATGGCCATGTGACATTAAACCACATCTGTCTTGAAATTGAAATATTGAGCTTTGGGTTAGACAGGGATACAGTGTGTGCAATGTCACCTCTCTTTAATAGATCAGGGTTCTTTAAGGTTTTTTACTTTTCTCTCCTCACAGAACTCCACTTAAGGCTCTTACGTACTTTCTTCTTTGAGGGAGAGTGAAAAAGGTTGTCATTTATTTCTATGCCTCGGCACGTGTGTTCTCAAAACTCGATCAGAATTTTGTTTTGAAAAAGGCTTCAAAAACTGTTGTTAGCTCAGGAAAAACCACTTGGCCTGGTTTGTGTTGTGTTTGTATGGACTGACACACTGTGTGTGGACAAACTGAATTAAATTTAGAATCTGACCAACACAATCATCCAAATGACTGACACCATGAAATAGGAAAATGTCATCTCCTCATCCATCGTCTTCCTGGAGATTGCTGAGCGTTAAAAGAACTAAGCAATTGTGCACACTTGTGTTTCAGTTCATCTTTCTATCCAGTTATTAGTTCCTGAATGCAACGCTGATTAATAAAAATTAAAAAATAAAAACTGAAAAGGCATCAATGACACTATCAGTTTAATTATAAATACAGAAATGGTTTGAAATAAGTTACATCTTTAAGTGATTTTCATTCTGAAGCAGTCCTGGCGTTATAATTGTGTCATATGCACCATATGGACGGATGAGTGGACGGGTGGATTGATTACTAGTTGGATGAATGGACAGATGTCCATTTTTCATTTTATTGTTTTTTTTTTATTCGTTGATAAAAACCTATTATTTATTTGCCCACATGTTTTTTAATTTTTCAATGAAAATGAAATAAATATATGACGTTTTTACTTTTATTGTTATATTTTTTTATTTTTCTGTATTCTGTAAAGTGGCTTTGAGTCCTAAAAAAAGTGGTATATAAAATTGATGCATTATTATTATTAATGTTTTGTCTTAAAGCTGCTACCGATGATTATATAAAATCATAGTATTTCTCCTATAGATCAATTAATCGAACATCATTTACTGCAAAAAGAAAGAAAAAAAAGGTTGAACTTGATGCTCAAAAGTTTGTTTTTGATCTTGAATGTTAAGACTCTCTTATTGACAATTTCCAAAAAAAATTCTGGATTGCATTGTGGGATGTGGAGTCCCATAGACAGATGCTTAGAAGTGTTCTTACTTCATTCTTACTGATATGTCTTTTTCCGAAAATGTCATTAAGAGATTGTTTACATTGGAGATTAAAATAAATTTTAAAGAAGAAATTTCAACCTTTTTTCTTTCTTTTTTTTTTGTTTTGCAGCAAACGTTTGATTCATGAGGCATTCAATATGAATTTATCTAATTAAATGTTATCTTGGGTCACAGCTTCAATGTGTATGACTTTGTTTTGGATGAAGCTGGATAGAAAACTGCAACAATTCACTGCTGTAATTGAACACAGTCTGGGAATCTGCTGCTGCTCTGATTTCTGAACTTTAAAGCTATTTTCCCGCTGTGCTCGGCTGAGTGATGTCATGGCGCCTGTTTTGCCTTCGACAAATCATGGCCAGCAGGGACATCACTTTAGTGATTTCTGATGTGCTTTAAAGTTTCATCCCTCAGACAGAAACCTCGGTATGTGTCCAGCATTAGGTCATTTACTTTCCTTTTTTTACACATATTCTGCATTTTTGATGTTACCATAGTTACTGTCGTCATGGATCTGATCTGTGTTGCATTTCATACCAGTAAAAAATAATGACAACAGAAACAGTCTTTGAATTCAGGGCTTCAGAGTTTAAATACTCATGTTTTTTTTTTTTTTACAACTATTATTACAGTTTTTTATGGTTTATATCATCTGTATTGTTTGCATTAAACTGGACAAATACAGACGTACATTAGGATCCCTAATTTTAACCACTTTATGTACAATTTGGTGTCCTGTGTTTTTTCTTGTGGATAAACACAAGCCAGTAGATGTGATGGGTCCAGACAAAGCTGGCATCAAGCCCGAGCATCTTAGTTAAAGGGCAGCATGTGCATAATGCTTTCGCGGCGGAGTCTCAGAGCCTATAA
Source organism: Gouania willdenowi (assembly GCF_900634775.1). NCBI lineage: Eukaryota > Metazoa > Chordata > Actinopteri > Blenniiformes > Gobiesocidae > Gouania > Gouania willdenowi. The sequence goes on from NC_041049.1 coordinate 8,730,349, forward strand.
TCTCTTCTGGAGCAGTGTCATCATCATTGGGTCAGAGTCCGCTCACTACAGACGGAGAGAAAAAGTGAAGTGGAGCTGACAGTGTGGACACCGGAGGCCATGGTTGGAGCTGTGGGCCAAAGAGACACAAGGACAAATGACATAATGCAGCACATTTTTGAGCTCAGACGGATGCAGGTCTGCCATGTGGCGTAGATGATCACAGCAGCCATGATGGCTAACCCATAACTTTCAGGGGTTTCTCAAAGCAACAGAATTAATCAGATTTTTATGTATTGCAAAGTATCATCCAGATGTGTAAGTTTGAAAGCATGCAGTTGTTTAGTGTAGAGTTTTGTTCTAGCTGCTTAGTCATTTAACCTCCACTAACATTTCACCTATTGTTTTGTCCCACTTAAAGCTGCAAAAGTCTTCTTTTTTTTGTTTGGTCAAAAATCCATAACCTTTGAGCATATTGTTCTGAGAGGACAGTTGATTTCTGCTCCTTCTCTTGGCTCAGTATTAAAGCTTTAGAAATCCAGGAGCGTGACGCTACTTTTCAGCCAATCAGAATTCTTTCTACAAACACAGTGCTCCATGAGCTGTTTGGGGGTGTTACTATTGGCTGCCCGACTAAAGTCGATACGCGTTCACGTAGTAAAAGTTTGATGGCGGACCCTAGCCAGAAAAGTCCCCATCGAGATGTTAGGCACAACACTTACACGACAAACCAAGCGGAAAAAGGAAGACTGACAGTGAGAAGCGACAGTCTAAAGGCCCAAACATACTTGGGGGGAACGGACTCCACGGAGGTCCAAACCATCAAACGGACAAGAAGCGGACATTTGTGACTCTGGTGGACTGCGCAGTGATAACGGAGGGCATAAATTGTGTGTACACCTAAAAGAAGCATATCCAAGGTAGAGAGAACATGCACAGTTCATTTTCAGTCTGGATGTGAAGTGGTGTGGGTCTGATCTGACCTGCAGCTGAGATCACTGTGGTTGCCTGTGAGCACGTTGGGACAGGGGAAGGGCTCATGGCATCAACCACTGCAAAATGAGGACAGAAAGTGATACGAGTTTTCATGTCAGAGTCTCTAAAACATCAGAAAACTCTCCATTAACACGAGATAAAGTCCCTAGGGATGTACATTAAGGATTTAGCGATTCCGATGCTTTATCGATTCCTGCTTATCGATCCGTTGTTTTTTGACGATTCTCTTATCAATTCACAAATAGGCTGAAAAACAAGTAGTACATGAGCACAGAAAAGAATACAACCTGGTTTATTAAAATGAATAGCAGGTTTATTAATATAAATCTTAATTATTCACAGCTGAGAATAAACAATACTCAAATGAGTAAAATGAGTCCACAAGTTAAGTGGCTATTGGCTTAGGATAATAAATGAACCTCATTTTTATAATTATCACACAATGTTAGTCAGTACATTTTATTCATACAGCACCTTTCATAGATATAAAGCACAAATTGCTTTACAGTAAGAACACAGTGCTTCACAAAACAGAATAAACAGTGATTTACACAGATACAATACAAGACAGTCCTTCAAAATAAGGAAAAACAATGTTAACACCAAGTTAATAAAAGACGTTAATTAAAAGCTTGTCTGTCTTTAGCTGAATTTGAAAGGAGTCAATGGATTTAGTGCAGCGTAGAGCCAGTGGCAGAGAGTTGTTTAATTTTACCTGGTGTGCTAGTGCTCGTGCTAGCAGTGGTGCTGCTAAGTGCGTCAAAGACACGGCATTGCTTGAGTATAATGCTGTGTTGTTTGGGCATATTGGTTGTGTTATCGCCTTTGGTACACACATCCCTCTTGCAGGAATTACAGGCGACCATCCTCGAGGTGTCCTTCTTTATGAAATGCAGCAGCTCAGCTCACCTCTGCTCCGCAGCAGCTTGTGTGTGTGACATCAAATTTGCGAGTGGAGTAGGTTTGTTTACAGTGGCAGCGCAGCCCCGAACAATCAATAGCAAAATTGTAAAGGGTTTTTGTTAGCGATTCCAAAGAATTGTTTGATTAAGAACCGGTTCTCAAACGAAACTGGTGAACGATGCACATCCCTAGTCACTGGTCTCTACTGAGAAAACAGTAGCTAAGAACTTTAAGTGTGTTCACGAGGATGCCAGTGAATTTAAATCAGGGGTGAGGGGGGGCAGCAGATACAAAATACAGTAAGCAAAACATTCAACTGTGATCCAGATGGCAAAATCATAGGTGACGTGTAGGCGGCAGCAGCGTATCTTTAGATGAGAGATCACCCGTGATGGGCAGAGCTCAGAGGGAGAGGAAAAGAGTTTAGGTGACAGTTGATGCTGAAGTTCCCACCAGCGCACACTCGACCAGAGCATGTGTAGAACTAAGTGGACTGTTGAGAGTGTGGCGAAGGTGAGAGAAAACAATCAAAAAACAGGGACAAGCGGTGACACTCGGCATGTCCGGGATGAGGAGGAAGTTGCGTGTGTGAGGAATGACTGGGGAGAGACTTGGAGGGCGACCAAAATACAGTAAGCAAACCATTCAACTCTGACCTAAATATCAAAATAATAATAATTTTGCCCTCAAAAGCCTGGTCTCTGTGTAGTTTTTGTAGTTGTATAGAAGGAAACAAATGTTGAGGTGTCCCTAAAGCAGCAAAAAAAGAATTGCTTCAAATTCACTAATAGGTTTTTTCAGAAAAAGCCGTTTTTCTCACCTTTATTGTCACAAACTGGGCATTTGTGTGAAACTTGCCTCTATTCAACGGCGGATTACAGAAGAACGAAACAAGCTAGAAACAAAATTATTTTTTCGGATGAAATTAGAGACTTTAATCTGTCAAAATTCATAGTACAAAATATTATGTGGGTCTTTAAAAATCCGGAGCCTCCGCTCCTCTGATGCAAACCTCCTCACTGTTCCCAGGACACAGCACAGAACCTGGGGGGACAGAGCTTTCTCTGTAGCTGCCCCCACCCACACTGACCTCCAATCCTTCAAATCACTACTCAAAACTCACCTGTTTCACTCAGCTTTTAATGTTTAAACCACCCACCCACTCACTTCTTTTCTCTATGTCATATTCTCTTCAATCAATGCTCTTGTTGTTTTTAATGCTGTAAAGTGTCTTTGGGTGTCTGGAAAAGCGCTTTTAAATAAAATGTATTATTATTATTATTATTATTATTATTATTATTATTATTATTATTATTATTATTATTAACACTGTGAAACTTCTGCAAAATTCTGAGATCATCACTCTCTACAGTAATGATGTCATCATTACAGACACAAAGATTTCTTGCTTTTATAGAGATATACGTCTTGCATCCAACTCTGCACTGTTAAAGTACTTCACACATTCACATTTTTATTTTTAAGCATACATGTTTATTTGGTTGTGTTATAAAACAATCTTGACAATAAAGTTGAATCTTTAGAGATTAAAATATTCCTCTTAGCAGCCTGGTTCACCTGGATGATGTGCTAGGCTTATGGGGGTTATTAAAAGTAAATGCTAATTAATTATAGCAGCTTTCATTTGTATGCCAAAAAAATTAGTTATGGTTTAATCCAACCTTCATTCATAGTCATAGCGCCCCCTATTGGTAAAAAGAAATCATAGACATTATATCTGCACAAAACATTGCAGGAAAGTTTGTGATATAATCCTTGAAAACGGTCCACTACGTCTCAACACTTTAAAATTTCTGCAACACCCCGACATGCAACACACCTCAACGTGCACCACGTCCTGACATGCGTGTGGTTGCGACGGCTCGTTCATCGCTGCTTGCAGCTTTAACTAGGGGGCCAAGCCCGCGTATGCTTACATACGCGGTTCCCAGGACCACCGTTTCACTGTTTATTATGTTTCCCCAGGTAAAAGTGGTGCTGCAGGCTAAACCGCGCAAGGTAGGGCAATGCCCTTTGGGGGCACGCACCCGCGTACCTTGGATGCAAAAACTCACATATGTCCGCCAGCAGGTGGTGCTATAACCAAGGTCAACGCGTTTAGGCCCATAACTCTCACACCGTTTGTTGCACATTCAAAAACTTCATATCCACAGATTCCTTGAATAGCACGTGGCCTATTCCTTGAATAAGCCACGCCCATTTCCGCGTGGACTTTTGTGGGAGCGAAATCGCAAAAACTGGAAAACCTACTTTTTTGAACTCCTCCTTGGGGTTTTGTCCAATCAGTGTGAAACTTGGCACACAGAGTCTTCAGTTGGACTTGATCTAAAGTTGATAAAATAATTTTGTTCGGGTAAAATATGAGGAAATTATTAACGAGTAAAGTTTTCTAGCTAGCTATAAAAATGCGAACTGGTGCATATCTCGGTCAAAAGAAATGCTAACAACACTAAATCTGAGATCCTCAGTTGGCATGTGACTGTATGGTTATGAGCAAAATCTTAATAATTTACGCCACTAGGGGGCGCTGCAAATATGGGAAATTTATATCTCTTAAATGGCAAGACCGATTTTTACCAAATTTGGTGGGTATGACCTTGGGTCGCTCATGGCGTCGTATCTCAAAGTTAATTGCGATTGGTCAAAGTGGGTGTGGCTTATTACAACATAACATAAAAATAAACAAACTTTTATTTCAGCTGAATTATAATGTTGAGGGACGTGAAATTTACAGGGCATATACTGTATATATAAGAGCACACAGATCACACATAGCAACTATATTGGGTGCAAACGCATTTTGTCCTGTAACTTTCACAATTTAAATCACATCTTCCAAAACTTCATATCCACGTGTTCACAGCAAATGGCACGATGGCCTGTGCCCTGACGCTCGCCCCAAGCCCGTCATCCTTTGTGACGTACATCCATGGGCTCTGCGAAACCTGGGGGCCGAGTCGCGCGGGAAGGCTTGGCCCCCTTTCATAACTGCTTGCAGTTCTAGTTATTATTGTTATTAGTTTAGCACTTTGCTCAGCCCAATAAAGATGGAAAACGTGCAACACACAGATGTACAAACAATATTTAAAACCAGCTCTCAGTTTGCCAAATGTGCACGTTTCTCCTCAGTAAACCGTTGATGCATATCATGAGACAATGTAGAAACGTGCACGAGGACAGACGTCATCAGATGCTGCCAGCTCGTGTACTCACAACACCTCAAAAATGCTCCTTGTTTTTTTTTCTTCAAACTTTTTCTACTTTTTCTTCTTCTCTTTGCAAAGTGCTTTGTCTGCCAGCTCCTGACAACAGCTTTCTAATGTAATCTGGGTCAGTGTAAGAGGGGAGTATAGTGTCTTCTTTTACCCTATTTATTTATTTATTTTCCTACCACAACAAGGGGAGCTCCGTCTACTCTCGGTGCTCCACCACTAGCCGGGGTTGTCCTCCTTTTATTGTTCCATTTGACATGAATATTGTAAACAAAAGTGCATTCTGCATGTGGAAAGTGAATAAGTCCTATTTTTCCACATGAAAAGAAGCTGTCACTCTCTGTAACACTTGTGCTCCTGATTTTCCTTTTTTTTTCTCCTCCGACTTTTTTCATTTTATTCATCCTCAGCATTACAAATCAAACAATGAATGTTTCATTATAATTTTCCCGAGGAGGTATATGTGTGAGGCCTGTCGACGGTGCTTTTGTGACATTCCTCCAGGGGTGTGCACAGGATTGAGGAACAGCAGAGGAGATTAGCGCCTGCATGTTTTGTATTATTCCTTTAAACCCTGGAAGGTGAATGTGGAAGGTCACCACCATAATGCTGTATAATAAAACGCACGCCGACCATTGTCAAGGATTAAGACCTTTCCAATGGCAGCATAATACCTGCCATACATTAAAACTGTTGTAGTTTGTGCAGGGGTTCTCAACCTTGGGGTAAGGACCCCATTTGGCATTGTGAGACACTGGGAGAGGGTCGCCAGATGCCTTCAAGAAACTAAGAATATTTTCTTAAAAATTTCAGCCATTTTTTGCTTATTTTTACCCTTTTTCTGCAACTACGCCAAACCTGCCATATTTTAACCTCGTTCATTGCTTTTTTGCCATATTTTTGCTACATTACTTCCATTCTTGCTACTTCTCCATCAAATTTCAATGCTTTTTTTGCACATTTTTCTACTTTCAAGACATTTTCAGCACTTATAAACCCTTTCCACTACTTTTCCCACCTAATGCTGCATATGTTGACCCATTATTTTCACATTTAACCTCTTTTCACCATATGTCATGCCTATTTAACCACATTCATAATTCGCCCATTATTTGCCAGTTTAAACTAATTGTTCCTACTTTTTAAAATTACATTACCACAACAACCCCTGCACCTATTTTTGGCATTTTTAAGCTAATATAAACACTTTGAACCCTTTTTCCACTTTTTCTGTCTGTTTTTTGCCACCAATTTCTGTGGGTTCTAAAATCCCATTTCACCACCTTTTCCACCATTTTTGGACATTTTTAACCCATTTTATTTCTGATTAAAACAAGGATTTACATCATTAAGATAACTATATATTATGCAAAAAAAAAAAAAAAGAAAGAAACTTTCCTGGATAACAGTGGATATTATGCAGATGAATAAATAAATGTGGTTATCACAGATTCATAGAACAATTGACCATCATTTTGCTGACTTTATGGATGAGCCCCAAAAAGCTCCCCCTTTATCCCCCCTTAGAGTTGGCCCTGTCTCCACATGACTGTTCTTTAATGAATACACATTTACATGTGTCTGGCACCTTTATTTTGGGGGTCGTGGGTTGAAGAGTTGAGAACCACTGGTCTAGTGTTTGCAGCTCATTTCCATTCAACATGTGACGGTGTAGTAGGTGGAGTTATTTATAATTCACTCACATGCTTTATCAAGGTGTTCATTTAGTGAATTGTCATCTTAATAAAGGAGTTGGAGGCTGATTACAAGTCGTCACCCATTTTATTTGTTCAAAGCGAGTAGCTATAGATTCCCAGGATTACTTTAATGAAAGGTCGTCCTTCAAGGTCAACCCATTTTAGATGAATTCCTCTGTTTTAGTGTTTTACCTGTGCTGTGGTTGATGAAACTCATCTCTCATCCGGTATCTCAGTACAGCAGCCTAAATCTGGGCTGATGCAATTGATTGGGTTTATCTTTGAGACTTTTTTCCCTCATTCACTGCAACGCCTTCTTCCCTTATTGGTCGATTACTTAGCCTCACTTGATAGGTTCTGTGTAGCATCAATATTTTAGTCAGAGATTAATTTCACCGCCAAATCTAGGCATTGGAAAGCTCTCAGCAATCAGATAACATTTATAAAGCCGTGCTTGACCCTGAACGTTCCAGGATGGAGCGAGATAGAGAGGGTGAAGCGGGTTAGAGGTGTGTGGAAAGGTGGTGGTGGGGGGTGCAGCTCATTACTCTCAGACTTTTTCAGCCCTAATGGGATCCTCATACGTTGGTTTGACAAATTGATCAGCTTGTCCACGTTGAATCATTACAGAACAGCTTTCTCAAACCAAAAACACTTGCATCGAAGCTTCACCCGTGTTTTGTGTATATAGGAAAAATAATGACCTCTCATTTTCAGGGCGCATACGGAGAACATCACGTTAATCCTTTGCCAACACTGCACAGTCAATCATATTAAATCCTAATACTTTCAAAGTGACCTTGGCCATGGATTCGCTACGCATATGGTGCTTTTTTTTTAAGCTGTGAATATGAGCTGGGAGGGAAAGGTTTTTATACTTTATTAAAATTAAATCCACACCTTTTACTATTTAAGAGATTTATAAAGGTATGAAAAAAATCCTCTGTGTTTCTCCGGAGGACCACAGATTGGGAAACCGGTGGCTCAGGTCCAGATTACCACTGGCTGTGAAATTTACTCTCCATTTTCTGTGTTTTGTTAATTGTTTGCCCTTAAATTTAGTCGCGGTTGGATTACCTCAAAGACCACTCAATGTGCTGGTTGGCAAAGAAACAACAAAAAACTGCAAGCCAGTGAATAAACGCCGCCTTCTAGCTACCATTAGCATCAATTAGCTGGCTTTTGTAATTCAGATTTTACTCAATTAGGACTTTATTTGTCAACCTGGAGCAGAATAAATGTGATTTTAAGGGGACCTAATATGGCAAGCAAGAGCATATCTTAGCAGGGAAGTAGAGCATCCCTCCATTACTGCTCTTTGACTCATTCATTATGACTACGGCTGGTGCACTTAACCTAACAAAAATACTATATAAGCCACTACTAACATAAATTGATCACAGGGGCACCTATTCATCATCTTGTAGCATTATTGACAGTTTTGTTCAAGGAGAATTGTTCATATTTGTGGACTGCCAAGCCTAGAGTGTGGTCTTTATCCCACCGCAGTGTGGATGATTGAGTTGTTTTTTTTACACACAGTACTGCACAGGCCCAGGGTGGCTGTGTTGACTGTGAACTGGATCGCTCAGTGTTGCCAAACTCACCTTCCCGCTGCTATATTTATTGATTTCCAAACATGATTTACGCTCATTCAGCCTTATATAATCCTTAGGAGGCATTTGAACCTTCAGTCTTTCAGGTAAGTAAATTAGTTTTCCAACCAGATTCTGGCAAAGGGAGCAACAGAGGCTTGGCGCTGATGGTGCTCAATCGATTGTTTGCCAAGGACATATTGTGTATAACAGCCCTGTCATTGTACTCATAATTCTCTATTTTATAGTCGAAGCTCTCATTGGTCTAGCCCTCATAAAAGCACTCCAGCTTTTATCGATATCTGTGACTTTTTTTTTTTTTTATCAAATTGGACAGAGTTAAAACGCTGCATCTTCTGCTTAACCAAAGAGCAGGAATTCTGTACATAAGCAGGGTTTTTACCACTTATAAAGAAGGCTCCTCTACCATGGGCTGCAGTGCAGTCACACTGCGACATTGCCAACATCATGAGTAGATATGGAAAGCTAGTACAGTAATCGATTGACTCATCAGAACGCTTTTTCACTTATAAATCAATTGATGGCCTACAAAGCCATCACAGAGAGAGGCAGCACTAATCCCAGCCCAACTTTCAGTAGGCGGACCAATCAATCAGTCTTGCAGGATGGAGTTGAGGTCCAGTTCAATGACATTATTTGTTTGAGGCAAGCTACACCCATTAACTGTAAAAAGCACAAAGCGATATTTCACCTTATTGACAGTGGACAATGAGGCCAGAGGTTAGGATTTCAAACTTGCTCCAATCATACAGCCCTGTCTCTGTAGTATTGATCTTTTTTCAGGTGCTGCTGGTTGTTAGCTGTGAACCTTCTGCAATAAAGAGTGTAATTTTCACAGTGTTCCCACAGAAGATAATAGAGAGGATTGGAAAAAGCAGAACAAATAACAAAGTTTGTTCAAGGCCAATTCTGAAAAAAACTAAAACAAGATGACTCAGAGTGCAAACCTCCACCAAGCCCCAAATATCATCTTTGAGGGATCAGTGATCCTGACCATGATACCATGGTGATTCACACTTTAAAGCAGGGGTGGGTAACTGTTGCTGCGGAGATATTATTATTAATTATGATCAATCTGAGGATGAACTAAGGTTAGAACAAAGGGTTTGTGTGTTTTTGTTGTCATTTGGTATCTTTTTAATTTTGTTTTCTGTTATTGTTGTTGTTATGTGTTTTTGGTGTCATACTGTGCATTTTTCTCATTTTTGTTGTTGTCTTGTGTATTTTAAAAGTCATTTTGTCTATTTTTGTTGTCAATTTTTGTTGTCAATTTTTAGTCTTTTTCATATATTTGTTGTAGTTTTGGAGTAATTTTTATGTATATTTTATATATATTTGTTTTGATAATTTTCTCTCAAGTGTTTTGTCGTTGTAGTTTTGTGTGTTTTTGGAGTAAATTTGTGTATTTTTGTTGTGTAGTGTATTTTACTGTAATGTTTTGTTGTTTTTTTTTGGTCATTTTGTGCATTTACTTTGGGGGCTGTACGAAATTAGGGCGAGGGCCACCAATTGCCCACAACAGCTTTAAGGTTTTTAAATTTCTATTACTATTAATAACCATACAGTCCAAATCTGTGGGCACTGCATTGTTTTTTAAAGTCTGGATGAAATGCGCAATCCGGCTCTGATCCAGATGAAACTTGGTGGGATAAATAAGGAACTAACTTGACAAAACTGGGTAAAATTTCAATGGGATCGGCTATATATGTATATATATATATATATATATATATATATTTATTTTATTTTTTTTTATTTTGAAATAATGACAAAGAAGGAAGTTTTTTTCCGGAAATTTCATCTCCTGACATGTTTCGACTGTCAAGAGGATTTTCAGGGATTTTTCCATTTTTCAAACTGATCCAGACAGAATGCATGCAGAGACCTTGGTGTATATTATTATTGTGCTGTTTCTGTCCTGCTTGAGGCAATCTGACCAGAACTGAGCAGCAGAGAGAGTTCATTTACCATATCAAGTAGAGTAACTGTAGAATATCCACACAGGTAGAGGCAAACATGTAGCAATTATTGGGTCCTCCTAATGTAAGGTCTTAACCTTTATTCCAGTTTAGCATTCAGCTAGTACGGAACAGTGTAAAAAATGCACTGATAGGTGAAAAAGGTCATTTCATGCTACAAATAAATAAAAAGAGAAAAAGTTCACTATTTGTTTGCTCTACATTCAAATTGAGATCAGGTTATCATTAATTCTTGCTTTAGTGTATGTGGCACTTTTAAAAGAACTAACATCTAAGCTCAATGTAACCATTACGGCAAAAACTTAGAGTGCTGTGACGTCCTCATGAGACCATTTAGTCATGTAGAGACTAATAGAGTAAACTGCAGCAGCCTCCCATCCTGCCATCAGGCTTCAATAACTGCACATAACTCTCACACACTTCCTAAATAGCTGATGTGTGTTCCTATGACATACTAGACGCCCATTAATGATCAGTGACCTACCTGCATGGTATTATAGATTACTGGGGGACTGATGACTCATCACTGCGTGTTTGATTGATTAAGTCATTTAGATTAGTATAATGAGAACTACTTTGTACACACATGGTGATGTAGGTGACTTTATTAATGATTGTATTCTAATATCTGAGCGCAATCAATATCGACTTTTTCTTGTTGTGTGGAGTTCTGACAAACCTTGGTCACCTTGGTTTGTAACATTTGGTTTCTATATTAGACTGAACCACTGCTTCCTGTGTAGACTGTAATATATCCTGAGAAAGCACATGTTTCAAAGGCATGGACCTGACTAAGTGTTTCTGCAAGATTTAGAAATTCAATGTGTTCAGGTCAACGGGAAACAAATGTATTGATCACAAAATGGGTTTATAAGATTAGCATTGTACTGGCTTGTATGTATATTTTAATCATTTATTTTATTAGTTTGTTATCATAAGAACTGAGACCTGTACTACAAAGCTGGGATATCTCTCCATTTGCTGGGATGACTTAACCAAGCATTCGTTACCCAGATCAACTGTAATACAAAGATGGTTATCAACCCGTTAACTTAATCCAGAGTTTTCAATCTGGATCAGTTTGCGCTCATATAAAAAGGGCAGTATTTGCCATGTCTGACCAATCGCAGAAAGGAAGGACTGCTGGCAGGAAATTGTCTCTGTTAATGCGTAAATTCGTAAGATTAAATATGATAAATATTAATTGATCGAACAATATGAACAAACTTCAATTACATTCATTTTGCTTTGATTACGGCACAGATGTTTTAAAGGGACATGCTGCATTCAGTATAGAGCTCAGTCAGCCTACATCATAAGGTGTACATTATCTGTATTTTACGCAGCCTTTATTGTCTTACCTGCAATCACATACAATCCCTCTTCAGTTCAATGTATGGGAAGATGGAAACCACAAATACTACAGTATTTACTTGCTTAATTGATTAGACTACCTGTAACAAAAAACCTCAGCGCAATGAACACATTCTGCAGTACTTTAGTGCCTGACTGTGTTCTGTTACTTATACAACGTATGACTGCATCAGCTGACAAATGTCAAATCTATCCCTTTCGTAGAGAATGTTATCAGGTAAATGAAACGAATTGCATCATCCCTAAATAATATTTATCTCCTGTTACCTGTCAGATGTGCACACACGTTTAAACACATGTACAATGATGTGGACATTCTCTTCGAAGAATGGGCAGGTCATTTTCCAAGACAATTGATTGATCTGTAGGCGGTGCTTTTATACTCACTGATTATTTATCTAGAACTTAATCTACTCCTGACCAGGTTAGCTGTTCAGCACAAGTTACCATGGTGATTTAGCTCGCTAAGAAGCTAACCAGTGCCGTAGCACAAAAAACCCAGGGTTAACCCTTAAAGTTACCTCGATAAGAAGAAATGCTGCTCCATAGTACAGGCCTCTGGTTCAACAATATGGTCGAGGCTAACTTGGACCACTTCTTTTAAAATGTAATTAATAAAAAATGTATCATCCACACATAATAAGCTGTCACTGATGTTTTATTCATGTCACATTTTAACCCCAGTCGTCATAACTCTTAAATCTGTCTAAAAATGAATCAGGTATTTAAAGTCGATGGATTCCTGTGGTCGTAACAATCACGGCAACAGAAAACGAAAGGCTTTACAATCATGGAGTTGGCAGGGAACCCACTTCAACAATGAATGCACATCTGCCGCTGACGCTGCCTCGCACTGAAATGCTTAAGATTGATGTGTTCATTTAACATTAGCCTCCAGCGCCACAAAGAGGATAAGCACCTGGGCCCTAAAAATACCTCCTTTTCAGAACATCCGAGCAAGAGAAAATCACATGAGTAAAATTACACTCCAAATGGAAGCCCATTCATAATACACTGTCCACTTTGCAAGCCTTCCACTGTGTTCACAGTAACGCCTCAACTGCCACAGAAATATTGACATTCATATGGAAATTGAAACCTTTATTAACATAATAACATAAACAAATTGGAGGTTTGATTGGGGTCTATGGAGGGGGTGACTCTTGGCAATCTCTTCTGTCAACAGCTGTGTCTCAGCCCAGCAGGATGTGCACTGGTTGAGAAGCTTCTACAGCTGTATATTATTGTATCTAACCTGTGTAAAAATTATATATATTATTATATCAGATTGTTGTCATAGTAACTGTTTTACGCAGGCTTTACACTGTTAAGATCCCATTAAAAATCACCCCAGGGATTCGAAACCAACTTGAGATCTGTGAGCCATTTAGTTCTCTCCTAACTAGCAAGTTGATAAAGATGGTAGCAGGAGTTTTCAGAGAACCACAGCAATTCTTTTCTCGTTGAAGGCCTTTGTATCAGAATGAATGAAAGAGGAAAATGTAAAGTGGGGGAAGGAACCGCTAATGATCCAGTGCGCAGCAGTTTGTAGATGGCAGCATTTTCCTGCAAGTCGCAGCAGATGTACGAGTCATTCTTATGTGCTTCAGTGCCTCAGAATTCAGTTGTGTTTTGGGCAACACCATCAGCTCAATTTCAGCTACTTGTGCAGCTACGCGGTCCAGATGGAAGGTTATGAAAGCATGAAGAGTTCCTCGGGGCAAACAAGTGGAATGTTATCCAAATTTTCAAGTCGATCATCTGATGACAATGAAATTGAGCATGCGATTCACACACATATTGTAGATAAAACTGAAGCGGAAATGCCACTGGAGCATCTACATGGTGAAGACTGTTACAATACAGGGTGAAAGAATGTGTCTGATTAAAATGTAAATATTAAAGAAAGGTCATTTATTTTTCTTTCAATTTATTACCTCCAGTTGTATGTTTCAGTAACGTTTTGACAAAATGTTAACCAAAGCTAGACCTCAGGCCAATGAATGGTTCTATTAAAGGAGGGGATCTGGATGAATATACTGATTCTGGATCAGTTCAAAATCATTGGCAAAATTTCTTCGGCTTGTAATTGAAGTTTGACTCGGTTATGTCGGATTGGTTCCTCAATTACCCCACTGAGTTTCATCCACGCATGATCGATTTCACATTTATTCGCTATTTTGGGAAAACATTGGGATGCCCATACATTTGGATCTACTTTATCGTTATTATTGGGAATGTCTTCCAAGACTTTAAAGTGTGAATGATCAAATGGTAGAGAAGATATCTGGCACTCAGAGTGCTCTTGTTATTGAATAATTTTGACTTCACTGATACCTACACCAACATTTTTCCCCTCTTTACCGTAATCGAACAAGCTGATCGTGTTTAATCAGATACTACACAACATAAAAGGTTTTTTCTTCACAAATGTATGGGTTATTGCAGCATCTCAACTCTTTTATAGGGGGGGTGTTTTATACTGGTATATTTTATATTGGTATGTAAATGCAGTAAATGAAAATACCTGCTTTGAATAAATTTGCTCTTGCATCATGGTTGTAACAAACGCCTTGAAATAGGCCTCTGTCTCTTTAAGAAGCCCCTACCCGTTCCAACACACCCCTTCAGCACGCTGTCTGTGGCGTCATCACAATATTACTGCTTATCCTCCACACGCATTGAAACTACTATCGAGTAGTTCGGTGCATTTTAATTTGACTGTTGAAAAGGAGCTACATTTTATCACTTTGTGAACAATGGCCACGCAGGATTTTGTGCATCCGTACGAATTTGATACTTCGTCTGACCCGGAAAGTGACTTTGAAGACAAACCTGAGAAAGTTCGGAGGCTCTAACAAGACGTGTCTGCTTGGTAATATTCAACCTTCTTGTCATAAATAAATAAATAAACGTAATTTTGAAGCTACATTTTGCAATTCAGTAATATATAATTAAACTATGTTGCAATGAAATCATAAATATGACATAAAATGCACAATCTTTTTTTATCATAAAGGGCAACAGCTAAACATTTGATTAATAATTTATTTTATGTTAAAAGCAACATAAATAGTTACATTTTGGAGCCGGATGTTTGGCTAAGGGCAGTTATGTTACATTATGAAGCTACACAATGAAATCACATAAATCATTATGAAGCTTTGTTTTGCAATAAAACGCTGTGCTGCTGCCTGCTCGAGATGCCGGGGAGGGGCGCTCTGCTGTTGTGCGGTGGGGTGGTGACGAAAGGTCAGAGATGTTCCTAGGAGGTGGGGGCGTTCTTAGGAGGACTCAGGCGAATCTACACCGAAAATGGCTGCCATAAGGTATGCTCCAGGCATGTTTGTGTAACGTTATGTAACGCCGTTTTTTTTTTCAGTAACGGGGTAATCTAACTAATTACTTTTTATGCCGTTACAACGCCGTTATAACGCTGTTATAACGCTGTTATCGTGACTGAACGTTAAATGCGGTGCATTACATGTATTGATTGAATAAACTGTTATCCGAAAGCAACCCCGGCTTCTTACTCAGCTGTAGTGAGGAGGTGGGTTAAAAACAAGGTGAGCGATTATGATTGGTTTAGGCGGCGTCATGTGTCATGGTAGCCAATCAGAGGCAGTGTTTTTACACATGTGCCAGCACACGCGCCACACACACACACTACAGATTTGATTAATCTGCAGAGATGGCGAGCGTGGGGCAGTCAAATGAAAAGATGTCATTTTTAAGGTGGCGATACAAACAATATTTTAAATTAATTGTGGTCAAAGGCAAGAACGTACATGTGAAGTGTACATTATATCCAGGAGCAAAGACTTTGTCAACATCTGTTGTAAGCAACTCAAATTTAATGAAGCGCCTCACAACGATACACGCATCTGTGTGTGTGTGTGTGTGTGTGGAGCAAATATCTCCCTGACGCGGTGCAAGTTCGACCTGAAACTCGGTCAACGGGTTCCAAATACCCCGAGTGTGTGTATCTGTTATTTTGGAGTAATTTGGTCATTTCAAAATGTTTATTTTAATTTTATTTCACTTCTGGACTGCCCCGAAATGAAACCTATTCAGCTTTTAACCTCAGGGTATGAGGGGGCGCTAGCGCACCATCTACAGCTATTTCACTACACAGCTCCTCACGCGAGCAAGAGTCACGTCCTCCACTTCCTCCTCTGCCATGCGATCGTTAGCAACTCAAACACGGGAGCTCTCTGAATAGATCATTTGAAACCATCAGCCACTGGTGAGTCTTTTGCAGACACGTTTCCCATTGTTTAAACCATATAACTGTTGTTCAATAACGCGCTGTTTCACTAGAGTCAGTATTGACCTCAACCTGTTCAATACTCCTGTTCAAAACTGCGGATTCTCTGTGGTGCCGTGCATGGAAGTTAAGCTCTGACCACTCGACTCGAAGGTAGATTTTTGTTTTTTTTTTAAAAAGACAGCCGAATTGTTCATAATACTTTGATTTACTTACTCACTCATGTAGTTTGGAGTTTTACGTTCTGTTTTGCACAGTTTCGTTGTTTTTTTGATTGGCTCTACAATGTCTATGGAGTTTGGTTATCAGCGTTATCACTTCACGGAGCACAAACAGACGGTATTTATTTATTTATAATACAAATATACTAAATGAGTAAAGTAAAACACAAAAAAATTCACAAAAAGACAACTGAAAGAATAAAAAATACACATGACTCCAAAAAATATACATTACAGAAAAATACAATGCGGGTGCACGAAGGAGATGGATGTAGACACACACACACACACGCACACACACACACACACACACAAACACACACGCAAATTAACCCTTTATAACACTAGAGTACAGAGTATGTACACCTCTTTGTACATCCAATCTTCAAACATATACTCATTTGGCCATAATTAACGCTACTGAAGCTCCCACATGAATGCATACTTCCGACGGGCACTGTACTAGTCTAAAAAATCTGAATTCTTTGACATACAGCAACTTTATTTTTCTTTAACAGTAACGCAAATAATTACTTTCCTTGGTAATGAGTTACTTTTATTATAGAGTAATTCAGTTACTAACTCAGTTACTTTTTGGAACAAGTAGTGAGTAACTATAACTAATTACTTTTTTAAAGTAACGTTCCCAACACTGGTTTTTAATGAGGGAATGACTTAGTAACATGATGTAAATCTTGAAAAAGTAGATTTTACATAATATCCCCCTTTTAAGGTCAGGTACTTTATTTGAGTATTTAGTCATATTCCTGCCTGTTGTCTGCAAAGAACCATCTGTTTTACCCTGGTCTAGACTGAATCTCCAATACTACAGAACAACTGATGCACCTCAACATTACTGTGTAAAATAAATTATGAGGCTGTGATAATTTTAGCTCCGACATCTGAGAAGTTGCCAATGTTAAGCGGAAAACTCAATCATATGCTCAGGTTTTGTTCAAACGTACCATACAGTAGGTTTATTGCTCATAACTTTGAGAAGTGAACTAGAAACGTCACTTCAGCTAGCTAACAAGATCTATCAAAGACTTTGGTGTCGATATCACAACATCCAGACACCTATGAATACCCTGAAAGTATGACATTCATGTACGTCTTGTTAGTTTCATTTCAAATTCATTGTAGGGGTGCAGAGAGCTGAAACGTTGACGGTTGTCTGAGTTTCTGAGTATTTATGGTCTCAGTGCAGCTGCTAAAGGTCACCCCACTTTTTTCCTTGTATGGGCAAAAACAGTAGAATGTATCTGCTGTCACCTGTTTAAACCAAGTGTTTTGTTCTCTTTTTATGGAAATATCATTCAGCGGCTACTTCTCATCACTCTGTGCCCCTGTTCATGTAAGTGAGATGGAAAGAATGGGGATGTGGTCAGTCAGTCATGTCTAAGAAGACCTTGGAGGTCCAGAGAGCTTTGCCACCTTGACAGCACAAAGCTGATAGTTTGGTTTCGCCCAACAGACAAGCGCAAGCAAAAGCAGAGTCCCATAACCACCATACCTGCTTTATCAGATCCCACAGGAATGTCATTACACTGGAGTCCCTGGGTGAGGGGTGGTAATGTCTCTATTTTACACTCAAGTATGAAAACATGGATGTAAAATCAGTGAATGAAGAAAGTGTTCCAGGAGGACCAAAGGCGGACATGTTTCCATTGAACAGTGTTTTGGGCTGGAGCCTCGTAACTCCCGTGAAATCTCATCCCACGAGACTTTGGCGCAGGAAGACGGACGCTCAGAACCCCCTTATAACACTCCACATTCCTTTGTGGTTTCACGTCTAATGTGGCAGTAATAATTGTAAAGTATAATGCTAAGAAATGTCCTGGTCTCCTATTCTGTTTATACGTATCGCATCATGTTTTCTCAGAGAGAAGCGATCATGTGACCAGGTACCTCACGTCATGTGACCAGGTGAAAATGTGTTTCCATGGCAGCACATTTCACTATCTAAATGTCTAAAATACCTCCTCATGAAAGTGTCAAATCCTTTTATTGATATTTGAGTGTTTTTTCAAAATTCAGGTGTTTCCATGATCATGATTTATTCCGCTTATTTGAGCATTTCCAAGGGTAATGGAAACCCAGTGTCTTCTCTCCACCTCATGGTGATAAATGAGCAGGTTTGGGGAATGACGGATTACAAGTAACGGCGTTACGTAATCTGGATAAAAAAATAATGTAGCTGTAATCTGTTACGGTATATTTAAAAACATGTAATCAGATTGCCGGTATTTTTGATAAAAATGGAGATTACTTAGTGGGATTACATTTTAAAAGCAAGCGGAATATACACCATGCAACAGATACACAGTGCATGTGCACACACTTCACCACAACAAATGAACACGTGAAACCAACACGCTGCCTGCCTGGCTGTTTATCATCATGAACCTGGAGCTTTTACTGCATGGAAACTCCTGTGTCATTTTTTTTTAAAATTTAAAAAAGGAAAGTCTATCTCAGTACAATGAAAATGTTGCCATCATGCAGGGATTTCACGTTAAATCTGAAGAAACATCTGAAGGTAAATTTGTCAAAACACACAGAAATACAGTAAGATAAAGTGAAGCTTTATTAGCTTGCTAACCTGACATTACTTCTACTTACTGCTTAAAACAATACAACGTAACTAGTATTGGTGGGGTTTGGACTGTAGGTGCTGAAGTTAGTTCACAAAAAACTTAATCACCCAGTTTATATTGTAACATCCGTACAGACGTTGGAAAAAAACTGGGCCGATTCATAAGCATAAGCGCACAGAGGTGAATTATGAGGATTAATCTATATTCTGAATTCTACCAGTGTGTGTTAAACTAAAACATTTCCTTTGTGATTGTAAAAGGACATTTTATGTTTTGTCTAAAATAATACAGTGAGCAGTGAAATACTTGTATTCTATCCTTTTGTGTCTTCATTTGCATGTTTGGTATCGAAGTAATCCAAAAGTAATCTGTTAAATTACTTTGATATGGTGATACTCAGAGTAAGTTACTGATTCCATTTTTTAAGCGGTAACTTGTAATTGTACTGGATTACTTTTTTTAAAGTAACTTCCAACCCTGTAAATGAGCAATCCTTCTGAACGTGGGAAGAAATTGGAAAACAGAACGTGAGATTTGAAGACGGTATTCTCGAGCTGCAGTTCACATTGTTGCTGTTTTTTAACACGTGTTAGGATTGTTTACATTTCTCAGCCAAAAACCCAGAAACGTCTCTATGTGCTTGTATTTTTATGCAATGCCCGCACAGGCTTTTCTCTGCAGGAAGAAGGATTATCACAGGGAGCTTTTTGCTGTGCAGGACGCATAGTGGCCAAACCCTTCCTGTGCAAGACAATGAATAAGACAGGGGCATTCACCAAATAGTTTTCTACTTTCCTTTTCATCAAATAGTGATGATGATTTCTTATATCTTCTCAAATATATACTAGCCGCCACGAGAAGCTGAGTTTCAATCTTACAATGTCTCATCGTGGAGGTCAAATGTTCATTGTCGGTTTATAATGGTTTTCTTACAGCTCCCCAGCTTCCTGTCACAGTGTAAATAAATTTGATTTATTTTCACTGGCGTGAAAGACTGAAATGCTTACTCTTTAGAATAAGGAACTCAATCTTTTGGGCTCAGAGAAATAGTTATTAGACTTTTATTTTTGTGAAATGTGTCTCATACCCAAAACAATTTGGAGTTAGAACATATTCTGGAGGCTGGGTTTAAAAACCAACCATTCAATCAATAGTTTTTAGCTTTTGCTTCCAATTCGTGTAATAATCGATGAACCTGATGTACCAATATCACTATCAGTTTATTAATATAGCCTCACTTTGGCAAGATCAACATTCTTATCCTGGGCTTGTAAAAAATGTAAATGAATAAAAGAGTCTTCCTAATATTTGCATATTTACATGGGAGCTTTAATTCCTCTTTAATTCAGAATAAAAGTTAATTCCTTTTTAAACGGACCTTGTAAACACTTAAATTCTGAATTAAAACTAAATCCAAATTAGGTGGCTGTTTATTCTGATTTGAATTCTGAAATAAATAATTCCTCTTTCTTGTAAACACTTAATTCCGCTTTAATTAATTCCGGTCGGTCTATGCATGGGCGACTTGACACAATGACGCGCTGGTAACGACATAATTCAGGATGGCTGCCCGGACTGGAGCTGAGACTATTTATTTGATAAAAACCTTAGAAGACATGGATTTAATGAAAGTTTCATTTTCACCCAACGTCCTGTAGAGTGGAGATAGAACAGCTGCTGCATTAACCACTGGCTTTGATTGTCACCTGCCTCTGTTGTTGTTGTATTTGTCGAACTGCTGCTTCAAAACTGCAATCAAAGCATAAGTGAAAACAGTTCTCATGTGGTCTTCTGTGTTGAAGCCGACAAGAAAAGTTTATTGTGGGTTTTTTCCCGATAGACGTGAATACGTCTATTTCTAAAGCTCAATTCGGAATTACTATTTCCATGTAAAGACGAAGCAGAACACTTTAATTCCGAATAATTTAATTCGGAATAACTAATTCTTGTCATGTCATGGTGGCCAATGACTTTAAAGCCAAAACACTTATTCTGCTAATGTTTGCTATGTTGATAAGCAGCTGCAATGATAAAACTCTTCCAGTTTTAATGCCTGCCAGCAATCAAACACTGGTTTTGTCCTCACAAAAGAAATTGTGAAATATGTGAGAATGATGTTTCATAAGCCATTTTTATTTAACCATTGTATGCTATTATTAGATGCTATTATGAACAATCTGAAAAACATATTCCATAACGCTTTCAACTAGTCTGGTGTATTATTATGAGATGTGTATTATTATATGAAATGACATTCTCAACCTCCTGACACTGCGCTGCACCTTTCCTGTAACCTTTACCTACAATCATCCAGCGAACTCCCACAGAAAACCTTTTCATCTCCCCAATGTAAAGCAGAAAGCCAGGGCGTCTGATTCATGTGCCTCCTGATGAGAGGAGCCAAAGCTCTTCTACCGTTTAGCCACATATCTTATTAAATGTGTCAAAAGCTCTTAGAGAATCACCGATCTGTCTGTTCTCCCATTTGGAAGCGAAGCTGGCCATCCTATTTTGTAAAAAAGGCTGATGTGAGCGTGTTCTCTCTAATCCTGGCTCCAGCCAACAGCTAAATGACCTAAGCAACTTATTAATTGCTTTATCTTTGTTTTACAACCTAATTATTCCTCACCTTACCCTGCACGATCGAAATGTAGCATCTTCTTTTGATAAGACAGATTTATAGCAACAACAAAAAAAATGCGATGCATGTGATGTTTTTCTTTTATTGGAAAATGTTGGAAAAAAAAACTTACTCAGATACTGAAGGGATTTTTAAATGCAGATAAACAGGTTAGCTAGGCTGGAATTGGACGTTCCGAAGTTTGATTAACACACCAACTATAAAGCTAATAGCCACCTCGATAGGAATCAGACATGGCGTTTTATGCATTCACCACTTTTACTTCCACGAAGAAGAAAAAATTATCCCGTGCGAGAAGCAGAAGATGCACTTTTGGACATCTAAATTAGCTGAACATCTGGACAAGAGAAAAACGTAGAAAAAAGATTTTCATTGTTATCTAAAGGTGCGTTCTTGAACACGACTCTGGCGACTAGATTACATTCAAAATTTATGTAAATGACGCAACGTCAAATGACCTCCTGTCAAACAACGCAACTCGCACAATTCCAGCAACTCAATTGCACGATCAAATTTGCTGGAAGTCATCCACAATTACGTCAATAAACTACGCACTGTTTTTTAAAAGATTCAGCACCACCTATTGAGGCGGAGTCAGACCATTTTCAGGAGTTTGGTTTTCTTTCATGGATGTAAACTCACAGACAAAACAACAAGACTTCTATTGATCCGTGAGCATAGCTGGATAGCTGTGTAAATGCACCGGTTGAATTAATATGACAGGCTAATATTGCAGTGACCAAATACATGGGTCTATCATCTTTCTTCTGATACGATGCCAATAACTTCATAACAAAACGTGAAACAAACCACCAAAAGTTGGATTCTTGTCAAAGAGATTTTTCATCGTACAAGGACTAATCACTCCAGTCCAGACTTGGACACGCAATCTAATTTATTCTGGCTGAAACCAGAAATGATGAAGCGTGAAAATTTGGAGCAGGACGACAGATATATGCTGTTTGATTACAAAACAGATGTTTCCACATGCAACTGTGTCGACAGGTCAGAGGCTCTGTCAGAGCGCCGTGCCAGCATCAAGATGGCGTTTGACAATATGAGGTCCTCTTGGCAGATTTGTTGGATCTGTGTTGTTCCCTGAATATTTAATATTACAAAGCAGTGCCAGAACTCTTCTGCTTTCAGGTGTTTCCTGATTTAATCCTAAAAGATTAATTTGAGGACTCTACCTCAGCAAATAAGAAACATCTCAGCAAAGAATCAAATTGACACAAAGCCCACAAAAATAAATTTAAAGGGGCTGTATTATGAAAAAAATAATTTTAAAATGGTTCTGCTACAGTGATATACATTCCTTTAGCCTTATTCAGAGAGCAAAAGTTCTGTTTCCTCCCTTTCTTGTTACTCCACATTTTGTAAAAAGTCTGCTCCAAACAGGCGAGTTGGATTTTCCCCGCGAGCGGAAACTCCTCCTCCTGACAATCCTGGCTCCTCCTCCCCAATTTGAGAATACGAGCTCCTCCCTCTCAAACTATCTCACAGGTAAAACAAACACTGAAGTTTGAATTTGTTGTCCTATATGTAAAGCTACATACACAAAATGTGTTCTCTGCATTTAACCCCTGCCTGAGGAGCAGTGGGCAGCCACGTTGTAGCACCTGGAGCAGTTCCATGTGTTCCAATGTGTGTTAGGTAGAGCTATTAATAAGCAATTTTAATAGTTTTAAAGGTTTTGTTGGCAGATTTGTGTTTCCAGTATAAACAAAATCAAGAACTGTTTGCGTTTATGGAAATGAAGGCGAAATAAAGTAATGGTTAAAATATAGATATAACCCTGACTGAAATATTAAGGGGTTTATTAGACTAATGTAGAGCACTTATTGGTCTCTGGACCAGGCGGGGCTTTTATATCCTCTACACATGTTCATACAGCTTTCTAATCCACTCATTAATTTATTTCTAGAATTTCTGAGCATAGCATCCTAAACCAATTAGAAACCCAGCTGTGAACGTCTTGATTAGTCTGTTGGCTCGTCACGTGTTACGAATTTCATATTCTAAGTGAAGATGGGGCCAAATATATGGTGACACCAAACATCTAATACTCTCACAGATGTGAAGGTGGTGTGTGGGGAGCCCTTGAACTGTTGTCAGAAGAAGAGTCTAACCATACCTTCTCCTTTACTCGTTGAATCCTGTGGTTTTATGCTAGTCACGTGCTTTAACCTTATTTGGTGGCCCTTGCTCTATTTTTGAGCAGCCCCTAAAGTAAATGTACAAAATGAGTTAAAAACACATACAAAGTTACAGAAATATACACAAGGCAACATAATTACACAAAATGACTTCAAAAACAC
The DNA here is from genome assembly GCF_900634775.1 of Gouania willdenowi. Taxonomy (NCBI): domain Eukaryota; kingdom Metazoa; phylum Chordata; class Actinopteri; order Blenniiformes; family Gobiesocidae; genus Gouania; species Gouania willdenowi. The sequence goes on from NC_041049.1 coordinate 8,754,170, forward strand.
ACAACCTAATAAGAGAAAAATTATAAAATTACACGACAACAAAAACGGAAAATAAATACACGAAAAATGTCTCCAAAATCGCAAAATGACAACAAAACTATACAAATGGGCTCATAACATGCAAAACAACCAAAAACTAACAAAAAAAGGAGGAAAACATGCTAAATGACTTCAAAAACACATACAACAGAAAGTGCAAAAGGAGAAATAAATTACAAAACAGAAATGAAACAATATATTACATGACAAACACATGAAACGACAACTCAAACTCATTGTTCTTCCCTGTAGCAATGCTAAGATTGGTCATTATTCTAAATGCTGACATGACTGTTGCTAATGTTGCCCTCAGATCAGAAAATCACTTTTTTGTTGTGATAAAAGTTGCCTATCTCTGGACTTTAGGGTGCATGATCTTTCTTTCTCAACGTATTTGGGTAAATCTTCACAAAACATTTAAGCTGAGCACATTAATGATAAGTTTAGGTTTTTGTGTTTGGAAATGAATAGTCAAATGTTCTTCTGCGTGTTCATGTATCCTTCAGTGAAACCCTGACACTGTCCTCGTCGCTGCACACCCACCCTTTGAGCAAGGACAAAGTGATAAAAGGACTTCCTGTGTAGGATCAATGAAGTATCACTTATTTTATGAACACTGCCCAAGGCTTTAACACTGCAACTTGTTTTCAGCATCAGTTGTAATGGAAGGTTTGCTCTGCTGCTCACATTCATCTCATGTGTAGCCGCTTACAGTGCAAAGTCCCTAATATAAACGTTTTAGTCAATTCATCCGTCGCTGCCTTCGACCTTTTGCCTAAAGAATGCACAAACACGTTGCCGTCAGTCAACATTTACCCACTCTATAATGGGGTTGTAAAGTGCAGTTGATAGTCAGAGGAATTAGGAACGTGTCTTCACTCTGCTTTGGGAGCGTTACGGTTTTAAACGGTGAAAGTACAAAGCATTTTTGGCACTTTTAAAGCCACTATTTTCTGCAGAGAATGAAGCTTTTATTTTGTGCCTAAAAAAGTCTGTGTTGTTCTCAGTAGAGAAGTTATGGATTTTATTTTTTAAAATTGAATGATTCTTTTTCCAAAAAAGAAAATATTCCCTTATCTAAAGTAAGACATTTCTAAAACTACATTTTCTGCCTTTTGTCTTTTACAGCTTTTGATGATAATACAGCTCGTCAATGATGGAAAATGTTTTTTTACATGGAAAAAAAGGGAATTAGTTCCTTTTGCATATCGTGGACTCATTAGCATAAATCATTTAATTGTACCACAATGCCATACCATGCACCACCATTAACCGAGAGCTTCACTTGGTGTTAGTCAGGACAACAAAACTGGGAAAAGGATGCAGTCGTGACTGAAAATGAGAGAAAATTGAGAGTGATGAATAAGTTCAGGACAATTGGCGTCTCTTTTTTACAGAAATGTTTTCTTCTGACCACTTATCTATGGGTACAGTGATGTCCATTACGGCCAATTTCACTATTTTGTGTTTCTCTGTGAGTGAAAGATGAGTCAGTAACATTACTCTGTTGTATGGATAGTAACATTGGACAATTTGCCTGGGCTGAATACATGTGTTGTCGCTTAAGCAAGGAACTCACATGAAAAGAATTGGGCGGTTTTTGTCCCAATTTTCCCCCATCCTGACCAAGAATGGGAAATGCCAGATTATCCTATGTTTTATAAGATTATTCTATAAGATTATCCTGTAGTCTGAAGTGTGTTAAGAGTTAATTTGTCCAATATTTGGCTCTGAAATAAGTCAAGGCAGACAATCGTAAATATTAAATTTGTTCATTATTTAGAACCAATACTCCTCGTGTGTGAGGGGAAAGCCACGATTCCTGACTCATGACCCTGTGATTTTGTGACGTGGAATGGAAAGTAGCCAATCAAGAAACGAGCTGACTGAGAAATGCTTATGATGCTGCGTTCAAAACAATTTTGAAATTGGGGCCTGGTCTGGGGCTGCTTCTTTTTGCATCACATAAAAGAAGAGCTTTAATGTAGTGAAATAAAACACGTACAGTAGGTGGCAATATGCACCTATTCAAGTTGGTTGCAACACGCCAATAACCAAGAAAGAAGAAAAAGAGTTTAAAATTTCAATATCCAAGTTCAGCAGTCAGACATCAAAATATCTCAACATTCGACATCTTTTTCTGACTTCAGGTGTCAAGCCACTTTTTCAAATAGGAGGTCAGAAAATCACAAGTTGCTTTGAATGAAGCATTAGATCACACTGTTGGATTTTGTTTGGTCATGTGAGATGGAGGAAGGTCATTGGTTGGACAGAATGGTTCTGTTTGTGTAGAGATGATTGGAGCACACACTAAGTACGATCCAATCTGTCCTATGTTTGATTTTCTATCTTCATGTCATGTGTGGGGTCTGTAACAGATAAATAACAGATAACATCTCTTCAGATGTAGAAAATCCCCCTGCCTGTACCCCGCTTTTGTCTGTTCAAAGTGAGCAGCGCTGGTCCTTGTGGTAAATGCCTGGCTGAGTGGCGGTAATTGCCTCCCGTTCTGCCAGTTCATGCTTTGCAAAGCCACGGAGCATTGAGAAGCTGAAGTTCACCGTTGGATTACTGTAAACCTGCTGGGGCAACCCTTCAACACCACTGACCACACTGACGCTCATTAATATATGAAGAATGAGAACCGCTGATGTCTGCGCAAGGTCATTTTCCAAGCAGATGTCTGCGATAGGAAGGATATGTTTGCCTATTTAAACAGAAAGGTCGTTAGCTGGAGACATAAAGGAGCTCTGACAAATGAAGTCAAGTTCAGGTAATGGTGGATTCTTGGTAAGAAAAGGCATTGCAAGCATGAATGTGAATATGCTCGAAGATGATCCTGAACTATGTTGATTGCTCTGTAAAAGCTGGAGCTTCTCTAACACAGTATGTGTTTGATTATTGCAGCAGAGTCAAAGGTTTACAGCATATCGTACGTAAACAGCAGCTTTCTCTCAACACATCACAAACATCCCTCAGGCAAAAACTCATTTGATTTCCAACTAATATTGTATTTTCACAATATGATGGTGTGATGCCTTTTTTCTATTCTACTTTAGACATCTGTTTGTGTGGACAAACAGATGGGCAGAATGCTCAGGAGGGGTTTGGCTATTGAGAAAAAACGCTTGCGTGACTTCCCTCCTCATCCTCCCCCCCCACCTCCCCAACACTTCTGCTTTCTCAGAGCATCTAGCCCTGCAGGACACAAGTGCGTAACTGGCACATGGGACTATCCCACCTACTGTGATACCCTGAACACACACACACACACACACACACACACACACACACACACACACACACACACACGCACACTTTAGAGCATGCATGGGAAAACACACTCCAATGCTCACTGGTGGCTCACGGTCACATGTGGAGGTCAAAGATGTGTGAAAGCACATGTGCATATGTCAGTGCGATTTTTCTGATTCGTGTGCAAAAAGTGTGTGCGTGTGTGATGAGAGGCAAAAGACTAAAGGGGCATTCATGGGCATATGAAAAACCCAAAATAAGCAAAGCTCCAAAAGGAAACGTCTGGTAAATGTACATATCTGCATTAGAGAAAAGGTTGTCTTCTTCCGTGCGTGTGTGTGTGTGCAATCACAGGGGACGCCCCCCCCCCCCCCCCCCCCCCCGACCAACTCATCAAAGTAGCATATTAAAATGAGATGACTCACCCTGATGATGATGCTGAGAGACTTGCGGCGCCAGCAGTGTAGCAAAGGATAACATGTTTGTCTCTTTTTGTGGTCAAATAAGAGTCGACTTCTGCAGTAACTGTGCTAACATAAACATGTGGGTCACATCTCTATGCTGTGAACTGAGAACTGCTTAATCAGCAACTATAGACTCCTTTTATCCACAGTAACCACATTTAGTGGATCGAGGGTTCAGGAGTCAATGCAGCTGGATACAGTTGATGATTTCACATCTGCAGTGAGAGAAATGGCAAAGGAGACAATGTTGCCAAAAGCACTACACTGTCTTTAACTGGTTAGTTTGAATTCAACATTATTTGTTGAATCATCAGTTTGTACACGCACTGATTGCATACCGTCTTTAAACAAAAAAAAAAATCCTTAAATTAGCCTAATCTTAAATTCACTGCACCACAACAGGAAACAAATATGTGTAGTAAATGGGTTAGGGTTAGGGATGGCACAACCGAAACTGTGTTTAATTTACCAATACTGTTTGATTAATTGTCAACGTGACAGGGAAGTCTCTGCCTCTCTTGCAAACCATGCTCAACTGTTTAAAACCATAAGGATTTAAAAAAACACTGCCATCACTGCAGCCTCCATGTGGGCTGCTGTGAGTGACACTGTGTTGTTGCTGCTGCTGCTGCTGGTAGATTGGTATGTGCACATTGAGAGAGATAAGCACTGCAGTAATATGCTTTTAACAGTACATGTTATATTACTGTGATGTTGCTGTCGGGCTAACATTAGCTTGTTAGCTCCTCTGAGGGAGGGACTTTGGAGGCAGGGCAAGAGAGCAGCAGGGAGGGAAGGATCAGAAAGTTACAGACTGCATCTTTAAGTCTGATTAAACATAATGATTTAAAAATGTACTTTATTACATACTATTTTATTACAATAGTTTGCTGGTGAACTTAACTTTAAATTTGATTAATTCTCCAGTCTTACCGAGTGTGGAATTTAATACAGATTGATTATTAATTTAAATAAAAACCTCTTACACCAATGGTTTCATGTGTAAGTAATAAAGTGTCACTTTTAAAAACTGACAGTTACTTTGGTGGAATAAAAGGTTTTAGCTTTGGTGTGTCACAGAAGAATGTTTCGAACAATTTTTACCACTGAAGACCCCAAAGTGAGTCATTTTCTACATTTTCACCAAAACACCCAAAAATCTGTCATGCACAGTTGTTTAAAAGCACAAGTTTAAGCTGCAGTGGTCAGTATTAGCCTCACAGTGTTGGAGGTCTGCAGAATAAATCAAGACCTGACACTTTCTGTGAGAATTTTACATCTTTGTTCTGCACCTGATTTAGGTGAATGTATAGGAATTATAGCTACGGGCTGTGTTTTCTGCACACTGACTTTTCAAGCTAACCACGAAATGTATTTCAGCAGAGGCTGAAGCTGCATCTAACTCAAATGTATTTTTATGTACTATAAAATAATGAATGAAATGTTAAATAGAGCTGCCAGGCCAAAACTGACTTTCTCAATATTTACAGCAACTAAAGTCTAAGGTGTGCGTTTACAGCTTTATCCACCACAAAATGACAAAAACAAACACGCCTGCCACTGTCACCCTGTAGAACACACAGCATCCTTTCTTTAGGGAGGTGTGAGCTTTGTGGAATTTAAGTTCATATTTTCTCGTTTCGAATTTTATAGAAGCAAACATTGGCCCATGTTCAACAACTCCCTCCTGGCGCCTGCTTTAAAGCTCTCATCTCCTGTTAGCAAAGCAAACAGACGGTTTTCCCCCAAATGTCAGCTTGTCCTTCAACGACGCCTCGCCTTATATTAAAAACTCTGTTAACCACAGAGACTAATCCAGCATTACATAACTGCAGCCACATGGCAGATGTTGTGACCTACTTGCCTATTCACTTGAGTGTTGCTGTTGTGACTTGTATGGATTCAGAGTGATTATTCAGTATTTAATCAGATTTGCACAGAAGATGGGTGACAGGTGTGAAAGAGACGCGCTCTGTTAGTGTGACTTGCACGTTGCATTTCGTTCTGTAGAACAATGAACTCTGTCAGAATGGGTCATTGGTGGGATGGGCACCTTTCTGAGATTAGCAGCACATTTATAAAAACTCATTATATCTAATAATACTGTTACTATTTGACTCTGTGACTTCTCTGTGGTGTCTGTTTAGGCTGAAGGATAAGGCTTCACTTTTCCTTTGTCCTTTCCCAGATTATTTACAGCAACGGATGCTTAGAGTCAGAAAGAGGGACCGACCAGCTAGTGACCCTGGCCGATTTGCACTTTGCACCAGAGTGAGTACTTTTCCACAATGCTAGCACTGAACGTGTCCTTGACATGTCCGAGGAATGAGGAGTGTTAAAAGCAGTCACGTTGCATTAGCGACAAGAGCACTCAGAGAGCTCAAATCTCTGTTTAGAGGTAGTGTATCTACAGGATCATCTCCAAAATCCAACACATTCTTCTCTATGACTTTGTTTATCAGCTCACCAAATTTAACTGAAATACGTTTAGAACTTTTTGAGATATCCTGCTAACAAACATCTACATTAACAGACGGACGGACAGACAAACGCCAGTGAAAACATTACCTCTTTGGCAGAGGTAATGTTGTTGACTTGGCTCAGCAATAGGAAAAGCAGGTATAATTAGATTAAAGCCCCCAAATTCACCTACATTTGAGGCATAACAAAGGATAAGGGGAGTCCTGATACAACGTTTTCACTTCCAGTACATTACCAATACTGTAGCTCTGAGTATTGGTCAATATCAATATTGATTTAATATGACATTAGCACAGTCATACATACTTTTATTACATATTTTGTAATGTGGAATCTTAGAAAAGTCTTCATCAATTGATATTTCTCAAACAGTGAACAATAATCTGCAACACTAGGTAAAAACTGACCCATTTAATATTAACTAATGGTTTGGATACATTTTAACCTTAAACATAACAATTTTGTACAGTTGAGTAAAATAAAACATTAATTAAAAGACCTCCATCAAATGCCAAATATTGTCTTTGCCAGATATCCTGATCAGGGCACCATGATCTTTCATAAGAAAGTTCTATCCCACACAACCACAATCCAGAACTGATTCAGATGAAACTCTGTGGGAGAATTGAGGAACCAATCCAACATAACTAAGCCAAATTTCATATTGATGAATTGGTGAATTTCAGATCAAATTTTGATTGTTGAAACTGATCCAGAATTAGCACATTGATCCGGATGCATTCCAAAATGTTACTTTCGTTCAAAGTTTGTAAAAAATGACTGAGTACTTATGACTAACTGACAAACAAACAAGTAAATAATTGGCGGTGAAATTATTAACATCTTGGTGAAGGTAATAAATCAAATATAATATAACTGAATAGCAGTCTCTAATGGACTGCTTGTATCAGACGCAGGTCGATATAATATGATACCTGCTTTATTTTTTTCTGATTTTGGACCAATTACTGATATTGATATCAGATCGGGACATCTGTCTTATACAGGAAATTAAGATGACTCAGCAGCTACCCAATGATAGTGAAATCAATTAAAGTCAACAAATTATGGAAGAAGATGGTAACACACTGACAACAGTCGGAGTGTGGGAACCCTGATCTGCTGAAAAAGACAGAAACAGGGAGTAAACTGAACAGAATACCAACAAACTAAAAAAAAAAACAACATAATCAAGCCTAGAAGTAGCAAAGTGAACCTGGAAAAGGTTGACTGAAACTAAAAAGGGACCTACACAGGTTTTAAACTCATGGATTGCAGGAACCAAACCCAGTCAATACCATCATTGAAAAGCTGGAGCAACTGGTAGGATGAGAGAGGTATCATGAACACAACGGTGGAGGAACTCTCATCCTCACCTCATAGTGTGCACAGCAAGCAGTCCATTGCTCTTTATGGACACCTTTGCTTCCCACCAGAGCTGTGGCTTCTCCGTTGAATTAGATTTAGGGTTGCTTACTCATTATTGACAAGAGCGTCGTGCAGTAATGACCCAGAGTGAGAGAGCTATTTCCTTTGATGGTAAGAACACAGCTTGTGCTGGACATTACCCACCGCACGGCTCTTCAGGGGGAAGAAGCTCCTTTGATGGCTATTAGATTTTTCTGGAAAAATTATTCCACATGGTAATGCTCGTTCTTCATCTGACCAACTTTGATCTTAAAAGTGTCTGTCTGATGCATTTTTATTCATCCACCACAACGATTCTATGGCCCACCCTGAAGGCTGTTGACAGGGAGGCTGGATTTTTTTAAAGGCCCTTAGGAGCGTGTGTCTCCACGTTTCATTTAGTTTGAGTTGGAAAGATGACAGAAGTCACATTGAATTACAGGGTTCTTGTGTCAGCTAAAGCGATAAAGGGGTATACAGTATATGAAATGCTTACAGAATATTAACAGCCTGTTCTCTTCTATAATTCTGAGGGAAAACATGCCTGACCTTCAACTATGGCATTATTATTTATTTTGTTAGTTTAATGATAAAACAAATAGATACATAAATAATACATTTATTTTTGATAAAACGTACAGAAACTAAAAAATGTGTTATTGATTTCAGTGATGACAGATCTGGATGTTACAGATTCATAATGAGGCTTAATGTGTGTGTGGAAAATGTTTGTTTGCAAAGCAAAACATTTATTTATTGTTAAAATATTATGAAAGATATTTGTTGCATTTTTCCCAACATCTGCAGCTGTGCATGCGCGTGTTCAAATTTGCATTAAATTTCTGTCAAATCAAATCATACCCCCCCCATAAACCCATCAAACACACACAGACACAGGTTTAAAATAAAGACAAAGACATATTGTTACCATGACACCACATGGTAACTTTGTCTGTGTGCACACCTGCTTCATTCTGTCCCCTTTTGATGGAAGACGATCCCATTGCACCAGAGCTCTGCATAAACTACAGGGTGCCAGATGAGATGCTGAAAAAGGAAATGCATTATTATGAGCAGAGTGATAACCACCAGTCAGAGCAGCTGAGCATTCACCTGCTCATCTGCCTTTTAATTACCGTTATCCACCAAAAGTGCTATTTTAAGATGTTCCAATCCAACCTTCCATGAGGGTCTACTTAAAGGAGCCGTTAGTCAATTTCATGATTTAGTTAACTCATATTCACATCAACTCTGTGGAGATAATGTAGTACAACAACTTCTTCAGCACAGACTGTGAAAAGGATGCTTTACTAGCATCAAATCAAGCTAAGCTAGTTTTAGACATTTTCAGTAGAGGTGTAAAGAGTTCTGATATATCTACTCAAGTAGAAGTACTGTTACTTGATTTAAATTGTACTCAAGTACAAGTAAGTCATACATAAAATACTTAAGTACAAATAAGAAGTAGCTCAATTAAATAGTACTCAAAGTAAAAGTTACTAGTTACTTTCACTCCCCGTGTATATTTTTGGTAATAAATCTTGCCACGGTTCCCTTGCATACTGTAAACATCTCATGTATAAACTTAAAAAGGGAGGGACCAAATCTGGTCCACAAAGGCATTTATATAAAATAAAAGGTTGGTCAAAATGTACACATTTTTTTAAAAATAAAATAACACCAATTAATTCAATTCCAAACTAAAAAAATATCAGGCTGTAAAGGATAGCTAAATTTATGAACTCTAAAACTGTGTACAACATAATAGGTAAAGACTAGGGATGTAACGATTCACTCCCAATACGATTCGATTCCCGATACTGGGTTCACGATATGATTCTCTCACGATTTATTTAACAAAATGGGACTGTAGACAAATGATGACTGAAAAATATTTCTTTATTTTTTGGGGGAAAATGCTGTACTATTTATCTTTTATTTTTCATTGTCAAAAGAATCTTTTGATAAACTATTCAAAACAATGCAATTTAACTAAAAATAAATCTTGAATGAAATAAATAAAGGAATAATACAAATGAAGAAGAAGCCTATTAATTTAAATTCTGGTTCTATAGTAAACAATGCAAAACTGCATAATAGTTATTTTTCTTTTTAAAAGTGCAACTGAAAATGTATTGCATTGTATTTACATCAGATATTTGTTTGGGCCAGCAGAGGGCACTGGTAACCCAGTGGTTGGTTGGCATGCAGCTAATCTAGCAGTGAAGAAGAGATGCTATGCGCTAGCAGACAGAGCTAATAGAAAAACGTGACTTTTACAGATATTCACGTAATATTACAGATATTCTTTCGGTGCTAAAGGGGTAAGGAATCATTCATGAACATGTTTAAGAGTAGAAGGCGGCCAGAAAGAAAGTAGTAGCAGATTCTGCCCGCCGCCAACACTTCTGGACAAGAGAAGGTTCCCTTGCATACAGTAAACATCTCATGTATAAACCTAAAAAGTAAGAGTTGAAATCTTTCACAATTGGAACTTTCCACAAAAGCATCTGTATTAAAAGTTTTTTCAAAATGTACAATTCTTCTTAAACAAAAAATACCACCAATGAATTCAAAAGTCAACTCTAAAAGTGAGAAAATAACCTCCATTCAATGCTTTTTTGGTGCGGTGCATTACATTTAATCTGGTCTGGTTTTTTGTAGTTTCACAATGTCTATTGATCATTTTAAAATGAAAAATAATAATTTACTCAGTTAGTACTTCTTTTAAAACGTACTTAAGAACAAGTAAAATGACTGATTTAGAAATATAGTCAAAAAGTACTCATATAATCAACTTAATTACAGCAATGTGTGAAGTGGTTTTCAGATATAAAGAATGAAATAAATAGTGAAATCAAACCTTGTGCAGATCTCTACAGTCTGGTTTAATTAAATGTTATGAAAAGGATCACAGATTATTGCAACATACTCCTGTTTGACAAAAGCTCATGTCTGTATCAATTTCTTCATTTAGAATTAAAAACCTGGGTCATTTTAAACAAAGAAAGGACATTGCACCTCAAGAATGTCACTTCGAAGCGCCTCTCTAGGTTAGAGCTCATCTATGACTTTACATGATATTTTTGTCCAACACATTAATTCAATTATTGGAATGATATTGTCTGTGTTTTATTGAAGATGGCATTTCATTACAGCATTGCACAGCCTGTGTACAAGCCGCAGCATGTGGCAAAAAAAAGTAATTAATAAATGCATCCATGGTTATGTAATCACCAACTCTACTGGCTGCTAGTGGGTGTGATGTTTCTGCGATCACTAACCCACTTACATACATTATTTTGTCAGCACAAGAAGCTTTTTTTTTTTTTTTTTCCTGAACTCCTTTTCTTAAGTTATTCAGAAATCAGGATGACTATTTTCTAGAAAAAGGTGTGCCCTACATAACCACTGACAGCTTTACAGTGAGCATTCTGTAGCTGCTTTTAAGAGGAAAGATGTCCACGTTCCCCCCTGGCTACACCTTGTTCACTCAGTTTAAAACAATCAGGCAGGTGGTGGTGTTAGAAAGTAGCACAATGTTGTCAAACAGAAATCAGATTTGCTCCACTCTCCATTAGCCTTAGCCCCTTCAGTTTCCCCTCTGGAGATCGCATTAAATGACATCTGCTATCATCAGGATAACCTGTGTCAGGTCCGTGACAAGACTGCAAATGAGAGGTCACAGATTGTAAGAGGACAGAGGACAGAGAGAAGAGATAAAGGAGATGGAGCTGGCTTAGGAGTCCTCACACTTACATTAGAGCTTGTTAGATTAGTCCAAAGATATAATTAACATATAAATCGATGCTGGTTCATAAAGCAGCCATGGTACAGTTGAGAACAAGTTTGCCACAGGGAGGAGAGAACGGTAGTGTGTACTCACGGTTGTGTAGCTTCTGCTTCTACTCATATCTCATGCAAAAAAGTAGTGTAGGACACGGCCAAAGTAATCAGAAATCATGCATGTTCCCAGGGAATGCAGTGGGTTTCCACAGAGAGACTACGGCCTGATACAAGCATCTGCTAAGTGACAGCAAAGTGAGCATCCGTCAAAGGTAGTGATGATGCATAACCTGGCACAGAAGCATTCACGCCAACCAAATAGCTCACCTTATCTTCTGACAGTACCATTTGGAGACTTCAGCCGCCTCTGTCTATCTCTCTTCTGTAGTTTTCCATTGCACCTAGCCCCTCCTCTTCCCGTGTTGTGGTACAAATGGGCCACTTCTGCGTATACTCAGTAATGAGAAGATGGGTGTCTTTGGCACACAGCTTCTTTAGCTCCCACTTCGTTTCAAGTGGATCCCTTTTGTTGCCTTTTTAAACAATTCTTTTTATCTCGTTCTTCTTCTCAAGGGACTGTTATCTCATGTCACAGCTTTAGAAGCAATAGATAGGCTATCCAACCAAGATAGCTTTCTAAGCAATGCTTTCAGAACTTACCCATCTTTGGAAAATACAAAGTCTTGTGTTTCCAAAGACACGTTTAAGCTGTCTCTTTTGTGGTTTTTTGTTTTTTCATTTGGTTAGGCTAACATCACTTCACTGCTTATAACAACACCTTCAGGCTTCTATCCAAGATGCTGCTAGTAGTGAGTTTTAATCCTCAGGCAGGATTTTAATTCTGCTTTTCTGGAGGAAATCATTAAAAAAAACACTGCGCCAAATAGTTAGGCCCCAGACATTGTTGGACTGAGGCGCCTGCACAAGCGCCTGATTAAAAAAGGAATACGGGACATTAATTGGCTTGCTGATGTTAGGTTTGTCAGCAGTAGTGATGGCTCATTACGCTGCTGAAACAGAATAGGAGGAGAATGAGTGATGAGCAAACCCCCTCACATTTTCCATTTTTGCCATCATCAAACATGCCCTGTAATTTCAGCTTCAACATATCATTTAGAGAGGTTAGGGTAAATGATGAACACTTTCCGTCATTCCTCACTCTGCTACAGAGATGGGTGGAGTTCTGCTAGTGCGTGTGTGTTTGATTAACAGGAGTTCATAGGGACAGTTTGGTAATAGGTTGGCAGACAACACAGTTTTCTCTAAAGCCAGCAGCTAATTAGCAGAAGCAGATGAGAAAATGGCTAGAATGTGTCCAATACCCAAAAACGCACTGTTCAACCGACCAAAAGCTTTTTTATTTCCCAATGGTCAATTGGAAGACTGAACCTTTCCTCATTCAGTGTCCACTCAACCAATCATTGAATTTGGACCCCTCAAGCTACTCTCCTGCTGATCTGGATGAAATAAGGAGAATCTGATTGTGATTGTCAAGTGGAACGTTCATTTACCATGGCAACAACATGTGTCAAATGACCACTTGGCCCAGAGGGAAAATCACAAAAACAGTCCATTAGGTTCAGGGTCATTTGACGTTCATGTCTCCACTGCCACAGCAGATTGAGCTCTGTCCTTGGAATGGTTTCTTTTTTGCAATAAAAGGGAATGCAGGATAGGAAAATGAAATCTTATGTTAGCTGTGTCCATTCTTCTTTAATAAAACGAGACCTTGTAGCAACGACGATGTGTCTTACAATTTCGTCCACTGAGTTGTGCCTTAAACTCACACTAAATCAAGTCCCATTGAAAAACCTCAGCACATTGTTAGGTTTCGGGCTTTGAGAGATGCTGCATTTACAATAAGACTTCCTTTATGCACAGGTGAGATGGTGAGTCATGATTTGACATCCTTCAGACTGTGATTAGACTGACACAAGAGCAGAAAGGTGGAATATAGCTCATATTTCTTGTGTAACCATGGTGATGAGTGCCGTCTCTATGGAGGACTCAACAGTTTCAGCGACTCAACGCCTGCTGCATCTCCTGGATGGAGAAAATGGCCATGATGCTTTTGCTGGAAATGGAAACTACAACACATTCTATTGCTGTAAGTCGAAGAATTGCAAAGGTCGGGATGTAATTAAGCAGCTGTGGGAAATCAATACTCTTAACTCCTTATTTGAATCACAGCAAGCCTGCATTGACCACCGTGCCGACATGGAGTTACAGGTGAGGATTGCATACAAAATCTTGGATTTAACAACTTAGTTATCATTCATTGGCCTTTGCCCCAAAGCAGCCAGAAAATATAACAGAACACCATTCCCTTGGCCTTCTGGCAAGTTATCTCAGTGCACAAGCCACAAACACACACCTGCAATGTTGGCTGCACATTTTATTCCCTTGCAGATGGAAGCAGAGCACATCATTATGTTTTACAGTGGGATTGACCCGGACACTGAGCTAGCATCCTGTGGTTTTGGGGTATTTTTAGGTCGGTGCACATGCCATTTGTAATCTAAGGCAGTGATCTGGTCATTTTCTCAAGACTGCAGATAATAGAGGGCTGGTGCGCACTATAATTTGACACGCCATTGTGGGTTCCACAGTTAGAAATAAATCCAACATCCTATTCGTCCCTCAAATAATATTAAAATATGTTTAATATTGATTTCATCTCCACACCGTTCTTTGTTGGGTCCTTCTGGCCCTGGAATAAATCTTGTCATTACTTTCTTGCCCGGGTCTCACCCTGCTCTTTATTCCCATTATCTCTTCCTTCTTCAGCATAGAGAGAGTGAAGCTAATAAGGCTGGATGATGTACTCCAATAAAATAACTTTCTCTGGCAAATTAAAACAAATTTAACTTTCTCTGACACTTGTAAAATGATAGGAAACCCTTGCTTGAAGAAGTGTTCAATTGGTCAAGTAATTCTGAGTGGAGTTGGGCAGATTCTTTGTCAGATACTTAAGAAGTAGAAAACATGAGAAAGTGTCATCAAAGCCCCTGTGATTAAACAGAGCACATGTCCGACATTCCCCAACAAATATATCACACCAGTCAGCGTCACAGTAAGTGGCCCATACTGTCACCATGTGGTGCTCATGCTATAGCTGGGTTTCAGTCACGTGATTATAATGACGCGCAAAGGGAAGACAGAGGGCAGGAAGTGACCCATATCTCATGAACATAATTGAGTTTTCGACAGAATCTACCAGGCTCTGAGCAGCTCCTTCATAGGCAGACTGAAACACCCACAGTTTGGACTAAGCACTACCGCTGTACGACTGTACAATAAAAAACTATCTGGTTCTTCAGACGTCCTACTGCATCAAACAACAGATTAAGGTCTATAAAAGTATGGAGGAATATAACTTTTATGTGAGCGGGTGGATCCACAACCTCGGTACCAAACGGCTCCACGATGATGATAGTTTGGTCTTTGCCAGGGTGAGTCTTTGTTCTTATATTATTTTATGTGTTAAGATGCTAAGAGCTAGCAGTAACGGCTATAATGGAAACAAACATGCAAAACATCTTAACGACAACATTAGCCTGACCATCAAGGATACAAGAGGTTTGTTTGTCACATACTACTACTGAATTATACTTTATGACATGTAGTGAAATAGCATTTGGGTGTTCAGCTTTTACTGTGCACACAGTGCGTAGCAGGGGTGAAAGAAAGAAAGAGCAGTACCGGTATATTAAATTACCGGGAACTTAATAATCATCACTTAGCAAATGAGCATTTAACGACAACTTAATACTATGAAAACACAACCACAAACACAAAGTTAGCTCGCTAAGATACTTCTGATGAAGTGGTCGCTACAGACACAGACATTAGCAGACTCCTGGCAGCTAGGTTTAAAATCCAGTTTTTACAGCGTTGTTCTGTGAGTTTTTTCCATTTCTCACCTGAACGACAGTCTCCGGTACTATAAAATCTCTTTTCCTTTTCACTGCTACAATGATTGGAGCAGCCGTAAACTACATAAAACCTGGGATTTTTGATTATTTCAGACAGCAAATTCTCAAGCTTCCTGCCCTCCATCTGAATCTCATGCTCTCGCGATGCAGCAATGTGACGTCACGTGAAATCAACCTATTCACGACAACATCTATATTTAACCAGAGAGGGGCGCATATTTCAGCCGTGATGGTAAGTTCTGCTGCATAATGGACAAAGCAGTTCAACAAAGTGTCTCCCAGGATGTCATCTAGTCAGGAATCTGGATTTCCCACTTCCCTCCTCTCCCGTCACACACTGAAGGGTAAAAAATCGGGGCTGCTTATTTCTTCCTAAGGACACAAAGAGGAAGATGAACATCTATTATGCATCTATGTGGGTCTCCAAGGGAGGACAATTACTACATCCTTTCTCCAGAAATCGTCCAAAATAACTGAAAACCTCCATCCGCCCCTGAGCACAAAGAGAGGAGCAGAAAAGAAAATGTCTACTCCCGAGTTTTCTATTCTGTTAGCCCTATAGACACTTGCTGAAATCACACATCCACTGCATGCATTACCTGCTAATGATTCTCAGTCCCTCCCTCAAAGACTCAGATAGGAGAGAGAAGGGGAGGGTTTCGAAGTGAGAGAGGTAGAAAGGTGGAAAGTACAGTAGATGCCATGGTCCATCATCACTAAAGATGGATGCGTCCCAGGAGCTGGTGATTTCCAGACTGGAACAATGAACATTGGAGACAGAAAAAAGTCGGATACGGTTGGTTACACCGTCGGACGAGAAATGTCCAGAGTAGTCTGGCAATGAAAGCTGGACTGTCGTCAACACATGCACTGACCTTCACCTCCAGAGGGAAACACTGAAGGAGCTGGTGCTTAGCCTAATGTTTCGGATCAAAGACCATTTGCAAGGAACTGTTAGCTGGAATTAAACCAACATTTCTCTCTTTTTTTTCCCAATTTCCAAAAAAAGGAGTTTGTCTATAGATCATTGGCCATGTTTACATGGTAGCTTTAAATGCAAATGTAATTACGAATTAAACTTAATTCCGAATTAGGTTGCTGGTTTATGCAATTCAAAGTGAAATAATTCCTCTATCTTGTAAACACTAAATTCTGCTTTAAGTTAATTCCGTCGTTCTGTGCATGCGCGACTTGCCGCGATGATACGCTGGTGACGACATAATCCAGGATTTCAGCCCGGACTCCAGCCGAGACTATTTATTTAATAAGAGCCTTAAAAGACATTGATATAATGAAAAGAGTGGATGGACGGAAGCATAAACATGAGGACATTCACACGGACACATGGAAATAGAACCGTGTTATTGTCCTGCTGCTGCTTCAAAACTACAATCAAAATAAAAGTGAAAACAGGTCTTCTATGTTGGAGCCGAAAAAAAATAGGTTTGTTGTGTGTTTTTTCCCGATAGATGTGATACTTGACATTTGCCCCCATCCAATCAGAACCCTTCCCAACCCCCAGACCTAAAGCGGGATTGAATAAAGCCGAATAAACCAGTTTTCCATGTAAACCTCCATTTGTAATCGGAATAACTAATTCAGAATTTAAAAGCATCATGTGTTCCAGGTGAACCAACAGCTTTACTGTTATGTACATTAAAGCAGGAGTTCTCAACTGGTCTCACCCTGGGACCCACGGTCATTAAATCGCGACCCATAATTTTTCTTAAGAATTCAACCAACTAAATTTTGTTTTTCGAAAACAGCTGTTGAAAACACACATATATAATCTTTTTTTTAAACATAAATATATATATTTTCCTGTGCAACATGCATTTCACAGCATGCCTGTCAAATTAAAAGTTTCTTAAGTCCAACATGAGAAACATTAAGTATTTATTTATTCTTGACCAGCTGTCTGCGACCCACTCAGTACAGGTCCGCGACCCACTTTTTGGGTCCAAACCCATCAGTTGAGAATTGCTGCATTGAAGCATACCAGCCTCTCATCAGTCCCTCCATCCAGCAAAAAATGTCCTTAACTCCACAAAGGAGTTGAAGGCATGTGTGTTTTAGCACATGGTTAATGAGGCAGTACCACAGCCAGATTATTTAACAAAATGTTTGCATGTTGTATAATTAGGCCTTATTTTTGCCCTCCTGTTCTCCTGAACTACATCCTGCTCAAATTAAATTTTTGCTATTCTTTACTACAGCGAGTCCTTTTTTTTTTTTTTTTTCTGCCGCCACAAAGGCTGCGGCTGCTCAAACCAATTATTCGTTTTCTCATCTTTCTATTTCAAACAAAAAAAGCCTGCTGCGAAAGAACCCCAGGCGCTGCACTGCATACATAGATATATGATGTGAAGCTGAGATCTGGACAAAAACGGGCGGCAGTTAGCGAGGCTGCTTCTCAGCTAGAAAACAACGTCGACCTCTGCTCTGACACTCTGAGTGGTGTTTGTACGCTGGGAGATTTCTTCAAAGTTCTTGACTTGCCGCTTGAAATAATTTTTACCCTATTTCACGATCAATTATATAAACCAATTGAAAATAATTTAAAAAAGAGTCCCTCGTGGAAACATGGCACAGCATCCTTGCCAAAAAAAGACATAGCGATGAAATGACAGTTTGAAATAAATATTTTTTTCTTTCTTTTTTTAGATCATTATGGGGTTCTTTTTTGTAATTTGAGCCATAAAATTTTGAAAGATGAGTTTCTGAATGGCTGGAGGCTGGATGATGATACAAAAAGAGGGATTGTAAACTGGCTAGTCTTTAATTATCACAAAAAGAAAAAGAAAAATTGTCCTTGTGTGGGTTTGTGATGAGCTGCATAAGCTTTATTGCTCTTGTCAACTTGGGGTTGAATCTAATCATTTTTTAATGGTTTGTACAAATATTTATCTATTAAAACTAATATCAATTAGTCTGCTAATTGTTTTCTTCACTTGGTTAAATTCATCTAAATGTCAAATATAATTTAGATTTATTTGTTCCACTGAAACATCCTTACATTGTTTATTACCCTAAATGCGTTTAATTACTTTTATACACAGAGTTCCTGCAGATCCTTAAAAAGTCTTAAAAGTTCATGAATCTAAAAAAAGGCCTTAACTGTCATTAAAATGTCTTAAATCATTGTTTCAAATGTCTTACATTTTAACACTAAATAAGTATGATTTTATGATTGTAATTAGTCTCACATTTCAAAATAAATGATACATTTCTTTTTTTTCATCTATAAACAACATGGTAATATGTAAATTTAACAAAAATTGCTTGTCCAACAAAGATGAATGGTTTTTTTTTTTTTTGTATTTTTGTTGTTTTATGTATTTTGTCATCTTGTGTTTTTGGAGTGATTTTCATTATTACCGTCTGTTTTTTGTTTTGTGTATTTCACTGTCATTTTGGTGTATTTTTGTGTTTACTTTGGGGGCCGCCAGTTGTACGTCTGTGCTAGACACTTGAAAAAAATTCTAAAAATTTTCCCCCAATTACCGCTATGTTTACTGTGAAGTTGGTCGTAAATTTTATTCAAATGGCAATAAAAACTCTTAAAAAGTCTTGAATTTAATTTGTATACATGACTTTAAACTTGTTTTTTTTAAAGTTCGCTTTAAACTTTGAATCAATTCTTCTCATATCTGTTGTTGAGCACATAGAGGAAATGACATCCCTTTTTTCTGTATCTCGATGCTGTGAGGGTGTTAGCGTGTTCACAGCTGTTTATGATCTGCAAATCACCTCATGGCCATTGTAGAACAAAATAAAGTGTGGGTGTGTGTGTGTGTGTGTGTGCGTGTGCGTGCGTGCGTGTGCGGTCTTAAACTACGGCCTTTGAAAGGTCGCCCCAAGGCTTCTCTCAGTCTGCTGTCATTTATAGAGTTCAGACTTCTCGGGGGCTGAAACTCTTGTGTCACCCTGTCAAATCCTAAAACAGATAAACAGTGACTTTTAAAAAATAAAATAATAATAATTTTTAGATATATCTCATGGGGTACACACATTATATTCTGGAGAATTCTCTTCAAACTGTCATGCTTTGATACATTTATTGTTCGAGGGGATCATGTTTTATTTCTGTTGCTGGAATAACAATTTCTCAAAAATATTGTTGAAGTCATTTTCATTAAAAAACTGTTTGGAAAGATTACAATGTTTTTCTTTAGACATACAGCAGAGATTATTTTGGTATGTTTTTGCCCAAACATACTTCAGATTTTCTGTTCCAGAGGGAGCAGACAGTGGTGTAAATAAAGAAAATATTTTCTCACACTGAGTTAGTCCTAATCCCAAACTTTCTTTGATGCCAAGATCTCCTTTAAGGTTTAGTTTGATCAAAAGCTTTCTTATCTTACTTTCACTCAGTCTCCGCACCTTAAAGCTTTGAGAAATTCTCAACTCATCAGTTCATAGCAAAAATACTTACAAATGAATGTTTTACTTGTATTGCTAATATTCAGCTTGAGAAATGAGAGATTTTTATTATAGATATAACTCATCTGAAGTAATTTTTTTCAACTGTCTTTGTTTACTATCGCTAACTTCCATCACTAGAGTGTGGGCCACCCATTGTTTAAGGGGGAATGCAGATCCCTTAGGAGAGCTTATCTTCTCTGCTTCATTGTCCACCACAAAACCGCAGAGTTGGAACTGTTGCCCCCTGCGGTCACACATTTTACACAATTTTTTTTATCCTCCTTAGGTAAACAAAAGAAGGTTACATCGGCATCTTCAACCATTCCTGGTTTTTTAGAGCAACCAAAAGCAGCACAAGGCATTTTGAGCAGAAAAGCTGCTAAATGATCTAAAAAGCAGGCTGAATGCTTCGCTCCAATAGAAAACAATGGGACGTTTACAGGCAGTGGGGCCGCGTGATGTCATCATGTGATTTCAAGATGGCGGAAAACAGGCTCTCAAATGGTAAAGAAGTCCCATTTTTAAAAGACAATAAAATTAATAGGTGCATAATAATGTCTTTTGTTAGGCATATAACTTCTAATAAGTATATTCCAAAGATGTTTGGAGGAGATTTGTAAAAACAGTGGAGAATCTCTTTTGAAGAAAACTTAATTAATGAAGGAATTATTGTAGAAATATTGTCTAGCTCTAGCTCTTGGATTATATGGTTGAGTCTTGTCTTCAAACCCATTAAAGCCTTTGCTTTATGCGGATGCCAGTGTCCTGTTTTCTGTTTTCAACTGCCAGTCTTCTTCAGAGGTATCTGCTGATCACTTTGATATGAAAAACAGTAGTCTGATTAAATGAAACCTTAACATATGTTTCAAAAAGAACTTGCTGGAATTATTTCCTCCCTTTTTAAGTTACTGCTAGCCTTCCTTATTATCTTACCCTCTAATTAAGGTGAAACCGTGAAAATGTAGTATTTAGGAAGGGCTTTTCTAACTGGTGGATCTTCAGACTATACAGTACCTATGAAGTAGCTCAGTTTCACAAAGGTTGGTGACCCCTGCTGTGAAGGATTCACACGTTGGGCATTAAGTGTTGGCGGGACAAAAGTAGGCGGTTTTTGCAAATATTTCATTGCCATTGTCCAACAATTTGTCATGCTCATTCAATGTTGAAAAAAAAAAAAAGTAAACATACGATGTGCGTCATTGTAATGAGGAACGAAACATCTTTGGAGGATAATGAAAAAGCACTGTGACCTACCTATAGCCACCCATACCTTTGATTCTCTTTTGGTTCTTCAGTCCAAACATTGAGAGCACTGAGCTGAGGTGAAGAAGAAAGTAAACGTAAACAAGGATGTTGTTTTTTTGGATAATCAAACCCATCTGTTCAAACAAAATGCAATTAGCACCATTTAAACAGCTCAACTTGTTAAAGTGATTATCCAGTGTTTACCATAAGCAATATTTTGTACACAAGATAAAGCACCTCATTTGCATATGCTAATCCTTGTTAATTAGCAATGTTCCAGCGGGTAATCCTTATTCAGGCCTAACCAACCATCAGGTTTTGAAAAGGTATTTTTTTGTAGATTAAAAGGGGGGCTACAAATAATGAATGAATTCAATCAATCATGTAAAGGCTAATATATGCATGACAAATGGCAAGAGGACAGTTTAATGTCAGAAATGAGAAAGCCAATGATCCGATGGATCCTCTAAGGCATCAAAGGCGGAGCTGCAGCCAACGACGTCTTCATTTGTGTTTTCAATCAAAAAGTGCAGGAACACAAACACCCTGCAGACTTAGGGACAATGGTTGGAACGTTAAGTGTTCAGCTGGGAACAACAAAAACGCTTCTCCGTAATCACTTGCCCACACTAACTTGTTGATGGTGGAAACAACCAAATGGTTTTCCTCTGCGTTTTGAATTAAGGTAAACCTCATTTGCCCTCCAGGCACACAAGACATCGAAAAGGTAGAGAGAGATGCACTGATGTAATTTAAGTTTAATGTGTGTTTACGCTCCTAATCCTTTCTCTTCCCAACCATTGTGGACATAAACTCTGAGACTGTTGGCTGGAAGGAAGACAAGCTGCTCATCTCCCCTGTCTCGTTCTACCTCTATGCTAGGCTGATGAATGACAGCACCTGACGATTCATTCCCATCACTGAAGCCAGATTAAGGACAGACACTGAAGTGTACAATCACAGGAGAGAAAAGGCAATGGGTTTAGATGCAATTTTCAGGATGAATTAAAAAAATGTCATAAAATAACATGATGTTTTTGTGTTATTGGAAAAATAAAAATGTAAAATACTTTTGGAACTGTAGATTACAGATAACTGGTCCATGACTATAGAATGTCATTATAAAGCAGATTAAATAAAGATACTGGATAGTAGATTTATTTGTGGCCATACCAGCCTGTCATTGGCCGATCTTGTTAGATCTCTGAAGCTAAGCAGGTCTGGGCCTGGTTAGTCCTGGTTAGTAGGATGGAGACCACTGATAATTCCAGGTGCCACAGTGGAGGACAGTCGCTCCAGTGGTATCTGTCATAGTGTCCTTGGGCAAGGCACTTCACCCACACTGCCTAGTATGCATAGTGTGTGAGTGTTGGTGGTGGTGGTCGGAGGGGCCGATGGCGCTCTATGGCAGCCTCGCTTCCATCAGTCTGCCCTAGGGCAGCTGTGGCTACAACAGTAGCTTACCACCACTAAGTGTGGAGAGAATGAATAATGCCTTAAAGGGGACATATCATGGTTTTAAATCCTTCCTTTTTATATATAAATCATACAGTTGTGGTCTATATAAAGCAGAACTGCAATGCTTGGGTCTGAATTCCTCATTATTATAGCTCCACAGGCCTTTTCTGATGTGCTTCTAAGAACAACTCGTTTTGGTGCGGTCTCTTTAAATGCAAAGGAGACACTTCATACCCCGCCCCCTCTCGGTTCAACTCCACCCTGCTCGGCCATTTTTGTAGTTTGATAGAAGAGATACGATTATGTAGCGGCGTAGAAACTTTTTATTCAGAGGTTATTTACAAAATGTCAACAACAGAAGACTTGTCCGTCCAGCTTTACATGTTTGAGCCAGAGTCTGACCCGGCGGAGCGAGATGAAAATGAAGATGAAGCCTGCAGAACCCTAACAAGTGAGCTAACACAAGCACCGAGCTAACGCTAGCGCCAAGCTAACGTCACAAAATGTATTTTAATACAGTCTTTTCGGAGACAAAAATGGCAAAATGAAATGACTAATGAAAACTTTAGACTTTAATTAAACCACGTAGGCCATATCATCAAGGATCTAAAACGAGCACACAGCGCTAACATATGAAGACGGTGCAACTGCTAATGCTAACAAAACAATGACAGGGACGTCTTATCATCACACTTTTTAGCGTTATTTACAGCTTACCAAAGTGCTCTGTTCGTCGTCTCCAAAGATAGAAGGAATTGAACCCTCAATCAGACAAAGTCTTTCGGCAAATCCTTCTTTATACTGGTGGAGGTTGCTGAAGCAGTCAGCCTTGAAGTGCTTCGCTTACACAAAAATGACCTTACCCACAGATGTGGGTACATTTCTATGAAAAATAAAACTCAACTAGGCACTTCGAAAAGGTTCTGATGCTGGGAGACGGTGTAATGAAGCGTGTGGGTTACTACATCCAACAACCCAACATTTTGACTTATCATCTCGTAACTTCTGCATCCTGGAGCTTGGACTACAAAACAAAAGCGAGAAATAAAAATGGCGGATTTCTCGAAGTGTTGGACCTGGAGTTGATGTACTAATTTGGCAGTTCTGCTGCAAATACTGTGACGTTATTGTTCAAAAAACGTAATAGAGAATAGAAAAATCTAAACAGATTGAAAAATATGACCAAAACAGAATATAAAGATATCAACGGAGCACCTGAAGAGACTAATTTGATTTTTTTCTGTACTTCTAAACACTCTAAATATACAACAAAATGCATTTAAGGGCTAAAAAAGTGGATTTAGCATGATATGTCCCCTTTAATTCTGTAAAGTGTCTATTATAAAGCGCTATACAAAATCCAATGCATTATTATTATTATTATTATAGCATTACAAAATATGTTATAGGAGGATAAGTAAATATGGAAGTGAATTTTGAAACTGAAATAGTGTTATTTTCAATCTGGAGAGGTTTTGACTGTAGGGCATACAGGAAGTAAAGAGTCCTCCACCAAAAATAATAGATTTGGGTTTATCCGGTACAACAGCATCTGAACACACAGCAATGATACGATGGGATTTCAGTTGGACGCATTCAACAGTTGTTGTTTTCTTTAACTTCTAAAGCAGTGGAAGAACTGGACTTAGATATAAGCAGACTGTGCAACTGCAAAGAGCCCGTAGGGGACCCCAAAGCTGAGGTGTTTTTATCTTGTCCTGATCCCTAAAATGATAGAAAATAAATATAGGACTAAACTGTTGCTTTGTGTTCTTTTAGTCAGTGTTAAAGAAACTTTAAAAAAATAAAACTTAATATTGTTGACATATAAAGGACTCTTCTTACCGCAGCCATTATTTATTTGTTTGTTTGTCTGTTAGCGTCAAAAGTATGTACGCTATGGAAGATTGCATAACATTTTGGAGGGGATCTGGATCAATAAACTGATTCTGGATCAGTTTGAAAATGAAAAAGTCTCTCATCAATGATGAAAATTCAAAAATGCAAAGTTTGTAATTGACCGATCTTCATGAAATTTAACTCAGTAATGGTCATGAAGGTTTTGGTTCCTCTAAAGCCTCAACGTGTTTCATCCAGATTAGATTCAATCTGTGCATTTCCTTGGGATTTGTCTAAAAAAAAAATGAGAGTGCCCACACATTTGGACCTACTGTATCGTTATTAATAAAAAAATTCTTCCAAGCCTTTAAAGTTTGAATGATCACGGAACCATGATCAGGATCACTGATCCAGATTAATGACATATCTGGCAAAGAGGATATTTGTCACTTAGCAGCGGTTAGTGCTCTCTTTTTTATCACTTATCTTGCTTCAGTGGCTCAACTTAGCATGTTTAATTTTAAAGAGAGGTTGTAATGACTGCAGCCCTTTTGCCTAGTAAAGTGTAATATATTGTAGCAGTCTGTGGACCAATCAATCCCTCCATGTAATTTGGCAAACTTGTGGCCCCCAAACAGCATCTTGCATTGGGCCTCAACAAAACTAGAAATGAGCCTAGTTGCATATTTTGTTATGAAAACCTTGAATTTGGAACATACAGTAAAGAAACAGTATTTGGGATTTTAATACAAAAATGTGATTAATTTAAAATGTATTTGTAAATGTAGGCTATTTCATTTACACTTTGCAAATAAAATTCATTAAAAATGTAATGTAATTAATCTTTTCCACGAGGATGTGTAATAAAGTTTTCCTGTTTTACAGAGATAAGTA
Source organism: Gouania willdenowi (assembly GCF_900634775.1). NCBI lineage: Eukaryota > Metazoa > Chordata > Actinopteri > Blenniiformes > Gobiesocidae > Gouania > Gouania willdenowi. The sequence goes on from NC_041049.1 coordinate 8,779,398, forward strand.
AAACAAAATATATCAAATCTGTCAGTTAGACACTGGAAATAATCAGACTGACGAGAAAAATGACCAAAACAGTTTGTCTTGGTAATGGATGAGCCTTAAAAAGTCCTTTGTCGTTTCATTACAAATGCCTGTCTCTACTTTCTTATTCAGCAAAGACATTTGTGGCCTATTATTCATCCTGTGATCACTTTCTCTTCACACTAATATCACACAGCCACCTCTCCATCATGCCGCTTCAGCAGTTTGTGTTTTTGATTTTGACGTTTGTTTTCTAATTTCAGCGAGATGTAAACAAAATCTCAATCCCTTTCCCTAAAAAAGTATAAAATTAATCACAGTGCATGTGAAATGTGTGAGTCTTATAATTATAAAAAGGTTCCAGACAGAACTGCTCAGTGGGCGGGGGTTGCCACGGTGAATAACCTGGTGTTACCACGGAAACAGCCAATCGGTTATGAGGCTGCCAACGTTAATTCACCTCTATGTTAGTCTGATGTGCCTTGGTTTGGTTAGCGCACACCTGACAACAGAGCATCTTGCCATGGTTACGAAGAATCAAACTGGGTCTACAAGGTTATTATTATCCTCGCATTACAAGATTAAAAACTAAGAAATGCTTCAACAGCTGTGCTTGGTGTTTGCGTTTCCTTTATCCCTCCTTTGACAGGATTGATTAACTTTGGCAAAACATATCGTACTGAGGATAAAACTAATACCATCCCTCAGATGGTGGCTGGTGACCGGCTGCTAGAGTGAGCACACGATAGATTACAAAGAAGAAGTCCCCATGATAAGATTAATACAATATGCTTTGCTACAAACTCAGGGGAAGATTCTTAATTCTGCAGGCGACTCACGAAAACATCAATGAAATAAAAGGCGAGCTGCTGCTAAGTTGTATAATGTGTGTACGACAACGTACCAAACAAAGTAACAATGTGAAATCAACAGATTTTTGCTGTAATTCTGGTCTTGTAGACGGGGTGGAGCATTGATTTTAAAAGTGTGGGTGTTTGAAGAGTAGGACAACCGTCGACCTTCAATTTATAATAATAATAAATAGGCAACTGGCAACCCGGGGGCAACATGTGGCCCTCAAAGCAAACCCACCCAAAATGTATTTATATATATATATATATATATATATATATATAAAGCCCAACATGATACACAAATGAACTCCCAAAACACACAATCCAACAGCAAAATGCACAAAGTACACAAAACACATAAAAATTCATAAAAATAATCACAAAACACAAAATAACAACAACGACAGACACAGCAACCACTGAAACAAACTAAATGACTTCAAAAACACAAATAAACATCAACACGCTACGCAATAGCTCCAGAAACACACAAACTGTAAAAAAAAATATTCAAAATGACAGGAAAATACAGAAAATAACAGAAAAAAAATACAGAAAGCGACCCCCAAAACACACAAATCGACAACAGAAATGCAGAAAATTACAGAAAAACATACAAAATTAGAACTAGAACACAAAGTGTCATTTGTTGATATTTTCAAGACTACAGCAGCTTTTGCATTATGTTTCTCTATTTTAAATTGTCGTTCAGCCTGAGCAAAGTTCTGTAAATACAGTCTTACAGTCAGTTAACATTACAACACAGTGTTTTATTGCTTCATTAATCAAGCTGCTACATCTGAATCACACAACTATGGTGAGTCGTATCAACAAATAAATGTCAAACACAAAATAAGTGACTAAACGGTCCAATGACTCTCGCAGCATTGTAGATCGTTGCCGTAAAATTGCATCAAACAACAGGACAAAGTTACAAAAGATAACTTAACATCTCTCCTTAAGTTAAATACAACTTTCCACCATGTCACTTTACTTTACAGCATTGTTAACTCTTTGTTTACCTTCTCAGGACGGCAGCTTCGTCAAATGGCTGGCTGTGATTGGCTGATCACCATTCAGTCAATCTAACAGGACCAATTCGTCTTCAACACTGAATTCCTCTGGAAAAAATGAGGGGCATAAATTTTTATTTTTATGGAAGTGCGGGTGTCTCAGTACCCACATCCCCCATGGGTGAGACGCGCCTGGTCGAGTTATAGTTACAGGTTTCTGCTGACAATGATTGTGTTCAACCTGTTATGTCATCACACGTGCAGCTCTTTTCCAGCAGATCTCAAACTAAAAGAAGCTGATCTGAAGCCCTGGGATGTGCCCAGCTGCCACCTGCTATATCAAGCACCATTCCCATAGTTCCAGGGCATCAGTGTGTCATAAGGCTGGCACAGCACTAGAGCGCTCACACACATCGCTCAGGGAGTGAAATTAGTGCTGCTTTTCTGTAGTTTTTGGATCAGGTTTGGAGCCGTCCTGGGCAAGGGTTCCCCCTGAACGCTGGGAGGTACTCGAGGAAATGTAAACCACAGCAGGCACCAAGAGGGGCCGGCGTGTCACTTTATAGCGTGGTGTCCTTTGGGTGGCTTACAAGATTGGCAAACACATGTAAGCTTGGAGCGAAGAGCTGTGGAGAAATGAGCGCCTTCTGTGCACCGCACCAGATACTGTATGTGTGTGTAGAGTAAGAGACGACAGAGAAGTGTGTGACAAAATACTGACGTTACTGTAATTGAGTTGCTTTGAATGGTACTTGTACTTTTATATATTCTAAAATTGGTCAATTTATTTGTACGTAAGTAAGTTTTAAAAGAATTAAAGTACTTAGTTACATTTTTACACCCAAACCATTACTGAGCAAATTATATATTTTTTGTTTTAAAATGATCAAAGGATGTTGTGAAACAGCAAAAAAATTCAATGACAAAACAGCAGTGAATGGAGGTTATTTTCTCACTTTTACAGTTTTGAAACAATTGGTGTTAGTTTATTTTAAAAATAATTGTACAGTTTGAAAAAACCTTTTAATACAGATGCCTTTGTGGTAAATGAATTCAGTTCCATTTGTCCGATCTCTTCCTTCTATAGTTTATACATGAGATGTTTACTGTATGCAAGGGAACTGTGGCAAGATTTATTACCAATAATAAACATGAGGGGGTGAAAGTAACAAGTAACTTTTACTTTGAGTACTATTTCATTGAGCTACTTTTTAGTTGAACTTAAGTATTTTATCAATGACTTGTACTTGTACTTGAGTACAATTTCAATTAAGCAACAGTAGTTCTACTTGAGTAGATATATCAGCGCTCTTTATACCTCTAACGGAGCCCATGGAGGTGTGCACATAAATGGAAAAATTGATTTTGCAATTTTGACTTTTTAAAAATCACCGTCAATAAAAAATCCAATTTCGATTTTATATTGATTAATCATGCAGCCATAGTGTGTAGTGTAGGAGACAACAGAAAACTGTGTGACAGAGCCCATGCATGTATGTACATACAGTTACAGTACATGTCAGCGAATGTCACAACCTGCAGGGTAGGAAGCGTCTTATGTAGTGTGTGTGTGTGTGTGTGTGTGTGTGTGTGTGTCTGTGACTTGTTCATGTCTCAGCTGGCCTTGTACTTGTGCTTAGATCATGCCACGCTTGGCTTGTCACTGCACCGGAAGTACTGCAAGGCTCTGGAAGGGGCCAGCAAAGATGCTCACACCCTCTGGTGAATGTGTGTGTGTATGTGTGTATATGTGTGTGTGTGCTGTCACTTCAGTGAAGAGCTTTCTGCAACAAGGTGCAAAAGGAGCAGACAGCGGTGTAGAACAGCCACTGTTTTCTCGCCGTGTGTGTGTGTGTGTGTGTGCAGAGGAAGTAGTGCTGTAGCCTCTTTAGCAATCACTCATGTTTACTTCCACACTGAACATCCCTAACTCACACAGCGCCACCATGTTCTTTTTTCTGTTCGTCTCTTAGCATTCATCACGTTACGTTTCAGCTCTCCAATCAAACACTGCTTACGTCTCCATCCTGGATGTCTGTGCAGGTGCAGGCGTTTAGATTGCTGAAGGTACATTGTCTTAAATTATACATGAGGCAGGTAATTAACTGTGCCTGCTGAAATATCATGCTCTCTCTCAGCAGATGTGAAGTGTATTGACACCAAGCCACGAGTACCCCTCTCTCTAACTCCTAATTGACCGCATTAAAAGACATAAGCGTAAATTCTCATACCATCAATATGCTGTCGTATGATATGAACTCAGAGCAATTATCTTTTCACATCTATTTGGCTGTAAACGTTGCAGCAAAACAAACATTCATCACCGTGAGGAATGATGTTTGTGGTTAGATTTAATCTGCAGAAGTTAACTTTTTATTTTCTTTAAAAAAAAAAAAACATTTGTTTCAGCGCCCTTTTTTGTCTGTGCGATATTTTGATTAAGTCTTAGTCAAAAACGTTATCAAGTTTTGATTTAGTCATTAGACTATGTTTTAGTTTTAGTCTAGTTTTGGTCGACTAAAGTCTTAATGATTTTAGTTGACTTGTGTAATCTTTCTGCCACCAGTGAAGCTCGATCAAACCCCATGTCTAGCTTTCTACACAGAGGGGCGGATTCACTAAAGATTTAGGGATATTAAAACGTGTGCAAACGTCACTCCACGCGCTAACAAACCCCGGGGAATCAGGAGTGTGCGGCTGCTGCATCAATCCACTGAGCGCGTTTCCCTCTAATAAATATGTATAGTAGGCGGAGCTCACAAGGAGAGCAAAAAAATGGGAGGAGGAAATGTAAATAAATTAATGCAGTGGGCGCAATGCAATAAATCAAATCTGGAACTGTGTGCGGTGATTGTTTTAGCACAGGAAAATAGTACGACTGACTGGCAGGTGCAAACACACACGCAGAGATCCACTGCAGAAAATGTTGACACAAAACACAGCAGAGATGGAAAAAAGCCTCCAGTTAACCTTTCAAGGATAAGAAAATAATTCAAATACAACAATAGTCAATATTAACAGTCAATGAATGAGAAAAGGTGGCTGGGCTCTCCCTTAGAGATAGGGTGAGAAGCTCAGTCATTCGGGAGGGGCTCAAAGTAGAGTCGCTGCTCCTCCGCATCGAGAAGAGCCAGATGAGGTGGCTCGGGCACCTAATTAGGATGCCCCCTGAACACCTCCCTAGTGAGGCATTCAGGGCATGTCCCTCCGGAAGGAGGCCCCGGGGAAGACCCAGGACGCGCTGGAGAGACTATGTCTCTCGGCTGGCCTGGGAACGTCTCGGGGTCCCTCCGGAAGAGCTGGAGGAAGTGGCCGGGGAGAGGGAAGTCTGGGCCTCCCTACTGAGGATGCTGCCCCCGTGACCGGGAAACGGCTAAGCGGGAGAAGATGGATGGATGGATGGATGGATGAATGAGAAAATAAACCATGAGTAAAGTGTGTGTGAGAAAGAGAAAAAGCTTCACACCCGCGACGGTGCGTGTGTAGAGTCTGGTGACGCTGCGGTGGAGATGTGACGCTGCGCGCTATGGACGCACCGCTTTTCTGATGTTTTGACCGTCAAACTCTGATGTTGCGTTGATAGAAGGAGCATCAGGCCAGAATCAGCTGATTAGATGCGTAATTTACGCAGTGGCACAATCTTCACATATGAGAGGTGTGGTGACACAGCACTACTCATGAGGTCAGACCTGCTGTATGATGGTCAGTAAATCATCTTCAAATGGTGCAGACTGATTGACAGACTGTGTTGTATTAACTCAGATCAATGGCGTCAACAGATCAATAGGACAATTTCTGTCCAAATCTGTTTTTCATGGACTGATCAAAGCAAAGTTACAGGACCTGACGGAGCAGCCACATTAAATTAGGGAGAAAATATATCATTAGGTTTTAAAGTTGTTCTTGTTTTTAAAACATTTTTATTTGTTAATTTAGTTTTCTACATTATTAGTGAATTCCTCGCAGCAGGTGAGGAAACTGCGTCACCAAAGGATTTAGGGACGCAACTGGTTTACCACCCTTTATTTCAAATCTTAGTGAATGCGCCTCAGAGTGCCGTTGATGAGCTAGTTTGATAGCACATCACATCACACTCATTCCTAACTCAAAATTAATTAATGTCATGATTTTTCTTACTGGGTGGTTTTTGGGTTTATTATTCATGTTTTTTTTTTGGTTGGGATTGATTAGGTGTTGTTTCTGTAGCTAATTGGACCTGTTTCATATCTTGATATTTCATAGGTTGTAATATAAAATTCTGTTGGGGTGTTTCTTGCTTGTGTTTGTTGTCTTTTATTAGTCTTTTTCAGTTGGTTATATGTTGTGGTAGTTTGTATCAAGTATTTCTTAATAATGGACTCCTGTCTGTTTTCTTCACTCCCTGTCTTGTTAGTGTGTTTATGTGAGGGATTGAGTCGTCCTTATCTTACCTGGTGTTTCCCTGACTCAGGTGTTTCTCATAAACTAACATCAGAATCAGAAATGTTTTTAATGGCCATGTACAGTTTTAAGGACAGTACAAGGAATTTGTCTTGGTAGTTGGTGCACAAAACAAACAACAACAACAAAAAAAAAAAAAACAAAGAACAACCCAGCAACAATAATAATAATAATGATAAATATAAAGGATGAGGGATAAATAAAGGATATATAGAGAATAAAGGATAAATATAAATATATATATATATATACAGTGCAGCAGATAATGTCATCATGGAGGTGGTGATCGGGGGGGGGGGGGGGGGGGGTTCAGTGGGTGACTTGGGGTGTGTTCATGTGGATGGTGGCAGAGGGAAAGAAGCTATTTTTGTGTCTGGAGGTTCTGGTCCTTATGGACTGAAACCTCCTTCCAGAAGGGAGAGATTGAAACAGTTTATGACCGGGGTGGGAGGGATCGGCCACAATCTTTCCTGCACGCCTCAAAATCCTGGAGGCGTACAGGTCCTGGAGGAAGGGCAGATTGCAGCCGATGATCTTCTCTGCTGAGTGGATGATACGCTGCAGTCTGGCCTTGTCCTTGGCCGTAGCTGCAGCGTAGCAGATGGTGATGGAGGAGCAGAGGATGGACTGGATGATGGAGCTGTAGAAGTTCACCATCATCTTTGTTGGCAGACTGAACTTCTTCAGCTGCCGCAGGAAGTACATCCTCTGCTGAGCTTTTTTGATGAGGGAGCTGATGTTCAGCTCCCACTTGAGGTCCTGGGTGATGATGGTCCCCAGGAAGCAGAAGTACTCCACAGAGCTCACTGTAGAGTCTCCCAGGGTGAGGAGGGTGAGGGGGGCTGGGTTCTTCCTGAAGTCTGCTATCATCTCCACTGTCTTTAAAGCGTTGAGCTCCAGGTTGTTCTGGCTGCACCAGGACACCAGCCGGTCTGTCTCCCACCTGTAGTCCGACTCGTCTCCATCAGAGATGAGACCGATGATGGTCGTGTCGTCTGCAAACTTCAGCAGTTTGACCGACTGGTGAGAGGAGGTGCAGCTGTTGGTGTACAGGGAGAAGAGCAGAGGAGAAAGAACACAGCCCTGAGGAGAACTAGTACTGATGGTCCGGGGAGCAGAGATGGTTTTTTCCAGCTTCACGTGCTGCCTCCTGTCAGACAGGAAGTCTGTGATCCACTTGCAGGTGGAGTCTGGCAGGTTCAGCTGGGAAAGCTTGTCCTGAAGGAGAGCTGGGATTATTGCATTAAAAGCAGAGCTGAAGTCCACAAACAGGATCCTCTCGTAGGAGCCTGGGGAGTCCAGGTGCTGGAGGATGAAGTGGAGAGCCAGGTTTACAGCATCGTCTACAGACCTGTTGGATCTATAGGCGAACTGCAGGGGGTCCAGGTGGGTGTCGATGATGTCCTTGATGTGGGAGAGCATGAGGCGTTCAAAGGACTTCATGACCACAGATGTCAGAGCGACGGGTCTGTAATCATTAAGTCCTGTGATCCTCAGCTTTTTAGGGACAGGAACGATGGTGGATGCCTTAAAGCAGGCTGGTACGGTGCATGTCTCCAGTAAGGTGTTAAAAATGTCTGTGAACACTGGAGACAGCTGATCAGCACAGTGCTTTAAGGTGGAAGGAGAGACAGAGTCCGGTCCACAAGCCATACGGGGGTTTTGTCTCCTGAAAAGTCTATTTACATCTCTCTCTTTGATGGAGAAAGGTGTCTCTGTAGGAGGGGGGAAGATAGGGGAGAGAGCTTCTGTAAGCAGCTGTGGTGAGACTCTAGCTTCGATGTGGGGGGTGAAGGTGTTGGAGTGAGGCTGGTCAGAGGTGTGAGGGGGGTTGGAGTCAGTTCTGTCCTATTGTCTGTCAAATCCACAATAGAAGTTATTCAGACTGTTGGCCAGGCAGAGGTCGTTAGCAGCAGCAGGGGCTCTGGGCTTGTAGTTGTAACATTGCTCACTAGTTAATCGTAGTGAGTGCTGCAACATCGTCTTCCTGTATTTTAGTTGATGCCTCTCTATTTTGTTCTGCCTAGTTCCTGTTTTCCTTTGACTTTGGTCAGTTTTTGTTCCCAGGCTTGACACTTTTGATTTGTACTTTGTATATTCTTAAATTAGTACCATTCTATTGTTATTTCTTGGTACTTTGTTGGATTGTTTGTTCGGTATTCATTTTAATAATAAGACATGGACTTATCAAGAAAAAGATCCTCCCACATTTTGCCTCACTGCATCCATGTCCTCCACACATCTCACAGGATTATGTCATAAGTACTTCACGGATTTTGAAAAAATTTAATCCAACGATAGACCTTATGCCATGGAAGATTCCTTTGTATTTCGGTAGAAATCTGGATCAAAATTCGGATTCTGGATCAGTTTAAAAAATGGAAAAATCCCTATTTCACATCTCGGTTATTATTTTAAATATCTTCCAAGCCTTCAATGTGTGAATGATCATGGTATCAGGATCACTGATCTAGATTACCACCAATATCTGGCAAAGAAGACATTTGGCGCTTCGTTAACACTCTCTGAATGCTCTTGGACTAAATGGACTTGGACTTGATTTTATATAGCGCTTTATCCCCACACTGAAGCAGTCTCAAAGCGCTTTACATATCAGCTCATTCACCCAATCACTCTCACATTCACACACCAGTGGGACAGGACTGCCATGCAAGGCGCTAGTCGACCACTGGGAGCAACTTTGGGTTCAGTGTCTTGCCCAAGGACACTTCGACACATAGTCAGGTACTGGGATCGAACCCCCAACCTCTCGATCGGAAGACGACTCACTACCACCTGAGCCACGGTCGCCCGTCGCTCTTGATTGAAATAATTTATTACAGTTTTTTGTCACAGTGCTGTGGTTTAAATATCAACTACTTTTCAATGATTGTTGACTTATCTATGACAATGGTTCTTTGCCAACACTGAACCTGTACCTCATGTTGCACCCAACATGAGCTAGAAAAAAAGCAGAATCATAACTGTACAGAACATTTTATTATAAAAGACAAGAGGAAGAATGGTAATCATTTAAGAATTGTTTGTCTTAATCACTACTTGAGCTGGGATTTGTCCAAACATCCAACTAAATACACAAAGGAGTTCAATGCAGGTGCTTCTCAGATCCAGACAGAGATCTTTGCCCCAATGGAGATGTGATCAATTAGTCAAATTTTATTGACCAGGATCCAAAGCGCTCTTTGTTTGAATGAGGGAGTAGCACTTAGGTCACAAAAGGACTATTGTGAGAGAAAGACATTCAAGGGATTCATTCACTCATAAAATCAACAAATTGAAGCTAAAAGGGTTGTCTTAGTGGGGAATATAAAGAAGATGTTTCTGTGTTCTACTGTGAACTAACTTTATTCATAACCTGTCAAGTATCCCGTTTTGGCCGGGAAAATCCCGTATTTTACCTCTCTTTCCCGCCATCTTCCCTCAATAGTATTTTCCCGTAAATATCCTGTATTTTAATGTAATAATAACTAAAATACGCCTTACTAAACTGAACGTGGTCACTAACCACGCGAGAACTGCATCTCAGGTGGCAGATTAGTGCTGACAGCGGCAACAAACCTGGAAACAACTCAGAAAAGAGATGATGAATGAAGACGATGCGGTGAAAAAAACAAAGAACTGGTGAAAATACGTTGTAAAATGTGACAGAGAGTTTATCTTCCTAAAGAACAGCAGGATGGGACACTGTTACATGTTCTGTTAGATTAATAACTGAGATTTTAAAGTCTCCCACAGCAGAAGGAACAACATACTGTAAGTCACCATGAAAAATCAGCCAATCACAAGCGCCACAAACACTGCTTTAAAAAAGTGTTAAAGAATGTAAAGCCTGTAACAAATGTGTCTATAATAAGTCATTAGTGAATACCAGAGAACGACATGAGTGAGCATGAGAAAATATAAGAAAATATGTAATGAAAATAAAATGTTAATGTTTAACTCAAAGACAAGCAATGTGAAATTAACAGTAAATATGCAACGTGTTGACTTGTATATAAACTGTATGTATATTAAATAAACACATGTGCTTCATATACACATTTATGTTTTCATTTAGGCTGTTTTATAATTTAGGAATTAGGGCTGGGCGATATATCGAGATTCAAGATGTATCGAGTTTTCTATTTTGACATATATAGATATATATATATAGATATATAGAAAACTATAATATTTCATATATCAATATATATTATGTATCAAAATACTAGTTTTAGGAGTCGCTGCTTTTACTACTCAGAAGAACATGTAAAGCTCAGTTAGATGGATTTATGAGTGCACATGTTGATCAGCTGTTTGTTAATAAATGTGGACGCCAGAAAATTTCCCTTATTTTGAAATCCAAACCTTGACAGGTATTGATGTGCATTAAAGCATTTAACATGTGATATTAAAGGTTTATAGTCCTTTTCAATAAAGAATTGATTCCAGCAAGATGCTATAGGTTAGTCAAGAGGCCCTGTTTAAGCAGTAACTCCATGAGTAGTGTGGTGGCAAAATTCATTAATTATGTATACTCATATATTTGCTTTTTGATCTCATTCAACTTAATACCCCAATTTGTAACTTTCCACATCTGTCTGATGTCTTTTCCTCTTCCTGCAAAGTCAGTGGACCCATACTCCCATGATACAGCTTCTCTAAAGGAATGTCAGTTGGCCTCAGTTTAATCTCGAAGGCCAGAGCACGTACACATACACACACACACACATCATATACACATACACACACACTCACTCACACACCCACACACACATCTAACTTTCACCCCGACATCGGAGGTGTCACCTCCGGCAGACTGACCTTCCCCCCCTGGTCTCTTCTTTGCTGTCTGTGGAAGGGGGAGGTGGGACAGTGTGTGTGAAAGGAACATTTGGGCCCTTCTTCGCGACTCTCCTCTGGCCAGAGGAGACCACTTCTTTGTCTATCCCGCTTTGTACCTTTTTATTTAGTTTAGATTAAATCATTTTTTATTACTTCATCATCTCTCCTGTCTGGTCTTCATCATTTATCACCACAGAGTGTGTTTTCAAGTCAAAGACGAGGTAACCGTAAATTTCACAGTAACAGTAGTTTCACAAGAATTTGGGGGTGTTATGGTAAAGAGGGAAAAAACAGGGATTCAGACTCTGTGTCTGCAGAGTCCCTCATGAGTAATAAATTGTGAGGAGACAGAGGTTCCCTATTTTGACATTAAGGGGAGGTGTACATCTTTTGGGGCAATGAGAATGTTAACACAGGTGTTAGTTGTTATTCAGAGGCATGGGAACCTAAGAACTGTTCCAAGACTTGTTTTTCCCAAATCTGTGAATTACTTTCCAGTTCTATGTTTCCACATGATAATAGACTGTTTCTCTTTACATCAACAACCCAGAACTGAGCTGATTCCTTATATGGTGATGAGCTAATGTTAAAGATTGGAGGACATACCTCTGAAGCATATATGCGTTTGCTTTCTCTGACCAGCCTCAGAGCTGCATAGATCTGGCCCTCAGCTCTCAGCAGGTTTCATTTTTGTTACTTGTTCAGGACATTGATTGTATTTAATAAACTGCATATTTTATACAAGTCATTGGTCCGAAGACTTTTTCCTACACCACCTTTTTTGTCATCACCATCCACACCACAAGAAACAACAGTATGTTTATTTAGCTACTCTCTGCAAAACTTTCTGTAGTTTATATGAAGAAAACATCCTCCTCCTCCTCCTCCTCCTCCTCCTCCTCCTCCTCCTCGCCCGCTGATAGAAAGATCTTCCTGACACTTTCTCACTCACACTGCACTGCAGCTGATGGTATATAAGTGCAATTATGTAATGTCGATGTGACCAATAGATGCTCTGCTTCAGTGTCACACATGATGACTCTAGCGCACGTCCAAAATGATCAGCATGTTTGCCTGGATGAACAGTTCCTAGCTTACTGAAAACACTCGAGCTGCTGACGCATGAATGTTGAGCGGGAGAAACACTAGCAGTGTAGATTTAAAAACATGTTGGTCTTTTGTGTTTTTCTTTCTCTCCCTATTGTGTCCAACACAGATCAGGATTGTGTAACGATACTGGTTCTTTGGCTAGTTTTTTTATGCAAGTCTAAAACTAATTGTCACTTTTTGTCACATTGTTTGAAAAGATACATATTTCAGTCAAAAGAATCATCACAATTTCTAAAACAAAATAATTTTTTTATTGAATTTTTGACCTTGTATGTAAATCTAAAATTATTTTCCCAAGACTTCCCATCTTTAAAATAATTATGGACTTAAAGGGTCCCTCCACTGTTTTTAAAAATGTGGCCTAAAACCTTTGAAAAGTAAACACATTATTTTGCACCGTATTCATTTCATTGATTTAAAAAAAGTGACGACTTTACCGTATTCCACCATCTTTGAATCACGTGAATGATGATGTCACAAGGCCTCATTTGCCTGTAAATATCCCATTGTTTCCTATTGGAGTGAAGCATTCAGCCTGCTTTTTAGATCATTTAGCAGCTTTTTTGGTCAAAATGCCAACTTGTGCTGCTTTTGGTTGTTCTAAATAATCAAGGAAATGTTAAAGATGCTGATGTAAACCTCTTTTGTTTAACGAAAGAGGATACAAACAGTTGTTACCTGAAAAATTATCTCTGACCACAGCGGGCGACAGTTCCAACTCTGCGGTTTGGTCGTATACAATGAAGCAGAGAAGAAGAGCTCTCCTTAGGGACCTTTACTGTCCCTCAAACAGTGCACAGCTGGAATCTCGGACTGTTGAAGACACAAACCCTGACGATGGAAGTCCTTTTGGGTGGGAGTCCTTCAACAGTCTGTGATTTACTATTGGATATCGTTCATAATAATGCTGTCAGGCATAGATCTATAAGTACATTTTAAGGTTTTAGGCCAAACTTGCAAAAACAGTGGATGATCCCTTTAAATCAGATATACAATTATTATCAGTGATGTTGACGACATTACCACCCAGAAATGATAAGTATCACTGTTGTCGCCTTTTCCCTTTTCCAGGCTCCAGCATTGACAACTTTAATCTAATCAATCGATGATTACACAGATGATGATTTTTATTCATGTTTTTAAATAGAAAAAAAAAACATTTAATTGCACTAACATAACCTGATCAAAGGTTTTAGGCCAAACAGTGGAGGATCCTTTTAAAAATGACTTCAACTGTCCTCAAACTTGTTCAATTCTAATAACCTTTCTGTTTATTTAATTTAATTATTTCTTAAGTTATATTTAACTGATTTCCAGCCTCATAGTGTTCAGTGTTGGATTTTCCTCCTACACCATCCAACAATATGTATGTTCGGGTCAGAAGTTAAAGCTAAATTAAATGCAGCATTGGGAAACTGAACTTTTATACGCAGATGTTATTTTTATTCTGATTCATCCTGTCATTATGGCTTTTAGATGTCACTGGCTCGCTTTTCAAACAGCATTTTATTAAATAGTTACGATACATGAGATGATTCTAATTAAGGCCATGAGCAGAATTCATCACTTTGGAGCTGGAGTTTAATCATCACTCCGTCAAACAAGTGCCGCTGTGCGTTCACAGCCTCGTGTGTGCCAACTTCACATAATACCAGTGGCATTAAGCTGGTGTTAATTTTTAAGAAGTTTGAATCCAAATATTCCCATTTGCCTAATTCTTGTGATCCTTTGGATATGAAACATAAAAGCACGCCTGAGATGGATCAACAGCTTTAATTAAATTAGACAAATCCTGATTTTCGGTGTCCAATAACGTCACGACAGTCTTGGACTTACGATGAATTGAAGCCACGGATGTAATCGGAGCTTACAGGAAAAAAAATACTCAGGGGTGTGTAAAATGTTAAGGAGCTGGATTAGTCTGAAAACTGGAAGGACTTACACGTAAATCTATATACTGCAGACAATGCCTACCTAATTAAACTTGAATTCTGCCTCTCTGGAGTGTCTTCCATGAAACTCTAACTCTTGGAGTGAGTTGAAATTTTCTCACTATTGTTAAGGATTAGTTTCTGGCTTAACCTGCTTCTGTGCTCCTTCCTTTGGGTATTTCAAACTGTAAATTCACTTTTATTACCAAATAAAGAGCGAGCAGAGTAGAGCTGCCCAAAAGGAAGATATCTAATAATAAAACCCAGTTCAGTGAGCGGCAGTTAAGAGCTGAGTGCAAATTCATTTAAATATGATGAATGAAAGATGTAAGACAAACGTTGGTGCTCTACGGCCAAATATGGACATGGCTGAACCAGTGGGGATATTAATAGTGGACCCAGAGCTAAGGCTCAGTCCTGTTCTGTGCAATATTTTAATAATAGAGTGTGTGAGCGTTTACACATAAAAGCATAGAAATGCAAAGATGACTTTCTTGAATATTAAAGATTGAATGAAAAAGATAAACAACACCTGAGAGCGTAGTAGGCTTTTTCATAAAATGTGTCTTTGATCAGAATCAACGTCAACCGTTAAACCATTGAGGCTCACCTTTCTAAAGATATGCAAATTTATGAAACTACATGAAACACAACATGCTGTTTACATACTTAGGCTTCTTATTTTAAGATGATTTACATCATCTTAAATATATACTGTACCTACTTATATTAAAAAATAAATAAATCATGTAATGTATCCCGAGTTTAATATTGACACCTAAGAAATATTAATACAGCCCTACCTCCCTTTTAGGGTGTTTATCATTATAGTATTAGTGATTATTTCTGCCAGATTTGTATAATTTTTATACTTTACAGCAGTCTAATCTCTTTTAAGTCAGGTTGTCATAGTTGGGCCAGGTTTTGGGGTCTCACTATAGCCTAATCTGAAACAAAATCAATTTTCTTCACTTTTATGCCCCAACTCTAGTTTTGGTTGTGTCACATTTTCGTATTATTTTCTTTACCAAACTCCAGTCTCAGCCTTGTTTAGATGTGATCATTATGTTTTTGCACTAAGTTTTATGGTCTTGCTATAGCTAGGGCTGGGCGATATGACCTTTTTTAAAAAAAAAATAAAAATAAAAAAACGATATTTTCAAGCTATATCACGATATACAATAAATATCTTGATATTTTGTCCTTGCCTTGAGATGATGTTTTGATGCATGCAATCAAACAAGAATGGCAATATATATTGATGTTTTCTCTATGATGTAATTGGGGTTTCGCCTAACTAATATAGCATAGCGTATCTGTCAGTTTCTTTTTTCAGTGGCCCTTAAAATAAGGTTCGTCAGTTAAAGCCACATGCCATATGTCACACAGGGACGTTTATTAACAGAGGTGTAGAGAACAACATTCAAATTTATAAAACCAATTATTTGCATTTGTGCACATTTTAAAAACTTCTTGAGCTGACCAAAGTGCTGTACAGTTTTTTTGTTTTTGTGTGTTATGATTACCTATCAATTATCTATTTATTATTACTGACAATTGTGGTTTTATCAGATACTATTATCCAGAGTGGCACACAGAATGTATAAACAGTTACCACAACACGCGCACACACGCACACACACACGCTCTGTAATGATCGCCTTCTGAGGACTGTCTCTTTAAGGGCCATGGTAACGTAAGGTCAGAGTTGAGTCAGATCTGCCTTCTTCCTGATTTGTACTGAGCGCATGGACAGAGTTTTATGTTGCTTTTCTGTTACCGTCGGAATACAAGCAGTGTTTGCATACAATAAACGTGCAGTGTGACGGTAGCGAGTTGTTTTGAGGCCTGTTTACAATGTTATCAACCCATGGAGACCTCTGGATCTCTATAGCGCACACACTCACTTGCACACAGTGTTTTGCTGAGCATGTCAGAATATCCATTTCCAAATTATTAAACCATTATTCTTTTTTTTTTACTAACCAACTCTAGTAGCGGACTCTGTCTGCATTATGTCGCTGCAGTGTTGCCAACTCCTCAGTAAGGAAAGTAGCTATTGGCTGTCCCAAAAGACGCTAGAAGTCGCTAAGTGACGTCATCACCTAATTAGCATAATTGTCCATTTATATTTAATTGTAATGAACGCTGCAGGACAAGAGTAACCTCGTGGGAGAGAGAAAAAGTTAGTAAAAAAAAACACCGTAAATATGTTTAGAACTACAAGTGAACTTTCTTCCATTGATTCTTGTTTTTTATTTTTTTATTTTGCCATTGAAAGAGGCCGTTACGTCTCAAAATAACTTGACTAATCAATCGATCTTTATTTGTGTAGTGCCAATTCATAACACGTGTTATGGCAAGGTTGTGGGTCGGGTCTCCTCTGCTCTGACTGCAGCTGGGAGTGCTGCGTGACGCTCCTGTGAGGCTGACAGGCTGTGAGTGTTTTGGAACGGGGGAGGGGCTCACGGCAGCACGTTGAGGACAGTAACTGCAGAGCGATACGTGCTTTCACGTCACGTCAGAGTCTGAAAAAACATCAGAAAAGTCATATAATACTGGGAAAAGTAGCTGGATTTGCAGCTAGTAGCGTTTGACAAAAACAGTCGCCAAGAAGATCTGAAAAGTTGCCAGATTTAGCAAGAAAGTCGTCAAGTTGGCAACTCTGTGTGTGTGTGAGACATGGACACGGGAGAGGGAGAGGAGAAATAGGTGCAGATTTAAGGCCAATGGAAATGTGATATCGTGCTTATCAATATGTCGATATAGATTAAAATATTGATATATCGCTCAGCATTAACTATAGCCTCATCTCTTTTTTTTTTAAATACCCCATTTTTACGACTTACTATATTTTTACCTCTGATTTTGGGTGTTTGTCAGATTTTTGTAAATGTTTATACTTTACTGCAGTCTCAGTCTGTTTATCATATTTGCACTAGCTCTAAGGGTCTTATTATAGCTTTATCTAAAAAAAAAAAGAAAATTCCAAATTTTTTTCTATTATATAACTTCTACATAGCTTTACTGCTGATTTTGGATGTCTGTAATTTTTGTTTTTTAGTATTTTATTTATAGTATTTTTTTTTTCAGTCTTAATGCTGTCTAACCCCCGTTTAAGTGTCTTTGTCATAGTTGTACCAGTTCATAGGGTCTTACTATTGCCTCATCCCAAAAAAAAGTTATCTTTTTTCTTTTCAAACAAATGAGGTAAAACTTAACTCTAAGTTTTATACATAAAGGTTGACATTACGCTGTCATTATCATGACACGACACCTGTCATTAGCTTGAATAAGGTGTCATGAAGGATTAAGGTTAAAGACGGTTAGAAGGCTGAGAGAAAATGGATGGCCTGTAGGACGAGGAGTTCCAGACGGAGACACTGAATCCCCTACAGCAGGGGTGTCCAATTCCGGTCCTCGAGGGCCACTATCCAGCATGTTTTAGATGTTTCCCTCTTCCAACACACCTGATTCAAATGATTAGGATCGTTATCAGGCTTCTGCAGAGCTGGATGAGGAGTTGATCATTTGAATCAGGTGTGTTGGAAGAGGGAAACATCTAAAACATGCTGGATAGTGGCCCTCGAGGACCGGAATTGGACACCCCTGCCCTACAGCCTATTCAACTACACTTTGCTGTGGGCCATATTGTCGAAAGGCTATGGTTTGTGGGCCGGACATTCCTGGTACAAAATTCTATAAAAAGCACCAGTTGGCTTTTTGTACAAGTAATAACAAACACACAAGCAGCTTCAAGTTTAAACAAATATTAATCACAGCACCTGCTGGTTAAAAAGTGTAAAAATATATAAACAATTTTGGGTTTTGAAAAGCCTTCTGGCTTTTTGTGCAAGAAAAAGAACATAACTAGCTTCAGGTTTATTTTTTTTGAAAAGACACAGTCACAAAATCACATGTTTCTTTTTTGTGAGAATCTATGCTACTCGGAGAGAAGCTATGGTTGCATTCTGCTGCAGCGTGCAAGTGTGGGAGAAGTTTGCCAATCTTCGTTGGTAGTTTAAAGCAAGCGTTTTCAGTTTTGTCTGCCTAACATCTGAACCCGGTGAAAGGTCGTTGTCTTATTAGTCCAGTCTTTATTGAACTCTATTTTTGGCGTCAACTTTCCGTCGCTTTTGCTTTGAATGTGCTATTTCTGCTGTTTATCTGAAGTACCTTTCCATATGTGCTGTAAGCAGCAGTGCTGGAAAACGTCACAAAGTGCCGTGAAGTGTCGCAAAGTGGGTGTGTACAGTTTTTAGTGGACATTAAACAATTTATTCATAATTTATTTACTAATAGATAGATGGGCCATGGGCCGGTTGAGTTTGAGGAATGGGCCGGTTTTGGCCCGTGGGCCGACAGTTGAATAGCCCTGCCCTAAAGTGTCCATTTAAAGTATGGACTATAACCTATAGAACAGCCAATGCAAAGCAGGGCAGAGTTAGGTGAAAAACCTGAATGGGAGACTTTTAACTTTTTATCTCTCTTATTTTTTCTTTTTTTTTAATCAAAGACCTACAGGGGGTGATATCCTGTTTCCCATGTCTCCACCCTCAGTCTCCAAACTTAACCCCTAACCCTAAACCCTAAACCCTAACCCTAACCCAAACCCCTAACCCTAAACCCTAAACCCTAAACCCTAACCCTAAACCCTAAACCCTGACCCCAACTTCCCCTCCCTAAACCTAACCCATCCCTTTCCTAAACCCTAAACCCTCCTTCCCATACCTAACCCTAACCCCTTACCCTGACCCTAACCATTCCTACCTCATTCATTTCTAACTTTCTTTTATCTAATAATTTATGAAGTTTTTAGAGGTTATTATCACTGTTTTATAAATGTTTACCCTTGTTTTATGATAATCAGGTTGCTGCGTTGGGACCACGCCCCCTGGTGCTCCTAATTCCCATGGGGACCCATGCCTCCTTTTATGTCCTTTTTATGGGTGTCTGGATGTTTTATTAATTTACTATTTTTTTTAAAAAAAATTTTTTTACAAAAAATGATAAAGAAGATATCTCACCTGGGGTGTGAAAGGATGTCCTGTGCCAGTGCTATTTTTAAAGAACCCTAACCTAACCCTAACCCGAAACCTAAACCTAAACCTAAACCCTAAACCCTAACGCTA
This sequence comes from Gouania willdenowi, assembly GCF_900634775.1. NCBI lineage: Eukaryota > Metazoa > Chordata > Actinopteri > Blenniiformes > Gobiesocidae > Gouania > Gouania willdenowi. The sequence goes on from NC_041049.1 coordinate 8,798,741, forward strand.
AACCCTAAACCCTAAACCTAAACCTAAACCCAAACGCTAAACCCCAAACCCTAAACCCTAACCCTAACCCTAACCCTAAACCTAAACCTATACCCTAAACAACAACCCATAACCCCTAAACTTAACCCTACCTAACCCCACTAGATCCCTCCACCTAACCAAAAAAATGCCAACATAGCTCCAAACATGTCATAATTTAGAAAATTACACCTAATGACAGCCTTCATGAAACATTATTTATGCTAATTACAGATATTGACATCATATACTGTATGTATAACACTTCAAGTACCGGGAGAACATGCAAACTACCCACAGAAATAACCCGTGTCTACCCCAGGTCCTGAACCCAGGACCTTCCTGCTGTTAGGTGGATGTGCTAACTACTATGTCCTTTTTAATGTGTTTATATTAAATTCAGTTAGGGACGTCCTATAGCCATGCAGCAAAAAAGCAGAATTTGGGTGCTGATCAGATGTTTGTCTTTTTAAAGGATGCGTATTATAATTGCAATAATGTAGTAACCTTCTATAGCCTTATCCTACATTATATATACTGTATATATATATCTTTTTTTTTTTTTTGGCCTCGCTCTTACTTTCCTGTTCCAGATACGCTTTTGTCTTTTTTTTTAATGGAGCTGTAGCTCAAAGTCCCCATGGATCATTTGACTCTATTATGAAGGTTTTCAGAGACACTCAGTCCCATTCATGCCACCATATTGTAGTTATTGGCAGTAAAACTTTAAGAAGCTTGGTGGATTACATGTGTGGTGCCACAGCTCTTTGTGTCTGGCATAAACAGCAAACAAACACGATGATAAATACAGGGCAAGCCTGTAACATCTGCTGCACAGAGCATGAAAGTCCCCGTCAACGTTTTCATAGAGACGGATGATGAATAAAACAAACGCTCCCACAGCCGGCCTCAGTGACTGCTCACTAAAAACCAACAAGTTTAAAATACTGAGGAGAAAGAAACAATAGGAACAAGAGATACTGCTGTATTTTATTACTGAATGTGGCGTCATGAAGAAACATGCTAAATAGATTTTTCTTATCTCAAAGCCTTTGAATGCATGATGTTTAACCATTGGGGCACCTTTGAAAAAATTACACTCTTTGAGCGTAGGTACCAAAATTATACCCTTCATAAAACTGTTGTAAAAATGTTGCATATAATTTTTTCTTCCCGTTTTTTCACATCAGATCTTTTCAACAACTTCACACCTTAACCATATATATATAAAGTTATATAAATATATTATATTTCTGAATTTCTTTACTTTTTAAGCCACTTCCATCAATAAAATTTTTTAAATAAGAAAAACACAAAATATGCATTGTTTTGAAAAATAAGGTGCAAAGTGGAATATTTGGTATGAAGTTATTACAACCTATATTTTTATACTTCTTTTTTTTGTCCTTTTTGTCATAAAAATACAATCTTCAATAAGAAAAACACAAACTATCTATTTATTTCCCAAAAAAAAGGTGTATTTTGTATTTTTTAGGCTTAGATTTATTAGGTATTGTGCAATAAGAGTTATCATGGGATTATGAACACGATGTTAAAAGAACACTCCTGGTCAAGGTTCATACAATTATTCTTTAAACTGAATGAGATATTGAGTTTTAAAAACTGAAGAAGCACAAAGTAAACGTTTGGTCCAAAAAGGTTCGCCCCAAGGTTAAAGACGATCAAATACAATCAAAGTCTTAACCTCAGCTAAACTTTTAAGAAAACAAGGCCACAGATAGATTTTATCCTCACACGTGTTCATTATTGAGTAAATAAAACAGACAAAAAAAGATAAAGAAGCAACTTTACATTAATCACCCACAACTCTACAGTTTTAAGGTTGTCGGCCAGATGCAAACAAAGCAAAGTTAAAAATAGATCTTTTTAATTGCATTTCGTAATGGCCTCTAATAAAGGTAATGCAAAGCAAACATTGTGTTATGAATTACCTACTTAAAGACGTTAAACTGCAAACTCATGATAAATGTTTTCTCACTTTCTTTCCATCCCTATAATTACACTTTACAGCAGCATTCATTATACAAACCTTGGTGGTAGAATCCTGCTACAGTGGCCACGGTTACATGGTGTTTTTTTTATTATTATTCTGAATTAGTTATTAAGAATTAAATCATTCGGAATTAAAGTGTTCTGCTTCGTGTTTACATGGTAATAGTGATTCCCGTATTGAGGTTTACATGGAAAACCGGTTTATTCGGCTTCAGTTAACTCCGCATTAGGTCTGGGGCTTTGGAAGGCTCTGTATATAACACAGACGACCACATGAGAACTGTTTTCATCTTTATTTTGATTGTAGTTTTGAAGCAACAGCTCAACAATAACACGCTTTGGTCCACGGAAAAGCCCACAAAAGCCCAGTAAACCACCGGAAAACAATAACCAGGAGTAAATATTTGCTCCCTTCTAAAGATAGTAGCTCTAACAACCGTTACAATGATAAACTTGGTGATATTACAGCCTGTGCAGCAGTATGGGGATTCATTTACATCTCCGTGTCGTAGTATCACCCGTCCGATGAAGCCTGTTCGTTTGCTGCTCTCCATGTGTGTGAAAGGTCCATGTGTCCGTGTGAATGTGCGCATGTTTTTGCCTCCATCCATCCCCGTTTTTATCCATGATATCCATGTCTTATTAAATAGTGTCGGCTCCATTCTGGGCCGCCATGTTGGATTATGTCGTCACAAGTCACACTTGTGCAGAATAACTGGAATTAGCTTAAAGCGGCTTAAAGTCTTGTTAACTGTTTACAAGAAAGATGAATTATTTTATTCAGTATTAAAAACGAGAAAAAAACAGCCACCTAATTTGGAATTCCATTAGCATTAGGAATTAAGCGTTTACAAGGTCAGGTTAAAGAGGAATTAACTTTTATTCCACTTCAGAGAGGAAATAAAGCTCCATGGAAACATGGCCAAGGGGGAGCATGTATAAGGTAAATAAAAGGGGGCCAAGGACAGATCCCTGGAGACACCACAGGTGACAGGCTGGGTAAAGGATTTAGCGCCACCAAGGGAGACACGCTCAGTCCGTCCAGCCAGATAGGACTGGAACCAGCTCAGGGCCAGGTCGCGAAGACCAAAGGTGGATTGCAAACGACCCAGGAGGATGTCATGATCCACTGTGTCGAACGCTGTTGATAGGTCAAGGAGGACAAGAAGAGATGGTCATCCAGCAGCCGTCGCCATCAATAGATGACTGCCAATGACGTCTAAAGACGTCAGTTGTGTTTTGAGACTGGGTTGCTAGGAGACAGTGTGACGAAGCTCTACCGTCGCCATCAATAGATGACTGCCAATGACGTCTAAAGACGTCAGTTGTGTTTTGAGACTGGGTTGCTAGGAGACAGTGTGACGAAGCTCTACCGTGAATATTGAGCTTGTACCATGATGTAGTGACCAACTGGTGACGTGTGGGTGGCAGCAGCGCACCTTTGGATGAAAGATCACCCGTGATGTGCAGAGCTCAGAGGGAGAGGAAAAGAGTTTACAAGACAGAAAATGGCGCTACAAGAGTTGATGCTGAAGTTCCCAGCAGCTCACACTCAACCAGAGCATGTGTAGAACTAAGTGGACTATTGAGTGTGTCGGGATGGTGAGAGAAAACAATCAAAAAAATGGGGCAAGCGGTGACACTCAGCATGTCTGGGAAAAGGAGTAAGTGGTGTGTGTGGAGAATGACGGGGGGAGAAACTTGGAAGAAGACGTGAGCAAACCATTCAACTCTGACCTGGATGGCAAAATAATAATAATTTTGCCATCAAAAGCCCGGTCTCAGTGATATTTTTGTAGTTTTATAGAAGGAAACCAATGTTGAGATGTCCCTAAAGCAAAAAAATGCTTTTTTCTCAGCTTTTTGTCACCAACTGGTGATTTGTGTGAAACTTGCCTCTATTCAACTGCTGATTACAGGAGAACGAAACAAGCTCGAAACATTTTTTTTCCTGATGAAAGTAGAGAGTCTAATCTTTCCGAATCTGGTGTCAAAAATTCAGATTGTCATAGTACAAAATATTCTGTGGGTCTTGAAAGATCAGTGAAAATCATCTAAAATGCCTGGGGGCAATATGGGGTTGGCTGCTCTGAATAATGGCTGGCAGTGAATGAGTTAAAGATAGTGTAGCAGATTTTAGCCTGAAGGCTTTCTACACTGTGACCTTTCCAATGTTGTGATTTTATAAACTAAGCACACTTTCTTTTGCTGCAGAATCTTTGAACTTTCAAAATTCTTTCAAGTTCTCCAGACAGGAGGTGAAAAAAGAGGATATTTGGATACAATTGTTTGTATCTAAATAGAAAAGCTCCTCAGATGCTTTTTCAGCTTGATTTTTGGTCAAAATTCCCCAGCAGTTTTTCTGACCTAATTAACATCATGTAAATTTGGAAATTGTAATCCTGCTTTCAAGAGCAACAACTAATTAACACCACTTCTATCTCCCAATAACGGCGACATCCCCTTTGACTGTGTGTGTGTGTGTGTGTGTGTGTGTGTGTGTGTGTGTGTGTGTGTGTGTGTGTGTGTGTGTGTGTGTGTGTGTGATGGAGCCGCACACACAGAGGATCCCCTTCCTGAATGTATAAAGCTGCAGTTTGAATCCTGCTGAGACCAGAATCCGTGCAGTCGACCAATGGCAATAAGCGAGTAATATAATCGTGATCGGTGCTATTTTGTTTATTTATGAATGATTGAGAAGGTCAGAATAATCGAGTAAACACAGCCTGCAGAACTGTTGTCTGATGGTCTATTGATGCACTGATGCAGTCACTGTTCCATCCTAAAAACAAGATGTAAATAAATCAGCAAACCTTGAGTCACGATGGACCAGTAAGCACCAGTATCCTCCCCATTATCTCAGCAATAAAGCTTGTAGAGAAGCGTTGTCGTCTCTTTCTTCCCAGGATTATGAATTATTAAGTTTTATAGTCACTCGCAGCCCTCAGCGGTAAATATGCAGCTCATGAAAAAAATAAAAAAATTATTCCACTGTTGTTGGTTTTTGTTTGTATCAAGTCACTGAATAGTGACTTAATTGTTAACTCCTACACAAAACATTCAGAAAGTTCCTGAAATGTATGCTTGTACTTTGTTTTTGTAACTTTTAAACTTCAGTTATTGATTTTTTTGTGAAACTGCGTTGACTTTTCAGCTCTGATTCCATTTTTATAGCAGACAACTGGTTAAGCTAGTGGAGCTGCTCCACTTTGACCTAAAATCTTTGTAAACAAATTAAACTATTCAACTTTTACCATGTTCAGATAATATGCTAGGTTAGTGCCAATGTTATGATAATGCTATTGCTAATTGATTGCTAATTCATTCTAATGCTAGACTAATCCTATTGCAAAGTTAATGCTAATGCTAAGTTAATGCTAATGATTGGTTAATTAATGCTATAGCTAGGCAAATACCAATGCTGGGTTAGTGCTAATGCTAGGTTAATGGTAATGCTAGACTAATGCTATTGCTAGGCTAATTCTAATTCTATGCTAATGCTAGAATAATGCTATTGCTTAGCTAATGCTATAGCTAGGTGAATGCTAATGCTAGGTTAGTTTTAATGCTATTGTTAGGCTAATGCTAATGATAGGTAATGTTAATGCTAGGTAATGCTAATGCTAGGTTAGTGTTAATGCTAGGTAATGTTAATGCTATGTTAGTGCTAATACTAGGCTAATGTTATTGCTAGGCTAATTGTAATGCTATGCTAATGCTAGGTTAATGCTAATGCTAGGTTAGTTTTAATGCTATTGTTAGGCTAATGCTAATGATAGGTAATGTTAATGATAGGTAATGTTAATGCTAGATTAGTGTTAATGCTAGGTAATGTTAATGCTCGGTCAGTGCTAATACTAGTCTAATGCTACGTTAGTGTTAATACAAGGTTAATGCTAGGTTAGTGCTAATCCTAAATTGATGCTATTGCTAGGCTAATGCTAGGTTAGTGCTAATGCTAGGTTAGTGCTCATCCTAAGTTAATGCTATTGCTAGGCTAATGCTAGGTTAGTGCCAATGCGAGGTTAGAGTTAATGTTAGGTTAGTGCTAATGTTAGGTTAGTGCTAATCCTAAGTTATTGCTATTGCTAGGCTAATGCTAGGTTAGTGCCAATGCTAGGTTAGAGTTAATGTTAGGTTAGTGCTACTGTTAGGTTAGTGCTAATCCTAAATTAATGCTATTGCTAGGCTAATGCTAGGTTAGTGCCAATGCTAGGTTAGAGTTAATGTTAGGTTAGTGCTACTGTTAGGTTAGTGCTAATCCTAAGTTAATGCTATTGCTAGGCTAATGCTAGGTTAGTAGTGTCAATGCTATGTTAGAGTTAATGGTAGGTTAGTGCTAATGTTAGGCTATATTTTCATTGAACACAAATGAGCAACTACAACAGTTTACATTACAACAAAAGATAACACACAATAACTATGAATAAAAGGAAAGAACTAAGAGAGAAAAAAACAGCAGGAAAACAGTGTTTTCAGGTTTCAAATTCTAACAGAATGAATGGTACAGTTTAAAACATTATATAGTATTGAATAATTCATGTAACTCGTTTTCAAAATAATGTCCGTTTGTTTTTGTCTATGCCTATTTTGTTTTATGTATATGGTATTTTGCCAGCATGATTAGAGTCTAGCTAACACTAAGTGAATGCTAATGCTAGGTTAATGCTAATGCTAGCTATTGCTAAGCTAATGCATTGCATCCTCACTTGCATTTTCTTCAGGAAATACAAATATTGTAGTTATATTTGTTTTTCTAAATGTGAATCATCACCAGCCTCTGTGACAGATTTCCACACATTAATCCTTTCCAAACGGGACAACTTGTCCAGCTTGAATTGTTGTTGACACAGGTTTTCATTCATTGGGCCGATTGTTTCCACAGACTTCAATCATCAAGATCCCATAGCCAACAATGTGCTGACAACAGTTCTCTGAAATCTGGCTTTGGGTTCTGACAGCTCGGCAAACAGAAAGCTTAAGTTAACTTCCTGGTTTAGTTCATCACTCTCTCTTTCTTCGTGTTCTTGAGCAGCGCGTGGGCCCCGTCGCTCCCTCATCAGCTCAAAATAGGGAAAGCAAAGTGGCACGCAGAGAAAAGGATGAATAGATAGTGACCAAAAAAAAAAACACAGACATGGATTTAAAAGACAAAGTCTTCACTCCAAGTCCATGAGTCAGCTGATGAGACAGACAGCGTTCTTAATAGGCTTCAGAGCATATTTCTCATCCTGCCGTCTGGTAATTGGACATGAATGCCAGTGATAAATTGCACAGGCCATCTTTGATTTGGTGACTCCTGACTGCTGCTCAGGCACCTTTGAATTAAAGCTGGCGTGCAGACGAAGGAGACGCACAAGAAGAAGCTCAATTTGCTCTATTGCTGTCTGTTAGCAGCCATTGTTTTTGGCATTTTTGAAAATGAAAATATATTTAGTAAGAATTTACAATTATATGTTTACAAAAAGTAAATGGTGTTGGGGTTAGATATTGGTTAAAATTTGCAAATATGTAGCACATTTGGTGGGTTTGTTTAATTTGGTGATTTTTGGTGAATGGGAAGTATGATTTTCTCCTCCTCAGGAGAAGAATTTAGGCTGCCTGGCCTCTAATAAATCCATTTAAAACAATATATATTATATCAGAGATTTTAGATTCAGGGCCGATATCAGTGGCGGCTGCTGGTCTTTCATGCAGGGGAAGCTCATTTTCTGCCTACTTCAGAAAATGTATCTGTTTATTTAAATGTGAATTCTAGTAGAATTCACATTTTGTTGTCAACAACTATTTGTAGATTATCACGCACGCACGCGCGTAGCTGCTGCGCGCTGGAGTGTGAGTGTTTGGTCAAAAGTCTCACAACACAAGCAGTAACAGTCTCCACAAACACCAAAAACAGACACTAGGTTTGTCAGAAGTTAATTCGCTATGAGAGGATCAGCAAAGTCTCCGTGTCAACACAGAGCAACGGACTGAAATATTTGAAAAACCCGCCTGTGTGCTTACAACGTCATACTCTCTGATTGGCTCATTTCGCTGTCAATCAAAATTGAATTAGCCTGAGACAGATCATCCAATCATCATCCATTATTCCAGCGTCCGGAACAGACAGATCCAGCCCACTGCTCCATAGACCTCCTGTGAAGCCCGGCGTCCGATGGGCGGGACTAAGTGCGTCATAACCGAGCATTTATCCAATGAGCGTCTAGTTTGACTGCAGTGGATCAACCACTAAATCCTGTCCCATTGAAGTCAATTGAAGCTGAACTTCACCACTGTTTATTAACACTGTGACGCTGCGGTAATGAATGAAGAACGTCACGCTGTCACTGTCAGTTTCCTGTTATAAGAAGCTGATTCTGAACTAAACATACATGTGTTCTGTCATATATTTAGTCAATGAAATGTACACACAACACTACATATTTGACCACTGATTTTAGGGGAAGCTGAGGTTCCCTTGTAGTCTTAAAGCATCCGCCACTGGCCGATATAATCCGATAGTCGTTTTTTTAGCAAATTTTGGACCAATATCAGTTATTGATATTGCTATTGTGTCTTGTTTACAATCGTCCCGTGGAGACCTTCGGATCTCTACAACCATATCCTTAGCAATATGGTAGGCTACTACTTTGGTAATCTCACCCGACTTTCACTTCTTCTTTCATAAGGCACAGCACGAGTCATTGAAGCTTTCAGCGTGGTTTGTTTCAGTGGAGTAGGCTGCGAAGGTCTCAGGTTTTTGTTTGCAGCACTTAGTTTTACACACTCTTTGTACTGAACTTTGCGGTGGTTTTCTAAATGGTTGAAGAGGTTCATAGTTCTGGAAGAGGAGAGAGGCGGGGCGGAGTTAAGAGGGACAGATAGTAGAGGGAGAAAAAGGGATATTGGTGCCTCTACAGAAGAAGTTTTGAATGTTCCGTGAATTATATTGATATTATGATATAGTCATGCTATATCTCCTAAATAAATAAATCAATATTTATAAAAAACTCGATATATCGCCCAGCCTTATGACAGCATTTATGTGTAAAGGTGCGCTCACACAGAACTGCAGTCACTTCAATCGCCAGAGATGAGTCGCTTGAACATAGTGGGGCTTTTTGGTCACTTCATCGCTCCAGTGATGTGACGACCAGGGAAGAGAGTGTGTGTGTGTGTGTTTGCATGGGTGTGTATGGAGCCGGTGACAGGGGAGAGAGAGAGGGTTGATCACTTCTTCTAGAGTCGTGTGTACAGAACTTATCATAGATGGCTCCACTATTACGGTTTAAATGATGAACTTAGAGTTGCTAAAGAACAAGTTCACTCAGAATGTAGGCTTTTTCAAGAAGTTCACTTTTTTTAATTTTGCCCCGATAAATTGAGGAAGTGTAGTACAGCCCTCCGCAGCAGCCGTCTGCACTGTAGCGAGAGGGAGGGGCTGGTGCCTCGGCTCTACAGACAGTGAAGGACGAGGGAGCTGTCGCTTGAAAAGTTCAAATTTTGCAACTTTGACCGACAAGGTCACGCTTGATCTAGTCGCTCAAAGTCACGTTGCTTGAGGGGGGATAACTTGAGGTTGCGTCATTTACATTGATTTGAATGTAATCTAGTCGCTTCAGTCACTTCAGTCGCATTCGATGTGAACGCAAATTTTAAATTTAAAATAAAGTGTTACTGGTTCAGTGGTTTAAAATGTTGGCTTAGCCTCTACACATATATATGAACTTAATTGTCTTTAGTATATATGTTTATGTATAATGTTATACTGAAATTTTTTGGTATTTTTCAAAGCTTGCCGACATTTAGCACATCCGGGTTACACCACGGACAGGGCATGCACTGCTAACACAGCTGATCACACTCATCTACTGACCAATGAACAATTTGGAAACTCCAAATCCATGTTTTAATAGCCAGTAATGCTTATAGAGAACATGCAAACTCTGCACAGAGAGAAAAAGGCCAGCAGAGGCTTAAAACCTCCACTTTTGTGCTGTGAAGGGATAATGCCTCACACCACGCCACCAGAGCCTCGTTAATGTGTGTTTTTGTGTCGTCTCAGCAGCTGCCGTCCTTCCATATGGTGCACTAAATCCTGGACAATGGACGTTGTAGTAAAAACTTGTTAATCCACAAAAACATTGTCTGAGGTGAAACTATCCATTAGGGAGCCAATGTGTTCTGTAGAACTTTAAACTGACTGGTTTATTTCACGTCTATAGCGTACATTTTGTGTCGGCCTCAATCAGCTCTGAAAGTTTGGAATCTGTGTGTGTGTGTGTTTGTGTTTGTGTGCTCGACCTTCAGGGTGACCTTGATGCTGTAACGCAAACACCAAAGCCGCTGCTCGCCATGGTGACTGTGTTGAATCTCAGCTCAGTCCAAAGCAGATGGGCGCATAAAGAGAGCTCTCGCCCATAAAAAGTATCATTTGAGGAGGCAACGATGTGGTTTATGTCAGATTTGGCAAAGCTCGGAGCTCAATGGTTGACACTTATTTAACGTGGGACGGAGCATTTATTTTTACAGCGGGGCATATTATGGGTTTATGAGCACTTCATTACCGCTCAGATTTTTATTCAGCTGTATGTTGTGTGACTGATGAAAAAAGGTTTGAAGTTTAAGAACTACAAAACAACTCAAAAAGTCATGACGAACTAGTGTGAAGAAACTAAATAAGTACTTGTAGGAAAAAGATGCTAAGTCATCAAAAAGCAGCGTTAGGTCGGCCCTTAACACACTCTCTGTTACACTTAGTTTGGATTTGGACGTTCACACGGAGCAGCAGATGGGCCGGTTCCTCCCGTGTTTCATCTGCGAGTGAATCATCAGAGAGTTCTGGACTTTATTTTGGCAGGAGAGTTTACACAAACATTAAATTATCATCGCCTTGTAGAAATTCTTCTGCATATTTTGCATCGGCTCCGGAGACTTTCACACCAACCAATCTGGCAGCAGAAAACTTCATGATTTAACTTTTTTAAAAAGATTTTTAGGTGAACGTTGGTTAGAGTAAAGTACAAGTACAAGCTGTGAAGGAATCATTCATTTACACAGAGACAAAACATTTTCTGTGCAATTATTTAACGCTGGTTCTAAATGGTGGGTAGAAATTCACCATATATCGTGACTTCATATCCGCTTGCGTTAAACACAGGGAAGGTGAACCAAAAGCAGGAAATGGCATTTGTTCATATTACGAAAAAGGCAAAAAGTTTAGAAGTGTAATGTTTTCCAAGTTCAAAGAATTTTTTTCTGAGATAAGGCTATAGTAAGGCATAAAAATGGGGAAAAAAATAAAAAATTCTGAGATAAGGCTATCATAAGACCCTAAAAACTTGTGCAAATATGATGAACACACTGAGTGTTTGAGAATGTGTGTGTGTGTGTGTGAAAATTAACTTTGTTTATGTTGTTCTTGATCAAAGGAGAGCCTTCTCTCTCCTATTGGATGGATGTATAGAATGTTTACACAGGTGCTTGTTTGAAGTCTGTGAGAAAAGTGTTAAACCAGAATTGATTGTAACATCTGTTAGCATCCTTAGCATGCTTGTCGGTGGCTTTTTTAGCTGAAACACCTGTCTGCTTCCTCCTACTCCACCATGATCACAAACATCTCCTCCAACACTCTTAGTACGTGAACCACCACTAACTAGAACCTGTTCAAGTCTAAGTTGCCTGTATTTTTCTTTACCTGATTTCCCTCGTTTCACCATTCTCTCTTGATTTTCTCCTGGAATATGGATAAGTAGAAAGTAGCGGCTGTTTCTACTTCTGCTACCTGTGATCGGGCATCCAAAGAGCACTGTTGCCACCTGCTAAAACAATAAAATATTGTCTACAAGTAAGATCTTTACATGGAAGTTGTGTAAGGCTTTACTGCCCCCGTTCCCACTGAAAAACATAAGTGACGTCTATAGACGTCATTGGCAGTCAACGTTACTAAACCAAATGACATCTATAGACGTCAATGAGTTTATCTATGATTATAGCTGATATAATAAGGTGACTATATGTCCCGTTTTACCTAGAGATGTTCTCTTTTCACGTCTTGTCTGGACCATCCGACCGGATTTTACAAACTCATCAAAATGTCTGGGTTTCCCAGGGACCCTGAATGCATCTAAGGCAGGGGTGTTTTAGTTTAGGGGCCACAGATTTTATGGGGGAAGACGAGTAATGTCAACTTTGTGTCCTAGTTCGCATTTGTCCCTATACATAAAATATAAAATATGTAACAAACTGACAATATTGAAAGAATAAGTGATAAATATCAGGATCTTCACTTTAAATTCCCTAGATTTTGTGACCAATTTCTATTTAACCAAGGGAAATATGTAATAATTTGAGTTGAGTTTTTTTCAACAGTTTAACATTAAAAATGACTGCAATCATGCGATTTAAGCAGCGAGAAAACTGTGAACCTCTGCAAATATGGAAGAGGTTCATTTACACGATTCATACCACCTCCTGCTGGCCAAAATGGATGCTCCAAAGGGCTGAATTTGGCCCCCGGGCCATGAGTTTAACACCAGATCTAGGGAAACACGTTAATTTAAAAGACCGTAGCTCACAAGTGCTGGAATGTTTAAGGATGCTTCTTTGTTTCGATGAAGTCGTCAAACACGAGGAAAAGAGAAGAGAGATTAAAGTCCAACATGGATTGAATGAGACCAAATACTGGCAGATTTAATTAAAATGGGACCATGTTGCTGCAATTTTTCAGTTTCTTTATTGACGTGTATATTAATGATTTTTTAATGTTCTGTAAGCCTCAAGTTTGTTTGTTTTATAGGAGGAAATGTTTCTCAATGTTTCAATGATAGAGAGATTTTAAAAAGGTATCCATGATATTTTTAGGTGATTGACTTCAGTTTTTGTTTTAAAGAGAGAAATTGATTTTTAAACCTTGACAACTTACTTATCTACTGTATTGTATTTTGCCATAACAAGGTAGATTCAAGAAAATGTTGAATACTTTGAGTATGTTGTGTCCTGTTTTTTTGGAAATCAAAATATGATCACCCTAGATAAAGAGTTAAAGATACGTAGAAATCTTTCGTTCAAGGAAGAATAAAACCCACCTCAGTCAGCTTGTTTTGTTTATTCAGCAGATTTTTTTCATAGAATGCAAAGGTTCATCACGTGGAAACACTTTCAAATACTGTATCTGCTGTGCCGTACAGAAACAGGAAGAGCAGACTGCCAGAGACGGTGTCACCATGATTAGAATGTAAACTTTACAGAGATGAGAAAACGCCTGTTGAAGACGTTCCACTGTTACTGGTCAAAGGTGTGACATGATGCACTAACGACTAAACACGTCCTCACTGATCATCACAGAAGACAAAAATAAACTCCTCCTCTTTTTTTCCTTTCTCTAAATAAAACAATTTACATCCTTCAACATAGTCTCACATTAATAAGACGTGTAGCAGAGGAGCTAAAACCAGGATGGAGGGATCCACTCGTCTAGGATGGAGAGAAACAGGAAACATGATTGGCTGAAACATGCATCATCATCATCATCATCATGATTGGTTACTATCACTCACACGTTAATCTGCCGAGAAGGAAACATCACTAATAACACAGATTGGCAATAATAATAGTGCAGGCTGAATGAATGACATGATTTCATTAATGCTAGCTAGCATGCGCTGAAAGGAGCTACAGGAGCTAGCGGAGGATGGAAAAAAACCTAAAGAGAAACAAAAAAATCTCGAGCATAATTAAAGTTAAATTGGAGGGTCGAAGGTGAGTCAATGTTTGTCGTTTAGTTTCATCTTCTGTCGATACATCACTTGCCGTCCACGTTGGTCTTTGGAATGGTGTTTATTTATCAATCTTGGATTCCTTTCTCCAGTATTTCTTGAGCTGATGTTTTCTTTAACGCCTGTATCCAAACTCATCGGCATCATCAGCGCGGAAGTCTCCGTAGCGCCAGATGTTGAGCTGATGGGAGATAGACACGTTTGGATGAGCGGAATTACTGTCATTTATTCATTTCACAAATGGCCCACGCATTTCAGTCTCAAATAATTCTGAAATATTTACCAATTGTTCCGAGATTATTCAATAGGCACGCTGTTAAGTTTTAGTTTGTTGGATTAATTGATCCTTTTTGAGATATGGCCAATTTAGTGAGGAGGCTAAGTGTCAATTATTTTTCTTCAATTTTCAGCTTCCAAATATCTCAGGAAATACATCACATAGGAAACAAAAAATTGGTTTAATAATACAGCTTCATCTACTCTCTCATAATATACAAAAAGATCTGCTATACATCCTATATAATAATAATAATAATAATAATAATAACAACAATGCATTGGATTTTATATAGTGTTTTATCATAGATACTCAACATTCATACTAGGCAATGTGGGTGAAGTGCCTTGCCCAAGGACACAATGACAGATACCACTGGAGTGACTGTCCTCCACTGTGGCACCTGGAATTCTCAGTGGTCTCCATCCAACTACCAACCAGACCCAGACCTGCTTAGCTTCAGAGATCTAACCGATCGGCCAATGACAGGCTGGTATGGTCATATGGTGGACGTGCAAGCTCCTCAATATTGGAAAAAAAAGGTTTGTCCGTTTTCTGGCTCAAACATGCTGGACTGTTAATATTCCTTACAGTCAGAACATGCACACACGTTGAGGCGCCGTTTAAGTTTTACGGCCCCCAGTATGTTGAACAGTCTACCGGAGAAGACCCACCTTTTTAAATGAGCTTTAAACTAATTATTTATTCATTTTAGAATTGTTATCTTTTATGTTTTTATTGTTATTTTTTGTTGTTTTTATAGGATTGTTAGCTTTTATGTTGTTTTATAGCTTTAGGATTACTATAGCACTGGGGGCTGTGATGGGTCGTGGCTGCAGTGGTGCTGTCTGTCTCGTGGCCCTCAGTGTTGGTGAATAGCTTCTGCTGTTTTGCTGGACTGGGGGCTCTGTCTCGGTACCCTGTACCCACAGTCTGTGTCCTGCTCCTGGTGCAGACAGCTCCTTGTGATGTCTACGTAGACCGTAACTTGTGTGTCTGTGTGTAGAGGACGGGGTTTGTACGTGGTGGATGTATTTATTTATTTTTTAAACTTTGTTTTTATTTGCAATTAATAACAATACATGCAAACAACGTATAAATGTAAAAAAAAAAAGCAATAAAGAAAAAACAAACAAAAAACTAAAACATAGAAGATACAACATATAACAAAAGATAAACAACTTCAGGGGCGTTTCCTGAGTGTATTCTCAAGTCATGTAGTTAATTGTTGTTGGCATTGCTTCTATGTAGATGTTCACTTCTTCCAGTTCTTTTAATGGGCGTGTCCTTTAAGGTTTAGTTGGTAAGTCAACTTTTCCATCATATGAATGTTCTGGATGATCTCAAACCAGTGCTCTGTCACTGGGAGTTCCACATTGTACCAGTTTCTGGTTACAGCTTTTTTGCTTGCCATCAATAAAATTTGAATCAGATACCTATCATTCATTAGTACAGCATGTTCAATTCTTCCCCAGGTACATTACAACAGTTATTCAGAATAGCATAGCCCATTATGTTGCTTATAGTTGTGTAAACCATCTTCCAGAAAGGTTTTAGCTAAACACAACTCTAAAAAATATATGTATGGTTACTGTCTTGATCATCACACTGTCTCCAGCATGGCTGAGGGGTAGGGGTAGGGTAGGGTTAACCCTAACCCTACCCTACCCTAAGCTCTTGATCTGTGGAGTTATGAAGAATCTAGTAAGATTCTTCCACCCAAACTCTCTCCACATCTGTGAGCAAATGCTAGTGCTTTGAGTCACACACATTTCATACCATTCGTCATCTGAAATCTCTACGTTTAACTCTGATTCCCATTTGTTCTTAATGTATAGTGACGAGGCGTGGGTATATTTTTAACTATGTAAAAGCACTTTAAGCTGTATCTATTTTTTATGAAGAATGCTTTTTATAAATAAACATTGACTGATTGATCGATGTTTAGGCCTTCAGTAAACAACTTTACATATGCTTCAGCTCCCTGTAATTTAATCAGCTTTGAGCTGTTTACATAGACTGTTAAAATCCCCTTCAAACGACCATAAACATTAAAAAGAAAATATTCTGGTTTATCTTTTCCATTACTTTTTATTACAAATGAAGATAAACGGTAAAAAACTATTTTAGTTTATTTTTTCCATTACTTTTGTTACAAATCAACATAAACGATAATAAAAACATGTATGTATATGCACTGGATATGTTTGTATAGTATTCTTACATAATGAAAAACCAAATGTGAAGTTTAAAATGTTATTTTGTGAAGGAGGGGTATAGGTGCCTATAAGTTCCTTGAAGTTCTGCCTACTTCTTTTGAGCACTTACTCCTTTGGATACGTGTTATGTATTATACATAAAATGTGTTTTTTATGTTGCTCAAATAAATACAGTAAATAAACAATGATTAGTATCATTTATTTTTAGACCAAAGTGCGTAGGATGTCTTGAACATGCATTGAAATGACATGGAATGATCCGGTGGTTAAATGTCCAATGGTTAAATGTCCATAATCTGCTTCATTCATTCTGTATTTTCAAGCGAACGTGTAGGCAGCAATAACTGAGGTGTGTCCCCCTGTGTGTGTGTTTAAGGGATGTTTTTTTAGCTTTGAGAAACATGTAAGGCTCATCCGTTCGTCTTGCCATTTCCATCTAATTAGCATATGAGCTAATTATCGCTAGTTATTAAGATAAATGGAAGGAAGAGTCATTCTTTAGTTCCAGCTCTGCTGCTGCTCTCTGACACACAGGAATCATGCACGTGCTCTAATTATGTTTACTGTCAAATCCACTTCTCACCAAAGAACTCATCATCTCAGGAATTTTTACATTTAAGTATTAGTGCAGGAATTATTTACAACATTGAATACATTAAATGTGATGAATACATCGTTTTACTCCAAAGGGAAGTTTTTCCAAAATGTCATTACTAAAGAGTAAAAACACCCAAATAACAATTGAATTAGAAGATTTAAAATGTACTCAGTGAGGATAAATAACAGGCAGAGAACCAAAGTATAAAATAAAAAGTTTGACCAATTGATTGGGACGATTTTAGCTTTCAATAATCAATCAACCAGGCTCTAATATGGAACTGATGTATTAACTTTTTTGCTCTGTGTAAATTCTGTCACTGTGTGTTTTCTTCATTATAAACTGACATTTATGAATCAGCAGTTATGATTATTAAACACTGGGAGAAATCACTAGTTCATTGTTTCCAGACACATTTAGCTTTGTTTAAATTTTTTTTATTAAATTAATCCATGTTTACTGTCTAAGATTTGAGCAACTTTGTTTTTAAACTTTTTTTATGGTATTCCAGAAAGACAGTTTGCACTAGTTTGTCTTTTCTGATTTATCAGATTGTTCACAGTCTTTATGTTGATAGTGTTACTGATTAAAGTTCCCTGTTTTATTTAAGGATGTTTTGCTTCTTTGTCTTAAATCATATTTTTGTGTTCATGTACAGTATATATCACGTGGATATCAATGTTGTAACCGATATATCGGTTATTTGCTAATATTGGTATCGGCCCTAAAATTCCCATGTTGGTTGGGCTCAAAATGAAAATAAGTGATATTTCTCACCTTTATTATGTTAGTGTATGTAATAAATGTGTTATTATGGTTGTGTCGGGCATAAATCTAAGATGTTTCAGTGTGTTGGTGCGCATTGTTTGACCTAGTTTTTGGTCGCAAATGTACATGTGCATATGTATATATCCATCCTTTAATAATATTATTATTATTATTATTATTTCTATTATAGTTTTTCTAGTTTGTTTTTTGTACCATCCACCAAGTCACATTCCTTGTATTGTTTTAAACTGTACTTGTTGAATAAAGTTTGTTTCTGGACTTGTCCAAACACGATGTTTAAATGTAGAATAAAGTCTTTTCTATAACTGTTACCTACATGGAAACAAGTTGTTTTAGTTCAAAGTGAACCATCAGGATAAAAACAGTAGCAGTGTAAATAATTCACTGAATGACACTTTGATAACTGAGGGGCTCAAATTAATCAGGATTTTCAAATAAAGTTTGACTGATTGAGCTCAGAGAAATTTTAACATCACTTTTAAATCTAAAATTTTAGAGTTCAGTGTGCCATTAGCTACTCTTCATATCCATCCAACTCCTTTTCATATTTTCTGTTACCACTTTTCCTGCAAATAACCCAACCCCCTTCTTCATCTTCTTCCTCATCCTCACAGTGAGGACCTGGACAGGCTGTGGGCAGACGTCCATATGGGACAACAAGTCCTGCCAATGGAATGTGTGACATCTTGAGGAAAAGGAAAATCTGCCGATATGAGACTTCTCCTCTCTCATAGTAAAGTCATAAAGTAATGTGTTCTGATATTAGTTATACAGACGAGGGGGGGGGGGGGTCCAGTAGTGTGAGAAGTGAGGACTTACTCTGGCACTCTTGGCTGATTCTTGACTGTTGAGATACTCGGTCACCTGAAACACACACACAACCACTGATCAGCATCAACACATCACTGTGTGACTGACAAACATCTTCATAGCACGTGTCAAAGTCAAGGCCCGGGGCCCAAATCCGGCCCTTTAGAGCAGCGTTTCTCAAATGTGGGAATGTGTACCCCTAGAGATACACAATGCCACTACAGGAGTACACTACTTGAGAGCAAGTGGGAAATTAACCAAAATAAGCATGAAAATATAGGGATTTTAAAGTGTGTATTTTTGGTTTAAAATGATAATAATAATGATGATGAGAATTAGGGATGTAACGATTCACTCAACTTCCGATACGATTCGATTCACGATACGATTCTCTCACAATTTATTTTACAAGAAAATACTGTACTATTTTCCTTGATAAATTATTTAAATTATTTAAAATATTTAAAACAATGCAATTTAAGTAAAAATAAATCTTGAATGAAATAACTAAAGGAATAATACAAATGAAGAAGCCTATTAATTTAAATTCTAGTTCTTTAGTAAACAATGCAAAACTGCATAATAGTTCTTTTTAAAAGTGCAACTGAAAATGTATTTTGTGCCTTAACAATTGGACTTAAAAAAGTCATTTCACTGTATTCACGTCAGATATTTGTATGGACCAGCAGAGGGCGCTGGTAACCCAGTGGTCGGTTGGCATGCAGCTATCTTGCAGTGAAGAAGAGATGCTATGCTAGCAGACAGAACTAATAGAAAAACGTGACTTTTACAGATATTCACATAATATTACAGATATTTTTTGGTGCTAAAGGGGTAAGGAATCATTTATGAACATGTCT
Organism: Gouania willdenowi; assembly: GCF_900634775.1. Classification (NCBI taxonomy): domain Eukaryota; kingdom Metazoa; phylum Chordata; class Actinopteri; order Blenniiformes; family Gobiesocidae; genus Gouania; species Gouania willdenowi. Next base: position 8,818,084 of record NC_041049.1, read on the forward strand.
AAAAGTAGAAGGCGGCCAGAAAGAAAGTAGTAGCAGATTCCGCCCGCCACCAACACTTTTGGATAAAAAAGTACTGCGGTTCAATTTTCACAGTATCGATGTGAATTGTGATACCTATGAATCAATTTTTAACTGCCTCACGATTAATCGTTACATCCCTAATGAAAATCATATTGATTAGACCATGAACTGAAAATACAAGGGTCTAGGTTCCAAACCAGGTGGAAGATGACTGGAAATAATGAAGACTATAGAAATAAATCTGCTCTGAAAGCATTAAATGAATGAATGAATATGAATTTATTTAGGCAGTAAACAAGAAAAAGAACAAACAAACGAGTGTAGGATGATTAAAAAGCTTTTATCATAACATAAATACTGATTCATTACACTTACATACAATGTTACATTCTTTAAAATACTCATTCATTTCATCATTATGCTCTATAGTTGCTTATTTTTTTATAGTATTCTGAGCAAAATGTTGTATCTGTACAAAGGGGATATGTGAATTCCGAAAAAAAAAAGAGAACAGGGGTTTGAGAACCACTGATTCAGAGTACCAATCTGACCTGAAGGAAATGTAGAAATGTGTAACTTACCAACTAATTCATGTACTGTATCTCAGCCCACTCAAATTACACAAATTTCACTCTTTGCCGTTTTTGAACTCAGATTGTTGAAAGACTCGCTTTTTCCAGAATTCTGCAATTTTACTGAAATTGTTTCACAAAATTGCCCCAAATCTTGGTACAAAATAAAAGAAATGTAACTGCTGACATCTGTCACTTATTGCTTGAATATTGTCGTACTTTACATCATTTATACGTGTTAAACTAGGGCACCCTAAATTTGAAATTGGCTCGTTTCCCACCTATAATCTACGGACTACATGAGATCAAACTGCTCCTATAAACTAATGAAACCCTGAAACATGCTTTTCTTTTACCTGCAAACTGTTCTCAGCTTCTCTGTAAAGATGAACTTGCTGATTTCAGGTCATCTTCTTGAGTGGGCCATCACTTAATAGCTCATACCAAAATTCAGACTTTCTCTAAATCAGAGGTCGTTGTATTCCTGCCTCAGGCCAACGTGTAGCTGAGATTTATAATCAAGGACACCTGAAGGGAGCCACGAGCGAAGAAGAGGAAAGTCTCATATTGTGGGAAGTCAGAAATCTACCATTCAGTCAGGTAGAGTGAACATCTAACCATTGATGGACTCATGTTGAACAAATCTGTGACATTTTTAGAGAGGACACGGCTATGCCTACTTTAACAGATTGAAACCAATAACTAGATGGAATGTATTAGATCATCTTGAGATCACTCATCTGAGTGCACCGCTAAAAAGAATATTGCATGTTGGGAGAAGGCCCCTCCCCCACACCTCTTCACACACACACTATGTGAACCCTGAAGGGTTGTCATCACACTGCTTCCTCCTACATGGACAGATTGGAACTGGACAGGCAATGTAAAAAAAAATGCCCACATAAGAGCTAAAAAACTATCAAAGAATATAATCAGTAATTTATCTAAAAGGTTGGAATAAGGTTAGATTTTATTTTTAAATAAAGAAATCATGGTACAGTACCATGATCATTCACACTTTAAAGGCTTGGAAGAAAAGTCCATTAATAACAATACAGTAGGTCCATGTATGGTCAACACCTTTTTTATTTATTTATTCATTTTTTTTTTACAAAAATCGCAATGAAATGTGAAATCTACCTCTGAAACGTATGGAAGTGGGTGGGATAATTTTTAAAACTATAAATAATAACCGAGATGTGAATTTTGGAAATGTTGCCATTGATGAGAAAATAGATAGAAGTTCTCCATTATCGAAACTGATTCAGAATCAGTCTATTGATCCGGATCCTTTCCAAAATTTACTGGAATCCTCCATGGCGTAAAATATCAAAAACCGTACTTTTGACATAATCCTGTGAGGTGTGAGAAGGACTTGGATGCAGTAGATGTATCTTTTTCTTAATAAGTTAATGTCTTAGTATTAAAATTAATACCTAATAAACAATCAAAAAAGTACCAAAAATAACAATAGAATGTACTAACTTAAAAATCAACATTAAAGGACGCAATCTGGGTCTGATTAAGTTGAAACTCGAAGTAAAAGAGGAACCAACATGACATAACCAAGATAAATTTCATAAAGGATTGTTAAGTTGATGATGATAAATAGGGATTTCCTGTTTTTGAAACTGATCTACAATCAGTAAAATTATCTTAATCCTTTTGTGAAAATGTGTTAAATACTTACTGAAGTAATCCTGCTAACAGACAAACAAACAAGTAAATAACTATCTCAGTTATTGGATGTATTCAATAAAATACTTGAACTTTTGCTTTGAAGAAAATTAAAATCATAATTATTGAAAAACTTTTTTCTCCACACAAACAACTGTAGTAGTTTTAAGTTCCAGTCATTAGCATCAATATAAAGACTTAAATATTTTTTGTAGAATATATAAGCTACTGTTTGTTACACTGTAGCGTAAAACCAACATAATCTAACCTGAGTGGTTCTGAGAAAATACAAAGGTCTACGGAGGCAAGATTGAAAGACGTCAACAAGCACAGAGTAGAGCATATTGACTGCTTCTGCTAGAGCTGCCTTTTATCTTCATAGAACAAACCAGTGATGAGTCATAAGGGCCAGTGGGTGACGGTAGGGAGGAAACACAGAGGAAGCAGCGGGTTGGATGAGGTGTAAGTGGAGGGACGGACCTTGGAAAGGCTTGAGTGGCAGTAAAGCTGTCCTCAATCATCACACTATTAGGAGATAGATATCCAGCAATCTGCTACGACGCTGGGCTTCCAAACACACAAGTGCTCACGCTGCCATCGCTCAAATCTCATCCTGTCTATAGAGTACACACTAACGCACTACAGCTTCTTTTCTACTGCAAGGAAATAAATCTGTTACCTGGCTTAGTGACAAATATCAGCGTTAAACCAAAGACCACTACGAAATTACACAATAGAGTGGAGTGTGTGTGTGTGTGTAATGCAGTACACCCAGTAGCTGATTATTGTAGCAGATGAGCTGGCTTTTACACTCAGATGCACACACACCAGAACAAGGATGCCAGATGTTAAAAGCGTGCAGGTTCTGTTGTATAATTGCTCAGCTAGCTCATGCACGTTGGTTGATTTGATGGCTGATGATTTGCAAAGACCTTTAGCCAAAAAAACAGACCTGCAGCAAGATGGTGCAGTGTGTGTGTGTGTGTGTGTGTGTGTGTGTGTGTGTGTGTGTGTGTGTGCGTGTGTGTGTGTGTGTGTGTGTGTGTGTGTGTGGGGAAAGTGCTGCGGCTGCACAAGTCATCCATCAAAGCCAACTAAAGGAGAGATTTTTTTGGAAGGCGTTGTGATATGGCGTCTTGGTCCCATCAGGCAGATGTCACCATATGGAGGAGGTGGCCGAAAATATTTCACCCACACAAAGGACCGTGATTTGGTCTGTTTGATGGACTCTCAGTGGACACAGCAGTGCTTCTGTACCTACAGTAAAAGCTGTACAATATCTGTACACGTAAATATGACAATGTTTAAACAAAGCCTGAGTTTAACAGGAATACGTTTCTTCTAGGGCTGGGCGATATGGAGCAAAATTCATATTTCGATATTTGTCCTCAAAATGGTAAAACACAATGTAAATCTCGATAATTTTAATTAAAAAAAGTCTTCCCAGGGAGTCAATTCAGGGTTACATTTGCTGATGCAAAATGCAACACAGGCTAAAATAACATAACAGTGATTTATGTGTATCACAAACTAGCGGCCCCAAAAGTAAATGCACAAAATGACAGCAAAAAAGTTACTACAAAAACACAAATTAACAGAAAAATACACAAAAGAGCAACACAAATACTTAATACACAAAAGGAGAAAAAAAATACAATAGGACAACAGAAATACATTAAAGAACAACAAAAATACACAAAAAGAGAAAAAATGCACAATGGGACAACACAAATACATAAAAGAACAAAAACAAACCAAATAACAACAAAAGACAAAAAATACACAATAGGACAACAAAAAAAGAACAACATTCATACCAAAAAATACACAAAACGACTAAGACAGACATCCAAAATTACTGAAAAATACACAAAAGAACAACAAAAATACATAGGGCAACAAAATACACAAAAGGAGGAAAAAAAATACACCATGTGCCACCTTTGGCTTTTTCTACTATATGGGACAGCACGTGTGAGTGAGTTCTGCAGTGTGGCTTGTTTAGGTGAGCGTCTGGGTTAGGATGCACTCAGAAATCTAACTGCGCTTTTTTTTTTTTTACTGTTCTGAGAAGTAGCAAAAATAAAATAAAAATATATCGATACAGGCGATATTGTAATGTTCCATATCACCAAAATAGAAAACTCGATATATCTTGGATCTTGATATATCACCCAGCCTTAGTTTCTTCTACACTTTGTGGAGCTTTGTGCTTACATCCTAAAGCCAAGTATTCAAAAATGCAAAGTCAAGAGCACTACAGCACAATGTGTGCAGATTATGTGCTGCCATGGTGAGATGATCACGGTGAGCCTCTTTGTGCTCTGGGCGGGGTCTTGTTCCTGGCTCGCTCTCATCGCTCCCTCTTTTTCTCACTTTTGCTCAGTGAACACAACATACAATCACTGCACAGCTGAACTCTGATGACGGCTTTTGAAATGTGAACAACTCCACGTATTCTGTCCCAGATCCGGTTCTCACAGCTCTTGTATGGGCACTAGTGGGGAGGGATAATGACTCATTCAACAACCCGAACAGAAGCAGAAGTCATGTGGCGAGGCAAAGAAAAGGTTTCCCAATGTTTAACACAAGTGTGCTGCCAGGGAGCAGAAAAGAGTGGAGGAACACGGCTCCAACAAAGAGAAGGAAAACGCCCTCAAAGGCTGATTAAAGCCCAATTTACAGGAAAGAAAAGAGTAGATGAGATAAGATGAAGGAAAACATTTCTCGGTAACAGAAGGCAGTGGTTGAATGCGTCTTATCTGGATCACTCTTTAGAGCTCCAATAAGCCAGACAGATGCCAATACAGTGATGCTGTGAGGCATCATTGTGTGTGTGTGCGTGTGTTGCATTCTCTGAATGAGTAATTCAATAATCAACAACAAAAGTAACAAAAAGTTACAGAAACATTCAAGGTAATTCAAACTGATGGTTGCATTGCACCATTGTCTGAATGAGGTTAGTATGTGAACTGTTTCTCTCTGCTAGAACTGGAGGGCATTAGGGCTGGCCGATGTATCAAAATTCAGTATATATTGTGTATTTCTATTTTGGCGATGTAGAAAATTACAATATCACCTATATCAATATACAGTATAAATATTTTTATAGCTTTTTTGTTTTAAAATGCTTGTTTTAGGAGTCGTCCTAACTCAGTCCTAGGAGAAAAAGCCAAAAGTGGCACATTTTGTGCAGCTGTTTGTTAATAAATGTGTCTGTGTGGCATTTTAGATCAGCAAATTTAACCCTGAATCTTTCTGGTCAGACTTCATTTGAATTTAAATATCCAGAACCTTGCCTAATATTATTCAAATTTGAAGCCACATAAATATGAAGGTAGACAGGCCAATGTTAACATGATCTATAGGCAGAGGTGTAAAGAACACTGATTTATCTAATCAAGTAGAAGTACTGTTACGTGATTGAAATTGTACTCACCATCAGGTACAAGTAAGTCGTACATAAAATACTCAAGTACAAGTAAAAAGTAGCCGAATTAAATAGTACTCAAAGTAAAAGTCACTAGTTACTTTTACTCCCCATGTTTATTTTTGGTAATAACTGTTGCCATGGTTCCCTTGCATACAGTAAACATCTCATGTATAAACTTAAAAAGGAAGAGATAAAATCTTGCACAATTGGAACTTGATTTATTTTCCACAAAGGCATCTGTATAAAATAAAAGGTTTGTCAAAATGTAGAATTGTGTTTTTAAAAATAAAATAATACGAAGGTATTCAATGCTGTTTAGGTGCCGTGCATTACGTTCTGGTTGATCTGCTATGACCTGATGCATTAGATTGTTTTTTTGTAGTTTCACAGTGTCCGTTGATCACTTTAAAACAAAATAATTATTATTTACTAAGTAATGGTTGGGTGTAGAAATGGAACAAATTACTTTCTTTCTTTTAAAAACATACTTGAGTACAAGTAAAATTACTTATCTTTAAATATACTCAAAGCAGTATCCATAGAAGCAACTCAATTACAGTAACGTGAGTATAATCCGTTACTTTCAACTCTGTCTGTAGGGGACAAGATGAATGTATTGTGTCGTAGATTAGGTCTTTCCTGATTCTCTCTCCTTTATTCAGGTGAAACACTGCTTTGAAATATGACTTTAAAGCTAAGACATGATGCTCTATTCCCCATGACATGAAATAAATTCTGTTCTGGTCCAAAATGCAGTGACAGGTACACACTCCTGGACTAAAGACTCAATTCAGTCCGTGCTTCAAAGCCAGGTGGGATTTCACCTCTTATGTCTGGTATTAGGGAGCTGTGCTGTGGGCAAGGAGCCAGGGCAGGTCCAGACTCCTCTCATCCTCACACTCTGTGATAGATGAACTAAAAGTTACCGTTGAACTTTGCTGCACTGCATTATTTTAAATTAATGCCTTTAGAACCTTTATGAGTCATTTTTTTTATTGCACGTAGGTAACTTTCTCTGAATCATTTTGGTGAGAGACTGTGTTTAAGTGTTGGCAGAACAGGTGGTGTGGATCTGGTATTTTGGCACCAGTTTGGGTGTCTGACTGGCTGTGAATCTGCGAGGTGGGGTGAACGCGAGAAGGACACCGTGGGACACCCTGAGCTGGCTGCTAAACCAGGTGGTGTTATGGCTGGTGAATTTTAAAAGTGATGGATATGACGTGAGATCCACCGCAGCACATTTCTGATAGGATTTGTGCGTCTGGTGCGTAGGTGATCGTTGCTTTCCCCCTCCCCCACTAATCTCATGACATGAGAAAACAGTAAGAGAACCATGATTTGGAATGAACCATGTAAAGAGAAAACCAACTGATTAAAGTTTCAGTGTTGGGGCTACAGTACTCACTCAGTGCTCGATGTGGAAGTCAGTCATAATCCAAGAAATAGGAATGTCAAAGTATTGACGATATTACAAGTGGCTCAATATCGCCGTGGTTACGTCACGGTATAAAATAGTGAGCCGTTGCGCTAAAAAACAACTTTTGGATTGGCTTTAGAGTAAACTACAAATACCATAATGCTCTGGGGGCGTCATCATTGGTTGCAGGCGGTTGAGCCAATCACGCGCGACAGTGCGTGGTCAGACGGGAAAGGAAACATGGTGGATGGTGGCGGCCAGCAGAGCGAGGTAGAAACTGAAGAGTTTAAAGAATTTGTGCATGATGCAGAAACTACAAATCAGAGGTGTGGAAACATTTTGCTTTCACCACATCAACTAATCATAAAGGAGAAAAGGTGGACTACATGTAATCACTGCAAGTGTACCGTGCGCTACTCTTCTGGAAATACCACTTAACAACCCGGCATCCCGTTTAGTTTAGACCAGTTTGGTCTCTTGCCTGGTTTCTTTCTACATCTGCACTTGTTTCCTGAACTTCAAGTGGAGCAAGTACTAATTTCAATTCTTAAAACAGGACAGAGATTTCAATAGAAACACTGCTTCCTCCTTCAAACAGAGCTGAAATCAAAACCTTTCATGCTCGTGTGTCTGAGAGCCATTGAACCACTCTGAGACAAACTGAGCTCGCCTCCTGTTGCATGCTGCTCCCCCCAGCGTGGCTGTCGGAAGACATCAGATGCTTTCGTGACAACGTGGCATGACAAGCTCACCAGCATGGGTTCATAAAGTTAAAGAGGACACAGCCATGTAAAACACGTGCACATACAAGCGCCACAAGAACTAACGAACGGCAGCAACGTTCTTACCAGAGACATGTCAGAGAAAAGGTCTTACATAAGTCCTCGTGTAGCACACAACACGTCCTCCAAGACAAACTCATGAGCCCAGATAAATGTTTTTAAAGAAAGTTCCTTTTTGATCAGTTTCTTATTCTTTTCCACTGGCAAGGTCACAGAACTCCAAATAATGCAGCAGTGAAAGACCTGCTCCCATCATGCCTGTCCTCTGCTTACCCCAGGGTTTATGTGATGTGCAACTCTTTGAGTGTGTGCGTAAACATCCGCAGAGAAAGGAATAGCTCTTGTGAAGTGGCGTGTGTCAGCAATGACATGTAAGGAGGTCCCTCAGAGCACCGGCACCAGAAGAAGGAGGGGCGACTGACAGTAAAAGTGTGTCCACGATCAATAACAGGGAAAAAGAAAAGGCCCATTAAATGGGCCCATTGCCAACTCTACTTGTAAATTAGGTATTGAGCCATTGGTGGGGAGCGGTCATGCTGTCACACACCCACAGTGTTTTGTGGAATGTGTAAGAGAAAGAGAGACAGTATGTGTGTGTCCCAGTGGTTTGTTAGAGGATGAACATGGATGTGGGGGCTCTCGATGAGCTGTGACAGGCACTGGGCTTGGAAAACACTGGTAGTAAACTGAAAATCAGTCGGTTGGTCAACTGGATAAGAGCTATTTAGTAGAGGTGGGACAATAAACCAAGTTCATGAAATACAACGATATACGATACTGGGCTCAAGACAATAGTAAAAGAGGATATTTTGGAAAGGAAAAGAAGGCAAAAATAAAAAAAAAAAATAAAACATTGAAGTTTTAAAAAATTGGCATACTTGCAACTTAATAGGAATATAAAAATAAAATAAAACAAACAAAATAGGACAAATTTTATCTATTTAAAGTGCATACAGTGCCAACCTAGTGTGTCAGTCTCTGTTTTTTGTTCTAATTGCAGTCTAAAATTAAAACCAAATGTGTCGTTGCCATGACATTCTTCAAAGGAAATATTATCTGTGCACAACAAGGTTTTTTTAAACATTAAACTAGAACAGGCTACACAGCCCAGATTTAAGATATTGATTTTTTCTTTCTCAACAATATTAGCATGGCTACATTTTCTTGCAGCATTTGAGACGTTTGGACTTGGAATATGTCTCCTACTGTTGGAAAGACAGTCGCTTGGGACTTAAAGGAATGGAAAGGTACAGTATATATGATGTTTTAATTTTGCAATATCTTGTTGCATGATATATTGTCCAACTTTTACAATTAAGAAAAGACAATGTCGAATTTTTCAGCTTTGGTTTTTGGTGAGCGAACCGTCGGTTTTAATGGGTTCCTACATTATCATCTACTTCTACTTCTACTAGGGCGACCGTGGATCAGGTGGTAGAGGGTCGTCTTCTGATCGAGAGGTTGGGGGTTCGATCCCAGTACCTGACTACGTGTCGAAGTATCCTTGGGCAAGACACTGAACCCTAAGTTGCTCCCAGTGGTTGACTAGCGCCTTGCATGGCAGTCCTGTCCCACTGGTGTGTGAATGTGAGAGTGATTGGGTGAATGAGCTGATATGTAAAGCGCTTTGGGACTGCTTCAGTGTGGTGATAAAGCGCTATATAAATCTAGTCCATTTACCATTTACTTATTCACAATATAGACTCAAATGTATTCTTATGGTGTATTTCCTGCCTCTCTTACCTATAATGAAAAGCATCAAGGGAAATCGCTGTGCTTGGAGACCAACCATAAGCAACACGAAACTGCATGTGCCCAGTAGGCCTACTTTGGTAACAGTGAACCTACTGCACAGCTACAACGACGCTCCCAAAAGACTCCTCTGCAGTATGTGGACTGAAGCCTCAATGGCACAGTAACTGTGGAGTGTGTACCAAACAGCATAATTAGGCCTTGATAAATGGAGCACGCCATCCCAGGAGGCGTCCCGTGTTACATGTGAGCCTCCTTTCTGATTTCCTGTATAGATTATTCCCTACATTCAGACACAATTACTGTGTGATGCAACTTCTTTGCTGTTAAGTACACTGGGGGCAGTAAGAGTAAGCTGTAAGAAAACTTTAACCCCACGAGACGCATTCATAATGCGCTCGTACAAATTAGACACAGATTTAGTCAGCCGAATTGGTTTTTGTTGGAATGTCTTAATAATTGTCTCTGAACTTCACCAAATGTCAATTTATGAGGAAAGGGTGATTTAAAATTTAAATAAAATGAATAAAGAAAAAGTAAATAAGTGATGCATTCTTCTTATTCAGCCTTTATCAATGAATTATTCCTGTGATACTTTTTCCAAAAGAAAAACAAAACACGCAAGAAAAAGAACAGTCTTGCCACAACTGAAAGGATTTACCTTTTTTTCCATCAAAGTGTTTTGACAACTTTGAAGCCCACTGCTCAGTATTCAGACATGAAACGGATTGCCAATATGAATGCAAAGTAACGAAGTATAAAGATAAAGGTGAAAAAATGAAATATATTTCCCCTGAGGCGTCTGAGTGATTAAAGATGGCAGGACTCTCATTTGCAGATTTCACCTGTCAGAGGCCACTTCACAGCTGTTCTTTTTGCTTACATACACAGGATCATCATCTTAATAATAGTTTTCACAAACGTGCACATAAATATCAATTTAATGTGTGCTAAGGCTAATGCTCTAGTCTAATTCCCTCTATTGGAACAATTGGAAACAGCAGCTTCAGTCAATACTAATGGGATGGCTGATTGATAATAATTAAACTGAAGAAGTGATGCACTTGTTTGTAATAAACTTGTAATTAGCAAAGTCAAGCTTATTGGAGAGTAACGCTAACACTAAGATAAGTGACAGTGATACAAGCTCCTGAGGTGACTGGGCAAGACAATCAACACTGAGCATTGACAGAAAACACCAGTAAAAACCAGTGGAGCACAAAAGCCCTGTTTTATACCTCAATTTATGACAAACATGGCAAGACGTTACATCATAGAAAACCATCCTGTACAGACGTGAGCAATGTAACGTAGCTGATGCATTATAATATTTGAACTATTCTGAGTGGAAATGTGAACTTTCTATTTATCTTTTTTGCAATGTGCTCAATAAACGAGTATCTTAGGTTGTTTTTACAAAGACGTTTTTAAGTTAAACAAAAGTGGAATTAATACATTAAAAAGAAAAACTAGCAACACAATCTCAGGGTGAAACCTGATGTCACAAAAGTGACACTAATGATTTCCACTTTATTTTTGTTGTGCTGCTGGAAATGACTTTCAAACTCATGTATTTCGATTGATTGTCATTTCTTTCAATTACTAATTAATAAAACATTTCATTCAGGGTTATAGTTAAGGAAATCAATGAAATTGTAACGCTAAATTGCTTTGCAATTCGCTCCAGGCAGCGTGACAGTTTCTTGCTGCACAGCATGAATAAAAATTGTGTCACGCAGCACGAAAAATTCCCAATACATACAGCACGACAAATGTGAGGAAATGATGTTGCCACGCACGAACTACTGATATTCTTTATTCCCCAACTGTCAACCCAATGAAGAGTAGCTCACCTAAGACACTTAGTTTCCATTCACTGCATAGCTTAATGTTACATTACATGATGCCTTACAGGCTTTGCTTTGGAAAAGTCCTATTATACAACACCACTACTGTTCTAAAGCACATCCACTAATTAATTGACACGGTGTTTGAGGACTTTAGTCTCAGCACTAATATGAAAACCTGCTTTTAAAAACTATCCGACTCCACAAAAAAGCAATTTGGTAGAATCAATGATCCTCCCGTGTTCTCAGATAAAGGAGCTACTCAAGGCACATGTTAAACCTCCTCTCTTTTCATTCCCGTCTCTACAGCCTGGCACACAACATCTGCTCAAACCATCTTCAACTGAATACCAACAACATTACGGCTGTGCTGTTTTGCCCTGTGAAATTCCAAAACTGGTTTCAGGACAGCTGCCTGCACTTTGCACTCATTGCACATTTATATGTATTACAGCACTTTGAGAGTGCGTTTACGCCTGAGGAATCCTAGAGTGGTTAAAACATTTGTTTGCTCAGATTGTCTTGTTTGGGCAGTGTGAACAACATGCAAACTAAGCTAGGACACATCAGGCGGGTGAATTCTAGAGCGATTGTTTCTGCTGGACTTGGAGTGTTTGCAATAGAAGTGGAGAATGATTCTTTCGCCCTTTGAACACAAACGCGCTTGGCTCAGTCCAAACACAGAACGTGTCAGAGATGACAAAGAGCAAAAGGCATTGTGGGTGGGCAGGAGAACTGGCTACGGCCCGCAACAAACATCAAAACCAACAAAATCACAGAAACGTGTTGCTGCTCAATGGTTGAACAGTTGAAGAAAGCAGAATACTCAGTTCATTCTTACGCGCTCGCTTTCTGTTTCTGTTTGTCCGCCTAGTGAACTCTCTACTCTAGCCCCCAAGTGGCTAACTCATGCAACTACATCAGAGGCTGTTTGGAGCGGATCAAAAGGTGCGCTGCGAACACAAACTGAGCCAAATCGATGTGTTAAAATGATCAGCTGTTCTCCCCCAATTGGCCGGAGTCTGGGACTATACTGGTGTGAAAGAACCCTCATTTTCTAACTCGGTACTAATTTTGATTGAAATGGTGAATGGACTTGATTTATACAGCGCTTTTATGACTACACTGAAATAGTCCCAAAGCGCTTTACAATATCAACTCATTCATCCATTCACACACCAATGGGACTGAGCTGTCATGCAAGTTGCAGGTCAAACATTGGGAGCAACTTAGGGTTCAGCGTCTTGCCCAAAGACACTTCACCTCAAAAACAGGTATAGACTGGGATCAAACCTCCAACCTCTCGATCAACCCCCTCTACACCTGAGCCACGGTCTATAGCCTATAGTGTAACGTTAGCAACGTCAACTACTGTGCCTGAGCAACCCGAGAGTGCATTCAGTGCAAACATGGAGGATGCTGACTAAGTTCCGCTGAGTAAGACGCCGAAAATTAAGTCAGAAGTTTGGAACCATCTTATTAATATCCAAGTAAAATTTGAAAGATCAATTAATCAATACTGTATCGGAATCAAATCGATTCAGGAAATTGACCATGAGCAAAGTAATGCAAGAGATGGAAGTACACATGATGGTATATCCTCATTGTCATTTACCCTACTATAGATGACACATTAGGAGGGATGAAAGGATTCAAAGTATAAAAAGTTTTTTCTGGGAGGAAATACCAGACAGTGTTGGAACAACCTAAAGAAGCAGGAGGAGGAAACGAGTCAGCGTGAGAGCGGTTCAGCACAAAGGGAACACCAGCTGGAAATCTGGCAAACATTAAACCTTATTTACTGCCAAAGTTATTAGCATCACTATGGTTGAATCTTTTCAAACTGACATGATAATTGTTCCGACACAAATAACCAGAATATGCTTTCTCCACCACTCTGTCAATCTCTCTATTACAAACGAATGGAATATTGGATGCCAACAGAGGCACTCAAACTAAATGATAGTGGCTGACATTGTTCCGTGATGGCATTTCTGACGTGCTAAGTATTTTTTAAAAGCTCATTTATGGGAACAGGCAATAGCATTTCACTTAACATGGACGTGCAGCAGCATCTGGAGCTTTTTTTTTTGCAAATAAACACACTCAGTATCTGATGGTCCCAGAGAAAAGCTCTAACCCAGGGGTCTACAACCTTTACTCTCAAAGGAGCCATTTTGTCTCATCTCACCAGGATTAAAGTCCTCCTGAAGCCGAAAAAATACCTTCTCAATGAAGACAATACAGTGTAATAAATTCTATACTGTTAAAATTATATAGAATATTGTTTGATTTAATTTGACTTGATTTTTATTGATCACATAAATGGCAACATAAAAACCATTTAAAATAAAATAAATGATTACTAATTTTTTTTTTTTAGTTAATGTATTTGAAAGGCTAAAAAAAGTAACTTGAATTTGATAACACGTGGTCATGTGATCAACACATGCTAATTGCTCATTTCTTGCCACACATAAAGCATGCATGTTTAACCGGAACATTGGTGGTTAAATGAATCTGTTTCCACACAATTAAAATCTGTATTTTCTTCCAGAATAGAGTTGTTTTGGTTTAATTATCTTACCAGGGATTTAAAACTTAAGGTTAGCCACAGGTGCAGAAAAGTTGATGATCTGTAGATGTTGCAGGAGGTGAAGTAGGAATGTGCTGAGTCATTGCACAATGTGATTTATTTTAGGTTAACAAATTGTTATATCTTGATTTTATTTGTCATTAATCAGTGATGGCTTCTGTAAAAAAAACCCTCTTTATTTCAATATAAAGCTATAGGGAGCCATTGCAAAAGAGTCAAAGAGCCACATTAGGCTCCAGAGCCGCAGGTTGCAGACCCCTGCTCTAGGTCAACACTGTAAACAGCATGAGAGCATTTAAGGCTCCGTTTCCTGCTGTGAATGAGGAAAACTACATATGGCTTCTGTTAACGTTCCCTGTATTCCTAATAATGATGCTACATCAACTTTAAAATGAAAGCCACATTAAAACACATGTGCAGCAGCAGATGTGACACAGATTTTAACGATTACAGAGTAATGTATGTGCGTGCACAGTAAACGTGTGTGATGGATAATTATGTGAAACGTATATGATCGTCTGTCATTTTCCATACTGTGAGAGCTCTAATCTAATCTGGGTCACTCGGTCGCTTCCTTGTCAGCAGCTCGTCAACTTTTCACAATGTTTTATGTTTTCTATGCTGTGCAGAACAAGCAATGGCACTACAGGCCAGGGGGTACTTGAGAGAGGGAGAGAGAGTGGAAAATTAACAAATAAAGTGTCAGTCTAAATGATAAAAACTATAAAAATCAATTTATTCAGGAGCCACTAAATCATTGTTTTTCAACCTTGGGGTCAGGACCCCATGTGGGGTCGCCTGAAAAATCAGAAAAATTGAAATAGACACACAATCTTAAACAACTGTTTTTCTATACGTTTACTTTGTGAAATGTAAATCTAGTTCAAATAAAATGCAGTGAAAACATATATACAATATATGAGCTCAAACATGATCAAAAACTTTGGGGTCGCCAGAAATTCTTGATATTAAAATGGGGTCAAGATCCAAAAAAGATTGGGACCCACTGCATTAAAAACTGTTTCTTTCCACTTATTAAAAAAATTATTTTCTTTAAAATGCATGTTATCAGTCGTTCATTCCATCATTATGCTCTATGCAGGGTTCCTACAGCTTCAGTCACATTAAATTCAAGACTTTTTAAGACTTTTTATTGTCATTTGAACTTAAATTTAAGACCAACTTCACAGTAAACACAATGGTGAGAACACGCCACATTAATTACATAGAGTTAGGGTACATTTTTTCCAGTGTTTAGTGCAGACCCACTAGACACCAAAAGTAAACACACAAAAAGACAATAAAAACACACTAAAATAAACAAAATCACTCTAACACAAACAAAATGACTACAAAAAGCCAGAAAACCACAAAACAACACAAATACAAAAATTAAAAACCCAAACTTCATTGGACAGGCACATTTTGTTAAAGTTACATTTCCCCAAGTTGTTGAAAGTCCCGATGCAACCACGTCACTGTTTTGTAGTTGGTTACGCTGTCATGATTGTGCAATGTTACGGTAAATTATAAAAAAAATTAAAACAAATGTTACCACTTATTTTGAAATGTGCGACTAATTACAATCTTAAAATTATACTTACTTATTTTTAAATTCATGAATTTATAGCCTTTTAAGACTTTTTAAGGATCTGGGGGGAACCCTGTTATAGTCGTTTTTAAATAGCAAAATGTTGTAATCGGACAAAGGGGGTACTTGGATTTAGAAATAAGAAAAAAGGGGGGTACTTGAGCCAAAAAAGTTTGAGAACCACTACCCGTGTGAGTTCTATAGTGTATCTTGTTTAGTGGAAGGTCTGTGCTTGGACGCACTGAAAAGTAGCAAAAGCATCGGTATTTTAATATCGATATATCGAGATTCAAAATACATTGAGTTTGTATGTCCAGCCACACAAAGCATGGGCTTGAGTTACACTCTGGCATTAGTAAAAAGGCCTAAAACTGTACATTTCTGCTTTGTTGTATTGGGCCACTGCCACACACACAGACTGGAGGTACCCTTCACTGCACTTATGACTGACCATTAAAGGCTGCTGAAGTGCCAGCAAACATTACAGCCCATCTGTTACATAATGCTTTATCACTGGAGCACAGATTACAATGACCGCGTCCCAATCCTCAGGAATGGATAATGAATAAAGACTTGGGACTAAAGAGAACGGATAGGATGGACTGAGGTCACTTGAACAGGGATGTTGATGGGATGGATCAGAGGAAAAGAGGCAAAGCTCAGGCTACAGAGTCACAATGGTCGTTTCCATCCAATGGAACGCTTGAAGTAGCATCAATAGAAAAAAGCGACAGTAGAGAGTGCAGATCCAGAGGTCACTGGAACGTTGCTCTCAGGGTTTGAGATTTGCCAAACAAATGAGATGATACAGTATGAATAATTATAAGCTCTCATAAACATGCTGCAGATGCACAGTAGCAGCATGAGGAGGGACAGACACTCCACTGAGCAGTGCTTAGCGATGAGTGGGCCACAGTGAACAGGAAAGTATGAATCCATTACATAGTGAGACAGACTACTGGAGAACTTATTATTATCTACTGTCTTAATTAAGAGTCAGAGAAATAATCAATCTATCGCTGACATAGTAATCAATGCACACATTTCCAATAATCGATTATTTAAATGGTGAATTACATGAAATACTGTAAAGGGAATGTTAACGGATAATTTAAAAGCACAATGGTTGAGTTGCTGATTTAGTTATTTATATATAAAATTAGCATTATATATAATTTAGAAAAAACAATTTTTCTTTTAGGGTTTGTTTATTGTAACATATACTGTATATTACAAACAAGGACGCTGCTACTATGGCACTTTACCATGCAGTTCTACTTTAACAGTTTACAGATATCCTCTGCTGGTTTAATAAAAGACGTACATTTCTGTCCTGCGTCTGGATTAAAATACTACAGCCATTCATTAGTGGTCACAGTAAAAAATACTGAAGAAATGCTGTGAAAATGTGCATCTAGATGCATCGATAATCGATTTATAATCAATTCACAGTCTCTATAATCGGAAATGAATCACACCAGTAATTTTAATCCTATTTAAAGAACAGCATAAATAATGCTAACCAATAATTGTCTTTAAAGTTTTAATTTATTTACTTTTAATGTATATAAACTGGTGGCCCTGGAGCCACATTGGGCCCCCAAAATAAACATATAGAATTACAAAAAAATAAAGGTTTAAATGTTTAGTTTTCAACCAATAAAAGGGTTCTTTTAACAAAAATCATAAAATGACTCAAAAAAACAAACAAAATGACACAGAAATACAGGAAAAATACAAAACATTACTCACAAAGTACTCAAAATACCTCACACTTCTACAAAAAATGAGTAAAGGGCATAAGAAATATACAATAATGACTCCAAACACATAAAATAACAAAAATACACAATAATGACTCCAGAAAACATTTAAATTTCAAACAAATACAACAATGGACAACATAAATGAACAAAATGACTAATAGCAAACAAAACCTCCACAAACATACATAGATTGACAGAAAAACACATAAACCCTTTATTATTATTATTATTATTATAAACACTTTGTTCTTTCCTGAAATAATGTTCAGATTGGTAATTATTCAAAAGGCTGATATGATTGTTGATAATGTAGACCTCACTACTCTAACATTCTTACCAACGTTGAGAAGACCACATTGTTTTTGGGGCAATGCCGATAGAAAACACAATTATTTTTAACAGAAATGAACAAAGATGGAGTTTCACAGTCATTAAATTGATTCCCTTTGTGCACTTGTATCAAAGTCTTTTTGCTTTCACAGCTGATAATTCCTCCAAACACTCACTTAATGGAGAAGTCTCCTCTTCCTGCATCCGCCCATTTTTCCTGCTTTAACCACATCAACTACACAACCTCAGTGGAAACCTAATTTATCCTGTGCCTGACAGGTACCATTGTAAGGACATAATCAATGTCACTCAATTCACTTGTCTGTGGTTTTAATGTTGTGGCTGATCGGCGTGTGAAGAAGAAGAAGAGCTGGGAATGAAATGGGCCCATAAATGCCATGAACTGGAATCACATTTTTGCCATTTAGAGGTTTGAGAGGTATGCTAGTCACACATGAGAAGGAATGGTTGATGGACTCATTGATGCTTTGAACTTGGTGTTAAAGAGTTGAATTATTTAACCAGAAATGTAGCAAAGCTTCTTTCTCTGAATGAAAATATGTATCTATAGCTGGTGAAATAAAAGAGACACACGACTAATTGCTAGTAAAGAACCGCTACTTGATCCAAGCAAAGCTAAATCTGAGCAGTCCATAAGCCTATTAGTGGAACAGCTGGAAGGCTTTAATGACTGCCTTTTGTCTATAGGGTCCATTAGCCTGAAGCTGCATTATACCGACTGGTCACTAAGTGGAAGTCAGAGGTCTGTGCTCTCACAATAGTGCACAGTGCTTTATTGATGGACTGAAGTGGGAAGCAGAGGCTGGTAAATACCATCCATGAAGGGGGAAATTAAATAGTTTGAAAGACTGCGTGGACATGTCAGATCTTCCCACCAGCCTCTAATTCAGATGAAAATATGCTGTAATTACATTTATGGACATTATACTGCATACGGACGCATTTCTGTGTTCTTTTGAGCCTGTCGGTTTTTAAATAAATGGGAGTGACTAATATTGGGGCTGGGTGAAAGCAGTAATTGCTGCAAGAATAAATACCCTCCATTTTTCTTTATCTTTCATGTTCAGAGTGGCTTTGAGGCGAGGCGAGCAAATTAGCATAATGGGAGAGAAGCAAATGAGCGATACTTCATGCTTGGACAAAATGGCCACCGTATGAGGCTAATAGTAGAGGTGCACATTATGTGGCTGCAGATTGACAAGTTAGGCCCATGTTCCCAAGGCTGCGGGCGTTGTAGTGAAGTTGAGTGTTGATGCATTATAAAAAGCCGATAGATGCCAAACTCTGGGATGGAACGTGGGGGCAGATGCATGGCAGCGCGGAAGGGGGGTAATTACTGGACAAATGAAAAGCAACGGGGGGCATGTAAGTTGCATATGTAAACTTTTCTAAACAAGCAACGCCGATCATGAATAGTTTGTTTGTTTGACTACAGGCAAGTTATTACAATAGAAATATCACGTTTATTCAATACATAGGCAAGCGTCGTGAATCCAACTTTGATAACAATTTAGATTCTTTACAAGAACCAAGAAAAAGTTGAGCTTCAAACCAATAAAATGGTTCTTTTAACAAAGAACGCTAACATATCGCTATAACTACTGTCCAAACAAATTATGATAGCACAAATATTAGTCTATACTACAATTTGGCCAATTACCAACAGGAAGGTTAACTACTGTGAAAGTGTGGCACAATTTTGTTAAGTGGTCGATTTGTTGAGCGCACATTCAAATTCAAAGTCAAAGAGGTTAGGACCTCCTCGTCTCTAAATTATACTAAAGTGCAACAATTTATATTTCTCACCCAGAGCACAAACAATGAAGCACATTTAGTCATTTGTTTTGTAAATGTAGCACCAAGCTCATGTTTATACCACAGAAATATAATCAGACCATGGTAGATTTGTTTGTAGACATGTCACCGACTACGCACATTTCAAGCTTTTGTTTAATCTGATAAAGATTAAAGTGTAGGTCTCATAGATAAATAAATCAAAGACCATTTGCTCGAAAGAAGAATGGTAAAGGTTGAAATTGCTACCTGAATGTTTGTTTTCATCTGTACTGTAAACACTCTTTTCCAAAATGTACGATATTTGAAAGGTTTTGTGCATTGCATTGTGGGATGTGGAGTCCCGTAGACAGACGTATGAAAGTGCTTTTATGTCATTCTGAGTGGAATGCGTTCCGTTTCTTTGCCAGACAAGATTCACGTGACACAATTTTTGTTCTACTTTGTTCCCGATATTCCTCATGATATCACCTCACACCACAAATTCTTTAGTTTTTGCGAGATTTGGATGTTTCAGTGTAATTTCCAAAATAAACATCCGTCATTGAATTGCTGTAACTGTCACCGAAAACACCAGAAATGTGTTGGGGAGTCACTTTAGCAAAGTTTCTGGGGGCAAACGCAAGAAATCACAGTAAGAATCAAGTAAAAACACAAAATATCCGATCACAGGACTCCACATCCCACAATGCATTGCGCAAAACTTTTCCAACAATCTTGATAAACGGAATGACAATTACGACCTTTTACATCTTGTTTTTTAGCAAATGATCTTTGATATATTGATCTATGAGGCCGACACTCTATCTGATAAAAAAATGACTTTGATTATTTATTCAGATTTCTCCAGTAATTCAAACCAAAACGAGAAACTATTGCCAGAAACAGGATTTGGGGTCTTACCATCTTCTGCAGGTGCTTCTCCTTGCGGACGTCCACCATAACAAGGCCTTCTTTGACCAAGCCGAGCCCCACGTCATCTTTGGTGTCCCCAAATTGTACTGTGACGTGAGGGCACGTGGCCCCCGAGTACTCCACATTCAACAGGCACTGAATGTTCTGGATGTCTCGCACCACACAGTCCACCACATCTGCACGGGCGTCCTCCTGCAAAAGTTTCAGAGAGGGTAGCTTGATCTCAAACAACAATAATTTCCTCAAGTTTGCACTTTGACATATAAATTATCCATAAAGTACATAAGGTGCCGGCAATATGTGACATATCAGTCCCTGCACGATTTTCTCTTTTGTCATTGATTTTGTGAGTACGAAATTGTGAGGAATCATTTCAGGAAAATAGAGCAATTTGAACAATTTGAAATTTAACGTGATAAAAGCATGGGACAATTGCAAACCTCCAATAATTGAGGAGTCTTATTGAATTAGTGTATTTAGAAGGGCTAAGATATCTGAATTATTTACACAATAATTCATTTTTTTTTTTTTTTTTTTTACTTTCTCCTGCGGGCCGATTTGGATGGTCTAAAGGGCCGGATTTGGCCCCCAGGCCTTGAGTTTGACACGTGTGTGGTAGGGAGATGGAAAGGAGTGAAAGTAAAAGGGATAATCACTGAAACACCAATAAAGACCCTAAAGGCTGAAACCACTGTAACCCTACACAAGATTAAAATTATTTAACAAGAACAACAACAACAACAATATATAGGTTTGCAAATCATGCTGTTAAGATTTATTGTTAGTTTTATTTGGTCGGAACAGATTTTAGTTTAGATGGAAATCATGAAGTCCAGACTTTTTGTATTTATATCCATACTCCACATCACTACTGTCTCCCTTCTTCATTTCTTTAGTTATTTACCTCACCCTTCATATTCCTAACCTTCTAAAATGTGAAAGGCCAGTGTTTGATTGAACATATGGCAGAAAAGGAAGTGGAACAGCTGCCAAGCAATCCTGACCCCTGGTCCTCGGGCAGCCGGGGTGAAAAAGAGAAAAACAAGGAAGCGTGGTCTTCAAAGGCAAGAAGAAGACACTCAAAAACAAGCCCGAACGTCTTCAATTGATTCTCAACTTCATCTATCTCCTCAGTTCTCTTTCTTCTCACCCCGGACTTGTCTCCATGGCAACCTCCTTCGAGCTAGCTGCCCTTGAGTGTGTGCGTGTGCGTATTAGCATGTGTGGGCAGGGACGCTTGTAGGAAGGACCGAACTACAGGCATATTAAACCCTGTGGTCAACATGTCACAGACGCTGCAGGGAGTTCAAGACGAGAGAGAAAGAAACACAGAACAAGTGTGTCACACCATCAGTGAGGAAGAACTTAAAGGAGAGAAAACGGGTTGAAAGTCTTACAGAAGACGTCAACACAACAACACAATGAACAGACCTTTCATTAACCCTTCATACATGTTTCTGTGCTTATGGAAATCATTTTACTTTTGAAAAGCCCTGTATTTTGGAAACAAGTGTTTACCTCAGGTCTCAGGATGACATTTGCTTTTCTCCATCTGTCTGTTTTTAAATCAAGCCGATTGGATGATATTTCTTTTTTTTACTTCTTTATTTTATTTAAAATGTATAACATACAAACAACTTGCAAATGTAACAAAGTAAAAAACACAAACAATAATTTAAAAAACTGTAAACATTTTCAGGGGCATTTTCTGAGTGCATTTTACTTAAGTGATGCAGTTAATAGTCAGCATTGCTTCTTAGTAAACAGTTCACTTCTGTCAGTTCTTTTCATGGGTGCATCCTTTAAGCTTGAGTTGGTAAGTCAACTTTTCCATCATATAGATGTCCAGGACGATCTCAAACCAGTGCTCTTTCTTTTGGTATTCAAATCAGATACCTGTCTTTTATTTGTGCAGCATCTTCAATGTTTCCAAGGTACATTACAATAGTTAGTTGGAATAGCAGAGCCCATTGTGTCATTTATGGTTGTGTTCACCATCTTCCAGATAGGTTTTATCTTTGTACAGCTCCAAAAAACTGGCACGATATTTCTAAAAGTTGGACTTGTGACAGTGACAGAAAACCTGTGTTCATTTGACATCCAACTATAAAAAAAGAGCAACGCTTAAGTCTCACATCAGACAAGCTGCTCCGAATCATCAATCCAACATTTTGTCCTGACACTCAACATCTTCTTAGGTCATTGAACAAATTGTCAATTTGTCGCGTGACCTTTACTTTTGCCATTTTAGCTGAAAACTAATTTCTTGCAGTCAATGAATCTTGACGCAACTGTTAATCATACAAGATCAATGACGAGGTAATCCCACTAAAGGGAAGAGTTACTCATTAGTTGTATGATTATCTTGAGATGTTGAGATGTTGAGCATAAACATTAAATCACTAAAATAAAACTGTTGTACCTTTAAATTATTTATTTGCTGATTTATCTTTGTGTGCGGGTCTACTTCAAAGTGTAATGGCTGATAATTTACTGACGAGATGCCTTATGGGAGTGAAAATGGTTGCAGGCTCATCACATTTCTAGACAAAAAAAAGAAAAAAGATTAAATGTCTTCGTGTTGCAGGGAGAGATTACTTGGAGACAGAGAAGAGTCTTTAAAGCTACGCTCACATTCCAAAGAAAACTGTTTTTTTTAAGCCAAAAAAAAAAAGAAAAAGGGAGGAGAAATAAAGAATACGCTGCGTTTTTGACATTTTCTAAAGAAACTGTCTCCAGGAGGAAGACTTGATGAAATGGTACTGGGAGGCAGGAGTATCATGAATCTCACTGACTGCTAAAGACAGATGCTTTGTGCAGGGCATCAGGTGGCTGTCACAGAGACAAAGGCGACAATCTTTCCTACGTGCAACAGCACAAGCGCAATTGTGCAGTCAGTGTGTGTGGATGAGGTAAAAAAAGAAAAAAAACACCACATGAGGCACAGTGCTCTGTGATGGAGTGTGTGTAGGAGAGGTTTAAGGTGGATGTCAACTTCCAACATGTGGTTGAGCTTTTTTGTGTTTGTTTACATGGAAGCTGCAGCGTGTAGGTGTTACCGATGTGAGCTGGGCTACAGAAACACACAAATGGATCATTTCTGTTGTGACTCACAGTGAAGGAGACAACATTTGCACAAACACTTAAAAAATAAAAGACCTTTTTTGTTGATGCTTATTCAACAAATAGGTTAATCAAATTAAATGAAAAATTAGCACACATGTAAAAAAAAAAAGACCAAATGTTAACGGTATGTAAATCACTTAATTTGATTAATCGATTTATATTCCTACATGGATCTGTGCTCGGCAAGTTGGTCTGCCTGATGACATTAATCGATCTAAAATTGTTTTTAAAGGTAATCAATCGATTGTATCGATACAAGGAAATAACGCATTGGATTAAGGCACAGCAGACTTTATATGGATGGGTTTTAAAAGCACTTTTGTGTGTATAAAAAACAAGTATAAGAGTCAGGTAAACTGAATATGAGTATTGAAAATGAGAGCAGAAAATCCTGTGTTGGTTGGACTTTATTCAAATAAAACGTGAATATATTTGCCATTGTATGTTGTTTACTTGTTTGTTACTTAATCAATTTCAAGTCACTAAATTACCCAATATCGTCCTTGAATCGAATCGGCAACAGCGAATCGTGATTCGAATCAAATCGTTGCTAATACAAATCATTAAACCTCGATTAAATAGAGTGTCTGAAGTTGCTTTATTCATCTCTTATATTGCCTTATTTGGCCTATTGCTCAGAAAGTTGAGGTAATACATGTAAAACATATGTTGATCCATTAATCAAATTACAAAAGACAGCATTAAGAATAATACAAAAAGTGGAATTCCAGGCATCTACTAACAAACTGTTTGAAAAAATCTAGAATAATAAAATGTATGGATATAGTAAAGTTTAAAGTGTCATATTTCATTCAGAGTAAGAAATAAAATCCTACCATTGGGTAACATATCACTTTTTAAACTAAGAAATAAAAAACAATTTAAGAGGGGTTTATATTTTTTTAAAAAAAAGCTCTTTTAGGACAAGTGTTAAAAGAATATGCATTTCTGTTTTTTTCTTCAAGTTTGGAATTATCTTGAGAATCATTTTAAGTTAATGGTTTAACTCTCTATGCTAAAAAATTCTTTGAAAAACGAAATATTTTGCTCCTATTGACACATAAGTTGATAAGCTAATGAACAATGCTGTTACTGAATTGTCTCTATTGTTGTTTTTTTATAATGCTGTTTGGGGATGGGCTCCGATAAGCAGTTACTGCTTCAACAGTTTATTCTTTGTATTGTATTGGATATGTTGGAAGACCGAAAAGAAGAAATACATATCTATCTATAAATTAGCAAACTCTTGTTAAAAAAAAATGTTTAGGGGACGTAAATCACTTAAATAGGTCTGTGTCAACATTTGGACCATCCAACATTTAAACACACATTCTCTCGTGTTCATACACTAAAGATTAGAGCAGCAGTAAAGGGAAAACAAAGCATTAAAACAAACCCTAAGGCCTCAGGTGTATGTCACTCTCAGATGAAAATGTGCTGAAATTGTTAACAAAACAAGGGTCTCTTTCTGGTGAGTCAATCATTTACACATTTCCTGCAGTCAAGCAGATCACTGACTGTGTTTGTCATTGTTGGGTTCTGTCCGTCATGCATTATGGATGAGCATAACTTTCATCAACACTTGTCTGGAATGAAAAACGCGGCCCTGTCTGTCAGTGACTGACTTATCGCTCGCCGTGATAAGTAAAACTCAAACAGTTTTCATGACTTGCCAAGAAAGTCAACTTTAGAATGCTGGCAGGAAATAAGAGTGAAGAAGGCGATACGTGGGGGTCAGTTTGAACAGTTAGATATCTGGTCTAAGCGTGTGTGTGTGTGTGTGTGCACTTACGTCCTGTGGGACCTGGATGAAGGCAAAGGTATACTCGGTGGCCTGTGCTGGCAGAGCCCTGGTGCTGAAGGCAGGAAGCATGGCAGCCAGACGGGTGGACGACACCACTTCTCTCTGAGGGAGGACGAGGAGAGGGCAGAAATCAGAGCCAGCAGAGGACACATTTTCATCTTTACACTCAAATAGCGATAAAAAAAAAAAAAAACACAAAAAAACAACTTGGTTGGGGAAACATTGGCAAAAGATTTTAGACATATGATTACTATTATCCACAGTGACGTACTGGGTAGGCAAGGTAGGCAGTGCCTACCCAAGGGTGAATTGATATTTTGATTGTTTGTTTTAATTATTATATATTTATAAAGTATTTATTTTTCCATTTTCCTACATACAGCACCTATAAGTTTGAAAATGTCAGCATTTTGTGCTTTTCATAGCCCAAATTACTAAACATTACTATTTCCTGGTACGGCAGAAATGCTGCACAGCCTCACTCCGCTGTAGAGCAGGAGGAGGAGCCAGGAGGAGGCCACACCCTCTCCCAAAAGCACATTGCAGCTCTGCCTCTGGCCCCATAGCCTGTTTTTATGTTTGCGCATGCGCAGTCAGTTCCCCAAGATGAGAACCATTTACGTAAGAAGGCAGCTCTCTACGCTGCCTTTGGACGTAACCATGCTATGCTAAATGCTATACGTACGTTCAGAGTGCATTAGTGAATTGATCCAGTGTGGCTGCGGCTACGTTCTCTAGCTAGTGGGCGGGATAACACTACAGTCAGGATGACAGCGCTAGAGACGATAAAGAAACTTTATTTTGAGGAAAAACAACAGCTTTTAAAAGATGGGAGACCAACACCTGAGTTACCAGAGCTTCAGCAAAGGTAAGATCAGAACATGTTTCATACTTTCTACAGTGAATGGAACAAAAGGAAGGATTGGCTTTGTGGATGCGCCTCACTGAGGCTATTCTGAGTTGTTGTCCTTTTCTCCGTGTTTCTGTGTTTCCAACACAAACAACAGATGTGCTGCCGTGTCATGAGATATATTTTGTTGGGAGAGTATGGAGGCTATATTAAATAATTGTTTGTTTCTTTAATGGTGTTTTACGATTTTGATTTTGTTAGATTAACACTTACCAGCAGAAACATATGGAATTGTCATTGGTGTTGACATTGGTGGTCTTGATTTGTAATGCCCTGCCTACTCTACCCTAGTTTTTGATTTAATAGTGATGTAAAATCGTTTTTTACTGTTGTGCCTTCTATCCTGCCTATTTTTAACTTTTAACTCCCGAATTGTCTTTATTATTTTTTTCATTCTATTATTGACTGTATGTTTTTAGAGTATTTTCATCTTTCTGCTGTTTGATTGACTGACTGTCAACAAGATTTCGCTGTATTGTCTTATCAATGCAATGACAATAAAGCTTCTATAGCCATATGAAATGGATGGATATTGAACATATTGATTGTTATTACTTATCACATACAATGTAAATATATCTACAGTTCTTACATAACTATAATTTGTTAATACTTAATTAGTGAGTGAAATTACAATCGTAATGAGGACGACTATTTTTTGTTATATATTAAACTATTGTACTGTATATCGTTGATTAAATCCAATATTCAATCCAATCCAATCCAATAATATGTAACTGTGTGTGTGTGTGTATATATATATATATATATATATATAAATAATTCTTCCTGCTCCTTTTCAAACTGATCTCTGTACATTTTCGCCCTGTTTTTATTTATTCCTTT
Organism: Gouania willdenowi; assembly: GCF_900634775.1. NCBI lineage: Eukaryota > Metazoa > Chordata > Actinopteri > Blenniiformes > Gobiesocidae > Gouania > Gouania willdenowi. Next base: position 8,845,284 of record NC_041049.1, read on the forward strand.
TAATTTTAGTTTGAGAAAAAAATGCTAAATAAACAAAAAAAATAAAAGAAAATGGCAAAAACGAATCCAATACATCAAAAGCAGGCAAAACAAAAACAAATGCACTGTGTTACAGAGACTCATTTAGTTAAGACAGCTTGAGTTTTAACATGTTACTTAGTTACTAACAGAAAACATATTACTGTAGAGGACAGCCTTATATAGCGCTCATCTCCCACATTGATTCTGTAATAATTTAAAATCACGCACATTTATCTCAAATAGAGCATCTTTTCTGCTAGTTTTATGCCACTTTAACAATAATGAGCAACTTTGAAATGGCAAATTATTGTTATTATTTTGTTCAAAAAGCAGATGAAAAGGACTTGATTCAAATTCTTACATTATTACATTCTTATATGAACACTAGCGATGACAAGCAAAGCTACTTTTCTTTAATCAGACATTGGGTGTGAATATGTGAAACTTTTTTTTCCTAAACAACAAAATGCCTGCTGACTCATCCAAGCCACACTGACCCCTACATGCAGGCAACGTGTGGGAAGAGATCATTGTTCATTCAAACTATGAAAATCAAAACAAATCTGCAATAGTTGTAAACTGTTTTTTAAACATGAGTGGGCAGCGGACCAAGTTTGAGTTGAAATGGTAAAAGTAATGCAGGTAAGTGTTGGAGCGACAAACAAAGCAGCAAGGACATTAAAGTAAATTAAACATCAAAGTAATTTCAGTGGTGATGGGGTAGCACGATGAGGGTAAGTAGTTCCCCCATTTGTGGTCGAGATGGAGAAAATACCTAAAACAACAACAAAAAGAGCGCAAACCCCCAACAAGCGCCAAATCTCCTCTTTGCTAGACATTCAAAGTTATCAAGAACAGTGATCCTGATCATGGTACCATGATTATTAACACTTAAAAGGTTTGGAAGAACATTTCTATCCCCATGAATGACGATACAGTAAGTCCAAATTTTTGGGCATGCCCATTTTTATGAAAAACTGCGATAACATGAGCAATCCAGATTCCATTTGGATGAAACTCTGTGGCGTAAATGAAAAACCAACCTGACATAAGTGAGTCAAATTTCATAAAGATCAGTCAATTATCAACCAATATATTATTCTTTGAAATTTCGCCAATGGTAAGAGATAAGGATTTTTTATTTATGTTTGGAACTGATCCAGGATCAGTATATTGAACCGGATTCCCTCCAAAATGTAATGGAATCTTTCATAGCGTAAGGTCAGTGACGTGCAGTCAGAGTAGGCAAGGTAGGCAGTGCCTACCCAACCCTAGTGCTCACAGCCTGTCACTGCGTAAGGTCTATCTTTGGTTAAAATTTTGTCAAAATGCATTAAGTACTTTGGGCGTAATCCCGCTAACAGACAAGCAAAGAAATGAATAAACGTCCTTGGTGAAGTATAATTATTGGAGGTGAAACATAAGGATTCATTGTGACTACGCTAGTTACTGTATAAAATACCAGCATCTTAAATGTAAACAGTGCTTAGCAATGTTTGTATATGACCACATTATATTTCAGCGAGTGGCCTGCTGCACCTGAGCGAGGCAGCCATATTGTCAGCTAATAGCTGGTGACATCGCCCAATAGAAACAGAGCCAGACTCACTCAGACTGAAATGAAGCAAACCTACAAGGAAAGCGGCAGATATCAGGTCGACTGGCTTTTTTGCGAACCAGGTTGCCCTCGGAGAATCACACTTTCAGCAACATGCCAGGATGCATCACGTCTGCCAGCCAAACCTCAATCTGTCCCCCACTCCGGGGTCAGACACACACACACACACACACACACGCTCCACTGCATCATGGGAGATCATGGGGAGCGGGGAGGGGGGTGTTGGCTGCATGAGTCGCTCGGTGATGCAAGCATGTGTGTGCACGTGGGCTGAGGCACAATAACACAGCTCACGAGGATGGGTTGTCGTAATCATCGTACAGTAATGAGAGATAAGGAGATGATGAGAGTGGGGGAGGGGGAGAAGATAAGCTGTGCACTCAGCGGCACAATTAAAAGAAACAGACAAGTGTACAACGTCCTTCCAAAACTTCAGTGACTGTACACGGAGAAGTGGTGAGTAAAGAACACGCTCAATGACGGGAATAATCCTGCATTTTTATTGCCTGTCGGTAACACGCTGTGTTTTTATGATGAAAGTGTAAAATCAGACAATTGTAATCGTGTAATTGATAATGTAATACAATCATGATTTAATTTAAAAATATATTGCTGTAATCATAATTAAATTGTAATTGTGTTCAGATAATAGACTGTGTAATTGTAATTGGCATGGAAACAATGTCCAAATTGTCAATTGCAATTTAACTGAATGCAATACCAGGGGAACCCTTTTACAGTTCTATGGTGTACAAATATCAAAATATGTCTCATATCAAGTTTACCTGTCAGTTCTCTTAAGGATCATTTTACCATTAATAAAAAAAATTAAATCAAGGCGTATATTGACAGAAAAAAAGCTCAGACACCCAGAAAAATATATATAACACCAACATTTTCATGAAAAAGGAAGCCTAACAGGGTAATCAAGAGATGAAAAACAAGACTATAATTTTTGAGTGTATTTTACAGTTGATTTAGGACATGAATCCAAACAGACTTGTTATCAAAAGAGATGCTAACAGAAAGCTAACACAAGAGAAAGGCTACGTTTTATGGAGTTTGTTTATTAAAGGCTCAGGAATTGTGATCAACAGAATTTGTAATTTAGTAATTGAGAACATATTTGTAATTGACTTTCAGGGGAAAAAAAATAATTGTAATTTTTGTTGAAATTGGAAAAAATGTTGCTCACTGTACTTGTAATTGAGTTGTAATTGAACATTGAACAATTGAATATGTAATTGTAATTAAAAAAATTAATTGACCACATTGTAAACTCATTATCCCACACACATACACAAAAAAAAACCAGGGTCACAAATGCACTCACGTTGCCATAGTCGATGTAGAAGACATGAACCTTTGCTGGAGACTCAACTTTCTCCACTCTGGCACGATACCTGCAGGAGGAAGGAAATAATTGAGCGAGAGTGAAAGAAAGAAAGAAAGGGGGGGGGAGCACAGCACAGGGGAAACAGAGATGAAGACAGGGGGCACAGGAGGAAAAGGAGATGAGTAAATGATTCAAAGCTTATTTCCCTGGAGAGAAGGTGTTGGAGGATCTGTCGGCTGTGATCGGAGGAGAAGGAGCAGCGAGAGGCGGAGCCGGCTGGTCAGGAGACTGAGCTCGGACTGAGGGATCTATCAGGACGTGGCAGGGCTGCCGAAATTGCACTGAGGCCTCTGTGCAATAAAAGGCCTAAATTTAAACCTAGTTTTGCCTCGTAGCAAATAACTGTGGTGCATTAGCGCTAATGACAATCACACACCCGCCCAAGTTTCAATTTGCTTGAACGTCAAGAACAACAATCCATCACGATTTACTAGAAAATCATGTTGAAGGATGAGTCCATCAGTGAGAACCTGAAATAATCTTTCTTTAGCCCTAAAACTCAAATAATAAGAAGACAGAACTCACTGTGGACTAACAACAGCAAAAAAGGGATAATAATTACACTTTGCTACAGACAACTTGGAACTCTTGAAATTTTCTGACATCGTACTTGAAAAAGTGACTTGGAACGCCTCCTGTTGCCAGAGCTCCCACTTGGTAAAATCGAAAATAAAAAAGTACTCAGACTTCTTCAAGAATTAGTTGTTTAGCTTCACACAAAAGAGAACATTAATAATTAATTAATCAATCAATTAATACATAATAATAATACATTTTATTTAAAACAGAATAATACAACAACAACAAAAAAAATGTTGGAAAAATTAGGAACCATTAGGAACCAATATATGATATTCATTACTTTTACAGTTAACTTATTTTCTTTATTTTTATCCAGTGTGTCATATTTAAATATATTACATAAATTACTTTGAATGCCTTGTTGCTGAAAATTGCTACATTATGTTGCCTTGCTTTGTTGGGCCAATAAAACATTGGTATTAAGATTAATAACACTTTTCATCGCACAAAGAGATTATTTTGAGATTATTTTGACGAGCTGCATCTGGGAAGCTTTGAAATCAGAAATCTGAGTTTTCAACTTGGAACTACTGAGTTCTGAGTTGCCAGCAACGCAACATGAATCCATCATCAGGAAATGACAAGAGAACATTCAGTCGCGGGGACTTAATGTGATTAACAAACACACACAAATAACAAATGGTGTCGGAGCACCATGAGCGTGAGCGACTGATGAAGAGGGGTTTTTTTCATTTTTGAAGTTAACATGAAAGGTAACACATTTCTAATTACCCCCTAAAGGAAAGAGTCAGTGCACCACATGCATCACAGGATAGTCATAGTGGAGCCGGAACAATGCCGACATAAGCATAATTAGATTTAATAATAAATGTGTGGCAGATATTCTTAAAAGACGCAAAAATCTGTAACATTTCTCCCTCACACTTGGATGTAGAAATTAAATGTGTACAACAGATGGGCTGAATAAAAAGGTTTGGGTCTCTGAGCAGGAGAAACTTTATAGTTTTTCCCTTTAAAGCCCAGACCAGGAGATGGAAGGCTCAAGAGCACCTGTGTGAGGTGAACATTTGGCTTCTGATCAAAAATCTTTTTCCCTCCTTTTATGATGGACTTGCTTGGCCTCCTTCAAACTCTGTGACTTTTATCTGTCCCCCTGACCATCTGTAAATGTTGCAGATCCAGTGAGAAACTGCAGGTGTGGATGTGTCCTACTGTCAAGCAACAGCTGATTGTCAGAGCAGAGCCAATGAACTTCTTCCTCCCCGTGGGTTCATGAACCCAACTGACCCGCAAACACATACGGTACACTGACCTGGCAAAATCACTGAGAAAGAACTGATGATATTCTATACAAACGTACACTTTTGTTTTTGTCAGTGATGACCTCACTTTTCAAGCCCATTCTTCCTTAATTATGGCCTCAACTTTTGCAAATCCTTTCTATTAACTCAATGAAAACTGAATTTTGCTTTTTCTGTCCCGTGCTTCTTATGAATAAAACACCGGATTCACTAAGATGTGAAATAAAGGGTGGTTAACCAGGTGCGTCTCTGAATCCCTAAATCCTTTGGTGACACAGTTTCCTCACCTGCTGTGGGGAATTCACTAAGATTGCAGCAATGATTAGTGCACGTGCAGAAGCGGTGGAGATCGCCCTATTTAAATGAACATTTTGCTTGTTCAACGTGGAGAGGTGAGTGCACAAAAACACAAAATGACGTGAAAAAAATCAAGTTGGGGACAGGTGGACAAACATTCAATAATGTAGAAAACAAAATAAACAAATATAAATGGTGTTTACTAAACTTCAAAACCTAATGTTATTTTTCCCCCTAATTTAATGTGTTTGCTCCGTCAGTTCCTGTAACTTTGTGCTTAGTCCATGGAAAACGTCATCCAACAGGTCTGAGCTCCTGATGTGAACATTGTTCCATCGCTGCGTAAATCACGCAGATGATCTGCTGATTCTAGCCTGACGCTCCACGCCATCAATGTGATACGAAAGTTTGACGGTTAAAACATGGAGAAGAAGAAATAGGAACTCAGTGGAGCGGTGCGTCCGGAGTGACATCCATGGAGCTCTGCACCACAACGGACACACACACCAGACTCCACACGCGCTGCCGTTCAGCAGTTTCTCTCCCTCACAGACACATTTTACTTTGCATTTTCTCATTCAGTGCCTGTTAATATTGTCTACTGTTTTATTTGAATTATTTTCTTATGCTAAAAAAGTTAACTGGAGCTTTTTTTTCATCTCCGCTGTGTTTTGTGTCAACATTCAGTGCAGAAATGATCTGTGTGTGTGTGTTTTCACCTGCCTGTGAGTCGTTCTATGTCCAATGCAGAAACAGTCACCGCAAACAGTTCCAGTTTGAAGAATTGCATTGCGCTCACTGCATTATTTTATTTGCATTTCCCCCTCCCATTTGTTTGCGCCCCTTATGTGAGCCGCCGACTTTACATATTCAGCTAAATGGATTGTTGGTGCATTGTGACGCACAGTCCTGATTCCCTGGGGTTTGTAGCCCTTATTAGCCCATGGAGTGACGTTTGCACACATTTTAATACCCCTAAACCTTTAGTGAATCTGCCCTTTAGTCCATTAGGTGGGTATTTGTTAGTTATATGTGTGGGGGAGGGGTAGGGGTTGGGTCAAGAACTGCCTTGCTTAACATTAAGCATACAATTTTATTTTTATTTGCACTCAAATAACGATTATTACTGCACTGTTCTGAAATATGGGATTGTAAATTTTACATAATTCTTTTTATAAATTTTAAAGAAAATTATTCACAATCTTTACCTTATTAAATTAAGGTTAAAACATTTAACACTTTGGGAACCACTGCGATACGAAAGCTGAATTATTTTAATGTCTCAAACATCCTGAGATTTTTAACAGGTCTGTTGAAAACTCCATTCCTAGAGGATTTCAGTTCATCATGCTTTAAATGTCAAGCTGCACCAATGAGCAACATCTAAAAATACATGACAGCGCCCCTCCAGGATTGGAGTTTGACAGCATTGCATTATTGGAATGCATTTTTTAAGATTAACTGTTAATGAAGTAGGAATAACGTTTTTAAATATAATTTGTAGAACTTTTGTTTTGTTTTTATATTAATAAATAGTCATTTTGGCTCTTTTAGAGCCAGCAAGCAACTCCACAGGTCCTCAGTAACATGAAAAACAACCTGTTTAAGAATGAAAAACTTATGTGGTTTCTGCATGCATAATTGTTGTAAACCATGATTGTTGTAAAAATGTAAATAAAGATGTATTGTTTGAAGCACTTTGGCATTGTTTGTAGAGAATTCTGTGTGCTGAATGAGTTACAGAGCAAACAAAGATGGACACTTACCATTCACCGTCAGCAAACTTGGCTATGCAGTAATCCCCACGGCGAGCAACAAAGGATCCTTCCACAGGCGGCTGGGACGCTAACTCTGCTCTCATCGTCTCCATGAGACTCTCCAACTGGCCTCCTGTGGAAAAAAAGACAGGGTGAGAAATGTAACTCAATGTACGACGCTGGTGCGATCACAGATTTTGTTTAATTTGTTACATTGCATTTCATTACATCCCTGTTATATATTTTCCTTGATTCTGGCACCACTTTGCTCAGTGAATTGGCTAAAAATGCTGAACTCTGATGTTAAAAAGGTTTCTGAATTTACATTTAATATTCCACTGAGAGTTGAGCAAAGGTAAGAGAGCACTTTGCCTTCATTTGCATGTTGACCTGGCTGTGTGTGGGTCTGGAATAAAAACCACTTGTGTCTTACCACATGTGGGGCTTGTAAATAATAAAGTAGGAATATCAATCGAGTGAACTCTGAAGGAACTTTGTAAAGCATGACTGTGCTCCGAGTGCTCCGTTGAACAAGAAATGTTGAAAATAATGGCTTTGCTTTTGTAAACTGAAGTCCTGCCTCAGAAGGAACTGAACTTATCTGTAGTAGAGCTGAAAAGAATAAACTCAAATTATGAAAACGATTCAAACTGCTGTACTCAAGTAAATCAACACAACTACAGTAAGTCATTTCCAAAAAATAATGCTTAAGTGTAATACAAAATTAGCCTAATGTTGCTAAAGCTGGTTTCACCCTGATGCAAAGAACTCTGACAAAGCTAAAGAGCTAAACAGTGTCTTTATGTCAAATTCAGTTTTAACATCATTGGAAAAAGATCCACTATGTTGAATATTCAAGGAAAGAAAGTAGCCTTCAGTGTAGCTGGGAATAAAAATGAAAAGCAAGTTGATGAGTGCCATGAGAGACAGACTTGTTTGTTCACAGTTTCATATAAAATATCTGACTGTGAACACCACTGAGTGAATGCAGCTTTATTGTCACAAATACAGCTTTTGTTTGCCCGTTACTGGGAATGTTTACTTAACCATGTTTGTGTTGTGCTGTGTATGTGTGTACATGTATAGCGCTGTAAAGGGTAGAGGAGCAATTTCTGTATGATTGTCCCTGACAATATTCACACTGATCTGTGACCTGGAGGGGGTTTAAGGAGAAGAAGAGCCAATCCATGTGGGGGAGCATCGTCAACAACAGGAAAACTAAAGAAAAGGAGCAACTAAAACCTTTTAGTGTAGTGCTGAAAATAAAATAAAAAGTAGTGGTGATACTAAAAATATCACCTACTATTGATGGGCTAAGGTACATTTGTTAATATGTGATGCTTGGGTTATGTACTTCATTAACCAACGTTTATGTTATAAACAGATAATTATTGAAACATCTATATGGACTTTTTTAACTGATCCGATCAGTTAAACCATTACAATGGGTGAAATCACGCACCAATGGCACAATCACTTTGATGGAAAGCTAGCATGATGAGCTAGCAAGACCGCATCTAAGCTCCTCCTCCCGTTGGGACTCTGCATTGCGCATTTAGGCCTTTCAGATCCTCATCTGGGCTCCATATTTCCGGGATCTCACAGGATGAGCATGCACGCAGGAGAGGAGGGGAACCATAGGGGGGCATGGACAGGTGGACACATGAAGGTATCTGATTGGCTCTTTCCACTCGGACCGAATGTCAGAGATTGGACAGAGTTTTTACAGGATTGCAGCTGCTACGGATGTCCAACTTTTTTCCTTCGTTTTCTGAATACATAATATATCGACTTCTCTCAGGATGGATAGACCATTTCACACAGAATAAAAGTGTTTCTGAACAGGACTTTGGACCTTTAATAAGAAATGCAGACAATCACTGCACCCTTTTCACTTAGAATCTGAAGGAGGGAAGTGGCTTATGAACAACATCTGGATGTTGATTGGATGAAACCAGTCTTTTGGGCGGAGGTTCCTTGATTGGCTCTTTTTGCTTTCTCAGTGCACATTTTCTAAGAAAAAAGACTACATCATAATAGAAGATGTTTATCGACTTTAAGTAGAGCACTTACAACTAAAACTCACACATATCTAGTGTTCTTTTAATGTCTAATACTTTAAAGTAAATTTTTATCTCAAAAAAACAACTAAAAAACGACTAACGTCCCAGGGGCTTGTTAAATATTACTTTACAACGAGACAATTCCAGGATCAACCTTAAAACCATCCACAACAAATAAGACATAACATCATTACTTTTCTCAGTTTTCTGTACTCCTATAAGATCAAGACAGATGAACCTATCTCCTCCATGTGTGTGTTATTGTCACTGTGGCATTAATTAACAATATGCCTTCTTTAAAAAATGTGTTGTGCAGTCACAGTGCGCTCGTGTGCAAAATTGACAAATTATGCTTACTACGCAACACACCATCAAACAGCTTGGTGGCAGGAGCAGCAGAAAACCTTCTACTGTGAGCCGTCATTAACACCAAATCATATTTATGCTGGTGGAGAAAAAGAAAATATAAATAATGATGTTTTCCCAGGGTTTTTCTGTGCTAACGCAGGCAGACAGAAGCAACCAACAGATAATTGCATGTCAAACTTAAGGAACAAAACCAAGCAATGACACAAGTAGAAGCCAATGAGTGTTGGAAAAAGTTGTTGTGATGGTGGAAATGTTGGCGGTTACAAATTCCTCACACTTATATATTGTATATGCAGCAATTCTGAGGTTAAACTCAATAACCTTTTAAGACTTTTTTTAAGATCTTGCGAAAAAATCGTAAGACCTCGTCGCCACTTCAAGCTGCATTAGCATCAACATGTCTTTAACTTACTGCACAAACATACAAAAGAACTCAGATAAAGAATAAAGCTTGAAAGAATCAATCAAAATGAATCAATTAAAATACACCTTAGGTCAGGAGTGTCAGGGCCAAATACTATAAAACATGTGAAGGGCTTTCCTGCTATTTATATGAGATACAGATGTAAGTAGTGATAGTGAGTGGCCCTCAACCCAGAATTAATTTAATTCATCAGTCTTTGATCAGGTCAAAGCTTCTGTTTTGAGAGTATTTTGCTTTAATGTCATTTGCTCATCAGTTAGTGTTTGTTGAACATTTCTCTTTTACTTAATTCTCTTGATCTAGTTTTGCAGTTTTCTTTCACTGGACATGATGGTGAAACGCCATTGAGTTGTGTGTTTAGGAGTGCACCATAATGAAGAGAATTTCGGCTGTTTTTACAGAACCGTCTCCTCTTGCTGTTTTTCATACTACAATGCAGAGATTTTTTTTAACACTTTATGCTAATAAGGCCAATAAATTAATGTTGATCATGTGTTATAGAAACAAAAGACCATGGTAGAATGAATATAGACTAGTATGAATAGCTTCAAGGTCCTTTGAATGATTTAGGCAGCTATAGATAGAAGATGGACAGCTTAGAAATTGAGCCCAATTTATCTCAGCTCTGTGGGAGAGATTTTAGACCAGTTTTGTTCTAATAGCTTAAAAAGCTTGGAACTGGGGCGGTGTTTAGCTCAGTGGGTAGAGCGCCCGCCCCATGTATACATGTACAGAGGCTATAGTTCCTCACCTGCAGCGGGTCCAGGTTCGATTCCGGCCTGGGACCCTTTCCTGCGTGTCATTCCCTACTCTCTCTGACCCCCTTTCCTGTCAAGCAACTGTCATATAAAGGCCACTAGAGCCAAAAAAAAAAATCCTTTAAAAAAAAAAAAAAAAAAAAAAAACTTGGAACTGTGGGTTTTCACCATGCTTTTCTAAAGCTTTTACATCACACCCACAAACATGGCTAAATCAGCTCCTCTACACACTCATGCCACGGCTGGCTTGACTGTTAGCTTTTTGTTGCAAAAATGATTCTACAATAATTATTTAAAGAGGGTGCACAGTGGTTAGCATGTCTGCCTCACAGCAAGAAGGTTATGGGTTCAAGCTCTGGGTTGGACACTTGGGTCCATGTTCTCCCTGCGCAGCGTGGGTTTCCTCCGGGTACTCAGGCTTCCAACCACAATCCAAAACATTACTGTTAGGTTGTTTGGAGTCTCTAAATTACCAGTAGGAGTGAATGTGAGTGGTTGTCTGTCTATGTGTTGCCCTGAGATGGTGTACCCCCACCTAGCGCCCAGTGCGAGCCAAAGATAGGCACCGGCAGACCCCCAAGACCCTGAAAAGAGGAACAAACGGGTCAGAAAACGGATGGATGGATTATTTGAACAGGTGATTTTATTAATCTTATCCCAAGTATAAGGAAGACTATTTTAGTATGCAGAGTGTGCGCATTGTTATCAATACTTTGGGTGGATTTCTAAACCTAATTAGCTTTGTGCACTATTCACATCCTGGGTTAACAAAGGCACTGCATTCAATTGACCAGGTTTAAATATAAAGACATTTATTTACCTCTGCCTAGGAGGTACCGGTATATATTTTAATGTATGCTTATTTAATCTTTTATTTGTTTGTTAGCAGGATTACGTTTAAAGTACTTCACAGATTTTGACAGCATTTTAACCAAAGACAGACCTTATGCCATGGAAGATTTCATTGAAATTTGGAGGGGAACCAGATCAATATGCGGATTCTGAATCTGGATCATTTTCAAATATCAAAAATATTTGTGAAATAAAAAAAAAAAAACCCGTATCTCAGTTCGTAATTAACCAATGTTTTAGAAATTTGACAAAGCTTTGTCAAGTTGGTTACTTAATCCACTGAGTTTCATCTGGATTTAATACAGATTCCGTATTTTATCGCAATTCTTCAAAAAAATGCAGATGCCATTACATTTGGATCTACTGTATCATTATTACTGGAAATATACATTTATTCCAAGCCTTTAAAGTGTGAATGATCATGGTACTATTATCACCATCACTGATCCAGATATATGACAATATCTGGCCAAGAGGATATTTGACAGCTGGCAGAGATTTGCACTTTCCAACTTCCTAGTGCCATTGTTTCATTTATACCACAAAGCAACAAACAAACACACACAAAGTATTTAAGACAGCCTAGTGTGCACAGGGATTTACAAATTAAAGTAAAGGCCCATCACGTAGAAGAAAACAATCATCTTTACGTCCCACAGCTCAACACACACACACACACACACACACACACACACACACACACACAGGCCACCTGGGGTTGAGACGAGTCAAACCATATCAAGGTGCACCAATGAAATACTGAAAGAATTGTTGCATAATGAAGGAAGTGCAGCGCATCACAAAGGCAGATTCTTAATAACAGTTGGCATGAAGACAACTAAATATCTGCCTGCTAGAGGGGTAAACCATGTCAAGCGTGAGTGCTCATTTTATGTTAAAGAGGGAGCCAAAGCAATGATCCAGAATGCAGCCAAACCACTGACTGTGCCTGATGCCGGCCAAATTCTTTTCCTCTTCATCTCTTTATTCTCATTTTGCAATTTGTTTAAACTCTATTATGAGTGCAGCTGTTTGTATATCATACTGTATATAATTACATTTTGAATGGCCAGTGAAGGGCGAGGAAGCATGGAAGAAATTAATACAAGAAGACAATAGTAAAGGTGCGACAGAGGGGGGGGTTGTAGGAGGGAGAATGACATCAGCTTTACACGTTGGCTATGATAGTATGACACTGAGACAAGGGGAGGGGGACAAACAGCTAATAACGTAAATCAAGAGCTTTCTTACTCTGCAGCTGAGAGCTCTGCTGGATTCTATCAGGTTGTTTACAAAAACCATAAACCTGCAGAAGGATAAATAATGACAATCTGACAGAGGCAGAGGCCAAGGAAGCAACGGCTGTTTGTGAAAGTAGCTCCAATTTCCTGCTTCATAAGAATGAGGGAGTTCCACGTCCAAGTGGAGAGTCTCCATGAAAAGAGCACCTGCCGAGAGAACAACCGGAAAGCCAAACCCATCTATTATTGACTGTTATTTACAAAAGGAAAAATCGAGTCATGAAGCTGAAATTTGTCTAACTCAGCGTGCGGGCTTGTTCCAGAAACAGTGGAAGGATGTTTGAGGCCCTGCGTGGCTGGGCACACACTGCGGTTTCACGGCTGGTGATTGTCTACCACCTGAGAGACTCTCAGACGCTGAGCTCAGCCGTGCGCGTCAGCTGCTCACCTGTTATGTTTCTGAATATGCAATACGTAGAGAGGCAGCGTTTCAGGCCACAGGAACAGAGAACAAAACAAAGTCCAAGTGTTGTGCTTTAGCAGCTTAGACGACCCTGCGCTGAGGGATCGTCACCTACTCTCTAACGGGATTGTTCACAACACTTCAAAATGCTAGCTAACAAACGGTACAATGAAACAATTTGTAAAAAAAAAAAAAAACTGAATGAAAATAAAAACATGCATTAGCTTGAGTGAGTACTTACTTAATTTACATACACCAGCATTAAAAACACTTTGCAACAATAGTTTTGTTTAAGAAGTGAAATGGCAACACTTTAAATAATGTATATTCCTACATTTGCACAATCTAATGTCATCCAATACAACAGCGATGTAATAAATTGCACCATTTTAAACGGGGGAATATTTAAATTTGAAAAATAAAGCCTTGTTAAAGTCTGACATGTTAGCATAGAATCAGAACTACTTTATATAACCCAGGGGGAAATGACTTGCATTACAGAGGCTCAAAAGATATTACAAATAAAAAGAATAAACACTAAACAAAATAAGGATTACATTTTAAGTGCACACATGAGGGTAGAAAAAAATACAATAAGAATAATAATGATAATAATACATTATCATTATTATTCTGTAATAATATGTAACAAAACCCAAATTGTTATTCATACACTATATATATTAGTAATTAAAACCCAAAATGTTACCACTAGTCAATAATGTAACAAGAGGCTGAGCCCAAAACGTAAAAACCTTTTGCCTTTTATATATACACCAAAAATGTCAAGGTTCTCCAAAAGGCTTTAATATACAGTATATACAAATACAAAAACACATTTATGCACTTTTTGATCATGTAAAGAACATTGAGTTGCCTTATACAAATACATTTGCCTTGCCTATGCATTTGTGTAAGCACTTTAATCTATAAATCAGTGACTGATGTAATTAAATTATTTATTGTTTATGCTATTAGAGGATTTTTTTTGTCTGCCCCATAATGTAATAAAGTTTTTAAGTTTTGGGCTTAGCATCTTGTTACATTATTTTTACAACAATTTGGGACTTGTTACATTATGGGTGGTTGGTGCATTTCGGGCTCTAATAAGCCTTAAAATATCACAACTGCCACTAAATCCATTGTTTTAGGCCACACCAATCATAAAAAGTACGGTAGCTGCGAAATCCTGGAGGGATTGTGTTACGTATAATTACTAGGTCCTTTGATAACTGTTGGCCAGGGAAATCCCTCACTCGCAACACTTGGGTTTGTTTTATGGAACAGAAAGGGAGCTGGAACCAGAGTAGAGTCATTTCTCCCCTATCATGACTGATGTTTAAAGCTACGTCAGCATCTGTTGTTGCTGTTGAAAAAACAAACGACCCTCTTGCTTGAATAAATGCTGCTCTATTTCCACAAGCGAGGAATATGGATTATATCACTCACGCTAAGAGATGATACAGAGGAAGCATCGCTGGCTTTCGTTCTGCATCAGTCTCTCTCTCTCTCTCTGCCTCCTGCTGAGTCTCATTGGCTGCAGTCAATGCCCCATTTGACTGTAAAGCAACTGAATACACGCAAAGGCTCAACGTTTTTGTTTCCAAATGTTCACATTTGGCTAATTTTGAAAAGGAACCAGTTTATGTCTTTAAGTGGCTTACCACTGTGATTCGAGTCATTTAGCCACTGGGTTTCAAATACCTTACTGACAAAAATGGAAGCTAATCATGCTTGAAAGGTGAAGACCAGACAAAGAAGTTCTATTTCTAGCAGAAAATCTAAAGCGCCCAGTCGGAAATTGACAGGTGAGCTGACCTTTCTGAAGCTAAGTTGCATATTTGATTTAATAATGAATGCCTTGCGATGGGAGGAAGGAGACCATCCAGGCGCAGACTGACCTCTAAATATTGCATCTGCTGCAGTGGCAGAGTACTGAGAAAATGGAGGGAGAAAAAAACAAACAGCTCCACAAAACTGCGGCTTTTAGTGCAACTATTATATGCTCGGTTACTTTGTTTGGTGTGGGTTAGTGGTCAAATGGCACACAACAACTTGTACAAACTTTAAATGAATTAAACATGATGTATAAAAGGCAGATGGACAAGGATACTTGAGTCTTGAGCAGAGTTGAAACCTCAGTGGAATCAGGGCTGGAGTTTTTTGTGCTGACCTAGTGTGCTCAGATTATTCAAACCTCCTTTGTTTTATGTAACAAAATGCAAAAACAATCAACAGTTAATCTTAGTTCAATCTGCACTATGATATACAGTTATACAATTAATACTAATCATTCAAAATGTGTGATATTTCAAACGCAAATATCACTCTCTAGGCCGTTTTAAATATTTTTTTCCTGAATGTTCGACAAGAAAAATCACACAATTAACAAGGAATTACCTTTGAAAAATAAAGTGTCACATTGCACTAGTGTGGGGGTGTTAATTATCTGAACCTGTGACTTTGGTTTCATGCTCACAGAGCCAGAAAAAGAACTTCTATTCAAAATGAACGAAGGGGGAAAGTTCTCCGTCGAGTGACAACCATTCTTAATGTGCACCCTCGTCTTTTTATTAAGCCCTTTTCTGTGAAGTAATCATCACACTGCTGCCTTCACATAATATCCAATTAGTGGGCCACTCACCCACATCAACATGAAAAAAGCTGGAGTAGACTTCGTGTTCCTTTAGTGAACTCGACACCCAGAATTAGTGGGAAACTAACAGATGGACGGAGCAAGTGAATGATTTAATACAAAGTGAATTAAGGCTGAAAGCACAAAACTTCAAAACTAAAATGTATATTTTTAAAACACGCATAAAAAAAAAATCCAGATTTTTTTCAAGTCTTGCTAAAAAGAGAGATGCTTTCCGTCTGCTTTGCTTAACCAGTAGTTGGTCCAGCATCATTAGGTTATGAACAGCTGTTGTGTGTAAAAGGTGGAAGTGTGAATAATGTGGCACCTGGTTTGGGCGGGGGGTGGGGGGGGGGGCGCAACTCCACTCATTACCAGTTTGTATGGGTGCCAGACTACAAGCACCAGACAGGATGTACAACTAACTGTGCCACAGCTGAGGTTTGGGGTGACTAGAATGTGTTTGTTAGTCGCTCGAGCCATGTGGCGCAGCCAAGATGATCAGGCTAGAGCCGGCTGTGTACGAAGGCTGGGGGGCCTCATCTAAAAAAAAAAAAAAACATCATCCACACTTAGTTTATTTTTAAAAACAATATCAGGAAAATTACAAGCATGAACAATAATAATAGGAGCATAAACCTCTTTGTAACAGGTTTGCTAAGACAGCATTTAATTTAATGCCAGTAAAATCTGCATGATTTATCAAAAGTCTCACTGAATGGAAAATATGTTAAAAAGGACAAACAAAAAACTCAGAATGGTTTCTTCTAATTGAAATATGAAAATAGAGCTAAAAAGAAGAGTTGCAATGTGAACATGTGTAAAGATGGAGAGGCTGCAAAAATAACCTTTAAAGAAGAGCTTCCTTAGAAGGTTTGGATTAAAACACTTCCTACTTATATTGGATTGTGTAAATAGAATATAAAAGTAATTGTGTCCGTTTATCTTGTCTAGGGTGTAAGAACTGCTTTTACTATTGATTAGGTGTACCTAATCATATAGCAGGTTCACATACCGATATATAGGGTGTTCTGGTTTTGTTGACTGGACAAAATTACATTAGCTACTTTTTCCATTGACTGTAGGTCATTAGTTAAAGCTGCTGGACATAGACCTCATAGATCATTATATCTAAGATCATTTTCTTGAAGAAAGATGTAAAAAGTTGAAATTACCGGTGGAAAGTTTGTTTTTATCTCCACTGAAAATGCAGTGTTTTTAGTTCATTCTTACTGGGATTTTATGTGTTTTTTCATCATGTTCGAGATTGTTGCCAGTAATTCCAGTCATATCACCTCACTCCAAGAGTCATTTAATGTTTGCTGGATTCAGAACTTTCTGTGCAAGCCCCAAAATAAACAACGCAAATTTCAGTCGGTGAAAACACCGCAAATGTGTTGGAAGTCACTTTGGCAGAGGTTTTTTTTTTTTTTGGGGAGGGGGGGCAAAGAATGAATAAAAAACACTTCTATGCATTTTTCATCAGGTCACCACATCCCACAATGCATTGTGTGAAACAAAGTGTTTACAAAGGAGATTTAACCAACTTTCAGGCAGGATTTTCATCCTTTTACATCTTTTTTCAAGCAAATGATCTTTGAGTTATTGATCTATGAGGCCTACGCTATGTCTTTGTCTGATAAACAATTATAGCCTTGAACAGCTTTAAAGCTTCCAGTGAATTACTATTAAAAATTTGATATACTGTACACTACCGGTCAAATGCTTTAGAACACCACACTTTATCCAGTTTTTTACTGAAAATTATTCAGTTTATTGTGTCATCCCACTGTGAAATGAAAGCATAGAACAAATAAGCAATTTGACTTGAAAAAGAAATCATGGAATCCCCGAACAATACTGTTCACCTGATGCTCATGAGGGTCTGGTATCACACTGTGTCCCAACACTGCTTTTATGCAGACACCTGTAGCAATTAGTAGCACCAGCTTCTAAGGCTGATTCAACCTTCATTGGTGCAGAACAGCTTTAAAAAGTCTTTTTGTATAATTCTGAAATTTAATTATTTTTCAGTATTGGGTAACCAAACCTTTCGTAACCTCTGGCTGTTCAGTACTTATCTTTGTACCATTTCAAGCTATTCATTGGACTTGGTAGACTTGAATTGCAATAAATAAGTGGAAATATTAGAGTGTTCTAAAACTTTTGGCCGGTAGTGTATTTATTGGTTTGTGTAGGCATTTAATGCTAATTACAAATATAAATTTGATTTAATCAAGAAGACTGAAATTATTGTAGTATTATCAATTTTTACAATGTGGGGGGAAATGAGCTTCCTCAAACAAAGCAACAATCAATGAACCAAATACTCAAAATTTTACTACATTTGCATTTGTCAAAATCACAGGGATAAACTGTTGGCCACAAATCACTAAGAAACCATGCGGGAGCAGCTAGGTGACACGTGTCTTTATTACAACAACAATGCTCACAATTTCATTTAGAAACAGCTTCACGGACTAATAACGCCGATCCTTTTCCCCGTCTCAGGAGGGTCGTTCCTGTGAGACGCAGGTACTTTGTGTGCCCGGGCTGACAGATATAACACTGTAACTCACTGATGTGATCACTGGCATTTCTGTAACAGCAATCTTCTTCTTATTTATGGGCTGACATGCACATCAATACCAATTTGCCTCATAAGGGGCTGATTTATCCATTTCATTCTAAACCCTCTGAAAGAATACCATTTTACAAAGCAGGGACGCAGCTTCGGGGGGTTTTTTTTTTTTTAAAGGAAACTGATAGCACTGTTCATATGCTTGATTTCAATATTTTACAAAATGACATTCATTATTCATGCTGCTGGGGATTTTTGTAAAGCACCCATTGATGCTTCATGTATATATTTAGCTGCTTTTTAATTATGTCGACTTTTTAGCTTGGTGGTAAACCAAACATCTCTGTAGGGCAGAGTCGCTTCCTTTTCTTGTGCCGGGAGAAGACCCGGCGTTTTGGAGTCCAAGGTCACACAGATCTATGCAGGTCCCCCTCTGACAGTAATTACATATAGCCTCCGGAGAGGGAGCAGCACAAACAAGGAAAACAGGGAGAGGCAAGAGAGACAGCAAAGCAGTATAGTAAGGAGAGATAACGTGTTGGGGGAAGAAAGTGAGACAATTGGCAATAAATGAATACAGCTACTGATACAAACCCTCAAAATAAGCAGAGGATTAAAGAACAAAAATCCCTCAAGCTTCTCTGTGACTTAGTGAATTCATTCTTAATGTAAAAAATAATCTAAGTGTAGAACCTCTACACTTAGGAGTAATTAAATGTGAATAATTACAATGGGGAAGGGGGTAAAATGCAGAGCAGATAGAGCAAACCCAAGAGGATTAACAAATATTACCAACCGCATTTCCTTCCCCACGTTTGACGAGACTGCCTCTGAAGATTATTTCATTAGCCAATGTATGTTTTTTTAAAATGCAAGAGAAGCTAAGGAGGTTTTTTTTTCTTTTCAGAAACCACTGGCCTAGGCAGACCACAATAAATAAATAAATACATCCTGGTCTATTAGGTAGCCACAACTCCCACGTGGTTAATGGTTTGGAAATGACATCTAAATATTAATGGTTGTAACCCTGCCCATTTCAAACGCACATTTTTATCCAATTACCCGCCTTTAATCTGCTCGAAGGTGAAATCTTTTGCCGACATTCAAGTTAAAACATCTATTTCTGCTGGACGTCTTCTCAATAAAGCACTTCCCTGAAGCAAATTGCCAAAAATCTAATGAACGTCCATCAGTTTTAAGAACGATTACAGACGTATTTAAGTATTCACACCCCAGATGAATACCTGTTGATTCTTTTTTCCCCCTTCTTTAGTAAAAACTGTGCTCCCTTTTCTTGACACATTTCCTGCTTCTTGGAATATTCCACAGCGTTTCCTCCTCTTCACATTTCTGATACACTAATTTTTCCATGTAGAATCAATAAAGTTCATTTAATTTCACCGAAGCACCGATTGAAACTAACGAAGGCTTAACTGCAGACAGAAAAATGATTTCCTTCGCCAGTCCTAGCTGAGTTTTAATCATTTGGGTTTCTAAAAATATAGCTTACCATTGGCGATTAGCTCCACATGTTCAATAAGAGGTGTGAATTATTGAAGCTAAGTCAATGGCTTCCTACCTATCACCATTATGGTGTCACTGGAAAGCTGTAGCAATATTGTGTTATTCTCTTGTTTGAGGTACTTTAAGATTAGGCTTTATTTTCTGACTTCTAAAAATGAGTCCCCGGTTCAAGCGAGAGGAAATAAAATTAGATGGCAGGGTTAGAGGATGGTCAATGAGTGCCTGATGTTTGCTTCTGCAGTGCCTGAAATACTCAGACTCGTGGAAAGAAGAGATTCATACTGTAAGAGTAAAAGGGACGTATAGAATATAGTGAGTACAAAATAGAAATAAAAAAAAAAAAAAACTTTTTTATGAAAAATATAAAGTAAATAAAACATTGAAGGATGGTTATGCAAATTCATCAAGGGTAGGGACATGCAATCTAGTGACTAGGAGTGTAATGGATCGATATGTCCATTGGTTAAGGAACTATCTAATCAAAACAATGGAAACTAAAACCACTGATCAACATCATTCATAAATCACATCTCAGGTCTTTTTATTTCTCTTTATGGTAATGAGAATTATTTTCATTTAAATGTCTGAAACAATTCAATAATCAATTGTCAAAACATCAAAATTACTTGGTATCTTTTTGTAGCTTCAGGTGTAATGTAACTAATTTATATTGCCTTAATTTAACCAAAGGGCACTGAATCGAATCAAAATCAAAAATGAATCATGGCAGATGTTGTGATATTGGCAAATAGCATATTGTTGAAGCACCGGTATCATATTATAAACTGCTGATTACACCTCTAGTAGTAACCAAACAACAGCCTGGTAGCAGCTGCCGTACCGCAAGCATTGCAACGTAGCACAGGGAGCTGATATATAACAATAAAAAGTAGTTACCGGCGGTAATGAAACTAACATCAACACAATGTATTATGAAGAAGTTTTTTTTGGTTAATGTATATGAAAGGCTACAAAAAGTAACTTGAATTTGATAACACATGATCATGCTAATTGCTCATTTCTTGCCACACATAAAGCGTGTATATTTAACTGGCACATTAGCGGTTAAATTAATCTGTCCCCACATAATTAAAATCTTTATTTTCTTCCAGAATAGTGTTTTTGTTGGTTTAGTTTCTTACCAGGGATTTAAAACTTAAGGTTAGCCACAGGTGCAGGAAAGTTGATGGTCTATAGATGTTGCAGGAGGTGAAGTAGGAATGTGCTGAGTTATTGCACAACGTGATTTATTTTTATTCTAACAAATTGTTATATCATGATTTTATTTGTTATTAACCATTAATAGCCTCTGTAAAAAAAAAAACAAAAACTCTTAATTCCATTATTTTTTTAAAGCCATTGAGAGCCATTGCAAAAGAGTCAAAGAGTCACATTAGGCTGGATGCCATAGGCATTAAAACAAGGAAAAATAATTGTTTTCACTGCCTTCATAAAAGCTGGGTAATTTTTTTTATTGTTTGCTTTACAATAGTCAGTCACCAGTTTATTCGGATTAATATTATTATTTGGACTACTTGAACCATACCACTGCAAAACAAAACTGAAGTGAGCAGGCTTTTTAAGAGCTGAAACAAGTACAGACTGCATGAAAACAGAAGGGGTACTGGAAAACTGCTGGTAGAAATCACGTGGGATGCTAGCTGAAATAAATCCTAAACAGTCCTATTCTCTCTGTGAGACAACCTGGTTCGGGACATGAGGAGGGAAAAGGGCTGCAGCAGATCTTAACTTTTATTTGGTCCTACAGAATCCACTCTGTGTGTTTTACACCACACTTGGACTGAATAGTGGCAATGTTTTAACCTTCGTGCGTTCTGGTATGTTGTCAATGTTATTTGATTGTAATAGAGATTCTGGTCAGCGGCCAAACTCATTTGTGGGCATAAATCATAAAGAGTAACTACTGATACCTCGGCATATTTGACTTGTATGATTTTACACTTTGATGTTCTGCAGGCGTTGGTCCGACATAGTGCTGCTCAAATGGAGTGTCAGCAGAAATGAGAGGCCATGGGAAAAAAGCTGGGCAAACAACATGATGAAGAAGGAAGCAGGAGGTTTTTGCTTCCCTACTAAGAGCAACACTTTATTTTTCCCTTTTTTCTAAAAAGCACATAAGCGTCTTGGTGGAAGAACAAGTGCCAATTAAAGGGAAAAAAATAAATAATGAAATAACAAGGCCCCGATGATGCTGGATCAACTAAAAATCATGCTTTTATGTAAAATGAGATTAAATAACTCACAGCTCAGCTGTCAGAACACATTGGGAGCAGCAAAATGAAAAATGCAGCTGGTGTACAGTTTTCATGGATCCTTTGTTTTGGTTCATAAAAAAGGGGCTTTGAAAGTTTACATTTAGGGAGGGTACGAAAAAAACAAAACCGAAACAATAAAACTCAATGACTGATGTGAATACATAGTGCCCAACACGATGGCTGTTTCCTTTTTTTCAGACATACATTACATACACACTCTCCGATCCCCTAAAGTTCAGCTCCAAGTGTATTGTAGATTGCAACCTCTTCACAGAAACATGAATTTGATCAATGATAAAAACCTCAACCACAATCTAAAAACCCTTTCAGACTTGAAGGAGAGTGAGGCATAAGTAGCCGGGGGCAGCGTAAAGGTTTAAGGTTTCTATCTACAGCTCGTGGCCAAAAGATGAATAGCAGATTGTTTGCACACACTTTATAACACCTGGAGGATTTAGGGAATGACAGCAAGGAAGGGAAGGACAAACAATTCAAGCTAGGATTGGATAATGACATCGCTACAATGTACATTTTAGGACATCCTCAGGTCTCAGAGTGAGGTATCAGGAAAAGCTCTGTCATTTTTCAGACCAAAAAGGACTCATGACTCAGCAAAGCCTACAACAAATGAGAAGGCCTCCCTTGTTAAAAAAAACACCATTAAATGACACGGACTCAGGCTTAAAAATAGAAGTCGTAAGACACAACGGCCTCAGTCCGTAAAACAGAACATAGTGTTTTATTTTGAAGAAACTGGAAGTACACATGATGACGTAAGTTGAAAAGCCATTCTTTCCCTTTATTTTTTAAAAGTCAAGATATATCAATGTATGTTTGATTAATAAATACATAGTTAAATGAAATGTTGATCTTAACCTTTAAAAACATATAGAAAATAACAGCTCTCAACTTACTATTGTATCCGAAGCAGCACGTATTGATAACGTCATTTGTATTTCTGGTTTCTTAAAAATACAGAATCGTGTTTTACATGCTGAGGCTGTTGAGTCCGCCGACTTTTATTTTGAAGCCTCAGGCCATGTCATTTGACGGAGGTTTTGCTGAGACGTAAGTTTATTTGGTCTGATAAATGACAGAGGTTTTCCTGATACCCGATACCTCACTCTGAGACCTGAGGATGTCCTAAAATGTATACCGTACAAAGTAGTAAAGTTCTATCTTATCTTAAGGAAGCCTTAGCTGTGATTGGCAGTAAATTAAATAATTATAGTGGCGAAACAAATTAAAATATGGCCCAAGTCCATCCATGGCCTTTTATTGTCATCTGCCAGTATAGTGAGATTTTGAGGGACAGCAGTGACCATGTAGCAGACCTCAGGGTTAAAAGTGCCACTGTTTCTGTACATCTACCAATAGTCGTCTATCACTCTGTTGTCATCGCTCAGTATTTCTATTCATATTGCTCAGAGTTTGTACAAAACCTGTTTCGACGTCCTGCGCGTAGAAGTGCAGCTGGTCGGTGATTTCGGTAACAAAGACATGTCTGTAGTTGGCCACACGCTCCTTCTCCTCTGACAGATGCACGACCTCCTCCACAGGCTTCTCCTCGTAGTTAGCCCAGACCTAAAACACACACAAGGAAGAGTCGAGAAAGAAACGTTAAGTGTTTGAAGTCTTACAATCAAAGTGCACGAGAAAAGATAAAAGGGATTTGATACAAATCAAAGCTGGTAGTAGTAGTTTGTTTACTGATTATTTTACATAAAAGGAACTTGATGCAATATACCAGAGTTAGTTCAAAGCTAACTTACATCAGCAGTTGGACAAACAATTTTGAAGAAGTGTGGTCAAATGGGCTGAAATGCTTTTGTTTCTATTTTTCTTTACCTTTAAGAAAGTAGTTCCCAAACTTTTTCAATTATGCCCCTTTTTATAAGAATAAAAAACTTTTAGTCTCACACCCCACCACCACCAAAAGGCAAAAATGTTTAAACATAATGGGTAAAAAATGCAACATTTATACAAAACGGTAAAAATTTGTTCAATTCTTTTTCAAAACAAATAAAAATAACATAAAATGTGCACCGACTTATTTAAGAACAGATACAAAAAAGGTGTTTGAGTGCAATGCTCTTTAATGCTTGAGCAAGGTCTTTCTCACATACCGCTCCCCTACCCCCTTCTTAGGGGGGGCACCCCCCCTTGTTCTCTATGGTCTGAAAACTACTGCTTTAATGACTTATAATAATTGTACATATTATAGTTGCTCCTGAATTTAATGAAAAGCAGCCATCCAAGCAATACTTCCAACCAACTCTGCAAATGGACCTTTAAGAGTAGAAAAAGAGGGCACGTTGAAATAAAAAGCATCCTGCCCTGGATTTTGGTAGTGTGCACAAATCTCCTGGGGCCAATCATATATTAAAGCCCATTTTAAAAAAAAATATCTGGGACTACCACAATGTTCTTTTCTCCTCGCATCACAGTGGCCACAATAAGTTCAATTTCCGAGTTAAATGTGGGCCATGCAGCGCTACAATAACATCATAAGCTTGTTGAATTGCATCGTCATTGAGGATCTTTCACACTAGCCTCTGCAGTTCATGTGTATGGATGTGGAAGGCAGGTTGCATCCTTTTCTAAGCCACATCAAGGTTAGCTCTCCTTCCACTCCCCAGGAGAAACAGAGGGCAGGAGGCTCATTAGGGAGAAGTGCTTCGCCTCGGGCCACATATCAAACTGCACTGATGTCACTAAGGGTGTGTGTGCGCCTGTGTGTGTGTGTTTACAAACGACAAGAGATGAGGTAGAAAAAGTGGGTGGACGTGAAGACTGGAATATGGCGAGTTTGTGTACAGATTCATGTAAGGTTATTGTACTAAGTACATGCAAAAAGGGTGAAAGGAAGCATATCACTTCCTGGAAGTTTAGTGTGCAGACAACATTTTACTGTTGAGTTCTGCAGGCTATTTAGAAAGTGTTTAGTTTGAAAGGTTAAAGAAAAAGTATGATGAAGCAGATGTTTTTTGTTGTTTTTTGCACAGTGATTTACACGCACACGCACACACACACAGTTAGTTCTTATCTTCTGAACTAATTTCACTCGCTACATTACAGTTTCCAAAAGGTGCTGAAAGCCATCTGCAAATCACTTCTCAAAACACCTGTTTCACTTTACTTTTAACATATAACCATCCACTCGTTCGTGCCAGTTTCTTGCCTTTTTTAGTGATGTTCTTTATTTATCTTTATATTTCTATGTAATGACAGTTCTGTATTATTTATTCTATTATTTTAGCCTGCCTGTAAAGTGTCTTTGAGTGTCTGAAAAAGTGCTAATTAGTAATATTATTAATTATGCTGTGTGCAGCATCTCAGATGATAAGCCTGTCTGTCTTATTTCAGTCTGACCACCTTTACCTTCATTCAGATGTTGGATTTGAACTCAAGCAGCTTCACAAAACCTCATTTACATTCAGTGGCTGTCATATGAGTCTGATTAGCTATTTGCATTTGAAAGCTTATAAACAGTTGTTCCTATTAAAGAGATGGATAATAGACAAGAGAGTTTCAGTGTTGTCATTTAGGATTACTTAATTATACACGATACCACTTTTGTTTTCTTTTTAAATAACACCATTACAGAAAGAGAATGCATTAGGATAATATTAGTGCGAGTGCAAAAGAGAAAAAAGGGAAAAAGGTCATTATTTAATATTAAGTAAAAAAAACTGTGAAAACAGTTCTAGTTCCAGCTAACAATAGTGTGGCTTTCATATAAAACGACCCTACATTAGTCCTCCCAGCAGCGCCATGAAAAGAAGGGAAAAAGGGAGTAAAGGAAGACTGAAAGCAAACTGGTAGAAATTCTGGGAATTGAGGTCGACGAAGGTTAATGAAGACTGAAAACTCAGCCACGCTCCGTAAACCCCAAGATCAACTGAGATTGTTCTATTTTTTTTGGACTGCATTAGTACAGGTATGAGTTTTATTACCATGGTAATACACAAAGAGTAAAAAGCGCTTATTGGATGAAGGCACACTCGCTATTGCTGGAAAGCATAGTGTGGTGATAAACACACTGCTTGCACTGCAATGGAGCTGACAAGACTTGCCTTTTAATCAAACCTGCAGCACCAATTAGGGATAACAAAGATTAGAGTGTCACCATTCATTAGCCTGGCGGCCATCACTGCTGCACTTTAAGGATGAGTAGGTATAGGCTCGAAGAGGGGCTGGACACAGCAAACAACCTCAAGACTGTAAGACGACCTCTAAATCTGCAGAGAGGGAAGCCCCTGGTTTCCTCATACACAGAAATATGCCTGTGATGACATGGTCATTCACAAAAGTGAGAAAGCATGAGGTCACAGTGACCTTGATCCTGGAGCACAAGAACTTTCACAGGTCATTGAGTGAGACAGAGCAGATGAGACAACAGCACTCCTTTGAGCTATTCCACAGATGAAACGATGAAACTATGATTTAAGAGCTTGACCTTTAGTCTCATTCTCGTAAATTTACCAAACGCATCTATGGAAGAAAATCTACAAATTTATGAATGTGGGGAAAATGCCTCAGGGACTACAAGAGAAAGTTAGAAAAAAAAGGCAGATAAAAAGGACATCCTGATCAATTCATATTACAAAGATCAAAAGTTGTTGGTACCTGCACAATAGGAACATTTTTTTGGTTCAAATCCCTAAAACATGTTTATATCTACACATGGAATAACGAGAACACATACACACACATAATGCCCAGGGCGGATGACCTTCCGTGAGCAGCCAACCATCCTTTTTGTTCCACTTCAATGCAGGGATGTGACTGCTGGTTCTGCTGCTGCTCTATGACTGCAGCCAGGCACCACAGCCACCAGGCCAGTAGACATAACCAGTGAAAGGCAAAAAGGCAACGAGCGGAGATGGGGAGAATATATGTTATTGGAAGGGGGGTTGGGGGGATGCAACAGGGCATTGAGCCTGGGTTGAAAAGACAACAAGGCCCAATAACTGAGACCAAGCGGAAAAAGATGGCAGGCTGGTGGCCTGACCTTCACAACTCTTGAATGACAAAACACACATGCATCCAAGTGACTGACAAGTGGGTCCAGAGGGGTAATGGGATGATGGGGGAAAGGTTGCTCAAGTACTGTAGATGGGAAGATACTATAATCACAGGGAAACAGCCGGAAATAGTGTTGATACGACTTAAAAGGCTTTGTGGATCAGTTTTTTTTTTTAAGGAAAATCCCACTGGTAACATACAGATATTATTACTGCGTTTAAAGTTTACAAATTACCTGAAGGATTGTTTTAGACTTAAAGCTACTAGGGACGATAACTTCATTTTTTTTTAAAAAAACTGTACCTGTATTTCATCCTAAAGGGACAATTCTGATGTTCGTTTACGAATTGAAAGTTGTTGACAAAACAATGGTGGATGTTGATAGTTTGGCTTTAACGGAAACACACAAATACAATAAACAAAGCAGGACAAACATGGCATCAAGTGAATCAGTTTAAAGAAAAAAAAACAAACAAATCAAGATAAGAATGAAGTAAAAACACTTCTTAAAGAAACTTTTCCACTTTGGTGTCTTCTTTGCATTCTTCGAAGGGACTCCAAAGGCCACATTGCAATGCACAAAACTTTTTCAAAAGTTCAAGTCACATGACCTTTTCTCAACAAACCCATTATTTTATTGTGGAGTCATTACATTTGTTAGCAGCAATTCCAACCTTAGTAAGTACATTTTCCCATTTTGCAGAAATCATATCTTCAATTTATTTATCTATGAGGCCTATACTATCTTTATTGCTTTTATAAAAATGTTAGTTATCATCCTCAGCAGCTTTAAACTGATAATTCCTTGATAAATTACATCAGAGTGATGTTAAGTGTGGACGCCAAAAGAGTAGAGCCCGTTTATCTATATGCCATCTATATAAAAAAATAACTGGCTAATGTATTTTAAAAGTGCCAGCCTCAAGAAGAAAGTAGCCATCAAGTTTCTCTGCAAAAGAAAGTAGAGACGGCTCATATTTACAGCCTGACGCAACAAATATCAGTGCAAAGAACATCAACTGGTTCTGCCTCAGATGTTAAAAAACACGATATATAACCCAATGCAGGATAATCTGAGTTTTTTTTTAGTTATTTGATCAAAGTGAGGAGGCTGTGAAAAGCCTGAGCAATGGTTCATAAATGGGAGTGCAGGTGGATGAAAACAGATAGATGGATGAATAAACACACAGCCAACATGGGGGTGTATGGGCAGTTTCGAAGACTGATTAAATGTGGCACTGTGTCAATTGTCGAATGTGTTTGGGTCTGTGAACTCCTCACACTCTGGGAAGACGCTCAAATTGTCAGCGGAGCATCTTTTGGGACAGATGTGAGGATTAAACATTTGTGACTTCAAATGCACAGATTGAAGTCTGAGCGCAAATGTTTGATTTTGATTTGAAGTGAAAAACATTAAAATGCTTCACTGATCAAAGAGACACCCAAAATAGAGTTTTGCTCAAAACAAAGGTCATCAGCAAACTCCCATATTCTCTTCACACACAATATTGAGCTACTTGCTACACACCATCCACTGTGTTTTAAGTGCAACATACCTCACAGGCTCAGGCCAAGAGTCTGTGCCATGAAGGCACCACTTACACGTCTCCCTCTTCTTACACGAGTTTAAGGATTTTGTAATTAACTCATCACCCTGTTACACTTGGAGAATCATTGAAATCTATAAGATAATGTTATTTATAAAATTACTCTTCTTGAATTAATTTGGCTTCTATTATAACCCTAATGAATCTCTTTTGGAGAGAATGGCTCATTAATTCAATCAAGGACATGTTTCTCTTTCACTGTATTCATGATCACTTCTTGTCTCGTCTTATTATTTATCCTCAAATCAAAAGGTTTCAAGCTATAGTTAAAATAAAAGGACAGCACTGTTTGGACCGTAGGTGGGCGAATTCACTCAAACAACAACAAACAGAGTCTGGGCTTTGTGGATTCAGAGAGCCTGCATATGATTATAATGCCTTAAATATTCATCATGCAAAAATTAGCACATTTCATAGCGTTACCATCGCATGTTAGAGAAGCTTCTGACTGGAGTGCAAAGTGAACATAAGCTACTCAAAAACTTGTGATTGTGTGTGTTAATGAGTGGGACAGGTTTGAGAAAGTGGACATTACGAGTTATTATAAACAGGAATGACAGCAGCAATCAGCCAAATCATGTCTGCCATAACAGTCATGTCTCCTCCTATTTTTCAAAAATGTCTACAAACATTATTATTTACCTTTTAAGTAAAAATAATTGTAATATATAATATAACATATATATAATATTTCTGCAGCTCAAACAATGTCTAGCTAAATATTTAGAGAAAACTCAGTTAAACTCACCACTATACGTCCAGCTAAGGATATGATGGGGAAAATTGTGACTTCTGCCAAGAGGGTCATATTTTCACCAGCGTTTAAATGTTGGTCTTTTACATTAAAAGGACTAAATGGATTTTGACAAACATTTCAAACAAAGATACATATTACGCCATGGCAGATTCCATTAAATTTGAGTGGATCGAGATCTATATAACGATTTCGGATCAGTTTAAAAAAATATAAAAACTACTTCAATGACCTTTTTTGAAATTTGACTCAGTTCCCCAATTACCCCATTAAATTTCATTCAGATCAGATCGCGAGTATTTGAGAAAAATGAGGGTATCAATACATTTGGACATACTGTATCAAAATGAATGTGGATAAGAATTTCTTCCAAGCCTTTAAAGTGTGAATAACCACATACCATGATCAGGATGTTGTTTGTGTAAATCATTTTGCTACATTTGAAATAAATTGTCCTACTTTGGGCTCTTCTGCTAATTTCAGTTTGAGTCAGAAGCCCTCAAAATACTTGGTGGAAAATGTGGCTGGTGTGATATTAATGGTTTATATTTTACAAACCAAAATAAAAAAATATTTAGTCACTCCTGAAGCTAAAAACAGAAAGAGGGTCCTGGCATGAAGCTTATTCTACCTGCTGCCTTGCTAAATAGTCACATTTTTAACAAGAGAAAACTGGAAAAATAATGAGAAAATGAGTTTAAAAAGATGAATGATTTGCTATCAATAAATACAAGCAGAGTTGTTTGAGTTCAGTAAATTTAACGTTATTAAGTTCTAAAAGAGAGAAAAACAACCTCAACAAATGAAAATGCATTAAACTACTCACCATGAGACCATTTCATGGCATACACAACACTAAAGTGCTGAAAACGAAGCTCCTCTCGCTGGTAAGTGCAAATGTTCCTTTTTCAATTTCACCCTATCAAGCCTTTATGACTCACTGCCAGTAACTAATGTGATGAAAGGTTGGGCCGCGGTAAAATCTCCAACTTGTTAACGATACAACACAGCTTGACTGAGTGACAGGCCGGCTGCCAGAATCTCACACTGATTTATGGACTATTTTAGAGTTCATTCGAGGTGCAATGATCACAATTTATGTGACTCTACAGGAGCGACTCCACTTTTTATCGTAACCTCAGCTCCAATGGGACCACTTCCCTCTGAAAAAATTACTGCGTAGATGTGGAATGGGCATTATGGCGATTGACAGGTGTAGGAGCTTCCCCAAAAGCTATTGAACATAGAAGTGAAAAAAAAAAAAAAAAAAAACCAGTCCCTGGTCTATAAACACCTTCCTTACAAGGTTAACAGGGTCTATTGATGGGACATTAACCTTGATGGCTCATCTTGTCAATGTGGTGTACATAAGAACGGCTGTAGAGACGAAACCCCCCTTCCCTACTGTCCTACTATTCAGAAACAACAAAAGGCAGCATTGCATTGTAAACCACGCGTACCTGGTTACGCGCACACAAAATTACGTATGAGCAGGACTGTGGCCTTGGGAAGAATTGGTCCAGGTTGAGCTACAGTGCGTTTGTGACAACATTCCTGTCATACTACGCTAACACAATACGACTGCTTATGGGCCTTCAAGGCCACACGAGTACGCAGGGTAACAAAACATGTCAAGCTCACATGGGCCGGTTTGACAAGCTGTAAAAACTGTAGCCACACAACCCTGGATATCATGTTTAGAGAAGCTATGGGTTTATCCCATCATATACAATCACATCCAAAGGACACAGGAAGGCACAGGTAAAATGAGGCAGCAGTGAAAAGATAAGGAGGTCGAGGTCATCCTTTCAACAAGTTTGAATATCAACACATCTCATGTTCATTCAATCAGAAAACTATATAGCAGATTGGTTTCCCATGCAGGGGTTTATAGAGAACCATTATTTTGCTTGTTTTTGACGCCCCCCTGCTTCGTAACTGTAATGTGTAGCTCATGAGCATACATCAACAACAGAATTCTATAAAACGCGTTGGGACTCCTGGAATAAAGTTGATAACAGCTGGAAAAGTTTTTATTTTGTGTCAGGAAAAACTTATTTTGTGAAAAATCAAAAAGCCACGTACCATTTCTGCACACGAGCAATCATGATGCACTAAAACTATAATCATGAAAAGAAAGAAGAAAAAATGCTGTAGCAGATTACCTTGTGCTTTTCTTTCCTTTGAAAACTTCTTCTGTCCTTTAGTCTAAATATTTGTAGTCTAAAATAAATTTTGTTTAAACTTTTGGCAGCATCAAGTAAAAAAATCTGAATAAAAAAAACATGTTTAGGGTAGCTTTAATAATTGGTATGATCTTGATTAAATACAATTTAGTTGAAGAAATAAGCTTTAACTCTGCACTTTAACATCTTAAGCTACTTTCTTAATGCTTCCCAGAGAAAAATGAATTGAATACCGTAACTACTGAAATACATTTAAAACTCATCTTCATCAAAAGACTTTGCAGGCCAAAGATATTGACGCTGCACAAGCTGTCGCTGTCAATAACTATAAAAGAGATGAGCATTGAAACCTATTCAATACGTCCCAAACAGAACCAGGCAGACGGAAAAGCCAGAGAAGGATGGAGGGATTTGGTTACTTAGCAGATAAATTATGCATTAAAACTGCACAGGTGGTGTGGGACAGGGTTTTTAGGTGAAGTGAGGGAACCGAGCAGCTGGGGAATTCACAAGGAAACATGAGTGAAGGAGGAAGAGGGAAAAGGAGAGAGAAAGAGATACTCCCAAGCTTCATATCACAGCCAACAGATGTTCTACCTTCAAAGAGGCAGCAGGCAGGCAGCAAGGCTACTCAACTTCGGCTTACACTGCTAATATGAACCCTACTTATGGTGCCTCCCACACACAAATACACATGGACTCATACGCAGCAGTCAAGGACTGTCAAGCAACCTAAGGCTATCATGGTGGCAAATTGATACCATTTTATATTTACGTTTGTGTGTGTGTACGGAGTGGGTCAGCTGACATTGTACTATTAGCAAATAGGGAAACCTACAGTTGAAAGAGAGTTTGGTGGTATAAACATAATAACCCAAGGTGGTAAGAGGGGCGTAGCGTTGCCATAGAAACAGACCTTGTCGGTCCATATGTACTCAGTAAGGGCCACACGCGTGAAAAGCTACACCTGTGCAACTGTACTCCTGGGAGCCAGTCTTCTCAGCTGGTGAGGAAACCCAGACAGCTTAGGGAATGGTCCAGCCACAACTAAAAGATGACACGCGCGCAAGCACACACACTGCAAAATATACACATCGTCCCTGGAGGTTACCACTCCTGCATATGGAGCCTGATGTCAAATAGGCCTTTATTTTTAACTCAAGCAGCAAATGGGGTGAAGTAAACGTCAGAGATGCTTTGCTACAAGATGCTATTGCAGGAACTACCCTAACTATGATGCTAATCTTCTTACGAGATGGTGTTAATTGGAGCATCCACGTTACTGGAACCTTTCCACATCATCAGCAGGGAAATGATTCTATTTGAGGTGTTGAAAAGATGATTAAGCCACACAAAATCAGAAGAACAGGCAAATCCAGGTAAGAAACACACAATTAAAGTCCAATACCTGTACAAGGGCCCATTTATTTCCAAAGGCTGGACTCCTTGTCCATTCTAAATATTTAAGTAATCTAACATACCAACACTTTGCACAGTCTTACAAAAAATAAACCAAGATATAATGAGGTTAAGCAGAAGGCTATAATTACTTTTTAAAAGAGTTTTTTCTTAATTTGCATCGCCTCTGTGAAGAAGCCAAATTAACACGTCAGTCTCTTGGTCCCCGTCTCAATTTTGGTCATTATCGCAATCACATGAAAAGTTCTAAAGATTAATCACAGTGTACTAATTAAAATATTTAAAGATTCACATGAGGGTTTTTCTGTGATCACAGCAGATATAAATGTTTATTTTTTTTCACTGTCTTCTTTGAGATGTAAAGACAAGATTAAAGGAAGATTAAATTTATTAGTAAAACTAACCCACACTTCTCATACATTTACACAAAATATTTAGACTTTTTAGGCATTAGACCTGATTCTAACCATACATAACCCAGTCAGCCTGGTAAGAACTGAAGTAGACTTTGTAAACATTTTGTCAAGTCACCCTGACTCAATTTACCAGAAACACCGGCCGTCATGAGAATTTATTCAGTATTTTTCACAAGTATTTAAAGATGTAGGGTGTTAAACGCAAAAGAGACACGTTCTAAATATCAAATGCCAAGATCTCAAAAGCAAACACAAATATCAACATATTCACAAGTTGTTTCAAGTGCATCCAGGGAGTACAATCAGATAACCTTGTAAATACATTGTGTTTGCAAGAAAGGTACAAAAGCTCGTCACATTGAATGCAACTGTCTGAAAATGTAGCATCAAGGGATCTGTTGATAACCAAATAGGGACTTTACCTCTTTAGACTTCCAGAGCATCCAGTTAGTGGTCATCCCATAGCACTGCCGTGGTAAAATAGTGACTTTGTATGATGATGGTTTAAGTACATTAAACATTGTTCACTAAATGTCTTATTCTATTATATCTCATATTTGTCTTACCAAATCTGTTCTGACCTCAAGCTAGTTTTCTCTAGGTATCAGTTAAAAAACTAGCAAGTTTGCAGGTCAAAAAAGTGACCTCAAAATGCTATTGTCTGCAGTGCATGTTGGTCAATTCATCCCGTCTGTGCAGTTTCTTTTAATAACCTCCTCCTCGAAACATTTATGAGCTCTACAGACTTATTGTCTCTGCGCCTGATCAGTGAAAATTATAGGCTACCTTAAAAGAAGTAGGACGAGACGAGAAAAACATAAATATAAAGTGAAGCGATTAGGGAAAATAACTACCTTAACATTGCAATGTATAAGTATGCAATTAAAAGGCAATTAATCACCTTTTTAATTAACGGTCATGTCGGTCCTGTTTTGCCAAGAAGTTGCCATGACAACAGGATTTGCACAGGGTGGCACAGTTGCTCCGTTTTCTTTTTTCCTCAGTAAAAGAATCCAGATTGTTTCTGGTGGGGATTAAGGGTGGGGAGGAAATGGAGGATCGCAGAGACTGACAGAGAGGTTAATGTGGAACTGGCAGTGGTTACAAACCACAGTGCAGTAGAAACATGAGAAAACTGAAGAGCAACAGATTGTGTGTGGGAGAGAATGGACTAAAGGAAATTGAAGATATTTGTAAGAATATGATATGAGAAGTAGAGCCTATAAGGAAGCCGCTACATCATGTTTCAGTTCCCTTTCACGGAGAGATGAGCCTAAAGTTGATATTTACTTTTGGCAACGTTTCTGTTTCTGACCCAGAAAATAGCCAGTAGAGTGGTTTTATAAAAAAAAATGCAACGTACATGAAATGAACAAAAAAAAAAAAAAAAATGTTTCCAGTTTTTTTAAATCTAATGTTTATGTCTCATTTAGTAATTAGTAAATGGGTACGTGGCAAATTCCCAGAATACACTGCTAAGGGTGGAGGGAAAATAAGTCAAGTGGCTTGGCTGATAGCTTGCAATGCAGTGCAGCAATAAAATACTCTACGGATGAGCAGGCACAGCTCCACCAGTTGCATTGGGTAGTACAAAGCAGGAAACTCCTTGCTATAATAGATTTACAGCCAGCTTCTGAGCGGGAATGAGAGGACAGTTCTCCATTGCTAACGGTATTTACAAGAAAACAGGACAGCTGGATGACAGACTGTTGTCACCTGGCTGAAATAAAGAATATAAGCTCAGGGAGAGAAATCATCGCTGCAACCACTCAAGATATGATCTTCCCACGGACAGACCACTAATAAGTACTTAAGTAATAAACTTGATATCTGCAACCCACAAAAGAACAGTAGTGAAAAAATCTGACCACCTACTACCAGATTAATTTAGCTGGGAGTCAAAAGTTAATGACATTTATCCAAAGCAAATGTTTGGTGAAATGTTTGCCAAGAAGTCAACAGCAACAGACTGTACAACTAAGAATTATTTTTAAACCAATATACTTAAATAAAAATATTAAAATATCTTGGAACCTAAAACCAAAACTACTTTTCAGTGACACATTGGACCTTGTAGCGGTTAACATACCGGCTCTAAACTGCTGTTTTAAACTTGCTGTCACACATCATTAGAGCAAGTACATGAGGACAGAATGCAAACTACTAGACGTATCATTTCATCACTGTTCACATCAATTACACCAACTAGCGGTGGCACTTGAAGGTATTACAGTGGCACAGACACTAAAAAGGTTTATAAATCATGGTGTCAATGCAAAAGCCAGTTGTCATAGGGCATAACAATATCACATTACAGATGAGATCAACGGCCACTCGAACTTTTAAACACAAATAATAGAAGTTGTGTATGAGTAAACTAAGTATTTAAAAGAAACAAGAACAAAAACATGCTGTTTTAGCGAAAATCAACCTATTTACTTGCATGTTTATGTAACCGTCTCAGCCCAAAGGCAACAGAGAGTGAGAGCAAAAGAAAAGAGTTTTGTAATAAAGGCACAAAAAACACACTTCCAAAACAAGTGGAATGGTTCAATTCTCATGGTTTAGAGTGCGTTTTCTGCAGGCGAGCCAGCCAGGAGTCTAGAGAGGTAAAAGTGGATTGACCTAAATTACAAGGGGACACTTAGGAACTCAAGAAGACTCTTCAATGTGGATCTTCACAAAATACTGTATGTCATGATAGTTTAAAAGACCAGACAAGCAGAGCAAGAATTCTATTCTATTCTATTGACAGAGCAAGAATTCTATTCTATTCTATTGACAGAGCAAGAATTCTATTCTATTCTATTCTATTGACAGAGCAAGAATTCTATTCTATTCTATTGACAGAGCAAGAATTCTATTCTATTCTATTGACAGAGCAAGAATTCTATTCTGTGCAATCCTGTCGAGAACTCCCGGTAAATCATCACATTTGTCAAGTAAGGAAGACATTCACCAAAGAGTCACTTAAACAGTGGATTTTTTGTTTGTTTTCAATTTACATTAACATGATTGATCAAATATAATAAGATCTGAAAATAGTGGTCTGGGAACATGTTTACAGGTGGCAGTCAACAACTTCCCAGCATGATTTATGTACAATACATCTTTTTAGCTCAAGTGCATTTCAATCAAGCACAATCATTTAGAGATCTAACAAACATGTTGAATGATTCGCCATTCCTAACAAAGCAATTGGCACTACATTATGTATATTTTCTTAAGATAATGATATACAGTATTTTTCATGAATAGCCCCGACTCTACCTCTAGAAATCATTAAATTGATGCTCTAAAAGATGATTAGGAAACATACTTTACATTCTGTGTACAGTGGGAAAGTGTCACAGGGCATGTGAGGTAAAGGGAGAATAATACATAGTTCAGATTGGGCAAAGTGTAATAGGGGGAAGAATAATATGGGGGTTAGAAAAACAAAGACGCTGAATTAAAGATGAGACGGAACAGAAAATGATAGTGATAATGGTTTGTAGTGTGTAAGGTACTGAGGCAAGAGCAAATGACTGAAAGGCAAAAACAGATGGGCAGTTGAAGAAAGAGAAAAGAAAATAGACGACAGTGGGGGAGTGCTTATGTGATGAATAGAGCAAAAGAATAAGCAAATAAAATTAGGGCTGGAATTGGCAGCTTAGATGAAAGTGGTCTGCTAATGTGAAGAGAAATTCGTATTTGGGAAGGTAATAAAGAAAACTGATGAGGCATTGGCATCCACAGGCCATACTGTAAGCATGGTCTTATTTCTGAGTGATTATTTTTAAGGAAAATGAGGGTAAGACTTCCTGGTACATTGACACGAGAAGAATAACTATAAAATAGTAGATCTAATGTGTTACGCAACCCATCACATGAATGAACATTAGATGGTCAGTCTAAAGCCAAATAATACAACGTTGTTACTAATTTATGTAAGAAATGACTTTAGCATCATTTATATCAACTTTTAGCTTTCAGACATATGCAATATCCCTTTGTATGTGGGCATCACTAGTTTGGAGATTTCAGCCAAACATTTTAGCATTTAGCTACGTGTCATTCAGTTCTTTGGACATTATGACGTTATTGCTAAGGCGGTCGGGAAAATTACAGTAGCTGAATTTTGGGTTGGGTTGGGGGAAAGAATTCAAGCTCTACTTGGGAAACAGAAATGGCGGTGATCACTATTAGCCATCTTACTACAGATCCATGCATGCCTATCCAACTGAACAAGAAAGACACCTTGAAATGGGTAAGTCTACGTTACATCTGTTACGGCTGGTGCCTCCTGGCCTCTCAGCCTGCCCTTCCTCTCCTCTCCTAACACACCTGGCTCACATCAGTAATCAGGTAGGAGAGGGAGGAGGAGCTGTATAAAGGGCTGAGAGGACCAGAAAGCGGGAGGCACAACAACTGACCAGCAGCAGACATGTGGGGAGCGTTCTGCTGCTCCTCACTGAAGATGTTTGTAAGTTTGTTGTTTTAGTTTGGACTGGAGATTTCTGGTAGTCCTGTTTTCGTGTTCTGGTAGTTTTAGTCTTTCGTATGTTTTTGTAGTTTAGAGGGTGGACGCTGGGACGACGGCCCTGTATAGGGTTGGCCCACTGTCCTCCCTACTTTTGTTTAGTTTGGCCAGGATCTCCAGTCCCTTTTAGTTTGTTCTGTTGGTACTTTTAGAATTTTGTTAATAAATACTTTTGATAATCGTTGAGGTTCTGTGTGGCGTCTTGTTTATGTTGGTGCCCCTCAAGCCTTGACATGCCATCCCAGAGGGGGTCGTAACATAAATTGGGTGTTTGTCCGGGATCACTTTTGGGGGGCCC
The DNA here is from genome assembly GCF_900634775.1 of Gouania willdenowi. Taxonomy (NCBI): domain Eukaryota; kingdom Metazoa; phylum Chordata; class Actinopteri; order Blenniiformes; family Gobiesocidae; genus Gouania; species Gouania willdenowi. The sequence goes on from NC_041049.1 coordinate 8,883,633, forward strand.
TCGTCTCAAGTGGGTTACCCTCCCAAAAGTGACATTTGGATTCGTGTTGATGGGTGCAGTATTCCATCCCTGGCTTTGTGTATGTGGTAAATTGTGCTGCAGTGGCATTATATGTTTAGTTCGTTATAGTGCACTGCAGTACTCTGTTTAATTTATCACATGGTTCGTAGTTTGTGGCACAACATTTTTGGTTTTAGTTCAGCTTGGTGCTGGTTATGTTGCTTTGCCACTTTGGGTTCGTCGTTTGCCAGTATTTTGCATCATCACTTCTGTAAGATAAATCTTTGCTTTGTGTTTTGGGATTTTGGCCATAACACTTTCGTGAAGCACTGATTTATTTCATTTCCGGATCTTTCGTTTGTGTGCATTAATTTGGCACACATTGTTTTGGACGCCTGAGTTTAGTTTTGTCGTGTTGTGTTCTATTATTGTCTGGTTACTCACCCTTTGTTTTGTTTTTCAGGTGATTTTAAGTAGGTGTGTTACGTCACCTGAAATAGTTTGTGAATGTGGAAGCAGGGCTCCCCATTCACAATTTTAAGGGTGGGGGTGTTATGGCTGGTGCCTCCTGGCCTCTCAGCCTGCCCTTCCTCTCCTCTCCTAACACACCTGGCTCACATCAGTAATCAGGTAGGAGAGGGAGGAGGAGCTGTATAAAGGGCTGAGAGGACCAGAAAGCGGGAGGCACAACAACTGACCAGCAGCAGACATGTGGGGAGCGTTCTGCTGCTCCTCACTGGAGATGTTTGTAAGTTTGTTGTTTTAGTTTGGACTGGAGATTTCTGGTAGTCCTGTTTTCGTGTTCTGGTAGTTTTAGTCTTTCGTATGTTTTTGTAGTTTAGAGGGTGGACGCTGGGACGACGGCCCTGTATAGGGTTGGCCCAGTGTCCTCCCTACTTTTGTTTAGTTTGGCCAGGATCTCCAGTCCCTTTTAGTTTGTTCTGTTGGTACTTTTAGAATTTTGTTAATAAATACTTTTGATAATCGTTGAGGTTCTGTGTGGCGTCTTGTTTGTGTTGCGGCCCCTCAAGCCTTGAATAACATCCTAGAGGGGGTCGTAACACATCAGAGGCCTTTAACCTTATCAAGCTAGTTGGGGTTACGTGAAAGGAACACTTACTTGAGTCATCATCACCATGTGACAGTTTGTCAAACATGTCGACCTCAACAATCGTGCCTTTAAAGTGTTATTTTATTGCATATGCAGATACTAGTAAAGGTTATAAATAATAGTCTTTCAGATGAGCCGTCTGTCACTTGGATTGCATGTCACTTCAAACCTGTTTACCAAGGTCAAAGGTTTCTAATGTAAGTAATGCATGTCATAATCCTTTTAGTGCTCATGAGTCCAATGACAACAAGGTGTCAGATTACTGCCTGGAAACTAGTATAAAAAAATTAAAAGCAGAATTCATTAAGCAGAGCAAGGTTTGAAGCTCCCAACCGGAGAAGAGAACATTTTAAAGGTGCCCTCAAGAAACAAATATTTAGCAATTCATTAGACAGCTGCAAAAAGCATCTCTGTGAAACAGAGAAGGATGGGGGGGAGGGGGGGTGTTTGCTACCGACCCATATTAAATGGAGTTAAGTGTGGCTTGGAGCAGGAGACTTAAAAATGTGTGCGTAAATGGCTTGTGCCGCATTTTTTGCATGACAGTACAACATTTCCTTCACTCATGATGAAACACAGAAGATTAGAGAAAACACCTGAAGCAGTGCGACAACAGGACGACATAATGTCTTTACCAGAGCTACTTGATGATCACATAAATACATCAGTTATTGCAATAAAAGGAAAAAACTCAACACTACAGCAATCTCATGAAGGAGCAATTATTCCTTTAACATTATGGAAATATAGGGCTTACCATTTAAAATATATATAAAAAGTACAAAAAAAAGCTACAATCAAGCATTTACAAAATCTCTAAAACAAATCTTCACTTTGTCAGATATTGGCAGTTACTGTATCTATATCAGTGACCCTGATCATAGTACCATGATCATTCAAACTATAAAGATTGGAAGAACATTATGTGGCCATTATTATAGTACGGTAGGTCAATTTTACAAATGAGTGACAGGATTTTTTTAAAACTGATTTAGAATCAGGACGGTTTATTGATCCAAATCCTCTCCAAAATTGAATGGAATCTGCCATGGTGAAAGGACTATGTTTGATTAAAACTTAGCATAATCTGTTATGTACTTTTGACCTAATCTTAATAGACAAACAATGAAATAAACACCAGTGAAAATATTACCTCCTAGGTAATAAAAAAAACATAAAATCAAGCTCTGCAGAGGTCAGGTATGATTGTGTTGGAACACTCAAAAAACCCACTGGCCAAAGTCCGAGATGTTTTTTACATTAATTATAATCTGCAGAGATGCATTTGAAGCAAAGGACAAAAGTGAAGAGACTGCATGACATAAATTAAAATGGAGGTTGCAAAAGGCAAATGGACAAATGGGGGTGGAGTAGACCACGTGTTAATCACCCATAATAGAACACTGTCATACTACATCATCTACTCCAACATCTCTGCTCCTGTTGCGCTTTTTCGGCCCACCCCCATTTATTTGGCCTCAGAGCTTTATCCCCAGAGCTAATGGAAAGGGTGATATTGGGGACAACAGGAGCAGAGGCCGTCCAGTTATTTCTGCACTGATGAGCCAAAGTAAGCCGCAAACCTGCCCCTGAGGACCTCTGCTAAAAGCCCGTGAGAATCCTTTGCATGACTGAAGCATGACTGAAGAACAGAAACATTCAGTGGCAAGGACACACAAGCTAATGCAAAGGCTCAGATGCACAGAGTCATATACATAAGGGAGACTCTGCATAGAGGCATGGGTAAAAGTATTATGACGACAAGAAGTTTTAGAGATACCTCAACACTGATAATGACTGAGGAGGAATTTAAGGATGGCTGCTTTGGTCTCCAAAAATAATGTTTTGCAATGAGCATGCAACCCATTTCATTATAATGAAAGCCACATCACCAAACCAATTGCACGCACAAAGAGAATAATGAAAGTGCTGCTTAGAACGAGCTCACTTCCTGTTTATCTGCTTGACCAAGTAGAATCATTTGTATGAGTGTGTGTGTCATTTTCAGGACTGGCTTAATGTCCATGGGGCTGGCTGTATTTTTTAAAATTACATTTCTAAAGGCAGTGCCCAATCCTGGAAATCATGTAAATGTATAATTTAGCAAACAAGAGTGCTGAGACACGTGTGTGTGTGTGTGTGTGTGTGTGTGTACCTGGGTTTGCTGGTGACTGTGCGACCTGTGTCAGGTGGAGATTGAGGCAGATAGAGATGGAACTGAAGGTATGTGTGTGATTGGACGGGACTGAGAGCAAAGCTGACAGACTGCTGAACTTGCAGTTTGCGTTTGAGAAAAAAAGATGAAGTCTGGTGAAAAGAGAGCGACAGAGAGAAAGAGAGCTGGGAGTTGGGGTATAAATAAGGCATATATCCCTCCACTGATCTCTTTTTGTCTTTATGTCTCTTTGCCTCGAGGCACGCAGGGTCCGACTTTCTGACTAAAGTGGGGGAGTTGTCCCCAGAGTGTGCATGTGTGTCTTCAACGTCTGTCTGCATGTGCTTAAGGAGTGTTGGAGTAAGCAGGCTGGAGATGGGGAGAGCATGGGAGTGCACCCGTGTCACGCCTCCCTCTATTTGCATTAGAGTTTGTGTGTGAGCGGATGTGTACACAGCACACTGAGAATTGTATTATGTAATCTTTTAGCCATATGAGGGAAAAACCCTCCGTCAGCTCTTTCCCTTTGTGCGGCGGTTTATTTTGTGCATGCAGTGCGGATAAGAAAGATGAAGGCAGGGAGGAAGACGCGCACACAAGAATGGGTGCACAAACATCATGGCGTACTAAACAAACAGAAAAGAAATGGCATGCAGGAGTATACGAATACATATGACACAATTCATGCTCATCTGAAAGCAGAGACACAATGCTGAAACACAGACCGATGCCGGTGAATTACGAGTGCATATAATGGAATGTACTGTCCTCTCCATCTTTTCCAGGGATGGAAGGTCTCACACGGGTCACCTCTCCCATTGTGACCACCCTGCAGGCAATAATGTCCTCTTGCTGTGATCCCACTGTCCTTTCACACTTGCCAACAAACCCGGCAACCTCCATCTTGCTTGTGTATCCACACACTTGCAGTCAGGCCAAATGTTGTCTCTTAAGGAAACAAAAGGTGAGCTGCTGATCTGAAAGGTGACATCCTCAGAGAAGCTTTAAAACAGCTGCATTGTGCTTTCTCCATTAAAAAAAGTTAATTGCTAAAAAACAACAACCAGGAAGCTATGTTAGCCTGTGAGCTAATAAAAAGATTTTTGAAAAGATTTCAAAATTTAAAAAGACTGCTTGATATTCCATGTCACCCCTCTCTTTCTTTATATCTATGGTGTGGTTTGATTTAGAAAATAAATATAATGTGGAACAACATTTTTTTATATCACGAAAAAGGTTTGCTTTCTTCTAATTTATCAGTAGGGGAAAACTTTATGTATGGAGCTGATGTGAGAAATTATTATCCTGTGGTGGCTGCTGTCCAGATTACAGTGAGTATATGTAGGATTTCCACTGGAGATGCAACGATTCCGGAACGGCTCAGCTGTGGAACGTCTCCATATTCCTTCAACACCCAGTAGCTGCGTCTGTGATGCGCACTGTTGCGGCAAGAATTGTGAGGACTCAAGATCTCGCAAAATCACAATATAGCAATTTGAAGTCTCTATAAAGAGAACCATAAAACCATAGTGTTGCGTCATTCAAGAGGAGCAGAAGGAAATCCACTCAGCCCTGCCTTGTAGATCTTCTGCTCTTTTGGAGATTATTGTGATTCAAGTGTAATATGTATATGTAAAATACGAGGCTCCTTTGAACACAACATATTTTATTTTGGGAATAAACCAGATGCTTTATTGTCTGCATAAATTCCTGCCAGAATACTGACTCCTCAACACAGCGTTGAATACTAGGTGTGTGGGAGCACAGAATTTTTGAAGAATTTGTTCACGCAGTGCTAAACTCAGCTGTGCTAGCTATTTTTTCAACAAATGCACATATGGTTTGCTTTCATGTTCTTTATAATAATTGAGATTTTTGTAGGAGTCTTGTCTTTTAAATAATGCCAGTGAAGACTGATATCTTGCAGCCTCGGGTGCAGCAGTGAACACAGGAAGTGACAAATAAGTAGTTCAGATTTATATTGATTAAAACAACTTGTGTTGCACTGCTTAGTTAATTTGATGCAATTTAATAACTCTGCTCTTGTATCAGAGCACAAAAATAAATTAAAGTGCCTCAGGGACATTCATTAGATTGCAGCATCTATTTTCAGAGAATACGGTTTGTTACCTTGTACTGAAGAGAGTTTGCTTCATATTATGCTCCAGTTTCAAACTGTTTTCAATGATTAACATAATAATCCTCATTATTACAAGTACAGCTGTATTGTCATAGTCTGCAGAACGCAGCGTGGCTTTGAATAAAAGTGGAGAAAAATGGTTATTGGGAGCTCGGTACTTAACTTGTCCACAGGAGACTGAACATCACATAACACTAGCATGTTGATGTGCTAAAACCAAAAAAAAAAAAAAAAAAAAAAAAAAATCTAAGCTTTGGAGTTCAGAGCCTTTTTAACCAATGCCTGTTGCATTATATGCAATGTGAAACTGGCGGGTATATAATAAAACATGCATCAGTTGACAGCCTGAAATGATTAACTGTGACTTTTGGCACCGTTTAAGCCACTGATCTTCGAAAGGGCAAATAAATGCAAATGACCAACAACAATGATTTCTGTGGCCCTACTGGTGTTAAATAACTGAACCACTGTTTTTAAAACAATCCGGTACCTTATGACGGGCAGCCTAATGCAGCCATTCAAAGGAAACATTGAAGTAAAACAAATTAAAAACAGTAAAAACAGGTGTTATGATGAAAATCCATTGTAAAAAGTAGGGTTTTTAATTTTGCATGTCTGGCAGACTGCACCACAGGTGAGCAACATAGAGTTAGAATGTCAGCTGCTTTGAGTTTTTGTATTTGCTCTTGGGATTACTAAAAGGCCTGTACCAGAGGACCTCTGGTATCTCCTTGGTACATACGATAAAAGGTGTTCAGAAGCTGAGTTATGAGACATTTAAAAACCAATATAGGGACCTTGCAATCAATCCTGAAGCAAAAGGGGAGACAGTGCATTAAATATAAAACTGGTCTTAAACTTAAATATCAATTTCAACGAAATGAAAGGGGGAGAAAACCTGGAAAACCCCATAAGATTAAAAGAGGCTTGAGACTTGAGAGCAAAATTATTCAATAATAAGAGAGGACATTTTGGCAATGGCATTATATGGAGCAGATAAAATTCCTCTCAGCCTCATTCAATGTTAAACCTTTAAACAGTCTTGGAACAAACTCCTGAAATTGTTCCAAAAACCCAAATAGCAAAAAAGACGATTCAAATCAACTGAGGATCTCCAATACCATTAAAAAAAAAAAGAAAGAAAATCAACAATAGACACAGACGCATTCAGATATTTGAACATCTTATCAAATTAACGATTACCAAAAATTAGATAGGATAAAGTAATAAAAGAGTATTGGAAAGAGTGATTCCAGATATCTAAAGAGGAGATTAAGTATTTCAAACTAATGGAAAATCGTTTTTTCCCGGACGTGAGGCTTTTAGGTGTAATGTGTAATCAAAGTGGAGGATTTTATTCTCCAAAATCACTACAAGCATAGGCAATAAAGATTTTCGATGGATAAAAGAGACATTACAGAAGATGGGGCGGACACTTCACAGGTGATTGGAAAAGGGATGAGAAAGAAAAAGAATGCTCAATAAAAGTTTGGAAATAATCCCACAGCATCTGGACTGTGCTGCATTAAACAAGGTTCATCATAACCTTTATAAACACAGATGGAGACATTTACTGTCATTCCGCTATCTCCCATTTATGTTAAAGGAATGCACAGGTTTTTAGACTGGACATTACAAGATGTGCATGTCATTGGCCAAACTGGGTGCATTAGTTTAATTACAAGAACTACAATGAGAGCAAAATGCAAACGTGTCTCAGACTTGTCTCTAGGTAGATTTAAAAGGCTTTACTATAATAAATTTATCAACAATAGTTTAAATGCTTGTCTTTACAACAAGTATTAAGTATGTGTCTAACAACAACTATTTATTTTTGGACGGTATTAAGAACAAAATGAAAACATTGAAAAATTGATTTTTCTTTTAACTAATGTCAATACAGTTCATTTCTCCATTTCAAATTTGACTATTTGATGAAGAGTCAGAGGGATTGTCTCTACGTGTGTATATGTGGGAAACAAGGTCACAGATTAATCTGGCAACATCTCAATTCCTCTCCTACCTGAATTTAACAGATACGGATAGACTGCATACGAACAGTTGCCGGCCACACTTTTGAGGCAGTGGACAAATGCTTTTATGTTTTCCTCATTGGCCTGGTGTTAGTTCCTTGTGATAACGCTAACTTTGTAGTTTTAACAAAAAATCTTAAAGGGGCAGTATAATGAAAATTTCACTTTATGATGGTTTCGCTATAGTAACATACAATCAGTTCCACTTTTAGTAGCCGTTATACCACCTTGTATTGTATCGCCTTTATGTGATGATCTGTCGCGTTTGTGACCCAATGCTACGCAGTGGTAGGACCAAACAATGGGTTTTCACCTTAAATGAACTAGTTCTGTGCTCAGTAGAGGTGAGGAGGAGACAGAAGACTGTTAATAATTTACTGCTGATGCCGCAAGCAGTGTTGGAGCAGTGTGTATGTTCATGCTCACTCATGCATATGCTTGAAGGCTCATAAACAGCCCGTTTTTAGGAGCGCACTGAAAGCGACAATTCAGAGTGCTAAAACTCCAGAAAACAGGCGAGTTTGGGGAAATAAACCTCAAACACTATGTTGTTGGGGTTCTTAAAACCAATGGAGATGGGTGAAAAATAGCATAATACTAGACCTTAAATTGAAATTGAAGATTGGATTGTTTTTAGGCAAAATGACAGCTTAAATGACACAAATTCAGAAAGAATTTCTAAGATTAAAAACGGACTACAATTTATAGATTTTGGTGGAGCCAGCCAGTAAATTACTATATAATTTGTCATTTTGCATAAAGCCTCCTTAGATGAGCTACTCTAATATCAATCCCGAGCAATGTTCCATCTATTGCCTGGTGACTGCCACAGGTTATATCTTTATATAAGGTCAGGAAATGAGTAGGAGGAAAAAAAAAAAGATCACAAACTCTGAAAGCATTTCAATAGCTTCAGGGCGTTAGACAACACTGGACATGGTAACAAAGGAAAGGGACTATAATCTCCTTGTGGCTTCTTGTATGGAATTCACTGTAAACAACTTCAGATCACTAGAAAATAGAAGTCCATGCTGCATGCAGGGAATCATCCTTCACTGAACCAATCATGCAGCTTGCTTTATTCACGCTTCATTTAAAATACTTTATGTGAAACAACACAAAAGCATGCAGAGTTTCATTACAAAAATGTAGGACAGAATGCTCACCTAAGAAAAACTTGAGTAAACCAACTCCAAAAAAAGTATATTTCCTCCAGCCTGAACTTAGAAACAGAAACCAAATAGTTCTGTTAATAGCCCTATTACTTTAATTCATCCACTGTGTGTTCCCGTTTATCGAGGTACAAGATGTGCTGACTGCAGAGAAGATATGGTGAAGATGTCAGGACAGGTAGAGGCACATACACATCTTTAAAAAAAACAAAAAAAACAAAAAAAACTAAAAACTAAACTAAACAAAAAACAGAAAAAAGAAAATTATAAGCTACAAAATACAATACACTTTTAAAAGTCCCAGCTCATCACTTTAAATGTGATTGACATTTATTTATTTGGTTATTTGATCCATTTATTTATGCCTGTCAGTTCTTTATTGGAGCATATTGTAAAAATGTATTTTTTTTAAAAAAAAGGGATGATGAAACAAGATTATTTACTTAAATTAAGCTCTACCAAGGACACGGCACCATGCTCAATGTCACCGTCATGGCGCTTCCACTGCTTCTGATATGTGCCGCTGATGGACGGATGAAGAAGAGTGAAGTGTACCACCAGATTCCAGACACTCGCAATTTTTCCTTTTCCTCTAAAAAGTGTCCAAATGATACTGACTGTTGTTGACCACGTTCCAGGCAAAAGAAAGATCTGTCCACTAGCTGCTAAAAAGGTGAGGTGACGGGGGAAGCATTTATGCATAGGGAATGATTATCTGAGGGAGTGTAGAATGACGGAAGTAAGCAAGCATAAAATAACTATAGAGAATGAATGTCAGACAGTGGTATGTGAAAAGGGTTGAGCACAAATGGTTGAAAGTAGTAATGAACAGATATGGCATAATATCTTTAAGAGGGGTAATCATATCCACTTCTGTATCATCTTAACTTAATTACAGTCTTTCTCGACTTGTTTTAACCCAAGATCCATCGTTGAATAATAGCAACTAAAAGCCACTTGGACATGAAAGTGTGGTACAATCAAAGGATTGCATGGAGGATTGTTTCAGATGTTTTCGAGGATGCTGATGCAAGATATTGAAAGATGCTGAGCTCTAGAAACAGATCCTCATCAAACCCTTTGGAATACTTCATTTAGAACACAATCACTTTGTCCCCGTGGTCTCATTGTAGCAAAATCTCATATTCACTTAAGTCACTCGAACTAAGCAGTTTTGGTTCAGGATGCTTCTGCAGCAAGCCTCAATCCCCCTTGTTGTCCTAGGTCCCAGCTGGACCACCAACGCAAAGTTTTCCTAGTGTGTGCAGGTTTATGTGTGCTTGCTTCATTACGACAACCTTGTTTTCTTGTGGAGAGGCCTGACACTGCAGAACTACTCATGTCTCCCATATCTACAGCCGTAGGGACAATAAAGAGGGCAATGAGGAAAGAGGAAGAGAAGGAGGGAGATGGAGAAAGGTGCAATGTGCTCTGCCTAACATCGGACTACAAAGACCAGCCGCGACTTCAAAAGAGAAAGACAGGGAAAGAAATTGCAAAGCTCTCCACTTTTCCCCAGTTGGTCTCCAAGGGTTAATTAGAACAGAGTCCCTCCTCATCTGCCTTCAAGTTGCATTGTATGCACTCTAGCCACAAACTGCCCTGTACTTCCCCACTAACACAACATAATCTCCTCTGGACAAATCCACACACAAACATCAGGATGTGGTTGATGCATCCACCTCTGCCTGTGGCAAGAGACCATCAAACATAATCACTTTCTGTCTAGTCAATTCTGGCTCAATTTTGTCGTCTCCCCTTAAGGCCGCATCTGTGTTCAGGTTGTCTCAAGTCAAAACCTTGTGGTTGTAGTCAATCTGTCTCATTGGTGTAAAAGGAAGGGGCTGGAAACTAGTACAGATATTGATATCAGTGGTGTCAGGAATGTGGCATCTTGGCTAGATTGTGTGATCATATCACTGCCACATATAGTGTATATAACACTAGACCAATTTTTACCTTTGCTTTGCTTCTGAGTGGTTTAGTTTTCTCTTGCAGTGTTTAGTAAGCACTAGAAAAAGAAAATGTAATTACAGACAAAAGGCCATTAGCAGTATGAACACATTGGCTAGAGAAATGGATTTTTGCAAGGGGAAAAGTACAAATCTTCTCTCTAGCACCAGCAGTCCATCACATTTATATATCGGAGAAGATGAGCTAGTGTCTCCTTGTGAACCCAAATACGCAGAAATGTGTGAATAACAGAGCAAGTATAGGAAATAAGCCACAGAGATGGAGTGAAAGATGACAACAATGACAGCTGGCCAGGCACTTGGTGCATCTGCCGAGGGTGACTTGTGGTGCGGTAATAAAAATCCAGGGTCAGATTAGGATCACCGTGAGAGAGGCCTTCATTCATCAAACGACTCCCAGGGATGAGACAAAGCATCAGTGATAACTGCAAATGTGTGGCAATTTGCCATTCAATGAGAAGTATAGCTTTAACTTTAAATATTCACCCAATGGCTGAGCAAGAATTCAACCCCACAGAGTCAAATGAGGGCCAGTTTGAAATGAAGCATGTTAATCTTTGCTGGCCCATAACTTTCTACAAAAGGTAACGGCATGCACACAAAGCTTTATTTAAACTTGAATGAGTGGATTTATAATTCCTATAACAATAGATGGCAGACCCAAAGCATATATGTCACTTACCTGAGAAACACATGGCATGATGATGCACTACTACAAGTAAAAGTGCTGTGATAACATACGGAAAAAAGCTTTTGAACCCTTTTGAATTGCCTAGATTTCGGCATAAATTGTTCATGATTTTGACCTAACCACTGTAATTGCAAAGTGTTACCATAATGTTTCTTGTGACGGCAATGTTTACATATAAGATTTTGTATTTTCTATCTCTTACACATTTACATAATGGAAGCAAAAACCAAATGGAGTCCAGTAAATGTAATGCATGGCTGGAATCCACTTATTTACTTATTACAGATCTTTGTTCTATAACATGAAGTTTAATTCTGTTTCCTTCCCGTAGATGGACTCCTCATTATATGTGCCTGTTTTAAATGTGTAAAATACTGTTGTATGAATTCACGGTAATTAGTCAATGGGCAGACATTGAGGGGTGGGTGGTGGTAAAGAATCAAAGAGTAACTAAACACCAAAACCTATTTTATCAGCTGAAAATAAACAGATTTGGGTATGAAGTAGTGTTGTTGATTGATTCCTGTCCAAATCTTAACATTTTAGTCAAAGTATTTCAATTTGGCATATTTTGTTGTAAAAACGTAATCGTGACTGCCCTCTATGTTTTAAAACCCAGCTATTACAATGAAATTTTTTTATGAAATGAAAATGATGGTTTGTGACATTTTGGTGGCTTCTTATGTCACCAACAACCACTATTGGCCCCGCCCCTCATATAGAAACTCATATAGAATACTAGTCAAAGTATTTCAATTTGGCATATTTTGTTGTAAAAACGTAATCGTGACTGCCCTCTATGTTTTAAAACCCAGCTATTACAATGAAATTTTTTTATGAAATGAAAATGATGGTTTGTGACATTTTGGTGGCTTCTTATGTCACCAACAACCACTATTGGCCCCGCCCCTCATATAGAAACTAGCACTTGTAGACTCTGCAAACAGTGGTGAGTAGGTTGGATTGAGAATAGATAGCTGGAGTATTGAGTAGCTAGTTAGCATAGCATAGATTGTTCTTTGGAAATGTTATAGTATAGACTGGGTGTGTCCAACCACTCCAGGAGCCACGGCCATAATCAAGACATTTTTAAAAATTTCCAGCCTAGATGTATGTCAGGCCAAATATTTGAGGTTTAGTTACTCTTTAAGTAGAAACCTAGAGCTACTAACCAACGTGACAGCTAATTAAGTATCTTAATATTGGGACCGATGCTTGTACTCCAGACTGCTGTAGGGCTGGAATAAACGATTATCTGTTAAACGATTAATCTTGCGATTATTTTTTCGGTGCATCGATTGATCTAACGATGAATTTCTTCAGTTCGATTCGACGAGATTTGATTATCTCCCCATTAATTGACTAAAAGTAATTTATACATGTTGATTTCCTCAACTAAAATTATTAAAACAAAAAAAAAAAAACATGAATTCCATAACATTGAAATATATGTTTATTGTTATTCAACTCAAAATTCCAAAACAAAGTTCAAGTAAGAATATAAAAGTACAAAATAATGCATTCAGAGTCAGAGGTAGCATTCAATAAAAAATAAAAAGGCAGTGGAAAACAGCAGTTTGTCATGTTGTTCTTCCTGAACCAACAAAATTTAAATTTATATTGAAAACACATAGGCTTAGTTTACTGGAAAAAAGTGCATCTTTTAGTTCTTAATTCACATGAAAATAACAACTTAAAGTAATACACTCAGCCACTCATATTTTTCTTAAACTCAAAATTCCAAATGCTAATACAGAAAGTGCTTTTCCAACAAAATATAAACTTTCCTTTTATTTTAAGAACAGTGCGTGTGCGCTGCTGCTCCTTGTCGCATCGACGCCCTGCCACACCCGGGATAAAGGACGAGGGTTACGGGGAACAGCTACCTTCGACAAACGAATGCGTGTTTTCATTGTGTTGCACTTTTGAAACTCGGAGGAGCCACTCGCATTAGTTATTCTCCGGCGCCTCCATCTTTGTTTTGGTCAGACGAAGCATTGATGTGCATATTTTGTTTCAACGTATTTTTTGCATTGACGTCATTAAGTCGACGCGTCGTCCCGGCCCGAGACTGCTGTAAACTTTGAATGCAGCGCAAATACATGTATTTTACTGGAATGTCATTTCGCGTGGTCCTAAAATGAAGCTTTATATCACTGAACGATTCAAGAAGACATTTTATATCAATATGAAATGAGCCTTTGTAGTGATATCTTAATGGGTTGTAGCGATGTTTGGAGTCCTACCTTTTCCTTCCGCTGTCGGCACACCTCCTCTGCTGAGACCAGGGTCTTGTAATAGGCGCTGCGCTCTGCTGTGAAGTGCACCTTGGACAGAGCGTTTTCAACCAGCGCCACGGACAGATTCACCCCTTCGATGTGCAGCCAGCCAATGAAGTTTCCTGCTTTGTCCATGCTTTCCACTTCAACTTCCACCTGTGGAAAAAGGGTAAGAGAAAAGGGGGGATAAGGAAATTGAGTTTGTTTTGCAACAAAATAAAGATCAGGACTCTGTCCTAATATGCAACATATAGAGGATACTCAATGGAGATCTGAGTGTTGTATTGCATTAGTAGTAAACAGACACTTACATAGACATGCCCTGCTTCATTCCTGTGGTTTAAAATCACCGAGTGGTGCATGACAGTAATTATTTAATACAGTAAATTGCCTTTTTGCACTTTATTGCAAAATTCAAGGGTCAGGGCCAATAACCACTATTTGTTATTGAAATAACTTCTGTGTATACTCTGATGGATACAGAAATTATTATACTAGATAAATCCATAGAGTAGGCCTCATTGATCAATAAATCAAAGATCATTTGCTCAAGAAAAGATGTAAAAGGTTGACTATGTCACTTCAAAGCCTGTTTTCATCTCCACCGTAAACACTCCATTTGTTGACATATTTGCGCATTGCATTGTGAGATGTGGAGTCACAGAGACTGAATTCAATAAATAAAGTTGAAAAAAATGGAGTCACATGGATAACTGTCCTCGTTGTCTGGAAAAACCAAAAATCACAGCAAGAATGAAGTAAAAACACTTTTATGCATAGATAGATCTATACCTTTACAAGATCTATCAGGTATACACCATGATTTTATCAAATAAAAAATGAACAGGGCTAGCAGCTTTACACTGTATAGTGTAAAACTACTGACACTAAATTGCAGGGTTCTCACTAGGAATTTTTGTTGTCAGCATAGGGAGTGTGGCGCACGAGCTACCGCTGCTGGCGTGGAAAATTGTGAAATTCATAACTCTTTGAGGGCCAAAATTAGTGAAGTAAAGCTACAGTTGTTTTTTCAATCTTTGTTACTGCCTTAATTTTAGGGGTGTGCCATCTAAGGGACCTCACGATTTGATTTCAATTCAGGGTGTTATGATTCCATTAATCAATGATTATTACAATATTAATGATTATAAAAAATTTTTATGCATCTTTTTTTCTTTTCCTTACTTGGTGTCTATTTCATATTTTTAAACAAGGTATGTGTGTCGGTATACATTCAATGTATCACTATTATCTCTATTCATATCAAATCACCAAATCCAACAGTAATCACGTTATAAAATAAATAAATATATATAAAAATAACTAAAATATTAGCTTGTTCTGCTAATTGAATCTGATCGAACACAAAAGCTTATTCAGTAAAAATAAAAAATTCCAAACAAAACTTAATAAATCATTAATAAACCTCAATAAAGCATAAATCCCACAAGACACTAAACATTTTGCTGTGCACAATCAAAGCAGCTTTAATCAAACCTACAATATCAGTTCTCATAACACTTGTGGAATTTTGGTTTTTAAATAAAAATCTGGATGGATAAAAGAACACAGTGAATTATTAATGCCAGGGACTGTAAGTGCTGAGACAAATGTGTAGCTGTAAAAAAAAAAATGAGCTGGTCAACATGCTCTGCTGTGCAGATAGAAAGCGGCCCGTGTTTCTAGACGGGTTGGGTTGGCGGAGAGGGCTCAGCAAGATATCCATGTATAAGGCCCTGGTAAGCGGCGAGTTAGGCGTGGGGCGGTGCTTTCGCCACCGGGCCCTTCCAGGCCACGGTATGTTTGAGCCTCCATGCACAGTGGAGTCTGGACTGTCCTTGGATAAAGATGGAAGTGTCCGATCCGATTGCCTGTATTAAATAAGTGCTGCTGATGTATGTGTTTCTGGGTTATTCAAATTAAAAAGAGAGTTAAAATAACCCGTACATACCTGGAAGTCCCTTTTGTATCCATGTGTGCAACAAATATTAGAACAGTACCAAAAAACAACGATAGGAAAAACGAACAGAAAACCTCCTCTACGTTGCTAAAAACTGAATATGGGGCACCATTGCTCCGTAGGGAAGAAAAATTACAATATCGGGGGGTCCCTATGCTCAACAGCGCTGGCGTGAATCCTGAATTGTGTTAATTTCATAATGTAAATCATCTTCAATTAGGAGAAGCCAAGTTTTCTTTCCCTAAAGTAAACAAATGAGGGCAGTAAAATGACTCACCCTGCTGACAACAGGAAAAGTAGAGCCAGTGATGAACTATAACCAAATTCTGCCTATTCAAGCTAATTACCTACTCATTATGTTTAGTTTTATAGGTGATGGACGACGAGGGAAAGCAAAATCAATACATTTTCTTCCCTCTTTCATACTTATACAAAGCCTCAAGTCAGCAAGAAAGTGAGAGGGCAGGTGCGCTGGAACGATAGGGAAATGTCAGCTGATTAAGACTTGGACTGTTTTGCCCTGAAGTCACACGGGAAATCTGCAGAAATCAGGTTTGTAAACTGTTTTGCTTTGTACTGAGCTTGGTTAGGGGAAAAAAGTCTTTATTACTGAATGCATAATGTGTTCTACCATTAGGCAGAAACATGACAACCTATGCATAGAGCTATAACACACATTCTACCCTACATATTATTTGGATTAAGTGCTGCCATCAATGGCCCTGGCCCAAAGCCACATAGTGTAAAGTCCTGCTTGGCCAACACTTGTTACACTGGGATACCAGAGCAGCTGTGGCTCAAGGAAAAAAACTTGTCCAGCTAAATGTTTAACAGCTCCCCATATTTGTTGTTACAGAATAATTGAATATTTTTCACTTAGTTAATACGCAAAAAATTGGCTTTGCTTTTTTTCAAACATATACAAGGGATTAACTTAATCAAACACGCGCTTCCAAATAATCGCAGTCCTTTGAACGACTTTCTCTCTGCTGCCTCACTCGCCACCGTTTTATCTGTGCTTGTCGAGCATAGCATAGCAGCAGTTTCATAACAACTGTTACAACATCTATTAGCCTGGCAGATACTGTATGTAGCAATATTAGGCAAAGATGTTCATGGAAGAAAGCATGAACATTTGTACATGGAGGTTTTTGAGTATGCTGATTCCATTTTTTATGGAATCCATGCAGGCAAACCAACGGTTCCCACTCCAAATCAAGGAATCCAAGATGGCCACCATCCATATTATTAATACGGATATTTTGTCATAACTTTGGTTCTATTTGACATAGAATCATGATCACTCCAATTAGCTTGCTTGGTTGTATTAGGATAGGACATTAATTGACTAACAGTAATTAATACATGTTGATTTTTCATCACTTATCGACATCAAAAGTTTGAGTTTAATCATTGTACATGTTAGCAAGTGCTTAAAAATAAACACATCTGAATAATGCGTATGCATGAACGCATCAGGATCATAATGAATATAATCTTCTGGAGAAATAAATTAAAATAGATATCTTATAAACCAAAGTTTTGACAAAATATCCAATTGTCAATAAGGATTTCTTGATTTTGAGAGGAAACCATTGGTTTGCCAGCGTCGATCCTTAAAAATGGATTCAGCATACTCAAAAACCCCCACATACCATTTTTCATGCTTTCTTCCAGAAGTGAACATTTTTTTGACATATATGCTGTGCTATTATTAAATAAATAAATAAATGTAGCTAAATATGGAAAAAGTTTGAGGGATATGCATTCTTTTGCAAGCCACTCTATGCACGTACAAAACTTCTCCTGACACAGAAAGCGCATCTTTAGAGAAACCATGATTCATTTGCACCACAATCATTCTTAGAGGTAAGGTTCATCCATGGTTACAGCTGCAATGTCCATAATTGAAAGCGACAACTCAGTTGTTGAATGACCC
Organism: Gouania willdenowi; assembly: GCF_900634775.1. Taxonomy (NCBI): domain Eukaryota; kingdom Metazoa; phylum Chordata; class Actinopteri; order Blenniiformes; family Gobiesocidae; genus Gouania; species Gouania willdenowi. The sequence continues at coordinate 8,901,086 of NC_041049.1, forward strand.
TCTTGACTGCTCTCTAATGAGGTTCCACTAAGTAGTAAGAAGAAAGCGCCCGCACCACAAATGTAAATCAGCTAAAAATGAAAACCTTTCAAACAAACAAAATCATGATAATGACGTCAACTGAATTAAGAAGCCTTTTAGCTACCAATTTTGAGCTTGTCTGACAGTTCGATGACATGTTTGGAGGTTGGAGGTGGGGGTGGGGGGGCTATTATGAAAAAGTATCAAACCGTCTTCCAGAGGGAAGTACTTTTCAACAATTGTGTGTCAATATATTGGATAATCTCCAGGTATTTTCAGTCAATGACAGCTTTCAGCAGGCTGGGCATAACTGGTATGTTTATTAAAATGGTTTTGCTTGGTTGGTGTTTTCCTTGAAGGTATTTTCACATCTCAGGTAAGAATTCAGTAGTGAAGTATTTTTTCTTCAACATTTTTTTTTTTTAAAGCAGTCCGGCTCAAAGGTCAATATCTCAAACAAAGACAACCCAGCATGTCACATCCACTTTTTATTTTTTTAAATTAATGTATCCACGTGATCAGTGAAAGGCTTGAAGAGCCAAACAAACACTGAAGGCCAGAAGCTGTTGAAATAAATTCAGCAGCACAGGCTTGCAGTTTTAGAGGATATCAATCATGCAACAAAGTTTTGTTTTTATTTACTTGACTGCTTATTTTGGATACTTCATTTACCACATACTGCCCACCTTATGAGAAGGAAATTAGCCTGCTACTGACAACAGCGTGCCGATGGCAACAAGATGAGACGATGACTGTACCGTGTGTTAATAACAGCAAGGAGGAAAATGTTTGAACATTTTTGGAATACATACAAGATTTAGTAAAAAAAAAAAAAAAAAAAAAATGAAGAAGCTGGAGATAACTAACCAGATGCATACGAATACTGAAAAAAGCAGCTTTTTGATCAGCTAATAAGTAGTTTTTTGACTCCAGCAAAAACTTTCAAATTGCCAAAAAGAAACCCAGTCCAATAATGTTAAAGATATTTACTTAAGTCAGTAGGGGATGAAAGAGCCCGATAGAGAGGTCAATAAAGAAGTCAAATGTTGAATTACAAAAGAAATTGATTTATGCAGGTCAGAGGCCAAAATTCTTGCTGGGTGATTAATAAAATCTTGGAGATTATTGGATTCTACAGTAAGCCCACAATCAGAGACAAGTCACAGCACAATATGTGGTATTGAAGTTGTATTAAAAGTGATTATTAATGCATCAAGCCAATTCTGCCTAAATCATATTTCTGTATCACTTTGGTATATGACATCACATTATTATGATCTATTATGATTCTGGTTGCAATTTAGATGATATTACATTGAACCCATATAGCCACTTAGAGCTAAGATAATGGTCTAGATCTAAAGCCCTAAATGCAGAAGTATGAAAATACAAATATATAATTTGACTTCCTCCTCCATTGAAAGTAAATAGCTTTGTCACAGTGTAGAGAAGGCAGGAGAGGAACAGTGGAAACTGCTTTGAGTAGAGCCCAGATGGTTCCCAGCGGAGGTCTCCACCGAGCCAAGATGGCTCCCGCCGGAGCACAAATGGGCTTTGGTAATCTCATAAATGCTGGGATTGTGTCGACACAATGGACAGAAAAGAGAAAAGACAAAAATACGCATTCACCCAACGTAACTGCGAGTTTGTGTGCACGCCCATACACATGCGCAGGCATAACAGACTAAAGCTATTTGGTACCATTGGAGTAAAACCTGGCCCAAGGGCGTGTTTTAAAATGGCTGCGGATTTAATTCACTTAGCTGTTTGAAAGTGAACAAAAAAATGGTATAAGACAGCAGTAGGTGACACATCATGTCAACAAATACTGCACTACAGGAAAATGGAGAAACAGAGTGGGCCAGCTATTTGGAAGATTCCATTTTTCACCTCATCTAAACAAAACAAGTCTCAAAAACCTCAAAAGGAAATGCAAATGGGTAACAAGCAAAGGTTAAAGAGAGCTAGGTGTGCGTATTTATGTCTCTAGATCACACGGCCCAAACTGGCATACAAGTAGGGAATCTGACTCCAAGTCTTCTGTTATACATACTGGCTTAATACATAATGCAGAGCACATTGAACATTAACCTGTCACTCAGGAGTTTTGAGTCATCATGAAAGGCAGCTCTGCCATAACTTACATCTGAGTTACAGTTTGCACTTAAATTACCGAGATCACAGTTATAGCCAAGGAGATTTAAGTTAGTTCAGTCTACTTATCAGGTTTGCTTGTAAAATCTTTAAGACCTGGGTTTTGGGAGCTAGAAAAAGCAGCGTTTGTTTGGTGTCAGGCTGCAAGCAGATGGTTGAAAGTGATTGACAGGAGCTGAATTGTAGAAACCCAGTGCGTATCAGTTTGTCAAACAAATGTCGCTGATGTGCAGACTGAATGTCTACTACTTTTATAACAGCAGTAGATCCTGTGTTTGGTCAAAAATGTAAAAAAAAAAAAAACCCAACCTAAACTCTGGCTGGCTATTCTAATGGGATAGAAATAAGACCTAAAGTACCTCACTAACTCAAAGCCATCTCCCTGCCGCTTTGTGAATAAATGTGTGTCAGCAAGCTTTAGAGACGTGGTTTTATTCTTAAGGTGGTTTCACACCAGTTTAGTCCCGGGCAGAGGACAGGTAATAATTTTATTACCTTGGTTTGGCTCGGTTTGCGTTCAGAGCACAACCTCTGATCCGCTACAAACAGTCTCTGGTACAGTTACATGAGCTAACTGCTTGAGAGGGCCAATACTTGAAAAGAGACTTCTCTAGGCAGAAAAACAGAAACCCGAAAAAGAGTGGGTCAAAGCGAGCACTTAAGTGTGCGCAGAAACTTCTGCCTTCTGCGTTTGTTTTTTCAAAACATTCAAAAATGGAGCAGCAACAAGTTGCCATACATTAGGTGGTTTTAAAGCCCTGTTTTGTGCCGTCGCCTGCTCTCCTGATCACCCACAATGCCGTGTGCTCTACGTCATCGCCAATACTTCCTGTATTTGATCCGGTCCTAGAGCGTTAGTGTTCACTGGGCTCCAAATCACTTTAGACTTAAAGTGGAGATGCTCAGAGACCGACAAAAACAATCACTCTAGAATTCTCCTGTTTGATCTACTCGACTCCTTTTGCGTGTTCACATCGGTGAAACGAGGTGGACTATTCGAGCAAACGGATACTAGAGCATTTTAACCACTCTAGGATCTGTCTGTGTGAATGCATCCTTAATTACTAGGGTGGGAATCTCTGGGTACCTCACGATACTATACACGATACAAAGCTCACGATAATGATTGTCTCACAATATGACGATACTGCAACTATCGATATATTGGTCAGAAACCAATCTACAATATTCTATGACATAAGAAAAAAAAATGAAAAAATATAATTTTTATTTTACATCTCTGAAAGACAATGAATTGAAAAAGTGTCCTATGAACAGTGACACTATTTTAGTGCAACATTTCTGTAAATAAGTGTCAACATACCAATGTAAACGAATAAATATCTCCAATAGTGCTTTATGTAAACAAAAAATAGGGTCTTTCTTACCAGTGACACCATTATAGTGCAATATTCCAGTAAACAATATATTGGTTCCTTCAACAAACAGCGACAAAATTTCTGTGAAGACATACCTGCACATTTTAGTGAAAAAGCAAAAAAGGTTTTGAGAAAAATAAATAAATAAATAAAATAAATAAAATAATCAATACTTAGCGCGAGCATATCGTTATTCAATCGTGCAAATAAATATTGCGATATATCGCCGTATTAAGATATCTTCACTCTCGTATTAGTTACTGGGTGCTACAATCACAATTTTCAGGTCAATCATGCACAAAGTGTCAGTAACATCATTGACACAGTTTTTCCTTTCTTACATTAACAAAAACACATAAAATGCCCAAATGTTGGGGCGGTGTGTAGCTCAGTGGGTAGAGCACCCGCCCCATGTACGGAGGCCGTAGTTCCTCACCTGCAGCGGGTCCAGGTTCAATTCCCGGCCTGTGACCCTTCCCTGTGTGTCATTCCCTGCTCTCTCTGACCCCCTTCCTGTCTAGCAACTGTCATATAAAGGCCACTAGAGCCAAAAAAATCCTTAAAAAAAAAAAAAAATGCCCAAATGTTGGAAGACAAAGTGACATCTTGAAGAACCTGTCCTGACAAACTAAGCCTTGAAGAAAGACTGACTTGAAAAATTAAAAGACTGACTTGCAGGTGTTCAATCTATATATACAGTGTGTCTTTGTTTTCTCCTGTGTGAGCAGGGCCAAAAGAATCCAACCTCCTTTATGTGATGGATGATCCTAAGCCTTAGATTGAGGTGCAAAGTAGAATGAGGTGAAAGCAATCAGATAATCCCTATACCTTAATTCATATTCCTAACCTTCCCCATTCACTTAAGAAATCAATGCCTTTGAACACTTAATTCAGAGTCATGAATGTCCCATGAAAAGGACATTTTGTCCTTTCCATGACCACATGTTTGGTTTTCAGAAGAGAAAGCTTAGCGCTGTCAGGTCAGCGAGCTCAGTCTTGCGTAAAGACTCAATTTAAAGATATGAAAGTGCCAATCTGACAAAAGTCCATTTTCTACCAGTAATGCCTCACATTCTAGTCAATATGGATCAATTTTCTGGAAGGACAGAAAGGAATCCGTGCCCTCGAAAGCAAGACGTGGAACACTACAGATTATGACAACTATGTTTGTTTGAGATATTCTCCAAGGTGAGAGGGGGACGTCAGTACATACAGCACAACAAATAACCAATGGTATAGATCACAGCAAACAAGGAATTTGACATTCATATCATATATACATTTATAGCATTGCAGCATAGATATGTGACATAAAAACACAAGATCAGACATGCCGTGTTAGCCGACATTTGCTAAGAAATTTAGCAACATGTGTCATTTTCTTTTTGTGAAATATCAAGGCTCAACCTCCAAAAGTGATACTGCAGTCAGTTTTCATTAGCAAAGTCCATAAACTGCTTTTAATGGGACACAGACGCAAAACATGACTAAGAAACGGGCATGTGCAAAACACCCTGAAATTACAGTCAGTCCTTTGATTCTAATGGCAGTAATGACACTCCATGCAAAGAGATTTGCCTTTCTGAAGCCATTTTATACTGATCTCACTGCCTTATTACAGACATACTCGAGCATAAAAAGGCTAAATGTGTTGGCATAATACTTTAGTTAAATCAAAAATTAAAAAAGGCCAGCCAGTTGCAGGAAAAATCTATAAATATAGACCAGAAAAAATCAGTTAAAGACAGAGAAGAATAAATAAAACAAATGCTTATTGATCTCTGAAACACATAGGGGGTGTAAATAATGCATTTATGTGGCCTGTAATTAAGAAAATATCATCACATAAGAGTAAAAAGACAGTGAAATTAAACAAGGCAGAACAAACAAGGTCAAACATCCCAAAAAGTGCATTAATGCATAAAGCATTTTACATGTAAAAAAAGATACAGCAGAAACAAAGCAGGAACATAGTAGTTTTAAAGAGTATGAAGTAAGGCTTCACCCAAAGGTTAACCTAGTCCAGTTAGCATGCCTATGGGTTGGAGCTATCGACTGCTCTAGCGTTGCATCCTACTGCTGAAGCCCTGGCACCAAAACTAGGTTGGTTCATTAACTATAGGACCACAGGGTCAGGACAGAAAGCTATTTATCAGATGTGGATTGAGTTCGGCCTTAGGCTGGGATGGAAAAGGGGAGGGCTGTTAAAAGTGTTTGCATTTGTACACTATTTGCTCGTATATTCATTCACTGTCCCTGAGTGGAACACAGTAACAGAAACAAAATGAAAGAGATGATAGAATGGAGGAAAGCGTTCAGTCAGGGTGGTGACGTTTGCCTGATTCTTGGCAGGATAATGTCAAGCGTGCTCACCGCAGGGTACAAGTATATCTCAATCTGGCTGTCTAAACATTTTAGTGGCACAATGGCTGCTCTTGGACCAGCACATCTACTTCTTCAATTACTCAGCATATCCAAATACAAAAGTGCTTTCATCCATTGAAGCCTTTAGAGATGCTACTGTAATTAGCAAATGAGAATTATTGGTTGTGTTTTTTCTAGATTTAATTTCAACTACAAATACCTCATACAAAAAGTCTGGCACCTTTAAATGATAGATTAACGGCTTTAATCTAGATTACAAGACAATGAAGCTATAACTCTCAAGGTTTTTTGTTTTTTCTAAATGTATGCTTTAAGTCGATTAAAGCTTCTTTAATGCTTCTTTAATGCATAAAGCCTAACACGTGAAAAAAACTACATGCATGTGCGTCTCTGTATGTGGAGTCTTCCAGGGTGATCAATGTGACTCACTGGGTGTAATGCATCACTGTCAGTGGAGGGGCTGCTGTCTGTTGGCGGCAGGATTGGGGAGGAAGTCAAGCTTCTTAGACAGCCAGGGCCATTAACTTTAAAGGAAGAAAGCATGATCCCCACCATTAAGCATACCTCATGTCCATTATTAGTTTTCTTTTTCATCAATAGATTATTGACCCTAACCCTGTATCACTGTTCTGACAGTGCACGTGACCAGAGCAGTGTAAATGGGGAGGGCTAACAAGGATTAACAGGAGAATGGTCAAGACTGATAAGGGTTGAAAGCTTCCAGTTGAAAGGTAAAGTCTGTTTAATGTGTATGATTCTGTATGTGCGTGCACATGTGCGTTTTTCATGGGCACACGTGTTTTCAGTGCATGTGCATTTGTGTGAGTTAATGTGATTACTTGGAAGTATCATATATTAACCTGTCCAGCTGTAAAAATTTAAATATCTGTTTTAAATGTTGGTGGAAGGGGGTGTTCAGATTAAACAGCAGAGGCTGTTTAATCTGTTTGCCTATTTTATAGTTGAATTGAATTTCAATTCTGCAATTTGGATAACACTATGTTCAGCTTCATTTTATGAAGGGGTTTTCCATTAAACAGAAGCAGGTTTAATTAGATGTTAGGAGCCATCAGTTCTTTTACAACAAAGAAAGAAAAAAAAAAAAAGGAAAGGCTAACCCTGACCCCCAAGATTAAACGTTAAATGGAAAGTTACAAATGGATAATATTTTATGTTGTTTGTTTAGTTTTTGGAGAAGAGTTTTCAGACACGTAAAAAACCTTGAAGGAGCAATGATGGAGAAAGAGAAAAGAAGGCAGAGGTCAACACTGAGTCAACCAGAGAAAAAGCTGGTGGTGTCCTCTGTAAACATCCTGAAGGAGACTAACAAATTTTGAACAGTCTTCCCGCTGGGGGTTGCAGCCAACCGCATGAGGCTTTTTGAGAGGAGTATTGTCGAAACAAATTTGTCTCGGTGCATGACATGAAGTCCAAAACAACAGAAAGACTTTGTTTCTATTTCATTTTATGGTGGTTATTAAAAGGGAACAACGACCTTCTACCAAGTGAATCTTTCCATTTATTCACTCTTTTCCTTCTAATTACAATATGTTGATCTTTGCAATACTGGTCAAACATTGCCAGTGTGATCAACTATAATCTAGTTTACACACTTTCCCGTACCATCTTTTTTTACATCAAATTCTAGTATGCTGATAACCAACAGGCTTTTTGCGTTTACCATTAAAGCAATACTATACCCATTAAAACTGAATATATAAAAAGTGGTACCTAATTTGTGTAATAAATGTCTTGGAGTCATGTATATCAACTTTCAGCCTTCTAATACAAGCAACACTCCTTCAAATATGAGCATCGCCATTTTGTTGAATTCAGCCAATCAGCGTTAGCATACCATGTTGACGTCACATCAGTAACTCTTCTACTCCCAATGTTACTCTATGGTGAAATAAATTAATCTGACATTTTGGTGCTTGGTTATGTCCTCAAGTTCCTTGAACATTATGATGTTCTTCCTAAGAAGACTTGGAACAACACGGTTTTGAAAATGGCAGTGGGCGCAGCATTTGGATGCCACTTTCAGCCATCTTACTACAGATCCATGCATGCCTTACATCAGAACAAGAAAGACATGTTAAAACAACTATGGTATATCTATGCTACCATGGCACTCATTGGCCTTGACCTCATAAAATCACTAGGCTTTACACCGATCTGATCAGCCAATATTTGGCATTTTATGCAATTAATGTGACCGGCTGTAATGTCCAAATTTGCCGATCCGATCAATGATGTCATTGTTGTGATTAAACTTTCTGTTGATGTTCGGTTTGCAGTGTTTATAATAATAATAATAATGGCTTGGATTTATATAGCGCTTTCTTTGAGGAGACTCAAAGCACATTACAGAAACCATTATTCATTCACACCAGTCACTCACACAGTCATACCGGTGGTGGTAAGCTACAATGTAGCCACAGCTGCCCTCGGGCAGACTGACAGAGGCGTGGCTGCCATTTCGCGCCTACGGCCCCTCTGACCACCACCAACATCCATGCACAATTCATACTAACTCATACAAGGCAATGTGGGTAAAGTGCCTTGCCCAAGGACACAATGACAATGACTCGGTTAGAGTGGGATTTGAACCCCCAACCCTTCTGGACAACCCACTCTACCACTGAGCCATGGTCGCCCATATCATCTCATTTACGTGACATGGCTTTATTTCACTCACATTTGTGCACAAAGGTGAAAACCTATGAGTGAACGGCAAAAATGTCTCTCGGTTGCAGCGAAGCGGTTGGGCGCTGGCCTCCTCCCCCTACTGGCTTTGAAAGAGGGACAGCATCTGCTGTTAGTGTGTGTGTGTGTGTGTGTGTGTGTGTGTGTGTGTGCGCGCGCGCGCGTGTGTTTTTGTATGTGTGTGCTTGCATGTTTTGTTTATTCATGCCGGAGCATGTTAAAAGTGAGAACCCTAAAGTGGAGCAATGTCTCTCGTTTACTTTCGCTTTCACAGCGGAAACTTCTGTCCATTTCAGCTGGTGGAAACAGAAGTGTGTGCGCTGCGCACCTGTGAATATGGACTATTGACAGTCAGGAAATGTGTTTGCTCCTAATGCTAATGGAGGCTTCACGTAGTCTCATCTCCGACATTCTTGTAGTTGGAGCTAACCTCAGCTTCGGGGTTAACTCTCTTGCTCCCAGCAGTCATTGAGTAAGACATGGCACTCCGGTTTAATTTAAAACAGCTGCAACCTGTATTTTGCCAATCATTCAAAAAGGCATACAGCTTATAATCAATCTGCTCTTAACACATATGCTCCCTCACTCATTCATCCACGCTTAAAGGGCCACATACCCACACACAATGTGTTGATTTGGAAGTTTTGTTGCTTAGACTGTTTATTTTTTCATTTTGAATGAAATAAAGACATTAAAAACAAAAATAAAATAAAAAATTGGTCGGTACCTAAAAAAACTACCTGAATTCATATGATCCGATCGGTGATCGGTTTTTTTAAACTCACTAATTGGTGATCGGCCCAAAAATCCTGATCGTACAAAGCCTAAAAATCACCTCCCATTCCTACAAGTAAAAGTTACATATAAAAGCATTTCAGATAAACTGTCTTTGTACCTTTGAACTTAGTGAGCTGTACATTTTAAGAAAAACATAGGTAAAGATCAAACATTGATTCTAGAGGTCAACACTAATACCTCAGAGCGATTTGACCAGTGACATAACTCCATTTACCAATAACAGTCTTGTAAATGTTTCCCTCTCTCAAACAGACATCATTTTAATGTGCAGTACAGTTCAGATGGTTTGAAAAAAATAGCCTTTACAAACACTGATGGCACAGCTGATTAAGAAGAGGTTAAAAATCTCAAATCTAAAACTACAGAAAGCAGCCATTTTAATAAAGCAGAAGCCTGTGTTAAATGAGTTTATAGATCCTTTTGTTACACAGATGAAAAAAGCACAGTCCATACAGAGCTCGGCTGGAACAAGGCACTGCATTGGAATTTAACAGCCTGGTTATTAAAATCAATAGCAGCAATAACTACAATCCATCTCATTTTTAAAAGAGGGCCGACATGGCGTGCCGGTCGATGAATATTGAGCTACATTTGTGATATTACTAATGTCATATAATTTCCCCTTAACTGGTGTGAGGGTATAGATGGAAAACAAAAACTTAAGAGGGCAATGCATTATTGAATGCTTGGTGACGCATATGTCGCCTACCACAGTAACTGCTCCCCAGGCGCCGCAAAATGGCTGCCCACTGCTCCTCAGGGATGGGCTAAATGCAGAGGACGAATTCCATTAATGTACTAACATTACATGGCCAATTAAAGGCGAAAGCCCCGATTTAATCTTTAAAAATACTGCTGTGGAACACTTGACACCTGTAACACAACTTTGCAGGAACATATTTAAATAAATACAAAAGGTCAGGAAGACATTTGGCATAGAAATGCTGCAACACACATAGTTAAGAATTTTTCACTCAATTCGCAGTGGATCACTGTTTTTGGGTTGAATAGACATATTTTTCATGGGCCTCGAGGAGGACAAAAACTACAAGTTCAAATCTTTAAAATCGTTGCCTAGAGTCGGGGAAGCTTGGTACTTGCAGTCAAGGCACATTGAGCACATTTAGAGGTGGTCAGAATGATTGGAGAGGGCATTAAGCTACATTACCTCTCAAGATGACAAGACTGCTTTCCAGGAGATTCATGCACACGTACAGCTTAGCGCACACATCTATTGAAGAATGGCGATTATTTTACACTCAGTAGGCTGCACAGTCAGAGAAATGCTAAATGATAATGGCATATCTTTGTCCCCAGTTTGGAGCTCAGATTAAAAATGTAAGCATATGTTGTAGGAATGCGCATTGCAAGCTACTGTCTGCTTATTTCTGCACCCTGTAGCAAATTGCTCCGATGACTAAACAATTCTAATAATATGATCAATATTATGATTATAATAACAGATAAGACAACAGAGGAGAGATAACCAACCCTCAACAAACAACACTTCTCGCCATATCCAAAGATATGCAGGAGACATGAATGTTTACCCTCCTGCCTGATGAAGCCTCACTCATGCAACATTCATTCCAACACCTTTTATGTCAAATGAATGGATTTAGGAATTACAAATCATACAATTTCCATTACAGCTTATAGCTTAGATATTAAAACTGTCGTTACTATAATCAATGTTGTGATAGAAAAGCATCCAATTAAAATCTGTAGCTTTTTTTTTTTTTTTTTACAAATCTTCATTGGACATTTCTGTGCTTAGCAGATGGAAGCATTATGGGGGAGTTGGAGCAAACCCAAATGGATTCTTGTCAAAGGAAATGGAGAGAGTAGAGGGGATTGATTGACAACAGCAAGAAATTGATTATTCCAAATCAATTTATTTTTATTTTACTTCCATTCCAACAAAAATGTTCCTGAGAGAAGATGTGACAGTATGAAGAAAACAGCAATTTGACTGAAAAAGGAAGAGTGATCAGGCTTGGTTTGTTTTCAGAATGACTTGCTAAGTGTTTTCAAGCAATACCCAAAGTGTTCCGTCGATAAAAAAAAGCAAGTTAGGAAGAAAGAAAGAAAGAAAAGCTTTTCTAGCGGAAGATGGCTGTGACAAACATCACAACTACTACTGCCATTGTCACAGCAATAATTAGGGCTCAATGACCTTGACCGGTCAAAGGAAGGGTGAGTGAAAGTGAGAGGTGGCACAGGGCAATCACGGCAAGGCCATGATCATTTATCTCTACCTCCTTTTCTATCCTCTTTTACCAGTTGACACGGCAAATGGCAGAGCCGGCCTGTGTCACTCAAAAAGCCATTTCTGTCCTCCCAGAACCTGCCTGTGCCGACAGAGTGTGGGAATGAGGAAGAGAAAGAAGCAGAGAAAGCAAGGACAGACGCATTTTTCAACTAGGCTTTTTGTCAATTTTTCCAAGCTTGTCAAAATGAAAGGTAGTGCCCGACTGCACGGCTTGTTGGAGAGTTGTTAGGCAGAGGTTTAAGTGGAGTGGGAGAAAAGTGGTGGATTGAAGAGGTCCTTTGTGTTGCTAGAAACCAGTACCATGGTAAAAAGTTGGTGATAAAGGTGGGAGGCAGCTTAGGACACAATAGACACTTACCCGATCTGCAAAAAATAAAAAGCGGGAAACAAAAACAAAACCATTATGCTAAAGACCCAAACATACTCGGGCGGAACGTACACGGAACAGGCTCCGTGCGGAATATCCAGTCGAGAGCACAGCCACATAGTAAAAATTCGTATGAAATCCTACATTTCCCACAATCTTTGTGGTTTGTTTACAGTTTTCTGTCATGGCATCCAGGTCAGTGCTACATGTAATCATAAAATTTTATCTTTGCATGGAGTCCACAGACACCATTCCGCATACGTTCTGCCCGAGTACGTATAGCTGTTAACAAGTAGCCCAGGATTGTCTAGAAATCCATTTGGACTTTAATCACCTTAGACAAAAGAAACCATGAGGTAATCATCCTCTGGTTTTCTTCATCTAATTCCACCTGTTCTTTCAAACGAGACAAGAAACAGACAGAGGTATGTTATTTGGTCCGTCGCTCTATGTGAGAGAAACACATAATGAGCAGGCTGATGGAATTATTCCAGCTCAGGAAACATGCAGTTGATCTAAAGTTGACAAGCTATGATTCACTCACTAATGTGGCTTGATTGAGGAGGGTTTCAGTTGCACAGGATGCAAGAATAATAGGTTGTCTAATCACTTCTTCCCCTAAAAAAAGACATGGCAACAATTTTGTAAGAACCAACACTGGTTCGCTGCAGACGTTCAGATGATTTGTGCTCATATCGTTAGATGAGTGTTAGGTTAGGATTCTTGATTTCTTGCACCTCTGCTTTCAGCATTCTGTTAATTCTTATTATGAATTATTGCAAACTAAATCCGCCACTCTTGATCTACATCAATGCCTCAAACATTTCTGCAACATTCCATTGCTGCATTAATAACTTTTAATGTTTTAAGGGAGTGGGAGAACTTAAAAAGGTAAATAAATAATGTGAAACAAAAGGTGAAAATCAAATCACTCGCACAAAACTTCTCGCCGACTCCCCTTAGATTCACTGAGCTCATGAATCATGGATTCTGCTAATCAGTGTTCCCTTAGACAAGACGTGCTCGTTGACCGAAAAGTCAAAATCAAGCAACAGATGAAGCGGTTGATGTAAAGCAACAACAACAACAAAAGATCCAATGCATTTATCAAAAATAATTTTACACATCTTTAGCTGTTAGTCATCAAAGATGGATTCTAAGCATAGGGAGAATAATGATTGGTTCGTGTTAGCCATAACATTTGGACTGCATTTTAAAAGCTTTGGCACATGAGAGATACAGTCCATACACAAGATACAACCCAAAAACAACAGAAGGAATGGCTCGAGTCATCATAGCTGAACCCCAGATAAATATAATACCACACAAAGTACACAACACAAGGCAGGCAGAGAAAATAAACTAAGCAAACAACTTTAATATTTTAAACAATGTGCTTTCTCTGTTTGGCTTGAGTATTTCATCTTCTCAGAAGAGCACTTAACATTAATGCGCAATATAATGATTATGCTTGCGAAAGGCGTGAGTCACACACTTGATTCAATACTGCCACCAATAGTACAAACCAACTGCTAAATCATTCCCAACAAAGTATCCAAAGGCAGAAGTAGACACCATTCTGCATCAGGGAGTAACAAGCAACAGCAAAACACGCTTGTTGCTCAAATGTGTAATTTATCACGAAAAGAATCCCATAACCAAGAGCTATTTCTGTATATTTCCTAACAAATTGAGCTAATTTAAATACATAACTGACCAGTGTAGCTGAGAGGGTCAATGTGTCTGTATGAATACGTGGCTGCATGTAAGATTAATACTGAAGAAATAGAAATGATTTCCATTAAGACTTCGTAGTTACAGATAGGATCTCCTTCATTGAATCTGATGCAGGAGGTTATATGAAGTGACATTCAGGAGAACACATTTTATGATTGAAAAAAAAAGATCTTTAATTTTTTATCAGAAAAGACAGCGTAGGCCTGATCAATAGACTATCCTTTATTTGATTTAAAAAAATAAAATAAAATAAAATCTGCAGCATCTTTAATGAAAAGCCTCATTAAAAAATGTTGTCAATGTGTACAGTTTTTTGCCCGAGAAATTTTTTATTTTTTTTTAATCTGCATCTAAATTCTGTAACATTATGTACCACTTCCACAATTACAATCAATGCCATTTGTTCTTAATCAGTACATATCCCTCACTCAACAATATTGCTAAATTTGGCTTCCGCTTTGATTACCATTGTACGTTCACTTGATCTTTTTTCAAAATCGGGCAAATGAGCTTTTGCAAAAAAAGGCAAAAATGTTTTTGCATTAGAATGATAATTTTCCACAGGGTGCCACACAATAAGACAGGAAAATGAAAAGTGAAATCAATGTCTGCCATGGGAAATTACCACTGTTCATCCATGTGTCAAGCCACTCTGGTTTTTGCGTGTCTCTGTGTGTGTATGCACGCTTGAGTGTGTGTGCGCGCGCGCAGTAAGAGTTGAGGGGGGTTATTATGGAAAAAAAATAGCTGGTACACACACCAATAAACAGCAATAGGGTGCAAGTGACCTAGACAGCCGCTATCAGTGAGAGAGCTGACGAAATGTGGGGGGGACACACACAGCAGCAGGACTAGCAGGAAGTGGCCTCTGAACACAGATCTATAAAACACCAACCAGCAAATAATGACAAAATAACAAGGAACCAACACAGTGAATAATATTTCTGACAGATGGAATACACTTTGTTCCTGGATGTAAAGATGATAGCTTGAAATTTGTTCAGAAAATAGATGGGAATTGATCCAATGACAAAGCCTTGAGGATCAGGAGGAGTGTCACTTTATTACAACCAATGCCTGAATCACGCATTGTCTAAACATTGCATTACAAACCCCAAGCAGCCACTGAAGGCTGAACATATGGACATGTGTGCTGTTGTAGTCTCCAGACACAGCGATGACAACAAAAACTATCTGACGATGGGAATTATAAAAGCCTTACAAGCTATTAGGGGTGTGCATTGCCATGAATCTGACAATATGATACGATTCACGATTTGCATGTCACGATACAATATATGACGATACTAGACAAAATGAAATGCATCACGATATATCGCAATATCAATGATTTGACATTTCACCTTTGCAAAATGGTATAAAATACAAATTATTGATTTTTTTTAAAAAAACTTGCGGGAACAAGTAAATGGTAACTAACTGTAATCAATCTAAAAAAGTGGTATGTTTATCAAACTGTCAAATTACAGTTTTCAAAAAAGTTTAACTTTGGCTTCTACAACAGATTCTGATTAGTACTTAAATTCTTAAAAAATAACATAAAATAAATAAAAATATTAAAAAAACATACATTTATAAAAGTACCCAGTAAGTTTTATGAAAATCAAATGCAATCCCCTTTCAAACTAAAATTCATTAAGGAGTGAGGTAGTTTAACAATGTCTAATGTGGTTCACCGACACCTAGTAACTGGGGCTTCATGTGCTAAGCATATGTTAGAGCAATTAAATGAATTTTTATTGTTAAAAAACAAGATTTGAAAAAATCAATTTTGACATTTCTTGGATCTTTACGATAATTGCGCGGTTAAATATTGTGATATATCACAGAATTTATATTTTTTCTTACACTCTTACAAGCCATGAATCCATCAACAAGTGTTCTGCTTTTTTCTTCTACAAATTAAAATGGCAAAAACTACTACTCGAATGTGTAAGCAGAAACATAAACAGGTCAGCACATAAAAAAAAACAGAAGATTAAAATTGCATTTAATAGCCTCTTTATCTAAGGATCATCTCAGCAAAAATGTAAAAAACACATACTGTGCGGAAAAGCCCATGACTGTTGCATGGTCGTCATTATTTTCCAGTGGGTATCAACTCACGTGAGGTGTCATGTCAGCTGGACGTCGACCGTCTAACCAGTCGCTGATTTCCTCTCCCACTCGTTCTCAGAGCAGGTCCAGCCGTACAAGCATCAAATCCCCCCGAGGCTGGCTAAAAGTGCTAACACGTAAAATGGGATTAAAGGCAAAATAAGGCTGTGTGTGCATCTGACGTAAATATGCCTACATTTGCAAGATTTCATACAACAGCTAGATGTGGAATAAAACTGCTTTCATGTCGCAAGCTAAGGGCATTTGGGCAGGTTTACTCATTTCTCTCCCTGTGCTCAGCACTAGTGTGCTTTTTCTATTATTGACTGTTTAATATTAGGTCCCCAATGAGGTTTTTCTCACACAGGTTCTTCTTCAATTAATGTGGCACGCTGGAGTAATGCTTATGGGAAACAAATTAAAAAAAATTAAAATCAGACTGTCAAAAAAATTACACAAAGAAACCAATAAATACCAGTAAGGTTAAAAGCTATTTTGTCAAAAATGTGCATAATATAGAAATGCATAAACTGACAAGTTATTTAGGTTTATTTCTTGGAGCTTTGGTGTTGATTTTCTGAGGAATCACAATAGTCATCTTTGGAAAAAGGGAATAAATGAACCACATCCACATGTGCAACATCCTTTGTCAATGTCACAACTACATGTGCGCCTACACAAAAGCATGTTGCCATGTGGAACGGCACTTTTGCAGAGCTTTACCGACATCCTTCGCCTCTCCTCTGTGACTCCCTAAGTCGGGTGTGTGGGAGGGCTGGCTCTGATAGAACGAGCTGTTGTGTTATTGACTTCAATTTAGAAAGTGCTGCCTGCTGTTTTCCCCCACTTCTATTTCATAAGCAGGGCCTTGCTGCTGCCCCCCCCAGTCTACGTTTGGAGGAAATCCCTACTTTAAGCAAGGTCGTAGGGCCCTGGACGTTAGTTTGTCTTTAACCCATATTCAGTTTCTTTTCTTTTTTTCTCATCGACCCTTTCCTTTATACTTGATGCGTTTTCTCCCCCAACACTAACACCTCCTCCTCTCTACTTTCTGTGGCCATTCTGGCATCGTCTCTGACCTGCTTGGTTAAATGCCAGCTGAGGTTTTGTATTGGTACCATTGGAGGCAACAGGTACACTGTGACCAAGCATGTGATGATGCACTCACTGAACTCGAAGATTAAACACACAGCTACGTTTCATAAATCCTCAGCTCGAGTGGAGTGAATAAGATCATAGAAGAAGTAAATGTTGACAAAGTCTCCTGTGTACCCGCTATCTAAAAAAAAAATGTAAACTATATTGGCGTCAAGTTCTATCCACTCTCATGAGTCGGCAGAGTTTTACAGTTTAAATAATGAACGCAGATATGTGGACCATAGTAAAATACTTAGTGTGACAAATGAAACACACACAATATCTCTCTAATCTGATTGGAGAGACATTTCTTCCATTTCCTCCATCACTAGCCCACCACAAAGCTGTTCCAGGGATTACCATTTTGGTTTTTTAAGAGGTAACAATGTAAAATAGACAGTTGTAAATGTAAATTGAGAGTAAGTGGGAACACGTTAAGTCGATCAGAGGAAAGAGTCCCCCGTACTTGTGTGTAGCAAAGAGTTGCAAGCAATTTCATAAATTATACACAAGTGTGGCCTTCATTCCGATAGCTTAAGAGCCATAACGGAAATCTAATTGTTTTTTTTTTTAGCTCCATGTTGGATCAGGTTTCCTCTATAGCAGCAGACCTCTTAGATGAGACAAGGCTAGAATGCAAATTTAATCATTTAAAGAGCTTTTATTTTACTCCACAAAACAATGCACTAAATCAAGATTGGTAGAAGTAATGCGAAAGGACAACACGAGAGTGTATAATGTTGCAGAGCAGCAATATACCAGTCAGAAGTTGTGTTTTAACAAAACTGGGGGCATAAAGGCAAATGGATGAGGAGAGGACCTAAATGGAGACTACATCTACCCTCCAAAAGAGCGAAAAGTCGAGAAGATTTAGCTTCTCGCTTGTGAATTACTGGGTTTTTACCTTCACATTGCTCAGAGAAATAGACATCAATTTCCTACGCCTGGCAGTTGGCAAGGCAACATTCTGATGAACGCACACACGGGGATGCTCCATGAATTCTAATGGGGCCAGCTGACCAATGGCGTGGCCTGGGCAAGACATGGGGAGCATTAGCATATGGTGGGGAACAAATGAGAAAGAGAAGCCATTTCATCTCATGTTGAGCACATACTTAACACATTCACTGGTGGTTAAAGTTAAACTAGATGTTATTCTATTCATAATAGAGAGGCGGTAAATAATGGAACATTTAAATAGGTTATATAAGGGGCTCAAATTTCATATTGCCATTTGTGCATGAAGAATCCTCCTAAACCGACCTAACCTAACAATATCTTTCTTTTGCTTTGAGCTAGCACAGAACTAATCCCTGTTCTGGCAGCCAGCATGAACACAGCTCACATAATGAAACCCATTAGTTAGGAGACAATGGCTGCTAGCAAGGCTAAGATGCTAAATAACCCAAGATGACAGGGGGGATAGAAATCGGAGCAGGAATGCTTTTTTTATTTTTAGGTGCCTTCAGTTTCCATAACCTTATATTTCTCTAATTTGAGAGCGCATGTGGGTTCACCCACAGACTCACGCTTACAAAACAACGTGAATGGGCAAACACAATTAATGTGCCAGAGGTCTGCAAATTGCAGACTAGAGGATGCCTAAAGGATGAAACAATTTAGAGAGGGCGTGAAGGCAGGGAGACGTGATGCAACAGAAAGTAGTTAAAGAAAACTAAAACGGATCAGTTGAAGGTGACGGTACACAAGACAGGAAAGAAAAAAGACAAAAAGACAGTGAAGCAAGGCAGACAGAAAGATGGTTGTTGGAAATAAATGAAGAAAGAAAGAAAAGAAGAAAGAAAATTAGCTAGCACAGTCTACAGTCCGCTGATTAAACCATCTTCAAGGGTTTTTTTTGTTTTGTTGTCTCGAACCAATCTTAGTTACCAAAGATAAACCTACAGCGTCACATCAGGGTGCAGCTAAAAGCTGACAAAAATAAGTCAATTGAATAAAGCAAGGCCACACAAGGTCAAAGGAACCAACAAACAAGACGATAAAGTCTTGCCAGATGGAAGCTGCTAATATTCATTAATGTAATCTCCTGACACAGTGGCATATGATTGGTGCGTCTGTGAGTCTCTGTGGGCAAACAGTGACAATAAACAAAAAAACGGATACTAAGCAGGCAGAGATTTTACTGGGACACTAAAATCAGTGTAGGCATAATTTGTGTATTTCATGAAATCTCATACAGAAATAATTACAGGACAGTAAAATGAAAACTGGAAAGCAACATTCCAGTAGCAATACTTTTGCCTCAAAATCAGCATTGAAGGTGTTGGTGAAAGTACAAGTTAATGGCAATGCCTGTTGGTGTTCATGGCTACGTTCGGAGTGGAGGCAATTATGGCAAAAATCCATTGAGTTTATTAGGCCTATATTTTTGCACTATATCCAATCTGTTAAAGATGGTTTGAACAGCACAAATCCAATGTTTTTTTAAATGACTAAGGCCACTTTCATATGAGCTCCTAAATCTGATGCCTATCTGATATTTTGCAATGCGACTGCTGTCTTAACAGCTCGGTGGCTTTTATCCGACCTTTAAAGCATTGAAATGTGATAAACGTCACACTTCTGTGTCCTAGGAGAAGCAACGGGAAAAAAAGAAATCAAAAGGAAAGCAGAAACAGAGTGAGGTCTTATAGTGCTGACTTTGGTTGTACAGAAATTGAGACATGATGCCTCCATATTTACTTCTGTAAACAGTGTGTTCCTGTGTTGTACTGTTTGCGCATGTAGGTAACTTCAGGGTCACATTAAGTTCACACTCTTATAGAAGTTCCATTTAATGTGTAATATGAACAAGCACAAAAAAAAATGAGAATTGTGCATTAAGAGCTTCTCTCTGAATGTAGCCCATATTTCTATGAAATACAGTATATAGAGAACCATTGTGCCACCTTGACACCATTATGTAATCGACCACTTGGGGCTTTGTTGGACATGGAGAGCACAAATTCACAATAATAACTTACCTGTCAAAGCACATGACAAGCTGTGTGTTCCCGTTGGTGGTGCACTCACACACCAGAAAACCATGTTTACACTACATGCTAAAGCGCCTGCAAAGTCAAATCTTGATTACAGCAGTGATTGAGGCAATGACATTATCATTAGGTTTATAATGTGATCACAAGGTTCTCTAATCTGTCATTGCTGCTGTACCATACTGTGGGCAATTAATCCGAATGGGACCACTAACACGCACACACATGCTACCAGACACAGGCTGCTGACCTAATTGTGACTGGCCGCAGCCCAGATTTGCAAGCTCTCACCCCAGGGGATGGGTTCTGTACTGATTGCATATACCCCTCAACTGTGATGGTGGACAGGCCACAATGAACTAGGTCATTCCATACCCTGAAACTACACCCGGTGTCCTCCTGGCACAGTGCAGGGGTTGGTTCTGAAGAGCCTTGGGTGACGCGATAGAGGGCGAATGTCGCACAGCAGGCAAACGGGGTTGGCATGACATCATGAAGGTCCCGCATAACTGACAGATCATCAAGCAACTGTCAGTCAGATAGCCCTTAAGGTATAGCCTGACATCAGTGAACATATGAGACCACTGCTTGACCTGGATGTTGGAAAATCTCCAGCTTTGGATTTCTTTCCGTATCAGCCAAAAACACCAAAACCGATTTTCTTTCTTTCCTTTTCTTTTTTTGTTTGATATTTGTGATTACTGATTAAACAATAGCTTATAAACACTTTTTTTCTGATTACTACTTTGCCAAATCCAGGAATGTAATACAACATGATTATACATACGCTCGAAAGTAAAAACAAAGACTTTACTTTGAAGGACACTTTAATCAATGTTCTTATTCCAGACCTGGATCAAACTATATTAGTTAAGAGTTGTTAAATTAGAATTAAAATAGGCAAGCTAGTTCAGCATTTGACATTGTAAGATAGCGGCTTAAAAGAGAATCAATGTAAAGATGTCAAAGAAAACAAAAAGAGGGAGAAAAATGGACAATAGCCAAAAAACAACAGTCGCTTCCTTGGAGTTGGTCATGTTAGGGGTCATTAGATGATTTTTGTTTGGTGGTTGTCTGAAATCTGCTGTGTTGGAGGGAGTGTAACTGAACCTGAACTCATTCTGGGTCATTGATTCATAGAATAGGGGCATACCACATCTCCACAACACACAAACACTAGTAGGGCCTTATAAAATCAGTTTTCTTTTTTTCCAAATTCCGTTTTACTTTTTCCCAAATTCGGTTTTTTCCACTTTAATTTTATAAATTCTGTTTCTTTATTTTTAGAAATATTTATAATTTTTTAAAGAAAATATTAGTTTTTAACTCTGGTGAGGAAACAAAATAAATACTAATAAATTAAAAAAAACTCATAATTAAACAAAAATGTATGTCAAAAATAAAGTAAGATACAATTCAAAGGTAGATAGAAGCTGTAGTGACAGATTATTCTGACTGCTCCTTTTTAATTATTATGTCATATAAAGATGTAAGAGAACTGCATTGATGTCACTCAATTTCCTCTCAGGGTATCAATGGTTTACTGAATCAGAGCAGATTTAATCAAGTTTTGATCAACTTACTTTAAATTAACTTAATTTTAATTATCCTATCTTCTGTAGCTCTGATGAGATGTTGTTTGAATGTAACATTCTAATAACTGCAACTCCAACTGACTTTTATTTTGTAAAGCGAAAGTTCCCACTGAAACGGTTGTACTTGAGGTAGCTTGCTGACTGTGAATATGTACCTAGGAGGCACGGACAAAAGGCTGGAATACAAAGAACTAAAGGACAACACGGACTGAGTTATTCTTAGTTAGCCAGGCAAAACAGTTCGAACACTGAGCAGGGGAAGATGATTAAAGCTGATCACGTTTTCACAGGAGGCCCTGTATTTAGGAGTCAGTGATGATTTGCGTTGTTTTAGAGGATGTTTGTGGTGGTTTAAGATGAGTTTAATGCAGCCAAGAAAGGAGGGGGAGGGAGGTGCACCTAATAAGCGGTCCCCGGAAACATTTCCCCATAAAAAAAAAAAACGTTATTTGATGGTGTTTTGTGCCGATTTAGTCCACTTCCGCGTTTAACCGTTTTCACTGGTCGATTGCATTTAAGACAATTTTATGAAATGATTTATTAACGGTATTATTGCAGTCCAAACAAATCCGACGTTGCACACCCTTGAACTAAGCAGCAGCCATGTTTAAAGTCTCTAAATCTGCAACTTTGCTTTATAGATAGATAGATGCGCCTATATAAATATGAAATTACAAAAAGTGTGATTTAAATTCCTGCAGTAAAACTAAAGAAGATACATTTTGATAACATCAGTGGCACATTTATATCACTATGACAAGGTAAGGGTATAACTATACCCTTACTATTGTGCGTACGTTCCTTTTCAAAAATAAATGAGCATTTGCTTAAAAGGTGCACTGAAGAAGCTCCAGCATATCTTTGATATCCCTATCCTTCCATGTGGCTGCCATGCCATGCTTCCCAGTGGAGACGATATATCCATTTTTCCATAATGTAGGAAAGTGTATCCCAGTACTCCTGTGGCTGCCACCTTACTGTTACACGTGCTTCATTGAAGCCCATTCATATTCAACTGCAGTGAAGTCAAGGAGAAAGCCTTAGTGTGTATATGTGTGTATAATATAGGAGTTGGCTCTACACTCCTGTGCCGATGGGAATAACGTACTGAGCTACAGGCAGTGTGACCTTTTCGAGCTGCTGTGCCTTCTCTCCTTTCTCTTTTTGTCTCTCTTCCACACGCACACGCACACGCACACGCACACGCACACGCACACACACACACACACACACACACACACACACACACACACACACACAAAAAGCAGGACTGTCAAAGCTTGCTTTACCATCCATCAATTACCCACAACCGTTACCTAGTTTAATGGACATGGGGCTTCTACAAATCACTCCAGGTAGAAGGGTGATAAGACTGTAGGGTTTGTTTGGTTTGGTTGCAGCAGGAAGGTAAAGCATGTCTTATTTTCTTCCATTTGCTTTCCATTTTTTAACATGACCTTTACGGCAGTGAACCTCCTGGACCAGCAGTTTGTGTTCAAATTGAGGGTAAAGATCTGCCTATTTAGAGAGCTCTAACTACCCTCAGGAAGATATACACTCAAAGGCCATTTTTATTAAGTATGGCTTGCTGGTAACACTCCTTAAAATGAGGGGCCTAAAGTGTTTCACCTGCATGATCCACTGAAACAAAGCAGGACTGATCCATGCTTTTGTGTATTCATAGCTATGATAACTCCACCACCAAAGGGTTTCTGCAGAAATAAACCACTTTTTTAGTAATTTTTGTCCCAATTTTGGTCACCCTCAGCTTTCCTCTGCTCTAACTTTCCATGTTAGGAAGTCAGAGCTGGTCGCATATTGCATATTAGTGGTAGCAAATAGTTATTTTTGTTTTGATTTCTTTCTGATATCCCAAACTGCCTGGTTATTTGGCTTCTTTGTACTTCTAACCATACTCAATGAATAAATGAATAAATAATTAAATAGGAAGGTGTATTAATGTAAATCTTGTTTAATCATTTGTCCTATTTGTCAGACTACTTCAAACATTTATGTTAATTTAAACAATGTTACCTCGTAAACTGAGTGCAAATTAATGTAGAAATGTTACCATCACAATAAAATAGACTAAAAATAATCTGCCTTTAAATGTTACTGGGATGTTATTGATATATAAGAAACTATATTGTGTATGTTTTTTGTTACATTTGAAGAAATTCTTGTTAAATTTCTAACAATTAATCTTTAAAACATTAAAAAAAGGTTGGTTACAAATAATTCCAAAAATTTTGTTTTTTTTTAGATTATCATCATACTCTTTTTAAAGTTGAATCATTGACTAAAATGAATTAAAACAATGTTAATGCAAGTATAGACAAAGTAATAAAGTTCAGGGCCATAGTGTAGGACAAAAGGTTAACTGAAGAATATATAGTAAGAGGTAAGAGGGTACAGAGAGTGTAATGTACATGAACACACTGCATCAAACTAAAGTACAGCTCTAACCATGATGCGTCAGCAGTCCATTCATGTCCCTTTCTTTTCAATGAAACGACAAACCAAGAGTCAAAGGAAAGACATCAGACAAAAAGAAAGAGGGATATACAGAGACATATAAGGAGTAGAAAAGGAAAGCAGAGAGGACGTGGTGAAAGAGTGAGCCATGGGATGGGAGAAGCAGCATCCCATCCGTCTGCATTTTTCACAATGGCAGTGTTAAAGAGCTGTGCTGAGCTCAATACAATAGTTGAATTATTACTGGGAAGGATGGGGTTAAATTCTGGTTGCTGTGGGGATGCCACTGTCCATATCTGCTTTGGAAAGCATGTATAATCCCTTAAGTCAAAGAAAGTCTCAGAAAGCCACAAAACAACTAAAGAAAAAAGAACAGACAACAGCAAGTTTCAAATGGTTTTTGATAAACAAGTTTTCTAAAAAGGTTTGAGTGCTTTGGCTCACCAACTACCTCAGGACACTGCAGAGAGCAGGAAGGAGGCGGGGGTGAGGGGAGAGAGAGAGAGAGAGAGAGAGAGAGAGAGAGAGAGAGAGAGAGAGAGAGAGAGAGAGAGAAAGAGTGTGAGAGAAGGAGGGGAGAGAGAGTGTGTGTGAGAGAGAAAGACAGGAAAGAGAGAGAGAGAGAGAGGGAGAGAGAGAGAGAGAGAGAGATCTTTTGCTGCTACAACGGATCCTTTCCACATCAATGCTAATGTTAACGTCACGCCTGTAAGCCGCGTTTGCCCAGCGCTTGCCTTCTCTGCCTTACTCTCTCCCCAGTTGGATGCAGCATTAGCAAGGTGGTGCTGATCACCGAAAGAGGAGCGGGGAAAGAAAAAAAAATGAGCTGGAAACAAGAATAGAAATAAGCTGGAGAGAGGACGGAGAGACTGTGCGCCACCCCTTCTCCCTCCAACCCACCTCGATCAACCCAACTACGGTAACCCCACTCCTCCTGGCACCCCTTTTTCATCCCCCACCCAACGCCACCACTGAAGAAATTGACGGATTATTGGGAAGAGCACAGGAGGCAGGCTGCAGCTGCTGCTGTGTGCCCTTCACTGCTGCTGGGTGATTCGCAAGGATGGTGGGTCTGCATTCCCGATTGCCGCTGTTGCCGCTGTGGCTGCCGAAGCTGGAGCATGCAGCCAGTTAAGAGGAGGAGGAGGAAGCTAATGAAGGCAGTGTGAGCCGCCGAGCCTTTTCAACCTCTGCCAAGTACTCCCGGAGGAAAGAAGCAAAAGAATTAAGACAAATCAAGTGGACACAACGCCACATTAAGAGGGGGAGCAAAGAAAAGGGGTGCGAGAGAGAGAGAGAGAGAGAGAGAAACAGAGAAAGAAAAGGGCTGTCAGACTGACCAATCGACCAACTGATTGACTACTAAAAAGTGAACAGAGGAATACAGAGTGGAGGGGGGTCTTTTTTTCCACAGCTTGTCAACCTGCTCTTTTAACCACTGCAAACAAAAGGCAAAGAACATTGCAAAGGACTGTGGAATTTTCATTCAACCTTCTTTAATTCCTCCCCCCACCTCCCTCACTTTGTTCTTCGCTGGGTTTTGCTGCACCGAAAGAAGAATTATGCGATTGTTTCTGTGGTAGATGGGACTATGGAAACCTGGCTAAAGTGTCAAGCGAGGGGATCAACTGTCCGATTCCAAGGACAAGACAGAGAAGAGGAGCTGACGGAAAAAAGCGAGCAAGGGAGCACTGCTGCTTTGGAAGCTTGACTGGATTCTTACCTTTGCTTTTTTCTCTTCTTTTTTTTTTTCTAATCAAGTCGGAAAGGAACAAAAAGACGAACACTCACAAACGGCCTTTGAACCTTTCTCTTTGGATGTATGGATTTACAAAAGGGCTCATCTTGCTTTAGCTCTTTGGCACTGATACCTGTTTTGACAGGGCAAATATTAAATGTTTTCTTTGCTGCCCTTGGATATAATTACATCTGATGTGAATGCTACATCTTTTTCTTAACGCAAAGAGGAGGAAAGCTATATATCTCAGTGCAAGCACCAGTTATAATAACTCGAGGTAGGTGTCTAGCGTTTCAACCCCTTTTCATGAATCTGTAACATCCAACCCTCCCCTGTCTTCTGATATAGTTTTAGATACTTAGCTTATCATTATTGTCCTTCTCATACACATGTCTGAAAAAAAAAATCAGCCTCCTCAACGCCTCCCCTCCCTCTGCCCCTCAGCAGTTTATGGAATTACAGCACTTCTTAAGTGAGGATAGGTGAAATCTTTAAGCCCCGCAGTCAACGGTGAAACGTATGATTTGCCTTTTTTCTCTTCAGTTCACTTAACCTGTTTACTCTGGTCACCTTCCTACTAACATCAACCAGCCAGCTACTGTCTGTGTTCCCAAACTGCCCAAAAGCCAACCCCCAAACATCCCCATCCTCCCCCCAGATGATGCTGAATTATGAACGTGCCACATCATGAGTCTCCTGGGGCGGGTAGCTGTGCATCGTGCCAGGAAAGCCGCCCTACTCTTTGTAGTCTTCCTGATGGCTCAAGCGTGGAGCAGCACCTCCCTGGCCTTGGCAGGGTCGGCGGTCTCTCAAGGACCGCAGGGCTGCCCACCACAGTGTTCCTGCAGTAGTCAGCAGGGGAAGGTGGTGTGCACCCGACGCGGCCTCACTCGCGTACCTCCTGGGATTCCTGCCAATACGCGACACCTCAATCTAATGGAAAACGCCATTGAGGCGGTGCAGGCTGACTCCTTCCGCCATCTGCACCACCTTGAGGTGCTCCAGCTTGGGCGAAATGCCATACGGCAGATTGAGGTGGGCGCGTTCAATGGACTCACTAGCCTCAACACACTGGAGCTGTTTGACAACCGATTGACGGTGGTGCCAAGTGGGGCCTTCGAGTACCTGTCAAAGCTTAGGGAACTGTGGCTGAGGAATAACCCCATTGAGAGCATCCCATCCTATGCCTTCAACAGAGTACCCTCACTCATGCGGCTGGATCTTGGAGAGCTAAAGAAATTGGAGTACATCTCAGAAGGAGCTTTTGAGGGCCTGCAGAACCTGAAGTACCTCAACCTAGGAATGTGCAACATAAGAGGAGACATGCCAAACCTGAGTCCCCTAAAGGGTCTAGAGGAGCTGGAGATCTCTGAAAACTATTTCCAAGAAATACAACCAGGCTCTTTCAAAGGTCTGCGCTCATTAAGAAAGCTCTGGGTGATGAACTCTCAAATTACAGTAATAGAGCGCAACGCCTTTGATGACCTATCCTCATTGGTGGAGCTTAATCTTGCCCATAATAACCTGAGTGCTGTTCCACATGACTTGTTCTCCCCACTCAGCTACCTGGTAGAGCTCCACCTCCATCATAACCCATGGAACTGTGGCTGTGAGGCCGTTTGGTTAGCACGTTGGCTAAGAGAGAACATTCCAACCAACTCAACGTGCTGTGGACGTTGTCACTCACCAGCTACTATGAGAGGTCGACAGCTGGTCGAGGTTGATCCAGGGGAAGGTGCTGCAATCCAGTGTTCAGCACCATTCATTGCTGATGCCCCAAGGGATTTTAACATCTCAGCAGGCCGAGTGGCGGAGTTGCGATGTCGCACAGCTCCAATGTCTTCAGTACGCTGGCTCTTGCCGAATGGAACTATCTTAACACATGCTTCAAGCCATCCAAGAATATCGGTCTTCAATGATGGTACTCTAAATTTCTCAAATGTTCTAGCGGCTGACACAGGCATTTATACCTGCATGGTGTCAAATGCTGCTGGGAACTCCAATGCCTCAGCATACCTCAATGTAAGTGCAGCTGAGCTCAACACATCAAATTTAAGTTACTTTACAACAGTGACTGTTGAAGTCTTAGGGCCAACTACTGAGATGCCCAAGCCAAAAACTACAACTGCTGCTGCAGGGGCTGGAGTAGCTGGAGGAGGAGTTGCCCTTGGGACAACAACTACAACTGCTTCTCCTTCGGTTTTCCAGCCAGTCTTTATCTCCACACCAACTGTGTTGCTGCAAAGTACTGACAGTCCACCAGGCGCAGCAAAAACATCTGTTGTGCCAGGACTCAAAGGTGGCACAGTCAAACCAGGCAGGTCTGGGCCTAGCTTGGATGAAGTGATGAAGACCACTAAGATCATAATAGGCTGCTTTGTGGCAGTGACCCTGCTGGCTGCTGTCATGCTCATTGCCTTCTATAAACTGAGAAAGCGCCACCAGCAGAGGAGCACAGTTGCAGCTGCTCGCACTGTAGAGATTATCCAGGTGGATGAAGAAGACCTTCCACCACCAGCATCTGCTGCCCAGGAGTCGGCTTTACCATTGCCTGAAATTCGCGACCATAACAGCATTCACAATCTGGACTTTATTAGTCACAAGTCTGACTATGGCTTTCACAAACCTAAAATCGAATACAAAACCCAACCTGACTTCACACTACACAAGCCAAAGGCTGAATATACCATATATAAGCCAAATATGGATTTTAGCAGCCACAAATCTATTGCCGATCACAATATTCACAAATCAACCCCAGATTTTAGCCTTCAAAGACCAAAGCCTGAATGCAGCCCATTTACACCAGACTATAGTACTCACAAATCTAAACCCGACTACAGCCAATTCAAACCAGACTATAGCACCCACCCAAGACAGAGGACTGAGTACAGCCCATTCAGACGAGAGTACAATACCCAACCAAAACCTAAACATGACTACAGCCCATTAAAATCGGAGTATAGTACACAACATAAACCGAAAGCGGAATACAGTCCCTATAAACCAGATTTTGGAACTCACCCAAGATCCAAGCCCGAATACAGTCCATTTAAGCCCAACTATAGCACTCAACCCAAACCCAAAACAGACTACAGTGCACAGAGATGTAAACCAGAAGTTACCTATAAACCCAAGGACCATTACACCCCTCAAAAGACTGCACCTGATTACAGCGCCTTCAAGACTGACTTCAGCCCCCACAAAGTGGATTACAGCGCCTTCAAGACTGACTTTAGCCCACACACTCAGAGACCTAAACTTGATTACAGTCCCCACAAAATGAACTTCAGCCCCCATAAAGTGGACTACAGCACCACAAAGCCCAAATATAACACCTACAAACCAACTGGCCATGGAGCTAAGTGGACAGACAACAATGTTGGGAACTCTTTGCCTCGGACCTTGCCGAGCACCATTACAGCAATGGCTGAGCCCTTTGTTATAAAGACTCACACCAAGGAGAAGGTACAAGAGACTCAGATTTGAAAGCCCACCACTCCACAAGGCTGTCACTACTTACCCTAGGCCCCCTACTCTTGCCCCCTCCCACAACAAAACCCTCTTATTGTCCTTTCCTCATTGAAATCATGCAATAGAATGCACAATGAAAAAAAAGGACAGGAGCTACTTTTTTGTACAGAGTGGAAACTTTAAGAGACTGATGATTTCTTGTTGTACATGCTTATAAATAAATATATATGGACAAACTGAAACTACCATGGGTTGGTGATAGAGAAACATATATTAAAAAGAAAAGGAAACTATTTTCTAACTTGTAACTTCTATTTAAAATGATGAATTGTTTAAGATACTGTCTTGACTTTGACAAATGAGGGTAGTATTGTTTTAAAAAGGAGCATTCTGTGTGATTTTTACACCGTGCTACAGAGAATGCGATAAGAAAAAAATATTTATACAGAGAAGACTTTCTTTAACAAAAACCGGGAAAAGATCAGCATTGATCTTTACAGGTTTATCTTGTAAAAGCACCAAGAATTTGTACTGTGCCAAATGTTATAAATGCAATAAAAACGATTTTTGCAAGAAAAAAAAGGATACATTAGAGAGAAATTTCTTTTCCCCTCTTTTCTTCTTCTGGCATATACTGTAATGATCAGCCAAATGCTTTAGACACTGCAGTAAGATTCTGCAGCTATACTTTAACCCTGAGTGTACTGACTGACTCACAAAGAATGAATCACAAGGCAGAAATAAGGCTTTTAATTTCACATCCATCCACGGCTCCTGATATGATGTTACATGCACTGCAAGAGATGGTTTTGCTTTTAGGTTCTAATTTGCAAAGATAATTATTGGAAAATGTGTGGTTGAACAAAAACACATGTAAATTAATTTTTTTGCCATTTTACCCCCAAATACTGTTAAAAGAGATCCTCATTGCAAAATGATATCTAAGGATACGTGATGCTTTTGAAGCTGTGCTAATCTTTTATGTTGCGTTCTAATGATAATAATCCGGTATCTCTGCGTGAAACAGGTGATAAATTGGGGTGAAATGTTCTTTGTCTTTCTTGCACCTTGCCAAAAATATGGATCCTCATTTCACTTTTCAATACATTTACAGCTGTTGGGCTGTCATCAATCAATCTGAGGGGTTTTTATGGTAACAAATGCATTAGGTCTCGCTGTTCACAGTGCATTTGTCATTTTGACAATATCACCCCCCCTCAATCATAATACAGCCTCACAGGTTGGACTAACGAAGAAAGATGACATAAAACATACATAGTAGTAGTTGAAGGCCATAATACATGAGAATTGCTGCTGTTGTCCCATCACTCTTGCTCTACTCAGTCATTGATAAAACTGCCTTCCATTGGTTTATTTACATGACGCAGCTGGTGTGAACTACACTTGGAACCAATTTTAAAGGGGAGAACAATAGCATTTAGAAAGCATGTAAATGATTTTCAATGGGAGACCTTGCCAGCAACGTTGACCACAATCACACAGGCATTCTCATTAACCCAGATGAGCTACAGCAATATGAAGCCAGACAAAAGCCACAACAGTGTGTTATCAGACTAATGTAAGGGGGTGTGCTGCATGCAGCCAAGCTTTCATCCCACAGTCGACACCGGTTTACATAACCAGCTAAAAGGGTGATAAATGAAGAGCAGGTAAGGGAGAGTGTCCTCGTAGGCTATGACACAAATATCAAAGTTTGTTTCTTCAACACTGTCACGCTTCAGGACACGACGATGAAAGATGAAAGATGAGAGCTTATTGACTCAAGAATTAACAAACATAACATCCTGCAGAAGCTGTCTTAGAGCTGGTGCTGTGGGGATGGGAGTGACGTGTGACTGAAAGTGTAGCTCTGCAAAAATAGGAAATGAAACAGAGAAATAAAATAGAATGGAAAGGCGATTGAGGTAGACTAAACAAAAATGGTGATGAACTAGCTTTGTTTTCTGAATTACAGAAAGGTGGAAAAAAAGAATAACTACTCTGCATGACAGATTGTTTGCATCTACATTTTCCTTTATACCTCACTGTCAAAAGGTCCCTCCTTTAATCTAAGACAACATGACTTTGTATTCCTTTCCGGCTGTTGACATACAATTTTTCTGATGTTGTAGCTTTGCCGTCACATAATGGTTTCCCCTGTTGTCTGTAATGTGACACGAAAGAAGACTGATCAAACAAGTGCGAACAAATGAGTGTCTATGTGTTGTTTTGAAATGCTGAGTGTCATGAGACTAGATCAAATGTGGTCATGAACAGATGTGAGAACGCTATGAAGCATTAGCAGGTGTGTAGTTCTACACTGCACTTTATCTGTTTCTAACAGGTACAGCAGCATGGCCCTCATGCAGCGTTAGACTTCTTGTTCAATGATGGTATGCAACCTTGGGTCCATATTGAGCTGCTCTGGGCTATAAAAGGCTCTATCGTGTTTACCTGTCAAAATGGCAACTGGTGTATCAATCGTCCAATCAGCAATACAGCTGGGGAAAGGGGTTTGTCTCTATGGGAAATAATTATTATTCATTATGTCTTTATTCTTCTTTTTAGTGAGCTGGTGAGAGATTATAGTGTGAAAACAAAGTCATTTAAAATGTGAGAAGTAGGAATTGATCAAGAATGGAAATGTCTTAATTTGTAGTTATTAATAGGAAAGCCAAATTGAAAATAGATAAACTATAGAAAAAATGGCCAGGTTGACTGCGGTAGAAGGAGACTGCTGTGTGAGGAAATATGTACCATATATAATTAAGGAATAATTCAATTATAGGTATACTAAATCAGAAGCAAAAGTGGGAAAAATGATTAAAGAAGAATAGAATAGGGGAATGTGCCACCAATGGAAGAATCACAAAGAAGAGAGAAAAGAAGCGTTAGCAAAAGGCACTTAGGAGAAAAGTAAGCAGAGCAAATGTGATGCAAGAGTGCCAGCTACAGATGGAAGCCGGGATATATGGCTTGGCAGTCATGGCTCATATGCATGATTGGTGAATGGCATGGACTGCACCACAAGGAGTGTGGGCTGGGCTGGGCTGGGTTGGGCTGGGGGGGATGGGGACAAGGACGTGTTGGTTGGTTTGTACAGCAGATAGTGCAGCTGACAAGAAGTGCTGACACAAAAAATGGACTGGACCACTGGAGGTACTTAGTTAGGGGTGAATAGTGGACATGAACGAGAGAGAGCACGGGAGCTTAGAGCAAATAGAATGGCATGGACGATGAGTGCAATAATGTGAATGCTAACACTCCTAGTAAAGGAAGCGTTTAATGCAGAAGCTAAAGGCCACACCTCATGTGTCCACTCTTTTATAGGGAAAGTAATTACACCAACAGGTTGTACAGTATATTTTGATGTCACTTTAAGTTTTCCCCCCACTTAACGCTCACACAACATGGAGGATGTGTGTACTGAAAAGGGAGATGCTTTATTCTAATGAATGTAGTTTTTTTTACTCTAAACATTTTTTTTTTGTGTTAAACTGATTGCCAGTTCTTTAATTCTACATCAGTAAATTTCAAAATACTGCATCCTCAAAGTAAAGGAAAAATGTGAGAATGCAACATATCAGACTTACTTTAAAACACCTACAAGTATTCCAAAGTTCTTTTGCTGGTAAAACTTATGTAAGGGCTGCTACTCTGTGCACCGGGCTATGATGTTTTCTGTTAGCACTATCCACTGCGCTAGTGAAGCTGAGGAGCTATTCTGAGCAGGCCTGTGAGCACATTGCTTTGTGACTCAACATGAGTCAGTAAGAAGAGCTGCTTGGTCCTAATGTCATACACAAAGACTGTACATGGGGAGCAGATGAAAGCGGAAGCAATAGGGGCAAAAATAAGGCCATGCTGACTGTTGTTTTAACAAGAGTCAAGGTAGTCTTTCTCGGATGTTGGGTTTCATGTAATAAATGAAGGATAAATGATGCATTTCATACAGTGAGCAGTAAGATACGTGTTTGGAATTAAGCTTTAGTTTGATAGAGGCTCTGGTGCGTGTTGTTGGCAATGAGACTCTTAGGCTAAAAAAGCAACAAACAAAACATATTTTAGTTAAAATTCAAACTCAAAGATAGCAGGCACATTGTTTGAGCTATTTATTCCATGCATAGAAGCTCTAGAAGTGTGTCTACCAGTGAGAGTTTATTGCATTTTAGATGTAGCCTCACTTTTATGATCCCATCTGACAATTGCGACCAGGGCGTGTGCCTGTAGTAAATCATGCTTACCGAGAGCTTACCCAACATAGCCCTGTGACATACATGATGATGTTGAGCACACAGCACCACGAATGAACACGTACACAGCTAAACACACAAACCCAATCCCACACATACACACTCGCTGGGAAAAAGAAATTGACCATCAATTTCACTGCTTCCGTTGAGATTTATGTTGAGAAAAAACATGATCACAGGCGCAGTATCACCAAGGATACTGTGCACAGGATCAGCTCTCACTCACCCACTCACAAGTAGAGACCAAAACAATGACATGACAAAGCATCTAAAGCTTGAGTAATTTTTGAGACTTTTATTAATTAAACTCTAACCTTTTCACTGTTATGGAATTTTCTCAAGACCAAAAACAGCAAGAAACTAAAAAGAACTCAAAGCAAAAACCTCTGCCAAGCGTCAAATATCCTCTTTGGCAGATATTTGCAGTTATCTGGTTCAGTGATTCTGGTCATGGTACCAAGATTAGTCACACTTTAAATGATTAGAAAACATTTCTATCCCCCATTAATAACTATACAGTATGAGCATCCAAATCTTTTAAAAAAAATTGCAATTATCTGATTTGAATGAAATTTGAGAAACCAGCCCGACATATATGGGTCAAATTTTATAAAGTTCACTCAATTCAGAATCGAGATATGAAGTTTTGAAATGAAGCCAATGATGAGAGAAAGGGATTTTTTTAAATGATCCTGAATCAGGATAATGATCTGGATCCCCTCCAATATTTAATGGCCTCTTCCATGACGTAAAGTCTATCGTTGGTACTTTTGATGTAATCCTGCGAACAAAAGCAAATAAATAAATGCCGGTGAAAAGATACCCCCTTGAAGTCATAACGAGTCCTCAGCGACTATAGTTGCTAAAATCGCCAATGGTGAGTCGCTTGAACATAGTCGCACTTTTTGCTCGCTTCATCAGTGACATGTGACCTTTTGACCTGGGAAGGGACGTATTGCCGATTTGATGTTGCAACACGGCGTCACTCAAAGTTGCTGAAAAGTTGTGTGATTCGCATCGCTTGACGTCACATCATTTACATTGATTTTGAATGTAATCTAGTTGCCAGAGTCCCTCAAGTTGCGTTCGGCGTGAACGTACCTTTAGTGGAGGTAATAAAGCACACACTTTCTAGTTCTTTAAATACTACGACTCATGACATCGTCAGAAGATGCTTAGAATTAGACTTAAAATTAAAATAAGAACACCTGATCTGCACAAATCCACACAAACCATCCATCTCATCACTTCTTTAAACAGTTTTAGAGTATCACCTTTGTTGTTTGTAATACCACTACTTTAAAATAAATTGTTTCATTACAGTCCTGAGAGGATTGAATTTTAGGTCCACATAAACATGTTGTCCCCTTTGTAACAGAACCACTGGCTAAAACTAAAAAACACAGCTCTCCCTTATGTTTCACCTGCATCCAATAAAAAAATATAAAACTATTCAAATGTATCCCCTCATGAACTAACAGCTGTTTTGATGGTTCACTGATGTAACGTTCTGGGTCATTTCTTCTTGTTTCCATGACACTACCACACAACTCGGAATAAATGCAGGTTACACAATAAAAAACAAAAAAAGCCTGAGAACATGTGGGCTGATATACAACGAGGGTAGAAAAGCTGTTTTTATGCTGCATCTCTAAATGAAGGAAGAAATGACGGCAGAGAAGATGGATGTTGTATTCAACAAACCGGCTCAAGTTTTTTGGGGGGTTTCATATTTTGTGAGAATAGCAATGATCGTATGTGGGTGTAGACATTTCAGTGATTAAAGACAGGTGGAAAAAGGAGGCTATAAAATGGCTTCCTCCACTGTTTGAGACATGAGAATAGAAATCATGAGGAAAACAGGAATTTGTTGTTTGTACAAAAGAATGAGGAAAAATAAGTTTCTGTCTAGGTGTGGGAACAGAGGGGAATCAAATGGCAAGGATAAGTAACAAGATTATTAAGGATATGAAAAAAAGACAACCACAAAAACATAATTCCAAGAGATATAAAACCAGATATCAATGTGACACTATAGATCAGCTCAGAGTTCATTCAGTAGTAACTGTAGGGTGATGAATTTACACCCATGTGAACCTCACGATGATGAGTGGTGTGCTTATGTCAAGGGCTTGCAGAAAAATGCTCATAGCAAAGGCTCGGAATGGTTTAAATGAAGCCAGAGCTAAGATGAAAGCCCCGATAGGCCGTGCTAGAGTGTCTGCGGGTTGAGGCACGGCTTTCATGCAGTGGAAAGATTACGGAGAGAATGGAGTAAACTGCTGTGAGCGTGTTTGGATGCGTGCGTTTGTGTGCAGCAAGGCCTGGTGGGACCTTCAAAGACCAAACTAATTAACATCCAACCTCTGCAGTGGGTAACTCCAGCATCACTGCACTTAAAACAGTCAGACACTTTGTACCTGCCTTGAGTTTGCACAATGAACTGATTATGTTAGTTGCATTTATAAAAGATTCATTTGCCATTTATATAACGAAGACAACTCTTGTTGGCACAGTTACACCAATGGCAGCTTATAAAAGTCCCTTTGAACCTTGTGAATGCTTTTTCTATTTAGTGATACTCCTCCAGCCGGTGGTGAATGGTTTCAAAACAGATATAGGGCTGCAGGATAGGTGCAATTGTTTGTGGTCAAAAGATAATTTAAAATCACGTATTCAGCCAATAATTTACTATTATCTAATATTGTTGCTCTGAAAATTCTTGATACTGTTTTCACCCTTGTTTGAAATATTCACCTTCTTTTGCACCAATGCCAACAAAGCAGCTACACAGAATGACTGAACCTCCACCATGCTTCACATTAGGTTTTACAATCTTTAACTGTTAATATTTACATTGAACTTATTTATTTAATTAATACTCACATTAATAAACAACAATACTAAATAATATAACTTTATTTATGTAACATGTTACAAAGTGCTTTCCAAAGGCAGCTATACATAGAAAATACAGGATATTAAGTCTTAGTCAGAGATCAAAACAGTTTAAAAAAACAGAAACATAAAAACAAGTTAGAACTTACTTAAAATCAGGGAAGGCTCTCAGATAAAAGTTTGTTTTAGGAAGTGAAACATACATTGAACGTATAGTGTGGAAGTGTGAATATAAAAAACTTTTATTTTACAGATTTATTAGCGTCATCAGTAAAAGCATTTTTTGGGTGTAGTATAATTCAATTCAGGTGAAGAAAAAATGAATAGATGCAAGTCATTTGTATCCCCAACAGATGTAATATTCAATGAAAAATAAAAGACATGTAGCCTCTCTAATATAAATAACATCTTTAAATGCCTTTTATATTACTTTTACTATGGAATGACTGAGCCTTTTGTAAAGGTTGGTTGTTCACAAATGTGTGACTGCAGGTCGTTTTCGTGACAGTGTTTGTTAAAGCAGTCCAGGGGCATTGCATTGACACTGTGTGTAAAATGAAAAACTGTGTATACTGTCAGCACTGCAGATATCCTCGCTCATTATTGTTAAAATATTCCAAGGAGGCACTGCCGAGCCACAAACTTTAGCAACAGGTGAAATCAGAAGCACCATGCGGCCCCAAACTGAGTGCGACCTTGCTTTTGTCACCCCAACAGTTTTGAGAGCATTTGCCTGACGGGGGGAGCTGATAATTAGACAGCCAGTTGTATTGCTCTTCTACCCTCGGTGCTTTCTTGTCCCACACTTAAGCTAATTAAAAACAAGCAGACAAATCAAGGATGTAAATGTAAATGTGGGTCTGTATATCCAATCTTAATTCTGTTGTGAATTTGCATAAATAACCTAAGAGAAGGTTTGAAATAACAGCTAAAAGGTGCACTGTAAGGGTGTGAAAATCTTGTGCAAAATGCCTCAAGACTGAGAACATTTTTGAAATTAATGTAATCCAATGGGATTGAGGGAATATATAGTTCATCATGTATGAAGGTTAGAGACTATATCTTTACTAATAAAGGTAATGGTTGATGACTCGGGGAAAGACAAAGAGAGCAGAAAGGCAGGAAGCTTGGGGTGGAAAAAACTTGGCAAGCGTTCACCCTCCCACTCTTTTGGCAGCAAAGGTACAAACTGTTTGCTCACAGCAGTACATGCATCTATTAGTATTGTTCCAGGAGATAATAACTCTGTGTGTAAATGCGTGTGCCTGGGTTGCAGTGTTTTTTCGCCAAAAGTGGCAGACGAGTTACGACGAGGTAGCAGACAAACAATATGAGTCGGTTTAGGAGTAAATGTAAGAGGTTGTGCATCAAACTGCTAAATAGGGGGTAATGGGAACAGAAATTGTGTCAACTTGTACTCTAGCACAGAAAATCTAACTAATCAGTCTTGGTCCCACACCAGGTGGGAGATGATGTAAAATGATAAAAACTACAGAAAAAAATCTATTCAGGAGACACTAAATACAATTTTATTCTACTTATTTACAAACTGGGATTCTTTAAAATGTGTATTAATACTCATTCAGCTATCATAATGCTCTACAATTGTTTTTTTCATAGTATTCTGAGCAAAATGTATTTGAACAATGGAGGTACTTGGTTTCAGAAATAAGAGAAAAGGGGTACTTGAGCCAAAAAAAGTTTGAGAATTACTGCTCTACTGGGTGGAATGCTGATTATCAAAATGGCAATGACATTGTGTATTTTAAGTCTAAATAGGATATAGGTAACAAAGGTATAATAAAAGCTACATAACCACGTGTAATTAATCACCACAATAACTGTTATTTTAGTCTGTCAACTACAATGATAATCTAAATACAAACCTTCCTAAAGGTGCCGTTAACACTTAATGTAGCCTTGGCTCAATATCATCAGTTTATGAAGAGGTGGTCAAACTGAAAAGTGCTACACAAATCAAATTTGAACCAGCAGGCCAAGGAAACCAGGAAATCATGATCACTTTTTTTTTTTAGAAAAGTTAACCTGAGCAGACACTCTCACTTGCCAAATTCAGTTGGCAAGGAAAGCCTTTGAGGGAACTGCGGTACTTGGTCGGCCCGTCTTGGAACTCTCCTTGCATACATCACTGCACACTGGCAGAGCCATTCAGTCTGCAAAGAAACTGGATTTCTATAGATGGCCTCAATTGAAGCCATGTTCACGTACTCGTACACGTAGCTTTCTGGCTGTTGCCCACTTCTGCCATTAGCTTCATCTGTCTGAATTCAATGCTCGGTGCCCATTGCTGGTTCATGGTTTTGAATAGATTTTGCAAAGCTTGTTCTTCCCTTTATGCCAGCGACTGTCCTCTGGGAAAGATAGAAAGGGGGGAGGGAGGTTGCTGATCGCTGACACAGCCATTGAGATAGCCTCTATCTTTTTGGTGAAAGATATAAAGTAAATGAAAGGAAGAGAAAGTGGACAGCAGCATGTGCTGAAATGGGGATAAGGATGCAGGTGTGCAGACGTGCTGAAGTAAGCTGGTTGAGGATTGCCACTTTAAATCACTTCTTTCGGCATTCATTTGGCTGGTTTTTGAAGTTATATTCTCTTTGAAATTGGCTGCATACACATTTGGGATGAAGTTGAGTTTTGTGAATACGGAAGTGTACGCTAAAGGGTAAAGAAAAGGGCTTGAGAAGAGGAGATGAGAGGTTTAAGTAGGCGTGCCCTTTATGCAGCAACCGAGCGTTGACGACTCAATCAGGCCGTTAGCAGTCTGACATGAAATCGGGGAGCAAGTGAGCGTGAGTTTTGTGTGTGCACTACTTTGTGCGTCGGGCTGCTTTTCAACCATATGTTAATCTTGCGGGAAAAATCAAAGAGAGGGAGTGTGGGAGAAAAAGGCGCAGAGCCCGACTGACTCGATGACAGCTGACTTCAGTGGTGGGTGTGCATACACGTCTCCTTGCGGTACGTTTTAACCCTACAGCCAAGACATCAATGTTCAGCAACTGCAGTGTTGTCAAGGGAACCATTAGTGCTGAGAGGCTGGTATCTGCTTTGCACTCACCAATACACACACACGCACACGCACGCACGCACGCACGCACACACACACACACACACACACGCACACGCACACGCACACGCACACGCACACGCACGCACACGCACACGCACACGCACACGCACACGCACACGCACACGCACACACACACGTTAGTGATCACTAGGAAAATGTTTTCTCTTCACAACTTATACACATAGATTTCCGGTTGTAAGATGCTGTTAGCACAGCAGCCGAGAGTGGTTTGT
This sequence comes from Gouania willdenowi, assembly GCF_900634775.1. Classification (NCBI taxonomy): domain Eukaryota; kingdom Metazoa; phylum Chordata; class Actinopteri; order Blenniiformes; family Gobiesocidae; genus Gouania; species Gouania willdenowi. The sequence continues at coordinate 8,940,910 of NC_041049.1, forward strand.
GTAAAGCAATGAAAACTATCTACAAGCCAAGGGATTGTCTCTAATCTATGGTTTTGTTCTTTTCCGGGAAGGAATACAAGAGAAGGCGAATGCTAAATTGGTCTGTCTAAAACTGTCAATGAGTTGCACCGTAGTGTCATAGTCACTAGAAAAAGGAAAAAAAAAAAAAAAAAGCAGGATCAATCCAAGCATCAATAAAACATAGAAGCCTCAAGCCATTTCCTCAGGCTGGCTCATCACAGATTCAACTGACATATGGTGAAGGACATGGAGTGGAGATCACAGAACAATTACAGAGCAGCGAGAATATAGTGAGGACATGTCTAGCACTACTGTGGAACTAAAGTCATTTGTTGTTGTAAAGTTTCTACAGAAAAACAGCAATAGCTTCTTACCACTAGGGATGCATTGAAATAAAAATTCTTGTCCGAAACCGAAAACCGAAAATGAGAAAACCAAGGCCGAAAACCGAATAAAATGTATTATTGTGGCTATAAATGTGTACTAACGACACTAAAAATGTAAACATTACCGTTGTATAAATTAATATTAATGCTTCAAATATTAAATCAAATAAAAATATGAAAATATTTTTTTAGCACCAACATTCCAGCAATGCACAATAAAAATACAATAAATATTATGTTTAACTTGACCCCATTCATACAATAAATAATATTGTACAGACTTATAACTGAATGGGCTGCAGGAAGAGAGTTAATTCATTGACTGCCATTGAAGTCTAAAGACTTCATTTGGTTTAGTAACGTTGACTGCCAATGGCGTCTAAGTATGTCAATTGTGTTTTTCGGCTGGGGTTGCTAGGAGACAGTGTGACGAAGCTCTCCCGTGATTATTGAGCTTGTACTATGATGTAGTACCAACTGGTGACGTGTAGGTGGCAGCAGCGCACCTTTGGATGAGAGATCACCCGTGATGGGCGGAGCTCAGAGGGAGAGGAAAAGAGTTTACAAAACAGAAAATAGCGCTACGAGAATTGATGCTGAAGTTTCCACCAACTCACACTTGACCAGAGCATGTATAGAACTAAAAGGACTACTGAGTGTTGCGATGGTGAGAGAAAATCAAAAAACAGGGCAAGTGGTGACACTCGGCATGTCTGGGAGAAGGAGGAAGTTGCGTGTGGGGAGAATGACGGGGGTTGAGACTTGGAGGAAGACCAAAATACAGTAAGCAAACCATTCAACTCTGACCTAGATAGCAAAATAACAATTTTGCCCTCAAAAGCCCGGTCTCAGTGTTGTTTTTGTAGTTTTATAGAAGAAAACCAATGTTGAGATGTCCCTAAAAAGCAAAAAAAATTGCTTCAAAGTCACAACAGGTTTTTTCAGAAAAAGGCTTTTTTTTCTCAGCTTTTGTGACAAACTGGGGATTTGTGTAAAACTTATCTCTATTCAACTGAACGAAACAAGCTAGAAACAAAATTGTTTTGTGATGAAAGTAGAGTCTCTAATCTTTCAGAATCTGGTTCCTGGCAATATGAGGTTTGCTGCTCTAAAAATGGCTGGCAGTGAATGAATTAAATGTAATATGGTGTCTCATTAAAACACAAAGTGCATTGAAGTTCTTGATAAAGATGAGGTTCTCTGCTTTATTTATTATCTAAGCATGTTCTTGGAGAAGCACACGGTGAGAGAAGCATTTCGGCTGAAAACTGAAAATGCCCTTTTGGGCCATTTTCGGCCGAAAATTTTTGGAGGCCGGATTTCGGTGCATCACTATTTGCCACAAATGCAAACTGATTTTTTTGCAACTTTCGTGACTCAAAAAAGCATCTAGAAGCCAGCAATTGTGGCGGACTGAATCCGAGACATTTTCTCTGCGTGTACAAAACCTAGTACTTACAAATTATCTGCTTGTGTTTGAACAAAGTAGGGACAGCGACTACCAAGAGTACCAAGTACATGAGACGGAATAGTCGGACGGCGTGATTGGGAACAGAGGCATGACAAGGGAAGAAGAATGGCAGAGCAGCTGCCAAGAAAAACAGTGATTCAGTAAGGGACATAAAATACCAATGAAGTGAAAAACAATAACAGCAAATTAGGAAATGAGCGATCAAAGTGAGGCGGTTTGATGGGGCAGAACAGGAGACGAGGGAGAATGAGCAGACCTGAGGAAGGATTACCAGAGGCACTTGAGGAAAACTTAAAGCCACCTCACACTCCACTTTAGGACTTCACATCAACTACACATCGCTGCAAAACTAACAAATTATGTTTAAATATAAATTCCTTCCTCATTTCAAACATACTTAAGTAGCATCTTGAAAATTTGGAAAGCTATCCATATAATCACTGTAAAAAACAAGAGCAGGACAGTATTTGTTTTAACACAATGAAAAAATCATTATATTCTCACCTTCTCCACAATTCTTTTAACAGGGATTGAGTTTTTTTTTTGTTAAAAAAAATAAAGTGAGGTAGACTCAATTGAACTGCAGACAAATCTCTTCACACTACACTAGAAGTGGGTCCATTGACAACAAAAGCCAGCACTTTTATGCAGAGCTTTCACTATTCAAACAAAAACTCAATATGTTGTCGTTTTTTTTCTCTCTTTGAAATTCAATCAAACCCAACTGGGGGAGGAAAACTGGCAAACCAAAACAACAAAGACAAGTTTTCTTTTTTACCTGGAATCTATTCAGTCCCATGGATTTATGTTTAGAAATAATTCACGAAACTGTATGTACATGCCAGTCCTTGCAACTGTTATTTTGCCTGCTTTAAAAGCTCGAGGCACTGTGGTTTTATTTGGAGAATTTACGTTGGGGAAAAAAGAATTGAAGGTGAACCGTGAAAAAAAAATACAGATACAGTTTTGTCCAAAGTTAAGTGAAATAATCTTGTAGTGTTGTTACTGGACAAAAGCTAAGGTTTATCTGCATTGCACTCCAATGCAACGCAGATACAGCTTTTTCTAGTTATACTTACTATTGAAATGCAAGGTCGCCCCTCCAACAACTTGTGGTGATAAAGTGGTGAGTAGGTTTCTACCTTCCCCTCATCTCTCCATCTCCACTTAGAACCATCCATCTCTTCATCACTGCCCTGGACAGAATGTCTTTATGTGGGCCCGTCTATTCACCTTCAGGTCATAATTCACAACTTCCCAGAAACGAAGCTTATCAGCACAATCAGGCCAAGGAGGGCGTGCCGCTGCAGTCAATGTAAGCGCAAAAAAAAAAAAAAAAAACCTGCACTAAGCCACAAAATCAATGTCCCTTTAACTATAAAAATGAACTTTTAACAATCACTTAAGTTTTACAACATGCACATTATAATTTAGGGTTTTCCAATAACATTTTTACTTTCAAAAAATACTATTACTGGAGCCTTGACTATTGGCCTATATTGATTTTGATCAGATACATTATTAATATTTTATAGTGTGGAATGTGAAAAAAGGCTCAATCAAGTGACTTCACTCAAACAGAGAACAAAAGCCAGCAACATCAGGTATGAGAAAAAACCCACCCATTTATTAATATCAGAAATCAGAATCAGAAAGGTTTTTATTCGCCAAGTACAGTTTAAAAACAGTACAAGGAATTTGACTTGGTGATTGATACAGAAAAAGCACGAAAACCAAACAAAAAACTAAAAATAATAATAATGATAAATATTGAGGCTGGTGGCAGAAGGAAAGATTAACTAACGGGTTACAAACAAACATTTTAACATTAAACAAACATATTCTACAACTGAATAGAATAAATAGTTTAAAAAAAATAGAAGACCATGAAAAACAACCTCAATAAATCCAATAAAAAACAATGCATATTATATACTGTAGCTGCAGGTTCAAAATAATTATAATTGTTATACTTTTCTTTTCCATTTATCGCACCAATATCAAGTCTTTTTGTCTTATTTCCAGCTACACACTATGGAACTACAGCTCCCATCATGACTAACACAATATAATGCTTAACATTTGACTTTGGGACAATCAAACCTTAAAGTATAAGTACACCGCCAGGTTTTTGCTGACCTGTCATTAGGACGAAATTCCAAAAAATGCCTTGATTATTTAGGGGTGTTGCTCTGTTGCTCATAGAGTAGTTAGGACACGCCCAGTCAGAGCAGCCCCGCCCCCACAGCTCTGCACAGTTCCATATGGAGCTGTCAATCAATGCTCACTGAGGGCTGTAAGAGAAGGAAACTAGTCCCTCCTCCCATCTTTTATAGGAGGGGCAGGGCCAACAGCGATGGATAGTGATGTCACTGATCCAAAAAGACATCACTGATCTAATCCCAGCCAAAAGCAAAATTACAATAGCCCGCATCCAATCCATAGAGGGCAGTCTATCTGATAGAAACGCCGAATTTCAATACTTAGACTAAAATGTGATGAGTGAGACTACATTAGTTCACACCTTATCATATATGTATTCAGTAAAAACATGCTTGTGCTTTCCCCATGATAGCAACGCGAAGCATAAAATATAATGTGTGGATAAAATCCAAGGCTAGCCTTCCCTGTGGCTATAAAGCAGCAGTAACAGGAAAATGGAGCAGTCGTCTGCATTTGCAGTTTGTTTAACTACAGTACCTGATGAAAAAAAAAAAAAAGACCTGAGGGGCAGATCACTGGCCAGGAAACCACAGCCTGCATTATTCATGATAGACAGTCATCCTCTTTATTTCCTTTGCACACAGTGGGCAAGTGGATGCCCCAGTATGAGAAAAACAAAACAAGTCAAAATTAGATACCAAAGAGACTGATACTGAAGGGGGGAAACTGTGGTGAAAGACTGAAATTCAGTAGTTGCATAATCGAACTCATGCCAAAATAATTCAAGGCTTGATCGGAAATCTATAGTAGAGCATGAAAGATGTGACAAAGTCCGATGCTGTCCTGAGGCCATGAATGGCAAAATAAGATGTCGAAAAACAGGATGAAAGAGGCGTTCTGCATTGGGGAGTGTGTGCGTTTTGTAAAATTGTCCGAACTGCTTTTAGCAATGACGTGCACAGGGTGATTAAAGAAGGCATCTCTACTGAAGGGTATCTTTAAGGGGGGAACATAACTGATACTGAGCGCAGTGACAGAGGTAAGTTCCTCTTTGTGAGCAAATGTATGCTTTGTTTTCAGTAAAGCCTTAAAATGACCAAACTGAAGCCTTACTGCGTGGTACTCCGCTACCTACCAAAATGTTTAAATCACCTGTGTGTGAATTCAACACCACGACATGGTAACTACAGCAAAAACATAGAAGATTATATTATCTAAATGATTATTCATGGCTGTGGTTAAAAAGTATGACAACTAAATGGATACAATGACAAGATTCTTGTTTAACTCTATAGGTTGCTATTATAATTGACTTTAGCTACATCTTTTTTTAAATTTCCAGCTTTGATGCCAATCAGCCAAACCCTCAGGGTTTAGTTACACTTTAATATAGTTCATGGGAAATGTGGGCAACTGACGGCTTGGGAGCATCATGCGGCCCTTGGACAAATTTTTGTGTGGTCCCCAAAGTAAACGCACAGAATGACTTAAAAACACACAAAACAGCAAAAATACACAAAAAAAAATAACATAAAATTACAAAAAAATATACAAAATAACGCCAAAAACATGCACACAACTACTACAAATAATTACTAATAAAAAATTACTCTAAAACACAAAATGACAACAAAATTACACAGAATGACTCATAACACGCACAACAAAAATACACATGACAAATAATATACATAGCGATAACAAAAATACACATAATGACTCTAAAAACACAAATTAAGAGAAAAATATACAAAATAACAAAAACATAAAAAAACAAAAACAGATTGAACTCTTTATTGTTCCCTGTATCAATCTTCAGATTAGTAATTCTAAAATTAGATCATATTTTGATAACATGGCCCTTGAATCAGACAACCACCTTATTTGTTGCCTCCGCTGTGATCAAAGTTTCCCACCCATGGTTTATGGGGTCGCACACTTCTTCTATTTCAACTTAATTGATTGATTTGTTTGGATTCATCTTTAAATACAGTAAAAAAAATAAACTAAACTGGGCGACCGTGGCTCGGGTGGTAGTGGGTCGTCTTCTGATCGAGAGGTTGGGGGTTCGATCCCAGTACCTGACTATGTGTCGAAGTGTCCTTGGGCAAGACACTGAACCCTAAGTTGCTCCCAGTGGTCGACTAGCGCCTTGCATGGCAGTCCTGTCCCACTGGTGTGTGAATGTGAGAGTGATTGGGTGAATGAGCTGATATGTAAAGTGCTTTGAGACTGCTTCAGTGTGGTGATAAAGCGCTATATAAATCAAGTCCATTTACCATTTAAACTCTTAATTTAAAAGACAAATATAAAAAAAATGAATCCTATCAACACCAGTTTTGTCCTAACTGATGATTGTTCCATTGGTTGAGGTCAGTATGGGCCATACAGTAAATGACAGACCACCCAGAATGAGTGGGGTCACTGTCAACTTAGCCAGTTCTCATCTCAGCCACTCACATCGCTCCTCCTCCCCCTTCTCGTCTTACCTCCCCTCCCACCTGGTAAGCAGTTATACAACTAGAAATACAGATGTAAAACTTTGACTCAATTTTGTGTTTGAGCTGATTAGATAACTCCAATCTCTTGTACACAAAAGCCAGAAATAGAAGCAAGGGGGAATCTGTGAAATGGACGGCTAATGCACACGGAATGATGCTCATTAGGCGAGTAGAATTTACAAAGCCTTGCTAACAATTTAAATATTGTTTTACTGATTTCTACCATTTATTACTATTGCACTGAAAAACATATCCTTATATAAACCCCTTGACGTAAAAGACTTGTCTTCTGTGTTTTCCCTTATGGTTAGGCAGAGCTTTTCAAAGCTGCGTTTCCAAAAGCATCTTTTTTTTTTTAAATCAACATTGAGCCTGAGCAACTCAGTCAGTGAATGGAGGCTTTTGTCAATTGTAGGTGGGAGGTAAGAGAAATTAAAGAAAAACATTTAAAAAAAAAAAAAGTAGAAATGTCTGGGGAGTGGTGTTTACCAGTGTGTTGTCGCTTTCTTCCCCTCGGAATTCTGTGCTGCTGTTTTGGTTCCATGCTGGGAATGTGAGCAGTGTCTGTCAGAGATTAACACTACACAGAGGGAGCGCACGGATAGAGGGAGAGAGGGAGAGGAACCCGAGTGAAAGAAGGAAAGCAGGGAGAGCTGATAAACACAAAAGTCATTTTATATTTAAAAAAAAAAAAAAATTAAAGAGCGCAAGAGTGAAGGAAGTCTTTAAAAAGCATCAGCGAATCACCCGAGAGACGTTGAGGGAAATCAGGAACGGTGGAGCGGGGGGTGGGTGAGGGGGTTTATAAATAGAGTAGACAGAAACCACGGTCTCTCTTCACTGGATGCCGCATTAATTATGCATGTGTACATCAGGAGAAATTAAAACATAACTGGGTGGCAGTTTTCGACGAAAACAGAAAAGAGGGTGGGGAGAAAAATGGTGGATATAGCCAAGGAGAAACTGTGAGGAAGAGATTGGAAGATGGATGACAAAGATGATGAAAAGGGGGAAGGATCAATGAAAGATTGAGTGGACGAAGGTGGGGCGAGGACACAGCGTGCCAGCACCAAAAAGAGGGAAAGCGGCTAATGACGGAGTAGCAATATATAGAGAAGAGACGCACCAAGGCCACGGAAACATGTCGTAAGTGAGATGGAAAAAAAAATACACTCAACAACATGGATGACACGTTGGAATATGCTGGAAAAATATTAGAAGAATGAACATCAAACCCAAATCAGACGTTATTCACCTGAGGGACGTCTTTAAAGCTCCGGCAATCAGATGATATTCAGAGTCAATGTCAGAGCGTCTTTCTAATTAAACTATTCATATCCATGTTAGCGTGAGACACACCTACTCGCCGTGTTATCGTTATACTTTAAAGGGGCAAAAATCCCAATCAAGCATGCAAAAATATTTCTCCTTTAGCCTAAACATTTATTTTTGCTCCATTTTTATCGACTAAAATTTATTTTACAGTTTTATGAGCATTAGCTCATTTTTGGTGACGTGTGAAATTTAAATTAAAAATACGATAAGATGACAACCGTTAATGATTGTGGATTACAGATACAACAGTCCCTCAAATTCACATGCTCAAAACTTAAGATTTCCATCTGCGAGTCGTGGAGGTAAGACCAAGTCTACATCAAAAACCTGTCACGATTGTGATCAGCAAAATTACCTGGTGATTTCAAAGATAAAAAGGCTTTGATAAGAAGCTTGATTGGGGCTAACAATGACATTTTTAGCACGTCTTCAGGTGTTCAACCTTGGTTCGCAGCATGGCAGGTGGTGGGATGTACTTGAGCGTCATGGTAAGAAGGTTCAATTCAATAAGGTTCTTCCTCTACTTGCAAGGATTTTCTTTGGTTTCCCCAGCCATTGATCAACTGACCAAACATTTACCACAGAATAACAGTAACATGGGATCAACTTTGGACTCCACCCATTACATTTATTGGGCTTTATTCAACTACACACTATACAACTAAAATCAACTAAATTAAGGATTGCAGTGGTACATTTTAACTAGGGATGTTGCAATACAACTTTTTCACTTCCGATATGATACCGATATTGCAGCCTTGCGTATCGGCCGATAGCGATATTGATCCAATATCAGCACAAATCCTGCATATTTTTATTACTTATTTTGTTGTGTGGAATGTTAGATCAAGTGATGTTACTCAAATGGAGAACAATAGTCAGTAACAGTAGGTTACTTTGTGTGAACCACAGTCACCTATGGATAGAAGTGCTGGAGCGGAAATTTTGATCAGAGAACATATATTGGTGATTTTAAATGCAGTTTGATAAAATTGATATCCAATATCAATATCGGATCGGGACACCTCTAATTTTATCTTGCCAGAGTAGGATAGTCTGTTGCTTTAACTATTCATATTCATATCTGCACTCTCACTGTAAATATTGTAAATACTTGTTGTTGTTGTTGTCCTCTCTTTATATTTATATATTCTACATCGTCATGTTTTTTGTGTTTGTAAATGATTGGGGCGGAGAAAACAGTCATTTTGATTCTCTACATGTCTTGTACATGTAGTGGATTCGACAATAAAGCTAACTTTGACTAAAACCTAGGGATGTAACGATTAATTCAACACCCGATACCATTCAATTCACGATACTGGATTCTCTCACAATTTATTTTACAAAATGGGACTGTAGACAAATGATGACTGAAAAATATTCCTTTATTTTTTTGGGGAAAAACAATGCAATTTAACTAAAAATAAATCTTGAATGAAATAAATAAAGGAATAATACAAATGAAGAATAAGCCTATTAATTCAAATTCTGGTTCTATAGTAAACAATGCAAAACTGCATTAATAGTTCTTTTTCTTTTTAAAAGTGCAACTGAAAATGTATTTTGTGCCTTAACAATTGGACGTTAAAAAAAAAACATTGCACTGTATTTATGTCATATATTTGTTTGAACCAGCTGGTAATCCAGTGGCCGGTTGGCATGCAGCTAATCTAGCAGTGAAGCAGAGATGCTATGCTAGCAGACAGACCTAATAGAAAAATGTGACTTTTACAGATATTCACGTAATAATACAGATATTCTTTCACTGCTAAAGGGGAAAGGAATCATTTATGAACATGTTTAAGAGTAGAGGACGGCCAGAAAGAAAGTAGTAGCAGATTCCGCCCGCCGCCTCCACTTCTGGACAAGGGAAGGATAAATATATAGCGCCCTCTGCTGTTCAAAAAACTGCGATTCAATTTTCAGTGTATCGATGTGAACCGTGATACCTATGAATCGATTGTTAACTGCCTTACAATTAATCGTTACATCCCCACTAAAACCCAATGTTTAAAATCAGTGGAGATAAAAAAAAAAAGTTTCAACCTCTATTTTTTGGAGCAAATTATCTTGGATAAATTGATCTAGGAGGACCACATAGCTTTCGACTTGGTAATTTGATCTCTCTTTATCTCAGCAGTGATACCCAGATCTTTACTCATAACCGCCAGTTTCCAGGTAAAAAAGTGTCTCTCTACCAAGAGGACATGTTGGTTTTCCAAAAGGCCTTGACTAGGTCATGTTCTTTTCATCACTTTAAACTTTTGTATGTTTAAAAGAAAAGCCAGTGAAGGAAAGCTAAATGTTCTCCACTAAACCATGCCACTTCTTTCCAGCTTGATGTGTGTATGTGTTTAAGTGTTGAATAAAGAAAAAGACAAACTAAATTGAGCAAAGAAGAACGAAAAAAAAAATGCATCAACTGCTTCTTCTTCTTCTTTACTCTGAGGCTCAGACCACTTTTGGAAAACGAGTGTGACTTTCTTTTTTAGGAAAGTGACAGCAGTACATGCATGAATGCTTAGCAGTGTCATTATGGCCTTAAAACGAGCACCTCGGAGACTGCCAGCGCGTTTGTGATTGCGTTAGCCAAGGCAGCAGGTCGTCGCAGCCAGCCAAGCAGCCCCAACACTGGGCTCCGCGCTCATTAGATGCCTCGGCCCTGCCTGCTAACTCTAACAAATCTGTGGGGAAAAATTGCTGACATCTCAAAATGACTGCGTGTCTATGTCAGTGAGTATGGAAGGTAGAGGTTATGAATGATAACAATAGCCTAATTTAATCAGCACGCTCACAGAGACAACCAAAGACAAAGAGGCAAAGTGTGCAGGAGAATAAAGCCTAGAATTTAAAAGATCGTCTAAATCAGACATAAGCAACTGGTGGCCCGGGGGCCACATGCGGCCCTCATTCTAATTTTGAGTTGCCACTAAATTAAATGCACAAAATGACTTCAAAAAACATAAAATTACAGCAATATACACTTAACAAAAATACACAAAATGACTCAAAAAATACACAAACAGCAACAAACACAAAAAACCAAGACATAAAAAAATGGCTCCATAATCACAAAATGGCAACAACAATTCACAAATTGACTCAAAACACATAAAACAACAACAAAAGTCAAATTAGAGAAAAATATTCAAAATAATTTCATAAACACACAAAGTAGCAGTAAAAACACAAAACAACTAAAAGTGCAAAATGAGAGAAAAATACACAAAACTACCACAAAAAAGCTAAACTATAAATTAAACCAAAACCACACAAACTCAGAACTGCAAATTTTCTAAATGCTGTCATAAATAATAATATGGCCCTCATATCAGAAAATCACATTTTTGTGACCCCGCTGTGATAAAGGTTGTCCACCTCTGGTCTAAATTGTTGACTGAGTCTTCTAATAATGATGCACCTCCTTTAGTACTCCAGTTACAGCAATCAAAGGCTGTGTTGTTTGCATAGATTTCTTTACATTCAATTCAGTTGTTTGGTTATCACCTGTTCTCCACACACACACACGCACACGCACACGCACACACACACGCACACACACACACACACACAAAATACTGATGAAGGGTACATTTCCATAACAATGAAACACCAGAGGACAGTGGAGTCAGCCAGCCTTTCTGAGAAAAGCCTTTTTAAACTGTGATAGGAATGGCGAGGGAGCATATAGGAAGAGCAGGTGCCAGCACTGGGAGTGTGTGGCCTGGATGAGTGGGAGCAGGATTATAGCTAGTTCCATCATGGTTTTGGTCCGCTCACTGCTTCCTATGAAAACCAATTAGCATGTGAATGAACAGGCACTCAGTGGATGGAGGCTTCTAAAGCCAGAGAGCACTGATCCACTATCAGGTGAGCTTTTCGTAAACTGGGAATAAGCTTTAGAGGAGGGTCTGCATGCGAGCATGAAGCTCATTTTACGGTTTATATAAAACCTCAACAACTCAGAAACAACAGATTTTTGAAAACTGAAAATGAATAAAACATTTAACTTCTCCTTTTTGATGTTTGCAACTGGTAATAAACATTATATACACTGAAAAAACTAACTAACCAATAACTTGATGCATGTGTGTTTATCCAGTTTTAAATCTTCAAAATCATAATAAACCAAAAAAAAACAAGAGAAAATGTCTGTTTCGTCATCCAGATTTCCAAATGTTTCTAAATATTTCTTATAAAATAAATAAATAAATAATGTGTAACCTAATATTTTTAGTACAATGATGTGAATGTGGATGCGATTAAAATTTAAAAGTGTTTGAAAAATGAGCGATCAAGTAATGCAGACTTTAAACCAGTGGTCGCCTGGAGTTTAATGGGGTCACCTAAAATGTCTAGTAATTGATTAAAAAAAAAAATACTGATTTTTAAATCATTATTCTTTTTCAAATTAAAACACAATCTTAAACAACTGTATTTTATACTTTGGCTTTGCCAAATATAATTTAAAAAGGAGCATAGGGCAGGATTTAGAAATCAGACTCCATAGTGACAACACGGTAGTTAGTGTAACTGCAGCCATCAGCCAAGCCACCGCGGGGGCGCGCATCAATGGTTTTTTTTTTTATATCACAGAGCTGATATTGTGAATGGAGGACGGATACCCGACCTAACCGTGACGGGACCGGATGGCACCGTACGGGTCAGTTTTGGACAGATATCTGGAACTGGTGTTCGGGTTCGGTCACAGTGTCTTTTCTTGCTGCAGCAGCCACGCAGTGAACCGCGGTGGATGAATAAAGCAGACGACAATTTTAAAGGAATACACCATTGAAACACTCCTTTTACTGAACAATAATGTGGATTATCCTAAACTTTGATACATAGATTATGTAAACAGATCCGATGGGTGTGTCTTGCGTGTGTCTTGTTTGTCTTTTGCTTGTTACATGTGTGCTGATCTGATGTTGACATTAACAGTTGTTTGTTAATAAAATCGGTGCTTACAACTAAAACAAACGTACACATGTAATTTCTTTGAGAAAAAAATTTAGTTTTTCACTGTTGGGTTGGACTAGGACGAGAAAATGAGCCCCGATCCACACACTAACTGTGACACGGTTATGTATTTACTTGCCACTCATGTGACTGTTTAATGCAAGACGTGCACATGCCTCTGCATGCATCTGTGTAGATAAACAGTAGTTTAGTCCACTGTGCTCGTCTCCAAGCTATCTTTTTCTCATTCATTCTTATTTCCCGCATTGGGACGCCTCTCTAAGCCGTCGTGAACACGCACCAGCGTCATTTGATGTCACCATAGGCGTCATTTGACGCCACGTGCGCAAAACTGTGCGGGAAAATCAGACTCCGAAAAGCAGTACAAAATGTATCACACAATGTTTTCAAGGCAATGAGTAAAAATATGTGTGGACTCATTCTCTTTGGTTTAGAGTGCTTCATCACCCATTAGCATAAAAAAAAAAACAGAAAAATAATGTTTATTTTTTCTCAAATCTGCCTTATGCTCCTTTAAAATGCAACTTTTCTGCATATGAAACTAGATACTTTCGCAACCCAGCAGTCAGCCAACCACCAGGGGGCGAACACACGATTAAGGCTTCATTACGCTACCTTAAAACCCGCGAAAACACTTCAGCAGCTCTGGTTCACTCTGTAAACTAGACTGATGACAGTATATATACTGGTTTTTATAGCGAAAAGGTAACATGTTGACATGCTCTGGGCTCATAAGCCCCGCCCCTCTCTGGTTCCGCTGTCGGCTGAGATGAAGCCAGGTGGGAGAAACATGGATCCATCATTAAGATTTCAGTCTATACCTCTCCCTTTTTGTTTTTCCTCTGATACTCTCTCACACAGGATGGATATCATACCTGACCCGAGCCCAACACATAGTAAATATAAAAATGTTGGGTACATTTTCTAGTATTTATCATTATTTTAGTTTCAAACCTTTCTTCTGCACTCTAAACTGTTTATATACTGTTTGTTTGAAAAGTAGTTAAATAAAAATACAGATAGATTTCCTAACAGGATGAACAATCGTGATTCAAATGTTTATACAAATGATCGTGATTATCATTTTTGCCATAATCGTGCAGCTCTAAATCACGATCCAAAAAAGGTTGGAAACCACTGCTCTAAAGCTAAATCCTAAAGCCACTTTGATCTAATTAATCTAAATATTCTAGTGGCAGGCAAGAAATGAAAGTGATCTTGAAAGTTATCTCATAAACAAAAATTTATTTTCTTCTTAGATTCTTGCAAAAGATGTTGAAGCGTGAAAATGAAAAAGCAGCCACGTAGGTGCTAAATCTTAGACTAAGAGCATTAAAGCGTAATTCAGCACCAAAGCAGCCAAAAAAAGAACATCAAGCGAGCCCAACGTGGGAGCAGGAACAAAAGGAATGGATGGAAGCAGAGCCAGAACTCACCTCTCTCTGCAGCACCAGCTCTTTGGTGAACAGCATGGCTTCGTCACTGAAAGGCTCGGCCACCTGCAGCCCACCCGGCAGATTTCTGGAACTGCGAGGACATTCGATACCTGATCGGAGATGAAACAAGCGCAGGAGTTTAACACCAGCAATACATATACTGTATATATACCACATTGTTTAGTAGAAAACAACTTCAAATGATTTTAACTGGAATGTTGCCATCGTGAATCAATTTTCACTAACTTTGCAGTTTGGACATCCTGTTGGTATTGATGAAATGCTAAAAAAGTGGTTTTCATACAAGCTCTCACAATTTCACTGTTTTTAAATTTAAATATATCATCAGCATGACCTGGGAAAGAAGCTCTTAAAAACACAAGTCAGACTATCATTATCAGCCTCCGCAACAGGTTATGGGGCTCCTTTAAAAATCTCCTTAGAAAGAAAATTGGTCATTATTAGGTCATCCACAGCTGTATGAAGCACGGTTTTATCACCACAGATAATGTTAACAATAGAGATTAGTTAAAGACGATGGGATTTAAAAAGAATTAGGGCTCACAATCAGACATAAATATCAGAAATTAGTCAGATATCAAAAAATTGAAGAAAAAAAAAAAAAAAAAATCAGATCGTATTATATCGGCCTGCATCTATCACTGATACATCTAGTCCATTCCAGACGCCGCTCCAGCACTCCTATCCAGCAGCCGACAGAACAAAACACTGAAGAGAACTTGAATTGTTATTTTGCATTTTAAAGAATCTTCATTTTTTCAGTGTTTTATTGGTTTTGAGGTTATTTTTCATGTTTTTTTTCCCAAAAGATTTTATTCTTTCTATTCAATTGTAAATATTTGTATGTTACAGTTAAACTAGTGATTATTTTGCACTTTGTTTGTTAATTTTTTTAAATTGGATTTATTGATGTTATTGTTCAGAGTCTTCTAATTTGTTTTTCATTTATTCTTATTTAATTGTAGAATATTCTTAAGTTTAAAGGGAAAATGCATGTAACTCATTAATAATAAATGGGTGAGTTTTTCCTCCTACCTTCTGTTTCTGATTATTGTTCTCTGAGTTATATCACTTTTCAATCAATCAATCAATCAATCAATCTTTATTTGTATAGCGCCAAATCATAACCAATGGTATCTCAAGGCACTTTTCTAACATTCCACACTATAAAATAAGCAATAAAAGTATGTATGATTTCTTCTGATATTGGATCGGATTGATATTGGTTTCAGCCAATACTCAAGGGCCTAATATCAGTATCACAAGTGAAAAAGTTGGATCTGGACACCCTAAAGAGAATCACCAAAGATTAGTCTGTGTCACAAACTGAGGCAGAAACTGGTCCACACAAAGGAAAAAAATGCTAAAATAAAGAGCATGAGAAATGTGTACTGAGGAAATACGTGAAGGGCACTCGACTGATCACTGCTCATATGAGCACAACACTTCTCACAGAGCAGCCTGGAATGAATAAGTGAACAGAAGGGACCGAGACGACCCATTCTTCACCTGTGACTCCTCTCTGTTCTCTCTCCTATTAGTCTAACAGCTGCTCACACCTACAGTCAGCTACTAACAACCCTCACAATGATACCAACCAACAAGGAACAGTACATGAACAATGCCCTCATAAATGTACCTCAGTACGAGTCCTGAAAGTCTGAGAATTCAGATGAAAACTGAAGGAGTTTAGTTGTAAAGTTGCCCCTTGGACATGCCATGATGACCTAAATTCCTCCGAAACCTCAAATACATTCTTAAGATTCTTAGCCATAAGATCTGGAGTAGGAAAAGGATGATTTGGTTTGACAAGTACTCACTTGGATATTCTGGGGCTTCCCTGTTGAAAATAATCCTGTAATACAAAGAGAGCGATTTGTATCCCTCACTTTATTGTGTGTAATTGTGCGAGGGATTTCAACACAATTAAGCACCAACTTTGATTTTTGCCAAAGCTTACAAAACAAAACTCCTAAAATAAGACAATTTAGTTTAATTCCAATCTAACAACCCTAAGCAGAGGAAGTGTACCTGCTGTCAGGTATTAACACCACTTTTCTCGTTTTTGGTTAAAATATGCAGCTACAAGCAAACTTCAGATGGAATGTTCCGCGCAGACTGAACTAATGATAATTTTAGTGAGAAGTTTGAGCCGCCAGCATTGTAATAATGCAGCTGCTCTCTTTCCTTTGATCTGTATTTCCTTTCCAACTGTAACTTTCATTTAATGAGTTTGGTTGGCATGACAGATATGGCGCCTTAGGTTGAACTAAGAGAAGCATGAGTTAAATGTAAAATCCAAAATGGTAAGTCATCCACTTTGACGAAAACCTTGGCTACTTGCACAATATTGCCTTTGCTATAAAAAGGCGTATGTGAAACATTGGTCTTTTTAGGAGGTGTTTTCAGCAAGTTTACAAGAAGAGCCAACTGTCAGGATTATATAACGGCCTACTAGAAGAACACCACAGCACGCTGCTAAAGCACTGTCTAACTGGCCCTGAAAGGCTGAGTGGCATTTCTCTCTCATCTTACTTGTTTTTGTACATTTTGTTCCCTACATAGCCATATCCGACCCACTTTTGCTAGCGAGAACAGAGACCTCAGCGTATTCACAGTGGCGGGGAGGGGAATATGACCCAGGAAGAGAGGCAAAATGAGGCCATGGGACAGTCAGCACCCAGGAGATATCAAGAAGTGTCGAGTCAACCTTCGGTGAGTGCAAGAAAATGGTCCTAAATGTACAGAAGCATAATTTGACGTCACACACACAGTCTGGGAATATTTCACAACTGAAAAAAATGCTCTAATGGAGCACCGTAATATTAAATTAACGTATTACTTCCATATAATGTAAAGACAAGATAAGGATACGGACACAAACTTTGATGCTGCTTCAAGTAATGAATAAAAACTGTTCTGATGGACAATCGATAATAATAAAACTCTACTACGCTACGCTATCATTTAAAGTGAAATTATTGAATTAAACCATTTTTTAAAGTGTCTAGCAAGCAGAAAAGGAAGAAAATGAGAAAGATGAAAAGGAAGAGTGAGGAAGACACTGCTGGCCAAGTTAATCTGAAAGTATTAATGGAGGGGACGGGGACAGGATTTCCACAAGAGACACTGAAGCCACGGTAAAGACAAGCAGCTACGGGAAGAAATAAGGACAGAAGAAAAGGAAAAATATAATAGACTAAAGAGAAGAGAAAAAGCCAGAAGTGGATGAAGAGGAAGTCTTTCTTCTGTATATCCCAAAGAATGTATGTATCACAGATATAACACACAATGAAGTCAATGTCAATTGTGTAGCACTAAATATGCAACAGGCCTACAGGATTTACACTTTCCAGCTCTTTAATAATGAATTCAGCTCTAAAATATGGCACTTCACATTGAATTAAAGAATATTTAGGCACTTAAAGGGTTGCTTTAGTAATGTTTAGGACCTAAAAAGTGTTTAATGTATTCCCATCAATCAAAATATGTGAAAATGTATTGAAAAATCGCATTCAAAGGACTTTTACCCCCCACAATTTTACATCTTAAAATACAATCCATGGGAGGCAGCCATTTTTGGCTGTAGTGGCGTGACGTTGAGGCCACCTATATAGTGTTTACTTGATTTCTTAGATTTTGTTTTTCTTCTATACATTTTTGTTCTGCTTTTTTCCACATTTTCTTGAATATTGTTTTATTTATTACTATCCAAAAACAAGGATGTGTGTTGGAGCTAGTTTGGGCTTGTCTGAGGCCATTATCGTAAGCTCTTGCTACACATGGGAGCAGCCACAACCAGCATCCAGCTGCAGATGCGATGAAGATCGCTCTGTACGATGACAGAATGGACTTACCGCGGGACAAGTCTAGGAGGACATTAAAGCTATTTGATAGGAGGAAAATTTGCTAGAGAATCCGTCGCGGACGCACCGGTAGTGCTAATGCCACATCGTGATTTCACTACAAGCATTAGCATAATGGTGGTGAGTGCATCTCTAATGGATGAACAGGTTCTTTTTCTACCCCTGGATGTTCCACAAGGTCTTTCAAGGAACATTTCCCAACAGGTAACCTTGAAAGAGCCTTTTCTAGAGCAGGTATAGCACACAGTGAGTGATGTGTTCACCACATGAGCACACTCCCTCCCTCTCTCATACTGCCGTCTCATCCCTGCAGCTTTCACACCAAGCCAGGAGTCACTTGGGACAGCCATTTTTAACCTGCACCCAGATATAACCTGAGGTTAGGGATAATCCATTCAATCTGATCTTAGAGGGTAAACAAGACTTACAGTCATCATTCTGACATAGCAACAAACACTGAGCAAAGTCCTATAGACAGCTGCTCCTCATAGAAGCTCCATTTGCATGATCGGAGTCAATACAATGGACAGATACCAATAAAGACAGAAGACAGAAGCTGCTTCTTTAAAAGACTAGAAAGTGATAGAAAGATAAGATGAAACAAGATAAATGAACAATTAGACCCTGGCCTAAGACGCTCAGTTTACAAGTCTTGCCTTGTACTTGGAGAACGTGCTACATGTGAAGCACTGAAGTTCCACGAAATAGAAATGCTTTCACCCACAACGTTCTTTCAATAGTCTCTCTGCCAACCACTTAATCCAAGCTAGCCATTGATTTCCATTACCTACAGTTATTCTTTGTGCTAAACCTTTAGCTATCAAACAACGAAGGTCAACCCTAAACTTTCACTTCCACATTTAAGTTTTAATGCAATAAGCAATCAAACTTTTAAAGTATCCACACAACAGAAAACGGTTTGCCTTAAAAAGCTTATTCAGGTTTGCCCTGAATCAAATTATAGAACAGAAATCTGATGATGTAACTTTTCATTGCGACAAGGTAATAAACACAAAATATATGTAGTTATTATTTTGAAGAGTAAAAAGGGTGGGCAAAATATCCATTTTAAAATGCAGTTTTGCTTTGACATTTTTGTCACTGGAGTGCCAATAATTAATGTTGGCTATAGGGCGATTTCAGCTGGGAGCAAATGTTTTCATTACAGTTTTTATAAAATAGTTTTCTGCTGCTTTGATTCTAACATATTACTGTCAGTTTCATGCCACAGATGTTAGTACTACCTCAGGTGTTTAGAATACATTTTCAGTTAAATGTTCCCAAACTTTTCAGACTTTCGGTTGGTTCTTCTTCTGTTGCGCAATTCTTCTTCACAACATAAATGGTGAAATAAAACTGCACCCAGCAGTTCATGTATGGTACTGCAGCAAAAATTAAGCAGAAAGCAGCCACCGACGCAAAATTTTGGAGTCAACATTATTAATTATGTTACTAATCATTTTTGCATATGTTACAAACATTGTGGTAGGCGCAAATCTCGAGACGGTCTATATATTGAATTTTATTTTTTGCTTTGCCCCCCCAGCAATAATCTCAACTCGTCCTCAATCGTCTTAAAGATATACATTTGGAGATCAGGGCCAGTTAGGCTTTAACCTTCACACACTGATGGTACTCTCAGTCAGTGATGTTGGACACCAATTAAGTTTTGATTCCAATCTTGGCCAAAAACATGTGATTTGCTGAATTCTGTTAAGATTTTACTTTGAATGCCAAGTGTGTACCTTACTAATTACAGATCATACATCGTAGTTTTAGCACAAGGATGTATCACATGTCTCAACTGATTGTAATAGTTCCTACACATTTATCCTTCTCCAATACAAACGTGTATAACTGGTAATTGAATGTGCTTTCCGTTGACACGACATGTAGACAGAACAGGATTGAGTTGACCTCTTGTCATCCGATAACCAAGCCCGATAATGAGCTTCGTGTCATAGGAATTGGTCTGGATGGAAAATGTATTCCATGTACCCATTAGCCTCCTACTCACGGCTATACTTGTGTTTCTTGGCGTGTCTGCTGGTGTATTTAGATACTTGCATGATTGTGCAACGTCATGTCAGAAACGACAGCTAATTACAGTTATTTGAGATTGGAGCGCCATTAGCCACCATGACAAGCAGTCAGGAGAAACTGAAAATAAGATTATTGACTGTGTGAATTTAGCTCTAAAACAAACTTATTCATATTTTGATGAAAGTTTTGATTACAGTGCAGTTTTGACAACATGCTTCACTTATAGGGGAACATGCAGCTAAAGAAAAATCCTGGGAATGTTTGACTATCTTTTTAATCCATCATTGCACTTTGCTATCATCCCACCATGCCTTGCTGATGTAAGGTCTGAATAGTGCTGCAAGGCGTGGGCAGCTTTTAAGGTCTGTTTCACAAAAGCTTAGGCACAGATGATTTTTTTTCCAAGGACTCAACTTAGATTTGTTAATAGAACTGTTGATTTGAAAAATGTTTCTGGCCCTTCTATCTGCTACCATTAAGCTGTATGTTCCCAAACAGTTTGATGCAAAGACGGACTAAGATTGGTTGTGAAAAAGGCTGGAAATGTGAATTGGAGGGTGAAAATTGTTATGGTCATCTGAAGTGAGTCGATGAATAAATCCATCAGGGAGTGAAGAAGCGTGACTTTGCCTAATTCCTAGAGGGAGTGAATATGACTAAATTGAAAGAGACAGAAAGAGTGAAAGGCGATGCTTTTCGGTTTATTCGAGGACGTGGAAGAATCGTTTGAAAATCAATGTCCAATAAAATATGATAAAAGACAGGCTCAGAGTCAGCTGTATAGTGCTGGTTTTACAGTGCAATACAGAAATACTGAAGTGCGAATTGTAGTGTGCACAAAGAAGGTGGCACCTTCACTGCAGCAGAGTAATCCTGTAAAATCCATTATTCATCTTTCTTACACAGCAAATTTGCCTTGTTACTTATTAAACATTAGTTTTAGGTTTGACACTTTAGCATATTTGCAAGTCTTATGGAAACTTTTTCTCCTGTCTAAACGCAGAACAAGGTGATTTGTCTGTAGCCTGATGCTACTCTGCAAATGTATTACGTTTTTTTTTTTTTAAAAAAAAAACAGCTTCCAGAACAATAGAGGATTATTGACTAAAACTTTATAATGCAGCACAGCTTAAAACATATTAAAGTGTCAAAACACCGATAGTAGAGGTATGTGTACATATCAAAGTGATGTAGAAACAAGAGGGGTTTCTTAGAGGTCACATGCGCAAAACAATTTATCTTTTAAGACTTTCTGTCAAACTTCTACAAAGTTTCTGCCTCACTTCCTCCACATCATATTAACCGCCCTCACACAAGGACTCATGCACACAGGCATAAACACCACCACATACACACACACTCAGATAGCTATAAGACAAATGGCACTAAGACACGCTGCATGATGGCTAATGCTCCGTGCTGACACTGGACATCTTTGTGTCCAAGTGCTGGTGTTTCATCTTTTTGACAGCTTGCTGCTTGATGTACCTTTCAGGATACTTCGACAACACTCCCCAGCTGCATTGGCTACCATCTAAAACATTAAACGAGTAAAGTTTTACAGCACACAAAGTCTGTTTGGACTCCTTCAACTTAAAACGTGACAGTAACACAATGCACTTCACGTTTATTCAACGTATTGCCTTCCCCTCTCTCTTCCGAATCCTCTTCCTGTAGAGTGCGTTTGCTTTTCCTAAAACAGGATGAATCCATCACCTTTTATAAAATATACAAACAGTAGAGACTGTGTCAAGGCTAGTGAAAGAACAGAGAAGAAAGGGAAGGTGATGTGAGAAGAACCCTTTAACTTCTACAGCCTTGCCTGCTGCTTTACTCTTTGTTCCGTCCACCCAGTTTTCACAAAGCGCCTCATTTATCCATCAAGGCAAACACCGTAAAAGGAAGGAGATGCTGAGGCTTTGAGGTGACTCACTGGAGATGCAAGTTTTTTTTTTCTTTGAGTAGGGTTCAGTGTTAAATGAGGACAAAGAAATACAACGCGCTGGTGGCTGCGGTAGCTGATTTAATTTGGACTCATGGTGTTGCATCACTTACTGCTGTGGGATCATTTCAATTGCGGCGCTTCTGAAAACAGTTTAGTCTTCAATGGCCTCCCACAACATTGTTAAAGAAAAGGGAAAAATGGTGGAGATGAAAACAGTACGAGGTAAATAGAGCTAATGAATCCAATGACTAATGCCGGCCATGTACTTAAAGCAGCATGCTTTGATGATACTCTATTTGTCTGCATGCAGTCAGTGTTTGTTCAGAGATCACGGCAAAGTACCAAACAAGGCCTCCATCTATGGAACATGTCAGAACTTTTATTATGGTACACAATGAATAGAGTTCGAAGTAGTAGTCATAAAAACAACTTTCTAGAATGCATCATACCATTAGAGTTTAGCTGGCCAAATCTGTTGAAAAATATCACTATTCTCTCGCATAGTTGTAACAATCCAACTAAAAATTCCATGAAACCACTTTGGGGCTTGGTGTTTGTTTCTAAAATACATTTGGATGCAGCTGTAGAAGATACCACATCAATGCAGCCACAGACACAGAGAAAGCAAGAGTGAACAAGCACTCAGAATGCAAAGCAAGAAAATCTCCTCTTTGCCCAATATTGGCAGTTATCTGGATAAGAGATGATGTTACCATGATCATTCACACTTCAAAAGTTTGGTAGAATACAGTAGGTCCAAACAAATGGGTAAACCAATTTTTAGGGGAAAATATTGCGATTAAATGTGCAATCCAGATCTGATCCAGATGAAACTAACCTGACATAAATAAGTCAAATTTCATGACGATCGGTCAGTTACAAACCAAGAAATACATTTTTGAGATTTTTCCTAAATCCTTTAAGTACTTAAGATATACTGTAATCCTGCTAATAGACAAACAATTAAATTAAATAAAATGGTTATTTTTCCAACTGCAATTTTGATAACATTTTACCTGAGGTTTTATACATAATGTTGACATTACGCTGTGACGCTCGTGACCCTAACGATTCGTTACCCTAACCCCTAATCTTAACCCTACCTAACCCCACTAAATCCCTCCCCCTAACCCAAAAAATGCCAACATTGCTCCAAAGGAATCATAATTTAGCAAATAACACTTAATGCTAATGACAGATAATGACAGCGTAGTCTTTTTTCATTTCCAAAAATAATGCATGATATTGCAAAGCCATTATTGTACCTCTTTGGTGGAGGTAATAACTGCTGGGATACAGTAGGAAATACTCCTGCATCCCTAGTTAAAGGTAAGAGTGACCTGGGGTATACATGGAATTGTTAAAAGCGCAAATAAAAGGTGGGATGACATATAGTGTGGCAAGATATGGCGATATTAAAACGTCACAAGATGTATCGTCGGGGGGCAGAAAAAGGAATTTGCACAATTTTCTACACACCAGATTGTTATGATTTGTTGTATTAATTAATTTATTTATCCCCATTGAGTAAAAACACGTATATCAAGAGTTAAAGTTAAATATAAACAACCAACCAAAAATATTGCTGATTTTCGTGTCGTAAACTCAGTGCATCTCCTCACCTATACACAACCCATTTAATGTGTGTGTGAAATGTTTAGAAGAAGTCAATTTGTTGTTTTATTCTTTGATCATATGATAAATGTGATACAGTAATACAAACTGAAAATAATAATAGTTCAGGGGAATCCAGAGTAAGATGTCACCAACAATTCTGTGTCAATTCAAAAAAACCAATATTGTCTGGCCTAAAAACCAGCCTGTAGGTTGACTGCTGTTTTATACATTAGAGAAATGCAATTGGCTTTGGGCCTCCTGTTTATCGTGTGTGTCATTTTAAACACAGCCTATGGTTGAGTTGGTTGAATAAAACATGTAAAGATAAATTTGACAGGAAAGAAAAAGTGAAAGGAGATAGGGAGCTTGGGGAGATTAGAAGGTAGGAAGATAATAAGAGCCACTTTGTGCCTCAGGGCTTCATTTCATACATGGTTAAGGGTTTTGACATTGGTTATCATTGGGAGAAACTCCCATGTAGGCAACAGCACACATGCAAGGGAACATTAAGGCTACGACCCATCAGGCATTCTTTTTTTTATCTCAAACATCCTGGGAAAAAATGCATTATGAGATGAGATGACAAGAAACACTGTGGTTCAGTGGAGGAGAAGGAGCTCTTTAACGCTCAGGACTCTAATTGGAATAGAGGTTAAACAAGGAGGAGGATCATTTGTATCAATCTGGTTTAATCCACACTAACGTGTGCAATAAAAAAATGGCATGGGTCATCTCATTTCTGGCAGATGGATCTTTTCTTTTGGTAAACACTTTCATAAAAACCTGTTCAGGTGCTCTCTGCTCCAATAGAGTTCTCATTGCTTGTTAAATAACAGTTGATGAAACTAAAATTACTTTCAAAGTGGGCCATGTAAACATCATCCCACACACCTGACATCGTCAACCCTGGGTTGAGTGTGTGCTTACGCTGATGGAGAGAAAATTAACAATACTATTAGCAGGAGAAGCAATGTTTGGAAGGATGAGAGGAAGTCAATCAAATGCAAACTAAAAAATATATATGAATAAAGAGCAGCTCTATGATGAGCAAATAGACTGAAATGGAGATGAATTAAGACGCCCTTTGTTTAAAACCATGACAAAGAATCTCATCTGTGGTAGGAGGGCTGGGCCTTCTCGTTATCCCAACGGTCTGGGAGGATGTGCAAATCATCGGCACCTGCCAAAGATACAATCTCAGTGTTTTTATTACTCCTACAGTCTATCATTATAGTCGAGGACCTGAAACAAATGATCAAACCTACTATCAAAGAGTGTGTATTTCATCCCCTCTGCAATGTACTGCACTTGTTCTTTTCTCTCACCAGGGAAAAAGAAAAGGAGACAATTGGACATGTTCCAAGAAAGTAAAGAACAACTGTGATATTTTCTTTTTCTTAGAGTGGAAACATCAGTTTTAATTAAAAAAGTGCAATTCAATCCCGTTACTTGCCTTCATCAATCGGGGTTTTTTAAGTGCCAATATTAACATTTTTCATCTCGTAGGAAAAATGTTTCAGAATCAGAATCAGAAATGTTTTAATGGCCAAGTATAGTTTTTAGGACAGTACAAGGAATTTGTCTTGGTAGTTGGTGCACAAAACAAAAAACAAAGAAAACAAGAACAAAGAAACAACCCAACAACAATATTAATAATAATGATAAATATAAAGGATAAATAAAGGATAGATAGAGAATAAAGGATAAATAGGATAAATATAAATATATATATATATATATATATATACAGTGCGGCAGATAATGTCATCATGGAGGTGGTGATCGAGTGGTGTGTTCATGTGGATGGTGGCAGAGGGAAAGAAGTTGTTTTTATGTCTGGAGGTTCTGGTCCTGATGGAGATGGTGATGGAGGAGCAGAGGATGGACTGAATGATGGAGCTGTAGAAGTTCACCATCATCTTTGTTGGCAGACTGAACTTCTTCAGCTGCCGCAGGAAGTACATCCTCTGCTGAGCTTTTTTGATGAGGGAGCTGATGTTCAGCTCCCACTTGATGTCCCGGGTGATGATGGTCCCCAGGAAGCAGAAGTACTCCACAGAGCTTGCTGTAGAGTCTCCCAGGGTGAGGGGGTGAGGGGGGCTGGGTTCTTCCTGAAGTCTGCTATCTTCTCCACCGTCTTTTAAGCGTTGAGCTCCAGGTTGTTCTGGCTGCACCAGGACACTCCCACCTGTAGTCCGACTCGTCTCCATCAGAGATGAGACCGATGATGGTCGTGTCGTCTGCAAACTTCAGCAGTTTGACCGACTGGTGAGAGGAGGTGCAGCTGTTGGTGTACAGGGAGAAGAGCAGAGGAGAAAGAACACAGCCCTGAGGAGAACTAGTGCTGATGGTCCGGGGAGCAGAGATGGTTTTTCCCAGCTTCACGTGCTGCCTCCTGTCAGACAGGAAGTCTGTGATCCACTTGCAGGTGGAGTCTGGCAAGTTCAGCTGGGAAAGCTTGTCCTGAAGGAGAGCTGGGATTATTGCATTAAAAGCAGAGCTGAAGTCCACAAACAGGATCCTCTCGTAGGAGCCTGCGGAGTCCAGGTGCTGGAGGATGAAGTGGAGAGCCAGGTTTACAGCATCGTCTACAGACCTGTTGGATCTGTAGGCGAACTGCAGGGGGTCCAGGTGGGGGTCGGTGATGTCCTTGATGTGGAAGAGCATGAGGCGTTCAAAGGACTTCATGACCACAGATGTCAGAGCGACGGGTCTGTAATCATTAAGTCCTGTGATCCTCAGCTTTTTAGGGACAGGAACGATGGTGGATGCCTTAAAGCAGGCTGGTACGGTGCATGTCTCCAGTGAGGTGTTAAAAATGTCTGAACACTGGAGACAGCTGATCAGCACAGTGCTTTAAGATGGAAGGAGAGACAGAATCCAGTCCACAAGCCATACGGGGGTTTTGTCGCCTGAAAAGTCTATTTACATCTCTCTCTTTGATGGAGAAAGGTGTCTCTGTAGGAGGGGGGAAGATAGGGGAGAGAGCTTCTGTAAGCAGCTGTGGTGAGACTCTAGCTTCGATGTGGGGGGTGAAGGTGTTGGAGTGAGGCTGGTCAGAGGTGTGAGGGGGAATGGAGTCAGTTCTGTCCCGTTGTCTGTCGAATCTACAATAGAAGTTATTCAGACTGTTGGCCAGGCAGAGGTCGTTTGCTGCAGCAGGGGATCTGGGCTTGTAGTTTGTTATTTGCCTGAGCCCTCTCCAGACAGAAGCCGAGTCATTCGCAGAGAACTGATGTTGTAGCTTCTCTGAGTACAAACGTTTGGCTTTTCTCACCTCCTTTCCAACCGTGTATTTCGACTCTCTGTACCTGGCTCTGTCTCCACTCCTGAAAGCGACCTCTTTGTCTGCCCTCAACCCTCTAAGCTTAGCTGTGAACCAGGGTTTGTCGTTGTTATAACTCACCCTGGTCTTTGATGGAATGCAGCTGTCCTCACATTCCAGAAGCTGATATAGGACGTCACAGCGTCTGTAAACTCGTCCAGGGAAATGTTCGCAGACCTGAAAACATCCCAGTCAGTACAGTCCAAACACTCCTGAGTTTCTCCACTGCTTCACTGGTCCACAGTTTAGATTACTTCACCAAAAGTTTTACAGAGCTTCAGCCTCTGTCTGTATGAAGGAATCAGGTGGACCATCAAATGGTCCGATAGGTCCAGTGCAGCACGGGAAACGGCGTGATAAGCACTGCTTAGTGTGGTGTAACAGTGATCCAGTGTCTGCTCATCTCTGGTCGGACATTTAATTAATTGTCTGTATTTGGGGAGCTGGTGTGAGAGGTTACCTTTATTAAAGTCACCAAGCACAATGATAAAAGAGTCCGGGTAGGTCAGCTCCATGCACAGGATCTGGTCGGTGCGCTGTGCCTCGCGCACATCAGCTGACGGTGGGATATACACACCAACCAGGATGAATGAAGCAAACTCACAGGGGGAATAAAAGAGTTTGCTGTTGATAATAAAGGATTCCAGGTGAGGAGAGCAGTGCTGGAGGATCACTGTCACGTCGTTACACCAGTTGCTGTTCACATAAAAGCAGTTTCCTCCACCTTTCCTCTTCCCGGTGAGCTCCGCGTCTCGGTCCGCTCTGTGAAGTTGGAAGCCGGCCAACTGCAGCGCAGAGTCCGGCACCATTCCACACATTAATCTAAGATCTAAGATTGATCTAAGAGGCATTCATTATGATTTTATCTAATGAGAAAAAAATGTGCAGAAAAGGCATTGAAATTTGATGGAGAAGCGGCAGAAAAGGAAGTAATGTCGCAAAAATGCATTAAAAAGAGCAAAACTATGACAAAAAAGTGATGAAAATAGGCTAAAATATGGCAAGTTTGGTGGAGCTGCAGAAAAAGGGTAAAAATAAGCAAAAACAAGCACAAATTGTTTAAAAAAAAAAAAAAAAAAAAGTATTCTTAGTTTCTTGAAGGCATCTGGCGACCCCCTCCCAGTGTCTCACAACCCCAAATAGGGTCCTGACCCCTAGGTTGAAATCAGCTGCCTTAGACCCAACTGCTTCCAGGACTCTTGAAAAAGAGATTCTTAATCTCAATGAGACTTTCCTGGTTAAAGGTTAGAAAAGCCATAGAAGATCTGACATTGTGAAGGACATTTATAATCATGCTTCCAAAAAATAAAATGAAACAAATGAGTTCCTTTTACATTTGGCAAAGATACAAATAAGATGTGAAGTGAGATTTCCTGGAAGAGGGCGGGTTGAAATTCAACCCTTCATACGACCTCTCTCTGCCCCTCGCATGAGGAGGGCTTCAACTCTGACCACACACGCTGAGGAGTCGTGACTTTAAACAGACCGTTTGCTCTCCAACTGTTAGAAACACCTTCTCTGACACTAAGAAATTTGCATGACAAGCAAACATCAATAAAGGGACTTGAGTAGGAAAAAGGTAACAAACACCCACCGGCCAGCAGGAATGTGATGAGGCAGGTTTCTTTGGGCATGTAGAGCTTGAGACGGGAGCCGCTGAAGACGTATTCTACCACAGCTTCTGATCGTCCTGCTCTCTGCAGGAAGGGAAGGAACTGCTTGGCCTTCTGGGTCTCCTAATAGAATAAAACATTGAAAGAAAGAGGGATTTTTCAAACCCTAAGAAATAAAATCCAAAGTGTGACAAATAATGTTGATATAACTTCTTTAAATATCACTCGTACTTTGGATAAACCAGTAGAGATATAAAGTCATATTGTTCATTCTTGGTCCGCCCCAATCAAGACGGCTCCCCACCACGATGCCTGAAACCCTTGAGCAATCAAGAAGATTTCTCTCCTTTTGTGCTTCCATCCTCATCTGTCTGTCTGCAAAAATGACTCACTGGCTTATGGCTGTGCTCAGGCCTAAATTATAAGTACAGCTAAATCATGGATATTGAAGCATTGCTGGTGATGCAGCGACAGCGTCAAAGGCTCATAAAGAATTTAAAATTAATCATTCATCACGAGCCGACTCCAGGAACGTGCACAACGTGTGCTGTGGTAAAAGTGTCCACTAGCTTCACAAGGTTTCTTTGGTTTGTGTTAAACTAGTTAGTACTAAGGAGGTAATATTAATATTTGACCGGTGATTATTTATGTGGTGGTTCGTCTCTTTGCAGGATGATGACAAAAGTACTAAATGGATTTATACAAAATTTTAACCAAAGACAGATCTTACAAACGAGAAGATTCCAATACATTTTGGAGAGGATCCAGATCAATATACTTATTGTGGATCAGTTTGAAAAAATAATCATTATCTCAGATCATTGCCAAAATTTCAAATATCTATATCTCTCTTCATAATTAACCGTTCGTTGTAAAATTTGATTCGGCTCCTGAATTGCCCATCAAGTTTAATTGAGATCAGATCCGAAATGTGCATTTCATCATGATTTTCCAAAATAAAATGAGGTTGCCCAGACATGTGATCTGGTCACACTCCCCAAAGCAGGCCAGATATTATTGTACACTGATAGCATTTACCAAGGTCTTTTCTAGGAGGCTCTGTCAATATTATGACTACCACTATCAGCAACACACAAGACCCTGAGAGCAGAGAACAACATTCAGATTCATTGAGACACGCACACTGAAACCTCCGAATCCCAGACTCGTCTGCTTTAAAAAACCCCTTGACAAATAAACACATCTGATCAGAAACCCTAAAACTTGACTCCGTCTCATTCATCCAAAACCGCCACAACATAGGGTTATTAATAGGGCTAGAAATTTCTTCCAAGCGTTTAAAGTGTAAATTGCGCTCTCTGAGAGTTCTTGTTTCAACATAAAACCACAACTGCCCAAAACTAAATGTTTAGAAATGAGGCCCAGGGGTTGGCCCCGGGCTTGATTCCTTTATTTGAAGTTTGTTCACTCTGTGCTCATATGGGTGTTCTCTGGGTCATTTGGTCATCATTTAAACATGCACGCTGGAGACATTGGTCAAGGTTGACTGAACAGTTAGGGCATTCGTTCAGAATTTTCCATGAAAACCACCTTTTTCACTCCATGTTTTTCTAACAGACAAAATTTAAACATTAGAATGTTTCTAAGCCAGTCCTGCAGGCCTCACAGATTGTTTTGTGTACAGACATGCAGACAAGCTACCAAAATAGATGAGAAATAATAGCAAGCCTGGTCTTGGGTAGACACCACAAAACGATCACATGACACATTTCATCTGTCATGCTTAAAAAGGAGTGATGTAAGTGCTTTAGGCTGATGGATGCAGCACCTGAACTCCACCCACTGCAATCCAAAATAACCCCTTGAGTGGGAGAAGTCAGAACCAAACACTCGTATTTGCACAAACACATTCTCAGCACCTGAAGTGAGTGGGTTGTGCGGTTTGACTTGGTTCAGACACATGGAAAGAGAGAGGAGCTCATTATGCAACCTTTAGAGTTCCGAGGTGAGTCAAGTGCTTCATCCACCCTCCTCACACTCACCTGTGCATCTCCTTCCATATGTTTAGAAAACCAACTCTGCTCTGTTTATAACTGCCTCCCACTCATATGTGCATAATCCCTTTGAAAAGCCTTGATAGTCAAAGGGTGCGTACATGGATTGGTATTACCAGTGGGTGTACAGTAGGTATATTTGAATAAGGGAGGGAGAAAGCTAGAGAAGTGTTAGTATGAGTGGTGTACTGTACTCGCTGATTATTAGTGACAATGCAGGAGGCATCCTTACTATTGTTATTTTCTTCCATCTGTGTAATCTCCTCCTACACTGTTTGTCCAATTTTGACAAATAAGCTATCAAAAAATTCAGAATGTTCCCGAGATTTATGCTATCGCTTTTATCATTCGTAACTTTCAAACTTTGACTTGTTACATTTTTCTTTCCCATTTATTTCTATTGGCAATTTCAGCTTTTTCAACTTTTAAGCCCTTCAACCCCAGCCATTCTTCAAGTGATTTTGACCATTTAACCTTTAACATGTTCAGCTACTACCTTCAACCCATTTGAACCTTTTTAATCCATATCAACTTTTTAAACCCATTTACATTTTTTTTTTTAACTTTTTTAATCTATTTCAACTTTCTTCAGCTTTTTCAACCCATTTCAAATGTTTCAACCAATTTCAACTTCTTTCAACCTTTTTAAACATTATTGTTAATAATCAGCTCTTGTTAGGTTAATACTTAGCTCATGGCAAGGCAAGGCAAGGCAAATTTATTTATATAGCGCATTTCATACTCAAGGCAACTCAATGTGCTTTGCATGATAAAACATTCAATTGTTTAAAATCAATAAGAACATTTAAAATCATCAGTAAAATCAATTAAAATCATCAGTAAAATCATCATTACATCAACAACATGACAAAAAATCTCTCTCTCAATCATATGCAGTAGAGAAAAAAAGTGCCTTTAACTTTGATTTAAAAATGTTCACATTGGATGCTGACTTCAGCTCCGCTGGCAGTTTGTTCCACTTCTTTGCAGCATAACAACTAAAAGCAGCATCACCATGTTTACTGTGAACTCTGGGCTCCACTATCTGATCTGTGTCCATAGATCTGAGAGACCTGCTGGGTTCATACCTGACTAACATGTCACTGATGTATTCTGGACCAAACCCATTCACAGATTTATACACCAGCAGCAGAACTTTAAAGTCTATTCTGAGGCTGACTGGGAGCCAGTGTAAAGACTTTAAAACTGGAGTAATGTGCTCTGACCTCTTTGTTCTGGTTAAGACCCGAGCTGCAGCGTTCTGAACCAGCTGTAGCTGTTTGATACTCTTTTGGGGGATTCCTGTCAGAAGACCATTACAATAGTCCAGTCTGCTGGAGATAAAAGCATGGACCAGTTTCTCCTGATCTTTCTGAGCCATTAAACCTTTCACTCTGGAGATGTTCTTTAGGTGGTAGGAGGCTGTTTTTGTGATAGATTTGATCTGACTGCTGAATGTAAGATCTGAGTCAATCAGAACACCAAGGTTTTTGACTTGGTCTTTAGCTTTTAAAGATCGAGACTCAAGATAATTGCTGACAGCAGTCCTCTTTTCCTTGTTACCAAAGACAATCACCTCCGTCTTGTCATGGTTTAGTTGAAGGAAGTTTTCACTCATCCAGCAGTTTACTTTTTCTAAACAGTCACACAACACCTCAATGGGACCATGGTCATCTGGGTTCAGTGATAGATATAGTTGTGTGTCATCTGCATAGCTCTGATAATCAACCTTACAGTTCTGTAAAATTTGTCCTAAAGGAAGCATATAAAGGTTAAACAGAAGGGGTCCAAGAACAGATCCCTGAGGAACCCCACAGGACATTGGTAATCTGTCAGATTCAAAGTTTCCAATGCTTACAAAATAGCTTCACTCCTCCAAGTATGACTTAAACCATTGCATTACTTTTCCATTTAGTCCAACCCATGTTTGCAATCTGTGCAACAAAATTGTATGATCTACAGTGTCAAATGCAGCACTTAGATCCAACAGAATGAGAGCAGATACTTTTCCTGAATCAGTGTTCAACCTTATGTCATTGATCACTTTGATAAGAGCAGTTTCAGTGCTGTGATGAGAACGAAAACCTGACTGAAATTTATCAAATATTTTGTTGAATGTTAAGAATTGACTCAGTTGGTTGAAGACCACCTTCTCAATGATCTTGGCCATGAATGGAAGGTTGCTGATTGGTCTATAGTTAGCCAGTATAGAGGCATCCAGTGTTCTCTTTTTTAACAGCGGTTTCACAGCAGCTACTTTCAGGGATTTTGGTACGGTGCCTGATTGGAATGAGCAGTTAATTATCTGACACAAATCAGTGACAATTGACTTTACAACAGTTTTAAAGAAGTTTGAGGGTATTGTGTCAAGGCAACACGTTGATGGATTCAGCTGCTGAACAGTCTCCTCTATTGTTTTTGGGTTCACTGTAATAAACTCTAACATTGTAGTTGACTCATGCTAGGTTAATGCTATTGCTAGACTAATGCTAATGCTAGGCTAATGGTAATGATAGGTGGATGATTATGCTAGACTAATGCTATTGCTAGGTTAATGCTAATACTAAACTAATGCTAAGCTAATACAGTGCGACGTGGACCAGCACCTGCATCCTCATTTGCATTTTCTTCTTCTTGTTGTTTTATTACAATGCTCATTAAACTAGGCTCTCCAAACATCTGGTGCATACACATGATCTCACTGGCAACATTTTCCGATGATGCTGCATGTATGTCCTGCAAGTTACACCACTCGAGGCTTTGCAGCTGTGTGTCATAACACTGACCTCAACCTCCATCTGTGTCACCATGTGAAGATTCTTCCGCCCACTCCGCTTTAATGAGACAGTTTTTAATGAGCAAGCCTGGTGGATCTCCATCCTTTTCCTCGCTGCTTTCAGAGTTAATGTGTTATTGAACTTCTCCTCCGCAAAAGATTTCCCCGTCACGGCAGAGAAACAGACTTCGCCAGTTTAGACGCAAAAAAATATAGAAGGGAGTTTACAAGTGTAAATGTAATTAAAAAAAGAAGCCTGATGAAACAGCTGCCCAGTCAGCACAACAATTGCCATCACAATTATTTTTACAGCGGCCAGTAATTTATCCATCCTGCTGACACTATGGGACATGGGAAGTTACGACGATCCCATCTCTGAAGGAGCTTTATTGGCTTGGCACAAAACCTTTGTGAAAACACTTTACACAGCAGAGTCTGGAGCTTCTATGGTCATCAAATGTGCTTGAAGTACATCAAGTTTAAAACAGAAGCAATACAGACAGACTCCGATTATTTCATCACAAATGTCTCTGTGGAACACACAACCATGAGCACTATAACAAAACTGAAGCGCGAGAGAGAGAATGAGGGTCTAATGCTTCTGAAGTTCCATCCAGAGGTTTTTTGGGAGTCCATCTAGTGGCTTTTTGTGTATGAGAGAAGAGGTTCTCAGAGCAAGTACGTATACGGGTTGAACCGATGGTTTAGAACAGAAGATGTGAAGCCCTCAACAGGCTGGTGCTCCACTTGCTGAGATTTCATACTTAACTTCACTTAAGCTAAAAAAGTTATTTTTGGTGGTTGGAGATGTGGGCTTCCATCATCTTTTCAATATGTTGGACATAACATATTAACAAAATATATTGCCAGTTTATGTATATTACAGGTTTATTTATGGCAAGTAATGCATTTTGTTTATTTTATTTTTAAATGAACATTTACCTAGTTTGTAAATGGGCTGCCAGGATTAAGCAATTGTACTTGT
Source organism: Gouania willdenowi (assembly GCF_900634775.1). Lineage (NCBI taxonomy): Eukaryota > Metazoa > Chordata > Actinopteri > Blenniiformes > Gobiesocidae > Gouania > Gouania willdenowi. Next base: position 8,975,412 of record NC_041049.1, read on the forward strand.
AAGTGTTGTTTTATTTTATATGTATTTTATTAAAATTTTGTTTATTTTATGTCATACAATACACCTATACATAGGAATGTGTATGAATTTATTTTGCGTCAAAATAAAATGAAACAGTTTAAAGTATTCCCTTGCTGTCCTTTAAAACACCTAACAGTGGAAACTCTTTAACAACCCAGGCCATCAGAACCTAACCGTGACCAAAAAACCGAGGTACGTATTGATCCGTGGGCTGACTGTGTTGTTGCATCCCTAATATACATATATATATATTTATATATGATGGGTGGCATAAGTAATAAAGGAGTCAAGATCCGAGATTGGCATCGGTCCTATATCAGCAAAAAAATAAATAAAGTGCATCGGATCATATTGGCCTGCATCTAGAATCCCTGCTATAAGCCCAACATTCCAGCCACCACTGCAATACTTCATCCAACAGCGCCATAATCCAGCATGCAGAGCCCATGTGGTCGCAACAACAGCATGTGCTAAGGTGCCAACAAAGTAGCAAGGAGTAGGAGAGATGGCTATTATTATTAAAGTCTGAAAAAGACGTGGCAGCTGAGGGGAAAATTTGTAATTCAACAGAATGAGTGTGGAACTAAAACAATGTTCAAACAATTCAGTTTAAAACCAGGTATAAAGAAATTATTATCACAAGGTAAAGAAATGAAGAAGGGCTTCACTAATCACCAGGGTTTTTGTTTTGTTTTTTTGTTTTCAGTAATACTGATTAGCTATGGACTATTTGTGAATATGTAGATTGACTGTATGATGGTATTTAAATAATTGTATTAAAAAAACACTACATTGGTAGTGTATAAAGGGGTGGGATTAAAATAAGTTTACACTTTTTCCTACTCTTTTTCGCACATTTAAATTGTGAGCTTTAAGTGCCTGTGGAAAAAAAATCGATCATCTATTCCATTTTTAGGCCGGGCTACCGGACTCAAAACTCCGCTCACTTTGTTCTTCTTCTTGTTGTGTACAATAGTTAAAATAGGGCTGAATCTATGGATGTTTACGCATCAACGCTCGGAGCCCGATTTTCGATTTGAGGCCCAGGGGGGCCCCCTCAAAAAAAAAAAAAAAATTTCTCATTTATTTGCAAGTCAAATATTACGACGGTCAGTGGTACCGAATCATTGGCACATATCAATATAGAAATGGGGCCCATTACCCCATAAGCGTCATGTAGGCGCCAGGGGGGCCCGGGGGCCCCAAATTTCAAATAGCTACTCCTTCGTTAGTTCTTGTTAGATCGGAATGCAGTTTGGTATGAATACTCTATGAATGAATATGATGAGATGCTCTGAGCCCCCTTTTTTTTTTTTTTTTTTTTTTTTTTTAAATGGGCCCGGGGGCCCACCCCCCATTTTCAGTAATTTCCAAATGAATGGGAACAGTCGTGTGATATATCGTTTCAAAGGTAATTCAACGTAGATTACAATTATGCCTTGCACAATTCGATTAGGGGCCCAAGGGGCCATCCCCCCCTTTTCCTGCAATATCCATTTAAGTTGTTTTCTCATTTATTTGTGAGTCAAATATTGCAACAGTTGGTGGTACCGAATCATTGGCACATACCAATATATGAATAGGACCTATTACTCCGTATGGGCCCCATTTTTCAAATTTCTACTCCTCCATTAATGCTTGTTGAATCAGGCTGTAATTTGACATGGATATTCTATGAGCAGATGTCAAGAGCCTCTCGGAGGCATTTGACTGCATTCTTGGCAACACGGTGCGTGCTATTCGGTGCGGAGACGTTCAGCGGGCCCGGCCGCAGTTCATCCAAACTTTTAACTATTGTTCTGTTATCATTTTACAAGTTCAAAATAAAGACATCAATCAATCACCCATTTAAAAATACTGTGGTCGTAACAGATCAATATTGATATTGTATATGAAGTGGAAAATTTGTAAAGTTGACACCCTTAATAAGAAACAATGCATCTCTGGATGTGTAATGTATCTGTAATGGACTAAACAACCTGACGAGGCTGTAACCAACACACTGCACTCACATAAGCTAGGAGAGGCTTCAGTGCTTCATAATGCAAATAAAAAGTAGGATAAAAAAGGTTGAGTTGTGAATAGGCTGTTATTTTAGCACGATATGCAAGGAATGTTTAATGCTCGTGAATTACGTTGAATTCATTGAAACATGGAAAGAGTGAAGCACAAAGATTTAACAAAAGATATACACAAGGGAGTGGGTAGAATCATTGCTTATATAAGTCATAAACACTAAAGTTTTCTTCATTGTGAACACACGCACGCACACACACAGCTCTGTAAAAGACTGAAAAGATACAAAGCCTTTCAGGCTTTCAGGTCTAACGCCGGCTATTCACTGCCTCTCGTTTTCCTCCATAGTCAACAGAAGGGAAGAGCAAAGAATCAAAGGTCGTCAAAGGGAGAAAATTGTAGAATGGGAAAAGGGGAAAAAAAGAAATATGTCGAACAATGCAGGGTAAGAAATGAACAGATCTAATCTGCAGTAAGTTCAGGAGGTACCATTGTTTTTGATATTCACCAAATACAAAAAGGTGAATTGTCCTCCACCTGAGAGACTGACCTCAATTTTCTCCATTGAAGGCGGGCGAATAATGCAATGTCTTCAAGAAAAAGTCAACAGCACCAACAGCACTTTCACATTCTAAATGAATAGGGAGCTTTAGCATTTAACGTTCACATCGCTGTAATCGGTGCGCTGTTCCCTGTAGCTCTCATATCGCTCTGCTCTAAAGGTGAGCCCATCTCACCCATTCCTTCAGTCTGATGCCATTTGATACCAAATATCACCATGACTGCTGACTGTCATTCAGACACAGAGGAAGCTCAGGGAACTTTTAGAGTTAGAGCCAGAAACACAACCGGGAATCAAAGAAAAGTCAGAGGCAAAGAAAGTCCTAAACTTTACTTTATAAACACATTGGGTCATTGTGAACAGAAGGTTTATAATCACGATATTACTTTGTAAAAAAAACAGTATCCCAGACCTTGTGAAATGAGCTGAAAGCTTGTAAAGGGTGTTTCATTCCCCTACCACTCTTAACAGAGATTTGATGGCTTCTACACTCTAATGTTCATTTTGCGAGCACTCCTAATCTGGGTTCATTAGCCAAATGATGCCTCTATCAAACCCTTGGGCACGCGTAAACAAGTCAGGACCGAGGGCCGCTGATGGTTTTATTAATGCCGCTGATTATTTTTGGAGTCCAATTACAGGGCGAGTCAAACATTATGGATTGTTCTCTCTTTAGAAAAAAATACTGACTTTAGAAATATAAATCAGTCACAGTGAGAAAGGTAACCAAAGAGGACACTTACCCCAGAAATATCAGCCACTCTGTGGATGGGAACCTCCTTCTTGCTGTGCAGCCCTTTCCCGTTCTTGATGGCCCTACAGTCAAAGCAGAAAAGTTAAACTGTGCTTCTAATCACAGCTCAAGTGCCTTGACAAGAAATCAAAATGCATAAGGTTGAAGAACATTTATTTCTGTAAGCATGCATGGAGAAAGCTATTGTGGTCTTATGGAATGAGATGTAAATGCATGCACTTATCACCACCAAAGCCACCATTAAGTTCTTCCAAAAGCACTAGCAATTTTTCTTGTGCCCATAGTTTTAAGATGAGAAATTGAAATGGAGGGAGAAGGATTATAATGGAGGGCAATTTGTGGTGAGATTGAAAGGTTAGGAGGGGAAAAGGCTGATGAGTGACTGTGTGTGGTTTAGTGATAAAGAACAGAAAGGGCAAGGGCTGCTTGAAACAGTCTAAAGCACGTGTTAAACTCAAAGCCGGTGGTGGGGGGCAAATTCATCCAATTTGGCCCACAGGAGAAAGTTAAAAAGACAGAAACAACAAATTATTGTCCAAACAATTTAGTTGTAGATATCTCAGATATCGAAATACACAAATTCAATGATATTCCACAATATTTGGAGGATCGCAATTTCATGTTTTTATCAAGTGGCTGTAGTCATTTTAAATCCGAAATTTTTCAAAAAACTCAATTTTACTGAAATTATTTCACATAATTTCCGCAAATGAAATAAAAATTGGTCACAAAATCCTTAAAATTCAAAAGAGAAAATCCTGCCTGGATATTGTTGGTTCCGCACATACTTAATGTACAATTCATACGTTGTGTAAAGTACAAACGTTGAGACATTAAAATGTTACCCGAGTTTCATTTATTCAGACTACTTTTTTCAGGAAATTTTACTTTGATCTCCTGACATGTTTCGACTGTCAACTGCCAGTCTTCCTCAGAGGCGTCTCCTGATTGCTTTGATGTGTCCTTATAAGTTCTTACTGGGCGTAACCAACTTGACAGTTTGGTCAGGCTGGGCACGCCAAAGTAAATTTCCTGAAAAAGGATGTCTGAATAAATGAAACTTTAACATATTATTCAAAAATATAGATACATTAATGTTGAAATTGCTCGTTTTCCCGCCTAAAATCGGTGGCCCACTTAAGATGAAACTAATCCGTATTTGGCTGCTAAACTAAAATGAGTTTGACACCCCTGATCTAAAGGGTTGAACAAGAGGACAACGACCTGTGGTGGAATCATTGCTGATGCCTCCAAGCACATATATGGAAACACGTATATGTGAGTTTAATTGCCAGGAGGAAGCTTCCTGAAGGTGCTGGCCCACCGGCCTTGTGCGGAGGGAACTAAAAATAAAACCAAGGCTATAGAGAGAAACCTCTCATCAGCTCTAATAGGAGCCCATGAGGGAAAGGAACAGAGTGAGAGGCAAAGGAATAGGAGGAAAAAATGAAAGTGCCAAGGCTTTGAAAAGCAAGCAGAGGGAGACAGGAAGAGATGGAAAAGTGTTGTGTTGCAGATAAGAATGTACGATATGTTGTTTTCAATATAGTCAAAAACATTCCCATTAAAAATATGTCATCTCACGACAGAAACGATAAAATCCCATTGATGGCGTAGGTAAGTAATCCGTGTACCCTTCGATCTTTGGTTATTCCATTTAAAAACCAAATAAAAATAACAAAAAAATCAGTGTGGTTATTTTGTTTCACTGACTTAAAACCAAAACAGAGATACAGAAAAATCAAAACAAGACAAGCAGCGTTTTTCTGTTTCAAAAACCAATCTTCTGTTTGTGTGATATTTGGATATTAAAGGGAAACTAGGACGAGAGCTTCATGTTTTCATCTCACCACACAGAGTGGACCCACAGACGGGGGCAGATTTTTACTCCTGGACAAAAAGGAGCAACGCATAAGTCACATTACTGATTAACTGGTGAATTGAAAAGTTATTAATACATAAGTATAATTTAAAAAATAGATGTTATGTAAAACAAGGCACATGATATGTGATTAAAGGAACCAGGGATGGTGCAATGAATCTACTGGTGCTCCTTGTTTGTTGTGATCAACCTACCGTGTGTTGACCGCTACTATTAGTGTCTAGCGATATTATAATGCGCACAATATATATTTGAGAATCAGCACCTCCAAATCCGAGTCCATGGTTCTCGACCGAAAAAAGGTGGAGTGCCTTCTCCGGGTTGGAGATGAGGTTCTGCCCCAGGTGGAGGAGTTCAAGTACCTCGGGGTCTTGTTCACGAGTGAGGGAAGGATGGAGCGAGAGATCGACAGGCGGATTGGTGCGGAGTCTGCAGTGATGCGGAGTCTGCACTGGTCCGTCATTGTAAAAAGGGAGCTGAGCCAAAAAGCGAAGCTCTCGATTTACAGGTCGGTCTACATTCCAACCCTCACCTATGGTCATGAACTTTGGGTCATGACTGAAAGAACAAGATCACGGGTACAAGCGGCCGAAATGAGTTTCCTCCGTAGGCTGGGCTCTCCCTTAGAGATAGGGTGAGAAGCTCAGTCATTCGGGAGGGGCTCAAAGTAGAGTCGTTGCTCCTCCGCATCGAGAAGAGCCAGATGAGGTGGCTCGGGCACCTAATTAGGATGCCCCCTGAACGCCTCCCTAGTGAGGCGTTCAGGGCATGTCCCTCCGGAAGGAGGCCCTGTGGAAGACCCAGGACACGCTGGAGAGACTATGTCTCTCGGCTGTCCCCCCGGAAGAGCTGGAGGAAGTGGCCAGGGAGAGGGAAGTCTGGGCCTCCCTAAATGGTAAATGGTAAATGGACTTGATTTATATAGCGCTTTATCACCACACTGAAGCAGTCTCAAAGCGCTTTCATATCAGCTCATTCACCCAATCACTCTCACATTCACACACCAATGGGACAGGACTGCCATGCAAGGCGCTGGTCGACCACTGGGAGCAACTTAGGGTTCAGTGTCTTGCCCAAGGACACATCGACACATAGTCAGGTACTGGGATCGAACCCCCAACCTCTCGATCAGAAGACGACCCTCTACCACCTGAGCCACGGTCGCCTCCCTACTGAGGATGCTGCCCCCACGACCCGGAAACGGCTAAGCGGGAGAAGATGGATGGATGGACAATATATATTATGTACTGCCTTCAAAAAAGCTGTAATTGTTTTTGCAAAAGTATCAAATTGCAAAAGTTCTAACAACTATTGTTCCTCACATCAGCCTCACAGTCCATCGTCAGTCACCAGTTTATTTGGATACTATTTGAACCGTATCACTGTTGGGTAAAGTTGGCAGCTATTCACAGATTCAGACTTCCAGCATCAATAACTTTTTAACAAAATGTCATTGACACACAAAATATGCCTCTGTCATAGGTGTGAAGTGGACAACGTGCTACAAGATCATTTTCATCAAATAAAGCAAAGTAAAAGTCCGTCTGTGGGTCCACTCTGTGTGGTGAGATTAAAACATGAAGCTGTTGTCCTAGTTTCCCTTAAATATCTAAAGATCACACAAACAGAACAAGATTTAATTTCAAAACAGAAAAACGCTGCTTGTCTGGTTTTTGATTTTTCTGTACTTCTGTTTTGGTTTTAAATCAGTAAAACAAAATAACCACACGGTTTATTTGTTAAATGGATTTGGTTTTTAAACGGAATAACCAAAGAACGAAGGACGTAGGTAACTGTTAAGGTTACGGGTTGTACAAGATTTAAAACTTGTACGGAAGGCTAAAAGCTAACAAGTCACAAAAAACAAATGTCACTATTCATATTTCACAACTTGTGAAATGCAATATTTTTTTAAATTATACTTCACATGTTCACAAGCCAAAGCTGGTCCCATTAGACAGTAAAAATATCCTGTTAGTACTACTCTCAGTAGATTAATGATTAAATAATTAAGTCTGATCTGGTTTAATTATAGAAAATCAGGAAGAAATTTATTAACCATAACTTTATGTAACTCATTATCAGATATAAAATAAACAAGATTCAGCAGCAGTAAAAACACTAATGAAGTTATTTTTCGCTTTTTTTTTTTTTTTTTTAAGAAATTCATTATAAATGAGGAAATAAATGAATTGCATACAATAACACTAATAGTGACTCACATGCACAAATATATGCCATAAGATAGCAGTCATGAGCTCTTTAAAAAAAACCTGCTGACTTAATGTGTAAATGCTATTACTGAAGCAGATTCTATTGTTGATGCATTCAATTTCATTTGTGTTTGTAAGAAAACTGTTCACACTTTAAGTTTTTAATTTTTGTTATTTTTTTTACCGTTACCGTGATAAATACCAGAAATTATCGGGATACATTTTGTAGTCTATATCGCCCAACCCTTGATGCAGAATGAAGAACATGTTGATGATGAAGGAAGAGGAGAAGGAGAGCAGAGAAAGGGATGCTGCATAATAAAGGAAAGAGAAGAGAAAGAGTTAATCCTTTGAAAAGGAGACTGTGGCTGCATCTGCTCTACCTATAGCAAGCAGATCTTAATCTATGGCACAGTAATAAAGCTCATACTAAATCTCCCCACTGCACCTCAATATAATTATATTCATAGGAGCTGTGTAAAGAGAGCCTCTGATTTAGAGCTTAACACTAGGGGAAGGTGGAAGTGTGCTCAGGCATGCACAGAAAAATCATGGACACATGTATGAGTAAATGTTTGAGAGCAATAACACTTCCTCAGAAAGATGCAGCAAAAAGCTGCAAAAGGCCGTGACTTATGACGACGAGAGACGTTTACTGAGGATGATTTGAAAGGCTTCACGTGTGTGACGCTGTATATAACGGCTCATATAAAAAGCTGTTTGAGAAGAAAAAAGAAACTCAAGGTCATGTTTGACGCGCAATCCGTTTCTCAAGATTGAAACTTGTTCAGGTCATGGTGTGTGAGTCGTTCTGTTTTTGTGCTTTGTAGGGAATTAGTGGTAACCTGCAGTCCTCAGAGTGTGTGTGTGTGTGTGTGTGTGTGTGTGTGTGTGTGTGTGTTTTCTCACCGTGCCTCTGCAGCCAGCAGCTCATCATAGTGGGAGGAGCGCTGGTCGTCGTCCTGCCTGTATCTGATGACCGTGGCGAGGCCTTTGCTGACCAGAGCCTCCGCTATGTTACTGCAGAGAGAGGAAAAAAAAAAAAAACGGGACATGATTTGTTTAATGAAAGAAAAGCACGAAATCAAGGGGGCATGAGAAATCCTGGGGATAATTGACATCGCACACTTCATTAAGCGTACTTCTGATGGGTAGCGTGTAGAGAGGAATTAAAATAACAAAGTGGGTATGAAACTTTGTCCAAACACACTTTGCTAATCTAAATGCAAAGAGGAAGAATGGGGCATGAAACTAGTGACAATGAAGGGTCACATGGGAGTGCAGAGGTAGGCAGTGTTTATTTGGAAATTTGGATTTAGTTTTAGTCATAGGCTATGTTCAAAATGGCTCGCCAACCTACTATACACTACAAATTCAATGAGTATATACTGTCTACTATAAGTGTGATTAAGATGATGACCGTTCCCTCTGAAGTATAATTCCAAGTTTCTCAGGATTCATTTCGAACGTACGACAAAAACCTGACGCACACTGAGGAAAAATATCTCCGTTGATTCTCGACCTTTGGAAGTTCTGAAACCATTTTAAGTGAGAAAGTAACTTAGTAGAATATCAACATGTACTCATTTGATCCACAAAACTTACAGAAAAACTTTTCATGCCGACATTTCAGAGATTCCATATTGGGTGCCGTTATGCTACTAAATAAACTTACAGTTAACTTCTAAACAAGAGCCCTAAAGCATTAAAAATCTAATGGAAGTCAAGAAGAGATGCTTTTGTTTTGAAAAGGTGATGTTTGATTTTTTAGACCCAGGACGATTTTACATTCCGCTTGCAATGCATCATGGGGCGGTTGAGTATGACTAGTGTGCCCACCGTGTATACGTTAAAAATGTCCTGATATAGTATACATGCAGGTATTTCTTGCGTACTCAATCTTTTCACACTATCTAATGTGAACGTACTACATACTTATTTTGACGTCAAACTTAGAATGAGTAGTACATTAGTATGACATTTCAAACACGGCCATAGGTTTTACTGAAATGCAACTTGAATGCGGAGAGCTTAGAAAGTCAAAGATGGAGAAAGCCCTGCGTTTGATTTTCATACTTTTGTCTGCGACCCCTTGACAGTCACAGTGGCTGATGCAACGTTGAGCCCAGTGTGTCAACAACACTATCAGCCCTTCAAAAAAATCTCAAAGGTTTCTTTGCCAACATTAAGGGCTGTCTTATAAAAAAAAGTCGAGAAAATTCAAAGGCGCTGCATTTTCATCTCGTCTAAGTTCGACATTCAGTGTCAGTGAAAGTTTAAAAAGATTTTAGAAACGGTGTTCTTCAAAAAGGAGATGAGGAACAGTTTGTTATTTAGCTGTTTAACCCTGTTCAATTGACAAAAGACCAAACAGCAAAAGCTCTTTTGTGTTGCTAACTTTAAGACAGACACAACAAACAAAAACTAACTGCAGCAATAATTGCAACACATCTTTAGACCGACGGAGTAATTTAGACAGTTTTCATACGCAGCACAATGGATTAATTAATGGATTTAATAAATTGTGCGAGTCTGCATGGTGTAGGAATGCTGGAGGACAAGTTAAAGGCCTTCGTTAATGAGGCGACAGGCGTGAAGCAGTCGCTTAAATTTAAATTTAGGTGCTGGTTTGAGGTTATGTCATCGATACGTAATTATGCAACTTTTCGACAGCAGGACCGAGGCAATCCAACAAGGTAGAAAACTTGGTAAGAGAACCAACACACATTGCAAATATTCAGGTAATGTTAAACTCCTTAGATGTGTCTGACCATAACTTTTTTTTTAAATTTAAGATTTAACATTTTTGTGACACAATAGCTGCGTTCAAAATCACATACTAAGTCTGATGTCAAAATGATTATGTTGTGTGTTCACATTAGATGGCATGGAAAGATTAAGTACGCAAGAAATACCCGGATGTATACTATATTGGGACATTTTTTTATTTATTTCAAGTATGCACAGTGGGCACACTAGTCATACTAGGCACCTTTTCAAAAATAAAAAACATCTCTTCTTGTCTACCATTAGTTTTTAACGCTTTTGTAAATGGGGGCTCTTGTTTTGAAGTTAACCAGAAGTTTTGTCAGTAGCACAACGGCGGGTCTCCAAAAATCTCTGAAATGCTGGAATTAAATTTTTTTCCACAAGTTTTATGAATCAAATGACCACATGTTGATATTCTACTTGGTCACGTTCTCACTTAAAATGTTTTCAGAACTTTCAAAGGCGTTGAATCATTGGAGATATTTAGACTCAGTGTGCGTTAAGTTTTTGTCGTCGTAGGTTCGAAATCCATCTTGGGAAAATTGGAAGTATACTTCAGTGGCAACGGTCATCATTGTAATCATACTACTACTATATAGTAGACAGTATGTACTCATTGAGTGTGTAGTATGTTAGTGTGCGACTTTGAATATAGCCAATATGTAAAAGTATTGGACACACAATGTTTGTGTTTTTTTATTGGCACAGTGCTCACTGTTTATTACAGTGCAATCATGACAAGCTAACAATATTTTTTCACCTCGTTTTAGCAGAGTGGAATTATTAGGGTCATGTTTTCATTCTGATTAAATCTAATCTGAGGCATAAAGTGGGTCGTTAAAAACAAGATGGCAAAGCAGTTCTGAAAGGTTAACTACGCCACACAGAGATGATGTCATCATCAGCATTAAAACTGAGGGCGTCCAAATTTATATCAAGAATGTGGCAAGTTCTCAGAAAGAACATTATGCACATGTGAGGTGAGCAAAAAACGCCGATGCATCCAACTTAAACACTCCATCAGTCTAAATCACACTTTATTTCTTCGTAGATGTACCACTCAGTGTCAAGTCTTCCTTCATCATGTTAGGACCTTATAAATAAAAGTGTTTGCCATAAGCCACGGTTGCACAAGGACACAAACTTCTAGCCTAGCGACTTCGTCAGCCCTGACCCACGCCGTCACGGGTGGCCCACGCCAACTGTTATCAGTGAGATGCTGTTGTTCGCTAACACTGGCTCGTAATTAGCTGTTGACAAGACTAGATCCTGACCTCTGTGCTGCTGAGTGCTGTCAGATAAGAGACAGTTGGTTGGATGACATGGAGGGATGCAGAGATCTATGTGTGCTGGTGATTCCAGAGGAAGAGGAAAATCGGTGTAACTTTCTTTATGTTATCACAGAGTTGTAAAGTTAGATCTCCTCTCCTACTTCTGATGAGATTTGATCCTTTCAACAGTCTAATAATGGCCATATCTACAATACTTAGCAGAATACATGTTTCAAAGTGATGAAGAACAGAGTATGAAGATAAAAAAGTGCTGCATGTACAGAAGTAATTTTTTTTTTTTGTAAATGACAATACAAGCAAGTTCCTTGACTTTGAGATTTAGATAATATGCTTTGAAATGTATTGTTCTGTGCTGCCTTGAATCAGATAAAGTTAATGAGTGATGCGTTTTCAAAGACTGAGGGTCAGATTCACTAAAGGTTAGGTGGTATTAAAACGTGTGCAAACGTCCCTCCACGTGCTAATAAGGAGGACATTTTTCCACTGCGGGATGAATAAAGAATATCTATCTATCTATCTGCTGTAATTCATCCATTTTTTATTCGTGAATAAAGAATATCTATCTATCTATCTGCTGTAATTCATCCATTTTTTATTCGTTTCCTCTACCAACACCCCAATTCTGCTTCTTTATATTTTTATTTTTGCTTCTGCACACTCGTGTTCACCCTCCATGTTCAACACAACACGTACAAAAACACTCATTTAAATACTGGCGGTCTGCGCCGTTCTGAAATTGTACTAATCATTGCTGCAATCTTAAACTAAAGGATTTAGGGATGCAACTGGTTTACCACCCTTTATTTCAGATCTTTGTGAATCCGCCCCTGAACGTGTGGAACAAACACCAGACGAGAGCCTATGATGGTACATTGTGATAGCTCTGAACATTTGGGAGGATTGAATAAAAATACTGAGCTTGTAGAGTGACTTACATGCCACCGATTGTGACTGTAGCACAAGTGCGCTCGGCGAAAGCAGGCGTTCCTTCTCCTGGACCAGTAGCTGCTCTGATGTAGTCGACTGTCACGTTCACCTAAAGAAAACACAAAGGTCAGAGGTCAAAATGGGAAAAAAGGACAAAAAGATTAAGACTGTGTTGGAAATATTACACTAATGTACAATACAAACTCAATGACTATATACAGTTTGATACAGTGGTTCTCAAACTTTTTTTTATAGCTCAAGTACCCCCTTTGTCTGATTACAACATTTTGCTCAGAAAACTGTGAAAAAACAACTACAGATCATAATCATGGAATGAATGAGTACACCCTGTAGTGCCATCACGTAAAATACTGGTCTACTACATATGATTAGGATGATGAGAATTCCCACTGAAGTATACTTCAAAGTTTCCAAAGTTACATTTCAAAACAAAAATGACAAAACTCTGAAGCACACTGAGGCTAAATATCTCCGTTGATTCTCCACCTTTGAAAGTTCTGAAAACATTTTAAGTGAGAAAGTGACCAAGTAGAATATCAACATGTGGACATTTGATCCATATAACTTGCTTATACACATTTCATTACGGCACTCTGGAAATTCCATACTGTCATTTACTACTGATGAAACTTCCTCTTAACTTCAAAACAAGAGCAGCATTTACAAAAGCGTTAAAAAACCAATGGAAGACGAGAAGAGATGCTTTTGTTTTGAAAATGGAATGTTTGATTTTTAGCTTGAAGCCGGTCCCAGGATGATTTTACATTCAACTCGCAATGCATCATGGGACGGTTGAGTATGACCAGTGTGGCCACTGTCCATATAGTATACAGCCAGGTATTTCTCCCGTACACAATCGCAAAGTAGTACGATAGTATGACATTTCAAACACGACCTAGATAAAAAAAAAATAGTACCACAGTGTGTTCTATGACATGTACGCATTTGCGGAGCATGTACTGAAGTAAATGTGTGCACGTGTTGACAAGCATACATGAGATCTGATGTTGCTGTGTGAGTTCCTTTATTTGTGTGTTTGTGTGCGTGCGTGCGTGCGTATCTGTCCCTTCTTTGGTCCCAGTTGTCAAGGTCACCCCCAGTCAGAGTGAATCACATCAGGCAGCACTGTAGACCTCCCTACAGGAACAGCACTAACACGCTCTGTGTGTGTGTGTGTTCCCTGTGTGCACAAATGCACACAGGGAACAGTGATAGGCCCCCAAATGACCCTCCACACTGCACAGCTCCCAGCAGATACAACCTAATCTGCCCGCCCTCAAGACACATTTTAGTGTCTCAGCTGTGTGCGCGTTCTGTGAGGCCAGATGCGATCCAGCCACACCACCTACAGCGAGTAACGCGGCTGTACCGATGCACAAATTTGGCAGTTTAAAAGCTACGTGTCAACCGTGTCAGACAAGTGTGATGAGCGAGAAAAACAGCTGTGGGAATCTGGCTCTGCATCACAGCAAAAGGCACCAGTCAGACACGACAATGGAGAGATAGGCCTGTTAGTGGAGCGTTACACAAAAGGACAATCACTGCCTGTCATCAGACGGACAGGTTGAGGACAGGGTGAGGAGTGGAGACCCTCCGTCAAGGCAGGATAGAGTGGGAGAGTTAGGTGGAAACCAACAGTGCTGTAAATGGATGTTTTCAAAGAGGAAAAAAAGATCAGAAGATTACAAGTTTTGGACTGTATAGAGTAGGGGTTGGGGTCTACAAGGAAAAATTTGAGTCAATTTTTGCTTATTTTTATCCTTCTTTCTGTAACTACATCAAAATTGCCATATTTTAACCTATTTTCATCACTTTTTCTTGCCATATTTTTGCTCCTTTTAATGCATTTTTGCTACATTTCTGCCACTTATCCATCCAATTTCAAAGCATTTTCTGGACACTACTTTCCCACCTATTGTCGCGTATTTTGACCCATTATTGTCACTTTTAACCTCTTTTCATCATATTTAATGCTTTTTTTTCCCATTTTAACCACATTCACAGTTTAAACTAATTGTTTCTACTTTTTAAATTACATTACCCCAAACCCCCTCCCCCATTTCTGACACTTTTGAGCCAATATTGACACTTTGAACCAATTTTACCATTTTTTCAGTCAGTTTTTGGCCATTCTAAATTGCAACTTTTAAACAGTTTCTGTTGTTTTAAAAAAATCATTTTACCACCTTTTCCACCATTTTTGGTCACTTTGATCCCATTTTCTTTCTGATTAAAATAAGGATTTACATCGCGGTCTCTGGAACCTTTATTTTGGGGGTCCTGGGCTAAAAAGGTTGAGAACCACTAGTATCGAGAACAAGACTGATTTTTTTTTTTTTAAAAGCGAGCAACTATGAAACAAGAACCAACATCTGACAAAAGGCTTCAGCCAAAAGTATTTAGGAGAAGAAAAATTAAATATCTGTGCACAATGTTCCCTCAGGGCCTGTAATAGAATGCAATCAGATTATCTCTTCTTGTCACAAGAAGAACAGAATTGGATTTTGATGGCTTGAGTTGAAGAAATTGTTAAAAAAAAACTATAATCGACAACTTCCTTTGTTTTCATAAGAATACTCGTGACCTCTTTTCATCTCATTGCTGAGCCCATTTGAGGCTCCCGTTTTCCCCATGGATGTTAAAGACATGAAAATAAAGTGCTATGTAATGGGAGGAATTCAATTTTCTCGTGAAAATGAAATGGAATATAGCATTGTGAGAATGCAAAAAACAAGTGCAAAACACAGCAAAACACACAAGGTTTAAGCTTAATGCCAAGAGTTCCTCTTCCACCGAGGTGATGACAGATTTTCTTACCAAGAAATGTTAGATTAGGGGATTTTAAGACCTTTTCTCCACAGGCCATCTAACAGATCCCATGATAAGGCCAAGCTATCTATAAGAAACACCCAAGAGGATGGTGAATCAGAGAGGGAGCGAGTGTGGATGGAGGAGGACAAGAGGGAGTGATAAGAACAATGAGAGCAGTGTGAGATGAAATGCCTTTGTTCTGCTGAAGGGACAACATGCACAGGTATGTCTGTTGGAAAAACCTGTTCAAGGAGTCCAATATTTTCTTCATCTTTTAATCATGTATTTTCCTAATCAAAAACCTTTTCACACAAATAGAATTTAAAAAATTCTAAACTATATAGCTACCAACAAATGTTACGTACATTTCTAAATTATTTTTTTCTTTGGCAAGTACTAAAATATGAAATGGAGCAAACTTTTGAAATTCGTCAGTTTACATACAGTAAAAAAGACTCCAGGCCACTCCAGTACTTTAAGGTTAATTTAGGAGAGCGAGTTCATCCTTATATCATGTCTACATTTGTTACAATACTGCACGTTATATATGCAGAAGAAAAAAAAAAACAAAGTACATTTTTTTCCCATCATTGTAGATCACTACAAAGGTGTTGGAGGCTAAAATACTTAAACATGTCTAAAGATCTATTCACCATATAGCCAGTCTCTGTGATTCATGAATTATAGATGTAATAGAGTCATATTAGTGGCACACAATCTAGCACCAGGTGTTGCCAACCAGTCGAAGCAGATGGCTGCTACCTCTGAGCCTGGTTCTGCTGGAGATTTCTTCCCGTTAAAAGAATTTTTTTTTTCTCTCCACTGTAGCAGATCAAAATCAGAATCAGAATTCCTTTATTAATCCCAGGGGGAAATTGCTGATGCTTGTTCATGTAGAACTGTTGGGTTTTTTATTAAGAATTTTATATTTTAATAAGCGTTACAAGATGACTATTGTTGTAAATAGCGCTATATAATTAAAGTTGAATTGAAGTGAATATATGTTCTTTAACTTGTGCAGTAATTAGTAAGGATGTTCGATATTGGCTTTTTTTTGCAGATATCCGATACAACAATATTGTCCAACACCAAGATTCCAATTTCCAACATTAACCAATACTGATAAATAAATAGACCCCCTCCACTAACACCTAATTTTAGGTCACATTATATATCTCTCTCTATGGAAATAATAGTTTAAAACTACTATAAACTCAACTTCAAAATCCTCCTGTACACGTTCAAGGTCATCCACAAACTCGCCCCCCCCTTTACGTGACTGACCTCCTTCATGTTGTCATTTCCTCTCGCGCTCCCTCAAGTCTTCACTCACTGTACCCACTGCCCACCTCAGTATCATGGGGAAACTCTGGAACTCCCACCCCCCAGACATCAGAAACAGACATCTTACCCCTCTTCAAATCCAGACTAAAAACGTATCTCTTCCAATTTGCCCACTCTCTGTAAATTCTCATCCCTAATTTCACCTTCATTGCTTTTCTTTTCTCTGAATTATACTGTTTTTAATGTATTGCACTGTTTTTATTATTCTGTTTTTGTTGTGAAGTGACCTTGGGTGGCCTGAAAGGCACTTTTAAATAAAATGAATTATTATAAATGTGTTGCCCAACTGGACATATTTCACAAATAAACCTCATCTGTGCAAAATAAGAATTCTTATTCAACTTTAGTAACGGAAAAAGTGCAATATTTTTTTTATTTTTCTATGTTGTTTCAAACGATGGCACAAATATGTTTTTCAATACCTGTGAAAAAATTGATACCGACGTAGACCCAGATTACATTTTATGGCTAATAATGGCCAGTAATATCAGTAGGTTAATAATATCGTCCATCTCTCGTAGTTAGTGTTAATTAGGCTTCTTACAGCATTGCTAGTCTAAATGTGTGTTAAAGCTCATCACAATCTAAAAAACGCACCAAAAAATATTTAACACAGAAGTGTTTGGAATATGGTAAAACCACATCACAAATACTGAAAATAGTGGAGAAACTGTGCACTTTCTAACTATCACTGCTATTGTACTGTAAAATAAATGTGTAACCACTCAAATCCTCGATGGGACTGCATTAAACTACTTGGTTTCCTCTGAATGAAGATATGTTACAGAAAGGAAACATTGAGCTCCATGATAAAAGTAATGATAAGCTGAGCATCGGCTCAGCGTGGAAAGCTTTTCTTTTACAAGAACACAGAGGGAGGCTGGTTATATTGACATTGTAAGAGGTTTACATTAGCTCTCCCTCACACCAGCACTCGATCCTCCGCCCTGCTTTTTTGGAAACTCAATACCAATTGCTGCGTTTTGTGGAAGATGGACACATTCATAATAGTAGCTCTGCTGGTGCCTCAATAGAATGCTGCGCAGTGAATAAAATCTAATAGAAAAAGTATAGCAGTGTGACTTGTTTTGTGGCTGTGAGAAATTCACGCCATAAAGTTCTGTCAGAACATAAAAGACTGTTCAACTTAGAAGTTATGAAGAGGACGCTAGAGTGGGAAAAGGACGGTGAGAAAGAAAGCATTGTAAAAAGGCTGGAATCACAGCCTTTAGTTAATGAAACAAGTCATGTTGGCTGATTCTAACCATGAACCTGGTGGCCAGAGGTGAAAGTAACAGATTACAAGTACTCACTTTACTGTAATTCAGTTGCTTTCAAGGGTATTTGCACTTACATTTCTAAATCAGTAATTTCACTTTACTTAAGTATGTTTTAAAAGGAGTAATTTGTTACATTTCTACAACCAAGCGTTACTGAGAAAATTATAATTTTTTTGTTTTAAAATGAACAGACGTAAAACTACAAAAAAATGAAATGACCAGACAACAATCAAATGCATCACATCCAGATTAAACGTAATGCACCGCACCAAAACAGACGCAAAACTCTAAAATATCTGTTTTAGATATACATAAAGTTAGCTATAGTTAGAGCTAGTAATTTTGAATTTAATTAATGGGGTTATTTTATTTTAAAAAGAATTGTACATTTTGACAAACCTTTTATTCTATATAGATCCCTTTGTGGGAATTAATTCCAGTTCCAATTGTGCAAGATTTTGTCTCTTCTTTTTAAAGTTTATACATGAAATGTTTACTGTATGCTAGGGAACGTTAGCGAGATTTATTAGCAAAAATAAACATTGGGGGGAGAGACTTTTACTTTGAGTACTACTTATTTGAGCTACTTTTTACGTCTACTTGAGTATTTTATGCATGGCTTACTTGTACTTGTACTTAAGTACAATTTCAATCCAGCAACAGTACTTCTACTTGAGTAGGATACAGTATATCAGTATTCTCTACATCTCTGCTGATGACACTTCGGTTTTCCCCTCTTTAAATCGGCTGTGAATAAAAGCCTCATCATCTTTGCATATAGTATATCCATGAAGATCTGCGTGCATTTGCCATCAAATGCACTCAAAAGGTTGAAAACTGTCCCCAAAAGTATGACACAAGAAGCTGCATTACCAGAGCCATGCAGGATTATCCAAATGTGCTCAATCCTGATAAGTGGCTTAATCCAACATTTCCATTCGAGAGTTTTTTTTTTTTTTCTTTCCGGCCGAGGCTGAGGCACAAGAAGCATTACTTATAATCCTAAAAAGCTTGATTTGGCTAACTTTATGTCACCAGGCAAGCATTGCCATATCAATGGGGACGGGAACATGCCGGAAAGTTTGAGAAAGACAGACATGAAGTGACAGGCAACGGAGAGAAAAGAAAATGGATCAGTGGAGAACAAAGCTGCTATAGAAAGGCTGCTTAGTTTGGGATGGAAGTTATAGATATAAGTAAAGGTAGGCTATAGAGATAGCATAATCATGATATTGTGAAAATGAAAGTACTTCATTTATTCCTATGATTTATTTCCATTATTCATTTATAAACAAGCTAAACTGTAATGAAATCCTCATCCTGTGGTTAAGAAGCAGAAAAACAAGCTTCCACGTCACCAAAATGAATGAATTAATTACATATTTTATCTATTTTATTTATAATAGTAAAAAAGAAAAATAGAGAAATAAAACAAATCATCTGAATATGTCATTCAGATATTGTGAAAAACACCACAAGCAAATTCTTAGGAGGAATTAAAATATGCAATATTGAACTGTTTCACTAAAGGAAAGAAAAGGGCTATGGGAATAATCACAGATGGTAAATAATGGTTCAGAAGGGTTTAGTCAAAGGGAGAAATCTGCTTGTTTTTCAAAGCATTGCATTTTCTGAGCTTTGAGAAAAGCTTGCCCTGTGGATTTTCACAAGGTGGATTTCAGTTAACACCATAGGGGTAGGTTGGTTTAAGTTCCGGTAAAATAATTAGCAAACATTTTTAGTCATCCAACAAGAAAACCTCAAGTCCACCAGAGTGTGATCGATTCACGCATTTCTTTGGTTGGTTTTGCTCCATTTTGTCTTGGTTTAGCTCAAAGTGAAGAAAAAGAACAAAACATGGTTTGCACATGTTAGATTTTAGGAAACCTTTATTGATTTTAGGCTTTTATTTCAATCTTACTGCTTCAAATCTTTTTTTATTCAGCTTTATTCTGAGATGAGATGACAGGTGGCAATTAGACTAATACACTTTGCAAGATGAAACCGAACTCAGAATCAGGTTGCATGGACCTGCACTCCTCTTCACAGAAGTGGTAAAGTTGCACAGATTAACACCAAGTCTATAAATATTGTTTCGCCTCACCTGTGATAATTTCATCTAAAGTAAAGCTGTCTTGTTGCCAAGGCAGCAAAAGACTTATACTTGTACCTACATTTAGGGCCTAATTAATCTTGAAGATGAAAAATAACGACAGTATGTTGAAGTCACAGCCTTTAGCCTTGACAACGTTAGGGAAAAGAGATAGAGGGAGCGACCCAGTGGTCCTCCCCTATTGATTTAGTAACAAGATGGGGAGGAAGCTGCACTGCTGGCAAATGAGCATGGAGCTCCACTCAAACCTAACTCACTCCAAAGAGCCTATAAGCACTCACTTGGGACATCCAGTGCCAATACTAATCAAATATTGAGGGATATACTGGCATAACCTATCCAATATGTAGACGACAGTATTGTGCAAAGGCTATGGGCGGTGCAGATGGTTGGATTCTTTCCCATCATATAATCAGGGGGATTACAGCTAAATTACAACTAAAATCCTACTGAGAAAATCAAACATGCAGAGATTTCAAAGATCAGTGGTCCATTACCAAGGAAAGGCAGTCCAAACCACGTAAATGCCAAGAACTGTACAAAGCTCTCCAAATCTATTTGGACTAATAATTAGCTCCATCAAGAAGATTAATATTATCACCAACTTTAATTAATTTATTATTATGCCTGTTAGCAGGAATACATCAAAATTACTTCACAGATTTTGACTAAATTTAAACTAAGGATAGACCTTAGGACATGGAAGATTCGATCAATTGTTAGAGGGGAAGTAGATCCAGATTGCGTATTTCATCAAAATTTTTTGAAAAAACTAGAGTGCCAATATATTTGGACCTAATGTATCATTGCTAATGGGGATAAAAATTTCTTCCAAGCATTTAAAGTTTGAATGATCATAGTACAATGATCAGGATCACTGATCCAGATAACTGCCAATATCTGACAAAGGACATTTGGCGCTTGGCGGAGGTTTGCGCTCTCAGTGCTCTTACATTCTTTATACAGTACAATTTCACTTTTTTGTATTTTTGAACAAGATAACAGTACAACACTATAGGCTACTCAACTCATTTCTACTTGGTTTTAGGGCAGTGGTTCCCAAACTGGGAACCATTGAGCTTTAATAGGAAATATTCACAATTATCTTTTGCAATAAAGTTTAAATTTGTAACCCATTTTGTTGAAATGTTCTTGCAATGGGATGAAAGTTTTTCATTCTTCAAAAGGGGGGCGCAACAGAATGATTTGGGAACCTCAGGTTTAGGAGTTTCAGGCAGGCTTAATCGAGCCAAAATATGTGATAAATTTAAAGAACTAAAGAGAAAAACCAAGAAGTAGACACCCTCAGGTCACTGCCCTATGTGGCCTCATACAAGTCAGATTGCATTATTTTGTTGGCCCACTCACTTTGTGGTGTTGCCCAGTTGTAAGTGAAAACCAATGAGACAAAGCGAATTCCAGAAAACAAAGAAAAGCTGAGGTGCAAGAAGTAAACGCTGTTTATTTACAGCTTAGTCCGGCCAAGTGACCAATAAACATTGAAGGTCCTGATGCCAACCCCTAACTACAAACATGAATTGCAGTAACAAGTCTTTTGACCAAACAAGTAAGCAGTCGACTGTGTGTTGAGTGTTTGAAGGTGTGAGTATATTTGATTCTACTGTTTGTTTTATAAGCACAAAGCCAGTAGATAAGTAAGCATTTGGCACAGTTTCTGTGTACTTTTCAAGATCAATTGAAGTGACATGAGACGTAGCAGCGAACCGTGTCCGAGCCTGTCATCACACTGAGAAGGAGGGAGCTTCGTAGCATCTATGACGGCGTATTCCCTGGGCTCTTTTAGAAACCCTTTTAGTCCTGGCCCAAGGCCTCAGCTCCAGCTGATCATTAAGTCTGGCAAGTAAAATCCAACTACATCCAACCCAATTCACAGAGTACAATAGGTTACACAATGCAAACCAGGGTTGGGGTGAATTATAAATGTAATTGTGTGTCTGATAATAATTACAATTGATGTAATTATAATTGGAATTGAAAACATTTTTGCTGTTTTAATCATAATTAAATTGGAATTGAGCTCAGACAATTGACTTTCTAATTGTAATTGGCATGAAAATTTGGAAATTAAAAACTGTCAATTACAATCAAATCAAATCAAATTTAATTTAATTTAATTTAATTAAACAGAAAAACTAAGGAAATCATGTTACAGTCCTATGGCTTACACATATGGAGTTAAAAATTCTAAAATTAGGTTTCATATCAAGTTTTCCCACTACCATAAAAAAAAAAAAAATACTACTGACAAAAAATCTTCAGACGCTCACACCACAACATTTTCATGGATAAAGAAGCCTAACAAGGAAACCTAGAGATGAAAAACTAATCAGATGACAGATCATATTTTCTAGTGTGTTTTACAGCTGATTTAAGACATGGGTCAGAAGTGACTCGTTATCAAAAGAGATGCTAACAGTAAGATAACACAAGAGGTAGGGTACGCTTTATGAGCTTATTTTTTAAAGGCTCAGTAATTGTGAATCATTGTAATTGAACGTACGGGGGAGAACAATAATTTTAATTGACCCCACCTCTGATGGAAACTACAAAACATGTAATAAAGGGTTGTACTTCGCTTGCCAGGTTAAAATGTACTTCTAAATGATTACTTGTCATCACAGGACAAATTTAAATATGCATGCAAATTAAATTCATTTTTTAAGTCGCACTGTGGGAACAGAGCAAAACTATCATCTTTAATATTTTAAAACTTTCTAGTGACTCATTCTTGCCGCTGTGCAGTGAGCAGTGCTGCATCACAGATGTTCCAAAGTCTTTCCCTGCACAGGTTGAATGTTCTCCCAAAGCCTGTGTGGGTTTTCCCATTGGGCCTTCCATAGTTCAGGCTTAGTGAAGCCATTATATATCCACTGTAGTCCTATGATGAGGCCCGTCTGGGGTGTACCCCGGCCTTAACAGCTTATCACGTTCCATGATGTTTGTGGTTTCTACGCGTTTCAGAAGCTTCCCGGGTGGATTTGAACCCACACTACTGTAAACAGGGCCACTGAGTCACTCTGGTGAAAAGATACATAGTCAACACACTTAAGACACTAACTCCTTTTGAAGCAGAGACAATCATGCATACTTTCCTCTCCAATAAGCACTACAAACCACTACGCGCCTGAGGCATAGGAAGGCACAGGAACACTTTAGCTGAGTTGACTTTTGGAACACCCCTGACTCTGTGCAAGAAATGCACTGAAGGTCAACCGACGGCATGGACCAATATACCAGTCAGATATTGGGTGTGCACGTGGAGCTGAGAAAAAATTACTGCTGTCTTGGCGTAGGGCTAGAAGATGAGGACCAAAATTCGTATCTAAATATTTAAACTTAATTTTGATCCAAATAAAGTTTTACCAGAAAGACAATTCTGGGTTAAAGTTGCGGATGCCAGACAGACTAAAATAACATTAGTGCTCTAATAATGGTTAAAAAACATAAAAATAACTTGTGCATGTATCACAAACATGGGCAACTAGCGGCCCCAAAAGTAAATGCACAAAATTACAACAAAAACACAAATTAAACAAGAAATACACAAAAGAACTACAAAAATACTTCATAGGACAACAAAATACAAACAAGGGGGAAAAAACACACAATGGGATAACAAAAATACATAAAAGAACAACAAATATACACAAGGAAAACCTGCAAAAACGTATGAAACAAACAGAGAAATATGTAAAAGTACAAAACAAAAATAAACAAAGGGACAAAAAACAGGGAAAATGTACAATAGAACAGTAGAAATACATAAAAGAACAAAAATATAAAAAAGGACAATAAAGGACACAAAAGGAGAAAAAATAACAGTAAATCCAAGAACATACCAAAAAAAACCAGAAAAACATCCAAAATAACTGGAAAAATACACAAAAGAACCACAAGGGACAGCACGTGTGAGTGAGAGCTTTAATGTGGCGCGGCTCCTAAAATGAGAATTTTAACAGAAAATAAGATATGAAATATGTACATCGATATAGGTGATATTAGAACTTTCTTTATCGCCAAAAAAGAAAACTTGATATATCTTTGAATCTCGATATATCGCCCAGCCCTACCTTGGCATGCAGCACATGGTGTAAATCTGAGGCTACATTGGTAATAGTGGTGAACTGAATCCGTATCCATTACTGTACCTGTTCTATGACGTAACAGTAATCCGAGCCTGCGTGAGTAAAGCAGCTCATTACTCGAAATGATGTGGACACAGGTTTTATTGGAGCGTATGTTTTATACTGGTGGAGCATTTTGTACAGTGCCATTACAATATAGTGACTATCGTTCCCTCTATTCCCATTACACACAGACTCATTATTTCCTAACACCAACACCACAAATAAAACAGCACAATCATTATTCTCGCTCCAATCGTCTAAAGCGCGCTCACGGCTGAAATTTCTGTCACTGGGAAAAACATTAATGAGGATGATTAAAATGACTCTGATGAGATGCTGGGACACAGATATGAATCTCCCTCTCTTACTGAACCCCAACAGGAATACGGTACTCTTGGCTGCTGCCTTTGAGTGGGGGCTTGCTTACGTGTTTATCAATCTGCAGACTATTATCGTCTTTACTTCGTTTTAAAAGGGGATGATAAAGAAGTGCATGCATACATTCATCAAATTATCAGATCGACATCTGCATTTCCTTTGGCTTTTGGTACGATGGAAACACAAGCTGACATTTTACAATCGGCATACAAAAGTGATTTATTAAAGTCCGAGTGTCAAAGTTTTAGCAGCCTGCTGTAAAACGGTGCTGGATTTATGAGCAAACGTCAGTCCGTTCCAGATATTTTGTCAGTGTTATTGTGCATGAATGCAATATTTGGACAGCAAATCATAAAAAAAAGACTTGGAATGATGTTCCAATGTAAATTTTGTAGTCGTCTTCATTATAGCCTCCATTCAAACTCATCCGTCAAGTTTAAAAGTCACGGTACTGTATGTAGCATCAACCATCGTTTGTTTTTTTGCGGAAAAAAGCATTTTGGTCTCCGTTTTTTTAGAGCAATTATTAACTTTTTATTATGTATAATCCTTTCAGTAATTAGAATTTAACAATGGATGGATATTTTTCCTGATTTATAGAGATAATTGGGGAGTTAAGTTGAGACAAATTTATTTGTCACCAATAAAACAAAGATTATAGTAATGATGCATGATAATTATAACTACGATAACGAGAGGGTCAAACGTTGCTTTATTTTTCACCTTTTATTTGAAGAGAATTTTAATAGTTTAAATGATTTGATAACATAGCTCTGCCGAAAATGCAACAGACTTAACAGTGAGAAGAAGAAGAAGAAGAAGAAGAAGAAGACGAAGACGAAGAAGACAGAAAGACAGTTAGACAGACAGACAGACAGACAGACAAATCAGGAAGAAGGAATAAAGCATAACATTTCTTGTATTATGTTCACATTTGTTTTTACATCAAAAGTTGTGAATAGTTTTGATGATTTTAAGATAAATTTGCTTTTACAGATAAAAATGCTGGGAAATTATCAGCATTAGAAATAGAAAATATTTGGTTGTCATATCAGTTAGGCAGAAAAATCCATATTGGTGCACGTCTAGTGTTAAGTAGTGTCTTGAAATTAAGCTTTCCTTAGCTCAGTGCTACGTTCTGCTAGGGTGGATGAGTGTAAATCATACAGACCCCCAAGGTGTACAGACCCAGTAGATCAATAGACACAAGAGGAGGAAATCAACACTGCTTGTTTAAGGGTGTGTCCAGGCCAATACCAAGCCCCAGGCCATCAACCGCACACACTTGCTATTCACACAGAGAGATGGGGAGAAACTGATATCAAGCTATGAAATGTGCTTAAGAGGAAGAGGAAACAGTGTTGGAGCATTTTGTTCAGCCAGTGGGGAATTCCTATTTATGGCTTTTCTTTAAGCAGATTAGGGGCAATCAGGTTGATTCACATACTGGCAGGCACACACACGGCTTCATTGGAAGTGAGTCAGAGCTTCTTACCTTTTTGCCAATGAGCTTCTTCCTGAGAAACTCGCGAGCCTCAAACATGTAGGGGATGTCGTAGAGTGGACGGAATCGCTTGTCTTTGTCCTTGTTCTTGTCCTGGATTAGAGATGGAGGGATGAGGGGAAGGATGTTGGGATGAAAAGGAGAGAAGTGAAAGAAAGAAAAATAAGTTATCCACATTGCAAAGTCAAGGAGATTAATGTGATTTTTGACTTATTAATGTATTTATTTATTCTGTGTGAGATACATTAGACTTTGAACTTATCACTCATGCTGCCTTGCACACGCCTTCACCAGTTAACTAACCAAACGCTAAAGTGATTGGTAACTTAGGAATGAGGTGTGGCTGGTATTGCCATTCACAGGCAATCTTGGCCAGTTTCTTTGAAAAACAACAAAAAAACCCACCATATTACAGCCTAATTAGGGTTTACTGACCTTCAAAGAAAACAAGATTATATATTGAAACAAATAGGGTAGGGGTGTCAAACTCATTTTAGTTTAGGTGTCAAACACTGACCAATTCAATCTCAAGTGGTCCGCAGATTTTAGGCAGGAAAACGAACATTAATGTGCCCTAGTTTTCTTGCCAGCCTTGTTTAGCTTCTGAGTTCTGATGAGATCAGGCAATGACAGACAGGTTTGTGCAATAATTCTTTGGAATAATTTGAATAAAATTGCTGATTTTTGTTAACATTGAGAGTACATAAAAGCATAGGAAAAACTGTGTGCACTGGAAAATATTGTGGAGTTTCATTGAATATGTGTTATTAAAGGGGTTGAGATATCTACAACTGAATTAGTTGTTAATTCACTTAATGATTCATGTTTTCTCTGACATTTCTACTATGTCCAGCGGGCCAAATTGGATGCTTTAAAGGGCCAGATTTGGCTCCCAGACCTTATGTTTTACACATGTGAATTAGGGGATGCACACACATGCATGCATGCTTTTCAGTCACAACTGACTAAAAAAGAAAACAATTCAGTTATTAACGGCACACCGATATAAGCAGCCAAGGAAAACCTGGTGTGTTTAGTAAATTCAAGCTGACACTGTGTACACACACACAGACATGGCCAACACTCACACAAACTTCCCTCTACATGTTTACCCAGCCCTGACAGCATCAGGCCCAAACACAACCCATTTGCATTTTGAAAAAAGCTTTGTGTTGCTCCAGGAATACATTGACAATGTGAAAAAGAGCGACAGGTGTCCTTTCTGCAGTCCCACTATAAGTAGGCTACTACTAATACTAACCCACAGTAAAAAAAAAAAAAAGGATATGAATGGCATTAGCAGTGCAGTTAGCTGCCGAGCACCTCCTACACATTTGAGAGCTGCGTTTCTCGGTCATACAAACAAAAGTAGGGCTCTTTCCCCCCACAAACACACAGGCTCTCACTGCGTCGTTTTTGTCTTGCATTCAATGGCTTTATTTCATTTTTAACGACCCTCCAGTTGTTGGGAGCTGCCAGGTGTGGAGCACAGCTGGGCACATGAGTGTGAAGAGGAGACACATGGGGACACATTGAAATATTGCTGTGCACATGTGCTCACAGCTTCATTAATGTGACAAACAGGAGAGAGATGAGCGAGATCTGTTTCTATGTGATGCACCACAGTTGGAACTGAAGCTGGACTGAAGTAAATGCGACAGGAAATGATGGTGGTTATTAAATCATTGGCTGTTTCATGATTCAAGGACAATGTCCTCAACTCACTCGACTTTATTCCACAATGCAACGACTTGAGTTAAAAATCTGCATCTCCACCTAAAGCAGTGCAGTCAGCACAGCGTTGAGCCAACATTCTTTTTTTTTTTTTTTTTTTTTTTTTTTTTTTACCTTGTCTGCACATGCTTTCGAAGGTTAACACTACAAGAAGTGCAATCTTTTGACAGCAATGCATATATTATTATTGCAATTAAATAAATTTATTTATTTCATTGCATAATTGTGACCGTCACCAGCCCTCCCTAGGGAAGGGTAAGAAATACTTTATTAAAGGGAGGATGTAAAAAAGAGAGGGCAGTGTTACACCAAGGTGAGGGGTTGGAGGGGGGTGGGGAAGTTAGCAGGGAAGAGGGATACAAGATAGGATATGGAATGGGTGAGGAATAGTTTTAAGTGATGCGATGTGAAATTGTGGTTGTGTATATTGTGTTTATTGTTGTGTTGTCAAGCCAGTTTGGTGACCAGTGTGTGGTTTAGGAATAATGGTGGTGGCTGTGAACAGAGGAAGAGGTGAGTGGAAATTCCATAAAACAGGTATTTGGGAACAACGTGTCTAAGGTTGAGCCCAGTATGAGTGTTATCCCACAGCCCAAGGCCAGTGCATCCATGACAAATGTATTTCCAAGTACCGCCACTGCAAAACCCAAGAGCCGCCCCCGGGCCCGAAGCGTTGAGCCAACATTCTAATCTCACACATGCCCATAAAAATCCTTCACTGCAGAGAAGAACTGATGTCCTCCATTTTGTGTCAGCTAAGGCTTACTGTTAAGGTATTTCATCCATACCAAGCCAGTGGTGGAGGGAAGATTGTGGAAGTGTGCTGGGGAGCACAGTTTTATACTTCTAGGGATAAAAATGATGGACGGTGCCTGGATCAAAAAAAGCTCTTTAGATTCATATCACATCAAATGTAGATGACCCTCTGACACTAAAGGTCAAGTGCAGTGGGATCCTTGCTGCATAGTTTATTTGCGGTACTAATTAAAAGGAGCTTAGTAGCTACGTTTCCATTACACTTGGAAATCCGCAAAATCTAAATAGCGCAATAAAAAACTGGTGATGGAAACATTTCGAAAAAACACTCAAATATCGCAAAAAAGTTTTTACGTTTTCAGAATTAGGTTTTTCAGATGTTTAGATATTGAAATGTATCGCAAAAGGGCAATGGAAACACTTTCCGCAATTATGCGTCACAGAATTTGCTGACATGGTCACATGACCACTTCTCTTGGAGAAAACATGGTGCAGTACATATGGACAGAGGAGGAGACGAAGACATTTCTTAGCGTTATACTTAAAAATTATCACTGCCTCATTGACAGCAAACGACAAACAAATGCAGTGTTATGAGGTTTTAAGTGTCCATCTTCCTGCAGCGAAGTCTCGCGGGATGAGATTTCACAGGAGTTACAAAGATCCTGCCAAAAACAACCTTCAATGGAAACACGTTCAAAATGCAATTATACTTTGTCGACATTTAGAAATATCGCTTTTATTTTGCAAAAATCTGCAATGGAAACAGCTATTGATCAGATGGAACAAAATAAAACAGAATAGGTGTAAAAAGAAGTATCATTTCTATTTAATAGGCTGACTCATTGTGGAAAGGCAGCTGAGCCACTGAGGCCAAAAAAGTTTAAATGTCAGCAAACGCTTTGGTCTTCCTACCTTGTGCCAATTAGGCACAGGGTAAGAAGAAGCACACAAATAAGACAGAGTGTACAAGTCATGCATCTTTTTTCAGCAGCTCTTTGTGTAATGGTGAAGTATGAAGAAACAGGAGGTGGGGGAGTCCAAAAGAATTGTAATTTAAAAATTAGGAACAATTAGTTTAAACTGGAAAATAATGGGGATTACAAATTGTGAATGTGGTTCATTTGGCAAAAATACGCATAAAATATGGTGAAAAGAGGTTCAAATATGCGACATTAAATGGGGAAAGTGGTGGAAATGGGTTCTACAGTAAGTGCATAAAATAGTCTTGAAAGTGGGAAAAAGATGTGCAGGAAAGGCATTAGAATTTCATGAAGAAGTGGTAGAAATAGGATTAATGCATTAAAATGAGCAAAAATATGACTCACTGACTGCCATTGACATCTAAAGACATCATTAGGTTTTCATATCGTTGACTGCCAATGATGTCTAAAGACGTCAACTGTGTTTTTCGACTGGGTTGCTAGGAGACAGTGTGACGAAGCTCTCCCGTGAATATCGAGCTTTTACCATGATGTAGAAACCAACTGGTGACGTGTAGGTGGCAGCAGCGCACTTTTGGATGAGAGATCACCCTTGATGAGGAGAGCTCAGAGGGAGAGGAAAAAAGTTTACAAAACAGAAAATGGCGCTACAAGAGTTGATGCTGAAGTTCCCAGCAGTTCACACTTGACCAGAGCATGTGTGGAACTAAAAGGACTACTGAGTGTTGCGATGGAGAAAACGATCAAAAAAAAAAAACAGGTCAAGCGGTGACACTTGGCATGTCTGAGAGAAGTAGGAAGTTGCGTGTGTGGAGAATGACGGGGGAGTGTCTTGGAGAAAGACCAAAATACAATAAGCAAACCATTCAATGCTGACCCAGATCGCAAAATAACTACAATTTTGCCATCAAAAGTGTTGTTTTTGTAGTTTTATAGAAGGAAACCAATGTTGAGGTGTCCCTAAATCAAAAACAATAATTGCTTCAAAGTCAATGACAGGTTTTTTCAGAAAAAGGCTTTTTTCTCAGCTTTTTGACAAACTTGTGTGAAACTTGCCTCTATTCAACTGCTGATTACAGAAGAACGAAACAAGCTAGCAACAAAAAACTATGAAAGTAGAGTCTAATCTTTCAGAATCTGGTTTCAGATTGTAAGAAAGATCAGTGAAATCATCTAAAATGCCTGGCAATATGGGGTTAGCTGCTCTGAAAATGGCTGGCAGTGAATGAGTTAAAAGCATCTGGCGACCCCCTCCTAGTGTCTCGCGACCCCAAATGAAGTCCTGACCTCAAGGTTGAGAACCCCTGCATAAGACAATTTGGCATTTTTGGTGTATTTCAAAGATAATTCTTCTTCTGCACTTCTGCAGAGATGCATGATGACTCAGTTATAATTTTCAGGCTTGTTTATAGTGGGCATTCAGTCTAAAACAAGCTGCTTTAAACTAATCAGAAACTGGCTAAGCAGTTTAATCTGATCATAATAGCTGGAAAATACTCAAAACTGCTTAGTTTTTTTAGGAAGGAAGAACAAACCGTCAGGCAACAACAAACTTCCGATTCCACTTCTTCCAAACCAAGGGTCCCAGTGTCATCAGTAAAACTCAGTTGAAAAGTATGTTTAGGGATATAAATAAACAATAGCTTTCCATTCAAACTAAAACAAGAGAAAGACCCAACTGACTACAACAACTACAGCCATCAGCGAAAAACTAATTTGCCTCCCAGTCAATCGATACAAAACAAACATGGCTGTTCCACGCCAACGGTTATGTAAAGGAACTGAGTGATGACAAGTTTATTTGCTTGAGTTTCGGGTCGATTCACACTTTAATCGGGAGACGATTAATTTTTAATGACAGCATTAAGCTTGGTTACATAACTAGGACCAGACAAACTTCCAGCTCAATTCTTCCTTAAGTTGTCATTACCCAGTTAGGAGAAGTTTACAGAAAGACAGAGTCACTTCTATATCTCAACCCTAACTCAATAACAACGTTTTTTTCCAACTATCCTCAGGGGTAGTTTTGTTCTATTTGGGGTAAATTCCCTTCGTTCCAAATTACCTTCTGTGGCTCAGCAATCATCTTTGACTGTTGCAGAAGCGCAGCGCGGCCTGGATGGTACAGTGTTGCATGGCTGCGGGCCTCGGCCTGTAAATGTGTGGATGCTGGAAGCACTTGCAGCTTCTGCGATGTCTGTGGTGAAATCATGACTCAGGAGCATGTCATTCTTTCTGATGTTTCCCCGTGGTGGCGGTATAGCGTTTTGGCGGTGGGGGCCGTACAGTAGTGGCCTTTGGTTTTAGCGTTTGTCTAAGCCTCTATGTGAAATGTTTAATCAAAGTGAACATTTACTACTGTGTGCCAAACATTACTCAAATGTGCATGCATAAACAATAAACAGCTGCAGAGGGAGTTGGAGAGAAGAAACACTGAAGTTGGGAAAAAAGGGCACATATTTCCTGAAGCAAAAGCATAAAGTAGACTGTTTATCACATGCGTTACACTATCCTACATTAGACAAATTAAATATACTGGATTAACATAAAGCCACAACAGAGACAAGTTTATGTATTAAAAAGACCCTAGTTGGTTAATCTCTGCAGCTCACACAGACAAACACACAGAGTTCAGATTAGTCTCAGCTCACGTATTTTTTGCTGCTGTGATGCTAAACTCAAAATGTCTTATTCAAGAACAACCCTGGGAGCCCTGAACAAAGCAGCAAGCAAACAGAGACAGTGCTGAGATTTTATTTTTGTACCAGACGTTTAGAGCTGCCCTGCTGACAAACACGCTGATGCAATGTTAGACTAACTGCAGTGCAACATGTTCAAAAGTGTTTAATATTGGCCAAGTCACCCATCTGCTTAGAGTTCAAAGCAAATCAGGCCAGCATTAAAAAACAAAGTACTGACTGTTCCCCTGCAGAATAAATCAGAGTTTGTTTTTTTGCCGCTGTAACAGTCGCATTCAGAAGTCACATTGTCTCTCATTGCGGTCGAGGCTACGCTGTCATCTCCTGCGAGCTCCAAAGACAATAGTCAAAGCCAAAACCCTTACTTTTGTAACATTGACGGCCAGAAAACAAAATGAGGGCAAAAACACATCAAGTCATTGGAAGGGAATGCTGGAACCAATGGGCCTCTCCAAGCCAATGGCACCCAAGTGATTCATGAGGTGGGTGACCCCCAACTCTTGTCCTTGTCATGCAAACCAAACTTTAGATCATCCTGCCAGACTAGAGCAATGCTAGGGCACACGTGTACGCACAAAGGCTGCACTATTAATCAATGTAATCGTAATCACGATTTTAGTTGCCACAATTAAATTAACCTGATCATCTGCAATATTTAAATTAAATGATGGGCTCTCCACTCTGACAGTGTATTTATTCAGTTAGCCTTTGGTACATTTTTAAGTTCTAGGGTTCATTTTTGTAATAATTGTTTTGTTATAATTCTATTTTAAAGCTTAGTGTTGCACTGTAAACTGTACACATGTTTGTTTAAAAGTAGTGCATTAAA
Source organism: Gouania willdenowi (assembly GCF_900634775.1). Classification (NCBI taxonomy): domain Eukaryota; kingdom Metazoa; phylum Chordata; class Actinopteri; order Blenniiformes; family Gobiesocidae; genus Gouania; species Gouania willdenowi. The sequence goes on from NC_041049.1 coordinate 9,008,409, forward strand.
AACACAGATTTTTTCCCCCAATATGATAAATAATTGTGATTATAATTGTGATTGCAATATTGATAAAAAATAATCGTAATTATTTTGGTCATAACCGTGCAGCCCTAGTATGTACATGTATATATTAGGGGTGTGCATTCCCATGAATCTGACGATACAATACAATTTGCGTGCCACAATACAATAAATCCCAATATATCCCGATACTAAGCATTACAATATACATCTCCATATCAATAATTACAAATTTCACCTATACAAGTACAAAATGGTATGAATAAAAATTGATTTCATTTTTTTTCAAACTTGTGAGAACAAATAAATGGTAACTGTAATTCAAGTAGAAATATTAAAAACATGGTATGTTTATCAAACTGTCAAATTACATTTTGATTTTAATTCTGTTAAGTTCTTGGAAAAAAAAAAAGAATAACCACATACATCTATACAAGTTTCCAGCATGTTTAACAAGGTCTGATGTGGTTCACTGACACCTAATGACTGGGCGTTTTCGTGCTATGCGTATGTTAGCGCAATTAAAAAAAAATTATTTAAAAAATCAATTTGGACAATTTTTGGATCGATAAGATAATCACATGGTGAAATATCATTGTATATCGCCAAATCTTTTTTTTCTTACAACCTTAGTATTTATTTGAAAAACGATGCCTGTGTTTGAAATGGCACGCTCCATACAATACACTACCAACTCAATGAGTATATACTGTCTACTATTAGTATGTTTAGGACGATGACCGTTGAAGTACACTTCCATGTTTACCGAGATGCATTTCTAACCGACAAAGACAAAAAACCTGAAGCACACTGAGGCTAAATATCTTCGTTGATTAATCATCATTTTGACGTCAGTATGTTAGTATGACGTCTTAAACAATTCATCTGTAGTAGTGAGGAATTATGACATTCTTCACTGAAAACAAGATCCTTTGTTGTGCTGCACAGGATTCATCTGAATAGCTGACAACACAACACATTTCTGTATTATATCAAATAGACCTTGATACCTTGACAGCGCTTTCAAACTGTAAACTGAAACAAATCGAGCCCACACCATGCATCATCAATGACGACCATGTTAAATTGTAGCAGCTACTAAATTAAAACAGCACATCCTGACTTGTGGCCATCTCCACACAGTAAAGAAGTGAAAACCGTAAACGTTATCAGCCTGTATACAAAGAACAGTCGCTATATAACGGCCATTCAATATGCAGCATTTTAAAGAGTCAAGAACGACTACCACTGATGACTTTTACCACATACAATAAAGTTGTGGCTACAGTGCTAAACCAGGGATGGGCAACTTTTATACTAGCATTAATCTGAGCATAAATAAAAGAAAAAACAAAGGGTTTGCATTGTGTGTGTTTGAGGAGTAATTTTGTGTATTTTTGAGTCATTTTCTTTATTTTTGGTGTTGTTCTGTGTAAGTCATCTTTGGAGCTATTTTGTGTGCGTTTTGAGGTGAATCATTTTGCGTGTTTTTTTAGTTGCTTTGTGTGTGTGTGTGTGTGTGTGTGTGTGTGTGTGTGTGTGTGTGTGTGTGTGTGTGTGTTTTTTAAGTCATTTTGTAAAATGTTGTATAATTTTGTGTGTTTTATTGGAGTCATTGTGTATTTGTGTTATTTATTGTTTTTGGAGTCATGTATGTGTATTTTTGGTGTTGGTTTGTATAGTTTATTTTTTGTGCCCCATGTGTTTTTTTTGGAATAATTTGGTACTTTACTTTGGGGGCCACAGAAAATTAGACTGATGGCCACATGTGGCTCCTGTGTCACCAGTTGCCCATTCCTGTGCTGAACATTCAGTCAGCCGTGTCACCTTAAACGGATAGGAAAATGAAAGCTTGATATTTGACAAGTTTGAAGCTTTATGCCTCATTTGTGAAAGTAATTAAAATGTATGTAATGTAACACAATGAGACAAGTGCTAAAAGCCTGATCGCACAGAAGAGGCAGCACAAGGTTGAGAAACGTTTGAAATTAATGTGGTGTCACATCACTTTGAAAAGAGAAGTTTTAAAAAGCTAGTGTTGCTGTCACACTGTTAAGATGAGAATTTTTTTTAGTGAAGCATAGCGTAATTTGGGCATTTCCACTCCCCACTTAGACTGAATATTGGGCCTCTTGCAAATCTGGCACAAGTGATTTATTAAATGCAAAGATGATAGGACAATAGGACAGGACAAAATAATCGACAAAGCACACACACACACACACACACCCAATTGGTAGGGAGGTTTAATAATGGACAGAATGGTGTATGGTGTGAGTCGCAGACTGAAGTAAAGCTGAATGTTCTTAAAGCTGAATGTTCTTAAAGCTGTTTTTACAAATGTGTCGTAAAACTTTTGGAATGCACTTATTAGAATATCTATGCCTAAATAAACACATTATTTTGGACAATATTGCTTTCATTAACTTTTAAAAATAGGACTAGTTTAGTGTTTAGAGCCTATGTTCCGCCATCGTAAAATCACGTGATTGAAGACGTCACACGGCCCCATTTGCCTGTAAAAATCCCATTGTTTCATTCAGCCTGCTTTTTCCATCATTTATCAGCTTTTTCGATCAACATGCCAACTTGTGCTGCATGTGGTTGCTCTAAAATTTATTTTTGTTTACTGAAAGAGGATAAAAACAGTTGTGACCCGAAAAATTATTTATGACTGCAGGGGGTGACAGTTCCCCCTCTGCGGTTTTGTAGTAGACAATGAAACAGAGAAGAGGAGTTCTGCAAAGGGAGCTTTACTCTCCCTTAAACAGACATGCTATGGTGGCTGAAGTTAGCGAGTAAATGACGGACTGTTGAAAGACTTCTATTCTCGGGGTTTGTGTGTCTTCAACAGTTCATGATTCCAGCCGCGCACTGTTTAAAGGGGAGTAAAGGTCCCTTAGGAGAGCTCTTCTTCTCTGCTTCATTGTCTACTATGAACCCGCAGAGTTGGAACTGTTGCCCCCTGTGGTCACAGATAATTTTTCGGGTCACATCTGTTTTCATTCTCTTTCATTGAAGAAAAGAAGTTTACATTGACATCTTTAAATCTTCCTGGTTATTTAGAGAAACCAAAAACAGCACAAATTTTCATTTTTATCAAAAAAGCTGCTAAATGATCTAAAAAGCAGGCTGAATGCTTCACTCCAATAGAAAACAATGCAATTTTTACAGGAAAATGGGGCGTGTGACATCTTCAATCACATGATTTCAAGATGGCGTAACACAGGCTCTAAATTGGTAAAGCAGTCCCAGTTTAAGTTAATAAAAAGAATATGGTAAAAAAAAAAAAAAATGCTTTTTTGCTACGCATAGATCTTGTAATAAGTATTTTTCAAAGAATTTAGTCCACATTTGTAAAACTAGTGGAAAATCCCTTTAACCCTTCTAGAACCACACAACCATAGAAATACATTACAAGACCTGTACACAAATAAATGAGTCAACAATGAAGCAGACATGCAAATACATAAAGAACAAATGTGTTTAACAGTTCAAATTGAGTCAATATGCTTTTCATACATAATTCTTCTCACTGTGTTGGCATGTCCTGCTGCTGCAAACAATTTAAAAGGAAATGAAAGGATGACTGCAAACGCCAAGTTTAAAAGACCCTAAGTCTGAAGACACCAGAGAACAGAAGTGATACAGAAACAGGGACGTGGCCTGTTTAACTGGCATCATTGGTCCACCATTCTGTCATTCTCAGCACAATCACAGACTCATAAGAGGGGAGGAAGGAGGTGCTGCTGCTGGGAGACTTAAGGGAACCAGAGGAGATAGGTTTGGTAGGAACTGTCACAGTTCATCAGTGCACTGGTACATTGCAGCTGGCCTCCGTATTCCCTGACACAAACACACACACACACCCCTTGTTTTTGGAATACACAGGGTAAAGTGAAACGTGAAGATGCAGAAGGATGTGAATAACACAAAGATATACACACACACCCAGTACACAAAGTGCTTATCCTCACAGCTGTATGGAATCCAAATTTCCTACAGAGTATTCCTGCGTCTATATAAGCGAGGGACTAAGCTAACATGCAAAAAACATGAGTCTATGTGCACAAATACGTGCTGTACATGCCTGTGTAATCCATGTTTGTGCAAAATGACGCCAATTTCGAGGATGTTTGTTGACACAGGCTAATGCAGCTTAACCAAGCATATCTGCAGTGTGTGTGTGTGTGTGTGTGTGTGTGTGTGTGTCTGTGAGCTGTGCCTCAAACCGTGACCATATCTTAGTGCCCGTCTGCTGCACTGTAAGCAAGGAGCCAGTTTGCCCGTGACAATGTTAGCCAACATGATGCTAGTGTGTGTACAGGTTCTGGCCGCGGGAAACCTGCTTTGAACTTTCCTTTCTTTTAACCTGAGTAGAAGATCATTTATAGCCTGGGTGGGCGGAGCCTTTTTGTGCAAGCCTAAATTTTCCAGCAACGCCTGTGAGTGAGCGTTGGGCTGTGTTCAAAATGGCATACTCCGTACTATGCACTACAAACTCAATGAGTATATACGGTCTACTATATACTATAACTATGGTTAATGTGATTAGGATGATAACCGTTCCCACTGAAGTATACTTCCAAGTTTCGAACCTACAACGACAAAAACCTGACTCACACTGAGGCTAAATATCTCCGTTGATTTGCCACCTTTGAAAGTTCTGAAATCATTTTAAGTGAAAAAGTGACCAAGTAGAATATCAACATGTGCTCATTTGATTCATAAAACTCACGAAAATACATTTCAGAGATTTTCGGACACCCGCCATTGTGCTACTGACCAAACTTCCTGTTAACTTCAAAACAAGAGCCCTAATTACAAAAGCAACAAGAAGAGATGCTTTTATTTTTGAAAAGGGGATGTTTTGATTTTTTTGCTTGAAGCCGGTCCCAGAGCCATTTTACTTTATGCTTGCAATGCATCATGGGGTGGTTGAGTATGACTAGTGTGCCCACCGTACATACCTAAAAAATGTCCCGATATTTTTTAGGTATGCAAAAAATAGCGTACTACTGGTACCAGTAGTACGCTATTATGCAATTTCAAACACAGCCCTAGCATTTTAGAGTGAAGCTCATCTTTCTAATTATTGAATGGAGGAGGAAACAAGCAAAACTGAAATGCGTGCGGACAAGGCATGAAATTAACTTCTTGAATCTTGTATTATTTAGCAGTTGGACAGGAGCGGGCCGTGTTATTAAAAATGTTTTCATTTATTTACCAAATCAGAAAACTCAGAGGTTTGCAGGTGCATACAATCTATCATACTGCCTAAAAAGCTCATTACAGTAAACACATCACCGCTCTGCATCGCTGCCATAGTGACAACACTCAAAGCTGAGCCAAACGACATTGGAGCTAAGCAGCTCTTTAGCTCACACACAAAAATACCTGGATACAAAAAAAAAAAAAAAAGAAGAAGAACAGCAGCAGCAGCAGCCCCACCATCATGATCAAAGTTCTATTAAGATAACAAATATGGCAGCAGCTCTTAGGCAACATAGCATCACAAAGAGGGCCCCTCATGTCTGCCAGAGGCTGAAACTCTGATGTGAACAAATGTGACTGGGAATACTTAAGTCTCATCTCAGCAAAGAAATACTAACAATAACGCATCAAAAATACACTGTATATACAGTAAGGGTGTAAGAAATAAATAGATTCTGCAATATATCACAATATTTCACTGCACAATTATCATATCGTTCCAAAAAATGTCCAAATCAATTTTTTTTTTTTAAATCATGTTTTTAACAAAAAAATGTATATTTGGCACTAACATGCATAGCATGTAAATGCCCAGTCACTAGGTGTCAGTGAACCACATCAGACCTTGATAAACTACCTCACTCATCAATGCTTTTTAACTTGAGTTGATTGCACTTTATTTTCACAAAACATACTGGGCACTTTTATAGATATGTTTTTTTTTTCCCTAAAGAATTTAAGAACTTAACAGAATCAAAATCTGTTGTAGAAGCAGAAGTTGAAACTTTTTTTGAAAAATGTACCACTTGTTTTTGATATTGTTACTTGAATTAAAGTTAGTTACCATTTACGTGTTCTTACAAGTTTAAAAAAAATTAAATACATTGTATTTCACAGCATTTTGTGCTTGTAAAAGTGAAATTTGTAAACCGCCATGTATATCGTGTTGTTTAGTATTGGGATACATTGTATTGTGACTTGAAAATCATGAATCGTGGCAATGCACACCCCTAATATACAGTATACTGTAGACACATGACGTGGTATAACACTAACAATATTGTGCCAAAGTGGCACCAACACACCAAGACAGACAGAATAAAGAAATGAAGAAATTTGCCCACAAGCTTGTTCCAACCGCAGAGAGCTAAGTAGAACAAACACACACACACACGGGTCAACAATGCGTACACCCTCAGAGAAAGAGACTGTGAGGAGGGAGGAGGAAAACAGAGAGAAACCGATAAAACGACAAGACACTAAATAAATAAATAAATAAATAAAAAAATAACACTAGTGTGGAAATTATTACGAGCATCACCTGGTGGTTCACAATTAGCCTGGCAATAAGCCACGCCCACGTCCTTACTTTTTGTAAGAAAACATTGAATCATATTAAACATTGAATAATATAAGGATATTAGGATGGATTCCAGGCTAGTTCACAATATGATGGTATGGAATAAGTAAAAGGTTATCCAAATTTTGCCAAATGGCATTTGCTTTATTCCTATTGACATTTTTAAGATCTGTATCAAAAACTGAGCCAATGCAACGTCAGTAAATTGTGTCTAGTTTTTCACATGTTTTATTGCTCACCCAAAGAATGCGTAACTTTCACAGATATCAGAAACTCAAACCATATGAAGGCAAGAATGGTCATCAATAGTCTTTCCCTTGTATTTATACTAAATGAGTAAGAATCAGGGTTGGAGTTGATTACATTTTTCAATTACAATTACACCTTCAATTACCCATGTTCAATTACAAATCAAGTGGCCGGCATTTTTTCCAATTACAAAAAACATTTTCCTCCTGAAAATCAATTACAATCATGTTCTCAATTACTAAATTTCAATTACAAATAATCACACTCACTGAGCCTGAAATAAATCATAAAAAATATATATAAATATGTTTAACCTTGCTTTTTTGTTAGCATCTCTTGTAATAACAAATCAGTTTTGGCCCAAGTATTAAATCAGGTGTAAATACACTAAAAAATATTATCTATTATCTATTGATTTTCATCTCTTAGTTTCATTGTTAGGCTTCCTAATCATTTAAAATATAAGTTTTAAGATTTTTGGAGTGGGCATCTGAGCATTTTTATAACCCTAGATTTATTTTCATTTTTTTAAATGGTAAAACCAAACGATCCTGAAGAGAAGTGAGAGGTAGTGGGAAAAGTTGATATGAAGCATATTTTAACAATTGTTAATTAGGTATATGTCAGACATAGAACTGTAACATGGTTCACTGGGTTTGTGTTTAATTCAATTGTAATTGACAGTTTTTTATAGAATTTCAATGAAATTCCATAGAAGTTTCCACTGAATTACAACTACAAAGTCAATTATCTAAACTGAATTACATTTCAATTATGATTACAACAGCAACAAATTTATTTCAATTACAAGTTCAATTATAATTACGCTATCATTGCAATTCATTACCACAATTGGGTCAATTATAACTGACCCAAATCCTGGTAAGAACATTAGAACAGTTCAAACACTACTCCCGAAAAAAGGAAAAAATCTTCAACATTGCGTAAAAAGTGTGCCACCTTTAAATGTGCAGCAATTGGCTTCATTTTTGGTACAGATGGTTACAATGTCAACTGGAACAAGGAAAAAAACAATCTGGCAAAATTTGGTGACAATTTTGTGAACCACCCAAACGAGCATAGAGAAAGAGAACAAAATCTAAACTATGCAACAGAAAAACAGAACAGATAAAAGACAAAAAAACACCCATGAAATGAAGAAACAGGCAGTGAACAAAAGCTAAATCAATGTGCTACAAGCTAAATTTTACAATTGCTGTCGACACAGACGCACACAACACGTCTTTGTTCATCGTCCTGAAGAAGGGAGAGTGAGATATGGCTCGCTTGTAAATAAGTAATACCGTAAAAAGCTCGATAGTAGTGATAGAGCAATAAATCGTCCAGTCGATATTATCGGCCGATTTTTGCGTATTTTACGTGCATCGGCATTGGCTGATGCAGGCTGCTGCGTTCCCCGATCTGCATTATTTAGAGAGGAGAAATAGGTTTTACTTGTTCTTGATCTAGATCACCTGATTTTAGTATTTGTGTCATTCTATCTCACGTTTGTTAATTTAAATAAATCTTCCTTTTTTCAAAATTGAGACTCGTACGATTTGTTATCGTCGCTGTGTAATTTTTATGATGTAAATTGAGGGAGTAAAAGTAGTATCGGCTCAAACAAATGGGCAGTCCGTATCGGTCATAGGAAAAAAAAAGATCTGTAACGGCATCGGCTCTAAAAAAATCCATATTGGTCTATTCCTACTCAATAGCTTCAACTGTGACTGTCAACCTGCCAGAAATGTGTTCAACTATGACAGAAATGTCAATTAAAATGTGCAAATCACCCCCTCAGCAAAAACAGTCAGTACTGTTGCGAGGCTTGATTGGAATGTGAATTACAACGTCAGCATGCTTTGTTTACAAAATAGAAACATCATTGGAAATAAAGACATTAGTAGGGGTTTATTGGGCTGGGCAATATGAACCAAAACTCATATCTCAATATCTTTTTTCTGAAAATAGCGATGTACGATGTACAGTGTTGACAGAAAGACAAATCAGGGTTGAATTCAAATGCCACACAGACACCTTTACTAGCAAACAGCTGCACAATAAGTGCCACTTTAGTCTTTTTCTCCTCTAAGGGACAGCACATGTGAGTGAGTTCTGTACTCTGGCTTGTTTAGGGAAAGATCTGGGATAGAAGGCCATCAGCAATCAATCAAACTGTGCTTTTTATATTGTTATGAAAAGTAGAGAGAGCAGTGACTCCTAAAAGTATTTCAATACAAAATAGGCTATAAAAGAAAGATATACATAAATATATATCGATATTAGTGATAATGTCATTTTCTATATCCCCATAATGGCATACTTGATATATTGCCCAGCTCTAGAGTTTACCTCCTTTCACTTAGAAAAATCAAAACAGGTGTTTATTAGGTTAAAAAAGAAAAATCTAATTCATTTAAAATAAAATATTCTCTGATGATGACAATGTGGTGTCAGTGCTTAGGTAGCACTGTAAGCATGTCGCTAAGAACATCTTTCTGTGTGTGTGTGTGTGTGTGTGTGTGTCTGTGTGTGTGAGTGGCCTTGAGGTGATTTTTGGGAGAAAGAGAGAGAAAAAAAAGAATAGTGTGGGAGAAAGGAGGAAAAAAATCGATCTGCTTTACTCTGCAGTGCTGCAGCCACAGGGTGTGTGCGTCTCTCAACGTATTTGCATGTGTGGCGCCACCAAGTGGTCAGAATAGATCATGTGATGCGTCAGAGAGTACAGAGTGATGTGTGATGTGCAGTGGAAGGAGGAGGGAGGAGAGGAGTGTTGGAGTTCAGCAGAGAATCAGGGATAAATATTCAGGACTTTGCGTGTGCAGACGTGAACAGCTTTGCTTTGCTTTGCGAGTAATTGCACTCTATCAGGAGGACAAAAGGCAGCGTTTGACGGCAGTCGTTTTTGAGGAGCTTCTAATTCATAACCTCTCCAGCGTATGAAGGATTTCACACACCCACTCACTCACAACAAGCCACTCAGTCAGAGCAAAGCTGGGCACATGGGTTTCTTTTGTACTGACCTCGCTTTCATTCCTCGGGGGGCGGATGCTGGACAGGTGGATGGTTTTGTATTCTCCAGAGTTGAGCTTGACCACCATGGCATCGGCGTTGACTACCTGCATCACCTGTGGAGGTAGACACCAGTTAAAATGGAGGGCATGAGTAGGAGTAACACAATAAGGACCATTATTCAAATACAACTCAATTAGAAACAAGGGGAACTATAGAGTAGTGGATCATTTGGTTCAGATGGAAAGGAAAGTGAAAAAGCGAGTAAGGGATAAATGGAGAGGAAGAGATCTATACAAAGGTAGAAAGGGAGTGACAGGGGAGATTGTGCGCTGTCACGAGCAGCGGGCCGAGAGCGAGCTAAAGGAAGGAGTGATTCCAGAGCGTGTGAGAAAGCTGAGGCATCTGAACAGGCCACAAACCAATGCAGTACAGACACACAACTTCCTTCAACCTGAACAAATGATGATCAAATATAAAACAAACAGAAACAGACAGGGAGCAACAGCAGGTCTACTGCTTTCTGTTTGCATAACTTTTACAAGTCGAAATATATGATGCAAATTTGTAATTTTGAGATTTCAAAGGAAGCTGTCACAGTTACTAAGATATTGAAATTCATTAATGAGAAGGATAAGCACTAAAAAATTAGGGTTAGGGGTGTCCCAATCTGATACAGATATAAAAAAACTGACCGATATTGGGTCAGATTATGTCGTTAATTTAAAGTTAATTTTGTCTTCCATTTTGAAATAATATGTTATGGTTTCATTTATTCAGACTTTTTTCAGAAAATGTACTTTGAAATAGTTGGCCAATCAGGTGACAGGGGGCGTGGCCACCCTGACAGAACTGTCAAGTTGGCCACTCCCAGAAAAAACTCATAGGGTCGCATCAAAGCAATCAGAAGACCCTTCTGAGGAAGACAGACAGTTGGCAGTCGAAATATTCAAAGTAATTTACCGGAAAAAACTGTCTGAATAAATAAACCTTAAACATAATTAAATTGCCCGTTATCTGAATTCTGATACAATACATGCAGTCCATTCCAGCACTTCTATCCAGCAGCTGAATTGTTATTTTGCAATTTAAAAGCTGTTATTAATTTTGAGGTCAATTATGTATACATTATTTATTTATTCTATTCGATTGTAGAATATCCTTATGTTTAAGTTAAACTAGTGGTTATTTTGCACTTAATTTTTTCTGTTTATTGATGTTATTTTTCAGGGTATTGTGATGTATTTTTGGCTATTCTATTCAATTGTAGAATATTTTGGTTATGTCAGTCGAGGACTCCGCCCAGCCACAAAGAACTTCACAGGAAGAGATAAAAAAGCAGACACTTCCTCGGGAGAAAAAGAACGGCACAGACCAAGTGTGAAGTGGCTTAGAGCTGCAGATAGGAGAGAAACAGTTATGCTCAGGCTTGATCACCCTGTAGCTGGCCACCTTTGATGAGGATATCTAGTGTTAAAAATGCCAAAACATCCCCTGATTTAAAGGAACACTACTGATGATGCGTTCTAAAAACAGAACAGTTTAACAAGTCCTGTGTTTAATGATTCTGGGTCAGTTTTTCTCATACATACTGTGTTGTTGCTGACTATTGTTCTCTGTTAGAATAATATCATTTGATGAAGCCTTTCCTAACAATCCACACTGCAAAATAAATAATAGATGTATGAATGATTCATGCTGAGATTGTATCAGGTTGATATTGGTGTCGACCAATACTCAAGGCTGCAATATCGGCATTGTTTTGGAAGTGAAAAAGTTGGATTGTGACACCCCTACTATAAACGTCACAATAGCAAAACAGAAAATACAGATTGTACAACCTTCTACGGATGTTTACAATTTAATAAATGCATAGTACATCTTTGGTCTCATTCACCATCCAAGAATAGGAACATATCCAAATTTAAAATGGTGCCAAGAACTTTTTTTAAATAAACTATTGCTACACCATCACTACCCACCCCTTGTATTGTTTCAACATACAACTGTAAAACTAAATCCTTGTAAATAGATCACTGATGTGATTGATTGACAGGGGCAATACCCAGGGCTACATGAAGTAGGCAGGGAATAAATTGCCCTACACATGTCATTGCCTACATGTGCATCAAATTGGCCTCAATATCACTGAAAGTGTAGTTCACACGTAGGCTGAGATATAGAGTTCTCCAAGTGAAAGAAGCTGGTACGAGAGATGTCATAAGCTTAGTTTGGACCGTGTGGGGGCGTTTGGTTGGTGGAATATGTGGCAAAACAACAAAATAATTTAAATTTAGAGGGGAGAATGTTGGGGATATTTAGAATGTGTGCAAACAACAGAAACCACGGTGTGTGGAGGCTTCAATATTGTACGAAAACAAATCAGACTCGTTGCATTTGCTGTCAGAGAGGAAAAATCAGACCAGCCCACAACAGCAGCAAAAATACATCACGCACTAATCATTAAGATGAGTGGAAAAGATATAGGAACGCGGGCATTCGCAGAGACGCAGAAGATGGTGTAATGAGTGAGTGTGAGGGGGAGCATGTATAGTGCACGAGGACGCACGTGCACAGGTCCAGCCTACACAAATTCAGACTGTAACAAGGTCATTGTGCGGCTTGCCCGAGTAAATAAAGCAAGAGCGAGAATGTGGCTGGAGCAGAATAAAAATGGCACAGCATTTACTGCCTAATTATCGTCCGGAGGAGGCGAGACAAGAGTCGACAAGAGGCTGGATCAACACACGCACAAGGTCGCGGGGAATATGGAGCGAGACAGAGTGTAATCTCACTGCAAACATCACAGAGACCGAGGGAAAGATGGAGAGCAGATAGGAAAATAGAGCAAAAAAAGTCTTTGGAAAGTGGCTGCCATGAAGGGTGTATATATGGGCAAGGGAGACGACTAGGCCGAGAGCATGACTCACTGCTCCGATGCGGAGAGGTGGGGCTCTACTGCCACCCTCTGCCCGTGGATGACACCACATCTGCAGTGGCCAAGATCCATCACCATGCGGGGGGGAGGGGGGGGGGAGAGAGACTTGGCCACTGCAAGGAACTGCGTTGGTTGTCACTCAGATCCATTAGGCTGTTTTTAACCACAGGGCCGCACACAGGCTGGATGGGAACTTGCTCATTACTCATGTCAGAACACCTCGTGTTCGCTGCTGGTGGACGCGATATGTCAGCGAAATTACATGGTTTCAAATAAACTAGATGTGTTTCTGATGGTATGATAGCACTGGAGAGTAGCTCCTGGGAGAAGCACAACAACAGAGAGAATGACAAGTGTGCCGCGCTGCAGGAGAACACAATCCGAGGAGGTGCACCAATAACCAAAGAGACACTTTTTCATCCCATTGTCCTTCTGTTTGGCAGCTTTTAACAGGACCACAAATCATGATGCTTATAAAAAACCATCCTCTAAAAAAATGACTTTATCTATCATTCCAGACAATGTATGACCTTGAATCCAGACTGACTATATCTTTTTCAGTTTTCAGACAACCGTCCTGCCAAATCGGAGAATGAAATCTGCTCCAACCTACGTTTGCATTGCAATGATGCATCCATCACCTCCACATTCTGGTTTTTCCTCTTGGGTCAATCAAAGCACATAATTAGCTCAAGGTCATGGACAAAATTCATTGTCAGCTTTGCCGGTAGCCACTGTAAGCCGGTGTTTTGTTGTGCCAATATAATGTTAATGTGCATTATCTTTAGCATGTATGCAAATGTATGGGTGTTTATATAGATCAGGAATTGGAAACTTGGAGGTCACAAAAAGGTGATTGTTCAATTCGAGGTCCACAATATCAGAAGATAATCTCAGGATTTAGATTAATGATCAATCTGAAGATTAATACAGGGAACAATAAAAGGTTTAGTCTGTTTTTGTTGTCTTTATGTATAATTATGTTGTTTAGTGTATTTTTGATGTCATTTTGTATATTTTTCATTCATTTAATTTTTTTTGTAATTTTATCTGATTTGTGCATTTTTTTGGGTCGTTTTGTGTTCTTGAAGTCATTTGGTCACTGCATATTTTTTGTAATTCTGTGTATTTCAGTTGTTTTTAATGTTATGAGCCATTTTGTTATCTTCTTTTGTTTATTTTTCTCTTATTCTTGGGTTGTTGTTTTCTCATGTAGTTTTGAGGTTTTTAATAAAATTTTTCTGCAACTTTTTTGGAATTGTGTCTAAATTAGTTGTACTTTTGTGCAATTATTTTGGAATGTTATATGTCATTTAAGTAGTTTTATGTATTTTTGTAGTTTTGCGTGTTTTTGAAGTAATTATGTGTATTTACTTTGGGGCCCACACACAATTACATTGAGGGCTACATGGGACAAGGGCCTGTTCTAGATGATGTTAAAACATCATAATTGCCGTTTTTTTTTTTTTTATTTTTACTTTTTAGAGAAAAAAATTGGCCTTCTTGTTATTTGTACAAAAAAAGGTTAGAGCCGCCATTTGGATAATTACTGTATGCAGTGAGTAGCTTCTCACTTGTTAAAGACATGCTGTGGTTGTGGAGGGTCAGATTGTAAAGGATTAGTTCAGGGAGACATTATTTTTCCACACATTGATTAACCACCACAGAGTTCAGACCTGAACCCTTTTGAGAATCTGTTGGTAGTGCTGAACAAGACTCTGCATCTCCGATCATCAAATCAAAATCTTGGCAAAAATCTATAACATCTCTGGATGGAAATAAATGTCTGTGGTGAAAACAATGCCACAATGAACACTGGTTAAACTTTTTTTCTCTGTGTACTATATGGGCTAAATTTTCATTAGGGCCACATTTAGGATGTTGAAAATCATGGAATTCAAAGGTTACAGTAGCTCACTTCATTTTCCATGCAGTCCTGTGCTATATGAGCAGCATAGCAGCAGTGCTGAACGCTGCCTAATTTTTGTTTAACATGGGGTTGATTGATGGAGGTCTTTCCAATTCCTTTACCTTTTTGTGGTAATAGAGTGGAATGGACAGCAATAAAGTTGGTCAAAGCCATCACACACTGAGGCACAACGCAATGGTTCCTGTTGTAATACCTAATGTCCTTTTTTGCCTTCTCAAAAATTGACATCAAGAAGTTGTTCTCGGGTTTCCATGGATATGGAGTGGAAAGGAAAAGGAAAAGTGCTAAAAACCATCAATCGAACCCACATTACAAAAAAACTAGTGGAACTATAAAGCTAGGATTTTTATTATTTCAGTCGGTAAATTATTTCCTTAAAACAATATGTTAAAAAGTATTGGGCCGGATATTTTTTTCCCCAAATGTGCCCCTAATGAAAATTTCACCCTATATAGTAATACTATAGTATAATAATCAACTCTTACAAAAATGCCTAAGAGAACTGTAGTGTTTCCTGTAGTGCCCTTGGCTTTTTTCCAGGTTGGTGTAATCGCATATCACCGTGTGTTGTGAGCTGTGATGGACTGTTTTCATCTCTTTTATTTTGAAAGGGATGGGGTAGATGTTAGCCACAGCCAGTCTGATCAGATGAATGAACGAATGAATGAGTTGTAGCAAGTGATATACTTGTTACATTTGTTCAGTCAACTGAAAACATTTTTGTAACTTTTTACTGTTTTGAAGCATCATCTTGATGCAAATGTTATATTATTATGGAATATTGGACCACAGTGTAGTGGAAGCATTGCCCCTGATAAGCTCATGATGACAGATTGGTTAAGAAGTTTTACACCCTGTCACCTTTTGTCCATCACCTTGTAAGTCAACGATTACTCGCTGGACAGAGAGCGGCCTGATGGGATACGGCCTACATCCGTCATTGAAGTCCCAGCAGACGTAGGAAGACAATCCGAAAAATAAGGATGTTTCAGCAGATCCGACTTGTGGGGATTTGGCCTGCTGTGCCGCTCCACTCCATCCATCACTCAGGTAATAAGAAGTGAAAAGTAAAGTGGACGTGGAGAGGGGAGGAGTGGATGATGATGGGATTGATGGATAGCTGTGTCCTTGCGAGAGTCGTTGCTTTGCAGCATTAGGTGTGGACAAATGTCAGAGGGATGAACACAGAGCGATGGTGAGACTAAGTAACCTTAACCTACCTGGTATGTACGCCTCTTTAAATTTTTCCATCAAAATCGACTCGGCTTTAGAAATGTATAAAGGTCAGATGGTGCAGTGAGAACAGGTTCCACTCAGTCCCTACAATTCTGAAAGGGCAAGAAACTCTACAGAATAGAAGTAAGCTGCCACCGAAACAAACAGCAGTGATTGGCCCAATGCTCTTATGAGAACCTTTACAGGTTAAGCAGCGCCACAGAAAAGTAAAGAGAAATAGGTGCAAGGCTTTAAAGCAGGCGTGGGGAACCATTATGATAGTGGTGGCCAAAAAAATGTGATTGTCTGAACCAAGGGCCACAGTATCATTTTAATTTGTGGTTGTTTTGTGTATTTTTATTTAATTTTGTACATTTCTGTTGTCGTTTGGTGTGTTTTTGAAGTCAATGGCCCTCATTTATTAACCTTGCGTAAAAACAAGTGCAAATTTGGTGGTACGAGAGGACCAGCGTGTGATTTATGAATCATTCGCAATTGACCCACCTCACCCCAAATGATGGGGTGTTGTTTAATGTGGCAGCTGATTTTGGTTGTCATTAACATGTTACCACCTCAAATAATCCTTGTTCGGGGGCCCCGCCCACTGAGGTCAATCAAACATTGGTAAGAAAATAAACTTTTTCAAAATGAAAATCTACATCCTCACATCTGAGGTGAAGAAAAACAAAGATGTGCTTTTTGGGAATGTGAAAATTGGAATTTAAGGAGCTTATTTTAATGCTCTGTGGGAAAAAAAAAATGAAGGCATGTTTCCGCATTAGAACAGACTCGGGCTGAGGTTTAAATTAAATTCTCAATATTAACTTAACCATTGCTTAATGATGGGTTAAGTGAAATTTTACTCATCCACAGCCTAAATGCTTCAATCCCTACTTGATCAAGACAATTATTTACATTTTGTGGATGAGTCAGGCTGGTGAGCGTGTATATATATATATTTTCTTTTTGTCAATTGGTGGATTAGAAGCAGTTTGTGTATTTTTTGTTGTTTTGTGCGTTTTTGTTGTCGTTTTGAAAATTTCTCTGCCATTTTCTCCTGTTTCTTTGTTGCGTATTGTGTGTTTTTGGAGTAATTTTTGTTGTCTAGTGTATTTTCCTGTACTCTTGTATGCTGCCAGTTGCTCACGGCTGCCTTAAAGTGCCTGTTGCAGTGCAGCAGCTTCCTGAGAGCGACTGTCAGTTCGTGTCCTTCCCTCAAACTTCCATTGAAGTTTCTTCTTTAACCCTCGACCTTGCACTTTTTCTTCTGCAGTCAGTGACTTTGGAGCACATAGACTCCCCCGTCACCAGGACAGGGCTCAGCAGGATATGTAAGAGCCACTTTCACTGACGATATAAATGTTTTATCCTTTCTCAAGCCTCTTCTCTCTGACTCAGGAAAAAAATACACATACGGCTTCTTTTAGCTCCTGCTTTAAGCGTGTGCAGTTTATTATCATTCTGTAAGAAGATTGCCAAACAATAGCAGCCTTTTATGCATCTTCCAGCCTCACCATGAATTTTTAAGTTTAAAGGTTCAGGGTTTTGGAGAAAGGAATTGCAAACAAAAGGCCAACTCTGAAAACGTTGGCAGCTGCTGTTTTTCTGTTTTGCTGCAGGAGAAATACATGAACTCAGTAGTGTTCATTTTGTTTTTAGTTTTTGACAATAATGACATTATAACTAATTCAAAAACACATGTCAATAAAAACTAAACTAAACTCAATATGTACTGATATATCTGTCAACTAATAAAGACTTAAGTATAATTTTATCATTAATATGTCATTTATCCAGACAACTTTTTTCTGTTTCAACTCCCAACTGCCAGTCTTTCTCAGAGGTGTCTGCTGAAGAACTCAAAATTAACTTGCTGGAATTATATAATTTTGATATATAGGATGAAATCCAATCACAACTCATGTGATCATGTGGCTTTACAAATTGATCACATCAAATCAACCATATCTGGTTGATCAATGTGATTAAATGTTTAAAAAAATTAATAAATTAATAAAAATGCATAAACTCCTATGTTTTATATTTTAATCGACGATATCTAATAGATTTATGTGACTAAAATCTTAATGTCATTAAATTCCTGCAAGTTCATTTTGTCGTCTTTTTCAATTAATATGTTAAGGTTTCATTTATTCAGACAACTTTTTTCAATCTCCTGACATGTTTCGACTGCCAACCATCTACAGATTCAGTAGATGCCTCTGAGGAATACTGACAGTTGGCAGTCAAAACATGTGATTAAGGAGATTAAAGTAAATTTTCTGAAAAAAGTTGTCTGAATAAATGAAACCTTAATGTTGACTTAAACTAGGCTATAACTGAAATAGAAATTTGACTAAATTGCATTTTAGTTCTAAATTTTGATTTGCAGTCATAATTGAGATTGGAACTCAGGTGTAAGTCCTCATCCACATGCACAGAGAGCATCAGATTTAAAGAGTCTCTTTTAGGGCACAAGCTGCTTTATTGCATTAAATCGATGGACTCCTAACCCATACGATATCTCAATGTGACAGTGAGGTTAGACTGTACTCTCCAAATGTGTCAGAAAGTCCATCTAAGGTGGTTTAAACTAATATATGCTGACAACAGGGAGGGTTAGCTGATATAAGGGCACCTCGTCTCTCCTGAGGTCTTGGCAAATGAGGACAAAGATGATATTTACATTTTTTTAATCTTTCAAGGGTCAGTCTGTTCTAGTGCGTCTGCATACGTCAGCTATTTCAGACATCTTTTGCTTGGGTTTGTTTGCATCCCAACGTCCTCTTACAGACCACAAGGTTTTTATTCTGTTGCGGAAAGTGAGCCTTGAAACACTGAGTTTTTGCAGGAATAAAACCAAGCTTTATATTGACTGAAAATATCCTATATGGATGCTGATTTAACAGTTGGATCAATAGCAGGATCATTAACCATGTAAGCAAAGAGCTCGATGAAGGAATCTAGGGCTCACCTTGGCTACAAATTGTCGGTCCTTCTGGTCCAGGTTGGCTGTGGGGGCCACGTAGTCTTTCCAAATACGAACCTTGCGCTCTTTAGCAGATCTGGCAAAGAAAGAGTTTAAAATCTGTCACACACCAATACAGTAAATGACAAAGCATTTGTTTTTAGTAAATAACTAATGATTTGAAGACACAATCAGCCTAAAATAAATAGTGCGCTTCAGACTCAGTGTTTACTTCACTCAAGTCATTCAGCATTGTGAAATTGAGGCCTCGAGGATCTACATTTGCTGTTTTATTCAACCATTGTCCTGCGATGCATCATTCAGCACTATCTAAAAAACAATCTGTGTGAGTTTAGTTCTTTATCGGCAGTAGAGAAGCTGAAAAACATAAATAAATAAATCCATAAAACAGAAAAGATAAACACTACACAATCAGTGGTGTTTGGCCTTGAAGAAACTTTGGACTCAGGCATGTGCCCCACCCTCCTGATAGACAAAGAATGACTTTTACATTTCCAATATGAATTCCTAACTTATCAACTAAAACTAAAGAGCCTTTTTGGGTAACAGGTCAAACTTATTTTAAGAATACAACTTGACTGAATATACAGCTTACTTACTCTGCTTTAAATTTTTATATTTTTCCTTTGCAAAAAAAAGCAGCGAGAATTATTACGGTACTTTTTCAGCTTCAAGAACTAATTCCTTGCCCCTGTTTTGCAAACTTGGCATACTCAACACTTATCAAATAAACATACTTCAAATTGCTCGATTTGTACATGGTTAATTAAATATTAAACAATATATTTTAGAGCCAATAATCAACTACATAATTATCCTACCCAAACTGCTCTCAACCTACACACCCCCTCCAAATCACGTACCACTACTTCTGAATTTACCATTATATCCAGAGGTCTCAGAATATGGAATTAACTTCCTCCTCATCTGATCAAACATTCCCGGTGCTCATTTAAAAATTCTATCAAAAATCTACTCATTGAATAACCAAACAATTTTCTTCCATTTTTGTTGGGTTTTTTCTTGCTTGTCTTTTGATAATGTTTTTCTTTCTTTCTGTTTTCTGCTCCATTTCAAAGTTTTGCTGATGTTCCTTTATTTTATTATTAATTTATTTATTATCTTTAGTTAAAGTATAAATGTTATATCAGGAGCTCCTTGAGGGTTTTTTGGGTTTTCCCTGGGAGGCCTCTAAAGCACATATGTCAAACTCAAGGCCCAGGGGCCAAATCCGGCCCTTTAGAGCATCAAATACGGCCCGCTCAAGAAAGTAAGAATGACAAAAAAAAAAGTGAAACATTTTGTAAATATTTAACTAATTCAGTTGTAGATATATTAGCCCCTCCAAATAAAAAAATTCAATTGATTTCCAGTTCTCAAATCACATGATGGCAGTGATTTTAAAACTCAAATTGTTGAAATAACTCAATTTTTCCAAAAATCTGGCAATTTTTCCTCAAATTATTCCCCCAAATTTCCAAAATCAGGTTAATTTAAGTGAAGACTAACTGAAGGAAAGGATATACTCACATACTTTATCATTTAAATATCAATTATATGTAGATGTGCAAACCATTAATGTTGAATTCGCTCTTTTTCACCAAAAAAATCCGTGGTCCACTTAAGGTCAAACGTTTCCGTATTTGGCCACTGAACTAAAATGAGTTAGACATCTCTCCTCTGAGGTGTATCAATTTCTGATAATGTCTGTCCACTGTTGATATTATTGTGTTTAATGTATTTTAAACTGTACCAAACAAAAAAAAGATTAAAATTTAATTTAAATGCCAATGATTACTCGCGCTAAGCTAAAATGAAAAACAATATTTTCTTGCATCTGGCTAGCTTGTTTGGTGCCTACCGTTCAGCCGCTCTGAGTTTCTCTGCTCCCTGTGTGTAAACAGCCATGGACCAGTCCACACAGCGGGCAAAACCTTCCTTCAGCAGCAGCTCAGTGATGTTTCCATTCTGACAAGGACACAAAATGAAAAGGGAAAAAAAAACACAGCAACAATCAAAATGAAATATTTTCATCACAAGCCAGCCAAACTAATGTGATGAGCAGCTTCCTAATGGTATACCGGGTGCAGGATGGTGCCCAGTATAATCTGATTGGGGCAGCTTTCCAAGATGATCTGAACATCTCGCTGCAGAAGACGAGATTCCGTGAAGAACTTTGCTTCAGCTGCAAACGGTTCTGGCGTCTCCGTCCCATCAGCTTCCCTTTTAAACGATGGACACTGACAACACACACATTAAAAAACCTATAATAAGAGCGAGGCCAAACATCTGTGAAATATGTTTCATAGCAGATTATCTACTGCCTGCTCGTGAAATGAAGAACACATGTTTCTCGCTAACATTCCCAGCCATAACATAACATTATTCCCTGTATGGAACGATGTGTCTTTTAGGGATGGCAAAACAGACAACAGATGTGGGCAGTAAGACGGGTCTGTGAATAACGAGCTACAAAGCACGTTAAGATAACAAAGACGTATTTGAGGTGGAAAGGAAACAGATCAGTTATCTAAAGTGGGCAATGATGGAGAAAAATGAAATCAATAGATTAGACACCAGGCAGAAATGAAAACTGAACAGAGTGAGTCAAGAAAAACAATTGCAATTCATTGATGTTAGCAGGAGTAATTAGCTGCTCATACTCCACACTGGTGTTTACAACTCTTTAATGAAGTAGAGACACAAAATAAAGACAAAGCTTTTTGCAGGATTGTAAACATTGGAGTGTATGGATGGTGCAACGGGGTGGGATTTCATTTAAATTTCCACTAGAACTTATTAATTTGTTAAACGTGAATTAACCAGATATCGAGAGAACTTTTTAAAGAACAGATGCTGATATCTTAGATAACGCTGAAATGTATATTCCCAACAATATTGATCATAACCGTTTAACCCTCTGGGGCCGACGGACATGCTGGTACGTCCTGATCACATGGTCATTTTAAAGAGCCAATAGCGGAAAAGCGCAGCATACAAACCAGTTTTTAAATCACATTGATAGGCCAAATAAAAGTGGAGTTATGAGGGAAAATGTGCGAGTGTTTTTCTGTGGCATTTTCTTGAGCTGTCAGTGCAGGCTCCGTGCAGGAAGACGCTGCAGAGCGCTTGTGCAGCAAGCAACACGGAAATGTCACATTATAGCTGTTTCCTATTAGTTGAGAAGAAGAATTCCATTGTCCAATCATAATGTCTTTACATGTAATTACTGTGATTTGACTGTTTAGTTAGTGTGTAGTGAGTGAGATTGGAGTGTAGTGTAGTGTCTAGTATATTTGTTTATTGTTTTATATCAACACAATGAGGCACAAATAATTTGCATTTCCCTGTATTTGTGATTCATACTTTTTTGTAAATAGTTGTACAAAATCACCTAAGACATTGCTTCCATTTAACTGTAAATAGCTATATATAACTGTTTTTTGATTCATCTGTATATAGGTTTTTGAAATATATAATTTAGATTTGCTATACAAGCAATAAAAATGATTCCTTGAAAATGTTTGTGACTTTTATTGTAAAAAAAATTTAACTTTTTCTCACTCGAATTTTAGTTTTTATAGTGGTTTTAGATCTACTGTGTTAATACAGTATGCCATATAAAAAAAATACTTCACAGTCATATTTGGGAGGTTTTCCTGAAAAAAATGACACCAAACATGTAAGGTTTAAGGATTTCCTTATATGAAATATAAAGGTAAAATCAAACACAATGAAAAAAAGCAAAAACGCCGTAGGCCCCAGAGGGTTAAGGTCCAACTTTCAATTTTGAAAATGTCCTATTAAATACAGTTATTTTCCAAGGAAAGTTTCCAAATTTGAAAGTTCCCAGAATTTTGGAATCGTAGTTGAAATGTTTTGTTTTTTAATTGCAGTATCTGCCCCATTCAACCCTAATAGTTCCTTTCTATAGTTCCAACCAACTTTTTAACCATATTCCTTGGTCAAAAGCTTTGCAGAGGGGAAGATTAGAGGCCCTGTAAAGTATTATTATATGTTGAAGTCAACCGTAAAGAGCGGTTTGTTTGTAGCACAGTAATGACTTCACTTTTTCCAATACATTTTCATGCCTTTAAGAAAACGTGGATATCAGGGAGTGTAGACCGCACTCATTTTGATAGTCAAGGCACTACATTATAAATAAATACAGGCGATAAGATATCAAGCACATGTTTGGTAGGTCGACAGCATTTACCTTAACACCAGACAGCATTACAGTGACCAGGTAGTAGTCCGGTAGCAGCAAGGCACGAACCACACTGCCGTCACGAACATGCTCGATGATGGCTAAAGGATAGAAAATAGAATTTCTTTTTAAAACATCTGCTATATGGACATTTATGTAATGAGCGACTCACACACACTACAAGAACCACAATTAATTACAAATAGGAAAAATTGACAAATTACAGAAGACGGGAAGAGGACGCACCCACCACCACTTCTACTACCGGACATTAAGGACGTGTTGATTCACCACCAAGTTGATTACTTAGCAATGTACAGTATAAGTGTTAGATCTTTCCACTGTAAGTGGAATAATAAATAATAAATACCTATAAAAATAAGTTTATGAAGAAAAAAAAATAGAAATGTCAGAGCAACCATCGGGGTTGGGGTCAATTATAATTGTACCCGCACAATGAATTACAAATATTGCATGATTATAATTGAAAAAATGTGTTGCTGTAATGAAATTGTAATTGAGTTCAGATAATGGACTTTGTAATTGTAATTGGCATGGAAATGCTATAAACGCTGTCATTAACAATTTAAACACAAACATTAGTAAAACACCCACATCAAAAATATTATTACCAATATTTTCATTGATCAGGAAGCCGAACAAGGTAACCAAGCGATTAAAAAAACTAATTGGATGATAGATGTGTTTTTTAGTGTATTTTACAGCTGATTTACGACATTGGTCAAAACATAAAAGATGGTAACAGAAAGCTAACACAAGAGGAAGGTTAAGTTCTATAGGATTATTTATTAAAGGCACAGCAATTAAATATGTAATTGTAATTGACTTTCAGGGGAAAAATTAATTTTATTTTAATTGTAATTGGAAAAAATGTTGGTCACTGTAATCATAAATTGATATAATTGAGTGACCCCAACCCCGGCCGTCAATCGATATCACTTTTTCTTTGTGGGTTCACACAGAATTCAGTTATTTCAGTTTTTTTTTTTTTTTTTTTTTTTTTTTTTTTTTTAAAGGATTTTTTGGGCTCTAGTGGCCTTTATATGACAGTTGCTTGACAGGAAGGGGGTTGGAGAGAGCAGGGAATGACACGCAGGAAAGGGTCCCAGGCCGGGAATCGAACCTGGACCCGCTGCAGGTGAGGAACTATGGCCTCTGTACATGGGGCGGGCGCTCAACCCACTGAGCTACACAACACCCCGTTATTTCAGTTTTAAACCAATGCAACTCAATGCACGTTTAAAGCTCTCCAACTACACGACTCAATCCATTTAAAAAATATCCATGAATATTTCTCTTTCCACCACGTTTCCTCATTTTTTCTCTTTGTTTGCATATTTCCACCATTCATGCTAGCCTGTTCGTTTCCCATTTAATTATAAGAGCAGTGAATTGAGCTGAGCCAGTCGCTGGCAGTCCTCAGGAAATAAATCTAAAGGCACCAAACACCTTGTGTGGGTCAGAGAAAAGAGACTGGGGAGGGGCCACGTGGGGCCTTCACATGCCGTCAAGTGGATTATTACAAACACAATGAGGTGTCGTATTCCCATAAGTCTCTGTTTCTGAGGCCAGAGATTTCCAATGTGTCCAATGCAAGGCTCATTACCGTTGATGGGTTTCTGGTGCAGAGAGTCGACGAAATTGCGCGGGTTCTCGATGGTGTACTTCATGTCGCGGATGGTGTGCGTGCCCCCGCCCTCGCTCCACTGGCCCTTCTTGGAAGACTTTGCCTGGTCCTCCAATTCACAGAGTCTGACCTGCTCAGGGCTGAGGACACACATAAAAAGGAGATAATTTAGAGTGTAATAAAATGAGGAGCCATAAAGCACATTTCAAACCCTGCACAGCTTGCGATAAAATCAATATGTTGCTGTGAATAACCGTTAACATTGCCACCTTCTCCCGACCAGGAAGTAAATCCGTTTGGGATTTTGTAAAAGCTGTTTTGAAAATAAGTTTCAGAAAAACATCTGTGCTTTTTTGTTGAATTGTGTTGTTTTGGTTTCCTAAAACCATTGCTCAATGCAACAACAAAAGAATGAATAAAAGTTTTCCAAAAAAATGGTTCTACAATGTTTTAATAAGGCTGTGAAGCACAATTGAGACTCAGCAAAAATCACATTCTTAAATTTCCATTCGAAACACCTTGCAGCTCTAAATGACTCAAGCATCTATCACAATATTTCTATTGTTCTACTACAGCAGTTATTTATCATATTACTGGGGATGCTACTGTCAATGTGATTACAAGCTGAGCCATCATTAAAGATTGCTGTATTCTTAAACCTATTTAGTGTTTATTAGATTTCATGAAATTTGTAATGTTAAGACAAACATCTGCAACTCTTTGAAATGATGAGTCATAATGAACCTACTTCATGGACAAAAGTATCGGCAACCCTGAAATTTTTCCAGAAATGACAATTTCTCCCAGATATAGTTGCAATTACAAATGTGTTTGGTATACATGTGCTAATTTCCTTTATGTGCATTGGGGAAAAAAAAACCAAAAAAAAACAGTTTTGCACAAAATTAAAAAATGATTGACAATTATTGCCACGCTTTTAAAACAGTGTATAAATCATTTTATTTCAAGCATGTGATGCTTTTTTTATTTCTATATTGCCAGCATCTGTTACTTGCCACAGGTGAGTTTAAACAAGCATCACATGCTTGAAATAAAATGATTTACACAGTTTTAAAAGGGTGTTGAAAATGTTGTCCGGTCCCATTTCTTTTTGTTTGTTGTTTTGTGTAAAACTATGTAAATGTTTGCTTTTTTCTTCTGCTTTTGTGTGTTCTTTAAATGCACATAAACAGAAAAAAACATGTGTATACCAAAAACATTTGTAATTGCAGCAATTTCTGATAAAAACATCTTTAATTTCTGGAAGATTTGCAGTAGTGCTACTACTACCGTCCATGATGACTATAAAAACCTCCAGGGCTTTTGCTCTGAAAAGCTAGGAGTTCTCTCCGTGTTCAGTTTATCCTAATAATACCCATCTGTTTATGGGTATTTCATCTAATAATTTTACAAGAAGGTGTGCTTTAAATCATCAAATAGAAACCTACAGAATAAGTATGATATCAGTGGCATTAAACAAAGACTTCTGGTTTCTCGTACAGCCAGTTGTGTTAAATACAGAAATATATGGGCAGCTCCTGACTAACTGCACAGTTCTATGATAATCAACCTGCAAGAGTTTTGAAATGCCACAGCCCCTACAATTCATTTCACCGTCAACATTGCAGGAATATGATTTGCATGATTTCAAACAGACGGCCCAAGTTTTGTTATTAAAAGAAACAAAGGCTGAATACAAACTGCTATGATAACAGGAAGATTTTTTAAAAAAAAATGAACTGTTGTCATCAGGCTGGCTAAATATAGGCTTAGCATAGCAAACAAATTGAGTTTGAATAAAAATGACACACACACACGCACACACACGCACACGCACACGCACACACACACGCACACACACACGCACACACACACACACACACACACACACACACACACACACACACACACACACACACACACACACACACACACACACACACACACACAATTGCAGGATTGGAATTGTGCCCACTATGCAGAGGAGCTCACGCTGCCTGGGGAAGGTAACTGCTTCAGACTGAATAAAAACCATTTCTTGCTTACAGAGCAAGTGAAACTTTCTCATAAGTCGCCAATTGTGTTTAAGCTACTTAAAATTTAAGTAGCGAACAGGAGCGTGAAGCTACAAGGCTTTGAAAAGCGGGACAAAGCGATGAGCTGAGAATGAAATCAAGAAAAGCAGACAGAGGAAACGGAGAGCAACTGATGAGTGGAGATATCAAAGAAACTTTATGTACAGAAAAAGATGAAAGTGACTTTCAAACAACAGGGTGTTTTTAGGCTAGCAACTCTTTTTATAACAAATAAGGAATAGCTTTGGGAAACCATGACTGTATTTTAAATGTCATATTAACATACTACTCATCTAAGTCTAACGTCAAAATGAGTATGTGGTGCATTTCCATTACATAGTATGTAGAGATTGAGTACACAAGAAATACCTGGATATATACTATATCTGGACATTTTTTAAGTATACACGATAGACACTAGTCATACTCACCCACCCCATGATGCATTGCGAGCGGAATGTTAAACCATCCTGGGACCAGCTTCAAGCTAAAAATCAAACATCCTCTTTTCAAAAGAAAAGTATCTCTTCTTGTCTTCCATTCGTTTTTCAACGCTTTTGTAAACAGGGCTCTTGTTTTGAAGTTAACCGGAAGTTTTGTCAGTAGCACAATAGCGGGTCTCCAAAAATCTACAAAATGTCGGCATGAAATGCATTTCCGTAGGTTTTATGGATAAAATGGCCACATGTTGATATTCTACTTGGTTACTTTCTCGCTTAAAACGCTTTCAGAACTTGGTGAATCATATGAAATATTTAGCCTCAGTGTGCTTCAGGTTTTTGTCGTAGGTTTGAAATGCATCTTGGGAAACTTGGAAGTATACTTCAGTGGGAATGATCACCATCCTAATCATATTTATAGTATATACTGTATACTCACTGAGCTTGTAGTATAAAGTGTTAACCAACTGATAACTGCAGCCTCCTACCAAACTGAAGAGGAAGTTGTGCTCATTCTCAAAAGAACTTATTTTTTCCAGAGGAAGCCTATGCTTTCCTACTTACAAATAGCTCCTCTTTCAAACACACAATGAGAAACAAAGCTATTTTCATCCCCAGAATATTTGTTGAGCTTATTCATTTATAGATATTTGTTGGTAATAGGAGTCTAAAAAAAGTAGTAGGTTAGTAGTAAATGGCAGACAATATAGAATTTCCGAAATGTCGATATGAAATGTGTATACGCAAGTTTCATGGATCAAATGACCACATGTTGATATTCTACTAGGTCACTTTCTCACTTAAAATGCTTTCAGAACTTTCAAAGGTAAAGAATCAGAGATATTAGCCTCAGTGTGCTTCAGGTTTTTGTCGTTGAAGGCTCGAAATGCATTTTTGGAAACTTGGACAAATACTTCAGTTGGAATGTTCATTCTTCTAATCGTCCTAACCATAGTAGACAGTATATACTCAATGAGAGTGTATAGTGTATTTCAAACACAGCCAATGACTACAGAAGGAAGAGTGGCCAGAGTCCTTGATATTGGATCAAACTGTAGGCCATGTCTCTTGTGCAACCAAAATCATTTGAATTGTAAACAAAATGCTAAAGCTCTGTGAGGCGTTTCATTGGTCCCCTGCTGTCTATCAGTTTAATGCAGCTGGAGGAAGTCATTGTCTCCCACGTGTACCAACCAAGTTAAAAGTGTTCCTTTCCTAATGATCAGAACAACCCTGATTAAAACACTCTATCCTCCAGACGTGTGCAGCCTTAAGCCAACACGAAAAAAGGAGCAATGGGGTAATTTGGCACAGTAGGTTGTCATGTTAATGTGGCTCCCCTCTGCTCTGAGGTGCACGCAATATATAAACCAATCAGTCAAGCCCCCTGCTTATGTTTTTACATATTTAAAAAAGGAAAGAGTACAACTCTTGAGCCTGGGGGAAATTCAGCATCTAGAGACTTGCAGTAAAGTTAGGTGACAGCTTGAGACTGACAACTCCCTGTATTGGGATTTTTTTTTTGTCATTTTAATCTCAGAGGGATTCAATTCTTGGCCTGTTTGGCAGACGCTTTGTTTCGATGAAACATTAACAACAAAAAAGTACGAGTACTTTGTAAAGCCAAGAGAAAAATGAAAGGGGTGGTAAAAAAAACAACAGCCCATTAGCAGGGACAAATAATGCTTCAGAACAGCCAGTACCTTAAGACGTCTACAAAAGCTTCACAACAAAGTGAAAAAGGAAAATGAATGTTGTGCTCAAGAGGATCACCATCTACTCTAAAGGGAAGAAAACAGCTAATAATGTTTGAAGGGAGAATGTTTAAAAATATACAAAGTGTCCTGAAAAAGATTGTGTGATGTACACAGCAGTTTGTTCCAACCATTAGTGCAGTTTATGTCTGTTTATTTCTGTAGGAAGAGGGCGACAAGAAGATCATTTTAACATAAAAGTCATGTAATGTTGCAAACTTATTCCAATATTAACTCCATTTGATTCAGGAAAAAAACAAAATACCTATATAAAAAAAAACCTCATTGCAAATGTCAGTAGAAAATAGTCCTGTCTGTGTGATGAAAACGTATCCACAGCCTTTGTGTAATACTTTATGGAAGCCCTTTGGCAGCAAGTACAGCATCAACTCTAGTCTAATAGCAAACCTTAGCCTTAGAACGCCTCTTTTGATGCACTTTCTCCTTTTCATCTTCTCTGAACTTCTCATGTTAGATTAGGGCCTGTTGCTGCAGAGATTTTTTCAAATTTCTCACGAGAATGTTGAATCAGTTTTCATTCTAGCGCCGGGCACTAAAGTGCCTTCACATCAGTGTCCAATAACCATTTCTTTGTTATCTTACTGTGTGCTTATAGGGTCCTCCTGCTAAAAGATGAACCTTTGCCTCAGTCTGAGGTCCACAGAAACTCTAACTACTTTTCAATCCTGGTTAGTCTCTGAGTTAGTATCTGCTTTGTTACATCAAAGCAGATTATTTGGTTTTTCTTGGTCATTTGGCAAACTTCAGTTGGGCCTTAATTTCGGTTATATATATCACGATATGTCACTGCGCAAAAGAAACTATTTTTATTCATGTTTTTAACAAAAAAATATTTAAATGCACCAAAGTATGCCACAATAGACCTTGTTAAACCACCTCAGTCCTCAATGCATTCTAGCTTGAAAGATGATTGCACTTTATTTTCATAAAACATACGGGGCACTTTTATAGATGTACAGTATGTTGGTACTTTTTTTGAAAAGTTAAATTTTTTGGAAAAATTTAATTTGACAGTTTGATAAACATACCACTTGTTTTTTATATTGGTCCTTGAATTACAGTTAGTTGCCATTTACTTGTTCTCTCAAGTTTTAAAAAAAATGAAATAATTTGTATTTCATACAATTTTGTACTTGTAAAGGTGACATTTTGAATTAGTGATATTGTGATATATCGCAATGTATATCATATTGGCAAGTATCGTCAGATTCATGGCAATGCA
This sequence comes from Gouania willdenowi, assembly GCF_900634775.1. Classification (NCBI taxonomy): domain Eukaryota; kingdom Metazoa; phylum Chordata; class Actinopteri; order Blenniiformes; family Gobiesocidae; genus Gouania; species Gouania willdenowi. Next base: position 9,038,698 of record NC_041049.1, read on the forward strand.
AACCCCTAGCCATTATCTACCTTAAACAAGGGAGCCATTGGTGCATTCATACAGTCTGTAGACATTGCGTCTTGGTTAGTTTGATCTCTGTGATGCCATGTGATTTGTGCCACCTTGCACAGACAGGACTGTACATTTTCAAATCAATAATAAAGTAAATATACCACAGATTGACACATTTACAAATCGGTTTCTTGACTATTGCTGGACGTTGTCCAACTGCTGTTTCTGGGTTACAAATTGGATACGGCGGTTGGAGGGCATCCTACGACCTAAAGTAAGCAGAATTATTTGGCTTGTTGAACATAGATATTCAACTCAGTGAAAACCCTTGGACTCAGGGATTGTATGAGTCCATTTGTGCATGGTAATAAACCTCACTAAAAACTAACTTCATGCACGATTTACCTTGAGCCTCCTAATTAGTAGTCTTTAACATATTCCGAATCTTAATCGTTACATTTACAAGATGTAAAAAAAAAGAGGTAAGTGCTTTGAATACTAAGCACATACACTGCATTCAAAATCACCACCTATTGTGTGACCAACATAATTGAGTCAATGAATTTCAAAGATTTCTGTCGAGGTTCAACAAACCTTGGTCAAAAACCTGACAATAAGAACTATTTGCAAATATGTAATATTTTTTCTAAGATTTATATTTTTTCCTTTTAGGGCAATATTGTTGATTATTGTTTGGGTTTTTGTTAACGTTTTGGATATTTAATCATATATTAGGCCTAGGCCGATAACAGATTTTGCTGGATGATATTATTGCCGATAAACGATAGTCAATTTTTTTAGACCAAATTAACCACTAATATAATGATAACATGCAAGTACACCCTTTCAAATGCAATCAACTTGTACTTCTCATTAGTAATTTTTACCATTGTAATTGGTCTCCTCCGCTGGCGGACACCGCGGGTAAGAGGCTTCGCTGCCTCAAAGGCCGCTAGATGTAGCCGGCATAGCAATCCGAAGCTACGTAGAAGGTCCAGAGTTGCCACATCTACCAGACTAACTGTTTGATTAACCTAAATCTAAGATTACCTGGAGGTGGAATACTATTTTAGAGTAATTACTCTGACAGTTATCTGCTGTGTAATATCCGCTGCTAGCTACTAGCCTTTGCAGCCGCAGCCGTGACGCAAAATACGTATGAATATGGCAATATACCAAGGCCGGCAAACTTACCTTGTTCATTTTATTTACAGTCCGGTTAATTGATTTATCCATGATCGGCCCAGGCCTATCATATATACTAGTAATTTAGAGACATCCTGATCCAATTTTTTCACTTGCGATATGATTCAGATATTGCAGATTTGTGTATTGGTCGATAACGGTATCAATCCGATATGATAATACAAATTATACATCGCTTAATTGCATATTTGGAATGTTAGAAAGTGATATTACTTCAGTAGCAGTAGTTATGAGAACAACCGAACCATTATTTTACCCTTAAACATAAGAATATTCTACAATTGAATTAAATAAATTAGAAGAACCAGGAAAAAAGCTTAAACCAGTAAAAAACAAATTGTAATTTTAAAGTGCAAATTTTGGTTTGCTTGGTTTTTTGGGGTTTTTGATGGTGTTGGACCAATTTCAATAGGCCACTCCTCATATTATTTGTTAACACTAAGTTTTTTTGGCCGGGCTACCGGACTCAAAATGCCACTCACTTTGTTGTTGTTCTTCTGGTTGCTGTGTACACTAGTTAAAATCGCTACTCCTGTCATTCGTGAAAGGATCGGGCTGAAATTTGGTAGGTATAATCTATGGATGTGTACACATCAACACTCGGAGCCGGATTTTCGATTTGGGGCCCCAAGGGGACCCAAGAAGCCCCAAAAGAAAAAAAAAAACGAAAGTCGATTTCCCATTTATTTGCAAGCCAAATATTACAACGGTTGGTGGTACCAAATCATTGGCACATACCAATATATAAATGGGGCCCATTACCCCGTACGTGTCATGAAGCACCAGGGGGCCCCATTTTTAACTTGACTACTCCATTAGTTTTTGTTGGATCATAATGCAGTTTGGTATGAATACTCTATGAATTAATATGAGACGCACAAAGCCCTTTTTTTTCTTTCTTTTTTTTTTTTTTTTAAATGGGCCCGGGGGCCCACCGCCCATTTCCAGTAATTTCCAAATTTATGGGAATATAGTTGTGCGATATATCGTTTCAAAGATTTAAGGTAAATTACGATTATGCCTCGCACAATTCAATTAGGGGTCTGAGGAGCCCACCCACCGAGTCATTTGACTGAATTCTCGGGAACGTGGTACGTGCTATTTGGCACGGAGACGTTCCGCAGGCCCGGCCGTAGTTCATCCGAACTTGTTTTCCACATCTGGAACACAGCAAATTCAATTGGAACTATTGCGGTAATAGAGGTTCCCACAGCTCATGCTCACCTGCACGCACACACTCACTGTGATAACATGCAGATAACGGCGCACAAGGAGCAGCATGACCAAACTTTTTTAATAAAACCATTTCACTTAAAAACGAGTCAATCAGTAAGTTTGATGGAGATCATTCCATGATAATAATTAAAGCAACTGAACTGAATCATTTTTCCTTTACAAACTGTCTGAACGAATGGCTGAGGTTTCAAAGAAGGCTCTGGCAAGCTGAACTAAGAACAGTGTGAAAGTGCAGTGGAGCAGCAGCAGCAGCTATCTTTCACACAAACATTTATCTGCACTGTCCGATGTCATCATCATTATCATCACCTACCTAATTATCATCTCATCGTAGTTTGTGAGAGCAATGTAGCCTATTAAATGGTGACGAGCGTTGATGTTGAAGATAGCAATAGCGAAAGGAGAAAACCCAAGGCCTTGACTCCTCACTGAGTAATGGGCTTTGCCTTTGGCCAAACGATGACAACTTACACTTAAAGCCTCATTTACATTAGTGCTTGTTCAGGGCCATCGCACATAATGCTTGAAATGGGTCATTAGTGGCATAATATTCACATCATTGCTGCTCGGGTTGGAAGAAACAAACGTAGCAGCATGAGTCAAATTGCTTAGCGTGTGTAATGTGCTAATGCTGCCACTGGGGGGAGGGGGGGTGTACAGTGGATGTTGTGTTTTTAGGGGATTACTGTAGGGCAGGGATGGGCAACTCTATCACAGCAGGAGCCACAAATATGTGATTGTATCTGTTTCAAGGGCCATATGATCAACATTCATGTCAGCATTTAGAATAATGACCAATCAGAGAATTAATACGGGGGGAAAATGGTTTGGTCTTTTTTTTCTGTTTTTTGTCTTTGTGGTGTCGGCGTTTTCTTAGTTTTTAGTCATTGTGTTTTTGTTATTTTTTGTGTTCTTCTTTTTCTGCATTTATGTTGTCGATTTGTGCTTTTCTGGGGTCACTTTCTGTTTTCTGTATTTTCCTGTCATTTTGTGTAATTTTGTTAACAATTTGTGCGTCTTTGGAGCTATACTGTAATGTGTTGTTTTGTGTTTTTTGTTGTCATTTTGTTATCTTAAATTGTTAGTTGTTCAATTAGATTATCCTTTATTTTATCCCACAGTGGGGAAAATCACACACTACAGCAGCCAAAGACACAAAGAGCAAGCAAACAAAAAAGCTAAATACAAATACAGAAAGGAAAAATTAAGGCAACAATAAAATATACAATAAAAATAAAATATATAATAAAATATAAAATAAATAACAGATAATGGTCAAGATAACAGTACAGAGAAAAACATATATAAATAAGCAGTAAGTGGGGGTTTTACAATGAGTACCGAGTAATTATTGTTGTGCCGTCTTTGTTGTCATTTCATGTTTTTGTGTACTTTGTGCATTTTGCTGCTGATTTGTGTGTTTTGAGAGTTATTTTGTGGTTTGTCTTGGTGCTTCATATTCATTGCGGTGTTGTGTGACTGCTTAGAAAAAGTAAAATGCTGGATGAGTGAAAACTTCCTTCAACTAATTCATGACAAGATGGAGGTGATTGTCTTTGGTAACAAGGAAAAGAGGACTGCTGTCAGCAAGTGTCTTGGGTCGATCTTTAAAAGCTAAAGACTAAGTCAAAAACCTTGGTGTTCTGATTGACTCAGATCTTACATTCAGCAGTCAGATCAAATCTATCACAAAAACCACTTCTACCACCTAAAGAACATCTGCCGAGTGAAAGGTTTAATGGCTCAGAAAGATCAGGAGAAACTGGTCCATGCTTTTATCTCCAGCAGACTGGACTATTGAAATGGTCTTCTGACAGGAATCCCCCAAAAGAGCATCAAACAGCTACAGCTGGTTCAGAACGCTGCAGCTCGGGTCTTAACCAGAACAAAGAGGTCAGAACACATTACTCCAGTTTTAAAGTCTTTACACTGGCTCCCAGTTAGCCTCAGAGTAGACTTGAAAGTTCTGCTGCTGGTGTATAAATCTGTGAATGGGTTTGGTCCAGAATACATCAGTGAGATGTTAGTCAGGTATGAACCCAGCAGGTCTCTCAGATCTATGGACACAGGTCAGATAGTGGAGCCCAGAGCTCACAGTAAACATGGTGATGCTGCTTTTAGTTGTTATGCTGTAAAGAAGTGGAACAAACTGCCAGCAGAGCTGAAGTCAGCATCCAATGTGAACATTTTTAAATCAAAGTCTCTACTGCGTATGATTGAGAGAGAGATTTGGTCATGATGTTGTTGTTGATGTAATGTGTTTGTTTATGATTTCAAATGATTTTACTGATGATTTTAAATGATGTTCTTATAGATTTTAAGCTGTTGAATGTTTTCTGTTGCACTTTTTGATCATGTAAAGCACATTGAGTTGCCTTGTGTATGAAATGCACTATACAAATACATTTGCCTTGCCTTCCAACTTCTTGAATTTTACTTTTTGGGGATTTGCTTTGTGCTTTGGGGGCCGCCAGTTCCGTACATCTGCTGTAGGGTTTCAGAAGGGCCTAACTGCAGCAGCAACAGCCGCAGAGCAATGCTGCCCCCCAGTGGGATGTTTGAGCTCCATCCCAACCCTCCTCCCTCCATCAGACGTACGTAGGTAGGTCAGCCCGTGGATTCACCACATGCTGTTCAACCTTCACTCAGCCTGAGATTACGCATGCTGCCAAAAGCAGTTTCCGCTCTGTTTTCTAGGCCGACGAGTTGGAAATTACAGAAACAAGTTCTGACATCCAAAATGTTTTCAGACGGAGACAGAGTGAGCCAACAGATCTGCAGGGGGAAACGTTAAATAAGTCCCCCGTGCGGTGACTTAAGATCTGTCATGTCTACTATTCGCTCCGATTCCATAATGTGTAATGATCTGTCGATGTGAAATGGAACGATATAGAATCCAGATGAGAGGCAGAACCATGGCACATGCTGCTAGCAGGAGAGCATCAAAACATCTGTGAGATCAGAGTATCCTTGACTCACACTGGCACTTCTTCACCCAAGGCAAGTAGAAGATATTTAGGAATGAAAACTCCTCATCGTCCCAGGGTCCAATTTGATCCACAGCACAACTAACGCTTAAGTTTCTCAGATGTGAGATTAGGTGGATTGTGCATTTTCTGATGCATTAGCGTTTGGAAAAGTAAATCACAAACATGTAAACCAAGAATAACAGGTGTTAAAGCTAAGGGTGTAAAAATACACTCAACCAGCAATTTGATTTTTTTTAATTTTTTTTTTAACTCAAATTGAAGATTGGGATGTTATGATGCACTTAATGGTACGTTCATCCCAAACGCGTTTTGGGCGACACGCGTGTAGTTGGACGCTTGTCACCAACGTCAAAGATGCTCGGGACGAGGCTTATGTTACTGACTTGTAATTCACATATTTTTCTTAAGGAATCACAGGTGCCACACCTGTTCTGACTTTGAATTCTTTGCCCAAACCCGATGGATCTAAAATTTGCATTGATTTTAGCAGATTTAGGATAAATCCTTATATTCCTTGTTAAAGCTACAAAACACAGTTATTCACTTTTTGATGAACAATATTGACTAGTTTTCAGTCGTCTGTTCAGAAAAAGGAAAACATCACTCACTTGTTCCCTCTGATTCCTTCCCTGCGGACTGTGGCGAGACCCTCGTTCACCAAAGCCTCCGCAATGTTCTCACCGCTTGTGTCTACAACAAAGAGAAAAATAACTCTCTCAAACACTATTTACAACTGGTACCTCACTGAAAAATCTATGGAAAAAGTACTGTAAATGTTTAAGAGCTACAATAGTCAGAAGAAGGTGCTTGAGTTATTAAAGAATGTTTTCATTATTACACTATAGCAGAGTTTTTCAACCTTTTTTGAGCCATTGAAAAAAATTCCAAGGCACGCCACCAACAGAAAATGTGAAAAAAATTTACTTTGTAGCCTATATTAACAATATATAGTCATTCTTATCAAAGTGTTTTGAAAAGGAATCAAATAAACAAAGACAAAATTGTTATGATCTTTTATATTTCATCTTTCTAATAAAAAGTGCAATTAATATCTGTAGTCATTCTTATTCATCTTTTTCATCAGAATCAAATGAACACCAAAAAAATCTATTATGATTTCTTATATTATTTTTTCAAATAAAAAGTGTAATTAACAATATGCAGTTATTCTTATCAAAGTGTCTTGAATACAAATATAAAAAAAACATTAAATATGAGCAGAACTACAATTGAACTTTATTCTGTTCAATATGTTTTGTTTTATATAATATGGTACTTTTGTGTATTATATTTTATTATTGTTATTATTACATATATTCATAAAACATTTTTATATTTACATTTTGTTCTGTGTTGATAAACAATGTGTTAGTTTTCAAAAATGTTTTTAGTTCATGGATGCGTGAGTGAGTCATGGGAGGTGGATCCATTCAAAATTCATGCGCACCAGTCTATCGAACGCGTAATCGAATGTGTACCCTGTGCCTGCACGTCTGATCCACACCTGGATGGGCACCTAACAAATATAAATACATTACTCACACGTAGACGCAGGTGTGACGTGAGTGAAACTCCACCGATCAGGCGCGCTGCACTATGTAGCATTGTCTGCGTGACATGTAAACACTTAGAAAAAAATATTAGGCGCTTAGATATGCGCGCAGGTTTGTACGTCGCCACACGTGCATTCACACCTGACAGTTTTTATATGACAGTCCTCTCTCTACGTGTATTTGTTAATGGAGCGATGTCTCATTACCAGCGCTGCGTGAGGATTCAAAGCTGAACCAGTATCAGCTCAGCCTCCACTGAAGCTTTTTAAAGGATTTGTTTATTTATTTTAATGTTTTATTTATTGCTTCCAATGTGTAGACAACTGTGTCTCTCTCCAGGGTCTCTGCCCTATGTGATCGGTTTGATCGCTGTGCAGCGCACACTGGGGAGAGAGAATGAACGGTGAATATCTTGTTTTTATTTACTATTAAAAGAATACAGGATATTTCACCATATAGAAGAGCGCAGAGAGAGAGAGAGAGATAAATTAGATGTAAAAACTGTCAGGTGTGAATGCATGTGTGGTGACAATGTTTCAGTCACTCCTCACTTCATAAAACACTCACACACACTTACGAACCTGTGCGCACGTACACGCCTAATATTTTTTTCTAAGTGTTTACATGTCACGCAGACGGTGCTACATAGCGCAGTGCTCCTGATGGCTGAAGCTAAATTTAGTGAAAATTAGGCAGGCAGGTACACGTGCGATAGACTGGTGCGCATGAATTTAGAACGGATCCTCCCCCATAGCGTGCGTGCGTGCGGTCTTTATTTAAGCACACCTTTGCCCAGGTAAACCATGCCGTATTCTCGGCCCAGGGCGGTCTTGATCTCCACGGTGAAACACACTTCTTTGCCGATTAGTTTCTTTCGCAGGAACTCTCTGGCTTGGAACGCATAGGGCTGCAACACACACAGGCAGAGGTTAAAGTACTGGATTACAAGTACTCTCCTTACTGTAATAGAGTTGCTTTTATGGGTACTTGCACTTTTTTGAGTATATCTCTAATTCAGTAATTTCACTTCTACTTAACTACGTTTTAAAAGAAGTAAAGCTATTATTTACATTTCTACACCCAACTGTTACTGAGTAAATTATTATTGTTTGAGATTATTTTCTTATTTCCATTTCATGGTCTCTTTGAGGCACATAAATAATCCATATGTTCTTAGTCGTGCCAAATCTGATCAACGTCCAGCCACTTTGTTGGGTTCAGGCTGGGATTTCTAGAATTCTACATTTTGACAAACCGTTTATTTTATACAGATGCCTTTATGGAAAATAAATTAAGTTCCAACTGTGCAATATTGTGTCTCTTCCTTTTTCAGTTTATACATGAAATGTTTACTGTATGCAAGGGAACCGTGGCAACAATTATTACCTAAAATAAAACATGGGGGGGTGAAAGTAACTAGTAACTTTTACTTTGAGTACTATTTAACTGAGCTACTTTTTACTTGTACTTGAGTATTTTATGTATGACTTACTCAGGGTTCCTGCAGCTTTAGTCAAATTAAATTCAAGACTTTTTATTGCCATTTGAAATTAAACTTAAGACCAACTTCATAGTAAACATAACTGGGGAAAAAATGCCACATTAATTACATAGGGGTAGGGTCATTTTTTTCTATTGTCTCGAGCAGACATGCAACTGGAAGATCCCAAAGTAAACACACAAAATGACAGTAAAATACACAAAAAGGACTAAAATAATCAAAATCAATTCAAAAACACAATATTAATAGAAAACTAGGCAAAAATCTATAAAACAACAAAATTACAAAAAATAAAAAAGCCATTTAAAATAATCCTTGACAGGCAATTTTTGTTAAATTTACATTTTCCCATTTTATACATTTTTGAAAAACAAACGTTACCGTTTATTTTGAAATGTGAGACTAGTTATAAGCATAAAATCATACCTATTATGTGTTAAAATTTAAGACTTTTGAAACATTCCTTCAAGACATTTTAATGACAACTAAGGCCTTATTTTTAGATTCATGAATTTAAAGACTTTTAAGACTTTTCAAGGATCCGCGGGAACCCTGTTACTTGTACTTAATTTCAATCACGTAAAATTGAGTACGATATATCAGTACGCTTTACACCTCTGCACAGAGGAAACGTGACGTGAACTCGTACAGGAAGATCGCAGGCCTTTAATCAGGGTGGACTTTGACTGATCAATATCTGTCCAAGTAAACAAGTAGTGGGAGAGCACTGCTGGTGAGGTTTTAACATCATTACAGTATGATGTACGTTAAAGTTACAGTATGGTATCTTCTAAAAGATAAACTGGGATTGTGATTGGTGCAGCCTGAGGGAACAGACGCAGTATGAGGCCATGTGATCCACTCACCTCATCGGGGGTGTCCTTGCTGTCAGGCTGACCCTGTGCAGCTCGTCGTGCCATGGCCCCCGCTCGGATATTACTGAGATTGATCTGACGCTCTGGGGGCGGCCCCCCTCGAGGCTGGCCCCGGACGATGATGGCACAACCTGACAAGACCTGCAAATGGAACAGAGACGACTCACTTGGGAAAAGCATAAACAAGAACAAACTAAATATTTGGGTCATCATCACAAAAGCTTAGGGGCACAATTAATGTTGGAAAAAACACGAGACGTAATGCACATAATCATCACAATATTTGAAATATACAAACTCTGATAAGGATATTTAAAAAAAAAAAAAAAAAAAACCTTTACACAGCATGTTGCCATGGAAACAACCATCCAAAGGCAAGGCGAGATCACACCTTGTGATAACGTAGCTAAATATGGCTAAAAGGAGAAAAAAAATAGGACTACTCTTGGGTTTGACAACCGTGGCATTTACACGAATCTGAACAAACACCTTTTATCTGCAGACTCTCCAGTGTGTCTGCAGGGAGCATCACTGAGTGCTGTTGATCTAAGATGTGGAGGAGATAAAACTCAACCCCCTGATCCCTCTCCCTCCTCCCCCCCACCCCACTAACTGACTGACTGACAGAAACTCCCTCCAAGGAGGGATGAAGCAGGAGGAGCTGAGGTTAGAGACAGAAGGGCATGATGTAGCTTCCACCAGAACAAACTTTACAGCTCACACTTTACCCACACCACTATTCAAATGCCCAAGGAAAACCATGTATTCCTCTGCAGTCTTCTCTAACTGAAGGAGTTTTTAAAAAGTGGGTATTAACAGGATGCTGCAGCCCCTTTCTGATCTGAGGGCCACATTATCAACATTTATGTCAGCCTTTAGAAAAATGACCGATCTCAGCATAAATACAGGAAACAACAAAAGGTTTCTCTTTGTTAATATTGTCATTTTGTATATTTTTTGCTCATTTTGTTTGTATTTATTGTTGTTTTACATTTTTGGATTGATTTTCTGATTATTTTCTTGTCCTTTTGCATATTTTTATTGTTGTTTTGTATGTTTTACTGTTAAAATGTATGCATGTATTTGTTTTGTTTAGTGTTAATCTAGTGTTAGTGTATTCTTCATCTCATTGCGCGTGGTTCTGGTGTTAATTTGTGTACTATTTTGTGGTTTTGTATATTTTTTGGTTATTCCGTGTAATTCTTTGTCATCTTGTGCATTTTTGGAGTGATTTGATGTATTTTTTGAGTTAATTAGTGTATTTGAGTAATTTACTGTAATTTAGTGTATTTTTGGATTAAATTAGTGTATTTTTTGAGTGATTTAGTGTATTTTTGGAGTAATTTAGTATATTTTTGTAGTGATTTAGAGTATTTTTGGAGTAATTTACTGAAATTTAGTGTATTGTTAGAGTAATGTTGTATTTTTTATGTTTTGGAGTCATTTTGGCAATTAACTTTGGGGCTGCACAAAATCAGACTCCACCAGTTGCCCATGTCTGCATTAGAGGATTATGTATAAGTGGATGAATGAAAAACGTTCAGTGCGTTTAAGGAACTCGTCTTCAAGCCAAACTATTCATCTGTGCTAAGCTACTACAATATTGATGTAAACATGAGTAGAAGCAACAAAGCTGTCATGTCACACTTATTGGGTGCTTGCACAGACACACAAACACAATGAATAGGAAATTCAAGGAGACACAAAAGTTCCAGCTACAGTTTCCTGTGCTTAGTGTTGAGTCTGCATGTGTGTAATCATTGGAACTCACTTCCACGCGAAAAAAAAACAGTGTCTGAAAACTGCAATCCTGTGGTAATACCCACCACTTATGCAGGGTAGATTGGAAGTTATAGGAGACGATCCAAAGAGAGCGACTTTTTACAGGAGCTTTAAAGCTTTCATGCTCTTTGATGTGGTCCGAGGGATAAACGAGCTCAACTTGCTACAGTGTGAGAGAACTGAGCTCAATTTTACACGTATTCACAATCAAACTTAAGTAAACTACAGTGTCGTCTTATTTTCTTTTCAAGGGATCCTCCACTGCTTTTACAAATGTGACCTAAAATCTTTGAAATGTACTTATTAGATGATCTACGCCTAAAAAAACTCATTATTATGAACCATATTAGTTTTATTAACTTTTCAAAATGGGACTACATTATCGTTTTAGAGCCTGTGTTCCATCATCTTGAATTCACGCTATTTATGACGTCCCAAGCCCCATTTGCCTGTAAACATCCCATTGTTTCCGTTCAGCAGCTTTTTAGATAATTTAGCAGCTTTTTCAATCAAAATGACAACTTGTGCTGCTTTTGGTTGCTCTAAATAATCAGGAAAAGTTAAAGATGTCGGTGTAAAACTGTTTTGTTTACCGATAGAGGATAAAATAAAATAATCTATAACCGCAGGGGGCGACAGTTCCAACTCTGAGATTTGGTAGTAGACAATGAAGCAGAGAAGAGCTCTCCTAAGGGACCTTTACTCTCCCTGAAACAGTGGGTGGCTGATGTTGTGAAGGCTTTTTTTCAAAAGTTAGTAAAATTAATATGGTTCAAAATAATGCGTTTTCTTAGGCATAAATTTTTTAATAAGTACATTTAAAAGGTTTTAAACCACATTTGTAAAAACAGTGGAGGATCCCTTTAACAACTACTTTTAAAAAAAATGCAATTCTCTGTATTAATGTTCAGAAATTGAATTGAAACACATGCTACCCAATCAATAGACATTACTGAATTGAATATAAGGTCTATTTGTGGTATGTGTGAAGCTACAGAATAAACTAAGCCTCAAACAACTACTTTAGGGTAATAACGTTTTTATTTGCATGCATATTATTTAAAGCCACGTGAACTAAACAAACAAAAAACAGTGACAGTTGGTTTTATCATGGGGGGAAAAGTAATTCGTAAAAAGACAACTGAAAAAAATGTTTCCTTTATAAAAACAACTACTAAACATTCAGTGACAACTGCATAATAAAGAAGTTCTTAAAGTTGAAGATTCTTTCCAATTTCAGAAAAAGCCAGCAGTGCAAGCCTAACAAACTTGTTGAAGTAACTGGTTTGGTGAATAGAACGTGTTTTTCTTGTGTTCCATCAATAACTAATCAATCCATCATTTTTTATACACATTTATCCCGTTGAGGGTTGTGTAGCAAAAAGGGCCTATAATTAAAGGGCAGAGATCAGGTGAAACCCTCCACAAATCACCAGTCCATCACATGCACATCCAGGCCTCGCGTCATCATCATTTTAGCCGCCAATAAATTTGACATATTTTTGGATCATGGGAGGAAATCTAAGCCGCTATGAAAAACCTGCACACGCCCAGGAAGAATGGTGGTGGCCACAGGGTTCAAACCACAACCCTCTAGCTCTGAGACAACTCCTGTACTTCTATTACTATGAGGCAGCTAAGGACGAAAGAGGCTGACGATTCAATAAATGTCTGCGGAGAGTGTAAGCTAAGCTCTACGCTAATGCAGATACATGTGTCCTTCCTATTCCTCTGACATCCTCCCTAAAGGTGTCCCCATCCCATGCTGAACGCTGATATAAGCATCATCACAAAAAGCAGAAAACGAGTATTGGATTATAACTAGGGATGTCCCGATACAACTTTTTCACTTCCGGTACGATACCAATATTACAGCCTTGCGTATCGGCCAAAACGATATCAGCACGATTCATACTTTTCTTATTTTGTAGTGAGTTTTGTAGTGATTTTGTATTAACCTATTGGTTTAACCTTCAACATATCTACAGTATTGTACAATTGAATAAAATATTTTTAAAAATAAATTACAAGACCAGCACCAACATTAAGGTATATTACCGCCACCTACTTTGTTGGAGTGTGAACCACAGTCACCTATGGATGAAAGTGTTAAAGCGGAAAATTTTATCGGAGCGCTTATATCGGTGCTTTTAGATGCAGTAAGATAAAATCTGATATTCGTTTTCTGGCTGATATCGGACCGATATCAATATCGGACCGGGACACCTCTAGCTATAATGGACTCAGATATGATGTATATTGTATATGTTTTAATTTATTTAGGTTATTTTTCAGAGTTTTCTATTTTTTTATTTTATTTCATTCAATTGTAGAATATTCTTATGTTTAAGGTTAAAATGTATGGAACCTAGGCTGCACGATAATGGTCAAAAATATAATAATCATCATTATTTTGATCAATATTGTAATCACAATTATAATCACAATTATTTATCATATATGGGTAAAATCTGTGTTTTTATTGCACTACTTTTAAACAAACAATATGTATAATAATATGTAACATATATATATATATTTTTTTATTAGCTCAATAATTTATAATGTACCAAAGACTAACAGAATAAATACACTATTACAGAGTGCAGAGCCCGTATTTTAAATGTAAATATTGCCGACGAACAGATTAATTTAATCGTGGCAATGGGTTAATAATAAATAGGTAATTTTTTCTAATCCCAACTGTTGGCGACTATTGATTAATATCCGGAATTTCTAATATTCCACACTACAAAAAAGTATGTATGATTCGTGCTGATATATCGGCTCGCTATAGGTATTGGCCAACACGTAAGGCTGCAATATTGGTATTGGTATCGAGATACAATCACACTTAATATATAATACAACAAAAATGCACTTGCAATTTTTCCAACATATTTTTTTCAAAGCGCAAAGTTTCAAGAAATTGGTTTAAAAACATATATTGCATGAGTTGTCTATTAAACATTAAATACTTGTCTAAATGTCTACATTTTACATGTGTAATCATCTTCAATTTAGCAGTATAAATACTATTTTTTTTAACTCAAACTTTATTTATAAAGCATATTTAAAACAATTGGGGTTGAACCAAGTGCTGTACAGTTGAATCCAGCATTTAACTTTCTTCATTTGCACTTTGTTAGGTTCCAACAGGTATTTCTGGACTTTCACATGGACCAGGTGAAGCATGCAAACTGTATATAGGACATCTTTATACCTGCATCTCACTGCTAGCATCACTGAGCTAACTGTTAGCTGGGAAACTTAACAGCTGTCACAATCAGAGTTCACTAGCTACTGAAATGCATGTTTAAAAACATTTTAAAGATATAACACTTCACGTAATGGACATCCATTTAAATCTCACCAGTAATTTAAAAAGTCAAATAACGTATTTTAATTTTGATTTCCTCAAAAATGTTTCAAATAGAGCAGATTTAGTAGTTAACTCATTATGTTTCCAATTTAAAAATTGTGGTTAAAAACAGATATGTTGACCATAGATGGTGAACTTATGAAATGACAGAGTTCACACTGAAAGCAGGGGGTTAAGGTTAAGACTTGGTGAACTCCTCTAAAGTCATAGTTTGTGTTCACAATGGGAAGTTTACTTTGATAGTCGCTTGTTAGCATGTTAGCCGCAGACAGCTAACATGAGCAGTCGCGCTCCCTGGTGACAGGTGACACTGCTCTAAATGACAGCTGCTAATAAATCCATGTCAACAATAGCGGTTGAGAGGTTGAGGCATATTGAGGGTTCAGTGAAAGATGTTTAGGTAGTTTAGCCTTTATTAGCTCTGGGCTAACTCTGCTAACTAGCTGCTGTATCCTTTGACTCTCGTGGAGCTCACACAGTCTTAAGTCAGGATTCCTACCATCTTCACAATTCCTCTCTGGAGAGGGGCAGCCGGAGCGGGGGCTGCCTGAGCTGGAGCCGAAACAGATGCCATGTCCACCGGGTTGAGAACTAACGCCGTTAAGGGGTGACCAGGTTAAGGAGCAGGGACTATGGAGTGAGCTGTTCTATTGAAAGCCAAGAGGGAAAAGGCTGAGTAGCGATCAACACACACGTTATACCGGAAACACACGGAGCTGTGCGCACGCATACGCAGCGGACTACTTCCGGGTCAGAGTAACAGCGGATGAGTTGAAGTGAACGAGCGCTGTGCGGGACCGCGAGATGGGTTTGAATACAACACTTCCGGTGCAAAATCACCGACACGTCAGCACAGAGTTACCCCGGCTGATGATGCCGATGCTGCCTTCAGGGGTTGCCCTGACATACCCCCACAATCAGTGCACTTTAGTCCGTAACATTTGGACAGTGATATTTTTAATTTCTTGAAATAAATACAGTTACATTTGGCAAACACACAGTGTTGGCCCAGGTTGGATTCGAACTGATGACCCTCCGATTACAAACCCCTCTTTCTTAAACATTTCACCACCACCACCAAACAATTTGACTGAAAAATGTACATTACAAGTTAGAAAAAAGAATGTAATTCACAAAGAAAATCAGGAACATGAGTATAACCAAAGAACAGAGAAACTGACAAAAGGCATCTTTAGTTGTCATTTGCACATTTTTTTGTTTTTAATGCCGTTTTATTATTATTATTATTATTATTATTATTATTATTATTATTATTATTATACTGTCTGCTATTCTATTGTGTTGCTGCAACGTGTGAATTTCCCATCTGCGTGCCATGGGAAATTAGTGTGCTTTATTTTTATCCAAACAGAATACATGTAATAATTTAATAAAAACAAACGTGTTTTATAATTTCTTCTATGGAATTGTTTTTTAATTATTCCATGTATTGTTTTTGTACAAAAAATTTTTCTATAATTTATTCTATACAGATTTTTATTATTACATGTATTGTGTTTGTATAAAAAAATATGTCTTATAATTTATTCTATACAGGTTTGTATTATTACATGTATTGTGTTTGTATAAAAAAAGTCTCATAATTTATTTTATGCAAACACAATACATGTAATGATAAAAAAAAAACTCCATCGAATAAATTATAAAACATTTTTTTATACAAACACATTGCTTTGAAGTTTAATTTTCAATCTCAGCACAGCGGAAGTAGCAAAGATCACAGCTGAACTAGCAAAAATTAATTTTCAGGTAGTGCGCATGCTCATAATCGATCTAAGTATGAGGTAAACTCAGACCGTGACACCGCATCATTAATAAGAGGAAAAATTAAAGTTAACAGATATTGAAATAAATAAAGAATAAAAGATAACTCAATATATCTTCTTATAATTTATTTGATTATACTTAAATATTTCCCCAAATTATATTCATATTAAGTCTGGAATATTCCTTCTTACCTTTATTTCTTTATTTATTTCAAATTTTCATAGAATAAATGATGTTAATAAGAGGAGAGAACAGAAATATCGTCAATTTTCAAGCACAACCAACTGTGAATATCAAACACGTCACATACAGTATATAGTATTCCTTCATTTATAAAATCCTATATTAGAAAATAATGCTTTAGTTTGACTTAATTTAATATATCTTGCAAAATGACGTTGCAATCAAATTCTTTATTGACCTACATAACAATTATTAGATCATCCTGTAACTTAACATCTTTTATAAATGAGCAAAAAATAATTCTACAATCCTCAACAAACAAAGCCCAGACAGTATTTGATACTTTTCAATCATTTCTAAACTACTTTGCTTTGATATTTTGTGCTCTATACCAATGGTTCTGAATCTTTGTTGTCCCGTGTACCCCCTTTGCATTTTGGTCAAATCATGTGTACCTCTTCTTGATAACATAAATACCCTCTCCATAACTGATTTTTTATTTGTGGTACAGCGGGCTCTCCTAAACCCCTAACTATATCTCAAACATTGGTTCCCTAAGGATTACTCTACAAATTCAAAACAACTGAATGTAATTTAAAGTGGAATTTATTTTTCTTTCAAAACACCATGCAATTTTTATGTGATGACTTCAATAATAAGCAAATAGCTAATTATTGTCTCATATTGTCAGAAGTGTGATAAAATGGCCTCTACAGCATGAAATGATCTTGTTTAAAATAAAATTTTAAAAAAATACAAGAAAATAGAGTATTTTATTAAGCAATAGTTTGTTAGTTTGTGGTAAATTTGTTAAAAAAAAAAAAAAAAAAAGCCTAAAAAAAGAACTAGGAATATTTCACGATCATTTTTAAATTAATTGTTAAATCTTTCCAAGTACCCCCTGCAATGTGCTTCTGTACCCCTAGGGGTACACGTACCACTGTTTGAGAACCACTGCTCTATACCACTAAACTCTTTACCAGTCAATAAAAAGCGAGGTCATTTGTAGGGATACCCCTATACAACTTTTTCACTTCCGATACAATACTAATATTGAAACCTTGCGTATTGGCCGATACCGATATTGATCCGATATCTGCAAGAATCATACACACTTTTATTACTTATTTTGTAGCGTGGAATGTTAGAAAAGGCTTGATCAAGTGATGTTAATCAAACAGAGAACAATAGTCAACAATTCAACTTCACTTCAGTTATAGTCAGTATATGGTGGGAACAACTGAGGATGGGGACAAAAACAACAAAAACTTATCGAAGCGCTTATGTCGGAGATTTTAGATGCAGTCCGATAAAATCCGATATTCGTTTTTCTGGCTAATATCGGACCGATATCTGACATCGATATCGGATTGGGACACCCCTAGTCATTTCAATGTTTGCAGTTTTTTTTTTTTTTTACTTCTTTTTCTTTATTAAGCTTTTATGCAACATATTTTTGTTTCATGTTCCTTCCCTTTCCTCACATTCCTAAATGGACTGAAGGCTGTTGCTGCTGCCTGACGTACCCCCACAACCAGTTCACTTTAGTAAGTAAAGCAGGTCATCCAATAAAATAACTGGACAAATCCCTGTTGTATGATTGGGTAAGAGACGTTACAGTACGTACATTGTATTTTGTAAAATGTATTAATAAATTTAGTCACGCTCACGTGGTTTAGTTTACCAGCCAAACAATCAGCAAAAAAAATGGTTGAATAATAGTTATAAAAATAATAATAACAATACATTTTAATTTTATTTGTTTTGAAATGGGCTGATGGATGAAATGTCCTCAGATTAATGTCACCAATAGCAAGATATTTTTAATAACACATATTTTTGTGTCAGGGAAGAAAGCTGTCTGGAAACTATAACGCATACAATGTGAAAAAAAATATTTCTGTATAAAGTACACACTTTTTACTCATTGTGACATTCCACTGTCAAAAAAGGTCACTTGTCTTCCTTAAGGATAAATAAGAGATAAAAGCTATAGAAATATCAGAAAATAACAGAAACAACAATTGAGGAAAGATGACGCTTGGGAAGTCGAGCCACGTGGTGAAATTTACCCAATACGCATGGATCTGAGACACGTGTTGGGTTGTTAGAAAATAAATGAATATATACTGTACATCTGAATGTATGGCTTAAAATAAATCATCTTAACTAGAGCCACAAACAATAGGCCTATAATCCCCACAAAATGGAGTTACCGTCTCGTGCCAAGGCAGAGAAAACATCCTCACGAGGTTTGCGCCTTTTGCGCACAAATCACCTCCGCGCTTTGGAGAGGTTATTGGAATCGTTTTTACGCATTTGATTTAATCACATTTCTCGTCACGTACGATCACAGGAAAACATCAAAACACGTGTTACGCGCATAAGAAAAAAACCCTGTGATGTTAAACTAAATCCTCAGCGCCGTCTCTGGTCTAACTGAGCAAATTAAAAGGCTGTCAGCTTTTTTCCCCACTTAGATTTACGCACCGGCACTGTCTTTCACCAAAGAAACAAATGAGTTTGTTCAGTCTTGTTTCGTAAACGTTGGACATGTTGTAAATATGTCTACAATAAATCAATGAGCACCTCCACCCCCTTTGATTAATAAAAACACCCAATTTATTTCACATTAATCTCGGTTGGCAAGGAGCTAATGGTGTCCAAAAAAAAAGGCATTCACCCTTCCAACCTGGCTGATTGTACACACAGTTATGTTGTCCCCTAACTCATGGTTAATGTATAATTTAGACCATATGGCATTTTAAAATCCGAGCCTTTATTTCGGGGGCACTTGTATCTTTGTAGACCCAACTAATGATATCCAATTAGTCATTAAACAGACCCAAAGACGAGCCATGTGTGCCTTTTCACATGGGCTAATATTTGCTAGTCAAATATTTCCCTTTGAAACGTTTACAACGCATTTTTATCTACAAGCTGCTCAAGGAACATCTGTGAAGGGTTTTTTTTTTTCCTTTTTTTTTTTTTCAAACCTGCCTCTTCTGGATAAACCAGGCCCCCCAATTGGCCCTCTCCTGGCGCACACATCCAGTCTATTTGTTCACGTTTTGAAAGAAAATGTAATAAAGTGAGACTGGCTGATGGATTTATGATTTATCAAAAGCACTCAACCATATGGCAGTGGCCATTGGAGCAGATTTACAAATGTTTGTTTAATGAAAAGGGCGCAGAGATGCTTTTTAATCGAAGCCACTTTACTCCTAGGAAAGGATGCTCGGGTCACGTGACCACGCGTCCTACAGTGCAGGAAACAGAGACATACCTGTGTGGTTTGTTGAATAAGGAATCATTTATTCTTTATCTAATGCCATAAAACGATCCAAATATGAAGGTAGGCCTTTACTGGGCAGAGCTCTGTGGTGCTGAGGATTTTATGACCTGGGATTCTGGCAACCAGTGCGCACAGGACACTGGGAATTCTCTGTATTTAATGTCAGACAGGGATGCAACGATTGAGGCATTCATTTGGGGATTTAATCATATTATGGCACAATATTTGTTTTTGTGTCAAATGGGATTTTGCATCAATCCGTTCTCTGGATATTTTAACATAAATGCTGATATTGACGTGACAAAATGAGCATCCTGTTATAGATAAACCAATATATTGACACACTACGATTTGGATAACTGGTTTTGATAAGCTCTGTTACAATAATTTGGCATCAGTTTGGCACAAACTGTTATTCATAAGTAATTTATTTTATTGGAAAAAGCTCAAAATGTAAAAGAATGACTTCATTATAACAAAAGTGGCATAATCATCATAATCATTGCATTTTAGACACAGAACTACTTCATTGTAAGTCCTACCATGTCCGATGAATAATGACATTTAAAGGAAGAACCCGTGCGTCATGATGCTCTGCATGCGTCTATAAATGTGCCCTGATGGGTGTGTGCCATTTTCAGTCGAGGACTCACCTGGACAGCTTTAGCCTTTGGTTAAACCTACTTTTACTCTTTCTATTCTTCTAGAAAAGTCAAGCATTTAAAAACTGGAAACTATGTGCGGGACCAACAGCACCCAGCTGTCCATTACAGGTAGGCTAATGTTGTTGCGCACATGGTTGCAAACACAAAGGCAGGGTTAAATCTAACTTTAAAGACTTTATATGCTCTATTATGCTCAGGTGGAGGAAGCGTCAACCAGCTAGGAGGAATGTTTCGGAACGGGAGACCTTTACCTGAATCCAAGCGCAGAGAAATGATCCAACTGGCGTCAGAGGGCGTGCGTCCCAGCCACATCTCCAGGATACTCCAGGTGCGCACGGGGCACTAACGCGAATTCAAGTGACACCTTTAAATAAGGATTTAGAAATATACATGAAATATGTATTTCAGTATCAGGATCACTGATGGCTAGCTATAGTTAACCAACGCGCGCGCATTTCAGGTGTCCAACGGGTGCGTCAGTAAGATCCTGAGCCGGTACCGGCGCACAGGGCGCCTGGAGCCAAAGACCATCGGAGGAAGCCGTCCTCGGTTGCTCACTCCGGGTGTCATCTCCACCATCATTCAGTGCAAGCGGGAAAACCCAACCATCTTTGCCTGGGAAATCAGACAAAGGCTGGAAGCTGCGCGCACGTGTAGGGCCGACAAAGTTCCCAGCGTGAGTTAAAAAACGGACTTATTGGACTTTTGATAGGATTGTAAATATGTTTGAAACCTAATCATTGGTTTTTATGACTGTCTCTCCTAAGGTGTCATCTATAAATAGGATTTTAAGAACTATTCACTTGGATCATAGAGCTTTGTGCATGGAGGGGAACGCGCACTTCGTGACCGAAACAAGTAAGGTCGTCCAGAGTTCAATTCTAGAGTCTAGTAAAGTAATCATTTACATCTGAAAGAAGGTAAGTTGTTTTTTTTTCATCCCATCAACACCATTTAACTTGAGGGTTTTGGGCGAAAAACAGTATTTTTATTTTTTATTTTATTGTGTTTTTTTTTTTTTTTTTTTTTTAATGGTTTGTGGTTTTTTCTTTCTTTTTTTTTTTTTAATTCTGCCATCATTCCTTCATAATGGGGAGTATGCTAATGATACACTGGAACAAATGAAAGTTATTTAAATTTTTTATTTTTTTTTGTCAGACAAACATAACTAATTATTAATTAAATAGGTTTTTATTTATGTATTTATTTGATTATTTATTCATAGAATAAAACAGAATTAAGTACAATACATTACCTACAAAATCTTTAACAGGATGACTTTTTTTTTTTTCTTTTTCTTATTGTAACTTTTTACCTTTGTGTTTGTTGACCTTTAGATTTTTACCATGTGACACCTGAAGACAAGGCAGAGCAAGATTTTGAGACTCTTTGCATCAATGAGCAAAAATCTAAAGATGCTCAACACAGACACCGAACCACGTTCACTGCAGAACAGAGCAGAACCCTGGAGAAAGGTAACCAAACTCTCTGGATCTACTATTAACACAGATTCTCTATTAAAAAAATGTAAATCAATTATATTGGATTTAGCATATAGTATTTCTTATAAATATAATGTATTTTCTTTTATTGATGCATTCATGTATATAAGGGTAGTCATTTTTTGTAAGCATCGGTACCAAAAATGGAGTCAATCGCTGCACATTTAGGGGTGGCCCATGCACTTTTTCACAATGTTGATGTTTTTTTTTTCTTTTTTCAGGAATAGTGTTTGAACTGTTCTAATGTTCCTACTAATTTAGTATAAATAAAAGGAGAAACTACTAATGACTACTTACCTTTATATCGTGAAAGTTTTTGATATCGCTGAAAGTTACGCATTCTTTGGTTGAGCAATACAAATTGTGAAAAAGTGTGCAACCCTTTACGGACATTCTGTTGGCCCAACTTTTGGTACAGATGTTCAAAATATCAATCGGAACAAGGCAAAATGCGTTCTGGCAACATTTGGAAAACTTTTTTTTCTACCATTATATTGTAAACCACCCGTATGTTTGTTGTGTCGTTTCTCTGAAATCACTTGCTTCTTTTCTCCCTCAGATTCATGTAATATAATGTCGTTCTTATGCATTATAGCATTCTCACGTGGCCACTATGCTGATATGTACACCAGAGAGAAACTGTCGGCAGAGATCAAACTTCCTGAGGACATCATCAAGGTAAACCCATCTCTATGGTAACCCAACATGTGCACGTGTTCAGGTGTTCTTTTTGTACCTCAGATGTCTGATTTGTCTCTTGAAGGTCTGGTTTTCAAACAGGAGAGCTAAATGGAGGAGGGAGGTTAAGCAGAGAAGCAACGTGCACAGTGAGTGTGTGACTAAATATAAAAACTCTAATGGAAAGTCCTTCAGGACATTTCAAAGTGGGATTTAAATTGTCTGATTTTCCTTTCAAACAGCCACAGATGGTCACAAGCAGAGAGCTTTTGCTCCTGTGAGTCTCCCAACAATGGAGAACTTCTCATCTGAGCAGGTATAGTGGCAATCACTGCTTTCTAACCCAATACAAAGCCTTTAAGCACTTTTTTTAGGGGTGTATTTTGACATACGTTAAGATTAATGGTTGAAATAAGAAATGTTAGTCGGCAGATCAATCAATCTTTGACACTTTACACAAAAACAACCCTAAGGCTGGTTCTCACAGATCATGAAAGCATCATAAAACATGCTTGTTTTCTTTGAAGGCAGTAGTGGAAGCGTTAAGAGTTCACTGGGAGGATTTCCCTTTGTGCAACACCATTAACAGGAGTTTCCAAATGGGCTTCCTGTTTCCAACAGAATCAAGTAAGATGCTTTTATTATCCTTACATTCACACAGGCTTTCTTGGTGGAATTTGCATATTGTCTTTGAGCATGCTTCTACTTGTTAGTGGATGTATGCAGAGATGTGGATGTGTAACTTGAGTTACATGACTTGGACTCGACTTGGAATCGAGTCACAAATTTGATGACTTTAGACTCGACTTGACAAAATCACGATGGACTTGCCTCGACTGAGACTTGTTAAGTTAAGGTTTTGTTTATTCAGACAAGGTTTTTCAGGAAATTTTTAGTCGAAACATGTCAGGAGATAAACATTTCCTGAAAAACTTTGTCTGTATAGACAAAACCTTAAAGCAGAACTCAGTAACTTGCGCTTAGCGCTCCCCCTAACGGCCCCTTTTGGTTATGTCACTGTCGTAAAAACACTGCACCCCCTGCCCCACCCCACAGCTACCTTTGCTCTCCCAAGACGGTAACAACCGATCACTGAAAAATCCTAATACAACAGTGACACTGAGGGGGCTTTCACACGTATAGTCCCATGTGACCAGTATGAGGAAGAGAGACCAGTAAAATAAATGAATGATGTGGGAGTAATACGGAAGGGAGTGTGGAAATGTGTGTGTGTGTGTGCTGACAAAGCGGCTCTGAAAATGGATGGATAGATATTTGTGTGTGTGCTGCCTGATGGAGCGCTGGGTTGTAAGTGTATGTGCGTGCCTTTTGCCGCAACTACAGTGTGTGTGATTACTGTGTGTTGCTGCTGAGCTGTCACTGCATGGAGTTGCTCCGTTCCTCAGACAAAGTTCTTTTCTGCCTTTTCCCTTTGCTGGCTCCGCCATGATATAAGTTTGAGAAAAGTGAATTTGTAGACGACCGTGTGATGGTCATAATCTAGCATTAGTTTGTATTGGGCTGTCGTAAAGTAGTACGTCTTGCCACTGGGTCGGAGGCAGGAAAGTTGCAAGTGCAGTTTTCTGGCCAGAGACAGCGGGGGGAATGAAAGCCCCCCCAATCACCCCATAAACACTTGTATTACCCTCACAGGGACTATGAGAAAGATTTATTAAGGTGAAAAAGTTACTTAGTTTTGCTTTAATCCAACATACTATTCATTAATGAAGACAAAATGAATCTTGCTGCAACTGTTTACTTTGACTTGAAAACAAAAGACTCCTGACTTACATGAAAACATCAAGCTGGCCTGAGATGCACTAACAGAGAAAATGATTCTAAGAGTGATATCCTTTGGATCCAATTATAATATGATTAATAATTGATTTGGAAAATTAAACTTTGTTCTACTTCGAGGTAATATTATTGTTGGTTTGGTTAACAGAGGAACTGTGAACATTAAAAAAATCAAACAAAATGCTGGATTGATTTGTTTATAAAAACATTATGTCAGATTATATCACTATTATTTGACAAATATGTTCTCTGTTCAAGTAATTCATCGTTTATTAGCCTGGAATCCATCCCAATCTCCTTGTACTCGTCAGTGGTTAATACAGCCGATTCACGGTTTGAAGGCGAGTGTATGTTTGTTCATAAACAAAAGACACTGTAAGGATGATACTGTGCCAGTTGTAATGGAACGATTTTGTAAATAATAAAATGAAAAATACAGGCGAAGGAAGTGGGTGTGGCTTATCACCACGAGATTAAAGTTGAGGACTTTTGACTTGACTTGGACTTGATTGTCTTGACTCGGAACTTTAGTGACTTGACTTGAGAAACAGTGACTTGTTCCCATCTCTGGATGTATGTGAGGTGTTGTATACACTCTTTAATGGTAATGGTTTTAATGGTGGTCACCTCTTAGCTCCACCCCTGCTTCAAAATATGACAAGTTACCCAGTGCTCTCTATTACGCCTCCTCATCTGTTTCAAAATGTGATTTCCAGGCTCTGGGATTTCCAAAGATATGAGATCCATGTCAATCCAGCCATCGTCTGTCCATCAACCCGTGCCGACTCAGCTGGATTCCCACAGGGAAACTTTCTCCCACAATCACACAGAGACGAGGACGAGCCTCGCAGCAGCAGACTGCCCTACTGGTATGCAACAATGGAACCACATGGAATTCCCATTTACTCCCAGACACGTTCAGACAACTGAAAGGCGTCGGTTTGCACAGGATTTTGAAGCTTATCACTATCTGGACTGAGAGGAAGGACTTCTTTCTAAAGTTGGTCTGGATTTCTCATGAAAAGTAACAGAGAGGAAATATCAAATGTAAATTGAAGTGAAACTTTCTGGCCAACAGAGGGAGACAAATGACTGGAATTGAACAAAAAAATACACCTAAGCTTGCAAACACATGCTTATACAGTATCTGTACTAGTGCAATGCCTTTGGTGACCATATTTCAAAATAAAAGTGTAAAATATTTCATTCATTAGTATTATCAACTAGTTTGAACACAAATCTTTAAAAGAGTACGAAGATGTATTACTGTACATTGTCAGGGAATAAAATGGTATAAAACAACAATTCCAGCCTTTTCTTTCAACAACAAGCCATAAGGCAGGTTTTTTCAATCTTGGGGTCGCGACACCATGTGGGGTCGCCTGAAATGACTAGTAATTGATTAAAAAAAATGACTGATATTAAAATTAAAACACCACACATAATCTCAAACAACTGTATTCTATACTTGCACTTCCTCAAATATAAATATAGTTTAAAATATAGAAAATAAATAATGAAGTAGTTAATTAAATAATGAAAATGAAAATTCTAGTTTTGTAATTTTTTCAATTATTTTATTTTATTTTTTCAAACTAAAATAACACACAATCTCAAACAATTGTATTCTATAATTTCACGTCCTCAAATATAAACATTGTATAAAAAAAAATACAGTATAAAAGTTTTTTTTATTATTTTTTCAACACATAATCTCAAACAATTGTATTTCATACTTTCACATATTAAAATTGAAATCTAGTAAAAAATAAATAAATACTATATTAAAATATTTGAGGTGGCACATCTTGTCACTATATTATGAACATGATCAAAAACTAATTTAAAAGAAAATGTCTCTTCGATATCAAAATGGGGTCACGACCCAAAAAAAGGTTGGAAACCACTGCCTACAAACATATTGTAGATATTTATGGATGAATCAGAGTGTAACTGGTTAAATTATCTTTATTTATCTCCTTTTGAGTCCTGAGCCCACTGTTTACTGTTCATCTGAAGGACCAACAGTGAGTTTTCCAGGTGGGAGAATCTCTACAAGTTTCAGCTTTAAAAAAAAAAGGCAAAAGTTGACCTGATTTCTGCTCCAGATCACTTCTAATGAGTGCACAGAGCTCTTTATGTCCCTTTACTGCAGCACGGAGACGGCTGCAGAACTTGCAGTTTCTTGGTAAGTGATCACTGGAGGGAAAAGATGGAGACGGGGATGCAAAGAGCTGAGTCAGCAGCAGGGAAGTGGCCTGGAGGCAGAAGGATTCCCATTAGAATAGAAAAGCATGAAAACGACATTGCCACATGACACTTTATGTTTGTGCAGCAATCTCTGCGCTGATACACGGAACCCTTTGAAGTGTTAAAGGAATAAACCGTGGCCAACTGTAGTTCAAAATCACATGTTCAAAAACTTCCTTCCTAATGTCATTTAAAAAGTTCATTTCATACAAATACACAACAATGGGATACGCTGTACCTGTTTTTTTTTTTATTATTATTATCCAAAATTATCAACATTTATGACAAAATTCTTCACATAAGCAGATTAAAGGTTTCTGGACTATGGAGGAAAACAATTGTAGGAACCCTGCCCATATTTGTTCTACAATATACAAATATAACTCAGATAATCCTATAAATGTAACCA
The DNA here is from genome assembly GCF_900634775.1 of Gouania willdenowi. Lineage (NCBI taxonomy): Eukaryota > Metazoa > Chordata > Actinopteri > Blenniiformes > Gobiesocidae > Gouania > Gouania willdenowi. The sequence continues at coordinate 9,065,793 of NC_041049.1, forward strand.
CAAGTCTACAAACTGAATGTAGATGGATGTAAGTTAGAGCCCTGATATGTAACAATGATCCAAAATGTAACAAGACCCAAATTCTTATTAAAAGAAAAAAAAAAGGTAATAAAACCCAAAATGTAATAACTGGTCAATAATGTAACAAACGTGCTGAGCCCAAAATGTGCAAACTTTTTACCCTTTTCTACATATATAATCTTTTATATACACACACACATACATACAGTATTTACGCATTCGCATTTGTGTATGATACCACTCCACATTGAAGCAATAAGCACTTTAATCCATGAATCATTCCCTCACTATGGCATTTGTGTCAAACTCAAGGCCCGGGGGCCAAATCCTTCCCTTTAGGGCATCAAATTCGGCCCGCACGAGAAAGTAAAAACAATAGAAAAAACATGGAATATTTTGTATATTACCAACAAATTCAATTGTAGATATTGCCCCTATTGTATATTTGCAGAGCTCAGTTTTCCATTTTTTATAGCACATGACGGCAGTCATTTTTTATCTCAAAATGTTGAAATAACTGGTAAATTTTCCTCAAATTATTGCACAAAATTTCCCAAAAATCAGGTAAATGTAAGTGAAGATCCTGCAGGGACTGATATACTCACATACTTTATCATTTATATATCATTAATATGTGGAAGTGCAAACCAGGGCACATTCATGTTTAAATTCCTCTTTTTCCCACCTAAAATCTGTGGACCACTTAAGCTCAAACTAGTCCATATTTGGCCCCTGAACTAAAATGACACCTCTGCACTATGGGGTCATTCCATGTCATTTTACAAATAGGCCACGCACTTTGGTTTCGGAAAAATAAAAATTAGTTTAATCGGATCAATGCTTTTTGAGATATGGCCAATTTAGTGAGGGGTGTATGTGTCAATTTTCACGCTTCTTTATTTTTTTTTCATTTTCAGCTTCAAATATCTCAGGAACTACATCAAATAGGAAACCGAAATTTGCTATAGTAATACAGCTCAGCCTACTCTCAGAATATACACAACAATCTGCTATACATCCTATCTGGTGGACATGCCAGCCCTTCAAAATTGGAAAAAAGTTTGTGTGGGTTTGGGGCTTGAACATGTTTGGATGTAAGAAAAAAATTTATATATGTATAAAGATTATTCTTTCTTGGGAAATTATATTTATTTAATTTTAAAATAACAATGTGGCTCTTGTTACATACCCCTATAATATGACTTCTGTGGAACCTTATCTTGAACATTAAATGTAAAAGTAAAGTAGCATCGTCATGACAGTGGATGCTTTTACAGTAAATGTAGGAGTCTTTAGATAGTTTGACCCAACACTAATATGTATAATAGGTGGATAGGATCATCATTTCTGTTGCTCACATATTGTTTTGGTGTTTTTTAGATTGTGGCGTTTCTAAATAATAGTGACTATAAGTGTGTTTTTGTTTGTTGGCTATTTCTCCTCCTCCTGTCTTCATTGAGCTCAAACATGCATCTCTACTAAGCACCCTGTGACTCTAAACACATTAAGTGTGTGGAGAAGATTTCAAATTGAGCAACTGAATGTTTGAGATTAGCGAAAAACAAGATCACTCACTCAGATTTGGTGTGCAAATGTTTCCAAAGACGTCATTATTTATGTCCATCGTTGCCTCTACAGGTTCACACACTGTTCATCAGACACTAGAAACTGCCTCGGAGAGATTTAAGGACAACTCAGCCCCCCAAAAAAACAGGTAAACAGACTGGGATGAGTCCAAATTACACCTCAGACCACACATCATGGGCAACTGGTGGCCCGTGGACCACGAGCAGCCCTCAGCATGATTTGTGGGGCCTAAAAACAAATACACAAAAGGACTCTTAAAACACACAAAATGGAAATTCAAAAGAGGACTGCAAAAAATCCCCAAAATTATAACAAATACATAGCTTTACGGGAACAATAGGGCCTTCGCACTACTTCTGGTACTCAGGCCCAATGACTGACTATACATAAAATGACTCCAAAAAACACAAACTCAGTGCAAAAACCTAAAATACAAGGCACAAGATACACAAAATGACTGCAGAAACATACAATAAAACAACAAACAAATAAAATGGCACCTAAAATACACAAAAACAACAGGGAAAAAGTAAATCGGGAAACACTAAAATTAGCCTAGAATCAAAATTTGGGAGGAAAAATGACTGCAGAAAACACACAAAACAACAAGGACATTAAAGAACACCTAAAATACAGAATTATCTCCAAAAATGACACAAAAAGACCACAAAAATGCACACAATGACAGAAAAATACACAAAATTACTCCAAAACCACATCCCAGAAAGATACACAAAAATTACAAAAAATACACAAAATGGCTCCAAAAGCAACAAAAGAACAAAAAACACAAAATGATAGAAAAACTCGACAACAAAACAAACAAAACCCTTTGTTGTTTCCTGTATGAATGCTCAGATTGTTCTAAATACTGACGAGAATATAATGATCTCTGCCTTAAACAAATGAGAAGTGATGAACTCAGTTAAAAATAATCACAAGTTGTTTAATAAAAACCGGAATAATACAAAGGCTACAAACTTCTCAACATGTCACTGATATAAAACATCTCAATAAGACAAAAATAGCAGCTGTTATACTTTAAGTTTACAAAACATTTAAAAAAAAAAAAAAACTAAATTACAGAGTAATAAAAATACTTCAGATAATATTTACAACAATACACAATGTCATTTACAGAAAGCTCAAAGGTATTTACACAGAAGTCATTTAAATACACACTTACAGTAAACATCAGTTACAACATCCAAAAATCATGACGGAACAAAATATTTCTACATAATGTAAGCATTTCTCACCTTTCTACTTCTGTGCTTCCTCCCATTGAACCACACTTTGGACTTTTAATGTGGCAGCGCTTGCATACGATTCACTTCCTTAAAGTAACGTGAATGACTATCATGTTTTACAGTGGCTGATTGGACAATACAATCTGTTGTCTGAACACTAGCAGAAATCAATAGTGAAGAAAGTTTCATGTGATATTAAAGACAGTCGTCTCAGATCAGGTGAAAACAACCACTTAAAGCACACGGGGGAAACAAACAGGAGGGTGCAGCTACGCTTTACTACAAAGTACTTAGAATTGTTTTATTCATTATTAGGTTAATTGCATTCTAATTGTAGGAGCGTGAGAATGGCAAGAGTTGTTCTGCTTTTGTCGTTAAGTAAAATGGATTAGGGTCTGCATTAAACCTCAAAGGAGAAATTCATATTATATTAGGTGAAATTAGTGATTGACCGATTTAATTGGCCAATTTTTGTGTATCGGCATCAGCCGATGCGCGCTGCCGCGTTCACCGATCTGCTTTATATACAGAGCAGCTGTATCCGTGTTGTTGGAGACAGGCTGCAGAGTGTAGAGCCCCTCCCCCCACTAGCAGAGCATGAAGGAAGATCTTCAACCCCAAGGCAAGTTTTAAACTTTCAAAGCACCTTTTAACAGTTTAACTTCCGTGTTGTTGTCATAGTTGTATTTAACAAACAGCTGGCTGGAGGTTTGGAGTGTGTGTGTTTCTCTCTCCCTCCCACTCTATGGGATACAAACATTATGGCGACATGAGAGTTTTAAAAAATTTGAGAAGCAGTTTACTATTTGTTTGAATATTTATTCTTGTTAATGTTGATGCAATTTAGAACAAAACTTGAACAGTTTATTGCTTAATGCGCATCTGACATTACGTTTTTTTCCTCTGCTAATTTATGTTCTGGGGTTGTGTTGGAATGGACTATTATTCATCGTTTCTTTTTGTGTTTAATACTATAATTATATATCTTTATACTCAATAATCCCATTAATAAAATATTTCTTCAGTCAGGCCAACTTTTGTCAAAGCTATTTACAGTTCTCTTTCATAATATGTCTCACTCTATGTTTTACTTGTTCTTGATCTACATCACCTATTTTTATTATTTGTTAAATATTTTTTGCTGGGTGTTGTTCTACCTCACTTTTATTAATTTCAATAAATGTTCCTTTTTTAAATTGAAACTCGTACCATTTTTTATCATCATTGTGACATTTTTATGATGTAAATTGAGAGAGCGAAAGTAGCATCGGCTCCAAATATCAGCTCAAGAAAATCGGCAGTCCGTATCGGTCATCGGCCGAAGCTGATAGAAAAAAAAATCGGTATCGGCATCGGCCCTAAAAATCCATATCAGTCGATCACTTGGTGAAACTAGTGCTAACATTTGCAAAATATCTTCATACATTTTTACGGACTTACAATATTTACTTTAAGTCCGTTTGATTAGGCCTGGAGAGCCCAAATCGATGACAAAATTGACTATTATTGTCATGATCATCATTAGTCTAATTTTTTATTATTGTTATCATCAACATTATTATTCATGTTATTATTATTATTATTACTGTTATTATTATTATCATCATTATTACACCACACAACACAATATACACAACAGTACACTGACTCTCCCCACTCCTTCCATTGTCCCACCCGAACTCCCTCTCCCCAGTTCCTTTCCCTCTCAACAAGGTATAACACTGCCCTCTCTTTTTATATCTTCCCTCTAATAAAGCTTTTCTCATCCTTACTTAGGTAGAGATGGTAATAGTCTCAATTATGCAATAAAATACATTTATTTAGCAATAATAAAACATGCATAACTGTCATAAAAACAGAAAGGTTAAAAAAAAATGTTATTATGATTATTGTCGTTATTAATATTAACATAATAATATTGATAATAATAATAATAATGATGAAAATAATACCTGTGAATGAGTGTTTTTAGTTTTTCTGCAATTGGTAAAGCTCTGTGTATGGAAGTCAAAATGCATGTGTCCAACATAACACTGTTTGCTATTTAGTATAAAATCCACTCAATAATTCCACTAGCCAAGTATTAGTGCTAATGAAGCATTAGTAGCGTTGTTGTTTTTTACTTAGCAGATGTTTATTTCACCCTTTCATTGAAATCAGCAATAGACGTTCATCCTTATGTTAAGAATGTGATCGTTTTATCTGTAATGTACAATAAATCTCAAGCAGACTGTGTTTCTACAAGTTATGTGAACTCGAAACAACAATCTAAAATATCACATGAACTCCTGATTTCTGCTGATAAAAAATAAATATCTATAACTGCTACTTACAAGCTACCAATCTCTTCAAATATTCCATGTAATCAGAGACGACAATCTGACACTACACAGTGAAACAAGAACACATTCCAGGTCTATAAGACCGATAAAATCCTGCAGCGTGGCAGAAACACAAGAAATCTGCAGGTATGTACAAACGCAACACACTCACACAAAAATTAATGCAATTACTCACTGACCACACACAGCCCACCAGGGGCCATAGTTCCCTCCAAACCGGAGACCAAATAGCCATGTTTTATTTGGCATGGCTCTTCTCGCTCTCATGCAACAAATATTAGCATAAGATTCAGAGCAGCTTGCTCAGTCCTACTTAGACCCTCTCCTGGGAAGCTAACCCATTACAGCTAACTGGGGAAAAGGTAGTTCAGCTACTGCGCAACCCATAGTGTTGCCAGGTATGCCATCCCTGCTGCAGCTTCCTAACATTGATTCCACATATGTCAAGACTTCTAAAGCCAGAATGTGGCTTTTGATATGGAATGAAAGATTGTCTGCAGTCTGATAGTTTATTTATCTTCAAATCTCTCTGGAATGTACTTCTAAATATATGTTCTTGGCATTAGAAAAGTATTTCTGAGTCACTTGAGTGAGAGGTAGACTTTGAAGTCCATCTCTAGGAAGAGAAGAAGACAAAGAAGAAAAAGAAGAGAGACAATCCTAGTCAAATAAGGCGACCTCAAGAAGTGACCTTCAACGAGTTTCTTTCAAGTATATTCCAGGATATATTTCTGAATGACAATCACCAGTCATTCTGTAGGTCTTTGCATGGCTTCAGATTTTTGGTGAAAAATAAATTTAGTGCGACGTCCATGTGCCGTAGACTTTAGTTGACAAATGCTGAACAGGCTAACGACCTGGATCTCTTCATTTGGCAACTGGTGAGATTCCATTTGCTTCATCATCTTCCTGTGTTCTCCATAAAACGACAACTTCAGCGATAACAAAACAAAAAAATTCTCACTTCCCACAGGGCAATGTCTACCTTTGGTCCTCCTTTTTTAGTGGAAACTAGTCTCCGTAGCTTCCTTTGGCCCAGTCCTTTGTCCGTTTTTTTCCAAGCCATCAGTTTGTTTGTAGCGTTGGGTAAAGTTTGAACACTTTGTAAATCCACTCTGAGTAAAAAGCCACGTTGACAAAGAGTGCCGGCTGGGACGAGGCACATTTTGTCCTTTGGATGCTCACTCCGATAATGACTTTGCGCTCGTGCTCCTGGCAAACCAAAGGACCGCCGTTGTCTCTCTGGAAGAATAACAGAAGAGTCAGCAAGATGACAAAGATAGCAATATTAGTGTTTAGATCCAAAACTTTCTATAAAAAGGTTGGTCCGATCGTATTACAAAGACAAGTGATGCCATTTCTGCTTTTAACAACTGTTTGAAAGTTTTAGTCAGATCTTTAATCTCAAGGTCTTTGGTCTTTGAAAGAGCTCCCATTGGGAGGAACAAGGAGATATTTTTAACGTCAACAAACATGGTCTTCAAACTGGTTTCAACTTTTCTTCTCATTTTGTATTTTCTGATCAAAAAAGTCTCTACTCCAGTAATGTAGCAAGTAGCTCATGCTACTGCATCAGACTTGAGACAGGTGTGAAAACATGTCAGGTAATGATATGATATGAGAACACTTCCACAAAGATGAGAGCAAGTAATTGTACAAAATGTCTAAATATGAAACTACAAGAGTTCCTTTAACTTGACTGAGCACAATCTCAGATCTTATGTGTGGTTATAGCTTAGGTGGTAAGCAGGTCTAGGCAATATATCAAGATTCAAGAAATATCGAGATTTCTATTCATAAAAAATTACAATAATGCCTATAATGATATATTTTGTTTTATTTTGTATTAAAATACTCCATTTAGGAGTTGATGCTTTTGCTACTTCTTAGAACAGCATAAAAAGCACAGTTACAGTAGATGGATTACTGAGTGCGTCCTAACCCAGACATTCACCTAAACAAGCCACACTACAGAACTAACTCACAAAAAAAAAGCAGCATTTTGATCATTAAATTTAACCCTTTTTCTGGTAAGATTTAATTGAGTTAAAAAATATTGAGAATGGTATTGTATATCGCCATTTTGAGAAAAAATATTGAGTTATGAGTTTTGTTCACGTCGCCCAGTCCTAGGTGGTAACCATGAATGCATTCAGTAAATAATCAATGAATCGAATGTTTGATTAGTGCCTAATTTTACACGTGTCTATAAAAGTCATTGAAACTAGAATTTCATGTTTTTAACAGGTGTTCAAATGCTTTTGACAAAAAAACCATTCAACTTAGATGCTTACATCACAGACACCTTCGCCCCTGTGGCCTCCAGCACAGATTCTGCTCTCTCCAGCGTCGCCTTTGATTTGTGAACACATGTCATTGTCGACCATAGGCATGGTTACAGCATTCAGTGCTTCATCGTATCCCGAGTCTACAGGGCAACAACAAGAGACAGCAATGCATGAAGGGAGTTATGAACATTCTTTATCAGTGAGAAAGGTTTGGCATGTGGGTGAAAGAAAGCAGTACTTTTGGTTTCCCCCCATCCGTACATGGTGCAGTTGGTGCCTTCGGTGATGTGACACTCCCTTACCGGAAGATGAATGGTGGATGCACCCTCAGACACTGGGGCAGGACTATGACACATAGGAAATACATGTAAATTACAAATGTAGTAAAAAGATAAAAGGTTAGACATAAACTAATATAACCTCAAACAGGCGCTAAATATCATCTTTACCAGATATTGCCAGTTATCTGGATCAATGATCCGGATCATAATACTATGATCATTCACATACAAGATGGGGTCACCAACCTTTACAAAGCTACAAGCAACTTCAAAGCTCCAGAATAAATGAAAGGGCTAGCAGTTTGATACACACTTCTTAAATACTACATTTTCATGGTTTAATTTGAGGGTACGATGATGAAGGAAAACTACCAGTAACTTAAAAAATAGGAAATGTTTAAGTTTTTTCCGAATTTTTGCCACTGTTTCATTTTCATTACATTTCATAAGAAATGTCAGCCACACTTCTGTCAGTATGCCCCAGGGCAGCTGTGGCTATAATGTAGCTTACCACCACCGGTATGATTGGTGTGAATGAATAATGGTTTCTGAGAAGCGCTTTGTGTCTCCTTGATTAAAGCTTTTTCTAAATCCTAATGTTCCTATTTTACTAACCAATAACACATTTTTTAACTAATCATGAAACATGTAGTAGGTTTTTGTACATGATAAATGATGTAATGATGTAATATCATACAAAAATCCTCGTTGCATTTTTAAAAACTAAATATTTTGTTTAATTTAAACACCAAATGTGGAGCATTTTTTCCAAAAATGCTCCTGGTGACCCGTAAGACATATCTATCCCCATTAATAATGATACAGTAGGTCCAAATATATGTACTTAAAAAAAATAATAATAATAATGATCAAATTCACAATTTGGATATGATCCGGATGAAATTTGAAGACCTAACCTGATATAAGAAAGTTAAATTTCATAACAATTCGCCAATTATGAAATAAGATATACATTTTCTGAAATTTCGCAATTATGTGAGATATAGATTTTTTGTTTTTGAAACTGATCCTGAATCAGTATAATGATCCAGATCCCCTTCCAAATGAATGAAATCTATCCTTGGTTCAAATTTTGTCAAAAGTACTTTTGACGTAATCCTTCTAACAGACAAACAAATATATAAACGCTGGTGAAAATACTTAAAAACTCTTTTTGAAATAATTGACAAAGATTGAGTTGTACGTACTCTGCCAGTTTCAACATAACCAGATTGGATCCTTCGGGGCCACAAATAAGCCTTAATATCGCCAACCTCAGGTGCCTTGAGGTCTCGTTGAGGTGGCGCAGGCCGACCTGTACGCTGTAATCCTTGAGCTCTGGAACGCTGATAAGCACAGGGATCAGTGAGAGACACCATTGCAACAAAGCCCTAACATGGAGAACACATTCAGACACAATGTGGAGCTGGAAAAGTTAACTATGTCTTTCAAAAACAAATAAAAAGTCTGTTGAAATCCCTTGGCATTGTTGAAACATGCAAACATTTAGGGCGAAAAGACAAAGGGGAGATAGTTGGCCAATGCATACAGAACACAGCAATTTCAGCTATTCAGAAGCAGCTGATCTACACCATATGTAATACTTTTTCTGAGATTGGTTACATTGAATGACAGAGATACTGTATGTACAATACATGGTAGGTGCCGACACACAGGCAAAGACGTTTAGTTATTATCTTAAGGTTGAGTCCGTCTGGTAGTCTCCATCTCTGGGTGATCAGCTATAACTTGTGTCTCTTTGTTTTACACATCATAAGACATGAGTGGAAAAAAGAGGAATGTTTGAGGGACGGCGGATGTAAAGCTGAGCCAGAAAACACAAACAACCAAAGCACCCAAAAGCACAGGGTGGACAGTGGAGCTTTACCAGGAGGTGAAGCACTGCTGGTCCGTCAGAACCCAGTCTTCTCTGATCAGCGAGCCGCCGCACAAATGTACGTTCCTGAGAAACATTTGGAATATTTTAACTTTTCACGCTGGTTAGCATCAAAATTGATAAAGGGCCTCGTAAATAATCCGATAAGATAAAAAAGACTTACTCTCTTTGGATGCTAACAACCCAGCTGCCATCTGTACCTCGTACTTGATGCCCTCCAACTATTCTGGTGTTTATGTGCACGAAGCACGAGATCTTGGCCTTTGTGAAATCTAAACAAAGAGATATATTTGATGTTTAGATGTCAGACAGATGGAAGTCCTCTTACATATTCATATTTGGGGAAATATGTAATAACGCTTCAAAAACCAACCATAAAATATGATTTTTCTTTTTTGTGTAGGAAGGCAAACGACAAACAGAAGGATGTGACCGGGAAAAGGAAGCCGATCAAAGATAACCTTTAAAGAAATACACACCTTGTGGTTTGGGGATCACTGGAGCCGATTCACCTGATTGAAGTAAAAAGAACAGTGAGTGCCTCAAGCACCAGGAAATCCTTCAATGTCCACATGTTCACACATAAAGCATTAAACGGCACTGAAAAACACAACTTCTTTTTTAAAGAATCATCTCTCTATCTAAATCCCCATCTGAGGCTATATCAGTCCTCTTCCACAGTAAAAAAAAGAATTTGCACAAGACCTCAAAAACCTCATGAAAAGCATGTTTTGGGTTACACAAATGATTGCACGGCCATTAAAACCAGACTCTTATGTAGCTAGATGGAGAGAAGCCAGGGAGAGTATGTGTGCGTTCCCTCGAATAAAAGGATTGCATATGTTTCCTCTTTGTTCCTTTTGCATTCTCTGCCAATTGGACAAAACCACAGCTAAACAATAACATAAACCATCAGAAAAGACGGATGAAGACACAGATATGACATGTTGAGAGGAATTCACCAGAAGCAACAAAGTGAAATGACTTTTGTTATTTTTTCAGACATTGTACACTAATAAACTTTCTTCACCTACAGCTTTACATGTCCATAATAAAAAGCAGTTGTTGTCCTTGTTGTCATGTGTTTTAAGAGTAATTCTGGATGTGATTTTGTGTCTTGTGTGATTTATTTTGACATTTTGTGTGTTTTTGAAATCATTTGGCATATTTTTCTGCAATTTTGTAAGTTTTTTGAGTCTTTTTAGTTGATTTCCAGTTATATTTTATGTATGTTTTGTGGTTGTGTGTGTTTTTGAAGTCATTCTATGTATTTCTGTTGTCATTTTTGTGTCTTTTCAATGCTATTTTAAACTTTAAATCAACAGAAAGTTTTTTTTTTTTTTAATTGGAAGCAGCATTTAAACTTGATGCTAAAAGATAAGCTGTACTTTTCTGTGTTTACAAAATGTAATTTAGCATCTTTTCCTGCAATTTTGTATGGTTTATGGAGTTTTTTTTGTTGATTTACAGTTATATTTTATATATTTTTTGTCATTTTGCATCTCGTGAGTCATTTTTGTGTCTTTTCAATGTGGTTTTTATTAAGTTTCCTGTTAATATTGCCTGTTTTAATCTTTAAAGTCAAAAGAATGTCTTTTTTTTTAAAGGGAGTTAGCCTTAAAACTTAAGCTAGCTAAAAGATAAGCTAATGCTAAACAGCTGCTTAGCTTAACGTCAAACGCAAAACTGGAAACATTCAACAAAATCCTTCTGCCTGAAGTTGTATTATTGTACCGTGGTTTTTAAGTTTAGTTTGGATATGTTGTGATCTTACAGGTGTTTTGAGTCTAAGCTAACCAAAGCTAATCAGATGCTGGCGTTAGCTGTACATTCACGGTACACATGGATACAGAAAACAGGTGCACCAATCTGTAGCCTTTTCCGTTCAAACCACATGTGTCCACTTAAACAGTCACTCACAGCGCTTGAGTTTGCAGTAGTCCCAAGCTAAGCGGTCGTTGGGTTTGGTGTAACACCAGGGGCCATGCTTGTCCCGGTCAGGGTTCCGGCAGTAGTTGTTCTCCAGGCCTACATAGGATATTGTAGAGTGAGAATCCCCACTGTAAAACACACAAATACACAATCTCATCGTACGTCTTCTGTTATACACACACAGTGTATAACAAGAAACCAGAGGTGAAAATAACGGATTAAAAGTTAATGTAATTCAGTTACTTTTATGGGTACTTGTGCTCTTATGAGTATATTTCTAAACCAGTAATTTTACTTAAGTACGTTTTAAAAGAAGTAATTACATTTCTACACCCAACTAATGCGGAGTAAATGATCATTTTTGATTTTAAAATGATCAACAGACATTGTGAAACTACAAAAAATGAAATAATCAAATGCATCACATCATAGCCGACCAACCACGTAATGCACTACACCAAAACAGCATTGAATGCCAGTTATTTTCTCAGTTTTACAGTTCATAAATGTAGCTATACTTAGAGTCTGATAATTGTTTTATTTTGAATTGAATTTATTGGTGTTATTTTATTTAAAAAAAAGATTTGCACATTTCGACAAACCTTTTATTTTATACAGATGCCTTTGTGGAAAATAAATGAAGTTCCAGTTGTGCAAGATTTGGTCTCTTCCTTTTTAACTGAACTTGACTTGTCTTTTATTTTGAAAGAAACTTTTCTTTTGACAGGCATGCTGTGAAATGCATGTTGCACAAAAAAATATATTGATTTATGTTTTAAAAAAGGTTATATATGTGTGTTTTCAACAGCTATTTAAAAAAAACTAAATTTGGTTGGTTGAATTAAAAAAAAAGTGGGTGGCGATTTCATGAACGTGACAAATGTGGATCCCAGGGTGAGACCAGTTGAGAACCCATGATCTACAAATCAAGATATCACATTATTAAATGTATTGTCAAAAAAAAAAATAAGAACAACTTTAACATTATTGTGCCGTAGTTTTCAATATCAGTTCAATTCACTTAAAAAAATATTGATTTTGTTACTGATTTTTTTACTGATAAACAAAGGAAAAATGCTCGCCTGGATTATTTGGTAATTTACACAATAATTTATGTTTTCGCTGTTATTTTTACTATCTCCTGCGGGGCAAATTGGATGTTCTAAAGCAGTGTTTCCCAACCTTTTCTGTCTCATGTACCCCCCGAGGCCTCTCTTCAGATGAGGAGAACCCCTTGTCACTCCATTTTACTAACCTTACGTGTTTTATTTACATGTTGTTAACATGTTGGCCTCAACCTGTACATTTAACGCACACTAAATATCAATTTTGTGCATTACAATTATTGTATATCAGAGAATATATTTACCTTTAGTTTAAAAAAAACAAAAACTAAATTTGGTTGGTTGAATTAAAAAAAAAGTGGGTGGCGATTTCATGAACGTGACAAATGTGGATCCCAGGGTGAGACCAGTTGAGAACCCATGGTCTACAAATCAAGATGTCACATTATTAAATGCATTGTCAAGGGTATGAGTAGTATCGTGTCTGTTTGTTTATCTAAATTTTAAAGGAGCATAGGGCAGGATTTGAGAAAAGATAATGATTCATTTGAAGTTGTTTTAATGTTAATGGTTGATGAAGTGCTCTAAACCAAAGAGAATGAACCCACACATATTTCTTCATTTTGTACTTCTGTCATGGGTCCGAACACTGCGGACGTGAAGTCAAATGACGCTGATGGAGAGGCGTCCCAACACAAGAAATAAAAAAGAACGTGAAGAAGACGACAGACAAGCACGGTGGACTAAACTACTGTTGGGTTCCACAGATGTATGCAGAGGCATGTGCACAGGTCTTGCAGTAAACGGTCACATGAACTGTATCGTTAATAACAAGAATAGAAATTTAAAGTGTGAATGATCATGGTACCGTGATCAGCATCACTGGTTCAGATAACCTTTATACATGTGATGTTCACTGTACGCAAGGAAACCGTGGCAAGATTTATTAGCAAAATAAACATGGGGGGTGAAAATAACTAGTAACTTTCACTTTGAGTACTAATTAATTGAGCTACTTTTTACTTGAACTTGAGTCTTTTATATATGACGTATTTGTACTTGAGTACATTTTCAATCAAGTAACAGTACTTCTACTTGAGTAGGATACATTAGTACTCTTTAGACCTCTGCAAGTAACCCACGGTCATGGCTAATTAAGCTTCACACACTCAAAAAACATACAAAGCTTAGTGAGTGCACATTCTATCTAAGTTCAAACTGTAAGTAACAATCGCGTGCCTTGGAAGTCTGACTCCAACCTTCATATTATTCTCTGCATTTTGCTGCACGGAGAGCGAATAAGGAAACAGAGTTTTGTAAAGCGTGCTCATGGGAGTATAAGTATGCACGCAAAGCATTCAGCAGAGCTCAGAGCAGCAGGAGCCACATCCCCGCTGCTTCCCATTGGTAGGAATTCCCATCTAATTGTGTGTCTTTTCCAGTGTTTGACTTCATTCCACAGGAATTATATATAATCATCTCAGATATCAAAAAATGTCCCTGAGAAGCAATGGCTGGGTTAGAGTCTGAACCCCACACACATGGAGAAATACGTTAAGCGATGGGCAACAATTTGTCAGGGAGTGCAGATAATTCCACTTCCCAGGAGAATGTTAAACAAGCTGTGGCTCTCAGCAGTTTTTCCCCTGGAATGACCCTTGACCTTGAACCGGGCAGACTTGCTGGCTGCAGTCTTTGCGAGGGAGCTGATTGGCTTTGATCTACTTTTCCTCAGAAAGCACTTCCTGGGGTCAGGGGTCGGCTCTGGAACATGTCCATCTGTCTGTGCCATTTTGGCTTTTAAAATTCCGGTAAATTAAGTAATTCCAACAGCCGGACTTCAGCACCGAATAGCTGCGATGGAGTTGGAAACCTTTCTGTCAGGACGGGTCACTCGGGGAGCACCCCGGGGTTTCCTCTCATCAGTTAGATGAATAATAATTGGACCTGGTATTGACCCCTGAGGAACCCCTGATCTCCTCTCACTGTTTATTTTCACTGCTTTGCTTCATTCATTTTAAGGAGATTTTTACACGGCAAAGGGAGCTGAGCTGTCAACAAACACTCATCAAAGGAGCTAAAAACAACCTCAGTCTCTCTCTAGGAAACTGTTGAGGATTACCTCTGTCTAGGTGGAGCTAATGAAGCCTGAAAAACACATTCTTACCTGGTTATGTGACGTGACCAGTCCTCACAGGGAATCCCTGACCTACTTATGGATAAGGAACCACGGTACATCTCTCCATTGTCTTCATAGCATTCTGAAAAGAAGGAAAAAAAAGAAACATTTTAAGACTCCACTTAAATCAGGGGGGTCAAACTTAATTTTAGTTCAGGGGCCAAATACGGAGCAGTTTGACCTTAAGTGGGCCACAGATTTTAAGTGGGGAAAAACAGCAAATTCAACAAATGATACAAATGATCAATTTCCCTAATTTTGGTAATTTGGGGAAATTCCATGGAATAATATGTGGAAAATTGACCTGATTCTGAAACTGGCATCATGCACTGCAAATATTGTGGATTATAATTTAATTTTTGTATTTGGAGGGGCTGAATTGGTAATTTACAAAATGTTTCATGTTTTCTCTATCATTTCTACTTTCTGGAGGGGGCTGAATTTGATGTTCTAAAGGGCCGGATTTGGCCCCTCAGCTTTGAGTATGACATGTGACTTAAATGGTCACGAGAAGAGATGGGTGATATTATCGGCCCACCGATTGGTTGACAGTGCTAATCTAGTGGTGGAAAAGAATATTGTTTGGATTTCCCGACCTGACCTTTTAAAACAGGTAATTTCCTGTCAAAACAGGAAGTACGGGATCGTACTCCCACAACGCGGTCATACCTTCTAGAAGTGGCTTGTTAACCTGCATTCTGTGTGCTAAAGCAATGTCTGTGTGTTTTCGATTGGTAAACAGTGTTTATGATGTATTTCAGTCATATTACACGCTAATATAGCTCACGGGCTAACCGCTAAGCTAATGCTAATGTTACATGTGGCCTGTTTGTTGCACAGTATTGAACGGTTATTTTGTTCTATAACAGGGATGTCAAACTCATATTAGTTCAGGGGCCAAATACGGACCAGTTTGACCTCAAGTGGGCCACAGATTTCAGGTGATAAAAAAAGAACAACTTTAACATTATTGTGCCGTAGTTTTCAATATCAGTTCAATTCACTTAAAAAAATATTGATTTTGTTACTGATTTTTTTTTTTGTAATTTAGAAGAATTTTGTGCAATTAATTTGTGGAACATTTTTTAGTTATTTCCACAATTTGTAATTAACAATGACTGCATTTATGTGATATAAAGATATAAAGGAAAAATGCTAGCCTGGATTATTTGGTAATTTACACAATAATTTATGTTATCGCTGTCATTTTTACTATCTCCTGCGGGGCAAATTGGATGCTCTAAAGCAGTGTTTCCCAACCTTTTCTGTCTCATGTACCCCCCGAGGCCTCTCTTCAGATGAGGGGAACCCCTTGTCACTCCATTTTACTAACCTTACTTGTTTTATTTACATGTTGTTAACATGTTGGCCTCTGAAATCTCCTACAGTTTAAAAAATGTCAACCTGTACATTTAACGCACACTAAATATTAAGTTTGTGCACTACAATTATTGTACATCAGAGAACATATTGACCTAAATTTTAAGTAATGTGCATAACATGTTAGTAACAACTTAATAGGATATTAACAATATTGGTTATATACTCATTAATGACTTTGACACGTGTTCCATATTGGTACAGTTTTACAGTAAACATCATCAAAGACTCCTTGTTTGTTCCTTGCAACTGTTTAAACTGCTGATAACTAACTGTTAGACACAACATATTAAAAATGAAAATGGCACTTTTTCCTTTTAAGTTGACATTTATAGTGGAATCCATCCAGTGTGGGATCACATTAAAGCAGATTAAACCTGTCATTTTTGTGGAGATGTATATCATGTGACCTAAAATTAGGTTTGGGGGAGGGGGGTCAATGTATATATCGGTACTATAGGTAATATAGGATATTTTGTGTCTGCAAAAGCTAATATCGAACATCTGTAGTGACGAGGGTTTCCTAAACAACTGTGTCTAATCTTCTTTATATTTCATATCTTGAAGTGCTTGTTAAATGGCGACTGTTGTAACTATCTGATTGAGTTGAACTAGTCTGTGGTTCAGAAGATAGGCAACAAAGATCTTAAAAGACACATTTTGAACATTTTAAAGCAAAGCTAACATTTCTTTAACATGCCAATAAAAGACAAAGTTGTGAAAAAGGTCTGAAAGTAATCGTACAATGTTATTGGGAAAATTAAGAGCATTTCCACATATTTTGGATTGTGCTCAGAGGAAACAAACACATTTCCACACTTGGAGAGCACATGCAAACTCTACATAGACTGAAGGCAACAATAATCAAACTTTAAAACCATCTTGCTGTACCACCATCATTTATAGCCTCATCGTTTAAAGAACGAGAGGCTTCCATCATCAACGCAACTTCAGAAAACATCCCACCTGACTTCTTCTGTTAATGTTGCCAAATGAATTCTAGCCAAACTGAAAAGGAAGACGTTATTGCTCCTAGTTTCCTAATATCAGACATCCATGGAACTGTATGCAACAACATAAAAGCCAGAATATTCCCCAAATCAATCCTGTGAACAGTGGCCATTTAACTACCCTACGTTACATGACTTGAAAGCCACTAATTCCTTTTTTATTGCAAACTCACCACAAAACACTAACTTTCAGTTAGAAAACATGCTGCGGAAACTTTGAGGAAAACCCCAAAAAGAAGCTTTACGGTCGTCTTGGTTCAGACAGGTTCATGTAAACGGCCTCCCTCTAACTGGTGGTTCTTAGATATATTAGAACAATAACTCTGTAATATGTCTGCTCTTTACCAGAAACATGAGAAGGCCTATAGTGACTGACTTACTGGCTGTTTTTGATCACCTGCAGGCCTCTGAAATGTAAAGCAGAAAAGCTTGGGAAATGAAGCGCTACTGCCAAAATACAACGTATTGGTTCTTGTGAGGAATGGGATGCAGTGGCTCTGTTCTATGACAGCACTCCTAATAATCATCTGCAGGTCAGGGGTTTCATCACATAGACTCCGACCTTGTATTCCAGCTTTTCTGCTGAAAGTTGGGCATTTATCAAAGGCTTTGGTGGCCTTAATAAAAACCAGTTTGTACCTTTTGGGAATTGACTTCATCAAACCTTTTAGGTAGAGCCCGTGTTTGAAGAAAGAAAGTTATATGCAGCAATGATTTGTTAATTCTACTATACTGTATATCTGCACTGTTTGCCTTGCCAAACACTTTCTGAGCTCTGATATATTTCCTGGGAAATCTGCATAAAGCCTCGAATCCAAACAGAGATCACATGACTCTGAGTAAACTTAAATATTTCATTGAAGAAACTTTTTGCTGTTAATCGATCTTCAGTGAGAAAGAAAACATTGGGGAAAATGTACCTGTTTTTTGCGTTGGATCTGCACCACATTGTGGAATGTGGGAGCAGTTTGCTGTCCTCTGATTGGGATCTGTCGTAAAGCACCATGGGTAATCGGCACCATCAGGGTTACGGCAGTAATTCTCTCTGAGATCTCTGTAACATACACAAAAACTACAACTTAAATGATGGTGCTAATGATTCCACTTCAGAAACGGGGGCCACAAAAATCAACATTCATGTCAGGATTTACAATAATGACTAATCTGAGTAATAATACAGGAAAGGGTTTTGTGTGATTTTGTTGTCATTCTGTATATATTTTCTTATGTTGTATGTTTTTTTCATGTCGATTTGTGTGTTTTTGTCATCATTTTGTGTTTTTTTGATCAAGTTTGGTTTTCTGAGTCATTTTTGAGTGATTTGTAGTAATTTAGTGTATTTTAGCTGTCATTTTGTGGATTTTTGTTGTAATTTTTTGTTGTCCCATATTTTTGTTGTCATTTTGTGTATTTTAGTTGTCATTTTGTGTGTTTTTGTTGTCCCATATGCTTGTTGATTAGAGTAATTTTGTACGTTCGTCTCTTATTTCATATCTTTTTGATGTCATTTTGTGTTTGTTTTTTTTTTGTCATTTTGTGTATTTTAGTTGTCATTTTGTGTGTTTTTGTTGTCCCATATGTTTGTTTTGGAGTCATTTTTTACATTTGTCTCTTATTTTGTATGTTCTTATCATCATTTTTAGAGTCATTTTGTGCAATTTTGTTATGATTTTGTGTGTATTTGTTGTCATTTTGTGAGTTTTTGTTGTCCCACATTTTTGTTAATTAGTTTAGGAGTCATTTTATACATATGTCTATCATTTTGTAAATTTTTGCCATCATTTTGTGTAATTTTGTTATGATTTTGTGTGTTTTTGTTGTCCCATAATTTTGTTGATTAGTTTTTGAGTTATTTTACACATTTGTGTCTCATTTTATATTACTTCTGTCTCTCGTTATGTCTATGTATGTGCATTTTTGCTGCCCTTTTTTTCTGTTATTGGAGTCAAATTGAGCGTTAACTTTGGGGGGCCATACATTATTAGGCTGAGGGCCACTGTGGCTCCTGGACCACCATTTGCCTATGTCTGCTCTACTATGTCACAGAAGATCAAGGACCTTTCTTGACCGATGTCGACGAGCATCACTCACTTGCATTTGTAGTTTTGAGGAATGAACGTATGATTATGGGGGAACTGGGAGTCCCAGCGCTGACATGTCACACCATCAGGAGTCACACTCATTGTGCCTCTGTAATCTGTGCCTTTTCCCTCGATGCAGGCTGTGATGTTGCCTTCCGTTTCCTCAACGGGGACTGAATCTGAGAAACCAACCAAATGCAAATGTGAGTGGATCTATGAGAAAGAGGAAAGCATTCACACATAAAAAAAAGAAGAAAAAAAAAGAAGGTGGATTGCAGGAATGAGGGAGGCAGAGAAGGAGGGGATATTAATCCCTAGAAGAATGTGTCATGTTTAACCGAGAGACAGATGATCAAAAACAGTAGCACTCCCCCTCCCTGCCTCTGCTGCGATAGAAACCCTTGTGTTCATAACACTGGTGCCCCACATTCTTTCTCAAAGGGACATCAACAACATCCATGATTATTTAACCTGCTGACAGTGCACAACGCAGGGAAATCCTTCAATCTCATTTTTGCTTTCAATTAAAATTCTGTTTTAGGAGAGTTTGTTTATTTCAACAAAACTATCACAACTAACCCGGTGTACGTAGCTCGGGCATTTTTATTCACACAAAAACTATTCGAAACATGCTCAGATGGAATCCTACTTGTGTCTCTGTTTCCTTAGCCTTTGACAGATGAGATGGGAGAAGATGGAGGAGGCAAAAAAGGGGATGTTTTGAGGCTAGAAATAAAAAGGTGGGTGGAAACGAGGGATTCTTCGGCTTGATGTAATGCATGCCAGTGTCTGTGTGAGCGCTGTGGCGTACAGGTCAGTGGTTTTTATCTTTGTGAGGGCAGGCATTGAGGGATGCACACATCTGGACAAATGCAGATCCTCCGCCTCCACTGTAAATCATAACCTGCATATGTGTACGTGTCTGACAGAGACAAAGAGGGACACTCTGTGTGGTTGGGCATATGGGAATATTTCAGGCATATTTTTACCAAAAAAAAAAGAAAAAAAAAGGAGCCAATTCTCCAATGATAAAAACCCTGCTTGGTCCACAGAGATTTCCCTTTAAACTCTATATTTTATATTACACATAAAGGAAAATGATATCCAAACTACAATACAGCCAGGCTGCCATTTGTAATGAGTCAATTGAAGCCATGATTATTTATTGCCTTACGTACTATGTGGCAAAGGGTTTTTCTTTAGCACAGTTTATAAATCAACCTGCAGGTGGGTAATAAATCTTTCTTTTCATGATTGATTTATTTGAAGGGCTAACTTTCACAAAACATCACATGTCCATCATATTTCCATTCAGTTTCCCCATTAGACCATCCTTTTTAAAGCCATTCACTCATAAGGTGTAATGATGGGTCCCAAAGCCTTTGACTTGGGTTTAAGACACGTGTCAAACTAAAGGCCCGGGGGCCAAATCCAGCACTTCAGAGCATCCGATTCAGCCCACAGGAGAAAACATGAATCACGGTGTAAATTACAAAATAATTCAGATGTAAATTGTTGTTGAAAGAACTCTACATTTTTCTCAAATCATTTCGCTAAATCTCCCCAACTTAAATAAAAAATGGTCAAACTATAAATAAATAAATCAAAGGACATTTAGGTATCTGTCACTTATTGCTTTAATATTGTTGATTCCTTCCATACTTTATGTCTAATTTGTAACTGGAAGGGCAAACTTGGGCACGTTAATGGTAAAAATATTTTGTTTTCCTGCCTAAAACTTGCAGCCCATTTGTGGTCATACTGGTCCGTATTTGGCCACTGAACTAAAATGAGTTTGACACAAGACCTCAAGAGCATCATGAAAAGCCATCTGCAGTTGGGTTTTTTCAACATTGATGATTGCATCTAATACAGAGTTACGTCATCCCAACAAAATGCCACAACTATCATTATACCTCAAAGACGATATGAAGTGTCTTACCTATTCAATTCAGTCCTACGGTGTTGAACAATAAACACTTCTGAATCCAACAAGTTGAATCTATATCTTTACAAAAGCTGAGCTCACTTTTCTTTGTTGAAAAACCAAAGCTGAACACCACATTAAACACTCAGCCGAGTAAACAAAGGCTCAACGTTCTCTGCTGGCACTTTTTTCTACTCCCTCTACCACAATTACTCTCTAAATCCCCAAAACCATCCACCGTCATACACAAACAACTTTCTGTTGTTGCACAAACTGCCATCTGTCAAAAGTCAAGGCTGTGTTTGCTCTTTTAAATCTTTAAAAAGATTTCTAAGTGCGGAAAACCTTATTCTGGACAGCCTGAAGGATAACAAAGTGAGGAAAAACAACAAAGATTACAAAGTCCAAAGTATAATGGGTTTGTCTTGTGTTTCTTTATCTCAAGTTTTTATGCAACACTTCTACAGTAGACGTTGAGAGCTCTTACCGCACACAGTGATGTTACAGTACTCCCATGGAGTCTTAGAATCCATTGTGTAACACCAGGGACGCAGACGATTATCTGGATTACGACAGTAGTTGTCCCTTAAATCTTCTTTTCGGTGTCTGAAAACAAAAGGAGAAAAGGAAGGAAATGGGGGGGAAAGGGAAATATGAGGGCGAGGTATAAGTCATCACAGCTAGTGAGGTCTTCCTCTCCTGAGTATCAGCCTCATTTATTTAAGCATCTGCATTGGGTGTGTGTGCTGATGTCTGGAGGAGAGATTACTCGGTGATTTGCAGCATACTTTTTGGGCTGGAAGTGATGCTTGTGAGGCCGTGCAGAGTCCCATCTTTGACACTCTATGCCACTCTCCGTATGGTCCATTTGGCCACGATAATCCTCCCCATTGCAAAACATACAAACATCTAAGGGTGGGAATAAAAGTTGAGTAAAGCTAACAAGATATCTGACTAGGTCATTGGCATACGATGGCATTTTGTCCTGCCTTACCCTCTGAACACTGAGGGATGCCACACTCCTCAGCTCGTACGTTGGGGTCTGTGGTGTAGCACCACGGACCACCAGGGTCGTTGTTGGGATTGCGACAGAAGTTTTCCCTAAGGTCTTGCTTCGGGTACCTATCTGGATAAAACCTACAGGAGTGCAGACAGGCATTATTAAATGTGTTAACTGATACTGGGAGCTGTGCAAATACATTTCCACGAGGACTCGCACACTTGGCTGCTTAAAGCCCCTCTCGATAACAATCCAAATAAATTCCGAAAGACATAAACAGAAAAATACACGACTCCCTTCGTAAAATGCTAAGTTGGTCTTCGTGACCGGCTGCGTTTTACAGCCTAGAAAGCCTCTGCTTTGCTATCATATGCAAATCATGTCATCAATACTTTTCTCCTGATTTGCACCTTTTGCATGACTGACCGCCTTACTGATTCCAACCATACCCTAGCTACTCAAGGGTGAAGCCGCCAGACTGTCACAGGACAGTAACCACCAACAGCACAGAACAATGCAACGGTCCACTTAGATCCACCCGAGCAAGTCCTTCTCTGGCAACTATTAAACATGTTAAAATAATCTTTTTTATGTCAACTTCTATATCACATCAGTAGGCAGAATTGTAGAAAAAAGAAGATGAGGACTGGTCATGGGGATGAAGGAAAAGAAAAAGCATGGGACTGCTTGGCTAAAGGGGCAGTGTGTGAGATTTTTCTTCTGTCAGAGCTGGATGACTAAAAGCTGGTATGTCAACACCCCTGATCCAGCTAACCAAACTCCCCCTCCCACCCACAAAGACTGAACGAAGATAGAGGAGCTTTTTGCATTCAACAAAAAGGAAAGAGAAGCTAATGATGGATTTAAGGAGCTGCTAAAGAGAGCATTAGGAATTGAGCAAAATGACTTCAGCTAATTGTTTAACTGATTATGCGTGTCCAAGTCCAAGCTCCTTTTTGCAGCTTGTCTCAACGCCCCCTACGCCAGGCCATGGCTCTTTATCGAGACTGATCTACTCTCCCTTCTGTGCCTGGGAGGCTTACACAAGGTTTTGACAATAATGCACAACATCATTTTGCTTTGAAGAAGTTTAAATCCCCGGAAAAAGCGAGAGCAGAATGCAAAGAGAGTGCAGCGGAAACCCTTTAGGCTACAAAGCCATACCTTCATGTGTCAAAGTGTAACAAGGTTAGGTGACGTCCAACAAAATAGTTTCACTAATGTACTATATGTGACTAAAATAAAACACTTGTTCAATTCCACAGCAACGCCTTGCCAAGGGCTAAATCTTACGTCTGTTTTATGCAACTCTGAAACTCAAAATCCAACATTTTTAGCATAATTCTAGCCTTAATTTATAAATCGGATTACAAGACTTTTTAAAACAAATACCCCCACACCCCACAAAAAACCGTTGCATCTGGCCGTCCTCTGCAAATTCACCATAATTATGCTGTGCTAACAGATGTTAACCAGTTATTCATCTCCTTGCCAAAATCCGTTCCCACCGGAGTGCAGGGAGACACTGAGCACACATGCTTCGCTCTCCGGGTAGACTTTACATGTTGGCTGGATTTTGGAGATCTCCAAGGAGGAAATTTAGGTCTGAGGTAAATGCTGCAAAATGTCTTGCAGTGCATCCAGCTGACGGAATGAATATTTTGTGTTCAAATTATTTCAATATTAAAGACAGAATAGGCTTTTAACAACATTATCATGATGAGACGTAAAACAATGAGTTGAAATTTGTATCCTGACCTTGTTAAAAAATACAATACACTTGTAGAGTCATAGTTGTGTTTAGTCACACCTCAGTCCATCTTTAAGGGTTGATTAGATTGATTGTGAAGTTATTGATCACAACGCTCTCACCCCAAAACTCAAACTTAATGTTCATTTTCCTTCAGTTTCTCTTTCTGTTAGCTTTTAGCATGAATTAGCAATGGCATATCCCCTCTTGTTGTCTATTGGTTAAAATATTCATTCATTCATTTTCTACATTTACTCCTCCAATACATTTATACACTTTAATAAACCAGCATGATCCAATTCAATTTCAATGCCTAGCCAAATGGGACACTTAACTTGTTACCTTCTTTCACCAGTGGTTTACTTTACAGATCTTAAGAACATTTTAACCAAAGATAGAATGCATTAATGCACTGATTCTGGATAATTTTCAAAAATTGTAAAATTCCTGTTTCTCATCATTGGCAAAATTGCAAAACTTCATATCTCGTTTCATAATTGACTGATCTTTATTAAATTTGACTCAGTTATGTTGGGTTGGACCCTCGACTACGCCACAAAGTCTAATCCGGAACGGAACGATTTTTCAAAAAAATGAGGGTGCCCCATTTCTTCAAATCCTTTTACCATGATCAGGATCAATAATCCAGATAACTGCCAATATCTGGCAAAGAGGAGATATGGCGTTTGACTGAGGTTTGCGCTCTCTGAATGAACTTGCCTGGACTAGCAACTCTTACAGTAATAAATAGTCCAAGATTATCCTAGTTAGCTTGCAAAGGTGCACAGTAAATATTCACTTCAGGCATTACTGCTTTTAGTTTAGTCAAGCCTTAAAAAAAACCCACATGATGCCATTAAACAATTTCTAAATCATTGCTGACCACAGCTTGGCAGATTAAATTCTTCAATTAGAGGAAATGTAGAGTAAAGTACCGTCCAGGGAATGGCAATGTTATATATGAATAACTATTAATGGGAGGAGAAAAGCCACTTTCTGTTCTCTATGCTTGGCTGGGCATCAAATCACACTTCTCCCAATGCTCTGAATTATACACTACATATAGACAACAGGTGGAAGCCCCTTATCCTGGAACCGAACCTCCGGAGAAATCACATCAACTCGACTGCAATCAGTCAAGCATGAAAATAATAGTTACCTGAAACTCAAACAGTACGTGCTTCAATATGTGGGTAATTGTCAAGCAGCGGGACAGTCCCATGTTAGATGACCCCGCAGTGGCACTAAATCTCTTAGTAAAGCTCCCTCAAAGCCTCGCAAAGTTGAGAGTTGCTGAAAAGTAAAGACGATCGAGGTCCCTGAGATTACTGTAAAAAAGTATTGCGACCATGTTTCAAATGAAGTTGTGACACAAACAACTACTTTCGGAAAGTTAGAAGAATGAGTGAGTAGGAAAGAAAAGATTGTTGAATGAGGACAGACATAGAGAATTTTGAAACTCTGAACTTGGATTGCTCGTATCTTTGTAGTAAGCTTGGCTAGAGATCAGACAGAACATTGCTTCAGTCTATAAATCTTTGCACTTGTTTGTCTCCCCTCTGTTTTTCACTCTGCACTTCTTTACACTCATTACTCAGTCTTGTAACTAATGTGCTCAGCTAATGAGATGCTGGCACAGAGTCACAGATCAAACCTTTCGCCGTAGCTGAGAGAAAACATCTTTGGGATACACCTGAAGGCCGACAGTGCTGCACAGGGAGGGAAAAAAAGGGAAACATCCTCATCGGGGACGACATTCCCTCATGTGTTGAAAGAAATCTGACTTAACTCTGGATAAACGCTCAACTGTCTCTGAGCCTCCACCTTCCTTTAACCCCTGAGGTGCAAGAGGATAAAGTGAACATCAATAAATCAATAGTCAGGGCCTGTTCAGTATCAGAAACAGAGATACAGAGAGGGAATATACAGGACGCTAAAGGAAGCGTTGAGATTAGAGATGTAAGCTTTGAAGTATAGTGGGCAAAATCACCAACAAATCAGTGAATGGATCGAGTGAAAGATTATCACCGTGTCATTCACAAATCCCGTTTGGGAAGCTGAATTTTTGCTACTTTAAGGATAAAGCTTCAATCTATATGATTTAAATCTTTGACCCCGGCCAAATGTTCCCTACTTCTGGTACAGACTACTGGGGAGCATCTTTAATGCATCATCTTTGTATCCTCGGCTGTGCTTTCGCTGCCCTTTTCTCTCTTCTTGCAGATATCTTTGGCTAGAGGAAGAAGTTACTTCCTCTCTCTTCACATAACCCAACCAGCTGACACAGATAGTGAGGTAAAGCCGTCTTTTCATCATAAAGTTAGTTTTTGCCCAATTTACACCAATCACAATGGACAGGTGGATAAGAAAGGGAGCAAGTTTAGTTCTTGTCCCTGTTTTACGCACCATACAAGATATAAGAAACTCTTTTATCAATAAAAAAAACTCTAAACAAATAGAGAAATCAAAGACATTTTATCTGATACTCTGCCATTTTCTCTCTTCCTGCAGATATCTTTGGCTAGAGAAAGAAGTTACTTCTTCTCTCTTCACCTACTCCAACCGGCTGACACAGATAGTGATGTACAGCTGTTTTTCTGATCAAAAAGTTAGTTTTTGTCCAATTTACATCAATCACAATGGACAGGTGGATAAGAAAGGGAGCAAGTTTTTTTTCTGAAAGCTACTAATTCCATGTATTTGTTGGAATGTGAGATCATAGAATAAGACTTACGTGTGTTCATTGATGTTGCTATCTGACCAAGCTTGACACGTGATGTTTGACTTTGTCCAGGACCTTCTCCCTCTGTAGTTGTCCTTGGTGCCGATGATACACTCCCTTATATAATCTGAATAAGACATAAAAGACATTCAAAAACATCAAGAGCTTTCTCTCTATGACAAAGCCTTTCCCTTCGTTAATGCCATCTTACAAAGCATTTCAACAATTCTAAAATGTGTGCACAGCCTTGACCACCTGGGACCTTTCTCCCCATATATGGTAGGCCAGAATTTGCTAAGTACCAGCATGCATGTTATTATCAAAACAGAGTTTATTAAAGGTCATTGACAGAAGCTTTCACATATTCACTGTCAACTCTACTGCTAGATTCTTTTTCTTGCCCTATGGTTAACTTTTGTGCTCTAACTGTAAGCAATGATGTTTTGTGTGCGTGTGTTTACACCCCTTTTAAGTGTGATACATGTTTATGTATGCGCCTCCTGCCAACAGCCTGATTAAACAGCGAGTGGAGCTGAGGAGAGTTGCTTTTATTGCGTCAACAGACAAACCAAATTCTTTCAAACTGCATAATCTCAAACAACTTGCCCGTATAAATCTGTCCTCGCACCTGAATGTTCGACTGAGAAAAACAGGAAACAATTTTGGCTCTGTAAAAATTGTGACATTTACCTTTTTTTTCATACAAAGTAAAGTTGATGTTGGCCTGCTTTAGCACACCGTGGGTGAAACGGTCAAAGGGAAGCAAGTGGCATTTCCTGTTGTGCTTTTGAAAGTTGAAAGCCCTGAAAAAGACAAACGGGAAGTAGTCGAGAGATGAATGGATGATAAACAAGAAAAATATGTAAATACATGACTGACAGAGTAGAGGGGGAGCGGAAACTCTGCTGGACTTCTGAGACACGCACACAGAGACATGAAAATTACCTGCAGTTAAAGTTTTTCTTGACCTTTTTGCATTTTCGGGCGCAGTTTTCTTGTGATCGGCTGGTTCGTACCAATGGGGGGCGAGAACAGTCTGTGCAAACCAGCATGTGGTTCTCAGTCTTTTCATACTTTTGTAACAACTGACGTGATTTTTTGCCAAAACCTGCAAAATACAAAGATGAAGCTGCATTATTTGTGCACCAATGACATCACCATGAGGGATTAAACTAGCAAAGCTAATCCTTATCATTGGCTGAGAATGCAAGGAAGGGTAAAGGATGCCAGTCTATTGCAGAGCCAGTACTAAGGGAATGCTATGGACTAGTGTTGCAGCACTTCAAATCAGTCTTGACCACATTTTTGTGGCCATTTTTTATTCTGTCTCTTTCTCGGCCTGGCCAGACTAAGAATTTTCCTTCAAGACCAGTCGAGACCAACACTGATCTCTGCTCTGCAATTCTTCACCTTCACTAATGTGATAATAAGATGAAGCACTTGGAAATATTCCTGTTTAATTTGACTTCAAACATTAAACATTGTACATCAGTCCATCTTAATTCTAGTCATAAATACCTCTGAACACTTACTTCAGGGCTCATTCACTTGACAAATAAAGATCTTATTTTCAAGTATTTTAAATAATTATTGACTTATCAGTGGCTGTTAAATACATACAAGGATTTCTTTTTTGTACGAATTTAGTTGGAAAAAACTTGTCAGGGTTTGAGATTTTGTGCTTTGAAAAAGTTGCAGACTCCTTGTTTTTGTCTTTCAAAGTATTTAAAAAGAAAACTTAAATAAAGAGAGAATACTCTTAAACTGTTCAACCATGTCATGGTTTTTAAAATGGGGTTTTATGGTCTTGGTCTTGTCTCGGTCTCGAATCCAAAAAGTCTTGGCCTTGGATAGTGTGGTCTTGATCACAACACCGCTATGGACAAATCCAACATCCCCAGGAAGTTAGCTAACACATCTGCTACAGGTGAAGTCAATTTGGCCTCTTCCTAGCTTTCAATATTCACATGCCCATTCATTCCTATGAACAGTTTAGAAATTCAACTTGAACTAACATCGATGTCCATGGACTGTGAAAGAAACATAAGCACACACGCAACCACCAAGAAAACATGCAAACTCCTTATGAAAAAGACACATGTCAACACCTAGAAATCAGACATTGGGCCTTCTTCCTGAAAGATGTAGTCTGCTATAGCCATGATTTATAAAACTGAATGAAGCAAGAGTTATTGCATTCTTAACCCATTTTTTTCACATATTCCTAAAGTTTTTGGCCTATAAAATTTCAATATGTCTTCAGTCGTACCACAGTGATAAATGGTTTTACGTACACCAGTTTTATGTGTTTACAGTACATGCCATTTATGGAAACCACTACACTATACCACAGACAACACTCCCATTCACCCCCAACCTAACAGTCATGTCTGTGGATGGTAGGGGGAAACTGGAGTACCCAACCCAGGCAAGCACAGGGAGAACATGCAAACTCCACACAGAAAGGACCTAAGTATCCAGATAGGGGCTTGAACCTAGGACACTTACTGTGAGGCAGATGTGCTAACCACTACCCTCCCGTGCTGCCCCCTACCCAAAAAATTACAATAAGGCCTTATTCACTATGATCTGAAGTAACAATGATAGGTATCCTCAGATACTACATGGGGGCTCTGGTGGGAGGCTAAATGTTTATAAAGAAAGATCTAAATTAATCAATGAGTATGTAACTTATTCATATCAATATGATTTAGTAATATTTTAAATGTTGGGGTACCCCGAATGGTAAAATCAGTCTCGGACACGTAAAGAAGATAGATTAATAATATTAAAAAGATATAATCTTAGTATGGGCCATATTATCGGCCGACTGATACTAATGGCAGATTAGCCATAAAATGTGATATTGGATGACCTCGGTATTGGTTTTTCCATCGACATGTCGATGGTAAAACCATCGAAAAACCAATAGATGCCGTTGCTTGAGACAACATATTAAAAACGAATAGGCTATGGCACTTTTTCTATTACTAAATATGAACAAGAATTCTTATTTTCCAGGGATGATGTTTATTTGTGGAATAGATCCAGTGGGATATCACATTAAGGGTAGCCTTAACCTGTTATTTCATGGAGATTAATATAATGTTACCAACAATTGGGTTGGTGGGGAGGGGGTTCCATGTATATATCGTATTGGTAAATATCAAATATCGGAAATTTAGTGTTGGACAACGTTGGCATATCGGATATCAGAAAAAACTAATACAAACATCCTTACTGATAATGATGAAGCTGGCAAGAAAATCATGTCAAACTCCAGTATTAGAGCACTGAACATCCACTATGGTTTCAATCAAACCTTGTCATAATTGTTTCACATGTCCTTTACCTTTCAAAGCTCTGCTGTAACCCTAACCCTGAAAAAAGAAGCTCAAAGCTGGCTTCAGCTGACGGAACAGGTAGCTGAGTTTATGTATTGGAAAAACAAGTTTGAAATGTGTGTCCGGATCAAAGCCCAGCTGGAGTCCCCACCCCTCCCTCCCTAGCAGTCCTTCTTCTAACCAAGGTGCTTGGAAAATGCAGATTGGGTGTTGAAGGGTGGAGACAGGCAGAGTGATAGAGTAATGTCCAACTGGAGGCTGCTTCAGTGAGAGCTTTCATACTCATAAAAACACTTTTCCTTTTTTATGGCTTCAAGTGGAATCCGACACCATTCTTTCCCCCCCATTCATGAGATCTTTAAGGGTGACATTTACATTCCTTCAGTTTTGAATGAAAAAAAAAAGGTAGACAACAACTGAGGACATATGAGCAAGTACATGGACAAAAGAATGGGGAGCTGTCAAAGGAGTAACAGAACATCCTATAAATCATTATTTAGGTTATTTATTGGGCTTTGTTGAGAGCTCATTTTTGGGAGAACTACATCAAAAGAGGATTCTACCTATGCACAGAAGTGGCATAATGTACATGAGATTGAAATGGGTTCAGCAGCAGGACAAAGCCATCCTTCAGCAGTGTGAAGGTCTACTGGAAGCAGTTCCTCAATGCCACCGCCACATCTTTACATCGCAAAAAGCTCATGTTTCATATTAAAGCTTACATAAATCACACAGGAACATCTCATGCTACTGAGTTGGCACAACGCACTTCGTCGCCAACAAGTCCGTGTGTGTATATTTAGGGCACTGAAACCCCTGGATCATTTAGAGGCTCCTCGTGGTCGAAAATGGTTTTTAGGGAGGATGTATTATTAATGTTTGGGCTCTGCTGGACCACATCTGGCACTCATCACGATGTTGTTCCAGCCCTGATGTCTGGCCAGGGTGCTCAATTAGATTTCACTTAGTCTCTTCCTCTCCTTGCACTCAGACTCCCGCTATCTCCAAATTCTAAACATTTGCTGAACTTGGAGATTGTGACAGAAGGTGCACGGTCGTGTTGTACTCAAGAAGACCACGCTATTTGAGACCGAGACTTGCACTAAACCAGAATGCACCAAGACCAGGACTTTTGAGACGTAAGACCGAGTCAAAACCAATACTGAGATAAGCTAAGCCTGAAACAAGACCAAGACTTTTCAGACTCAAGACCAAGACAGAGACCAGCTAAGACTGATACAAGACCAAAACCATAAAAATCTTCTTCAGAGGTATTTCTGACAAGAAATCAGATGGACTGGTGTCCTAAGGACTTGCAGGTGTCTGGCACATAAGGCACTGAAATAGATTTCCAAGGAGGCAGAGCAATCAGTGAGCTAACGCTAAATGTTTGAAGTTTAATTACAACATGCATTAATCAGTTCCAAGTGTTTCTCCTTTTTACCACATTCATGCAGTTGAAGAATAGTAGATCAGTGCCAGTCTCCATTGGTCTTAACTGAAAATCCTGTGTCTGGCCAGTCCGAGACAAGACAAGACCAAGACTTTTGAGACTCAAGACCGAGTTAAGGCCAAGAAAGAGAGAAGCTAGGACCGATAAAATATCAAGACCATAAAAATTCTACTTCAGAGATATTTCTGATAGAATTCAGATGGACTGATGTCCCAGTTCTTGCAGGTGTCTGACACTTACCAGAAGAAGAAGAAGAAGATTACCAGCATAACAATCAGGTTCAGGTGACTTTATTAGTACCAGTAGGTAGATTTGTTTTGCATTGAAAAACAGAGGATGGTATCTACTTCAACATTAAAACAACAGACCACAAAGCACTGACAAAAACAGACAATCCACAACACAACATCGTACTCGCAGGCTGACCAGGACCAAAGGAAAGAGGGGCAACTGAGCTATTAAAAGATCACAGTAAAAGACAGTAAAATTATAAAACTACTATAATTACATGAATAAATAAATACATATCTAAAACTATAACTTATTTAAAATAACAGCTGCGGCTGGAACAAAGCTGTTCCTGTAGCGCTTTGTTCTGCTCCTTGGGACCCTGAACCTAAGAACGGATGGAAGGAGTTGGAATTCTGCAGACAGAGGGTGGGAGGAATCTGCCGTAATGAAGCAGGCGATTCGTTGCAACTGTCTAGAGTACAGGGACACCACGCTCAGCTGAGGCTCACCAATGAGTCGACTGGACTATTTCACTATCTGGCCCAGTGTGTTTTTGTCCTTCAGAGGTAACCCACAAAACCATGACACCAGGCAAAAAGATGAAACAGATTAAATAAAAGCACGGTAAAACAAAGTCATCATAGTTTTGTCCACATGGAAGTGGGACCGTTTCCTTAAGCAGTGAAGATGCTGGTGGCCCCTTTTACACACAGCTTCACAGTTCTCCTCAAAATTCAGAGTGCTATCAATAATGGTCCCAAGGTATTTGTAGGATTGAACACATTCAACATTGAATCCCTTGATGGTCGTGTTGTCATGGTTGATCCTTGTCTGTCTTCTAAAATCAATAATCATATCTTTGTCAATCAGTGAGCTAATGGTAAATGATGGTGAAGTTTAATTACAACATTAATTAGGAACAGTTCCAAGTGCGTCTCCTTATTACCACATTAATGAAGTTGAAGAATAGTAGATCACTACCAGTCTCCATTGGTCTTAACAGAAAATTCTGCGTCTGGGCAATCCAAGACCGAGTCAAGACTAAGACCGAGACAAGCTAAGACCATAAACTGTAAAAAAAAAAAAAAAAAACAGGACAACCTCCCCGGTGGAGTGAAGCTTTTATTTTCAGAGCTCCCCCTGCTGACTGGCTGCAGTATAGGTCATAAACCCCGCCTCCTCAATGATAACAGATAAGATGTGTGTCAAACTGTTAAAATACTCATCACATATTTTTTTTTTTTTAAAGTAAACTCTGCTGTGATCATTCATTAGTCAGGAACAGCTCCAAGGGCTTATCCTCATTACCATACTAATGAAGTTGACAAATAGTAAGATCAGTGACTGTCTCCATTGGTCTTGACAGAAAATACTGTGTCTGGTCAGTCCAAGACAAAACCAAGACCTTCAAAATGTGGTCTCCAGTCCAAAACTGAGTACTACAACACTAGTTCACAGCAATGAAGTCAGATAAGACGTAATGGGAAAAGGCAGCTGTAGCTCAGGGGAACAGGTAGCAAAGGTGGAAGATTGACGTGTAACGTTTTCTCTGAAACTTCTGCCTGGGGGCTTTTGAGTGAACTCTTAGTGTGAACAGGATATGTATTTAGTCATGTTTTGTTGTCAGAACTAATATACTAAACATTACAATATAGCTTCCAGGAGAAAACAATTGCATCAGAAACATGCAGGGGAAATAGCAGGTTAAAGGTGTCCCTGTCTGGGAATTAGGCAGACGTTACATCTGCTTTAAAAAGCGCACAATGTGGTCCCAGCAGCCAGATGTTCCTCACACACACACACACCTTTTCTATCTTCCTACTGGGACAGAAATGCACGAATACTAGAGTTTGCATTTTGCTTTCCTCACCTCCCGGGAGGTCAGAGGTCGGGGTCGGCACCTCTGGAGGTGATAACTGTGGATTGGACTCAGTGAGATGTCAGAGGGAGCGGATGTGGGCGACGACTCAACCCACTACAAGTACCTGAGTGTTGGGTCGTGTCCCTGACTGATTTCAGACAGAGAACATCCCCTATGATCAGTGGTTCTAAAACTTCAAGTACCGCCTTTCTCTTTTTTCTAAATCCAAGTACTCCCTTTGTCTGACGATAACATTTTGCCTAGAATTCAATGAAAAAACTATCGAGCATAATGATGGAATGAATGAGAGTTAACACACATTTTAAAGACTCTTTTTTTTGTAAATAAATGGAATAAAACAGTGTTTAATAGCTCATGAATAGATATTTTACTATTATTATTATTTTTTTTTGTTTATCATTTACGGTCATCTCCTGTCTTGTATTTTCAGTTCATGTTTTAATAAAGGTCATTTCCATCATCATTATTATGATTATCATTTTTAACGACAAATAAACAATATTAAACCCTATATTTTTCATGCTTTCATTTGTTAATTTTCCACTCTCTCTGTCTCAAGTGCCCCCTGTAATGCCATGGCGTACCCCCATTTGAGAACCACTGCTCTATGTGGTTAGACGGAGGCAGGAGGTCATGGCCTGTATAAAAAGTTGAATGAACCATCAACAGATGTACTTACACCCGCTTCGGCTCCTCTTTTGCACATTAAGAATGCAGCTTTAAGGCAAATCCCGGGCAATTAAAGTAGAAACTTGTAGAGCAAAATACATAATTGCTCAACACACTGGGAATATTAATACGATAATGACCCCAATCTGATATCTGAGATCCATTTTCTCATAGATCTACTGGCAAGGTGAGACAAAGGGGCCTTTAGGGTATTAGGTGGAGATCAAAGAGATTATTGAGCTGCTGAATCATTTCATTCAATCTGTCAGTATAGTTTGAATGTTTGGAAAAGGAACCACAGCAGGTTTCCATTGGAATAGCCTAGGGTCTGTTCTCTGAGGGAAAACCTGAGCAGTGCAAGACAAGGCT
This sequence comes from Gouania willdenowi, assembly GCF_900634775.1. NCBI lineage: Eukaryota > Metazoa > Chordata > Actinopteri > Blenniiformes > Gobiesocidae > Gouania > Gouania willdenowi. The sequence goes on from NC_041049.1 coordinate 9,100,452, forward strand.
TGTGATCAGGATCAGTCAATGCACAACAGTGGAGGATTAAATAGTTTCCTATTTACACACAATGTGTGCACATGCATCTGTTTAAGAAGAATACAAAGTTGATTAAAAGTGTTTTTTTTTTTTTTTAAATGGAAGTAAAACAGAAGCAAAGCAGCAGCTCATCATGCAGATATCAACATCTAATAGTAACACACTTTACCTGTGTCCACTGCAATGACCGCCACACACACCAAAACTGGGTAAATCCACACGTTTGTCCTCATGGTGACTGCTGAGCAGCTGTGGTTGCAGGTTCGAGTCCGGGTGGTTCAGTGAGCCAGTAAACAGAGGCTGATGGGCAGCGGCACTCTTACACGCTCTTCAGCTCGTCCTGGGTTCAACCCCCTTTCTGCTCAGCGTCCCTCCTCACTGCTGTCAAACTGCTGTCAAAAGTCACGCTCAGCTCACACCCGCAAGCACCCTTTCAAAGTAAAAGCGCGAGAGACCCACGTCAAACTTTTGCCTTTCAAAATAAAAGTCTGCTCAACTTTTGCCGCCACCGCACACAAGCAAACAAGATACAGGAGTGACTTCCAACTGATGTGTCGGGATTTAGAAATAAATAATTAAAATAAATATAAAATATGAACAATTTTAATTTCATCTATCTTTTAATAAAGACTAACTAGATTAACTTCATTTAGAAATAAAGAATTTAGAAATTACGAAGACCCGACATGACATGGGGAAGAGAAAAAAAAAAAGAATTATTAATTTGTCGCCACAAATTAAATTTATTTTCCCCAAGTCATGTCTTTGGGCTCCGTAAGAAATGAAGAATGAAATAATATAAAATATGAAAGATTTTCATCTAATCTATCTTTTAATAAAGACTGATTAGATTAACTTAATTTAGAAATTAAAAAAATAAAGAATTTAGAAATTACGGAGCCCCTGACATGACGTGGTGAAGAAAAAAAAAAAGTTGCCACAAATTATTAATTCGTGGCTACGAAGTATTCATTTCTGGCTAAAAAATATTAATTCGTGGCCAAAAATTACATTTCTTTTCACCAAGTCATGTCCTTGGGCTCCGTAAGAAATAAATAAAAGACATTTTAATAAAGACTGATTAGATTAACTTCATTTAAATATTATTAAATATTATAATTTTTCTAATTTGTTGGCGTTAATTTGTTTATCTTCAACACTATTTAATTATTAATGTATGGTTCAAAACAGGTCTCTCTTGTAAATGAGAGCTTGATGTCTCAATGGGACTTTACCTGTACAAATAAAGTTCATAAATAAATAAACAAACAAATAAATAAATACCATATAGACTTTTGCGCTTTTCTAGAGAATAAAAAAATTAAGACAGTTACGTAATCGTCGTAATTAGCTAAACATGATATCGTTCCTATAACAGCAGCCAAAAACTGCATTAAGCGTTTTATTTAATGCAGCAATAATGCAGCTTTCCCTCATCATAAATAAATGAGTAAAAGGGTAAAAAAAAGAGCAACCTTTAATGAAAAACATACATTTTTGAACTATTCTTCTTCTTCAAACCTCATAAAATTAACATTAAATGTGCAATCACATATTTTAAACACAGTAATAATAAGTTCTTTGAGTGCATAGAAATGATATTTTTCATGCTCAATAATTAGCAGGACCATTCTCACGCCCCCATGTTATGACATCATGCCCCCTAGTTTGGGAACCACTGCTTCAATGGATATAACCTTATTAGTTGCAGACAGTAATTAATGCGTAGCAAATGTGTTCATGTACACTACAAAACAAAGGATGTAATGGGAAGGGCTGGCTAGACATTTTTATTGACAAGTCGACTACAATCGTTTAAAATAACTACAACTGTGTAAAAAGCTTGGCTGTCATTAGAAATGAAATGTGATCAGGCTTCAGACTTTTAGCCTGGATCACAATTCATTGTTCACTTTAAATTGTTTTTTGAGGGGCATTTGACCCATTATGAGACTGCAGACCATCAACAGTGTTTAATCTACTTACTTCCTGAATGATAACTGTTTCAAAGTAAGAATCTGGCATATTGACGAGTTCATGATACAATGCAATAGGCTATAATGTCCTCGCGATAACGATACAATATTTTTGGAACGGGAAAATGACCAAACACATTGGAGTTGAACAAATAACCTTGCTTTTATTTGACTTTAACTCTGGACAGACTTACATACTTAGTCTGGGTATGACATTTTCAACTCAATAAGAACATAGTAAATGAAAACAAACTATAAAAATCTGGTGCGTAGTAAGCCTAGATCGTGTGGATTTTTTTGCCTTACGACTTGACGATATGTTTTGTAGCATTTTGATATTGCAATATCTTGTTGCACGATACATCGCTCCACCATTACTATTGGCTTTTATAGAGATATACCAGTCAGACCTTACTTTCCTCAAACCTGCAGAGATATTAATAGCATTTTTTCCTGAATGCTATCAAAAGGCGCAGGTATTTATTAAGTTTTTGTAAAGAAAAAGGAAAAAAGGCAATTCAATGAAGTCCAGAACTGTTGGGTTGTAAGATCAAATTTTGAGAAGGAAGGTTACCTTTGGTTTTCCTCATGGTTCTTAGGCAGGATGTTATAACAAAATGCTTTGCGTCAACTATCAATAGTGTCTTCTTGGGAAAAGCGAGTTGCAGATACCTAATAACGCAATACTGGGCTAGGCTCACAGACATAAAGCACGCAAGAAAACAAGCAGAAAATTGCTCACTTAAGGGTCCCTAAGCAAGGCACTAAAGGCCTATTGAACCCTGTTTAAACTGAACCACAGCCAACTAGAATCAAAGACTCACAGAAACCCAGAGTTTTGATAGAGCTCGACTCAATCAATCACTGCATCCTGACATGCATAAACCTTACAGTTTGTGCACATCGGGGCTCAAGTGGGCAATGATGTCAAACTGTGTCGTAACTTATAAAATGGCCTTTGTGGGCAATAAAGTGACAAACAGACTGGACTGAACTCCAGTGCACTGCATTCCAAAGCCACATAAAGAATGTTTATCTTGTTCTTTTACTTTTTTTTTGCCAAAAAAGTTCTCATGAAAGTCAAATCAAGACAGAGACGAAAAATATATCGGTCTTTGAGAATATTTGTCTCGTGTTTTTTTTTTGTTTTTTTTTTACAACAAACCCCATAGGACAAAGAGGCATGGGACAAAAACTGTTCCAAGAAACTCTGGAGAAAAGGGTCTCGATTCATGGACCCTGGTATAAAAAAAAGAAAAAGAGCTAATGGTTTATTTTGAAAGGGATTTCTATTGTAGCCAATGGTCAATTTACATCTCTAACAATATGGCAACCAACAAATCATACTTGCTTTGAAGCTCTCACCAGCTAGCTATGGTGTGGTGATGGTGGGCCCTGAAGCATGCGTGGATCTGTAGTAAGATGGCCGATAGTGGCTTTCTAATGATATACTCGTCATTTCCTGGAAAGTGCAACAGCAATATTTGTTAAAATGCAACTTAGCACTAAAACATCAGATTGAATACATCAGAATGTAATCCTGATATGACATCAACATACGTATTTGAATGGCTGAAATCTCAAGAATACCGTTGCCCACATCCATCCATCCATTTTCTGACCCGTTTGTTCCTGTTATCAGGGTTGCGGGGGTCTGCCGGTGCCTATCTCCAGCTCTCAGTGGGCGTTAGGTGGGGGGCACACCCTGGACTAGGGTGCCAATCCATCGCAGGGCAACACACAAATAACCACTGATATTCACTCCAACGGGCAATTTAGAGACTCCAATCAACCTTACAGTCAAGTTTTTGGATTGTGGGAGGAAGCCGGAGTACCCGGAGGAAACCAACACAGCATGGGGAGAACATACAAACTCCACTCCCCAGGGATTGAACCCAAGACCTTCTTGCTGTGAAGCAGACATGCTAACCACTAAGCCACCATGCACCATGCTTTGCCCAGCTAAAAAGGGATAAGTGTGTTTAAAGGCTCAAAGTTGATATAAACGACTCCAAAGACATTTCTTAGACAAATTAATGAAATCGTTTTATTATTCATCTTTAGACCAATCATGTAACGTGCAAATGTGTGATTGGTTGGTTTCACTTTAAATGCAGTAGTTAAGAAGGTCGCTGTAAAACTAAATGCATATAAAGAGTATAGAATCCCAATGTTGACGTTGCTAGACAAAGTCCACGTGTGTGTGTGTGTGTTGTGTGTGTTTCTGTGAGGCAGCTGGAAGTGATCCTGTCTTTGACTTTGGTTGGGCTCTATTCTTATTTGTCAGGAAATCCACACTTCAGCCGTTAACGGGTGACTGACTTAAAGCCCTCCAGAGAGAGAGTGACGAAGGGGAGGGACGGAGAGTAAACTCCAGACACTGGTCCTCCTTCATTAGGACGTGTGCTGCTTTGCTATCCTCCCTTTGGTTGTTTGTGTGTGCACTACAGTGTACCAGCAGGTGTACATGGGGGGGGGGTATGACCGTTCACTAAACCCACATCGCACTCCAAATGTCAATCAGTGTCAGTGCAATAAGAAAACCCAGACGCTCAGAGAACGTGTGTGGGTGCAAATCTCTGTCCATTGAAATCCAGCTCGCCTCATCCCATGTGCTTAACAAGCCTTAGGTAAATAAGTTAAGCCTGACAGAGAATAATGCATCCAGGGAGAAGATGTTGGAAGTGTTTCTATAGAGTGCAGCGTTGGGAGTATTCATTTCAATAATTTCTTTTATTCAATGCAGGCCTGTTGCAGACGACTCCAAAATGTCAGTCATAGCGTATATTAGTGATGGAAGCATGGGAAGCATGGGAAACATTGGTAGCACCCAACACTGGTTTTATCTAAATACAGGCTTAAGACGCAATCAGCCAAACTGACACACATTCTATCACTGCCAGAAACAACATGATCCAGCTCTTGAAAAGCTACTTTTTATCAGAAAGAGAGAAAGTGAAGTCACTCCCACATGTTCTCTGACGAGCATGTGATCCTCTTTAACAATGACCAGCAGTCCAGTGTCGCCACAGAGATCCTGAGAAACAACACTGACATTTGTACACGGATCAGGTCTCAGAACAGCAGACATCTATCATTGTACCTGCTTGTCTTAAACAGGGAGAGATAATCTCAGCTGACTAGAGACGCAAGGTGGGGGGTTCAGCAGCCTGATCAGCTCATCATAGGAAACCAACATAGGAAACATGATAAGAGATAAGTACAGTATATATCCAGACTCAGTATATTGATAGATCCAATTGAATATTCCATTATGTAAGGCAGTGGTTCCCAACCTTTTTTGGATAGTGACCCCATTTTTATATCAACAATTTCTTACATTTTTCTCCAGAATTACTTCTTGATCATGTTCGTATACTGTATTAGGTCAATGTCATGATGCATTTCTTTTCGTTAACAAAAGATTTAAATGCATAAAAAGATACCAAAAATTAGGGATATGAATCTTTGGGTGTCTCACGTTTCGATTCGATTCCGATTCTTAGGGTCACGATTCGATTCAAAATCAATTCTCGTTTTAACCGATTCTCGACTCAAACTATTCTCGATTAAAAAATTGATACAATGCATTGTGTGTTAAGGCAAATTATGGCATCAAAACAGTACAGTTTGTATTAGATCATTTTAAATAAACTGATTCCAATTATGTAATCACACAAAGGCAAAAATCAACACAAAACATTTATTCACTCATTCAAAGTCTGGGCGAGTTTGTGTGTTTTGGCCTAACACCGTTGGCGTAGTAGTCGGAAGTCGCCATCTTGAAAGCCCATGGCCTACTAGTCTCTGCTATGTTCTTGTATTTTTGGCTTGAAAAAAACACATGCTTGTGAGTATGTTTAAGTGTACTGTCTGAAAACACTCATAAGACATAAGTCATAAGAATGTTAAGCATAAACGGTGTGTTATATAAATCCCCGCCGATCATGGTAAATGTTAGCATGAGCATATACATGGGTTTTCCCATAGACGTTAGCATGAAGCTAGCTGACTTTTTGTATAGTGATATTTTCTATTTATGAGAACACAAAATGTATTTGTATGTTCAGTTTACAGTGTTTCCTGAGTAAAGACTTAAGTTTATAAATCTATTCGAATCACAATTCTTTTGTGAATCGATTTTTTCCCCCACCTGTACCAAAAATGTTGCAACTTAGTGAGCGCATATATACCCGTACTAAGCGCGTTTCCACTGGCTGTTTCGGCTCTACTTAGCTCAGCTCTACTCTCTTTTTCTGCGTTTCCACTGGGAAAAAGTACTTCCTCCATGGTACCTGGGGCTGCTTTTTTTTTTAACCTCCTTTGTTGAGGTTCCAAAAAAAAGCAGCCCTGATCTGAAAATGTGACGTGGGCTCAGAGCAGACACTTATTGGTTTAGAGAATCATCACAGCCTAGAGTCATCAACTCACACACAGAGAGGAAGTATTTGGCCACCATTGATTTTTGTTGATGATCTTGTGAAGATGGCAGCAAAAAAGTGCAATCCGTGGAGTCTGGCAGGTTGGTGCTCAACGGAAACGCTCTGGAAAAACAGCATAGGGTCTCAAAAGTGAGGAATGCGGAGCCGTGTAGAGCCAATGCTGCCAATGGAAACGCGCCATTAGTACAGGTATACTGTATATGCGCTCACTTAGATTTTTTGAGTTTTTTTAAAAAAATGTTACTTATAAAATTACTTTTGTAATTTATCCAGTTATTCAAAGTGTGAAAATATCATGTGGTGCGACTATCTGGCCATGAACTAAATCAAATATATTTCATGCCCCATTTTAGTTCTATCAGAGTCTTTTCAAAATATTTCTGTTTTTATTTCTGTTATAATATTCATGCAAACCTTGGACGATGATGCTTATTTATGAAATATCATGCAGTGAAATCCTTATACGTCATTGACCAAATGCCAGGATTAGTGAAAAGTAAATTTATTATTATTATTATTATTATTAATAACTAGATTTATATTTTACAGAGTGAAAGTATGGAATACAGTTGTTTAAGAATGTGTTGTTTTAATTTGAAAAAGAATAATGAATTAAAAAATTCAAAAATGTATTATTTTTTTTCTCAATTACTAGACATTCCAGGCAACCCCATTTAAACTCCAGGCGACCCCACATGGGGTCCCAACCCCAAAGATGAAAAATACCTTTGAAGTAATCCTCCAATAACAGACAAACAAACAAATAAATAAATAAACACTGGCAAAAATATTACTACTATTATTAATATTATTTCAACAAGATTTGAAATATGTGAATTAGCAATAAAACATGCAGAATTGCGGCCCTCAAGGATCGAGTGTGAAGTTAGTGTTAGTGAACTGGAGTTACAGTGGAGAACCCAATGCAGCTATGAAAACTAAATTATATGCTGTGATAACTGTTATGAGAGCAGATTAAACCATTTCTGTTAAAGTAGGAAACAATATTAGAAAGGTAGGAGGAAAAAAACACAAGCAGAAATCTGATCAAAGGCTTCTCATGATATATGGAATTTAAAAACATTAAAAACAGGAAGTGAAGTCGTGTCCAGTGAGTGTTTGATGGATATCTATGGAAACATTGTAAAGCTGTGGTTAGCGCTATCACACTTTTTATGCTTTTGGAGGTTGCCAGATGCTAACAACTGACAGAAGTGAGAGCTAACATAAATATACTAAATACTTCTCATTACTCCCATTCCACATTTTCCTCAAACAAAAACTTACTCCGTCAGAGCTATCCAAACAATTTCAGCGTTATGCGGAGCATATGTTTCACACTTAGTGCTTCTCGGTGCAGATAGTTTGGTGTTAACAGGATTTCCTCAGCTTTTACACGTTTCTTTACCCCAGCACTTATAAAACAGAATTTATTTCATGGCCTGCTGAGCCACATTAGAAGGTGGGCCATGAAATGTGTGAGAAGGATAGCGTTGGTCATCTGTTGGAGTGAGAGAGGAAAGGATGCAGTTGATATCCTGTCCTCCAATGACCGGCATATAGAAAAAAAAATCTCCTTCTCATTCATAAGCAGTTACAAAAAGAAAAGCTTTTAACTTGGATATAAAAATGTTCCGATTGGATGCTGACCTTGTTTAAAGCTACAGGGGATGATAACTAACATTTTTTTAAATAACATAATAAAAACTAGGCCTCATTGATCAATAAATAAAAAAAACAGGAGAATTTACTCACAAAGGTTGAAATTTGCCACTCGAAAGATTGTTGTTGACTCCACCATAAACATTGTGTGCGTTGACAAATTGTCATGTGACACAATGCACTGTGGAGTTTGGAGTCCCGAAGAAGAAGATGTACAGTAGAAGTGTTTTTACTTCTTTCTTGCTGCAATTTCTTGTGTTTCATCACCAGACAAGGAAGACTAGTGATTCCCCTGATGCCATTTTGTCCTGTTTTTATTTTTTATATTGGTCCCCATGATACAACTTGGTTTTTGGGTGTTTCTGTGGAAAACCACAATGTTAACGTCTGCCAGTGTTTTACTTTTAACAAAACTTTGTCAGTGTTTTTTGGGGGTCACACTGGCATCAGTGTGGGATGAGAACAACTTCTGGATGAAATACAAGTGTTGTACAGTTTTATCAAAAAAAAAAGAGTTAGTTATCTTCGTCAGAGCCTTAAAATAAAAGCACCTTATGAATTAAAGATAATTTAAACAAGGGTCAGCTTTTAAAAACTTGTAACCTAAATATTAGTTTGTTTTAGTTTTTAAAAACAGTTGGTGGTACCCAATCACTGGCACATCCCAATATATAAATGGGGCCCATTACCCTGTCCGTGTCACGGGGGCGACAAGGGGGCCCCGTTTTTCAAATGACTACTCCTCCGTTAGTTCTTGTTAGATGGGAATGCAGTTTGGTATGAATGCTCTATGAATGAATTTGATGAGACGCTCAGAACCCTTTTTTTGAAATGGGTCCCGGGGGCCCACCCTCCATTTTCAGTCATTTCCAAATTTATGGGCGCATAGTCGTGTGATATAATATACAATTGTTTCAAAGGTAATTCAACGTAGCTTATGATTATGCCTCGCACAATTTGATTAGGGGCCTTCCTTTTTTCGGCAATTTTAATGAAAGTCGTTTTCTCATTTGTTTGTGAGTCAAATATTGCGGCAGTTGGTGGTACCGAATCATTGACACATACCAATGAGGGCCCATTACTCCGTATGTGCCACGGGGGCCCCATTGGGCCTCATTTTTCATTTATTTATTTATTTATTTTTTTTTTTTATTTTCTTTTGCTAACGCTAGCCCATCGGGCCTCATTTTTCAAATGACTACTACGTTAATGCTCTTTTAATCGGGCTGTAATTTGACATGGATATTCTATGAGCGGATGTCAACAGCCTCTCGGAGACCTTTTTGAAAGGGGGGTAGGGATGGGGGCCCACCCCCTTTTCCGGTAATTTCTAAATTTACCTGAACATAGTCGTGTGATATATCGTTTCAAAGACAATTCAACGTAGATTACGTTTTTATGTTGCACAATGTCATTTGTTTTACTTGCTGGAATCGAGTCATTTGACTTAATTTTCGGGAACGTTGTACGTGCTATTCGGCCGTAGTTCATCAGAACTGGTTAACTGTACTTGGCCAATAAAACTTTTCTGATTTTGATTATTTTCAGTCTTATATTTAATTTTTTAATACATTTTTTTCTATAATTTTATTTTATATGCTTTTGGTTTTGGTTAAAATGTGTGTAACCCATTTTTTCCCCCTCAAAACCTGGTTAACAGAAGGTTTTCCTTGCCGCCATGATGAATTCATGTTGGGTGTGGGATACATGTGTATGTGTATATACGTATATATGCATATGTGTATCCATAAAATGAAGAGTCCGTCCTTAAGACTGCTCTACTGTAAAGTGTCTTGAGATACCATTGGTTATTATTTGGCGCTATACAAATAAAAGATTGATTGATTGATTGATTGATTGATTGATCATACCTACTGTTACTGACTAATGATCTCTGAGTAATACTATTTACCAGAGCCTTTTCTGACATTCCACACTACAAGATAAATAATACATGTATGTATGATATTCATGCTGATATTGTAACGGATCAATATCGGTATCGGCCAATTCTCAAGACAGCAATGATGATATTGTATTGGAAATGAAAAAGATGTATACGGACATCGCTAATTGTTTGAATGAGAAGAGCTATAGAAACTGAAGGTACTGAAAACTATGGAGATGCTTTTCCAGACGTGGCTTTCAGGACTCGTGAATTAAGGAGAATATTTTTCAGACTTTTTCTAATGATTAAAGGAAGCAGTTTGCACAGACTCCAGGTGTCTCACTCTGACATGATGCTTATCAATACCACAACTGGCTGTCCTTAATGCAAGACTTGACCCATTTCCTTCTAATTACTTTACACCCCAGCTGCCCAACAATCACCCCGATCCTCGCTACCTTCCATTCCTGCAACATGAAGGAGGCTAATCACTAGTGTGATCTCCCCCTTTTCACCTCTGACCCACCCAACACTCGAATAACAACCTCCATACCAGCCCTCCAATCCCCCCAACCCCCAATTAGGAGGGCGCTTTTACCCCTGCAGATGACAGATGAGGGGTCAGGGGGTTGTCAGACCTCCTTGCTCGTTTTTCCCAATGTCCACCATTGGATGAAACCAAAAGGTGTCCTTGCTTTTGAGTCAGTACATGGAAAAAGATTTGATGTAGGAAGTGAAACTGGCAAAGATAAATCACTGTGGGAGACTGATGGGCTTAGAATGGACTACTCTGGCTTGTTGGACAGATATTTTTAAAAAGGAACAAAATTATGGTTTAGTAAGATGAAAAAAAAACCAAGAAAAATGGTATGGCTACATCTGAGATGAGAAGACAATGGCTGTTCAGAAACACGTGTGAATTGAGTATTTGTCCCAAGGAGAAACAAAAGAAATAGAAAATACAGGAGGTGCAGGACAGATAAGACATCGCTCACAGTGCTGGATCACAGCAACCCATTTTCCTCCGCTGCAATAAAAGCGCAGCTACACTCCAATGAATCAAGGCTTTGGGGGGCTTTCCTCTCTCTGTTGTGTGTTATGTCCACCGCTAATGGGCAGCAGATGTGGAGGTATTTCACAAGTGTGGCTTTGGAAAACATTCCCGCACATAAATCCAATTAGCTTGGACCCTGACCACGAGCTAGCTATAGTGAGCAGATGAGCCCTGTGCTGATGACCACGCCTGAATGCAACGGAGAGTTGACTTAAATAATCCGATTTTTCCCAGCTGGACGTAGAGTGAGGTAGACCTAAAGACGCTCTAATCTTAAGAAAACCAGTGTTCTCATTTAAAATGTTGTGTATTTGGGTTTGTCTGGATTTGAAACTCTGGTGAGTGATTAGCCTTGACAGCCCAGTGTTTGCTGTTACTATTTTTATCAATCAAGATGGAGAAATTTCATTGTGAACCAAAATGGTGATAAATGATCGAAAGGCCAGGAAACACTTTACGTTGCTTACTTCGTGCAAATTGAGTATAACCTGATGTGTTCTAATTCCTAAGTTCTGTAAAACCAATTAAGCTGTTAGCTTTTAGATTATATTAAAAAGGTTTATATTTCACACATGGTACATTTCTAATAAGTCTACTTGACTTACCTTCACTTCTATCTTATTGTGCCTAGCATTAGCCTGCTACAGTTCTCTCTTTTTTTTTTTTTTTTTTTTTTAAAGTGATAACAAATAATAATTTAAACAATTAAACATAAATCTATTTTTTTTTGTATCTGGAGAATAAAGAAGTCATAAAGTAGTAGGTTAGTAGTAAAAGGTATGCTTGGAAATCTAGTAGGAAAGTGGTAGCCTAACTTTCACGATACTTTATACTATGCTGTAGCCTAGCCTATAGCCTATATTGTTGACTAGTTAGCAAGCTCATTGACAAGATTTTAAACATACATTTATCAGAAATGTTATCTCAAAGCTCAACTCTAATATTTTCAGGGCCTTTGGGAGGATTTAGTCCACACTTTTTGATTCTATAAGTTTTTACCTTAAAGCTGATGTCCGGAATTTCTGAGAAATCTATGTTTATGTATGATTCTTTTGAAATGTGAAAAAACACCTAAACTAGTCTTTTACTATGGTTTACTGCTGGTGGTCATTCATATACGTTAATGTATATAAGTCCCGCCTTCGTCCTATAGACCCTATACAAATGGAAACAAACGCCCAGTGCGTCCAGCCAATAGGCTTTGACTTCCTGTTTTTGAGACTGTCAATCAAAGTGAATGCGGAACTGTACACGGAAACAATTCCGCGCGTCACAACAGCAAACAGGTAAATATGATTTTGGCTCTTACCAGACCCATAGACCTATATCAATGTGACCTGATGAGACCTTGTTATGTTTCACGTGCGTGCATAAAAGTAGAGGCGTGGCTTCTGGTAGATTGGCAGAGGCAGCGGGAGGAAGTGGAGCTGTTTAGGGCGGGACATCGAGACGTTTCTCAGAAACTCTGGATATCAGCTTTAAATTATAGTAGGAAAAGTGTTCTAGGTAGGGGTTAGTGATGGCCACTCAAAAATTTTGGAAACTTGGGATTACCAAATTCAAGCTTCCACCCAGTGTGAATTTTGTCGACGAAAAATTTTCAGCATAGTTCATGTCAATTACATTTTTTTAAGTGACAATAACTAGACTACAACTAAATAAAAAAAAAATACATGTTCACAAAACTCAGAACTGATGTAATCATGTGGTCTTACACATTGATCACATCAAAGTTGTGTGTTTACAAACCCATCCCATTTCAGATTGATAAATGAAAATTGAATCTTCAAAACAAAAACAAAAAAGAGCATAAATTCTTATCTTGTATATTTTAGTCTAAACCAGGGGTTCTCAACTGGGACCAACATTTTGCCACGGTCTTTAAATCGCGACCCACTTTTTTTTAGAATTCAACCAACTGAATTTAGTTTTTCAAAAATAGCTTTTGAAAACAGATGTCTGTAATGTTTTTAATCTTTAAAACATAAATCTATATATTCTCCTGCGCAACATGGATTTCACAGCATGCCTGTCAAAATAAAAGTTTTTTTTGAAAAAAAAAGTCCAACCCACCCAGTACAGGTCCGTGATCCACTTTTGGGTCCCGATAGTCTAGACTCTAGACTATATTTAGTTTAGACTATATCTGTAACAGATTTAGTTGACCTTAATCTTAATGTCTTTTAGTTGATTAAAAGTGGACTATAACTGAAATAGCCTTGATGACAACATTTTAATTAAAACTACATTGCATTTTAGTCAAAAGACAATGAATAAAGCTAAATCAAAAATAACACAGCTTCCACCTAACATCCATAGATGGTAAAGGGTGACTCTAAGGTGACCATTGATGTCTATCTGCTACTGATCTGTGGTTGCACTGACGTTCATCATGTGTGGGCCAGAACCGGCACAATAGGTGACCATAGAATGGATGAAAAAGAACAATGGAAAAACAGTTTGCATCAAAGATGAATTCCTGAGATTAATCACAGGTTTTGAGCAAAACCAAGGCAGGGAGGTGATGAAACCTAGGTGACAATTATGCCCTTAACGGTTTAAGACACATGTTTAGACTTGAACTCTGCCATAAATGGTTAGCCTATATTTAGTGACAAGTCAACCACAGCTTACATGACATTGATATTAATATTATTGCAGTGTTACATGTGATGTGAGCAGTCTCTATGCATACATACAGTCCCTCTTTAAGAGCTTTTATTCATCGTGTGGCAGCTGTAACTTGCTTGTCTGGCACCTCATTCACTGCTAACTGGCTACATGTGCGTTTAAAGGACAGGTCCACATACAATGCACTTTTTAAATAAATGCACACCTTGCCACACGCCACAGACGGACACGTGCACACAAACACACTGACGAATGCCCCAGGCCTTTGAGGCACAGCAGGAGTGTGGTGGTCTTGTGTGGTTTTATTAACCTAGGGTGGGACTTTCAGAGGTGAGCTGGTAGAGCAAGAGATGGATGGGTGGAGAGAGAGAGAGAGAGAGGACAGAGTGGGGTGTGCAGGGAGTCCCACCAGGTGCTAATAGATTTCCTGCAGCTTTGAAACATTTACTTGCGCTGGTCCTCTGGAATGGAGTGGAGTTTCATCTGTAGCAAATTATCCGGACCGAGGTTTGACCTCCCTTCAACACTCCCCCCGACACACGCCTGCGACACACATTTGACACACACTTACCAAGGTGAACAGACGTGTGCACACATAAACTGTTGAGCCTGCATTGCACTAACTTACCCTCAAAGGTGACGTGCCTTTAAAAAGTCATATGTATAAGCTAAATTACTCTCTTCAAAGCAAAAATGTAACATTGTGGGCATTTCACTGCTTTAATTTTTTGTTCTGCTCCGAAGCTGGAATAGCAGTTAGCTCAGGTACATTTAGCTTAGCTGTTTGCTAACTTGAAAGTAAAAGTTCTTTGTATGTTTTACATGCCATAACATATCTAAACAAAAGCACTCAGAGCGCAAACCTCTACCAAGCGCTTTTTGCCAGATATTGGCAGTTATCTGGATCAGTGATCCTTAATGATGGTACCATGACACTTTACGGGCCAATAATAAAGATACAGAAGGTCCAAATTAATAGTCAATCCCATTCTTTCAAAATATAGCGCTGGAATGTGCAATCCAGATTCGATTCAGATGAAACTTGTTGGGGTAATTGAGGAACAAACCCAACATAACGGCGTCAATAGCAACATAATGCTAACTAAAATACTTTTAAGTTCATTTGGTATTTCTTAGCCACTTGCTAATTGCTACTTTGGTCCCATGCTGGAAGATATGCCCTATTGTCCTAGCTAGCTAGCACTAAATAGAATAATATGACTTGGATTGCTGCCAAACCTGACCTTAAACCAAAGACTTATTACATGAGTAGAGCATTATACATGTTGGAGATATTTTCTTTTTTATTTAATTTATGATTAAATAGTAAATAGCAATAGTAAAATGTTGTCTTGATTTAAATAGCACTTCCTTTTACCATAATAACTCATTCACACACACTGGGACAGAGCTGCAATGCAAGGCGCAAGTCGACAATCGGGAATAACTTAGGATTCAGTGTCTTGCCCAAGGACACTTGGACAGATAAAGCCTTGGGAACTCCCAAACTCTCAACCAGACAATGATCCCTCTACCACCTGAGCCATGGTTGTACAGTCTTAATCTACTTCAAGAAGTTACCAGCACAGTTAGAGAAGGAGACAGACAATTGCCTTTAGGTCAGAAATTTAGCTAAAGATTTCTACAGTGGCTTAAATATTGACGGTTCAACCACTGTCCCGGGGCTCTGGGAAAAAGAAACAGCTGTGCAGAATTGCCACAGGCCCTTGTTTTTATGAATGGAATAGCTTGGAGTGGGTTGGTAAGGTAACACTGAAAGGCTGGTAAGAGAGGAGGAAATAATCATTCGTCCAATCACCTTGATATCCAACCTGGAAGTCAATCGATGTAGCTCTATGAAAAGCATCATCATGTTTAACAAGCCCAAACAAAAAAGTGGGACACAAAAGGTCAAAACGAAAGAAAAGAGCAGAATGAGGGAAAAGGTAAAATGGCCCAAAAAGACATCAAACACAGGCGAAAGCTAAGTTAGTCGGAGGTTAGTGGCAGTTATCCATCTATACCATAAATGAACTGGTAACAACACTACTGCCACGTCCCATTTCTCCAGGTGGCCAAATGTGACTTTCCCGTTACTGCAGCCTCAGAGGTCGGAATCAGCGAACTCGCTGAATGAGTGTTTGGTTAAGAACCTGTAACGTTAGCCTACATGATGACAATAGTTGTTCTCTCAAGCGCCATGTTTTCTTGTAGAGAAGAGGTCTGGTGACAAGGTGCGTCATGCTCTGTGATGTGTTTTTGCACTTTTGCTACACATTTCAATATCAAAACGTCTGAATTTCTTCCTCATGAAAGCGTAAAAACTTTTTAGCGATATGAATTTTTTTTTCTCGAAACTCTGGTGTTTTCATTAACAGTTTTTATGGCGCTATTTAGATTTTGCGCATTTACAAGGGTAATGGAAACCCAGCTTGTGTCTGTTTGCAACGTGCACCAGTTATTTGAACCTGGGCCCATCACCATGATGTTACGCTACTAGATGTCAGTTTACTTGTTAGACAATATTGAGCATCAAATGTGCTCATTTTAGTGTTGTTTTAGCACATAGAGTATCCCTTGTTTGTGGTGAATGAGACTAAGGGCCTGTGCCTTCTATTCCCCCCCCCCCACCCATTGCACTAATTAAGCATTAAAACACATTTGCACTCACTCAGCATCTAATGGCCCTAGTGCCACACATGCAGGCTCGCCACATGACGGCCGTATGTTGCCTAGTGTGCTCACAGACATTTTTGTCTCATGTGCATTCTTGTAATTTTGAGCTTTGACATGTCTGTGGGGGTGCGCGTGTGTTTGAATGAGCAATCTGCATCTGTTTTGATAGTTTGTAAGTGAATCATAGGAAACACCTCTGCTAAAGAAAGTAGCGTCACTTTGCACACGAGTATTTATGACTTTGTTTTGCCTGTTGTGTGGCCTTTGTATGCATTAACATTAGTCTTTGTGTGTAAGATAGCAGAAAAGGAGTCTGGCTCCAGCTGTGAGATGCAGCTGCAGTCGATTTTAGCAGCAGTAGACAGAGCCTGGCGTGTCAGAAGATCTTTAAGAGACTTCAGTGGTTAATCACTGCATGTTATTACACTGGGCCCAATGTCTGGCTAGCGGTCCCGATTCGACACCTGGGAATCACGGCAGAGGAAATACCTCACATTCAAGCTGAACATAAATGTCTGTGAGACAGCAGTTATGTAACTGAGCTGTATCTGATCTATCTGATATGCTTTTCCAACCACCATCAGAGAGTCATCACAACTGCTAGTCTTGCTGACAAGACATAATGGTTAATTAGTCATTGTTTGTGACTCTGAGGGAGAAATTGTCTGACAGATAGAAATGCTAAGAAGCAAACAAAACCAGTCACAGCAGGGGAGATAAGATGCTGACAAATCATGGATGATATAATTTGGTTTACCATGACTCATTGGAATGACTGTTTGTCATCATGAGAACAAACAGAAGATATTACCATTGGCTTATCTAGAGACTCAGATATATTTGCTAACATTTCTTAGTGTCTCTAAACAAAAAGCTTAAGGCCTTTTTTGTCAGTGTTTGCCATACCGTTACAAAGGTGAGAAATAAAGTAAACTTGGCCTCAGCAAGAAAATCCAGGTTCAAATCTGGGCATGGCTTTGTTGTTTGTTCAGGAACAAAACTAAACAAAGTAATCATGACCACCAACCTAGAATTAAAGCAAAATTTGCAAACTAAGGACTCCAGAAAGTCCTTAGTTTCAAGTTTCAAGAAAAACTTGCAATACATTGATCTTGTTTTTTTTGGCATCATTTGGTCAAAAATGTATAATCATTTTTGAGCGAATTGTAATCAAAGTGTTCTGAGTGGACAGTGAAGCTATTCTCCTTCTCCTGCCCCAGTAAAATGACATTTATAAATCCAGGAGCGTGACGCTGAACTTCAGCCCATCAGAGATCTTTCTACAAACACGTGTGCTCCGTGAGCTGTTTTTGACTATTGGCTGCTCGAGGTACCCTCAGTAGTGAAAGTGTAATGACGTCCCAGCAAAAGTCTCCATAACAGTGTTAGACACAACGGTTACACAGCAAATCAAGAGGAAAAATGCAGACCAAGGTTCAGAAGCAACAGTTTAAAGCCACAAACATACTGAGAAGGAACGGATTGCTTGGTGTCCTCATGGATCCCCGTGACTGCGCAGGATCCGCCCCCCACATACACACACAGGTGTCAGAGAGAGAGTGATAACAGAAGCGTGTAAACCAAGATAAGCTTATTCAAGGTGAATTAATTCTATAGTCTGGAAGCGAAGTGATGGTTCTCAGTCCGCTCAGAGCGGCAATCAGCAGTGTGTGCTCTCTGGTGGGGACGAGCTGACGGCAGCAGCGGCGTTACTCCGAACAGTAACTCGAGTGATACGTGCGTTTATGTTAGAGTCTCTAAAACACCATAAAAATCTAAGATAAAGTCCATACATTTGTCACTAGTCAATATTGAGAAAAACGTCCTTAAGAGCTTTCAGAAAACATAGTTCAGTTTCGGTTTCAAAATGATGCGGGGAGAGGATTCTACGACCTGCAGCTTTAAGAGACAGTCATGGACACAATTTTATTCAGTTTAACTTTATTTGTATAGCACCATGGAGCGGAAACCCCATCCGAACCAGACTCAGAGGTGGCAGCCATCTGCTGAACTGGTTGAGATTAGTGGACAGAAAAGAACAGAATAGAATAGAAAGTAAGAACATCAGACTAAGCTATTACATTTACTTCAAGTTTCAATATGGAAATGCTTTTCTCAACCGGCCTCAAAACACATATTCCAGACAGCGTCAATTAATACAAAACCACATCAACTTGCAGCCACCAAGCAAGGCACGCACCTGAGAGGAAAAAGTAGCCCCCTCCAGCATTGGTCATTGTTATTGTTTGTGTTCCCGATACTGCTCAGATCTCCGCTGCAGTCTCACTTTCTCGTGGACCAAAACAAAAGAGAGGAAACATAAAAGGGGCCAGAAATGTTGACACTACCAGACTGCAGCAATTACAATCTAAGTGAGTACAGTAATGGCCAGCAGATGATTCACAAAGGGGGGAGACATACTTAAGGAAGTGCAGAGACAACCAGACAGGTGGATGAGAGTCAGATTTTAAACTTCTTTGAAGCCATAAGTTTTGCATTGTTCTTGTTTTACAGAGCATTTAAGAAGACCATATGAATCATTTCAGGTATTGCTTTCCTATCAAACAACCTGGGGTTGATCAAAACACACCTTTGTTTAGATGGAAAACATACCAAAGGCTAGTCTTCATCTTTTGTACTTAAGAGATAAACATTTTACAAGTTTCGAGCAGTCTTTTCATCGTGTGGGAAGCCAACATCGATGCTTTCCCTACAGCTATGAAGGTTACTCATTAAAATGCAACATTATCAACACATTTATTGGGAGATATCTGCCCTCCAGGTGGACTGAGAACATATGGTAACAAGTTAAATGGCAGATGCAGCAAAACTGAATTCACACTGGAACAAAATACATCACTTTCAAGTTTTCTGTAAAATGTCTTTAGGTTTGACAAAAATCATTATTTTTTGTTGAACATTTCTTGAAATTTCATTGTTTTTTGTATTCTGGTAAAAATTATTAATGAATCATTTGTATATAAGGAGTTGCATGACATTGATTGTTAACCCTCAGTGTACTCACTGCTAGATTATGCATTGAGAAAGAGCCAAAGGGAAGGAACAAGATATGCTAAGCATATCACTTTCAGCTTCCTCAAAAAAAGGTCCCCAAGTGTCTTGTAAGTATCACAAGATATTTATGGCAGCAGCCATGATTAGTTCTTGAGCCCTTGCCAAGTAAATGCCTTTATGAGGTGTTTGAAATTTAAATGATAGGGTATGAAGTTCATTTGGGAGGTTATAAATGTCCCCCTTCAGCCAAAAGTAAAGTAACGACCTTTAAAATCTCACACAAAAACTGAGAAGGCGGGAAATGAGGAGACTTGGTGGTCTTGTTATTTGAGAACTAAAAGGTGCATCCGTATTTCAGTTTTTGTGCAACAAAAAAAGGCATTATTGACTATCAAGAAAGTTAAAACAACATCAGGAACTCTTTTTAGAAGTGTCACAGTGATAGAACCTTATCTTCTGTATCTAGCACTGTGAGGAGTAGTGTGCACACATAAAGGTAATAAGGCTGTTTTTGTCCAGTTTCTTTCTTCTCCACCAAGGACAGCACTGGATTATTTCATGTTTTCTTTTCACATCCACTGGCATCCTCGTGAATGTGCACAACCTGTGGAGCAGTTTGCAGTGACTTTTCTCAGAAGCGACTAGTGACTAATCTAGCGACTTTTTCTTGCATTATTGGAGAGTTTTCTGATGTTTTAGAGACTCTGACATGAAAGCTTGTATCACTCTGTAGTTACTGTTCTCAACGAGCAGCAGGTGCTGCCGTGACCCCTCCCCCGTCTCAGCGCCCACAGGTGGTCAGGTTCCACACCGGCATTGCTCTGCGTCCAGACAACAAACTAAACCTTGGATATGCTTGTTCAAGATTGAGACACAATTTTTCTTGTCTGTTTTGCAATTTTTTCTGCATGTGTAAACCATTGTCCCCGACGCAGCGAAAGGAACTTTTCCTGCCGGAAGGAATGCATTGCACCTTCACTACCAATAAGACCTGAACATGCATCGACTTTTGTCAAGCAGCCAATAGTATGTCCCAAAACAGCTCATGGAACACTTGGTTTGTGAAAAGATCTCTGATTGGCTGATTTCTAAAGCTTGAATACAGAGCCAAGAAAAGTAGCAGAGGTCAGGTGTCCTCTCAGAACTCTTTGGATTACAATATGCTGAAGGGTTAGTATGACTTTTTGACCAAATGACGGCAAAAGAAAACTGCAGGTTTAAGAGTAAATCTGTCCCAATAATCAGCTCTGAAAAAGGTCAAGGCCGATAATCGTAAATGTTAAACTTGTTCAATATTTATGACCAAAACTCCTTGTGTGTGTGTGAGGAAAGCCGATGACTCCTGACTCTTGACCCCATGATTTGTGAAGTAGAACGGAATGTAGCCAATCAGGAAGCGAACTGACTGAGAAAGATGTTAGATCTTGTTTGATCACGCCAGATTTCTGGCTTAAAGGAAGATCAGTGGTTGGACAGAATCGTAGTGTATGTGGTGCTCCGTGATGAGATTATCAGAACACACACACAATATGATTAAAATTGTCCTATGCCTCATTTTTTTATCTTCATGTGCGGGCTCTGTATTCAAGTTTACAAATTAAACGGTCAATAGAAATATTATTTTCATAAAAGAAACTTGAGAGAAATGTTACTGCCCAATAATTACTTCAAAACTGAAAAATTATATTTCTTCTTAACGTGCTGGTTTAAATGGAGGACTGGAGGCCATATATCAACCAGTGACATGTGACGGCAAACCCAGAGACATAGGATAACAATCAAAAACACAACAGGAGTGACCTCTGTCTGCAGACCAGCAGGTCCGTAGAATCCAAAGCTCTGGGCAGGAAATCCATCGTGTGCTGTTGACATCACAACTCATCCATGACAGACAACAGACGAGGAATAACACGTAGAAAGGAGGGGTTTGGATTGGGTCAGAGAAAAACAAAACATATATTATTCACTTAAAAACAGAAATACAATTACTGATTAAAATATACAAAGCTGTTTTTTCAGGAATTATCCACAAGGACGGCATTTCAATCTATTTCTGTCACACAGTCAATGAAGATTATGATTTCATATTATTGGTCTCAATGCGGTCTTCAACAGCTCTGCTGCCCTTTAAAAACAACATTGTAACTGTTTTCATTTAAACACCCCTGGGTAACCAAAAGTATGCGAGTACACTACTATTCTTCATGTCTTTAGTGTCGACGATTATAAGTAAAATGAGCTTTTGGCCAGGAATTGTAGCTTTAAGAA
The DNA here is from genome assembly GCF_900634775.1 of Gouania willdenowi. NCBI lineage: Eukaryota > Metazoa > Chordata > Actinopteri > Blenniiformes > Gobiesocidae > Gouania > Gouania willdenowi. The sequence goes on from NC_041049.1 coordinate 9,122,094, forward strand.
TCCACTTGAACACAGCTGGTTTCAGGTTTGAGTGTTGATGGAAATAATGAGAAAGTCACTTACCATTTAATCAAGCAGCAATAAGGAAAACAGGAATCACTGTGAATTTATGAGCAGAGACAAATTATGGTCCATTGTTAATGGGTGCGTCCTTGAGCTAAATTCAGAGCTGTGGAGAGACATGGCCGGACTCTCGAAGAGTTCGTTCCTGGATCTTGTTGATTTTGGCTCGGAGTTCAGTTCTGATGTGGGCTTGACACCGGGAGTGCAGACCCGGGGTCCTTCCTTCTCATTCTCACATATTTGGATGGGAAATGTGTGCTGGCATTACAAGAAATCTAATCTCATACGGAAAACAGACATTTTGCAATAATCAGACATGAACCAGAACTCGGAAATCAATGCAAATTATAGTAATCATAAATTTTTATTCTGAATAAACCTTATTTCCACATGGATAAACACTTTTATCTCCAGAATTATAAACATTGTTCCTTTTCTTTTTCTCAAGAACAACATTAGTTTTGTAAATTTTTTTTTCTTTACAAGACTGATCCTGGAGAGAACCAGGCTTCACTTAAAGGTTAAAGCACAATCGAGGGAGACTGACAGAGAGGTCCACAGAGACCTTCCCAAAAGCCTTTGTGGCTCGGCGATACCTCCATTAAGAGCCGGCCATAAAACCAAAGGCAAGCAGGGATTGACTGACAGGCCCTCCAATCACCTGCCAAAAGAATAGCAGTCAGGTAACAGACGCATGAAACACACACGCACACACACACTAGGCAATCCCCAAGATTCCAGAGATTAAAAAAAAAAAGGCCAAAGCACACGATTCGTACAGAGAACACCTACAGAAACAAAATCACTTCCTATCACATGGAGAGCTCATTATTCCTGAGGTGACAGCATCTGATTTTAGCACTTTGAGTCTATGGAAGAAAAGATCAGGACAACACTAGAGTTCATGGGGTTTCTCCAAAGTATTTGGGAAAATTTGGTATTTTTACCCATTTATCTGTGACACACTGGCCTGCCCAAAATACCCAATGACCATACCAGTACTTACCAGTATCTACACTACATGGCATGAACATGCATTGCCGTCCTAGTAAGAAGGAAACTTCAATTGTTACATTTTTGTGCAATACATTTCATCCATCCATCTATTCAACCATCCGTCCATCCCAAAACCCAACCCACATATCAAGCCATACACCCATCCCCAAATCCATCCATTCAACCATCCACCCATCCCAAAACCCAACCCACCAACCCATCCATCCCCATATTCGCACAGCCATTCTTTTATCCATTCATCAATCTATCATAATCTCCTATTTCACCAGAACTGACTCAAATTACATTTGTAGAATTTAAATGTACCACCTTTTACATTTTTGTCATCTAATATTTAATGAATTGTCAAAACCTGTGAAATCTTCTCAATCTACCACTATTTCTTGCTTTATATCCCAAAGCAAACAAGCGAAAGCTTGATTTCACTCTCCTGGCAATGTTAAAGTCTTCTGTTTTTGCCTGTATTTGATCTTACACTGCACTCTTGTGTCGAGGCTGTTTTTGATTTGGTTTCATCTTTTCTAAAGCTTTTTCTGTTTGAAAAATGTGGCGTGGCCTGTGTAAAACATGTTAAGTTTCATTGAGCCAAAATATGTTCCATAAATAGATTTGTCTTTGTGGAGATTTCTAATCATTGGGGACTTTTGATGGTTTTTTTTTTATTTTTTAGTTAGTAGAAACGTTTGTTGTGTTTAAAAAACACAAAAATCAAAACCAACTTTCCAGACTGAACTAGATGGAAAGCTCGGGTTGGCCAGATGTGGTCGGATCAACAGCTGCCAGGTGATTATCATTGTTCTATACCCACTTACACTGGCAAAATGTACTTGTGTAACCACATACCCAGGTTACTGTAATTGAGTTGCTTTTATTTGTAAATTTTTGAGTATATTTCTAAATCATTCATTTTACTTGTACTTAAGTATGTTTTAAAAGAAGTAAAATTATTCATTACATTTCGACACCCAACCATCACTGAGTAAATTATTATTTGTTTTAAAATGATCAACGGACATTGTGAAACTACAAAAAATGAAATGACAAGACAACAATGAAATGCATCACATCATAGCCGACCAACCAGATTAAATGTAATGCACTGGGCCAAAAAAAGCATTGAATGGAAGTTTTTTGCTGAGTTTTACAGTTCATAAATGTAGCTATACTTAAAGCCTGAGATTTTGTTTATTTTGAATTTAATTCATTGTTATTTTATTTTTAAAATAATTCTACATTTTGACAAACTTTTTTTTCATACAGCTCCATTTGTGAAAAATAAATTATGTTCCAATCGTGAAAGATTTAGTCTCTTCCTTTTTTAAGTTTATACATGAGATGTTTGATGAGCTAACCGTGGCAAGATTTATTACCCAAAATAAATGTGGGGGTGAAAGTAACTAGTAACTTTTACTTTGAGCACCATTTAATTGAGCTGCTTTTTACTTGTACTTGAGTATTTTATGTAGGACTTACTTGTACTTGAGTATAATTTCAATCAAGTAACAGTACTTCTGCTTGAGTAGGATTCAGCAATACACTTTACACCTCTGGCTATAGAATGGACTTCACAGACTACAGTAGATACATGGCATCAGATAAAAAGGGCAGAAAGGAAGATATTTAGGAGAAAATTTTTGAAAATATTAGAGTGAAAAACCATCAAAAAGCTTTCGAAATACTTTGTTCTGGACCAAATTGGTGGACTGACTCCAAAACTGTCAAAATGATACACTTCAACACGTTTTTTTCTGGAAGGGTAATATAAGAACGTAAGGAATATGTAGTAAGTGGGATAAATCACTGGTATGGTCATCAATATTAGTGAACACCAGATGGCTTGAAACAATCTGACGGGCTGCATTTTGAAAATCATGCAGACCATCCAGGCTCCCTTTCTTCTGCCGACTCAGGGCAGATCCAAATGCTGTCTCCCCAAGAAAACAGCAGTGTTCGCTTATCCAACCCCCCATTTCATCACTTACACAGCCTGACACTCACAATATCATACTTGCCAGCGTCGTACACTAAAGCAGGAGCACACCATGGTGTTTAAATATCAGCCGTTACCATGCAGCAGGGAAACAGTTTGTGAAACATCTCGCCTGGCAAACATTGCATAAATGTTGTAATAGGATCTAAAAGTTTACAGTTCTCCTGTAAATGGCACTTGATATTTGAGTGTTAGTAAATGTCAGGCATATATATACCACCGTTAGTTTCACCACACCAATGTTATCGCAAATGGATATAGTTTAAAAGAACCATTTTAAACCATTTAAAGTAAATTATTTCACGGTTATTACAGTTAATGTTTGAGTGAATGGTGACGGTAAGGCTTTGCCACATTGGGGGGCAATTGTTGACATGACTTAATGAAAACTGACATTTTATATTAATTTGAAAAAATGTATGCCAGTACAAAAAAATAAATATATAAAATAATATTTAAAAAATATATCGCTGCAGCTTGATCTCGTGTAAAATTGTTTGTAATTCACCACAAAATAGTGTCGCAATAAATTTCCTATCCTGTCTGATCAAGATTTTTGGTGCTATATATAAATAGATAGAATTGGTTGGTGCGCTGGCTTTCCTTTGCCATACCTAGACTGATAACTGATCCAAGCACCCTGTGGCAGTGAAGGGGTTTGCAGTTCTTTTTCTTCTTCTTTTTTTTTGGCATAGATTTAACAACGAACATTATTTCTATCAATATGAAAGACGAGAGCAGAGAAAAATTTCCTTGAGGCTTCGGTTAATGTTCTGTAGGTTGTTTCTCAAAACGTGACACAACACATTAGCAACTCAGCTAATGACAGACATAGAGCTCGTGATTGGATAATTTGGCGTCAAACTCTGACAGCTGTACCAAACATAAATAATAATAAATAATGAAACACTGCAAATCAGCAGGGGGAAAAGTCGGTGGACTATAAAGGAAGTGAAGTTTGTGGCAGTAGTGAATAAACAGATCAACATCATCAATAAAAAGCAAGTTCTTCCGTTAGAATTTAAATCCATTTGATACCATAAGGCAATCCGATATTTATTCTCAGTGACATCAGGCCAGTTAAGAGTTCTTTAGTTGCCAATCACAACAAAAGCCTGGATTCCTCTAATCTCAGCTGGCAGGAACCATTAAAGGGATGACGAATAGCTGAGGTTTAAAGACTTCTCTATCATTCAAATCCTTATTTTCTGACACACTACTTATGCGTTTTTATCCCTCTGATGAAATCATTTTGAAAACCCCTGAAAACAAGAGGATCAAAACAAAAGACTGGCAAATTCTGGGGCTCACACATTTCTGTAAATCCCCTCAACTAACTCTTCCTCGTCGAGTGTTCCTGATTTCGGCGGCAGTGCTGCTGGTTGCCATGTTGGAGATTAGGAGGAAGCGGAAAATGTCGGCGTGAATCTGAAGGGTCATGAAGGGACGACGTGGTGTCTGGAGTCGGTCACAACCCAGAGCAGCAGCAGCTGAAGAGCCACCATCAGACACAGGGAGGGACTCAAGGTGGACACCCCACCACAGTCTGGATCCTCCTCCTGGAGCCGCCACAGAGAGAGGACGCAGTTAATGACTGAAAACCACTTTCTCTATGTGCAATTTCTGCGAACGGTCGGACATTTTTGTTAGAAAACCAAATACTGAAAAATTATTCAAGAAAAAGACATTTACCTTTAAATAAAAAGGTAATTTTTGTACTTCATTATATGGCCCCAAGTGAAATGTGTCAAAATCATGGCCTGGGGGCCAAATCCGGTCCTTTGGAGCATCCAATTCGGCTCGCAGATCACTGTGTAAATCAGGGGCCTCAAACTCATTTTAGTTCAAGATTTAGATATTGTTGGTTCCAGAAAAATTCCTCATTGCATGTACTTATATTTACAGATGACATTGTGTTCTCTGTTGTGTGTGTTCAGAGTAACAAATGGGAATGGCTTAGTAAATGCTTGGTTGTAACTATGCAGGGTTTATACAAAAGGTCAGAAAACATCTATCATAAAACGCTTCAGAATGCCTATTATAAATCGTTGACTGGGAAGTTTTAACCGAAACTGATGCGCTGTTCCGCATCTGGAGGTTCAAGGGAACAGATGTCTTGATATATTTTTTCTGAAGACAAAATAAAGAAGTCGAGATCAAATAAAAAAGACACACAAATCTGGATACAAATGAGAGGTGAGCTGCCCGTGTTTCCGAGCTTATACATAAGTCAGTAATCATTAGAGACAGTGGGGTGTACGGACAGAGACAAACGTGATCGATGGAGGGATCCAAAGAGCATGGCTGGAAGTTCAAAGTCAGTGGAGTTGGAGTAAATGTTGACGAGAGACAGAAACAGACGGGGAGGTGAACTCAGACGGTACGATAATAAATGAGTATCTGACAGGTGAGGGGGATAAGTGTGGGAAAAAGATGTTTAGAGGTAGAAAAGGCCGGAGAGGAAAAAATGGAAAGGAACCAGGATAAAAAAACATACAGCAGATAAGACAGAACTAAGGCCCCGTTTACACGAAAACGTTTTCTAGTTAAAGCGCAAAAGCTTTGTTGCGTTTTGGCGGTGCATTTACACAGCAACAGCGTTTTGGTGCTTTAAAATGGAAATGTTTAAAAACGGGCTAGAGAGTGGAAGTTTTTGAAAACACTTCCCACTCCAACAGGGAAAAAACAACACCTGGGCCGTCACTGTTGGATGTTGAGCAAGTCCCCCGAACTGCTCCCCAGGTGAGGCAAAATGGCTGCCCACTGCTCCTCAGGGATGGGTTAAATGCAGAGGACAAATTCCATTAATGTAATAACATTACATGGCCTGATTTAATTTTTAATCTTAATCTTTAATTTGACACCTATACCTTTAAAGTCCAAGTGTGAACAACTCAGCTTGTGACCATTGTTATGTTACTGAGGCCACTACTCCCCCCTCAGCTAGGGTGGGGGGGTGGCTGGGTAGGTTCCAGGACACAAAGAACTTTTGTATTCTCCTTTGTGTTTCCCATACAGCAGCTACAGAGGTTGCAACTTATATTTCAACTTTTGCGACAGAAAGTAGTAAGTAGTAATAGTGAGACGTCAACACAGTTTGAAATTTATTTCTTAGAGATTTTGTGAACATTTCTGGCACTGCCACACCTCCTTTATGCATTTGCCACATGCAAACTTTTTCTTTTTTTTTTTATTTCACAACTTTTTCAAACTTTCACTATGGTTCAGTACTTCCGCATTGGGTCAAAGGTCAAAAGGGATAATGTCAGCATAACTGATGGTGTAAACAGAGATTGAGATTGTTTTTCCCTGTTGAAGCATTGATTTTTGTGCATCTTGTGCACTTTCTTCAAATTTGTAAAATAATAGCTTAAAAAAATAATCATGGACCTGGTCAGTGAATGGTGGACCTCGTGAATTTACCTTTTTAAAGTGAGAACTCAAACAGTCCTTTTCACACTCGGAAATCTCGCTTTACCATAAATAGCAACAATACATTTTATTTATAAACACTTTTCAAAAACAATAAAGGTAAATAGTGAAAATACAGGACTAGGAAACAGGAGCTTGGTTGCTTTAATACTGTTTTTCTTTTTCTAATTTTATTTATTGTGGTTTATTAATTGATCACAACACACATGGCTCATATTAATTTGGCCATTCTTATCCAATAATTCCATATAATGTTATTTGGATTAACAAGCATCATCTATGTGGAAGAAACACTGGTTTCTCAACACTGGCCATCATTTACACCAACCCCCAAAGTTTGTCACTGCCCAGCTGCACAATCCGATCGAATGGCTGCATTTACATAAGAGAGGTGGCCCACGGAGTTGCAAATCAGTGTCATTTGGCAACCTCTGGACAGGGCAACAGGAGTAAGAAAATCTTGGACATGCTAGTGTTAAGGCTCCCACGCAGATTAAAAACTCATCCAAGAAGCATTCACACTAGAAGTTTGACCTCTCTGAAGCTCCTCCTGGATGTTGTGATGCCTACAGACATCTGACAGCAGAAACTCAGTCTCCGTTTGCGCTCGTTAGAGCTGCAACTAACGATTATTTTCATAAACAATTAATGGGTCAAATAAAAAATCGATGAATCAAAAACAAATTTTTTAAACTCAGTTCATCTATAAAGCACATTTAAACACTGATTAAACTGAAATAAAAGTGTCTGTCAAGCACAAACAAACGCGTGCGCACAACTTACACAAACACTCTCCTCGCGCACACACAAACACTCGTGCGCGCACAAACAAATACTTGTGCACACACACAATAACACTCGTGGTGCGCACACACAAAGACACTCCTCGCGTGCACACAAAGCTCTGCAGGTGAAGCAAATGGCTCTGCGTCACAGTCAGTGACCTAAATCCCACGACGCAACGAATAGACAACTAAGGTAGTTGCCAACGCTTTTCATGGATTTTATCAATTCGTTGTTGCAGCCTTAGTACTCATGATCTGGTTCGGGTTCTTTGGGCTTTGATCTTCTGCCTCTTCCAACCAACAAAGATCTCTAGAATAACGAGGCTGCATTAGTCACATTACGCTACTTCTTTCATGCGAAAAGTCCAAAGCCAGCAATTACACGCTCAAATCATTCGTATCCAACTGGCATAAACGCTTCAGCTGATGTGCATCACGGCTTGGACGAAGTTCTGCTTTTGTCAGTTTTTGACAATTATTGACTGATTAAAGCTCACAATGAATCCATCTGCTGTCAGCGTGTATGAAAAAGTGACACCTCTGTCTCTCTCTGCAGAAGATACAGATCAGTGGGTGGGCGACGCGTCCGTGTGACAATAATCCTTCTACTGCATCTGCCAATCAACCAACAGAGAGAGAGGGATCGATGTCATTGACTCGTCCTCCAGCCTGGAAGACACAAAAACGTGGCCGAGCATACTGCGTTCAAGATGCGATTCTCTCACGATTTATTTTACAAATTATGATATAATATAAAATATTCCATTATTTTTTTGGGGAAAAACTTGAAAATACTGTACTATTTTCCTTGTATTTTTCATTGTCAAAAGAATCCCTTGATAAACAATTCAAAACAATGCAATTTAACTAAAAATAAATCTTGAATGAAATAAATAAAGACATAATACAAATGAAAAAGAAGTCTTAATTTAGATTCTGGTTCTATAGTAAACAATGCAAAACTGCATAATAGTTTTTTCTTTTTAAAAGTGCAACTGAAAATGTATTTTGTACCTTAGCAATTGGACTTTAAAAAAAAAAAAAAACAGTCATTGCACTGTATTTACATCAGATATTTGTTTGGACCAGCAAAGGGCGCTGGTAACCCAGTGGTCGGTTGGCATGCATATATTCTTGCAGTGAAGAAGAGATGCTATGCGCTAGCAGACATAGCTAATAAAAAAACATGACTTTTACAGATATTCATGGATTATTACAGATATTCTTTCGGTGCTAAAGGGGTAAGGAATCATTTATGAACATGTTTTAGAGTACAAGGCTGACTTCTGGACAAGAGAAGGACAAATATATAGCACCCTCTGCTGTTTAAAAAAAGTACTGCGATTCAAATTTCAGAGCATCGATAAGAACCGAGATACCTATGAATCGATTTTTAACTGCCTTACGATTAATTGTTACATCGCTAGAAACAGGTAATTAATATTAAACTTGTATCAATTGTTATGATCTAAACACCTCAAGTTTGTGTGTAGAAAAAACGACGACGACTCCTGACTCATGACTTTTTGAGCTGCAGGTAGACTGTGTTGATCAGAGCTGCGTGTGAGCGGCGTTGACAGCATTGAGCTCCCAGTAACAGCAATATATTCTTAGCAGTGGAATTTTTTTTGATGATATATCTCCCACTATTCATGTCCGTAACGTGCATACAGCTCTGAGCAAAGACGTAGAAGGTGAGATTAGCCACTCCTCATGCAAAACAAGCTCCGGCTTTGTCCACAGCTTGAAGAAGACAGCCTAGCATTCCAAATGTTGTGTAATCAAACACACGCGTACGGCAGTATATTCAAAAAAATTTATATCATAACAAAAATATACACCGGTATTCGGTATGAACCGGTATACCCCCCAGCACTAGCCACCGCCTCCACATACACACCTAAAAAAGCCCCAAGGAGCAGAGGACCCAGCGCGTCCCACCACTGACCCAAACACCCAACCCTGGGGTATAGATCAATCAATGTTCCAGTGTGTCCTTTGTGTCACCAGCTTTTGATGACGTCATCAGCCCAAAAAAAAAGAATATGGCACTGGGTTATAAAACATAAGAGATGAAAGGCAATGATGTCATAGCAGCCACACTAACAGGAGTTCTATTCCATTTGTTTTCATTGTGATCGTGGATTCTTTTCACTGCACACACGGAACTGTATTGCTTGAAAAACTTTTCTTTTATCTTTTTTGCGTCAAATACATTATTTCGCATTAGATAATTGAAAATGGAGGGAAATCCAAGGAAAGCTACTTTTGCTGATAATAGTTATGAAAACGTTGAAGAGCTGAATATGGAAAAGAATAAGGATTCCATGATTCAAGACCTGAACAATCAAATCAGTGACCTCACAAAGGCCAAACTGGAGCTAGAAAAAAGCAACATCCATTGGGGAGAGAAAGTGGAAAAGATGCTGAAAAAAGAAAAAAAAAACAACTGCATCATTGGAAAGCAGAAGAGGGAAATCTCAGACCTTAAACTTGCCCTTTCAGAAAAGGATCAAAATCAAAGTGACCAATGGGAAGAAGAGCGAACAATGATGCTGAATATAGAAAAGGATTCAAATTCCATGATTCAAGACCTGAGCAAACAAATCACTGACCTCGCAAAGTCACTGGATCAGGCCGAACTGGAGCTAAAGGAGAACAACATCCATTGGGGAGAGAAAGTGGAAAAGATGCTGAAAAAAGAAAAAAAAAACAACTGCATCATTGGAAAGCAGAAGAGGGAAATCTCAGACCTTAAACTTGCCCTTTCAGAAAAGGATCAAAATCAAAGTGACCAATGGGAAGAAGAGCGAACAATGATGCTGAATATAGAAAAGGATTCAAATTCCATGATTCAAGACCTGAGCAAACAAATCACTGACCTCGCAAAGTCACTGGATCAGGCCGAACTGGAGCTAAAGGAGAACAACATCCATTGGGGAGAGAAAGTGGAAATGATGCTGAAAAAAGAAAAAGAAACCGACTGCATCATTGGAAAGCAGAAGAGGGAAATCTCAGACCTTAAACTTGCCCTTTCAGAAAAGGATCAAAATCAAAGTGACCAATGGGAAGAAGAGCGAACAATGATGCTGAATATAGAAAAGGATTCAAATTCCATGATTCAAGACCTGAGCAAACAAATCACTGACCTCGCAAATTCACTGGATCAGGCCGAACTGGAGCTAAAGGAGAACAACATCCATTGGGGAGAGAAAGAGAAAATGATGCTGAAAAAAGAAAAAGTAGCCAACTTCATCATTGAAAAGTTGAAAAAGGAACTCTCAGACCTTAACGTTGCTCTTTCAGAGAAGGATAAAAAGCAAAGCAACCAATGGGAAAAAGAGGCAACAATGACCCTGAATATGGAAAAGAATAAGGACTCCATGATTCAAGACCTGACCAAACAAATCAGTGACCTCACAAAGGCCAAACTGGAGCTAGAAAAAAGCAACATCCATTGGGGAGAGAAAGTGGAAAAGATGCTGAAAAAAAACAAAAAAAACAACTGCATCATTGGAAAGCAGAAGAGGGAAATCTCAGACCTTAAACTTGCCCTTTCAGAAAAGGATCAAAATCAAAGTGACCAATGGGAAGAAGAGCGAACAATGATGCTGAATATAGAAAAGGATTCAAATTCCATGATTCAAGACCTGAGCAAACAAATCACTGACCTCGCAAAGTCACTGGATCAGGCCGAACTGGAGCTAAAGGAGAACAACATCCATTGGGGAGAGAAAGTGGAAAAGATGCTGAAAAAAGAAAAAAAAAACAACTGCATCATTGGAAAGCAGAAGAGGGAAATCTCAGACCTTAACGTTGCTCTTTCAGAGAAGGATAAAAAGCAAAGCAACCAATGGGAAAAAGAGGCAACAATGACCCTGAATATGGAAAAGAATAAGGACTCCATGATTCAAGACCTGACCAAACAAATCACTGACCTCACAAATTTAATGGGTCAAGCCAAACTGGAGCTAGAGGAGAAAAACATCCATTTGGGAGAGAAAGAGGAAATGTTGCTGAAAAAAGAAAAAGAAACCGACTGCATCATTGAAAAGTTGAAAAAGGAAATCTCAGACCTTAACGTTGCTCTTTCAGAAAAAGATAAAAAACAAAGCGACTAAAGGGAAGAAGAGCGAACAATGACAATCTCCTACCTCAAACTTTTAGAGGAGTCAAAAAGAAAATTAGGGGAGAAAAACAAGCAGTTGGAGGACAACCTGCGTGAAGATGGTGAATTAAAACAAAGCAATCTTCTCGTTTCAGAATTGAGGGACACTCTCAAGCAGACTGAGAGTGACTTGAAAGCCAAGACAAACCAATGCATCCAACTGCTGGAGGAGAAAGCATTATTAAAAAAAACTCACTGCATTAATGAGAAACAGTCCCAACAAAACCTGGTGCAACTCCAGACCAAGCTGGATAAAGCGAAGAGAAAACTTCAGGCCAAAAATCTTAAATTGTCAGCCCTGCAGGCCACCCTCACTCAAACAGAAGACGCCTTACAGAGCTTGAAAAAGCTGGTGGAGGAGAAGGCAGCTTCTAAAAAGAAATCATTGTTTAAACGAATCCGTTGCATGTTAACTAAGGCTGCAACAACAAATAAAAAAAATTGATAAAAGTCGATGTTTAAATTTGCTGGCAACAAATTTTTATCATCGATTCGATTGTGCGATTTATTTGTCGGACAGCCGTTTGCTTCACCTGCAGAGCTTTGTTAATAAAGTTTAAAAAATATATATACATAAAAAAAAAAACTCCCCCTGCGAAGTGAGTCTACATGCAAGTTGGATGCAGAGTGGAGGCTGAGAACAAAGTTCGGCCAAAGAAGTAAAGGAGCTCAACAGCAGGCAAATCACTACAAGATTCTACATTTGTTCTGTTTGGAAGGAAAAACGGAGGAAGATGTTAACGCGGATGTTCTCCCATGGAGGAGTCAGGGACACAGTTTGTGGACCAGAACCAACAGGACCAGGACTACATCCACGGTCCATGACCTCCAGCTCATGATGAACTCCACAGCACTGGTTGGACTGGTGTTGATTCTGGAGCAGATAGATGCAGACTTTGGCCCTTTCTAATAAAAAACCCTTTTTAAATAAACGTTTATATATATTGAGTTGGTTTGTAAATCTATTTTTACTTTGTGTAAATGAAGTTATTTATTCTGTATTCTACAAGGACGTTTCCAGGGACCGTTCAATGGTGACTCCCCCCCTCAGATTCAGTAAACCATTGATCCCTGAGGCGAGATTGGGTGACAATTCTGCTCTCATACAACTTTATAAGACTTTAGAAATAATTACAGTACAACTTAGATCTACCTTTGAATTAGAGCTTACACATGGTTTTTAATGACACTTTTTTACAGCAAACATGGTGACACTGCGTTTAGTTGTTATGCTGTAAAGAAGTGGAACAAACTGCCAGCAGAGGTGAAGTCAGCATCCAATGTGAACATTTATAAATCATAGTTAAAGGTGCAGTCTGCAACTCTTATATAAGTTACTTTTTGTCATATTTGCTAAAGCTGTCACTATGCAAGGACAGCTCAATATCAAACTAGTGGTTTGTATAAAAAAAACAGACTCATTGAGCCCCGCCCCCTGCTGCTCCTGCATCTTTTTGCCAGAATGCACGGTGACCGAGCAAAAAGAACCAATCAGAGCCAGGATTGTGTTTGATGGGCTGTCTGACAGCTGTTGGTCACAGGCCCCGCCCCTTTCCCAGAGCTGTAGCGCCATCTTTTTACAGTGTATGGTCTGGAGGAATAGAACATGACTTTTCTGCTTGAAAGGTAATTACTGCCGCTTGATTTACATTATGCTTGATTTGTAATTGTTACACTAGAACTCTGTGGTGCATGTGTTGTTCATGTGCGCGCAGCAGCCTCCGTGTGGGCTGCTGTAAGTGACACTGTGTTGCTGCTGCTGCTGCTGAGGTTTGTGCGCATAGAGAGAGAGAAGCGCTGTAGCAATATGATTTTAACAGTGCATGTTATATTACTGTGATGTTGCTGTCGGACTAACGTTAGCTTGTTAGCTCCTCTGAGGGAGGGATTTTGGAAAGTTTGGAGGCAGGGCAAGACAGCAGCGGGCAGGGAGTGGGAGAGAGGGATCTGAGAGCTGCGGACTGCACCTTTAAATTACACTCTTTCTCTACTGCGTATGATTGAGAGGGAGATTTTTGGTCATGTTGATGTTGATGTAATGTGTTTTTTGATGATTGTAAATGTTTTTGCTGTTGATTTTAATGTTTTTGATTTTTAGGCTGTTGTACTTTATGATCATGAAAAGCAGATTGAGTTGCCTCGTGTATGAAATGCACTATACAAATACATTTGAGATACAGTTTTGTTTAATTATGGCTCTTTTTTTATTACTGTTCTGCCGTTAATTTTATAATATAAGTGCTGCATGTTAATTTAGTCTCGGTCAATTCTGTGGAGTCTTTTATTTTGAAAGTCAGTTTTTTGGGCATGTGACAGGAAGTCAGCCATCTTCTTTAGTTCTCTGTAAGCCACATGAGATGTCCATCCACTGCCATCTGCTTTGTGTTTACCCCATCGACATCACCATCTGTAATTTTTTGATTAAGATTTAGGAGCTGAAATTTGTTTAAGCTTTATTTGTAAGAAATGTTTACTATAATGTGCATTTTGATTACTTTAAGATGCAAATGCGTTTATGTTGGTTTACTGGAACTCCGACATGTGATATGCTAATTTTCTGTGTGTTTAGCCTTTGCTTATGATGCTATGCTGATAGTAGTTGTTTTATTTCGGTTCTACAGTTTTACTCCACGTTGAAACGTTTACGTGGTGCATCGAGAATGAAGTGGAGCAAAGGAAGCTACATCCTGACCACGTATTCATTCAAGAGGAGTTAGGCTAACTGCTAAATTGTGATGAACACACACAAGGAGAGCAGAATTATTACTATTACTATTTAATTCCTCACAAGAGTTGAAAACCAAAATTTTCTGTAAAAATTCATAAAATATTATCTTAAAAAATAATGGAAAACAGGGAATTTGGTGAAAAATCAAATGTTTTTTATTGGGCCTTTAGACTGCTGTCCATCAGCTGCTTGAAACATACCAGTGTTCCTACTGGGAGGATGAAACATTGATCAGAGCAGCAGGAGGAGGAGCCTCTACACTTTCCTCCCAGTGATGGACTGAGAGTGTGAGATAACGTTCAACATCCAGGAAGAAGAACACCACCTCAGGACAAGGAGCTTCTACACAACGCTTCTCACGCTGAGCTAATTGACATTTAACCCAAAGTGTATGTGACCCATTCGGCTCAAACAAGCAATTAATTACACGACCGTCACCGTCGTTTTTGTTTGGAAAATCACACAAAGTTTACAAATGGTGGCATACAACACTGTTTGACAGATAAAATAAAGTAAATGGATGCCGGTGGTCTTTACGGGTCTTCTTTCTCTGAGTGAAGTAAAATAAAATAAAATAAACCTGTTAAATGGAGAATAAATATTTCTTTCTTGAAGGTTCAAATCTGTGTTCATGATCTTATGACCTAACCCTAAGGACACATCAAAGCGATCAGCGAGCGCCTCTGAGGAAGACTGATAGTTGACAATTGAAGGATGTCAGATGATCGAAGTAAATTTCCAGAAAAATGTTGCCTGAATAAATGAAAACATATTTAAAAAAAAAAACACAAAATGAACTTGCTGGAATTACCACAATGAAAAAAACGTAATTACAGAAAACGGTGTGATTAATTAGTTAATTTTTTTCAAATCGATTGACGGCCCTAGTTTTTATGGATGATTTTTTAACTCCATTAAATGTCTGTTGTACATTTTAAATCATGTAGAGCACATGCCTTGCAGTAAAAGCACTCGATTAAATGTTTCTCTCAAGACTTTTTAGTTTTTTTTTAATACATACACTGATTTATGGTTTTATTTTATGGTTTAAAAACAGGCAAAACGTCATAAAGAGCTTAAATGCTAAAAGGTTACATTTGATCGACATTGCTGACCATACCAACAAAAACAATCGATGTTTGACCAACGAAAGCCACCGAGCAAGTTGCAGCATTCAGCCAAGTTTCTACTACGTATGTTTGGCTCTATTAGACTGAACACACAGGTCAGTTTGACAGAGAATGTTTTTAGTAGTGGATACTACAGTTTTCGTAGTTAATAAGGTCAGAGGTGACGGTATCACCCTCAGCAAAGATGCTCAGACAACCTTTACTCCCATTGTCTCTTCGAAGACCAGGTATAGCATGGATCCAACATGGCCTGAGTCGGCCCTTAATCAGACTTACAAAGTTAGACCTGACCCGGCCTGTAGCCTTCAGAATATAACCCGAACCAGAATAAAGCTGATCTCTCTTTAATCCTGAACTCATTGCTGCCAGACACTATTCACATCTCGGTGAGTTATGTAGGTAAGTTTCATACATTCTTTTTTTTTACCTGGTCTGCACATGCTGTCGAAGGTCAACACTACATGTCGTGGAATCTTTTCAGGACAGCAAAGCATGTTTTGTTATTGCAATTAAATAAATAGAAAAGAAGCGTGGCTGCCAATTTGCGCCAACCACCAGCACCACCAACATTCATGCACAATTCATACAAGGCAATGTGGGTTAAGTGCCTTGCCCAAGGACACAACAACTTAGATAGAGCAGGATTCAAACCCCCAACTCTTTGGTTATTGGACAACCCACTCTACCACTGTTCCATGGTCGCCCTGTAAGACACACAACTCAGCAACCTGCTTTCTACACGTGACACACAGCAACACGATGAGTCAAGAATGAGTCATTTATGCATTTTATAACATTTATTCATGTACCAGAGGACAGTCATCCATTCACCTCCTCAGCAAATATTTGTGTTATCTTACGCTTATTGAAACACATCACCTGACCGTTCATTCACCACGCAGCTTCAGAGCCGCGTCTAACCAGAGTCTGTGTTAAAAAGATAGAAATTAAGCCCGACCCCAGGCTTAGTCAAAGATCTCTCAGAAGTAGTGCAGCACTGTGATTGTCGGCAGACATGAAATACGTCTCCACTGATACAAGTGATAGTGAAGTAAATCAACACTGTTGGAGAAATACATTGCATTTCCAAATAGTGATGCATGCAAACACTCTTACTTGTGTTCGGTGGAAGTGTCTCTGCACATTCACTTATTTTGGTTCATGCCGCCATCTATTGGCCTGGCATGTTTACGAAATGGTTTTCTAATGCTTTCAGCGGTTTCATGTAAACAAAGATTGTTTTGAAAACATTGTGGAACTTTTTGGAAACGTACATGTAAACAGAAGCAAAACGTTGTCGTGTAAACAGGGCCTAAGTAGTGAAAATGAGTTAATGAGTGGGAAAGAGAAGCGAGCGTTATGAGACTAACCCGAGACAGCACATGAACAGTGGCAGTAGTAACATGAGCAGAGAGGCAGCCAATGGGGAGCTTGCGCTCCTGCGGCACATGGCCTCATCCTAAACATCAACAGCCAACCACGGGCCAGGCAAGAGAAAAAAGAGAGAAACAGTCATGCAACAAAATGTCCAAACAGTCCACAAACCAAAGCAAGAGAGTACAGAAGTGTTTTATAAATAATAAAAATACTTGGAAAAATACAGATGGATTTCTGTGAGTGAAAGCACGAGAGATTAGCTGTTTGCATATAAGTGACGCACATGGAGCACGAGGAAAAGTCCATTGTTAAGACTCAGAAGCTTTGATGCTGGAGAAGAGGATTAAAGCAAAAACAAAGCGTATTCAAACACTGTGGTTCATACGTAAAGACTCAGCTTGTTTGGTTTTGGTGTTTCATCCATAATCTGTACACAGATGGCTGTTTACCTCTGAATATAAAATACTACGTTAGTATTTATTACAGATGCAAATGAACCACTCATAGGATTACTTTGATAACATACTGTATGGTGGTAAGAGATCAATTATTTCTTGTTTTAAAAGAAGGACTACAGTGATATTCAACATCCTCAAGTATTTAGGCCTAAACAGATTCCTAATCCTGTCTCAAATATAAGATTAATATAGAGATTTTTTTTGATTGGTGCAGTCTACAATATCAGCATGAGCATGGTTTTTATTACAAACTGGGGGAAATAATAAGTTACATTTTTATAAGGACAGTTGTAATTATGTGGAAGAAAAAGTCATGTCTAAGATATAAAGGAAACAAGAAGATATAGTCATCCCCCGCCAGATTGTTTGTCAATATAACTCACAACCGTTTCCTAAATGTCCTAAATCAAAGAACTTAGATGTATACATAAGAAAATATTATCTCATCAGAATATAAAATTAGTAACTATCTTAAATGGTTTGTAAGAAAAGCTGTCCCCTGCACAAGGTCAAAAACTCTGGAAAATCATTTGTGCACTTCTCATTTTCAAACTCCATCAAGGTATTGATACCCTGAAGCCACACACCAATTTTGGTTATCCTATCTTAAACGTTTTCTAAGAAAAGCTGTCCCGTTTGCAAATACCTCGAACATAGTCTAAAAAATGGAACAAGGGCAATAAATCCGAAAAAAAAAATGTGCGCGCTTTTCATTTTCGAACTCCATCAAGGTATTGATACCCTGAAGCCACACACCAAATTTGGTTATCCTTTCTTAAACTATCTAGAAAAAGGGGATTCACTAGTGGAAGGATAGCAGATAGCAAACGCACTGGATGAAAACAGTGTTCATTTTGTTGACCAAAAAACTTCATCAGTTTTCCTCGGCTACAATTTTTTAACGACAATGACTATAAACTATGCATAAAAATACAAGTAAACAAAAATGTCGATATTTTTGTAACTAATAAAAACAAAACTACAGAAAGAGTCGACTAAAATAGTCCTGATGACAAAATTTTGAATAAAAATAAGTCGTATTTTAGTCAAAAGAGTTTGACTAAAACTAAATCAAAATGTCAAAATTAACACTGACTTAAAACATTTGGAATAGTGGTTTTCAATCTGTGTTCAACAAGCATTAGTTTGGGGGTGGGGGTCCCCTTCATAAATAAATGATACAAAATAAAGAGCTGAAATTATTACCTACTGTGCGTGTAAAAACATTTAAAGCTAAATAAATATTCTACATACTTTGGGCTTCGGACAATCTTCACAATCCTTTCAGCAAAAAATGTTCATGATTTTTTTTATTATTTGAATCTTCAAAGATTTGAATTTGCTAGTTGATAGGTGAAAAAGTCTCCTAAATGTACCCGTAATCTGTAAAAAGCACTGTATGAAAATGGTGCAACAATCCCCTACAAATAAAGTGAATTTCACTCTACCTTGAACTCTTGATGTAAACATTAAAGCAGTAAAAATACATATTTAATAATATAACAACTTTCATTTCTTCTGGGTCACTTGGAATTACTTGAGCTGGATTTGACAGGTGGGTTAGCATGTGCTAATTGCTAAGTTAGTTTTTCTTTATGTTAGCATTAACAGAATGCTAATACAAAAGCTTTAAATACAAATGTTTGGATAAAAATATCTTCCCGTTTGTCAAAAAGTGCTCCAATAGCAATATTTAAATACACAATTTCCGCTAATGGTTAAATGCTAATGCTAGCTTGGATCAACAAGAATTTTAGTTTAGCTAATGAAGCTGTGCTCAGTCGTAGCACTAAAAAGATGCTAATGGATGAAAAGTTTTCTACTTATACTATTGAGCTACAAAGTGCAGGTTAGCAGCTAACCGTTAGCAGCTCAGAAGCTAAACAGTTCCCAAAGGAGACAATGAAAACCAAACGGAGCTGAAACAGCAGCATTGATATTACAGACACACTCACCAGGTGTCCACATACAAATGCCTCTATGACAGTTGCCAGCGTGTGTAAATAAACATCTCAAATGACAGTTTTAAGTTGTATATTAACCCAGAATGGTGTGGATTATTAATATTATAACTTACATGTTCGTTGTTGTCAAAACACACTGAAGGTCCTTTCCTGTAGCGAGGGTTCAGAGCCATTTCACAGGCACTAGGTCCGTCAGCTGGACAAATCGAGTCAGGATAATGACATAAACAAAGTCATTTTACACACACTTTATCCTGTAGACCAGTGGTTCTCAAACAGTGGTTCCAGACACTGGGGACCCCCACTGTACCTGAAGGTGGTTGAACACAGACATGAACATTGAAGAACAGTCATGTGGAGACAGGGCCATCTATAAGGGGGAATAAAGGGATTTTTGGGGTCCATCCATAAAGTCAGCAAAATGAATGAGTTCTATGAATCTGTGATAACCACATTTATTTATTTATCTGAATAATATCCACTGTTATCCAGGATGTTTATTATTATTTGCACCATAGTATATAGCATCTTAAAGATGTAAATCCTCATTTTAATCGGAAAGAAAATTGGTTAAAAGAAAGGTGAAGCATTACATGTAAGTATGGTGAAAAGAGGTTAAAAGTGACAATAATGGGTCAACATATGTAACATTAGGTGGGAAAAGTGGTGGAAAAGGTTTATAAGTGCCAAAAATGTCTTGAAAACAAATGTAGAAAATGCATTTAAATTTGATGGAGAAATAGCAGAAACGGGAGTAATGTAGCAAAAATGCACTAAAGGGAGCTAAAGAATGGCAAGAAAAAATGATAAAAATAAGAAAAAGGGTAAAAAATAAGCAAAAATGGTTAAAGTGTTATAAATGATCACTACATATGGCTTTATTTATTTGTTGGCAAGTCGGCTCTAGATTACAAAAATCCTATTAATCTTACAGTTACAGTTATTAAACTTTCTTCAAACGGAAATCCAACACATAGACAAACCTATTCACAACTATCCACAATGTACAGTTAATCAACTTAGTATGCAGGTTTTTGGACTGAGTCAGGAAGAAGAGAATCTATGCATGCTCAGGGAGAACATGCAAACTCCAGGGAATCCAACCCAAGGCCTTGTTACTGAGAGGCAGACACACTCATCACTTTACCACCGTGACAGCCATAACAGTAAAAAATAAAACAACTTATTCTTCCACTAATGTAACACCTTCACTACATCTGGAGCATTTCTTGCACGGAGAAGCCGTTTTTCCTTCTTTGAACTCAGAGCGCATACCGCCAGTATTCAGCTGCTATTTTTCAACCTTACGTTTTCCAAGCAACTTTGTTTAAGAGAATTGTGTTTATCCAACAATCCCATCTGCCATACAAATCAAATGGGATACCAAGAACAGACAAATCTAGACAGTTATTAATAATAGATTTCTTAGAAGGGGATAAAAAAAAAAAAGCGTAGGTATTGTCGTCACAGCTTGATTTAAAAAACAAAAAAAACGTGACAAAAGAAATCCAGACTGAATTCTTTTACATCTTCCATGATTGTCTTGTTAAAATCACCAACTCCCCGAACATCTGCTCAGTGAATCAAACGCACACGTTTCCCCGGCCAGATGATGGTGGTGAAGATAAAAGGATACACTGCTGTTCGTCCTGTATCAACGGCTTGGTGTCACAGGACGTGCAGGTGACTTTTGCATCAGCGATGATGAAAACCAGGTTGGTCTTGGGCAGCTTTTCAGCGTGGTAGAGTCTGAGGAGGAGCAGAAACACACGAGAACAGTTGCTGACATGTTGCTGGCGTGTTGCTTTTAACTGCTGCTAAAGGAGTTTTATGACATCATTAACAAATCTTCCAAAAAACCTTTAACATTTTACGCAAATGCTACATTGAAGCAGGTGTTTTTAGACGTTTGAGGATCCGACCCATAGCTGCCAAGCCTGACTGTCCTCCAAGAACATTTGTAAATTCCACACGTCACTGGGCACAAATGATTTTTCTCTGCATTTTTATGGCAGTCGTTAAAACAAAAACGTGTGGAGAATGTTGGGCGGCACTGGCACTCCATTAGGGGACGCAAAGGGGTCTTAAATCCAAAACGTGCACCATTGTGTGCACGTCACAGCCATCTTTGGGTTCTTGATGGGACTTAACTTGTATCTCACTGATAACAACTTAAACGTATGCGTGTGTGAATGTCTGCTGTGAGTTTTACCTGGAGCAGTTTTCACAGTCGACGGAGCCTCTAAACGTCAGGCTGTCTGTCTCAAAGTAGTACTGAGTTTGCTCTGTGATGCACACTTCCTTGTGCAGAGCGTCTGACATCTCGTCGTCCATTTCAGCTGTGGAACCACACATTTATACGTCAACAGTCACCCTAAGTCCAATGGATCAAATGTGACAATATTTATGGTCCTTGTAAAACCTGCTTTTAGAGGTTTTAGTTTCATACTCGAGAAGTCATTTGTGTTGCTTGATTTTAGTTGAAAAAGAGCTTTTAAATTCAAAGCTGCTGATTTATTTGATCAAATAAAGACATGAAAGCCTTATAAATCAATAAGTCAAAGGTTTAAATTGCCGCTCAAAAGTTTGTGTTCATCTCCACTGTGAACTCTTCATTAACTGACATTGTCGGAAAAACTTTACATTACATTATGGGATGTGGAGTCCCGTAGACAGAGTTTTTACTTCATTCTTATTGGCCACGTTTACATTGGGAGCTTTAATTCCTCTTTAAAGCGGATTTAAAGTTAATTCCTCTTTAACCTAACCCTGTAAACACATAATTCCTAATACTAATTTAACTCCGAATTAAACTTAAATCCGAATTAGGTGGCTGCTTTATTCCACTTTTAATTCCGAATTAGATAAATCCTTTTTCTTGTAAACACTTAACTTGGTAAATTCCGCTTTAAGTTAATTTGGGTCATTTTGTGCTCGCGCGACTTGCGGCGATGACTGGGAATATCGAATTACAAGCCAATCACTGTCTTTGTCTGGTGAAGAAACACAAGAAATCAAGAAAGAATGAAGTAAAAACACTTATATCCATCTGTTTACGGAACTCCATATCCCACAATGCAATGCGCACAGCTTTTCTGACAATGTCAATTAGAGAGAGTGTTCACAGTGGAGATCAAAACAAACATTAAAGTGTCAATTTCAACCTTTTACATCCATTTTTCAAGCAAATGATCTTTAATTTTATTGATCTACGAGGCCTACATCTTTATGATAAAAGATTATCGTTTTTCAGAACACTTAAGAACTCCACAAGCTTTGTACGCAGACTTTTCTTTTCTTTTTTAGTAGAGGCTTTATACGTTGGCAATCGTGGAATGGGTAACTGGAGTTTCAGAGCGCTCCTCCATGACGCTACACTGCTCAGTGCAACCCGTTTGCTGTTATGAGATGCACGTGCATTCACTTTGTTGACAGTGACCCGCTCCAGGAAATCAAAGCCTATTGGCTTGGCAAAGCTGGTGCTTCCTTGCATTTGTATAGGGGTCTATGGACACATCCTTACATCAAACTAGTAGTTTGTGTGAAAAAAACAGGCTCATTGAGTCCCACCCCCTGCTGCTCCTGCTGCCTTTGGCAGATTGCCAGAATGCACCGCGACCGTGCAAAAAGAACCAATCGGAGCCAGGATTGTGTTTGATGGACTGCCTAACAGCTGTTGCTCACAGTTCCCGCCCCTTTCCCGGGGCTGGAGTGCCATCTTTTTTACAGTGTATGTTCTGGAGAAGTAGAAGATAGAATTGGAGACTTTCCTGCTTGAAAGGTAATTACTGCTGCTTGATTTACATTATGTTTGATTTGTAACTGTGGTGCATGTGTTGTTCATGTGCGGGCAGCAGCCGCCGTGAGGGCTGCTGGAAGTGACACTGTGCTGTTGCTGCTGCTGCTGAGGTGTGTGCACATTGAGAGAGAAAGAAGCGCTGCAGTAATATGCTTTTAAAAGTGCATGTTATATTACTGTGATGTTGCTGTTGGGTTAATGTTAGCTCGTTAGCTCCTCTGAGGGAGGGACTTTGGAAAGAGTTGGAGGCAGGGCGAGAGAGCAGCGGGGAGGGAGGGATCTGAGAGTTGCGGACTGCACCATTAATGTCTATGAATGACCATTGGCAGTAGACCATATTAAAAGACTAGTTAGGTATTTTTTCGCATTTCAAAAGCATGATACATAAACAGATTTCTCAGAAACTCCAGATATCAGCTTTAATCGTGGGTTCTTTAGGTTCTTTAATTTGACCTTAGGGTGCGTTTTTCTGTATTTCAACATTTAGATCTGACTAAGGTGATTCTGGCCTTATATGCCCTTTGGTCCTTGTTTTTGTAAGCAGGTACAGAAGGTGGAATTGAAACCTAGTTTGACATTTTTTGCACTTTCTTTCTAAAGGAAAATCTGCCAAACATTTTTCAAACAAATGCTTGAATGAACATGTGCCTGTGAGTGTTCACTTGGTTGCTCACAGCAATGCCTTCCCTACAGCTGAACGGTTTAAAATTACATTACAAATTGTTGGAAAACAACTTTTAAAACTCCTTGGAATGTTGGTGGAACATCCAAAAAAGGTAGGGCATCTGCAACCCAAAGTAAGACATTATCCACCAGCAAATCCCTCTGAGGGTTAATACAAGTGGTTCCCAGTGTGATTGTAATCGTTTGATTAACTTGTAGTGTTATTATTGTTTCTTTGATTTTCTTAATATATATTTGATGTTAAATGCCAATTATTGTCAGGGTTTTATTAATAATAATAATAATAATAATAATAATATTTTAACCTCTGCCAAAGACTTCACATTTTTACCAGTGCTTATTTATTTAATGTTTAGTTTGTCTGTTAGCAGGGTTAGGACAAACGTATTAAAAGTATTAAACCAAAGATAGACCTTCTGCCATGTAAAGTTCCATTACATTTTGGATTGGTTTGGATTCTGGATTTGTTTCAATAATCAAAAAATTCTTATCTCTCATCATTGGCAGAACTTCAGGAACAAGTTAGGAATTGCCTAATTTACTCTCTGCACATGCTCAGTTTAGTCGTTAGTCCACATGTGAAGAAAGTAGTGCCCTGAGACAGACACAGGAACATTTGTGAGGGAAAACATGATTTTTTGTGTGTTACATGGCCTGCTTTGTAGTTAAACTCATTTAATTGATCTCATGTTGATTATGTGTCTGTTAGGCTATATTTTATTCAAATTTGATATGGTAACGGTTTACATGATGCACACAGGGACAGTTGTAACAACCTTGTTGTAACATTTAAAAACATTTTATATTCCAAGCGGAATTTGACAAAATGCATGACTAAAAATGTAGATTTTTGTCATTAATATTACTTTGTCTAGTAGAGAAAGACTGACAGAGGGGTTTCTTTTCAACATTTTGAAGAAGGCATTGATACACCTACGTTCAACTGTAGAAGCCAGTGTATATTTTCTCAATTTGTCCATTTTCTTTATTTCTAAACTTTAGATACTAATGCTTAATTGCACATTGTATACAGTTTGATTAATGTTTGTGTAGTTTAAGTCTTGTACTCTGCAGAATTAAAGCCATTTTGAATTAAAAGCTTTAATATTTTAAGTCACTGGCCTTTATTTCATAATGTTACATTTTGTCTCATGCTATGTTACAACTGACCTGGATTATGGTGTCATATGTAACATTTCTCTCCTTGTGCTTGAGATTAAATTATGCATTTTCTGATTGTGTTGCACAGGCTTTTTCTAATTCAGGCCATTTATTAGCAGACACTTGAAGCTAGTAGGTATAGCAGTTTAAACACACTGGGCTAAAAGAGCTAAAGTTAGAGACAGATATGTTGAAAATGTTACAACTGTCTCCCCTGTGTATTCGGATTGTGGGAAGAAATGGTATTTTACAGAAAAAAGCTGGGAACTAGATTTTTACCAGTTAAACTCTACCATGCTATTCATTTTTTAATCTATTAAGTATATCTATTAGGGGTGTTGGAAAAAATTGATTCGGAGATATATCGTGATATTATGTCGTGCGATTCTTGGATCGATTTTTTTTTTATTTACATATATATATATATATATATATATATATATATATATATATATAAATTATACTTTATACTTTAATATCGGGATATATTCTATCGTGACGTATGTATCGGGATACGAATCGTACAGTCAGATGCCAGGCAATACACACCCCTAATATCTATTAATTTATTAAACAATTTTAAATGTGCAACACCTGACAACCTGAAAAATTGAGCCACATTACCTCCCAAACTGGCCCCATTGTTACATCTGCCTGTTAAGTAGCCAGTATTGCTGCAACATATTTTAATGTAACCTATAGTCAACATCTATTACTGTTAAATTCCAAACAGAAGAACATTTAAGCTTTTCAACGCTGGCAAAACGTTCCTCGTTAAAAAAAAAACCAAAACCCACTAAGCTCTTTTTTTTAAATTAATGGGAGCTCACCTGCATCCAGGACATTTGGGAATGTGATGCTGACCAGTAACTGTTGCAGAATTGACCTAAAAGCAAAAGCAATTCCAAATGATGAAAAATGTACAGATTCATTGGAACATAATATACAATAAATCATCCGTGCAAACCAAGACTAAACTAACAACATGTGTGACTTGAAGGGCTGAGCTTGTGTGTAAAGGCAGAGTTTCATTTAAAAAAGCTTTAACGGTGGCTTTTATTCAGTGATTGTCGTTGCGTTGTCAGATGTTTGAAAATCCACTTTTGGTGCTTATTAAACAAGCTGGTAATGACATCAGCAGCATGGACCGGGAAGAGATTTGTGGAATGTTGTGTCTTGGGAATAATTTTGCTGTTAAACAGATGCTATGTGTCCATTTGCAGGAGAAAATCTCAATGTGGTTTCCATTACAATCCAGTCTAAGGACCTACAACACTGGTTTTCATGCTGTATTTCTAAAAAGAGGACAATGATGTAAACCAGACATGGGCAACTGGTGGCCCGGGGGCCACATGCAGCCCTCGATCTAATTTCACGTGCCCCCCAAAGAAAAAGTAACGCTACAAGATGACAGAAAGATACACAAAACAAAAGTAAGAATACATTAAAAAATACGAAGAATTACAAGATTGCAGGAAAATACAGTAAAAGACAAGAAAAACAGAAAATACTCTAAAACTACTTCAAAAAGGATCAAAACAACAACAGTAACACACAAAATTACTCCAAATAACACAAAACGACAAGAAAAATATACAAAAAATGTACAAAATTACAGAAAATGAGAACAAAAGTTCACAGAAAAACAAAAAAATTACCCAGCATACCCACAGTACTAACAAACAAGCAAAACGACAACAGAAATGCACAAAACAAACATAAAAATACACAAAACAAAAGTAATATTACATACAAAGACTTACAACATTGCAGGAAAATACAGTAAAAGACAAAAAAAAAACAGAAAATACTCCAAAAACACACAAAACTCCAAAAGGAACAAAACAACAACAGTAATACACAAAATTATTCTAAAAACATAAAACGACAAGAAAGATAAGCAAAAAATGCACAAAATTACAGAAAATGAGAACAAAAGTTCCCAAAAAAACAAGAAAAACTAAAAAATTACCCACAGTACTAACAAACAAGCAAAACCACAACGGAAATACAAAAAAATTACTCCCAAAAAACAATACAAGTAAGAATATATACAAAGAATTACAACATTGCAGGAAAATACAGTAAAAGACTAGAAAAATACAGAAAATAGTCCAAAAACACACAAAACTAGTTCAAAATTACTTCAAAAATGAACAAAACGACAAGAAAAATACACAAAATGACTCAAAAAATATACAAAATTACAGAAAATTAGAACAAAAGTTCACAGAGACAAGAAAACCCACAGTACTAACAAACAACCAAAACAACAAAAATACACAACATGACTTAAAAAAACATACATTTTACAGAAAAAAACCAAAACAGTCAATCATAACAAGTCAACAACAAACATACACAGAATGACAGAAAAACACAATTATTACTATAAAAATTCTTTGTTGTTTCCTGTGTTAAAGCTCAGATTGGTCATTATTCTAAATGCTGACATGAATGTTGATAAAGTGGCCCTTAGGTCCAACAAACACGTTTTTGTGGCCCCCGCTGTGATAGTAAACCACCTGTGATGTAAACCATGTTGGAAAGAAGGGACTCACCAGGCTGCAGCTGTAGCCCACCATCCCAAACTCAAAATATCTGCTATTGTAGGCTGTGAGAGGGGACACAAAATAGGAAAAACCACAAATTGAATCTATTAGGAATAGTTTAAGAAATCATTTAAAGTCACTTTGAAAACGTCCTGTTTATGTTTACTGCGGTTGTCGAGGTTTGGCCACGCACAAAGAAACAGCGTAAGGTTTTCTTTTCCGCTTCGCTCGGAGGAAATTAGCGTAAGGATCCTTCTCGACAGATGCAAGAATATTTATGTAAACAAGGCAGCAGTGAGAAAACAAGCGGTTTGAATTAAAAAAAGGCCCGACATGCTGCTTTGATTACGCTTAGCATGCGAGGGCCTTGTTTTTTTTGGTGACTCAGCGCTGCTCTCTCTCCTGTCAGCGTGGAATCATCAAGGAGCTTCAACTGACCGTGTCAGAGGCGTCACTTGCACTTGACGACGCCTTTGATCACCTAGAAATCTGCATCCTTCATCCCACCTCGGCCAGTCAGGCATGTATCGTACGCGTTTATGATGATTACAGGCTCACTTTTGCCAATCGGAGTGAGGAATGTCAAAAAGCATGGAGCAATGGAACACTTTTATCTTTCTTTTTTTTTTTTTTTACAACGTATCAGCCCATTAGCGCTAACAGTGATGTAACCCTTTCAGCATGGGGAGAAATTCATCAATATCGATTTAAAGTCTGCACGCAATTTGCATCATTTCACTGTAACTTGTGCTTTTTACGTGTGACGAAGACCAGAGTCTGTTTCTACATCACTCGCTGTGTTAGCCAAGCATGCTGGAGCACCTATAATCCTGTTACTGTTACTCTCTAACGCTTTCACCATACCTTCTGCTTCCCTTCTCATCTGCTATATCAGATTTATGGCTCCCCGGTGTGCGATGGGCTGTGTGTGTGTGTACGTTAGCGTGCGTGTGTGTGTTTTTTGGGACCATTTAGAACAGTCAAATGGCTGCAGTTGGACCTCAGCTCATGTTGGAAACTGAGTAATGAGTAAAAATGTATGGATATCAGAAGGTGTGAACATGCAACTTTGCACGTGTGTGTGTGTGTGTGTGTGTGTGTGTGTAATCTCTGGCTTCTATAACTCACCACATAGACGGAACGCAGTCCTGCAGCCGCCTTGCCCTCTTTCTCGGGGTCACACAGCGACTGGTAGTCGTAGGTGCTCTTAGAGGTGAACAGGGACGAGTTGACCAGAGTTTTCATCAGGATGGGGTCGATGACCCCGAAGAAACGTCCGATCTGGAATTAGAAAAAATAGTCACACTTTACCAGAAGTTTTATACATGAGGCTGACATAACGCTGTCATTAGCGTGAATAAAGTGTCATGGAAGGTTGTCATTAAGTGTTGTTTGCTAAATTATGACACCTTTGGAGCTATGTTGATGTCAATTTATTTTATTTTATTTTAAACTGTTTTTAAGTTGCCATTTACATGATCAATATCAATCAAATTAAATCAAACATTATTCTGTATAATTTTAACAGTATAGAATTTATTACACTGTATTGTCTTCAATGGCTCCTTGTAGAGTAAAGGTTGCAGACCCCTGGGTTAGGGTTAGGGTTAGGGGTAACGTGATTAAAAAGTGCAACAGAAAACATTTAACATTTTTAAAAATCAATAAAAACATTAAAATAAGCAGTAACATTTAAAATCAACAATATTGTGATTATTTTATTAAATAAAATAACACCAATGAATTTAATTCAAAATAAAATATCATCAGGCTCTAAGTAGAGCTACATTTATGAACTCTATAACAGTACTGTATGTTAGCCACATGGCCATTAACATAATAGGTAGAAACCCCAACCTCAACAATGTAATCCCAAAAAATAATACTTTACTCAGTAATGGTTGGGTCTAGAAACGTCACAAATTACTTCTTTTAAAACGTAGTTATGTAGAAATAAAATTACTGATTTAGAAATATACCCAAAAAAGTACAAGTACCCATAAAAGCAACTCAATTATACAGTAACATGAGTACTTGTACTTTTAATGACATAAATTACACAACACATGGGCTCCAGGATCTAGGAAAGCTTTGACTTTAAAACCTCAGAAGGGAAATCATTTGTGAAGCAATGTCCCAGTGAGAGATGTTTGAGATGTATATATGAGCTAAAAAACCCAGCAAATCCACAGCGTGGATGCCTGTGTGTGTGTGTGTGGGGGGGGGATTTCCTCCATATTTCTCAGTTCGTGATAGGAAACTGTTAGGAAAACGCACGCATGAGCAGAAAGTGTTTGCAGTGGATCCGTAGACGATCGCACGTTGTAAATCAGCCTTCCACCTGGGTGATAGACTTTGCTATAATCTGATTAAAACCGTCCACAAGGCGGCTGTAAATTTGCACTCGGAGGAAGTAGTTTGTCTCGCCATCTCGGAGGTGTGACAGGACCGTGTGGATGGAAGTGTTGAAGTACTTGTGTATCCAGGAGGGATTTTGCACGGCGAGTTCTACCTATCTGTGTGTGTGTGTGTGTGTGTGTGTGTGTGTGTGGGTGAGATCACTTTAAACAATACAAACTATCGTGTTCCTTTTAGTTTGTAAGGTCAGCGTAACAAGCCGTCCTCTATAGATCCATTTGTCTTTACTCTTCCAGCCCCAAAACCCCCCATAAATCCTCTTCACTATAAGGTTAAAGTTGGCTTCTCGTCTTTCCTGCTTTAATAACACAGCTAATGAATTAAAAAGTCACAGGCCGAGGCTGCACACTCCCCCAAGCTTTCAGGGTGAGGGAAACGTTGCTGGTGCAGGAAACAATGATTGAGGGCACACGGCCTTCTCCAAACAAGAACCCAGAGTTTTAGTGCTGCTGCCAAACTTCAGAGGGCCACTGATTTATCCTGAGCACAGCCAAGCCTGATTAGGAGGGAGGCCTGAAAAACATTTACTCAGATGACAGCGGGGGCCCACAGTTAGCAGAGCATGAGACAACCAGAAGGTACTGGAAGGAGGTCGATTTCTGTCACTGGGTTAGTGGAAGTCTTACTGGATAGAAGACACTCAATGATGACTTCTTTCACTGTAGATAAAAGCTGTGTTTTTAGGCCGCGCTACCGCACTCAAAACGCCACTCACTTTGTTCTTCAAGTCAAGTCAAGTCAAAGTGTTTATTGTCATCTGTACAGTTAGAAACACGTTTCCCTGTACAATGAAATTCTTGCTTTGCCGACCGCCAGTGAATGCCTACGTAATAAAGGAATAAATCGAGATAAAAGAACTATAATAACGAACAGTGGCATGCAACACTGTTACTCAACAAAACCTGAACATTAAATACAAAACACCTGTACAATTAAAAATACAAATATAAATATATTAACTATACAGAGGAGAGGTGATATATACAATGGTATGTGCAAAAAGCTGTTTCATAATAGAAAGACATGGTGTTAGCTGTGCATGGGCGCATCTAAAGTGCGAATGCAGGTGGTGTGCAAAGTTCAGTGGAGAAGGGGGGGGGTGAATGAATAGTTCATTAGACTCCGATCACTTATTTAGGAGTCTAATGGCCGAGGGGAAGAAGGAGTTTTTGAGTCTGCTGGTCCTGCATTTCACACTTCTGTACCTCCGGCCTGAGGGTAGAAGTGTGAACAGTCCGTGTTGGGGGTGAGTGGAGTCCTTGATGATGGCGGCAGCTCTCCTGTGGACTCTGCGCTTGTAGATGCTCTGCAGAGAGGGCAGCGGAGTCCTGTGATCTTCGTAGCAGTCTTCACTACTCTCTGCAAGCGTTTGCGGTCCATGACAGTGGTGTTGCCGTACCACACGGTGATGCAGCTGGTCAGGATGGGCTCAACAATGCAGCTGTAGAAGTTGCTGAGGATCTTTGAGGACATTCCAAATTTCCTCAGCCTCCTCAGGAAGTACAGCCGCTGTTGAGCTTTCTTCACCAGCTGTGTGGTGTTGAGGGTCCAGGTGAGGTCGTCTCTGATGTGGACCCCAAGATATTTGAAACTGCTCACCCTTTCCACTTCCAGCTCCTGGATAGACAGTGGCTGATGAGGACGCCTCTCCTTCCTCATGTCCACTTTCAGCTTGTTGTGTACACTATTAAAATCAATACTTCTCTGTCATTCGTGAAGGGATCGGCTTGATCTTTGGTAGGTACAATCTATGGATGTGTACGCATTGATGCGCAAAGCCCGATTTTTGTTTTGGGGCCCAGGAGAGCCCAACGGGGCCCCAAAAGAAAAAAACCCAGAAAATCGATTTTTCATTTATTTGTGAGTCAAATATTACGACGAGTGGTGGTACCGAATCATTGGCACATATCAATATATAAATGGGGCCCATTACCTCATACGTGTCACAAGGATACCAGGTGGCCCCCGGTGGCCCCATTTTTCAAATGACAACTCCTCCTTTAGTTCTCGTTAGATCAAAATGCAGTTTGGTATGAATACTATGAATGAATATGATGAGATGCTCGGAGCCCTTTTTTTTTTAAAATGGGGCCCCGGGGGCCTACCCCACATTTCTGAGTATTTCCAAATTTATGGGAACATAGTCATGTAATATATCGTTTCAAAGGTAATTCAGCGTAGATTCTGATTATGCCTCGCACAATTCGATTAGGGGCCCGAAGGGCTCACCCCACTTTTTTAGGCAATTTCTATTAAAGTCGTTTTGTCATTTATTTGTGAGTCAAATATTTGGTGGTACCAAATCATTGACACATACCAGTATATATATACGTATATACGTATGTGCCACGGGGGCGCCAGGGGGCCCCAGCTTTCAAAGGACTACTCCTCTGTTAATGCTCATTGAATCGGGCTGTAATTTGACATGGATATTCTATGAGCGGATGTCAAGAGAAAAGGGGGGGGGGGGGGGGGGGGGGGGTAACTTTAAGAATCTACTAGCCATGCTGGCTAGGGATTTAAAAAGCTAATTTAATTTAATCCCACTATTACAATTGACTTTTGCTATTAGCTGAGAATGGTGGTTTGTTTTGGTGGATTTGAGAGAACAGTGAATCGAGAGGTATAGTGAGCATTGAGCAGCTACTTAGCATAGCATAGATTGTTCTTTTGAGATTTTAAAGTATAGAATAGGCGTGTCTTAACTGCTCCAGGAGCCACGCCCATAATCAAGAAATCCTTTCAATTTCCAGTCTAGACACACACTCCCAACTTGAACTGAGGACCAGAAGAAGCCTCTTGGATGAGAGTTTTAAAGCAAAACTTAACTAAAATACAAGTCAACTGAGATTTTAGCAGCTTCATTCTAAAAGTTTGCCAAATATTCAATTAATTCCCCTCTGACTACCAATTATTCATCATTTTTCATGCACATTAAACTGATACGGAGTCTAATTGAGCAACCTAACTAAGTTTTTGCAGTTTTTTTGTGCTATAGTGGGCAGTAATTGTATATATTCAAAATAACTTTAGATCCAATACATCGTAATAATTGGTTAAGCAATTCATAATTAAATACACAGATTAAAGATTGAACTCATATGGCTTCTTAAAGCCGATACCAACGACAGATAAAATAGGGATCACATGTTTTTAAAATGTATGTATACCCACAGGTTTTAGCTGATGCCTTGATTATGGGCGTTGCTCCTTGAGTAGTGAAGACACGCCCAGTCAAAGCAGCCCCGCCCCCCACAGTGCTGCACAGTTGGAGCTGTCAATCAATGCTCACTGAGGGCTGTGAGAGGAGGAAACCTAATCCCTCCTCCCATCTTTTATAGGAGGGGCGGGACCGACAGTGATGGTTAGTGATGTCACTAATATAATCTCAGCCAATCGTAAACTGCAATAGCTGGCGTTCAACCTATAGAGGGCAGTCACACTGACATTTTACGACTAAAAACAATACATTTAAATACTTTGTCTAAAAATGTGAAGAGTGAGACTAGGATCAATAAACTACATTACTTCATACCTGATCATGTATGTATTTAGCATAAAAAAGGTGGTTTTAGGGTGTACTTACACTTTAAATGTTTATATTCGTGTGCCTCTAATAATAATAAAAGTATCCTAAAATAAGGATAGTTTGCATAGGTTGGTATGTCATTTTAAATCACAGTTTTTGCAGCACTAACATCAATTAAATAATGTAGATTTCAGAGCAATTTAGCAAGAATCATTTTTCATCTCCAACCATAAAAAGCTGAATATCAATAGAAAGCAAAGGCCCACCTGACTGATGTATTCGTCTCTGTTGGACATGACCAGGAAGCCTCCATCATCCAGGATGATACAGTCTACGTACTGGAATAACAAACACTGGATTCATCAGATGTTTGATCTTTTTATTCATAACCAAAGCTGCACCACTGACCTCATCATTTCTCTGACAGCCGCAGATCTCATCGTTGCACTTAAATCACAAGAAAAGCAGAGTGACGATTGGTTGGAGTCGGATCACACAGTGCGTGTTCATGCCTTTACGCTGTTATGCTCATAAGATCCACTCACATTCGTCTTGTACGTGGTGTTGATGAAGCTCGCCATCCACGTACTGATGTCCAGCTTCACACCCACCACTGGGAGAACACAGAACACACAAGGGCCAGACGTCCTCCATCATTTGGGACCTTCATGCAAACTTTACACTCTGAACTTAAACAATGCAAACTTGGCAAGAGATCACAGGCTGTGGGACCAGTTGATGTGTGGTTTGTGTATGTGTGTTTGTGTGTGTGTGTCAGATGGAGAGGAGGGGAGAAGACAGACGGTCAGTGGTGGTCATTAAACGTGTAGCTGTGTTTGAAACTCACAGGTACAGTACATGACAACGATCTAATCTGTGAGTGTCCGTGTGATCACAGAGCAAAAGACGAGACACATTTTTACATCAGACATGGTCTAATTATGAGAAAATAATGACACTAAATGACTCAGAAAACACAGAAAATGACAGAAAATACAAAAACCGACAACATACACAACATGTCTCTAAAAAACAATGCAAAATTACAGAAATTGGTCAAAGGCAGTACAAAAACACACACAACTACACAATATATATCCAAAAATTACATTAGAAATAACCAAAATGACTGCCAAATCACACAAGGAGAGTACAAATATACACTAAACAACAAAAAAACGCACAAAATGACACAAAAGAGCCTAAATTACTTACAAAACCCACAAAGTCAAAAAACAACAGCAAACATACACAATATTACTCCAAAAACATTCAAAATGATAGAAATTGCTCAAAGTAACAATAATTTCCCCCATAAACACACAAAAGGATTACAACTTTAGAAAAAAGAACAGTAAAACACACAAAATGACAACAAAAATACACAATATATCTCCAAAAACCATCAAAACTACTACAGAAATAAACAATGACCGTGAAACACACAAGGCAAGGACAAATATACACAAAATAACAAAAAATGCACAAAACAACAAAAACACCCAACATGACTTCCAAAACACAAACAACAACAGCTAACACTCAATTATATTGAAAAAAAGATGTAAAATTACAGAAATTGCTCAAAGGGACAAAAAAATGCACAAATTTTCCCCAAAAGCACACAATTACAGAATAACATACAAAATGCAAATACACAAAACCATTACAAAAATACACAATATGACAAAACAAAGGGAAACTAAAAAAATACACAAAGCAAAAACAAAAACTCATAAACTCCTTTGTGCTTTTCTGCGTTAACGCTCAGACTGGTATTTATTTTAAATGCTGCCAGAAACGTTTTTAATGTGACCCTCGGAGCAGATAATCACATTTTCATCTCAGGTTTATAAAATATTTGTGTGTGTGTGTGTGTGTGTGTGTGTGTGTGTGTGTGTGTGATTCCTTACCTGCAGGTTTCAACATGAATTGGTCGATTTTCAGGTTCACTGCTTTACTAATAAGAACTGAGTCATCGGTCGCTGTAAGAAAGAACACACAGTGTAACATTACATCTCATCACATGATTACAACACGTCATGTATGAGTGGATCAATGTGTTTTATCTGACTTCTTTTTTTTTAGTCCTTAACAATTTTAAAGCGGCTGGGGACGATAACTAACAAATATAGATACATAAAAATGAAATAAAGACATAGCAAAAGCCTCACAGATCAAGAAACCGAAGGTATTTTCTCTGAAAAACGGGGGAATTTACTCACAAACAAGATTGTTTTTTGAGTCCATAACAAACAAATGCGATTGTTAGCGACTTGAAAGCTTCATGCATTTTATTGTGGGACGAGGATTCCCACTGTTAAGTTACATTTTCTGATATTTAGGGCATCTTTAGACCTAATTCTTGAGTTTCTTTGTTGGATAATGAAAGTATTGGAGTGTTTGTAGTCACACTATTATCAGTAGTCAAAGGAGTTGTTGACAATCTTGACATATTTCTTTAATGCTTAAATCTTCAGACTGTACTAAATAACTTAAAACAAAGTTACTAACTCGCAGATGACTTATTATTTTTAAAGGCTTTGCTGTTATAAAGGAGATGTTTCTTTATTCAAGCTTTATCGGGTTCTGAGATTAAGCCACTTTTAATAAATCTTGTAGTTAGAGAATGTAACCTGACACAAAAACATACAATATTAGATGTTCAATTTTATAAAAAAATATTAACATTTTGGTCGCCTTTTTAAAGGTACGGCTGAAATAAAATGCAAATAACTGTGCAGAACTGTTTAAATAAGATACACCTAGAGGTACGTGACTAATGCTAAAGCTGGTGCTCGCCCATGTGTGTTACGCACAGCTGTTCTCCTTGGCTATGAAGGGGGTTGGAGTGAAGATGTACAGATCATTGTTCAAACTCCGCTTGTAAAAACTTGATTCATACGTCTCTGCCTCTTCTTTCCAGTACAGCCCAGCACTGTCAGAGACATGAAATAAACACAAAGATTATTCATTTATGTAACGTTCAACACATCCAATGACCTTCTGGGCCTCCATAGATATATCAACATTATTCAAACTTCTCTTTATATTTGCTGACGTACACAGTTACCTAGAGTAAAAACCTGATGTAAGTTTTGGTTTTGTGTTTTCTGTTCATTCTTTGAGGGAAATGTCTAATGAAAGCTTTCTTTTATTGCAGCTAAAGCAAATCCTCTTCATTTTCTTCCTCAGACTTTGTTGATAAAATGCATAGAATAAGTAGATAAGGGATGAGCAATGTTTATTACAGTGAGGGCCAAAAAATAATTAGATCGACTAAGTTAGCAATTAGAATAATGAGCAATCTGACCATGACGACAGGAGATGTTTGTTGTTGTTTTGTGCATTTTTTGTTCTCGTTTTGTGTATTTCTGAACTTATTTTGTGTATTTTAGGAGTCATTTTGTGTATTTTTCAATCATTCTGTGTATTATGTTGTCATTTTATGTGTTTTGTAGTCATTTTGTGTGTTTCTGGACTAATTTTTATACTTTTGTTGTCAATTTGTCTATTTCCGGAGTCATTTTGTGTATTTAGTTGTAATTTTGTGTTTCTGGGCTCATTTTGTGTATTTTAGGAGTCATTTTGTGTTTTTTTCCTATTTTGTGCATGTTTGGTATTATTTTGTGTATTTTGTTTTCATTTTAATGCATTTTGATGTCATATTCTCTGTTTCTAGACCCGTTTTTAAATTTTTGTTGTCAATTTGTGTGTTTCTGGAAACATTTTGTATATTTTAGGAGTCTTTTTGTGTTTTTTCAATCAATTTGTGGATTATGTTGTCATTTTATGTGTTTTGTTGTCATTTTGTGTTTCTGGACTAGTTTTTTGTA
The DNA here is from genome assembly GCF_900634775.1 of Gouania willdenowi. Classification (NCBI taxonomy): domain Eukaryota; kingdom Metazoa; phylum Chordata; class Actinopteri; order Blenniiformes; family Gobiesocidae; genus Gouania; species Gouania willdenowi. The sequence continues at coordinate 9,159,185 of NC_041049.1, forward strand.
ATTTTGTTATCAATATGTCTATTTCCGGAGTCATTTTGTGTAATTTGTTGTAATTTTGTGTTTCGGGACTCATTTTGTGTATTTTTGGAGTCGTTTAGTGTATTTTTCTATCATTTTGTGCATATTTAGTATCATTTTGTGTATTTTGTTTTCATTTTTTTGTATTTTTGTTGTCGACATGTGTGTTTCTGAAGTCATTTTGTGTATTTTAGGAGTCCTTTTGTGTATTTTTCTATCATTTTGTGTCTGTCATTTTGTGTGTATTTGGTATCATTTCGTGTATTTCATTGTCATTTTGTGTATTTTTGGACCGGTCTTTGGATTTCTTTTGTCAATTTCAGTGTTTTTGGAGTCATTTTGAGAGTTTAGTGTATTATCGTTTTTTGTGTGTTTGAGTGAATTTGTGTGTTTATGAGTCATTTTGTCTCCTTTCATCACTTTGTTATATCGCATATTTTTCCATCATTTGTGCATTTTCGGCGGCATTTTGTGTGTTTCTGGAGTCATTTTGAGAGTTTTTGATCTCATTTTGAGTATATTTCCACCAGGGTGTCTGTGCTCTCATTTTGTGTCCTTTCATCAATTTGCTATGCTGTATATTTTTTCATCATTTTGTGTGTATTAGAAGCCCTTTAGTGCACTTATTTTTAGGGCCCCACATGGCCCTGAGGCCACCAGTTGACCTGTCACAAGTGAATAATTGGTGTTTTTCACTCTTGAAGGAGACTTTTTTGACTTGGTTGATAGACTTCATTCACATGTGTCTCATTGGATGTATCTAAACCATATCTTACTCAAAGTGAAGCCCTTTGAAAACCTTTCTGAGAAGTTCACCAAAGCTTTGAAACAAGGATCCATGAGCTATACTTTGATTAGCCTTCAACTCCGTGACTCAAACACTGAATAGATGCGTCTTTCAGATGTGAAAAATGAATTCAGCTGAAACAATGAAACATAAAACACAACTTGGGTAAATTGCGTCTCTTCCTGCGGACTGCATCATTATTCTTTATGGGATAATCCCAAACACATTACCTACTTTTTTTGTACAATCCCTGCAACGTCATTGGATGAATACCTTTTGGGGTAGACTCGTGTGATCCCTCCATCAGTGGCAACAAATCTGGCAGAGACACCATTCCTGACGAGTGGAGAAAATAAAGCCATAAAGCACAGAGTTACAGAAATCTGGAACGTGCTTTATTCCTGCTTCCACTGACATTTACTGGTGACCCTGAAAAACTTGAAGCACATGTATTCCATTTTTCCGCCTGGACATTCATTATGAAAAGCGATTACTGGAGCTTCACTTACTGCAGTCCGACTTCTTTCCAGATCTTGATGAGATCTGAGGTGATGCCAGCATCCAGGAGTAACCGGTTCACGAGCTCCACGTTACCTGAGGAGCCAGGAGACAAGATTTATCCTCCAGATTCTCAGATTTATGAGTGTATTTTTAGCTGTGGAACAAGTGTTTCAGGATCAGAAATCTAGTGGATGAACAACTATTTAACCATTAACATATGCATATATAGAAACATACAGAATTAAAGAAATAACTGAAAAACAAGAAGGATAAAGGTGGAAAATGTAGTGTTGGGCAAAGAATCAATATTTTAATCTAGTTTCTATACTTTCATCACTACATGCAACCATTCTTTTAACTGCTTTTATTTACATTAAATGTTGTCTTTTTATTCAGATTTCTGCAAATGATCCTTTTTTTCATATTTTAGTCTCTTACTGTTTGGTTTGTACAGCACTTTTTTGCAGCTGCGGTTCATTTTTAAAGAGCCCTATGTAAGGCTGGGCAATATATCGAGATCCAAAATGTTCAATGTCCAAAAGTTTTCTATTTTGGCAATATAGACAATTATAAAATCGCTGTTATCGATAGAGTTTTATTTTGTAGCTCATTTTATATTAAAATAATTGTGTTAGGAGTCCCTACTTTCATTACTTCTCAGACCAGCATGAAAAGCACAGTTAGATAGATTGTTGTGTGTGTCCTAACCCAGACCTTCATCTAGATAAGCCACGCTACAAAACTCACTCACATGTGCTGTCCCCAATAGGAGAAAAAGCCAAAAGTGGCACATATTGTGTCAGTGTGGCAATTTTCATCAGCAAATTTAACCGAGAATTGTCTTTCTCTAGTGAGACTTTATTTGAATTAACAATGTCGACATTTATATCGTATATCACCATTTTGCGAATAAATATTGAAATATGAGTTTTGGTCCATATTGCCCAGCTCTAACCCTGTGATTAAAATTGAGTTGAAAAGTAATAATCACTTGATTTTCTGTATTTAATTGTATTGTCCAGCTTAATAAACTATCCTAAAGTATTAATAAATTCAGTAAATTAGTCATTTTATCACCGCTCATTAAGTATTGGGTAAAGGAAATTATGGATTAATAAGATCAAACCAAGTTGACAAATCTTATTCACAGAGATTATTGCAGATATTGCAGAAAAAGTAATGTCGTGCTTTTGATGAAATAAAAGTAACAAATAAAGCCTGTGGTGTTGCTGGTAAAGGTGTAAATAAAAGGTTTTCATAGACTTTTGACGAGACCGCATGACAAATTCAACAGATAATAAAAGCCGCCCCGGCCTTTCTTTTGGGGTGTGCCCTGCTTTTCCAACCCTTCGACGACCCGCTTCAGTCCATTAACATCGAGGCTCTTCGATTGCACCCCCCAACCCCACCCTCGCCCGACTTTTATGACACACCACACACATCAGAGAAAGCAGCTGGTGTAACACTTTATTTCTCCGCCTCCCCCTCCTCACACGGTGGTTTTCATTAGGGTTTCTTTATTGAAGGCAGCCCAGGAATTCCTAATGTACTTCTTCGCCACTGCAGTGGCTTAACCAAGCAAAGCATGTAACGATGACCGAGCCGCCATGGGCCACATGGGCCAGACCCCACTTCTCTCCCTCTGGGCTCTCAATGAACTCCATTAAACTAACATCCAATCATGGTGAAAGTTGTTATTAAATTGAGGGAAAAGTTTTGTTGGATTGATTGCATGGAGACGATTGAAGGGTTTCTTTAAACGTGAACCTCAAATTAAACTATGAAATGTATTAGAGTGTTTTTTTTCCCCCTATAAATATTTTTATTAATTTGTATTATGAGCCTTTTCAAAGTCATTTAATTTTCAACTAGAAAATTTGCATTTCCTGAAGAAAAATGCAAGTGAGGATGCAGGTGCTGGCCTGCATCACGCTGCATTAGCTTAGCATTAGCATTAACATTAACTAGCATTAACATTAACAATAGGATTAGCTAGCATTAGCATTAACTAGCATTAACATTAACATAAGTATTAGCTAGCATTAACATTAGTAAAATATTAGCATTAGTATTAGATAGCATTAACCTAGCCTTAGTAAAATATTAGCATTAGTATTAGATAGCATTAACCTAGCCTTAGCATTAACCTAGTAATAGCATTAGCCTAACATTGGCATTACCCTAGCATTAGCATTAACCTAGCATTAAGCTAGCAATGACATTAGCCTGGCATTAGTATTAGTCTAGCGCTAGCATTAACCTAGCATTAGCATTAACCTAGTAATAGCATTAGCCTAACATTGGCATTACCCTTGTATTAGCATTAACCTAGCATTAAGCTAGCAATGACATTAGCCTTGCATTAGTATTAGTCTAGTGCTAGCATTAACCTAGCATTAGCATTAACCTAGTAATAGCATTAGCCTAACAATGGCATTACCCTTGTATTAGCATTAACCTATCATTAAGCTAGCAATGACATTAGCCTGGCATTAGTATTAGTCTAGCGCTAGCATTAAACTAGCATTAACACTAACCTATCATTAGCATTAATCTAGCAATAGCTGAACATTAGCAATAAGGTTGAAAAAGTTGAAATGGGTTGAAGGTAGCTGAACATGTTAAAGGTTAAAATCGGTTGAATAATGGCTTGGGATGAAGGGCTTAAAAGTATAAAAAGCTGAAATTTCTGATAGAAAAGAATGGGAAATAAGAAATGTAATAAGGTAAAAAGTTAGAAGTTACAAATTATACAAGTACAAACAAATCTTGGAAACCTTCTGAATTTGGATAAACAGTGTAGGAGGAGTTAATGACAACGGATAACCATAGTGAGCCTTCTGCATCCTCACTAATTATACTCATACTTAGGGAGCAATTCAGTCTAACTTGTTTTATACAAACATAGAAAACAAATGTACAAAGAAAAGCATTAACAAAATTAAAATAACCCAAAAATACCCCCCCCCACCAAAAAAAAATAACTAAAAATAAAAAGCGCAAAAAAGACACACAGGGCCTTCTCTTAGAATTTAGGAGGTAAACATATCTACATATTGTACGTAACTGCAAGATATTCAAAAATTAGTTAAGACGTTAGAAACATCCAAGTCCTTAAGAAAGTCAATAAGGGCCCCCAAATATTTTTGAATATATATTGCTTTGACTTATGGATGTATGTTATCTTTTCCAAAGGTAAGCTAGACAACATTAGTTTTAACCATTGAGAGTACGTTCATATTTTTCCAGTTTAAAGCAATACATCTCTTTGCAATCAATAAAACTATTTTCTGCTTTAGTTTATCCGGATAAAGAGACATTATGAATAATTTAGAATCCAACGTAATATGTTTTAGAATGATCTCTTCAATTACATTTCTCACTTCTACCCAAAAAGGTTTTATTTCACTGCATTCCCACATACAATGTATTAACGTACCTTTTAAGCCACATTTTATACAAATGTCTGGTATGTTTCTATTGTACTTATTCAATTTCACTGGTGTTCTATATGTACACATTAGCCATTTGTATTGTAATATCCTTAGGTGACCATTAAAGGAGTGTTTTAATAAAGATCAGGGAACGCTGGTTTTTCTTCTTCTTTTTATGCCCCCCAAAATCAGTGATACATATCTGAGTGTATTCAAGAAATGGCAAAGATGGTAATGCGTTGGTCAGATGTTGAGGGAGAAGGTCCACCGGCCCCTGATTTGTGTTTTATTGCTCTGCTCACGCTCTTGGCTTGACGTGTCCTGCTCTTTCTCACAAACACACAGTAATTGGATGAGGTCGAGCGGCTATAGGTGGGGTGTGGAAGGCGTATTACTGGTGAACGTTGGGTGCGAGGGAGCGCGCGTGTGTCACATCTAAGCCGACGTGCCTCACACATGTGCAGCCAGCCGTGTGATGGTCAGACTTTTGGAGTTAGCATCAAATAGGTAACACGAACACGGGGGTTCCACATCACAAAGCCTTGCCAGGTCATGCACACCAAAACCATCCTGCCAGACCCCGTATTTCACTGCAAAGAGAGACCTCTGGGGATAGCTTATGGTTGGCGCGTTTCCATTTTATGTTCAAGTGCACACCTTAACACTGAGCCAGATGGTTGGGGTATATTCCCATAAACAGAGAACAGCTTTTTTTTCTTTTTTTCTTAGAAAGGTCCAGTATTATGCTATTTTTCACCCATCTCCAAAGTCATAGTATTTGAGGTTTATTTTCCCAAACTCGCCTATTTTCTGGAGTTTTAGTCCTCTGAAAAGTCACTTTCAGACTTCTTCTAAAAAAAAGGCTGTTTTTGGGCCTTCATACATATGCATGAGTAGGCGTGTCTGTAGACACAAACTCTACGCCACAGCTTTATTACCATAGCGATTTTCTTTTGCTATCCACACACTGTTATTGTTTTCAGCCAGAAAACTGCACATTACAGTAAAACACATGGTTATTTAAGTGGCTATTGTGATTGTAATTCTGACAAACGCTGCTTCAGTGTGTGTTTATCACAACAGCAGTAAATCATTAATATTCACTTCCTTCACCTCATCAACTCTTCTAACCACAGGAATAGTCCCTTTAAGGTGGTAGTCCATTGTTTAGTCCTATTGCTGCATCGCATTGGGTCACAAACATGTCAGATCATGTCAAAAGCAATATGAGGCGATATAACGGCTGCTAAAAGCGAAACTGATTGTGAGCGCTCACGCTGTGCTTCAGATTATCTATGTACTTGAACGTAACAGTCATAAGGGGGAAAAATCCAAGTCACCCATTTGGAGCTGACTTTTTAACAAAATGTGGAATAACAAGGGAGGGATTTTTCAATTTTGGCCTTCTGAATGAGGCTAAATACATTTCTATTACTGTAGCAAAACCAATATAATGTGATTTTTTAATAATACTGCCCCTTTAGACTATAGCTCAACCAATCAGGAACCATTGGTGAGAAATGGCATCATACAGTATATATTCATTTCAAACACTTACACATGGGGTTGTTTGGAGTCTTTGTGTCGATGTACGTGTTAAACTCCATGAGGAACTCAGTGTTGTTGGTGTTCTTGCCCGGTGGCTTTAAGTCCTTACAGTAAACCCTGCAGAAAAAACACTTTTTATACAGTTGCACAAACTCTCAAAAAGTTACTAAAATTAGTTCAATTACTTCTGCTTTTGTAGCCTTCCCTATTGAGAATTGGCTTTATATTTGATGTAAATCTCCTAGTTTTTTTTGGGGCGGAATACAGATTTCTGTATTAAAAACATGATTTATTGTCACTCAGTATCATATACTTCCAAAATTTCACATAATTTGTAACAACTAAGGGTCCTACTTCAATCTGAAAAAAAAAATAGCCATGTAGGTCATGTAGAAGCTTAAAAAAACATTATTTGTTATGGGTATGTGATTTTCGGAGAAGAGTGGCTGGGTTTTAAGAGGTTAACTAACGTTAATGAAGGGACCCTTATTGTAAAGTGCTACCAAATTGTGAGTAGAGAGGTATAGTGAGTATTGGCCGAGTAGGTAGTTACTAGCATAGTATAGATTTTGTAGTACAGACTGGGCGTATCTTAACTGCTCCAGGAGCCCTGCCCATAATCAAGGCATTTTTGAACATTTCCAGCCTAGACGAACATTAGCCAAAACCTCAGGGTTTAGTTACCCTTTTAAGTTGAAGACAAAATAGTCAGTATGTATAAAAAAATTAATGTTGACTCACCTCGGTGCAATGAACGTATAACCATATTCATCAAACTTGTCAGCCATCAGGCTTTCAGAAACTGAAGAGAGAAAAAACAGTGAGCAGCCTGAACACAAAGGTTTCACTCTATGCAGATGAGATGTGACTCTACCTACAACACCTGCTAAAACCACTCTAAAACCCAACATTTCATACACTGATGGCTTCAACAGATACAACTAGGGCTGACTGTTTAACAGATCAAAGCTTTGCAAAAAAGAAAGGTTGGTCCAAAGTAAAAAATTCAAAAAAAAAAAGATCATTTGCTTTTTAAGGCTGCAGGCATCATTCAAGTTGATTAAGTAATGCAAATGTTGCAAAAAAGTTTACAGTTTACAAAAATACTGTATATAACACAACAGAGCAGTGTTTTCTTCAGCTATGAGTCATGAACTAAAATGAGGCAATTTTCCTTTGGGTTGGTAACACAGAATGACTAACTGTTCACTATTCCAATCCAAAAGCTTCATTTATAAGAGTATGATGTTCAATTTTGATGCCAAAGTTTTAAAGGTTCAGTCATTTTATCAGTAGTTCATAAATTTAATGATGTTATGCAGGCAACTGGGGGAGCCAACAAATTATTGTTTTGGTTCTTAAGCTGAAAGAGTTTAAAGATGTTATAAAACATGGAGAGAAAAAAAAGGTAATAATAAGTTAGGGTTGAATAAAGACTGGGCTGGGTTAAAGACCGACACTTTAACAACAGGAGGAGAGTGATGAAAGGAAAAAAGTACTTGCCATCTTTCCCTGGAGTGGAAAAAATCCCAGCAGAGAAAAAGTGAGCGAACAGAGACCCATCCCCCAGGGTGGGAAAAGAAAAAAAAGACAGGGGGAAAACCACAGGGGTTAAAAGTGACAATATTTTATTCACAGAGCGAGTCCTGAATAGAAATATTGCATTGTACAACAATCAAAGGTTTCCGGGTGGTGGATGTAAATGGAGAACAAAGAAAGGCTTAAACTGTGGCTGTTTTTAGCAGTAGTATTAGCATTCTGCGAGTGATATGCTCAATGTGTTCCATCATGTATTTGCATTATTATCATAATCTACATGAAAGTGTTGCGACCGCAGCTCATGGTGTTCCATTGAGACTAAGAAAAGAAGGGGTGCAATGGTCATACTTGAAGAATAATAACATCCAACTGGGTTCCTTTGATATTTGTTCAGCACTTACGAATCCATCAAACTATTTAATAATGATGGATGGCAAAGGGATTCAAGCAAAAACTAATGATTATCTTCTGTACTCCCTTTTTAACCAATACAATAATGTTCCTGTTAGTTTTTGTTTATTGAAAATTTAAGGGGAACAATGGGTTTAAAATGGATTATTAGTCCCACACGGAAACCCAAATTTCCAGACTAACAGACGTGGAAAATTGCAACATAATATTTTCAACTCCATTCACTTTTTTTTTTTCTTCTTCTGACATTTACATTACACAATGACTCTCTGAGAAAGAATGCAGACACAAGCCAAGACTTAGCTTTTACTTTAGCCTCCATGGATAACAATGAACTGCAGGCAAGTTTGATGGAGTGCCCACAAACAGCAGGAAGACGATGACTAAACACACGGTGAAAGACAAGGCTTGGTGTGTTAAAACAGTGGTTCTCAAATCTGTTTTTGGCTCAAGTAACCCATTTGTCCGACTAGAAATATATAATTTAGAGAATACTGATGGAATAAATGAGTGATAAACATTTTAGAGAATTATTATTATTTTTTAAAAAAGTGGAATGAAACAGTATTTAGATTTATTTCTATTGTTTTTTTTTATCATTTACAGTCATTTCCTGCATGGTGTGGAACCAAGACTGACTCTTATATTTTCAGTTCATATTCTAATCAAGATCATTTATAGCAGACAGGCAACTGGTGGCCCGGGGACCACATGTGGCTCTCTGTCTAATTTTGTGCGGCCCCCAAAACAAATCCCCAAAAAATTGTATTTCAAGAATATGGAAGGAATATAAAGCCCGACATAATACACAAAATAAATCCCAAAACACACAAATCATCAGCAAAATACACAAATCGACAACAAAATACACAAATGGCTCATAAAACACAAAATGGTAACAAAGACAGACTCAAACCGTTAACAAAATTGCAAAAAATGTCAGAAAAATACAAAAAAACAACAAATAAATACAGAAAGTGACCCCAAAAATGCACAAATCTACAACAAAAATGCAGAAAATAACAACAAAATACACAAAGTTACACCAAGAACACACACACACACACACACCAAAAAAACTACACATAATGACTCCAATAAGACACAAAATGATTAAAAACTGACAAAACAAAAAAACCACAAAAACAGAACAGTCATTATTCTAAATGCTGACATGAATGTTGATAATGTGGCCCTCGGATCAGATACAATCACATTTTTGTGGCCCCCGCAGTGATAGAGTTGCCCATCCCTGATTTATACCATTATTTTGTGTGTTTTTGGAGTCATTTTGTGTATTTTGTTGTTGTTTGTCTGTTCTTTTTATTATTTAGTATATTTTTCACTTATTTTGTGTGTTTTTGTTGTTGTTTTGGTGTAATATTAATATTAATTAAATTATTCTCTGTGTGTGTGTGTGTGTGTGTGTGTGTGTGTGTGTGTGTGTTTTTGTTGGTGTCATTTGGTTGTTTCTTATGTCGTTTTGTATGTTTCTCTGTTATTTTTGTGTATTATGCAGTGACCTTGTGAATTTTTCTTTCATTTGTTGTCATTTTGTGGGTCGCTGGTAATAGTAATTTTCTCTCTCTTTTTGGTGTCATTTTGTGTATTTTGTTGTTGATTTTTCTTTCAGTACGATTATCATTTTTGACGAAAAATAAACTTTATAAAACCCCATATTTTTAATGCTTTCATTTGTTTTTTTCCCCTCTCTCTCTCTAGAACCCCCTGTAGTGTCATCGCACACGTACCCCCATTTGAGAAACACCGTGTTAAAAGAAACTCTGTCTGTCATTAGGAGTTGTTTAACAAGGTTATAAAAAAAGAAAACTGACAAAAACAAAGGCAGACACGACTCACATATTTCTCCTTTATAGCTTCACCTTTAGGTAACACAAACATCCTGTCCTCTGTTTCTCCAACTACACTGAAGTTACAGCCAAAACCACATCTGAGCGCCACTGCAACAGGTGGGGGGTATAAATACACACGTGATCGGTGGGCACGCATTGCATGCGAAGTGCTGGTTTGAAAGCAAATTTGATGCAAAAAAAAAAGTTGAAAGAAAGCTTGTTATTAATCAGAAGCTGGAAAAAGTGGTCAAGACCAATTGAATTCCAAAGTGTGTAAACAGAAACAAGGTTACATCCAAAACATGCAGGTGGTACGAGTACTCGAGTGTAGGTTCGGGAGGATAAAGCACAAGAGGAGAATACTTGCCCAGAAATGCTGCGGTGGGTTCCAACACAGCAGGACACAGAGGGAGGGACACCATGAGGATAGAGGGAGTTTGGCAAAAAGAGCACGAAAAGAAATAAGCAAACAGGCTCACACAATATTTTATTCAAATGATCATTGAATAATAATATTGTATATAAAAGGAGGAAACACTTGGAGTGAACAGCTGGTGGAAAATACACAAGGTCATCGGGGTAATTCAGGGTGAGTGTGATGACGTACAGATCTGTTTTTCCGGGAAAAGGAAAACTGTTTGCGAAAAGCAAAGTTAGAAGACGGCACCTGGAGTTACCAAACCTCTAGAAACATTTCAACTAATAAATCAAATTTGGTGCTACTTTCTTCAATAAGCCTGAAAAAAACCCAAAGATATAGCCTTGTGTAATTAGAGGTAAGGGTTTGAATCCAGGGGTAGGGACTTTCCCACCATTGGTCCAAAAACATGTATAAAAGCTAAGTTAATGACTCCATATTTCCTTGTTAAAGTGAATTGTGAGTAAATGGGATAGTCCGTCTACAAGTGTAAGTCCTGTGATACACTGGTGTCCAGTCCAGACCCAGCAAATCAACCATTATAAACTGGGAGAGTCCGACCACTGTGATGCTACACTAACATAAAGCAGGTACAGGATAGAAATGAAACAACAACTGTTATGCCAAGATCAGTGTTTCCCAAACTTTATTGCCCCATGTGCCCCTAGCCTTTATTTCTTACCGCAAATACCCCTTAGCTCCCGTTATACATTATTTAATTGTGTCTGCAGGCTCGTCTAAACTCTTTTCTATGTCTCGTCCAACATTAACCTGGAATTTACCTTTTTATTCATTTATAGCTGATGTTTTGCTTATTTTAGAATTAGAATTGTACCTTTTTGTTATTGATAGATGAGGAAAAAAGTCTGTGTGCATGTAAAAAAAAATCTATAAACAAACAAATGTTTCTGTGTACCTCCTGAGAGGAGTTCAAGTGCCCCTAGGGGTACATGTACCCCAGTTTGGGAACCACTGGCCAAGATCTACTGATCTTCAAGTTTAGCATTTTCAGTGCTAAAAATAGCTAGGATTTAACCCAGTATACCTTTATGTAAACAAGTTTTTATTGGCCCTAAATTAAAGAATAATAATGATGTAATATGTGGTTGCCTTATATCATGTGTCAAACTCATGGTCCGGGTGCCAAAACTGGTCCTGTGGAGCATTCAATTTGGCCCGCAGGAGAAAGTAAAAATGTCATCAAATTGTTAGCACTGTCTTTGCTAGCACCAACAATTGATAGATTTTAAGACAGTAAGAATAAACGTTGAATAGCTATCATTACAGCTAACTATTGTTAGCACTGTCTTTGCTAGCACCAACAATTGATAGATTTTAAGACAGTAAGAATAAACATTGAATAGCTAGCATTCCAGCTAACTATTGTTAGCACTGTCTTTGCTAGCACCAACAATTGATAGATTTTAAGACAGTAAGAATAAACATTGAATAGCTAGCATTCCAACTAACTATTGTTAGCACTGTCTTTGTTAGCGCCAACAAATGCTTGATTTTAAGACAGTAAGAATAAACATTGAATAGCTAGCATTCTGGCTAACTATTGTTAGCACTGTCTTTGTTAGCACCAACAAATGCTTGATTTTAAGCTTGCAAAACGATGTGCAAACTAGGGCACAATATGTTGAAATTACTCATTTTCCCACATAAAATCTGTGGCCCACTTATGATCAAGCTGCTCAGTATTTGGCCCCTGAACTGAAATGAGTTTGACATTACTTGAACAAAGCTAGCTATTATTAGCACTGACTGTTAGCACAGAAATTGGTTAGATTTAAATAAGCGTTGAATAGCTAGAATTTCAGCTCGCTATTGTTAGCATTGTCTTTGTTAGCACCAACAATTGGTAGATTTTAAAACAGTAAGAATAAACGTTGAATATCTACGCTCTCATTCCAGCTAGCTATTGTTAGCACCAACAATTGATAGATTTTAAGCGAGCAAAAATATTATTGAATGGAAACCAGATTAGCTGCAACAAGGGAGTATAGACTACTTCTTGGAAATGCATATGTAGTTGAAAAATTATCATTGTTTTTCAATGTGGGAATAGTTGTAGAACTGCATGTATTGATTTCTCTTGTTCTTATTCATTCTTTGATTCAAACAAAGATTAATACTATTTCCTGGGGAAGATTTCACTGTCTTTGAAGGCTTTAATCCATTACTTCATCTGGCAAAAACAGGATTTCCTGATCATTAACAAATCTTTGTAAAACAGACACACTTATAAACAGTTCTGTCAGTTTAATAGTAAAACACAGAAACTGAAACGGCAGAGCTGAGTAAAAATCCCTGACAATTTAATATTCCCTTTTCCTCAGACTGTTGAATAATGACTAAAATCCACCGATTGGCACCAGTTAAACATTTGAGCTGAAAACAGTTTCTTCACATCAGTTTAAATCAATTTCATTTCACAGTTAAAATCATTAAACGGTTTCAATAATTTTGCTCACAAAAAGGAATTTAAAACCGCTCAAAGGTTTGGAAACGGGCCAATATACTGAAGTTTTTTTTATAGCGATGGACTGTATAACATTTGAAGCAATGTTTCCGTTCTGTTTAGCTTTGGGCATGACTATGACAGGTTACAGTACAATCAATGGGAATAAGAATACGGTGGATGCAGCCAAACAGGACTGAGCATGAACATGGTGACATGTAGACACTAGTGTACATCAGAGGTAGAAATGACTGTGCTTTATAGGACACTGGGGCCTTCACTGAGGGTGGGTTTTTGGTAGAAATGCCTATGGGTGAGAGTGTATATATGCTGAAAGTGATAGATGGGAAATATGAGACTATAACAAGTGTTTCTCAGACCATACATGGAGCTTAAATATAGCATTAAGGACCAGTACCAATCACATGCTCCATTTGTCCGTGCATGTGGAAAGTAAACACACCCAAACAGAAAAAGGACGGTTGGTATTTGAACATGATTTAAAATGACACTTACACTTTGCTTGGGTGATTGTGTCGCCGATCGTGGCTCGAATGTAATGCAAACTGTACTCGGGAAGGGCCAGGGCCAGACTGATAGAGGAAAAAACCATATTCAGGAGGACAAAATCAGCTTAGTGTCACTGCTACAAAGAGTTGTTCAATGTAAATAATGCAAATAGGTGAAGGGTTCAACTTCCAATGTGCAAAACTCCCACACATCTCAATGGAAAACGTGAATAATAAACATATTAATACAATGTTTCAACAACTACATATAAATTAAACTGTTATTTAGTTGTAATTTAAAAAATAAATTCACTAATTTGTTAGAATTTTAAAGATTTGTAGAATTTTTTATCCGGAAAATCAATCAAACAATAAAATGTTGTTTTTTTAAAGGAGATTGTATTGGTTTTTAATTAGAAAAATATATACAAACTAATACTGGCAATGCATTGTTATGTATACTGAAAAGAAAAGATTAATCAAGTATTTTTTTCCACTCTATAATGTCCTATAATTCTATAATGTGTCAAGACAAAAAGTGTTGCTTCTCTTTTAAACCATTAATTTTTTTTAACTTAGGGAATATGAACTGATAACAGTAATAATAGTATATAAAAGTTAAAACATCTCTAGCTACTGACAATAAGCACAATGTTTTAACAACATTGAATTAATAATAATAATATAGAAATATATATTCACTAATTTGGGGGGGTAATTATCTTGGTTTTAATTATTAAAAACATTATAAAAAAAAGTAGTGCATTGTTTTCTCATTTTTCTTTAGTTTTGTAAACTTTAAAGACTTTAAAAGGTTCATAAAACATTTTTTCTAACAAGTGATTTTCCAAAGATGAATCACTTCTATAATAACACAAGGTGTTGCTTCTCTTTTAAACCATTTATTTTTTTAATCGTTGGGCAAATGAATCCACATATTGCAGTTTTGGAGAGTTTGCATATAATTTAGCTTTTCACATTTTACAAACGTACCTGTAATCTGTCCCCTTCACCGGTGCAAAGGTGTACGTCCTCTGACCTTGATCAATGTAACGCTTTAAGAGCAACATTTTCATCAGTGCAATGTAAACTGTCAAACACGTGTGTCCATTATAGTCATGAAGCTCATCTTGTGAAGTAAATCTACCTCATCTTGAGATTTTATCAGCGTGGATATTGGGTAATGTCCTGTTAATCCCTCAATCATTTGCCTTCTTATCTGTTAAGACAAAAAAAAACAACATCTACATTATGAATTTTCACAAACGCAAATAAAGTTGTACTGAGGATGAAATAATTCCCAAACCTCCACTTTGAATTCATTCTCAAGCTCAGCATCGAGAAAGTCCAGCGTCACAGGTTCATGAAACTTAGCGGTCTACGTAGAAAACAAGGAGGAAATAACTAAGATATTTATTGTACCAATGTCATAGCTTACCGTTTATTTTGATTTATTATAGGACCAGGTATAATATATTAAGTATTCAAGTTTACGTTTAATGAGTTGTAGGAGCCCTTTAACTATCTATCTTTAAAATCTATGACTGAATCTCATTTAAAAGTCTTTATCTCAGAGTTAAATAAGTAACTTGCTGCTTTGGAATGCTTAAACACAAACCATTGCTGAAATAACATGACAAGATGTGTATGAAATAATCAAAAAGTCAGCTAAAGATTAAAAGTATCCTCCACTGTTTTACAAGTTTGGCCTAAAATCTTTAAAATATACTTATTAGAAGATCTATGCCTCACAAAATACATTATTTTTGCACCGTATTTGTTTTTATTAAGTTTTAAAAATGGGACTACTCTACAGTTTTAAAACCTGTGTTCAGCCATCTTGAAATCACGTGATTGATGATGTCACATGGCCCCACTGCCTGTAAACATCCCATTGTTTTCTATTGAAGTGAAGCATTCAGCCTGCTTTTTAGATCATTTAATAAACTTTTTCGGTCAAAATCACAATTTGTGCTGCTTTTGGTTGCTCTAAATAATCAGGAAAAGTTAAGTCTTTTGTTTTAGAAAAGAGGATAAAAACAGTTGTGATCCAAAAAAAAAACCTGTGACCGCAGGGAGCGACAGTTCCAACTCTGCGGTTCCATAGTAGACAATGAAGCAGAGAAGAAGAGCTCTCCTGAGGGGTTTTTACTCTCCCTTAAACAGTCCGAGGCTGACGTTCTGATGGCTGAAGGTAAGCGAGTAATAACGGACTGTTGAAGACAAATAAACCCTGAGAATAGAAGTCATTTTGGGTGGGAGTCTTTTGACCAAAAAAGCTGCTAAAGGATCTATAAAGCAGTCTGAAAGCTTCACTCTAATAGGAAACAACGAGATTTTTACAGGCAGTGGGGACGTGTGATGTCATCAATCACGTGATTTCAAGATAGCGGAACAGAAGCTCTAATGCTGCATTCGATTGCACTCGGAACTCGGATAAATCCGACAGAACGAATCGGAAAAGTGCAATACAACGGCCCTAGAGCTTGGAACCCCGATTCGGGAACTCGGGCAGGATCCAAGCACCCCGAGGTATTCGAAATGACGTTTTAGAAAAATGGCGGCGCCCACCGTTAGACGTTAACAGTCAGTTTAATTTGTCATGTGTGTTACTAAAAGTGCAGAATAACACTGCCATGGTGTTTCCATCCCTACTTTGTTCATTTGAACACCACTCTGCTCAAGTAATGATACCCGTCATAGTTCAATGCACTCTCTACAGCAGGGGTCCCCAATCCTGGTGTTCAAGGGCCCCTATCCAGCATGTTTTAGATGTTTCCCTCTTCCAACACACCTGATTCAAATGATTAACTCATCATCAAGCTCTGCAGAAAACTGATAACGATCCTGGTCATTTCAATGGCCCTGGTCCTCAAGGCCCCCTGCCTTGAGGACCAGGGCTGGGCGCCCCTGATCTACAGTCTATGGTTCTATGAAGCATGCAGGATTCACCACGCTGCTGCATTCAAGTCTTACTTAAAGTGTAGGACGTTTATCTCTCTCTCTCTCTCTCTCCTAACCAAGGAGGTAAAATATAAAAACATCAGCTTGCTGTGGCCAGCCATGTTTTCTGAGTTTACTGAATAAAATGCATTCACCTCGGAGGTCGGAACTACGAGTGCAATCGAACACAACATTAAACTGTCAAAAAGTTCATAAATTTAATGTGGTGCATCATAATGCATTTTGTTAGGCATAGATTTCCTTTAAGAACAGTGGACGATCCCTTTAACGCAGGGTTGTCAAACTCATTTTAGTTCAGGGGCCAAATACAAAGCAGTTTGATTTCAAGTGTGCCACAGAATTTTTTCGGGAAAACAAGTAATTTCAACAGTTATGTGCCCTAGTTTACACTTCTATGTACAGACACAAACCATATCCAAGCAAACAGTGATAGATATCAGTCCCAACAGGATCTTCACTTTAAATTTCCTAGATTTTGTGACCAATTTTTATCAAATTAAGGAAAACATGTCATAATTTGAGGAAAATTGAAGGATTTTGTAAGAATTGTGAGTTCTTTCAACAGTTTAAACAATAAAAATGACTGCAATCATGCGATATAAGCACCAGGAGTGTTAAGTCACATTTACACCATGATTCATGTTTTCTTTGTCATTTTTTACTTTCTCCTGGGGGCCGAATTTGATGCTCCAAAGGGCCAGATTTAGCCCCCGGGCCATGAGTTTGATGCATGATTTAAAGAGTCAGCGGCGATTACTAACTGCTAATGCAAACTAGCTTATTACTCAGCTAATGAACACTTTTCTCAGTGTGTATAAAACATTTTCAGTGCATCCAGGACAGATAACAAGGATTAACCCCTTTGAGTATGTGTTTTTATTAACAATAAGGTATGTTGACGATCCAATATGTCCAATATTTGATTGATGCTAATCATTGCATGATGCTAATGCGCACCTGGATGATTTTTTTCCCCCTAAAACAGCAGTGCTTTTGTTCTATTCACTGTAGTTGTAGATAATCTCGACAAAAGGCCACATCTGAAAGTATTAAAACCAAATTGAGTGACTTGGCCTACCAGTGGCTGTAGATTAGGGTGTAGCAATACATATCCATTGGGATCAATGGCAAAGTAGTAGCCATTTGGTCCAAACTGGAAGAGACAGGAGAGAGAAATACATCTGTTGGAGTACGTAATACACAGAGCAGAAGCCAAACGTTACATCTGCTTTACACATACAGTACACTTGTGTGTGTACAGGAAGGGTTAAGGGTTGTTTAGCTTTGTGGTGTGTGTGTTCTTACAGTAAAACGAGGCGTCAGTCTTTTGATATCATCCAGTGAGACATCAATAGCCATAACCCCTAAAATTAGCTGGTTTTGAGACTTCTGAAAGAGAAAGGATAAAAAAAAAAAAAAGCATTTGAGCAGTTGAAAGGCTCCCTGTGAGGCCGCGGGTGATTGCTGTTGGTCTTTCTGGATGATTCAAGTCCCTCTGCGGATTCTGAGTGATTTCAAGGAAACTGGGTGAAGTAGAAATCTGGACGGTTAGATTCCCAAAAGCTCCACTTGCTCCAATGACTCACTAACAAGATATTTCCAGGCTCGCTTTCAGTCAAAGCGGCGGTAACCCTGAGTCCTTTAAGGCAGACATGTCAATTCATCTTGAAACATTTAAGCTTCCTAATCATTCCTCTACAGTTTTAAAGGGAGCTACGCATTAACACGAAATTATGCAGGAGAAACTCAAGAAAGTTGAAGCGATAGGACAATATAGTCATTATCTATTGTTTTTTTCCTCCTGTTTATAATTTGGACAAGTTTACTACAAATCCTCAGACCTGAAATCTCTGAGGAGACACGAGGTCAGGAGATAAGCTGCAGTAAATCAGCTGCTGACAATATGCAGACAACACCAAGGACCAAAAGAGTCCGCACAGGAAGTATCCAGTCTACAGCAGTAAATGTTTATTTTTCAAATTACAAGTGTGTAAGTGAATCATCCAGATGTCTGTATAATGTCCATGTGTTTAATAAACAGGTATAAAGTCTAATGTTACCTTTGAGCCTGTGTGGGTTTTGTTAAAGACAGGAAGAGTTCCAGTAATCACCAGGCCCAGCTCCTAGAAAATCAAACATATGATGTGATATGTCTAGTAAAGGCAGGAACACTATGTTTACATAGTGATATATTTGTACAACACTTTAGACCAGAGATGGGCAACTTCTGTCAATGTTCAACATTAGTGTCAGTATCTAGAATAATGGACAATATAAGCGTTAATACAGGAAACAACAAGGGTTTTATGGTTGTTTAACAATG
Source organism: Gouania willdenowi (assembly GCF_900634775.1). Taxonomy (NCBI): domain Eukaryota; kingdom Metazoa; phylum Chordata; class Actinopteri; order Blenniiformes; family Gobiesocidae; genus Gouania; species Gouania willdenowi. The sequence goes on from NC_041049.1 coordinate 9,177,954, forward strand.
TTTCCTTTCATTTTGGTATGTTCTTGTTCTTTTCATTTTGTGTATTTTTCTGTAATGTATGTTTTTTTGGAATCATTTTCTGTATTTCTATTGTAGTTTTGGATTCATTTTGGGTGTTTTTGTAGTCATTTTGTTCATTTTTTATTTCAACTATATTTTCTGTCATATTGGACTCGTTTTGCTTTTTTTGTCATTGTTTAATATATTTTGGAGTCTATTTTTTCTATTGCATTTTTCTTGTTATTTTGTGGATTTTTATTACATTTTCTGTATTTTCAGTGTAGTTTTGTGTGTTGTTAGAGTAGTTTAGTGTTTTTTGTCGTTTTATGTGTTTTTGTAGTCATTTTGTCACATTTTTTGTTATTTTGTCTATATTTCTGTCATTTTAAGTTTCTTTTGGACTCGTTTTGCTTTTTATGTTTGTTGTTGTTTAGTATATTTTGGGAGTCTATTTTTGTTATTGCATTTTTCGTGTCAATTTGTGGATTTTTCTTATATTTTCAGAGGAATTTTGTGTTTTGTCGTTTTATGTGTTTTTGCATTTTCTCAAATTTTTTGTAATTTTGTCTATATTTCTGTCATTTTGTGGGGTAGTTTTGTGTAATTTTCTTGTTGTTTTGCATCACTTCAAAGTCATTCTGTGTATTTATACTGTAGTTCTGTGTGTTTTTGAAGTAATCTTTGTCATTTTGTCTATTTTTCAATCATTTTATACTTTTTTCTTTTCATTTTGTGTTTTTTTTTTGTGTCATTTTGTCTGTTTTTTTATTTGTTAATTTATTTTTGTGCATTTTACTTTAGGAGCCGTACATAATTAGATTGAGGGCCGTCTGTGGCCTATGTCGGTATTAAACCATACATCCATTTACTTTTATACAAGGTATAAGAACATTAAGACAGAATGAGGAGCAGCTCTACTTTGAGCTCCTCCTTTCACTCGGTTCATTCTTTGAGGAGTTTCACTTTTTTTTTTTTCTTGTACATGGAATCATATTTATTCCACCAAGACATAAGGTTAATGAGCATACATGAAGACAGTAAAATATTGTAGTTATTTTGGTTGTGACTCTAAATGGCTTTGTGATAAGAGTTATTATTACTTAGACAAATGGTTAAATGTTCCCAGAAAAGAAAATTATATATATATATACTGTATATGTATTTCTTCTGCTGACTGGGTTAATATAAATACACACGACCAGCACTGCAGCTAGAAAATAGATGATGAAAAACCAGATAATGATAAACAGTTTAAAATTGTGGTTTAAATTAACAACATACTGTACCAGTGCATCGAGGTAGACGTTGGTCCACTGAACCTGTTTGGCCTTTTTGTCCGCTTTAACCATTGGTCGACCCAGAACGTCCAGGTACTCCTGAGCAACAGTGAGTGAGAGCAAGGGGACTTTTATTTTGAAGGCTGCACTTGATAAGTGTCACCACTAGAGGACAGTACAACACACAGTGTGTTTACCTGTGTGTTTAACCTTATGGCACCAATAGATGGGATTTCATAGTAATAGCCTGAAACACAAAAAAACAAAAACAACATCTAATTAGATTAAGCTACGAACAACACAAATAAAGTATATTTACATATCTGATAAATATGTTTTATAAATGATTACACAACTATTTTAATTACACTGATTTTAAATCCAATATGCATTTACTGTAGTATTTATTGTGTTTTTTTATTTTTTAACTCTACCAACCAACTGCTATACCTTCCTTTAATCTATTTAATGCTTTTTAAAATGAATGTACTTTTAACTAAACAGTTTTATTACAATAAATAAATGTATTAAAACATGTTATTTTTATAGCATTTATCAAACAAAATACAAAGTGCTTGAGATACAGCCACAGTCAGAATTCAAATTAGTTTGGTGAAAAATTATTTTAATGTGTTTTTACTAATGCAGAATATTGAGTTTTTATAAAAACAACCCCCCGCGACCCTGTTAAACGGGAATAAGCGGGTATGAAAATGGATGGATGGATAAAAACAACCTATTTTTTCATTATTATAAACATTTTAGAATGGATTCATGAATTAAAGTATAAAGTATTTTATTCAAGTTTCAATAAATTCAAAGTCTATAATTCACTTTTTGATTAGAACTGCACACTAATATGAACCCATTAAAACACAATATTAATACAATGACAATAATAAAACATTAAAAGTGATCTTTTACACCCTTTGTGCTCATGTTAATGCCTGACAATTAACGTTTTTTTTTTTTTTTGATTAAAGCTTAATAATTTGAGCTTGTTGTGTTTTCTGACATATATATAATGGTTAATTAGTGTCCATTGTAAGTGATACATTCATTATTTTTTTTAATGTGTTAATCTAAAGTGAACCACTAATCAAGTTGTCCAACAATAGAGACTGAAATGTCTATTTATTTATTTTATTAAATACACTTTGTTATAGATTTGTTATATTATAAGTTGTTATCAACCTTTTTAAAATGTGTAATAAAGTACCTTTATTAGCGCAGGCCATCCACTGAATTGGTCCTTTGTCATAGTTGTGTTGACCGACTGAAAACGTAAAGATACGCACCTGACAGGGGAAAATAAAAAGAGTTGATGATGATGAGGAGAATAAATGAACCCTGTGTGTGTGTGTGTGTGTGTGTGTGTGTGTGTGTGTGTTTTTGGCTCTTACTGCTTGCTTTGGATTGTATTTCTTAAATATTTCCTCGGCCCTCTCCTCTCCTCCATCAGTGAACAGCATGATGATCTTGTTGCAGTTTGCCCGCGACACATTCATCTGTCAGACACAAACACGAGAATGTGATGCATTGATTTGATCATAACACACAGGGTAAAATGAGAAGCTGCAGCGACTTATTCAACCAGTAGATGGAGCAACATTATAACTGGTTATTATGAAGACACCAGTGATCATGAAGTACATGTCAGTATTAGACAGAGATGGGAGATCACTGACACCCATCTAAACATTGCTAAAAGGATGAAAAATGTTGTTTTAAACATATAATTAGGGCTGGGCGATTTTGCCTAATTAAAAAAATTTAGATTTTTTTTAAAGAAAAATTCAATTTCAATGCACTTAAAAATGACTGCAGACATCAGATATATTGTCAAAATTACAACTTTATTGCTGTGATTGTCCTCACAAGTTAAAATACATAGAATAATCCCAAAATAAAAAGTAAATGAGTCTCTGTCATTCAACTATTTCAAGCTTTAACCCAGGTTTAAGCAAAAGTGTAACAGCAACTTCACAGTAGCTTAAATACTTTGATTAAGAAATCAGATAACTACATATTTTATAACACAGGAGTTCTCAACTGGTCTCACCTTGGGACCCACATTTTGCCACGGTCATTAAATCGCGACCCATATTTTTTTTTTTTTTTAATTCAACCAACCAACCAAATTCAGTTTTTCAAAAATAGCTGTTGAAAACACACATTTATAATCTTTTTTTAAAACATAAATCTATATATTTTCCTGTGCAACATGCATTTCACAGCATGCCTGTCAAAGAAAAGTTCCTTTCAAAATAAAGGGCAAGTCCAGCATGAGAGACAGACATTAGGAATTTCATTATTTTTGACCAGCTCTCCGCGACCCACCCAGTACAGGTCCACAACCCACTTTTGGGTCCGACCCACCAGTTGAGAATCGCTGCTATAACATATAACATTACAATTAAAATAATACCAAACTCTTCCCTTAGCATCTAAGCATAATGCGAATGAAAAATTAAACATGTCTATGGCACACACACACACACACACACACACACACACACACACACACACACACACACACACACACACACACACACACACACACACACACACACACATATATATATATATTTAACTCAAACTTCAATAAATCAATTAAATTGATTTTTTTGCCCAGTCCTACATATAATTTATATGTTTCTATAAATCAAGACAAATATCTGAGTTTTAATCATTTGAAGGCACTGATGATATTACTGTTTAATATAGGGTTATTAAAAACAACAAGTAAATGAATAATATCGAAGTGGATTCGACGTGTCAAATAACCAATAAAATCCACAAAATAAAAAAACATGTTTTTGTGTTTACGACTATCAAAATGAAAAGAATTCTGAGCAGGTTTTAACCTGTTTTCTGATAAACTTCAGGTTTATTCTGAAGTGAAGTTGATAATATTATTTCTAAGAGGCTCTGAGTTTAGGGGGGATTTGTTTTAGAGGCTACGCTAAGTTAGGCTGAGGGCCACATATGGCCCACGGGTCATCAGTTGATTATATAGTAGAAGACAACTGTTTTTATTGGCGACACAAACTGATTAAAAAAATAGTAATACATCCTGCATCTACTGTATATCCTCCTTACTATGAGATGTGTCATTTCATGATTATCAGTGTGTTTGTGTGTCATAAAATACAAATAAATATAAATTGTTTTACTTGTTTGGTTAAATCATACCTCAGCAATAAAAACAGGCCAAAATTCCTAAAGGTGGCGCTATAACCTCTAATGTCCAAAGATATAAAAATTCACAACAAATCAACCAAATGTGCCACAGATTTCCAACTTTTACCAAAATGTAACCTCAACACTGAAGAAACTTTTGTACATTTAAACGTATTGCAAATTATGAAGTCCGTTACTCTGTTTATCAAAAACTGTAAAACTTATTAAATCTGTCTCCTCCCACAATTTTTGCTCAATTGACACCAAACTTCCTACAGCCCATCTTCAGACTGTCCTACACAAACAATATACACAGATTTTTGATTTATTGGAAATCAAGCCTCTAGTTTCTCAAAATGTTTGACTGTAAATGGTGTTGTGAACAAATACTTACTAATGCTTACTAATTCTTACTAATGCATTTTCAATATTCATTAAAAAAAAATTATGATGACTAAAAATTCAATAATTCAATAATTCAATACAAGGTCCTCCACAGATCCCACATTACCCAACAGAAAATGTATAAAATGGGCTTCTCCCCAACAGACATCTCCTCTCAGTGCACCCAGGGAACAGCTGATTCATATTTACATGCCGTATGGCTTTGTTTGCCAGTTCAACAGTTTTGGTTTCTAATTACTGAAAAACTGTCCTCCATTTTGGACTCCAGGATTCCTCTGTCTCCAAATCTATGTCTGTTAGGAGACCTGACTATGCTTGATATTCCAGCAAACCAATCACAATCCATCCTTGCGGCACTTGCCATAGCAAAAAAAACAATATTAGTGAATTGGAAAGATAAAAAATCCTTAAACATAAACCAATGGCGAAATCTCCTCATAGAATTTATTTCCATGGAAAAGATGTCTGCTCTCAGAAAAAATAAAATAACCTGCTTTGAGGAGCGTTGGACTGAATCTTGATTTTTCATTTTTAGCCTGATGATCTAGCCTGCAAGCAACTGCCAGCACCACTCTTTACTAAAAAAAAAAATAAAAATAAAAAATAAGATGACTGGAAAATGTCAGAATTTTATCTAATATATATATATTTTTACAGCATTTTGAATTTCTCATGTGAACAATGGGAGTAAATACAAAAAATTGCATTTTCAAACATACATTTTTCATCTATGGAGGAATTAAATCATTGTTAAAAATAAATTACAAATATCTTCATGTTGTCTAGATGTAATATGTGTTTTGGTTTTCATTTTTTCCTAATAATTGAATTTTTGACAGCTGTTTAAAATCAGCATTTCTACGCTAACAGTGTTCTTCAACATTGGGGCCGGGACCCTGGTTTGTTTGGCCCACAGGTCCCTCCTTCAGTTGATCCTCATTCTAACGTGTGTAATTGTACATAAATAATTGCAATTGTAGGTCCGTGTGTCTGCTTGAGACCAGGGAAGGTGGCACACCTTCATCTTACGCTCCAGTTCTCCTAGGCTGGGGTGTAACAGTTGCCTGGACTCGACCATTGCTGCACAGCAGCTATAACTTCTATTATTACTGAGCTGCAAATTGTTATATCCCATATTCATACAGGGCTCTATTCTCCCATCTTGACTTAAGCGCTTTTTTATGCACCTGCAGTGACGCGCTTCTCCTCCTACGCTTATTCTCCGCCCCAAGCTGCTGACACGCCCACCGAGCGCAAGGAGCCAAAAAGCGCGTATGTGTGAATGAAGACGGGCTGAAGGAAAGGAGGCGGTGATGTCATTTTTTTGGGCTGTCTTGAAATCCGTGAAAATTTATAAAGTTGACTTATAATTGGAAACTCCTTCGTTGATAAACAATGTAACAGGTTGATTTGATCAGATCATTAATCAGATTATTGCACTGTGAGGATCAGCCGCATTCTGTCTGAGTCACAGTTAACATCTCTCTCCTTGATCAGCGCGTCATCATCATCATCATCATCATCATCATCATCATCCGTGCACATTACATTACATCGTCATCATCACCATCTGTCATTAATGTTTCACTTGTTATTTACTCTGGTACTGGATCAAACTGTGACTTTACGTTGTACACAGTGTTAAAATATAATGAAATGTAACACGTTTTGTAAAACTGGTAAATGTGAATATATTAGTAATGCTGATGGTCAATCCTTTGGCGTGCTTGTGACATCATGACAGTGTCACTTTGGATCAATTTTTTCCAGGAGTCTCTTCTACAATATTATGAGTCCTTGTCGCTTAAATTGTAACTAAGTCCATATTTCTAGTGCAATATAATGTTTCACCTTATTGGGGCGCTGCACTTATACCAGGATTAGAAGCGTGTAAGAGGAAAAGAACTTCAGCAGACTGGAGAATGCATGCAAGGCATGATTTGAATGGGAACACCCACATTTCAGGGCTGCTCCACCCACAGTGCGTAACTGGGATGAAGGCGCGCAGCGACTGACTTAAGTACAGGGGGAGAATAGCACACAGCCAAAAACAGCGCCACTGCGCGGCTTTTTGGACTTACACACATGGGAGAATAGAACCCACAGACAGCAGCACCTCCAGGAATTCTAGAGGTGATAATCCAACACACAGAACTCCTAGTTCTCACTGTACCTGTGCGAGCTGCTTAAAGGCCAGCTCAAATCCACCTTTGTAGTTGGTGATTCCCTTGGCGGTGATGTTCTGCACTGCGATTTTGAGGATCCTCTTGTTCCTCACGTTGGCCTGAACCAGGTTTGGAAAACACGCTGCATCCGTGGCTTTTTCATTGAACTGGAGGGAAAAGGGAAGGAGGGTTGACAGGAAGTGCAGGGAAGGCACTGGCACATATTTACCATCAAATATGTGGCCTTTGGATTGTATTTTTATTTTTTCTCCCTTTCTGTCATGCACTGTCGTTTTAACAAACAGGTAAAACTTAAAAACACATTTCAATAAAAAAGAATGAAATCAGTGAAATCTGCACAGACCGAAGGGGGCTGTGGGAGTGCCGGGAAAAACAGGAGGGATGTGAGAATAGTGGCGTGAGGAGGTAGAGACACAGAGAGCTACGTTATTATTGCACAGCAAGCAGGTATGATTTCAGCTGTAAATATGATTGATCTTTGATTCCCATTGAACAAATATAAAGCACAGGAACAGATGGGCCCTAATCAGATCATACACACACACTCCCACCTGCCCACACACAAATGTAATCATGAGCACACACACACACACACACACACACACACACACTAACCTTACGCTGCTCGCCAAGAGGTTTTCAATGTGCCTCATTAATAGCAGACATCTGTTCAATCATAACCATGTTCTACACATGTACAGTATGCACAGAAAACACACAAGTTCTGATGGTGCACACAAACAAGAGTTGGCTTTTATGCTAACATTTGTGAAAGATGCTTCAGTGCATCAGCAGGGATGGATTCTCACTCTGGGTTTTTCATTTCTGCAGATCACATTTGTTAAATAGTTTCCAAGTAGTAAAGATGCTGAGAGAAGTCTTAAAGATAACACAGCCAAGACATCCGTCCTCTGAATTCATACACACGCACGCACGCACGCACGCGCACACACACACACACACACACACACACACACACACACACACACACACACACACACACACACACACACACACACACACACACACACACACACACACACACACACACACACACACACACACACACACACACACACACACACACACACACACACACACACACACACTCACAGGTGCAATGACTTTTGACGAGAACCATTTATGTTCTCGCGGGAAAACTCCACCCACATTCAGTGGGCACTCAACAGGGGAGGGGCAAAAACATCTAAAAGATTCTCTGCATCTACCAACATTACACTCTGTCAGGCAGACTTTTATAAAGTGAGCAGCAGAAGCAAAAGGATGACAGTCCAGGAGGCTCTGGAAACCATCATTGATCATGACAGTGAAAAAGAAGGATGTGTCTGAAGATGAAGTCTGTCTTGAGTTAAATTCTGATTCTAATGATCCTGATTTTGAACCACATGAGGGAATTGCTATTCCTATTCCTCCAAGCAAGACATTCATGTAAAAAAAATGGTAAAATACAGTGGTCTTCATCCCCAAATATTCATCAGGCAAAACTGTCTGCAGAAAACATACGGTAATAAAGACAGTGCCAGGGCCCACTAGGATGGCAGTGACTCATGTTGACTGACATCAAGTCAGCTTTTGAGCTTGTCATGCTGGATTCAATACAGAAAATCATTCTGGAAATGACTAATCTAGAAGGGAGGTGTTTTTGGGGAGAAGTGGAAGGAGCTGGACAAAACACATTGGATGCGTATTTAGCGCTACTCATCCTGGCTGGATACCTCTTTTGGATAATTAAACATGCACCGGGTCATATTGATTCAAGAGCACCATTGCTGTTCCTGACAAATGAACACAACAGGAAGGTTAAAAATGATAATGGAAATGATCTTGATTAGAACATGAACTGTACAGTCACCACCAGGCAGGAGATGACCGGAAATAATAAAAAAAATCTATACAGCTGTCACCAAATTCTTTAAAATGCGCGTTAACACTCATTCATTCTATCATTCGGCTCTATAGTTGTATTTTCATAGAATTCTGAACAAAATGTTGTCCTCGGACAAAGGGGGTATAGTTGAATTTAGAAAGTAAGAGAAACGAGGCATTCACTATGACTATCTAATAAAAAACATCGAGGGTGGTAGCTTCAACTTTAAAAATAAAATTAACTTTTTACCATCTGCTTACTTCCTCGTCTCTTGGGAAATTCGTTTACTGTAGGAATTAGAAAATAATGTTTCCAGTATTGTGTGAAAATGTTTTCCTGCCAAGTCTTTCAACCTGTACTTTGGTGTATTTCTATAAACAAGGAGGTTCTATGGCTTCTGCCTACATTTCTGTGATGAACTGGTTCTAAGTATTTTGTTTGGCCAAATATGGACCAGTTTGATCTCAACTGGGAGAAAACAAGCAATTTCAACAATACTGTTCCCTAGTTTGCTCTTCCAAAATTATATTTTAATAAGGAACCAACGATATCCAAGCAATAAGTGACAGATTTCAGTCCCGACCGAAGCTGAGATATTTGATTCATGTTTTCTCAGTTTATTTAAAGAGGCATAAGCAAATCTGACAAATTAGCACTCAAATACAAAGTCAGTTCTTCATCTCTCCACCAAAGTCTAACATTTTAGGAGATTTGCCTAATACTTAAAGCTTGTCTTTAACAATAACACAACTGTTTGAATTATTAAGTTTTTATTTTACTTCAAAGGTTTGATTTGTGAAGCCTTAGGACAGTTCAAAGTGTATCCATAGTGAAGTGAATTAGGCCTTAAACTCACAACAGGAATACATTCAATGGCGACTGGCCAATAGAGGGCGCTAGGGCGCCGCCCCACCACTCAGCACGTTAGTTTGAGTAAGACGTAAAAAATAATAAAAATGAATAATGATTTAAAAATACTAGGAAACAAAGTTATACCTGTATTTAGATAATCAGAATAAATATCATATAGATACTGATGATGTGTAAAGTTGTTACGTTTATCTGGGTCTGATTGGTGACGTGTTTCCTCCTTGGGGCGCAAAAATCTTTACCATCCACTCTCGTTAAAAGTTGTACAAGCGCAGTCAATAGAGTGTCTCTGGGCACAGTTTACCGGCGCTATCGTTATGATCTATAGTTGTTGCTTTACAGCAGCAATTCTCAACTGGTGGGTCGGGACCCAAAAGTGGGTCGCAGGCAACTGGTCAAAAATAAATAAATACCTAATGTCTGTCTCGCATGTTGGACTTGCCTTTTATTTTGAAAATATATAGATTTATGTTTAAAAAAAGATTATATATGTGTGTTTTCAACAGCTATTTTTTAAAAACTAAATTTGGTTGGTTGAATAAAAAAAAAAAAGTGAGTCGCGATTTAATGTAGGTCCCAAGATGAGACCAGTTGAGAACGCCTGTTTTACAGTATTCTGAACAAAACATTGTAGTTGGACATAAAGGGTACTTAGATTCAGGAATAAGAGAAAGGGGGAACTTGAGCTAAAAAATGTTGCTCACCACTGGTATAAACTACATTTGTTCTTTCTCGTTTATGGGTTCTGTGGGAATAAATGAGGTTAGTTCCTTACTTAGTTCCTTACTTATTTGTTCAAAGCTACACAAACCCTGTTTGTGGTGTATACCTTTTATGGAGTTGTAGCCCCCCCTGGAGAAAAATGCACCAGCCGCCACTGATTACATTCAACGCTTTTGTGCATTTTGGACGAAAAACAAATAAAAGGTTCCTCATTCACCGCATCTACTGTATAAAAGACGGTAACAAAGGTAGCGTTCCTGCCGACTTTTGGTCAAATTTCCTTCCAAATGTCTTTAAGACACCTGATTCTTCACCCAGTGAGAAAAAAACACATTTCTTTATCTGCAAATAAAAACCCAGGGCCAGAGGAAAAGCTTCCTCTGACCAGGCGACGGAGCTTTAAATGATGACAGATGATTATTTCCTCATGGCCTGAGCCAGCCAGCACAACTCTGAAGCTAGAGATTCACACAGAATTTCCATCAGGATTTTCCAATATGCGTCTGAATCAAAAACGAGGCTCATGAATGCAACACAATGTCATTTGTTATTATTATCTTTTTGACATTTGGAGGGTTGGGCTGAGGCCGTGTCATGTGTTCACTCTATTAGTCACACATACTGGGATTCAGCTCTAGTGATCCAGTGATGGACCTCTCACACATACACACACATATGACACACAGCTCAACATACTGTAGTCAAACTGTCTATGCATCAATGCACACATGCAGCCATAACATTAACCCATCCATATGTGGGACGCTCAGTAGACGGAAAGGTCACAGTCATGTTTAAACTAATGACTCAAATCTAAAGCCATTGGTACAGTCCAGTTACAAATGAGTCCACATCAACGGTGATCAACGTCTGGAAGTTCAACACACACGCACACACACACACACACACACACTAATTCACAATACATTTCAGCTCAAATATTTGCTAAAAACACTAAATAATGAAATATAATAATAAAATCATTTCAGCAAGTTCATTTTGTGAACTTTTTTTCAGGAAAATAACTTTCATCTCATGACATGTTTCAACTATCAACTGCCAGTCTTCCTCAGAAGCATCTGCTATCGATTTGATATTTTCTTGACTTCCACAAAATAATGCCAGCAAGTTCATTTTGTCTTCTTTTTCAATACAATGTAAAGGTTTTATTTATTCAGGCAACTTTTTTTCAGGAAGTTTACTTTGATCTGACTTGTTTCGACCGTCAACTGACAGTCTTCTTCAAAGGCGTCTGCTGATTGCTTTGAGAAAGAAAGTTGTCCATAGCATATTATTCAAAAAGAAGACAAAATTAACTTGAGGGAAGTCAAGAAAACATCAAAGTGTTCAGCAGACACATCTGAAGAAGACTGGCAGTTGATGAAATAAAGACATTTAATGTGTTGCCAAAGATCAAAACAATAACACTTACATAGACCACGTTCACATAGTCATCGTCTGACAGGGTCTCCAGCATCTTACTGACGGATGTCCGGATGAGCTTGAGCGTGAGTCCTGATACGCTTCCACTTCTGTAGTTTGGGAAACAAATGCATCCATTGTATAACACAATATCGTTGAGTCTTTATGATATATACATAAATATACTGTAGACTTAGAAATGCAGTGGACGGCTCACGCATCAAAGGGGTCCAAATATGGTTGAATCATTCCTTTCCTTCACTTTCTCATAAAGAAGTGCAAGTATTATGTTATTCATTCTTACTTTAGATCAGTGGTTCTCAACATGTTGATCCGGACCCAAAAGTGTTGCAGACCTGTTCTCAACAGGCCACAGACAAGCCAACGTTATGTATTGACTGTTTGTGGAGTCATCTTTGTAGTTCGGTCACTTTGTGTGACTTCATTTTTAATTTTGTGTGTGTTTGTTGATGTGAGGTGTTGTTGGTATTTTGTGTATTATAGTTGTTGTCTTGTGTGTTTTTTGGAGCGGTTTTGTGTATTGATAGCAGCAGTCAATGTATTTTTGTTGTTGTTTTGTGTGTTTTTGGAGTGATTTTGTCTGTTTTTGGTGTCATTTTGTGTGTTAATAGCATCACCTAATGTCTTTGTGTTGTTTTGTGTGTTTTTGGAGTCACTCTATGTGTTTATGACATGACTTACTGTAAAATGGTTGTTATGTGTGTTTTGGAGAAGTTTTGTGTCTTTTTGGAGTCATTTCTGTTGTCATTTTATGTTCACAAATTTATTTCATTTAACGTTTTTGTGGACAAAAATGTTTTCCTTTGATGTTGTTTTTATTTTCTGATTGATGTTCTTTGAAAGTAAGTCTAGCATTTTTACCCGTCACGCCTGCCTGGATTAAATATAATATTCTGTTTTATTTCAGGTAAAAACATCTATTTATTGCATGGATTTTAGAACTGAAGAATGAGATAATTGGAAAATTGTCCTTGTATTAAGGACAGTTTTGGGGCCCTGATGCAAAACTAGTTAAGAACCACTGCTATAGATCAAAACATGAATATAAATGAATATATAAGCTTGGTTTTAAAGGACATTGGTGAATTGTAAATAGGGAATGTGAGCACTGCTGCAGTGCCCAGTCTGAGTTAGCTATAGAGCTACATATCTGAAAGACAGAAAATTAAATAAGACTGTAATAAATGACTCAGGAGGTCATCACTCACGCATCCACAAGGATCAGCATGTCCTTGGGTGACGCTGCCCCCTGAATGTACCTGGTGAGTAATCACAGACACACGCACTTAATGCTTTTCTTGGATGTAGTGTACAAAATGTAAAAAAATCATATATAAATGCAAATATGAAGAATAGATTTAGCTGTACGATGAGGTTCAATCTTTCTATTTTAGGGTTGAACAACATTATAGTGTCCTGTAGTGTTATTTGTCTAAAGATCAACAGTTCAATGTGTTCCTGAAATGCTGTTGCCATTCCTTGGATGTGGTCAATAGCTGCCATCACGTCTGATGCTAACGAATATCATTGTGTATAAAAGCCTTCTGGAAGCTTCCAGCCAGAATTACGTCATTCTAGGAGACTAATGAAGCTTTTGTATTCGTACCCTTTGTTCTGCAAGGGTTTTATTGTCTGTTCATTAATTTGGGTTCAGCTTTGTTCAGAGACTTAAATAGGATTGTTTTAACTGAGTGTTTTTGTGTGTGTGAGGACAAAAAGACACTTGTCTTGTCCTTGACAAACAGACCAATGAGTGACAAAGACATAGATAATAAAAAAATGGGGATTAAAGAGCAGCACTAACCAGGGTCGCCTGCGCACATCGTAGAGGTCAATCTTGTTGGCGGAGTTGCTTAAATCAATCCAAGGCGATGCTAGGAAATGGATACATCTGTTTAACTCACACCAAATGGCATTGACCCAGTAAAGAAAACAAGATTTGCTGAGTTTGTTGCATTTCTTGTGAAAAGTTGTGTATTTTCCTAAAAACTTCGAGAAAAAAAAATAAAATAAAGAAAGATAATTAAAAAAAATATTTTGTTAAATGTATAAACTTTATTCCAAATAAAATTACTCAAATTTTATCTAAATATTGTACTCTATTTGGTCACTTTGTGGACCAATATATTGTAATGGAAAAAACATTATCCAAAAACCATCTTCTATTTTCTATTGTTTTAGTAACTTTTCTATTGCTATAATGATTAGAATCATTCAAACGTATTAAATGATTAAACCTGCTGACTCATCAAACTTAACCACCCAACTTATTCAAACATCAGCCATAAGCAACAACTTTCTCTAACAAAACCAAAAACTTTATGAGGTTGTGATAGAACAGATCCAAACCATGTCTTTGGGATTCTGACAAGAGAGCTACATGTTATCATACCAGTATGTACTGTATCTAATAATAATAATAATGAATAGCCTACCTGGAAAGTAGCGGGCCAATCCGGTGGCCGAACCAAACACCTGCCAAAGAAGCGATGGATCCTCCTCTTTGTTTTTCCGAAACACGTCCTCCAAAGATTCTGTCCAATTGAGCTCGTTTAAAATGATGGTAGCTACAACACACATAGGGAAGTTTTACAGTTATTTAATTATGATATACAGTATGACTCAGGTTGTGTCGTACTTAACAGCTGGCCAAAGAGTTTCATGGTAGCTTTCTCAGTTATAACTGTATTGGAAAGAGTTGAGTGTGAGCATCAACGCAAACATTCTAGTGCCATCAAACTAATATTTCTACAGAAATATAAAAGGGTGCTAAATGTGAGGAAGTGACAGATTCAGTTTCTTTATATTTTAGTTGTAGAACAGAAAAATTGTCCTTTCCCAAGAGTCGCAAAAAAAGAAGAAGAAGAGAAGTTGGTCAGGGCAATGGTACAAGCTACCGGAGCTTTGTTAGAAGAAGACAACCATGTGAGAGATGGAAAAAAATGGAGAATAAATATCTTCTATCGCATTGATTTCTTTTTCTGAAACTAATCAAGAATCACTATATTGATCCAGATCCATCTTTTGTTACAATTTTGTCAAAATCTGTTGAGTACTTTTGACGTTATCCTGCTAACAGACAAACAAATTTAAAAAATGCCGGTGATAATATTAGTACTTTGATGAAGGTAAATAAAAAAAAAAAATGGTTCTGTGCGAAACAAATACAGTCCCCTGGTCCCACAGATGGAGATGATTATAATGATCCCGTTTCACTTTTACAGGACCAGCCACAAGTTCAACAAGAAGACATAGTCAGCAATATCCTCCACCAGATTGGTTGTCATTATAATTCACAACCTATTCCTAAATGTCCTAAATCTAAGAACTTACATAAGAAAATATTATCACATCAGAATATCAAATTACTAACTATCTTAAATTATTTCTAAGAAAAGCTGTCCTCTTTGAAGATACCTTGAACAGAGTAAAAAAAACGGCACAAGGGCAACAACTCCGGGAAAAATATTTTCGCACTTCTCATTTTTGAACTCCATCAAGGTATCAATACCCTGAAGCCACACACTGAATTTGGTTATTCTATCTTAAATGATTTCTAAGAAAAGATGTCCCCTTTGAAGATACAGCGAACAGAGTCCAAAAAACGGAACAAGAGCAATAACTCCAAAAAAAACTACTCGCTTCTCATTTTCGAACTCCATCAAGATATTGATACCCTGAAGCAACACATAAAATTTGGTTATCCAATCTTAAACAGTTTCTGAGAAAAGCTGTCCCCTTTAACTCGGACAAACGGACGGAGCTCAAACCTATATCCCCCTTCCACACTTTGTGGCGGGGGACAAAAAGCTTGTGTGCATCAGGTCAGAATTCATTCAGCGTGTACTCACACAGTTTGTACACAGAAAAGCTTTTGAGCAACACAGATAACAGATTACTGTTTAATAATATCACACATTTTCTGCATACATCATGTTTTTGTTATTAGAAAGAAATTATGTTGTGTCTGTATGAAACAATGAAAGCCTATGCTGCAGACTATGTTGGTAAACTCAATGGTTAAATAACATTGAGTGCATCTAATCGCTCATCAGGGTTCAAAAACAGAAAAGGAAATAACAAAATAAAGAAATGTAGAAAATGGATTAATGTAAGTACTGTATGTTCAAAGATCATGGCGCTCTTGTTACATATGGATAATTATTTGGTGGTAGCACAAGTTTTAAATGCAGAGTGAAATTATACAGTCTGTGTGAAAGCTATATGAACATGAAACCACATGCAACCCACTCATAGCAGCTGTGATGAGGTAGATATAGAGATATAGAATACCTCAGCATGTACTCAGTGATACAGACACCAGACGTGCCTTTAAAGAACAATTATGTTTTAGAATTGATCAGAACAGAATGAAATTACGTGATGACTCATGTGTGGAACCTTGGAGTCTCACAATGAATCCCAATCAGCTGATTAAAACATTTTGGGAATACATCCAATCCAATAAAAAGCTACAGGTTACAGAGGATATGATAATGACATGAGGAAGAGGAAACGGAAGTTTGGCTACGAGCATGCTAAGTGAGGTAGGACGTGTATCAGATGACACGAGAGTGTAAAAAGAAGGAAAATCAGCTTCTATACGCTGTGAGCTTGGCCAAAAAAGCTTTGACTATAATGCGGACACACACACTGTGTCACAGTATCTCAGTCCGTCACTGTGGGTGTGTGTCGTGGGCTGACAGGTGCCACACAGCGTTGATGCAAACGGGCATCAGATGAGCCGGGGATCTGATGCCAAGGCCGCAGTCGCTCCCTTCTCATCTCCTCTCATCTCATCCCTAGTCTGCCTAATGAGCAGGAAGACATGCAGCCATGAGGTCCAGTGGAGTCGCTGTGTGTGTCTGTACACGTACGCACACACACAGTGATTCTCACACCCTCCATGTTCCTACTTCTCTCTCTTTTAAACACATTCATGCCCAGACAGTCTGATTAATCTGTAGTATATGCACAATGATAAATCCCAGTCTGACCACCCACACTGGATCACCAGGGCGAACGTGTGGGAGAAAGATGGCAGCACTTTTGTCTTCACACGACACATTATTAATAGGCCTGATAAAATGTAACAAGTGATGGAGGATTGAAGTGCCCCGACAGGACCAGTATCTCTAGCTGGGTTTCCATGACACTTGGAAATGCGCAAAATCTTAATAGCGCAATAAAAACTGGTAATGGAAACACCTGAATTTCGAGAAAACACTCAAATATCGCTAAAATATTTTAAAGCTTTCATGAGGAGGTATTTTAGACGTTTCGGTATTGAAAAAAATTGCAAAAGTGCTAGAAAAACACTTTTTCCACAATTACACGTCACAGAACGTGACGTACATGATCACAAGACATGAGCGACCTGGTCACATGACCACTTCTCTCCCAGTAAACATGGTGTGGTACGTGTAAACAGCAGAGGAGACCGAGACATTTCTTAGCATTATACTTAACATTATACTAAAATTATTCCTGCCACATTAGACGTGAAACAACAAAAGAATGCGGAGTGTTATAAGGAGGTTTTGAGCGTTCCTCTTCCTGGTTTTGAGGCTCCTCCCCTAAACAACGTTCAATGGAAACACGTTCAAAAGCAATTATACTTTTTAGAAATATTGCTTTTATTTTGCGAAAATTTGTAATGGACACACATACTGATATGCAGTACACCTTAACTACCACGTGAACTAAAATCATTATAATTTACTAATATTTCTAAAGAACATTATTTTAACTGGTAAACCGAGATTGTTTCAAGAAAAGATCAAATACTCCCATTATATCCACTTGCTTCAAACTCCAACTTAGTCACCAATCGTCCTATTACCAACTATTTAGTGAGGCTGCAGGAGACGTCCTCACTTTATTATAGTTATTAATCTGCTTCTGTTTTAGTCAAACTACTCCCACATTTTTCAACTGATTTCTAAAGTTTGGTGTCAAAACGTGCAGATCATTTCTGACCATTCTGCTATGTATGGGCTTTTTTTCTAACTATTCAACTTTTTAATTTTCCATTTTCCCCATCCACAACAGCCATTTTTTAACCTTCAAATTTGAATTTCAGCAATTCAGATATTCTTCAATCGATTTCAACCATTCAACCTTTAAAATATTTTACTCTCTGTTCACTTTCAGCCAATACCTACAACATTTTTTAAACTTTTTCAACTTTCTTCAGCTTTTTTTTTTATTTATTTTTTAAAAAAAACATTATTTTATTTTTTCAGATCCTTCAACCTATTTAAAAAATTTTCATCATATCTTCTACATTATTTTACATTGGTCCCATTGGCTAGGCTAATACTAGGTTAGGGCTAATGCTAGGCAAATGCTAATCCAGTGCTAGGTCAATGCTAATGATATACTTAATGTTAGGTTAAATCTAGCTAATGCTAGGTTATTGCTAATGCTAGGTATTGCTAATGCTAACTAATGTTAATGCTAGCTAATGCTGGATATTGTTAATGATAGGCTAAATCTAGCTAATGATAATGCTAAGCTAATGCTATAGCTTGGCTAATGCATTGTTTGATGACACGGACCAGCCCCTGCATCCTCACTTGCATTTTCTTCAGGAAATACAGACATTCTATTTACAAATATACGTCTTTTTTTAGAACTTTTAACTTAAGGAACAAATTGCCTAGGAACCTATGTCAACTTTACACTTTAAAAATGCTTTAAAATCATGTATTTAGTACCATTCTCAATGTATATATTATGTGTTTTTTAATTTATTTGTTGGTATAATGAAAATGTTTTTTGATGCACCTTTTTATGTAATGTTAGTGTATATTTATAACTGTTTAAGTGTTCTTACATGTACCAGAATCTTTTTTTTTTTAAGGACCCCAGGAAGATTAGGACCACCATGGTGGAAGCTAAAGTTCAATAAACAAATAAACAAATATAGTAGGTTGGTATGACAGAGTGAGAAGAAGGAGAGATGCCACGGAAAAAAAAAAAAAAAAATCCCCTCATGAACCAGAAAAAGGTCTGCAGCATATTAAAGTGGTGGGAGGAGCCCCCACAAGGACGCCAGGAAGGTCCAGACAAAGTCCACTAATCAAGTTACCAGCAGCCCTTTCTCCGTACGATAAGGACTTCTACATCTGGGCGTGTCTGAGTGTTTCCGCGTATTCTGTATTCACACAGACACACGAGGACACATCACCATGGTAACGGTAACAGTCTTAGCCAGCAGGAACGACATCAATATATCAGCAAGACCTTGAAGATGGGGTTAGAGCGACAGAGAAAAGACAACAACAGCGGCAGAACGAACGCCCACATGGGGCCACGCCCTGCACCGCCTTCATTAAGACAAGGGTTTTTAACTTTTTCAACGCGCGACCCCCAAAATAAAGACCGGGGACCCCCACTGTACCTAAAGGTGGTTGAACACATGAACATTCATGAACAGTCATGTGGAGACAGGGCCATCTATAAGACATTGTATAGTGCATTTCATACACAAGGCAACTCAATGCGCTTTACATGATCAAAAAGTGCAACAGAAAAGATTCAACAGCTTAAAACATTAAGCTGTTGAATGTTCTCATCTCATAAGGGGGAATAACAGGGAGAGCTTTTTAAGGCCCATCGATAAAGTCAGCAAAATGATGGTCCATTGTTCTATGAATCTGTGATAACCACATTTATTTATTTATCTGAATAATATCCACTGTTATCCAGGAAGTTTATTATTATTTGCGCCATATTATAGATAGTAATCATCTTAAAAGATGTAAATCCTTGTTTTATTCGGAAATAAAATGAGTTAAAAGTGATGGAAAATAGTGGAAAAGGTAATGAAATTGGATTTAAAAAAACAGAATTTGGCTAAAAAAATGCAAATTACAGTAGGCAAAAATGGAGAGAAAATGTGGTAAAATGGGTTGGGGCTAGATTGGGGTAATGTAATTTAAAAAGTAGGAACAATTCGTTTAAACTGGCAAATAATGGGCACGACAAATCATGAATGTGGTTAAATTGGCAAAAATATGAATGAAATATGGTGAAAAGAGCTTAAAATTTACAATGAGTCAATATATGCAACATTAGGTGGGAAAAGTGGTGGAAAGGGTTTAAAAGTGCTGGAAATGTCTTGAAAGGGGAAAAAATGTGCAGAAATGGGAGTATTGTAGCAAAAAAAAATACCAGAGAAAAGGTGATAAAAATAGGTTAAAATAAGTTTAATGAAGTTGCAGAAAAAGGGTAAAAATAGGCAAAAATGTGCTGAATTGTAAAAAAAAAATATTCTTGGTTTGTTGAAGACATCTGGCGACCACTCCCAGTGTCTCGTGAATACATGGGGACCCTGGAGGACATCAGCTTATACAGGTATTAAGCTCCAAAAGTCCTCTAATAACTGTATAACTAAGTGACTATATATGGTCCCAAGAAAAACCCAATTGGAGGCTATGTTTCAGTTCTGTTGATCCGAAATGAAATGGCTTGGGAACTCATTGGCTCCTCCCGTTACTTTATAAACAAAATACATTCAGAACAACCAAACAAACATCAAGGATCAACAAACTCACACTGGAGAGGCCATCACTCAACTACGGGCGAGGTCGGAGAGGTCAGAGATGGACGTGAGGGAAAGGAGCAGCTGGTGACCGGGCTAAACAGGGCCCGAGCCGACGCTGACCATTGGGTTTCGTTGGCATTTGGGTTATATATAGAGGCCACTGCAGGTTTAGCCTTAGTGCACACAGTTAGCTACAGTACAGACAGGACCAAAGGCTGAGCCTCAAGTCATGGAGCTCACACTGTATAGAGCAGACAGAGTGATGACAGCAACAGGAAAGGACAGAACACACACACACACACACACACACACACACACACACACACACACACACACACACACACACACACACACACACACACACACACACACACACACACACACACACACACACACACACACACACACACACACACACACACACACACACCTCTGTGAGGTTTGAAATCCTCCCACGACAATAATTATGGACGTACTGTAAGTGTTAAAATAAGCAACGGATGTTGTATGGCAAAGATGTGCAACTTTTAACATAGAGGCCACAGAAATGTAATGTGAGCATTAACAGGATAGAGCAAAGGGCTCTTTCTGTCACTTATTTATGGATGTTTCTCTAATTTTATCACAGTTTGCTGTCATTTGGTACATTTTACTGTTATTTTTGTTTATTTTTCTAGTCATTTTTGTGTATTTTTTAGTATTTATTTATGTTTTGGAATAATTTTTGTGTATTTCTGGTATTGTTTTGTTTATTGTTCTTTCCTTTTTGTTTTTGTAGTCGTTATTTCAGTACTTTAGTGTATTGTTTATTTTGTGTATTTTTGTCATTTTTTTCATTGATGTTGTGTATTTTTGTCATTTTATATTGGGGGCTGCACAAACTTAGACCAAGGGTGGCGTGTGGCTCCCGGTCCACCAGTTTCCCCTCGCTCTCGTGTGTTGTGCATTTGAAATTTTTGACACTGAGTTTTTGTGTGAAGGTTTACAGAGTTTGACCCCTGCTGACGAAAAAATCTATACAAGTATTCAAGGTTTATAAAATGTTCAGTTAAATTGACATGACTGGACATTTTGAAAGAAAAACTTTGTGCGGTTAAAACTTACAGCCTTCAAATATGTCGGTTGGGATGTGCACTGCAGTCGTGTTGTAGGAGACCGATCGCTTAAAATCAGGGTCGATGTGGAAGTCATCTGGAACATATCGGTTCTTCTCGGTTTGATTTAGCTGCAAAAAAATCATAATACAAAACATTAACGTGAGACTGTTATCATGAAATGATATTTAATGTCATGCACTCAAAGATCATCTAGATTTTTCAAATACAGTACACTGTATTCTCTGGAAAATGTAATGAAATCTTCCATGCCAAAAGGTCTAGCTTTGGGTAAAATCTTGTCAAAATCTGTGGAGTACTGTAACTGTAATCCTGCTAACTAAAAAACAAATAATTACATAAACGCTGGTAGATTCAAAAAGGAAATATAATGCTCCTGTAGGGATCTACTACCATCATGCAACTGTCCCATTACATTATATCTCAAAAGTGCTTCCGTAGACTGAAATTAAGTGACTTGGTTCAAGCTAGCACGGCAGACCGAGAGAAACTTCATTTCTGCTGCTTTGTCCGACTCTTTTCTGGACATTCGTCCTCTGCTCTCTTTCTTTTCGTCGCGACTGCATCTCTCTCTGTCAACTTGGTGTTAGCGTGGCACCGGTCCAGGTGTTTCTTCAAGTTACTGGTGCTGTTTTTTACATCTCAGGTTAAAAAGCGTTGTAACGCTATAATATTACCAAAATGTTATTAGTAATGCGTTACATTACTGCGTTACAGCAAAAAGTAATACATTACTGTAATTGCGTTACTTTTGAAATGCGTTACTCCCAACACTGGTGGTAACTAACACTAACGCAGTGGCCAGTGAGTGAATGAATACATGGAAAGGATTGAACATGGGTTTGTGTGACTTTGGCTCCAACTGTAATTGTTTCATTCCCGTGTCACTGTTGACTGATACAAACTGAGAACGTGAGTCTGAATCTCAGGCGGGGAAAGATGAACACATGTTTGAAAGAGAAAAGGGGAACGGAAGGGGTCTGTCATTCAAACACAGAGTGACACTAGTGTGCGACTCGCTCCCACAGGGATAGTGCACAGGAATCACGCGCTGATTCACGTTCATCGGAGCAGACAGATTACGTACGAGGCCGGAGGAGACAGTGTCACATGCACATTTATCAGTCTGTTAAAGATGAGAAGTAAAACATGTACTCGCTTTAATCTATAATGCACTCACCTCCTCTACAATCCACTTATAGGATAACATGATATACACTTTATTATTCCTGCAGCACATTAATAGCCTTTATGTGTGTCTATGATTCAGGTTGCTCATTTTACAGTTCATCAGACAAAGCCCCATCAGGTAGTTTGGTCCATGTCTGGAATACCTGATGTGGGATATGTTTTTACCCAAATGGTACTTACAACATCTTTGGCATTGTAGTAAACTATATTCTCCTCCTGTAAAGGAATGAAGAGAGAAATTAGACAAGTCAAGAAAAACAAAGATCCAAACTTCCTAAAAATAAAATAAAAATCCCCTTAAAGAGTAACTAAACCCAAAACTTTTTCTTTTTTTCAAGAGTCCTGAAGCAAATGCAAATAACTCAGAAAATTCGTTTTTTTCTTGGTTCAGATTAAATGAGTCATAACATCAAAAAATAACTCGTCTTGTACTCCAGTAATTTTTAACCTCTCAGGAGGTTAAAAAGCTAAAAAAAGTTTAGACTCAGAAGTTGTTTATCATTACAAACTGAAATGCTTTAATCTTTTTAAAATCATACGATTTGTAAGTCTTGATAAGTCAACAACGTGAGTTTTTTCCCCCACAAAATTAACCAGCAGATATGTGAAAACTGATTCATTATAATGTGCTTCTCTATAACATACAGTAACTAGGATATTCTTTATGCTCACTTTGTTTTACTTTAAGTTTTTATGCACGTGTGCACTGGAGGTGCTATTTTGCTAAATCAGCAGTGCTGCTAAATAATTAACCAGAAAGTTATGGCACAGAAAAGGACAGTTTTTATTATTTTAATGGTAATTTAAACCTTCAATAGTGTTTAAGCGAATCCATTTATAAACTGATCTATCAACATCTGAACTGAACCTAAATCTAGCTTTACAACAATGTGCTCAAGGTGAACTTTACAGTATGTTCCAAGTGTAAATTTGTGTTTTTTTGGGGAGGAAAAAAAGGTTTACGCATAAATGAGCTGACAGCAAACAAATGGCACATGACGTTTTCTGTCAGGCCGAGTTACAGAAAACAACAACATACACCTTATAAGTGACAATCACACTTTGGTCACACCACTGCTCCTCAGGGGAGGATATAGAGTGAAAAACACAGTGTAACAGAGAGAGTATGACGGCAGAGCACAGACTGGAAAAAAATGTAGTTTATGTCACGTTTTAGGGGGTGTATGTGCACTGACAAATCTCTATTTCTCATATTTCTTCTATAAATATGTTGTATGTTTGGTGCTATATCAATTACAAGAATATTTTTGCTATTTTAAGAGGGTGTCAAAGTGCTTGTAAAAACATAGCAGTTGAGTTTAAAACAAACTTGGAAAAACCTATAGGCTACTGAGTTTGCTAGTTAGCTTGCTAAATGCGCTTTAAAAAAAAAAAACCAAAACAACAACCAAGTAATTAAACACATCATATTACCAATATTATACCATATACCTACATCACAAAAAAAAAAAAAAATACATTATGAGTCATGTAGTTTTGTTTTTGTGCAAGCAAACTTGGAAAAACCCATTAGCTACTGAGATAGCTAGTTAGCTTGCTAAATGCTCTTTTTTTTAAAAAAACAAAACAAAAACAAACAACAACAACCAAGTAATTCAACACATTATATTACCAATATTAGACCAACAACACAACACAAAACTAAATTAAATAATGAGTCATGTAATTTTGTTTTTGTGCAAGCAAACTTAGAAAAACATATAGGCTACTGAGTTAGCTAGTTAGCTTGCTAAATGCTCTTGAAAAGAAAAAAAAAAAGGTCAACAGCTAGGTAGCCTACTTGAACACTTTATATTACCAATATTAAACCATAGTTTAACAAAACAAAATTAAATGAGTCATGTAATTTTGTTTTTGTGCAGCTTAGGGGCATTGACTAGCGTGTGTGTTAACCGTAGCTAATGGTAGCTAACAGTAAACACTTTTTCTACTCTAACAGCAGGTTAGTCACTTAGCCACAAACTTTAGCTGCTGCTACATCTGTCAGACTAGCACTAGTAGATTTAAATTAATGCTGTAACATTGAGCGACTTAATCACTTCTTACACCTGCCTATGACTTGTAGACACAGGTGTCGTGACAAAAATCTGTGACTAGACAAAATAGTGGCTCTGGTGCGTCCACTGGCTGAAGCAGGAACCACAATTTTGCCAGGTCACAGATTTTGTCTCAACACCAACTCAGAGGACTTTTAAACAAAAAACCCCACTAAACCACTAGTACTATATATATTCTTTTGATAGAGCTTGATATAAAAATTCACTTCAGGTACTCTTCAAATATACCTTATAATACAGTGATTCTCTATTTTTCTGGTTTCAGAAACTGATATTATATGTACATAATATGCTACATCTCAAACTGAGGAAAAATCTCCAGTGTAATACAAATAAATGAAAATAAGGAGTTTCAATAACACAGAATATCACAGCAGAGCTACAGAAACTAAGGTATAGTTACACTATTATAACAATCAAAACGATTTTTGTCTGATAATTCCAGGAAGTTCATCTTGTCATCTTTTTATATATATGTTAAGGTTTTGTTTATTCAGACAAGGTTTTTCAGGCAATTTTTATATCCTGACATGTTTCGACTGTCAACTGCCAGTCTTCCTCAGAGGTGATACCAGAGTAAAACTAACCTCGATAGTATTCCTGCTGCTGAAAACCTTGTCTGAATAAACAAAACTTTAACAAATATTTTCTCTGAATTTCCTGAAAAATTGCATTTTTCAATAAATCAATGAAGGGGTCCCCAGCCATAAATTGAGAGCCTCTTTTCAAACAAGAATTATGCGGCGTTCACATTAAACGCATTTCGGGAATCAAAATTGTGCCTCACGCCCCTAGTTGAACGCTTGTGCTCATTGAATCAGTACGCTTGTCACCTGCGTCGAAGATGCTTGCGACACACATCCAAACAAGATGGGACGGGAGCGCGTAGAGGGGAGGGGCTTCTCTGTTGCCGGTGGTGTTCATACAATGGATGATATTGTGGTGATCAGTTACGTTCACAATTCACCCAGTGACTGTGATGTGGTGGGGAACATTGTGTTAGAAGGCGGTGTTTCCGGTCGGATGTATTTTGGTGTGCCTCAGTGTGTGCACTGTGATGTTATAGAGAAGTGTGGTGAATGGAGAATAAAGTTTGGAGTTCCTTGCTGAACACGCCGCCTCCGACTCCCGTTCATTGTCTCTACATTATCGAGAGTGGCTTGGCTTTATTTGCGCCTCGGCACCGTTTCTGGATTCACCAGAGCTGCGCTCGGTCCTGATTGGTCGATGCACCGCGATATGCCCCAAAAGTTCAACAATCTCAACTCTAGCGTTGGTCGCGTTGGAGGCACCGGACGCACGTCAAAAGCTGGAAATCTCAAAACACGCAGCATCCGCCGCATGAAAAGCATCAAAACGCGCTGCACAGGAGGCGCGGGATGCGCAGCGGGACCTCTCAACGCTCCTAGAAGCGCGTTTATCATATATTGTGAATGTACACCTATCGTTTTTGACGCTTTCGACGCATTTGGTGTGAACGCACCATAAGTATTTGTAACTATGTTTTTCTACTGACATTTGTTCTACTCTTTTTTTCACCCTACTGTGTGTTTTTGTCGGCCTCGTCTTCGACGCTGTCCCTCACTTGTGTGAGTAAACTTGGCGTAATTACATCTTTGGCTGTTTGGTCACCCTAACATAGTACATGTCTGGCTAGTTTGCTTTTGCTAGTAACTGGATTCAATCTAATATTGATTAACTGAATGTAATGCATTAAATTAGGATGTCTTGGCCTGAATATTTGGCCATCGGAAAATGCCAAGCTTCTCTAAGCAATTACAGTAAAGATCACAAAAACAATGTTTTTAACTGATTATGGACTCTAATAACTTTGTTGATGGCAGTGTGCGTGTGTGTATTTTATTTTGTAGTGCTGTGAGTCCCAATATTTTCATTATGCTTGAAACGTTTCCTCCTCCTAATAACAGAAATTACTGAACCTTTGCATTCACACTGAGAGGGAATATCAAACCCAATTAGTCCTGGTATGCATAAATCGATCTCCCTCAAGTGATACCTTTATTCAAGCGTGACTATAAATGATGAGAAAATGTTTATAATGGAGAAAAAATATCATTAGGGTTTGGCAAATACCAGCGAGCTGTCTAAAGTTATATTATCTTAAATGGCAAAACTTAATTCATTGGAAACTTCGTCACCACCAAACGCACATAGGATACGGTTACTCATCTTCTAATAGCTACAGGGAATGTAAATTCAGAATGAGATCATTATGAAACATTGCGGCATTAAAGTCAGTGAGTTGAGCAATCAACAGAGTGATTCCATCAGTAAAATAATAGTAGTGTTGTGTCCACGCTAACACACCTGCTAATGCACTTATTTCAATGGATCAGGCCGTAAATAGCATATGTGTGAAACAGTAGAACACTTCATTAAGAATGCATTTACATTTCTTTTTTTATTAACTCAACATGAGGACTGCAATGAGGACTGCTGTCAATTTAATTTGGTTCATCATGGCCTTCACTGTATTAGTACCGTATATAGCAGACAACAGCAACCAGGGGGCCACATGTGGTCCAGTTTTGTCTGGAAGCCAAAGTAAATGTACAATATGATAGAAAGGTACACACAAATGTTCTCCAAAAACACACAAGACGACTACAAAAATTCCAAAAAATAACTGAAAAATACACAAAACAACATCGCAATTACACAAAAATGACTCGGAAAACATAAAATCTCACACACACACAAAAAAAACACAAATTAACTCCAAAAACCTATTAAAACCGAAATAACATAACATAACAAATACAAAACAACAAAAATACACAATATAAATTCAAAAACAGAAAATATAACAAAATAAGAAGACACACAAAACAAGAAATATATAAAATATTCAAAATGAACAAAAGGAACAGAATAAAATATACAATCATACACAAAACTCTTTGATATTTTCTGTGGTAATGTTGGGACATAAATGTTGATAATGTGGCCCTTGGATCAGACAGATTTTTTTTGTGTGGCCCCAACTGTGATACATGTTGCCCATCTCTGGTATATGATATATTAGAGTTATTTGATTTTACAACAATCTGTTGTATTTTTTGTTTCTATTGTCATTGTAATTCTGGCATATTTATATTTACATGGCCATTAATATGTGCAGTCCCTTTTAAATGAATAAATAAATCTATATGAATAAATAAAAGGTGTTGGTGTAGACATCTGTTCTATAATGCCTATAGTGCAGCTGATTGGCTGTCACAGAAGATATCAGAATACATGATGAAACATTTCTCTTCCCTCCCCCCAAATAAAAAAAAATAAAAAATCTTATAATTTACATTGTTTAGAATTTCATTGTTTAATTTGACAAAATCTGAGAAAAAGCTATTTTGAAATTCTGTGGAGATATTTTTTTCTCTTGATGAAATGTTATTCTTGCTTTGTTCACCGATAATTTATTTGCACTTTGGTTCTCGGTTTAGGCCGATTCTTGGTCGTAGCATCCATTTGCCACATAAAGACATCTAACCAAATCCTATTTCGAGGTCACCCAGTTGTTTCTGACCAAGATTTCCAGCATCATGTAGGCACCGCCCCCAATGTCAATGTGTGCGTCGAATCATTTTCACTCACCTCTCCGAGTCCGTAATCAGTCCAGTGATGCTCCTTTTGTAACTTCTCTGCTTCTGTTGCCAACCTCTACAAAGAAAAATAATTCACTGTAAACACAATGTGAACACGTGACTCTTGTGTAAAGCTCTCCTTAAAGGAATCCTACAAATAAATGCAATTAGAAATATACTCTTGAATAAAAGACTTGGCTCCATAACATCTAACCCTTGAGGCAATGTATTCTACTGAATGATGCTATGAATGACGCAATGCAACACTAAAATTAGACCATCGCCTTCTCCATCTTTTTCCAGAATTGGTCCTAATGACTGGGTTAATGGGTTTGTAATAGACACAGTTTTCTAATCTGTACCTGGTCCTGAAATGCCCTATACCATTAATTTCCCAAGGGAAATATAACATCCGATCTTCCTGCTTATTTGCATGGCACCGAGGGCTTTCAAGTCACTCAGAGAAAGAGACGAGATCCGGCGGGGCCAAAAACAGTAAATTAATTTGTGAAATCAAAGGAGTGATGATGAACAATGAATTACTAAATCAAATCTACCATAAATTTTAATTTTTATTAAATAGAATCATAGTGTGGGCCTCATAGATCAATGAATGAAACATCATTTAGTCCAAAAAGAAAGGAAAAAGGTCAAAATTACTGCTTGAAAGTTAGTTTGTATCTGCAATTTCTTGCATTGCATTGTGGGATGTGGAGAACATGATTTGTTCCCGGTATGATTCTAATATCACAGGGATTACCAACAACAAACTAGAACAAAAACAGTGTCGAATCACTGAGAAACACAAAAAATCATGGTAAGAATTAAGTAAAAACACTTCTTATTCATTTGTTTATGGGACTCCACATCCCACAATGCAATGGGTGAAAATGTCAACAAATGAAGTGTTTACAGTGGAGATGAAAACAAACTTTCAAGCTGAAATTTCAACCTTTTCTTCTGTCTTTTTGGAGTCTTTTGGATGTTTGGATTCATTGATCTATGAGGCGTACACTATCAGTTACCAGGCGTAGCAGTTTTAAACCACGTGTTTTTTCTAAAGCAGGGCCTACATACAGTTTGAAGCTTCATCAAATCACATTATTGTGTCAAGTGGACCAAGCATGATATCACAAAATAATCCAAGCCTTAAAAACAGTGATGCACCGAAATTCCGGCCACTGAACATTTTCGGCCGAAAATGGCCTAAAAGTGCATACTGGTCAGTGTTCGGCACAGTTTTTTTCGGTGTTAAGGTTTTCGGCCTTGGTTTTTCTCATTTTCGGTTTTGGCGCATCCCTACTTAAACACACCGCAGACTTTTTGACCTAAAAAGTTGACCCATATGAGTTATTTTAAATGATTCCTCAGGCCAATAACAGCGCTTGACAGTATCAATGCTGCGAGCGGAGCTTCCCTCTTGAAATACCGCCCATGTAAGTTTGGAGGGAGTTTGGCCAAGTCATGTGACCTGGAGAATGCCTGGAGAATGGCCGAGACCAGGCCACCGAGACCTGGCCGCCGAAATTCCAGCCCGCCTTCCACTCGGTGCCGGACACCGCCCCACGCACGCCTGGTCGCCCGACCGCCTCAACCCTGACCGCCACGCTGACCCCCAGCAAAGGGGGCCGACGTCAGCGGCGAGGCCAGGGAGTACGAGGGGAACGCCACCGACGCGCTCCAAGAAGGGTCGAGCACCAGGCTTCCGGCGGCGGGGTTGGAGGGCGGCGGCTGCTCCTCCAGCCGTGCCACGACCCCAGCCCCGCTTCGCACCGCAGCCTGACCAACCCAGCCCTTAGAGCCAATCCTTATCCCGATGTTACAGGTCAACTCCTGTCTGCATATACAATCAAAAGGCAAGGGAGGCTGGCCCGACTGATTGTTTGGTGATCTTTGCGACAGTGCTGCGGCGCTTGTGGCCACTAGGGGCGCTTGACGTGAAGGTTAAAGGTCTAGCGCCCCTAGTGGCCAAACGTTACACAGTGTGCCTTTAAAAACATTGGATTTAGTTAAAAACATTTGCAAAACCATTCCCAGAATCTCGCTTTTACTTTTTACTCTTCCCCAAAAAAGGAAAAACCAAAAGTCTCCTGCAGCAATATCAATTGGCATTAAGGCAACATTACCTAAAAAAAGACTGCAGATCACTGAGAATGCCTCCTGGGGACTTTCAATCCAAATGTCTAAAATCCAGTTATCTCAATAGCCTCACAGTTGTGTAATTACATTTAGTAGCAGGAACAGCTTTGTAGCAAAGCGGGGAAACCTCAGAGCTATTTACTGGCATATAGACAACATTTATAAAACATTAGTTCACAGCAACCACTCTATCTGTATATGTCTGGATTTTCTACCCAACCCTATCATCACATGGTGAAATCAAGAGAAGGCACAGTATATATTAAGAAACGAAGGTCCGCACCACTGCATAGTTTGCTCCCAAATTCAGTTTTTAATAAAACACCAGAAGACGTGACGTTTCGGGCTGACCGCCCTTCATCAGACATAGGTAGTAACTTTCCCGCACACCTGTTTTTATAGTGTACATGATTGGGCAGGGTGGTCACATGATACATTTCAGTGTAGGCGAGTGGTCATTTGTCTCGCATATATTTACAATTGTCATGTGTACTAACTATATACACTATATACAAAAATATATACACTACTATTTACAAATATATATCTATAGAAAAATAGACTATGTATATTTAAATACTTTTTGTACTATTTATAAATATAAACAATCTTAAGATACAATTTTATATATATGATCATACAAACATCAGGGTACCCGTAATATTGTATGGAAGTATTATACCTTATGTAGGTGTGTCCTAAACAAAACTTAATATGATGTTATATCCACAGTTGCAAATACAAAAAAAGAGTGAATTATAAAATAAACATGAACACTGCAAATAACCTAAAACCTAATTTTAGGTTATTTGAAAAATCGTCAAAAGTTGTTTTTTTTTTAAAAAAAAGGTCATACTTTAATTTTTTTTTTTTTTTGTCGTTGATCGGGGGGCCCTATTTAAAACCAATCAAGGGACGGTATGTAACCATTTTATATAAAACAGAAATACTTTGATATACCGGTGTCACGTACTGAGTTTACCTCTGTACTGAGATTATAACCCTAACATATCCCTAACTCTAACATATCCCCAATAAACAAATAAAACAAGTGTCCGTTCACTTTGAAAACAAAAATGAATTAGCAATAAATCATGTCTCCAAATGAGGTCAACCGCAAATTCTGCCGTAACATTATTTTTTATCATAAATGAATTTTCCGGTACAGTATATGCGCATATACAATCTCAGTACAATGCGCTCTCAGTACATGACACCGGTAAAACCTCTATTGTCCACTTAAAGTGCCCTATCACTTGGAGGAAAAAATAAAGGTGCTGAACGTTTGATTACATGTGAACCTCTTAATTGTATAAATAAGAACATTTGTGGTCGTTGCTCTTTAAGACTGAGTCATGCTGGTCAGTGTTCGGCACATTTAGAAACAAGCAAAGGTCTTTCCAAACGCAGTTACCAGTAGCCAATGGCCACCAATCTGCATCGATCCTCTGTGAACACAGTGTCAGCTTCCCGTCAGCTCGTTGGTAATGCTAAATCTGGTTATGGGCCGTTGCTGTGGTCTAAAGCCACAGCGGGTCATTTACTGAAGAAACCATTGTTTTTCCAGCACAAATCATCATTAGGATGGAATAGAAAAAGACACTCAAAGGCTGTGTGTGTGAGAGTGTGTGTCTGAACTCCATATAACAGCAATGTGCAATGTTATTTCCCACCAACGTACATTTAACTGTTTAACTGATTTATGCTCATATGCATTTAATGAATGTTCAATCTGATATTGACATTGACATTTGATATATTGACATGAATCAGTGGTTTTGACTTGTGTTTTGTGAAAGGTTGACGATGCTATTTGACCGAGAACAGATAAGTTCCATATTACACCTTTTAGGCATTGTTACTAAACATTGTTTTTAAATTAAATGTATATATTTTTACAATTTTAATGTTTTTCTGCAATCAACTAAAATAAAAAAAAAACTATTTAAAGAAACGTGAATGTTTAAATCCATTCTGTGGCTCATAATGCGGTTTATTTTGGCTGGTGTAAAACCTGGTTGGTTGGTAACTTTAAGAATCTACGAGTCATGCTGGCTGCTGATCTAAAAAGTTCATTTAAAGCTGTGGGTACACGTAAAGTTAAAGATGTCAACTTGGACTTTTTTTGCTCACATACACAACATTACTGTGCAGAGGAGCCGGCTCACATCACTGAGCAGCTCTGTGATAAATCACTAACTCATTGGGTTAAAGGTCAGCAGCTGTGCACGTTTCACACTTGTTTTGTCTCATGCTTTTGTTACCTCTAGACTGGATTATTGTAATTCTCTTTTAGTAGGCTGCCCGAGCAAGTCGCTTAAGACACTTCAGCTGGTTCAAAATGCTGCAGCACGTGTACTGACTAAAACTAGGAGAAGAGATCACATTACTCCTGTATTAGCCTCTCTGCATTGGCTTCCCATAAAATATAGAATAGAATTCAAGATTCTTCTTCTCACTTATAAAGCCCTAAATGGACAGGCACCAGTCTATCTCAAGGAGCTTGTAGTGCCATACAATCCCCCCAGAACACTACGCTCTCAAAATGCTGGACGACTCGTTGTTCCATTCGTCTCTAAAAGTAGTATAGGAGGAAGAGCTTTCAGTTATCAGGCCCCACTTCTCTGGAACCATCTACCAACCACGGTTCGGGGGGCAGACACCCTCTCTACCTTTAAGGTTAGGCTCAAAACATTCCTCTTTGGTAAAGCTTTTAGTTAGGAACCAGCTCATAGCTCATAATAAGATGCAATAGGCATAGACTGCCGGGGGGGGGGTCTGGCATGCTCGGTTGGAGAGAGGTTGGAGAGGGCGTTAAGAGAGAGGTCATTTAGGTTAGAGAGGGACCGGAGAGGGTCCCATTCCTCTCTCAAACACTCCCTCTATGTCTGCTTCTTCCCTTGTGTGTTTGCTCCTGTACTCCTTCTGGCTTTTGTCTTGCAGGTCCTTGGGATCCTTAGTGTGGAGTTACAGAGTCTCAGCGGCTCTGTCTCCACCCTCTCCTCTGCACACACCCAACACAGCATAACGTGGATGGCTGTTCATCATAGGAATGGGATCCACACAAGGTTCCTGCTGCTTAACAGAAGGTTTTCCTTGCCGCCATGATGAATTCATGTTGGGTGTGGGATACATATGTATGTGTATATACCTATATATGCATATGAGTGTATCCATAAAATGAAGAGTCCGTCCTTAAGACTGCTCTACTGTAAAGTGCCTTGAGATACCATTGGTTATGATTTGGCGCTATACAAATAAAGATTGATTGATTTTGCACTTTTGGCTGTTTTCAGTGTCGTCCATCCAATGCAGAGTTACAGAGCGTTAGCATAAATGATGCTATGGGTGAGTAGTGAGTGTTGTGCTGTAATAAATGAGGGTTAATAATGATATCCAATTAGGGGCTCACTAATGAGCTGGCATAAAATGTATTGTATCAGCAAACTCTCATGAGATGATAGATGAGAGCGTTTTGCTGAGTTGAAGAATTGATAATGAAGTTGATCTTTGCCTGCTGCCATACTGTGAGGTTTCACGTCTGAGAATTAATGCTATAATAAAGTAGTGTTTTCTTTAGAGTTTTATTCTAAAGAATGGACAATCACAATAACAAACAATTAATTAGAAACAAAAATATTGGCATTCATGATAGATTATTAAAACTGTCTCACATGAACTGAAGATGCATTAATGTCAGCTAAGCCAACTGAGATTTTTGGTGCAAATTTTTTTTTTTTTTAGGACAAAAAATATGTTTTTCTAAATTAAAAACCCAAATTTTTTTTTTTTTTAAATGTCCATAACATATGTTAGAATTAAAGTAGTAGTGTGTACTGTACAGATGTAATGAAAGCCTGATTAGAGCTACGTACGGAAAGCTATGACAAAAAATGAACAAAAATGACAGCGAAAAACCAGGAATAACTGTAAATTACCGACTAATTCAGTTGTGAGTATTTCACGCCCATCAGATTCACAAATTCAATGAAACTGCACAATATTTGCAAATTAGAAATGATGGCCGTCATTTTTAATCTCAAATTGTTGAAATAACTTTAAATGTTTTCAAAGTCCTGCAATTTTCCACAAATTATTTCCCAAAATGTCCCTAATGTAAAATAAAAATTGGTCACAAAATCAAGGAAATCTAAGTGAAGACCCTGCAGTGACTGGCATCTGTCACTTATTGATTGGATATCGTCGATACCTTACATATATTTTATAAATGTGCAAATTAAAGCACAATAATAGTACAATTTCTCGTTTTCCTAATATCTGCGTCCCAGTTCAAATCAGTCTGGTCCGTATTTTGCTGCTGCACTAAGATGAGTTTGACACCCGTGATGTAGAGCAGTGGTTCCCAATCTTTTATGTGCCCGTCAAATCATGTGTGCCCCCTCTTCATATCATAAGTACCCTCTCCATAACTTCATGTGCTTTATCGTTTGTGGAACATTGGTTCCCTCAGACTTAATCTACACATTCAAAACAATGAGTGTAATTCAAAAGTGGATTTAAT
Organism: Gouania willdenowi; assembly: GCF_900634775.1. Classification (NCBI taxonomy): domain Eukaryota; kingdom Metazoa; phylum Chordata; class Actinopteri; order Blenniiformes; family Gobiesocidae; genus Gouania; species Gouania willdenowi. Next base: position 9,213,130 of record NC_041049.1, read on the forward strand.
TAAAAAAAACTAATATCAATCCAACTTTTACGTGACTAATTCGATAGTAAGTAAATATGGTCTCCTATGTAAAATGTAATTTTTATCTCCTACTGTCAGAAGTGTGATAAATGGCCTCGATCCTGTTTCAATAAATTATTGGAATATATAGTATTTTTTAAGCAATTTTACTGTTAGTTTGTGGTGAATTTGTAAAAAAAAAAAAAAAAAAAAAAAAAATGGGAAGATTTCCCGATTCTTTTTAAATTAATTGGCAAATATTTTGGAGAACCCCCTGCAATGTGCTCCAGTACCCCTAGGGGTACCCCTGTTTGGGAACCACTGATGTAGAGTTTGATGCTAGTTTAGTGATGCGCTGCTCGTCCTCACCGCTGACGGTGTGTGATCTCTGTGCCAGCTGGCGGTGAACCACTCCAATATCAACACGACTCCACTACACAGCTGTACGCAGCACGCACACATTACTCGTTACAGTGTTTTCTGGCAAACGCGTCACAGTATCCATCACGTTTGTTGTGGTTGGCTGTGTCACTATATGAGGAATGATTACATGTAGCTGGATGGTGCGCCCGTTTGCTGCCACGTCACGTGTAACAGAGAGGAGATTGTGTTTTGGCAGCATCCATGTGACGTGTGGATTTATTGTTAGAGAATGTTTCACACACCAGCGCGTCTCATTTTTGGTAACTTTGACAAAGAGATGTGGGTGGGTGGGGGGGGGGGGAATTGACACACAACACATATAGTAAATAAGTAAATTTATATTCGTCTGTTGAAAATTTTAATTGGAAAGCTCACTGGGAACAACTGATAAGCTGCCGTATTAGGTTAGAAGGCTTAACAACTGTATTTTTATTTTATGTTTTCATGCCTTTTCTGTCATTTTTTTTTTCAATGAAAAAAACACAAAACATGCATTTTTAAAAAAAAAAAAAAAAAAAAAAAAGGTTATATAAGAAGTTATTACGCCCTTGAGTAGGTCAATAATTGATAGGAATATTGATTTAGAGGAAATATTACTTTTAGAGATATGACCATTTTTTTTTTTAAAAAAACCTACACTCTCCAAGCTCAAGTACCAAAACAGTACCCTTCATAAAAGTATCTTCAAAGTATCATATATAAATATTTCTCCCACTGTTTTCACATCAGATTTTTTCAACAACTCAACACCTAACCATAGATGTAAAGTTTTCATTATATTTCTGTATTTTTTTTTTATGTTTTTATGCCCTTTCTGTCATAAAAACACATTTTTTTTCAATAAAAAAAACACAAAACGTGCATTTTTTTTTCTAAAATAAGGTGCAAAGTGGTAGATTTGAGATTAAGTTATTACAGCTTTGAGTAGGTCAATAATTGATAGAAACATAGATTTTGAGGCATTATTAATTGTAAAGCTATCAGCATTTTTTGAAAAAACCTATACTCTGAGCTCAAGTACCAAAACATTAGCCTTCATAAAAGAATCTTCAAATTGTCATATATGAATATGTTTTTTTACTGTTTTATATCAGATCTTTTCAACAACTTCAGACCTAACCAGAAATACAAAGGTTTTCATTATATTGTTATACATTTTATATCTTTATTTTGCCCTTTTTGCCATAAACATTTTTTCAATGACAAAAACACAACTTCAAAGTCAAATATTTTGTATGAGTTTATGACAGCCTTCAGTAGGTAATATTATAATATTTAAGTATTTCACTGGTAAACAAAGAGCTAGCAAGCTTGTTGTCAAATAGCTAACCACAATGAATTGTTCTCTTCATTGAATAATTGAAACGGCAACACCCGAGTGCGAATATCAGCCAAAGCTGTAACAACTGCCATCGGAGTCTTTACAGCAGCGGATAAAAGCTGTAAACGAGCTGTGAGGAGCTTATTTTTTTTTAAATAATATCCTTTGTATTTTTTGTTTGAGAATATTATTATTACCAGGCAGCACTTTACAACAGTATAGTATTTTATTTTTTATTTTATTATACTTTATTTTCATATTCTGTATAACGTTAAATACATTGTTGGTTTACTAAAGTTTCGAATAAACAACAAGCAAATTTATGTTTTGCATTTTGTTCCATACTGTACCGAAAATGAACCGAACCGTGACCTCAATACCGAGGTACGTATCAAATCGTGATTTTTGTGTATCGTTACACCCCTAGAAATGACAAATAGTGTATTGATTTATTTAAAAAAAACAAGAAGCTTCTGTTGACTCATGTTTCTATTTTTCTGGCATGGTCGTTTTGCGGGATTCTCCGTTTTGTTTCAACATTAAAAATAGCTTCACACTATCACATCCTTAAGTGTGATGAGAAAGACCAAGATGTCTTAAAGTTATGAACCAAAATGTAGAAATATATGATAGAATCACAAAGTGTGTGAGTGTGTTTTAAAAACATTAATTTACCTAAATATCCATTCAAATTAATACAAGGTTTTTAAAGTTGCCTGAATCATAATATAACAATTTTGACAACTGTTTACGTCCACATCATATTTTTATTTAATGAGCAACGTTAATAATTTATTTTTCCCAATCTTCTAATGTGGCTGAAGGAAGCCATATTTCACAGTATTATTCATAAGCAGAAAACGGCTGCTTCAATAAGCCTGATACTCTAAGAGGCCTCCTGCTCCAGCGCTGAATGGCTTTAACAATAATTGCTCTTGACTAATACCATTGCCATGTGACAAATTTATGATTTTTGTTCTGCAATTTCAAGATTAGCAATAACGCTAGCACTTTACTCTGAGGAGCTCTGTGTGGTGTGTCGGTTTCAAGGTGGGATATACGACCAACGCTTCCTGTGAGAAACATGAGCAGGAAACGTTGCTTAGTGCAATGTTTCTCAACCAGAGGTGAAATCTCTTTAAATAAAAGGATTCTGTGACATGTATAGTGCAGTTTTAGCATAATATTTAAAAAAATTTTGAAATAATTACACAATATTTATTGATATGTAAAACTTATTTAGGTTTTTGTTTTTGAAGAGTGCATATACATTGTGTTTTGTTACTATATCTGAAAGCTACTGCATATGTTTGGTTAATTAATCTTCTAAAGATGCTGTATGAATATCCTGTTTTGTTACATTTTTCAGGAAACGGTATGTGTTACATTATCCCAAGTAGCCAATGCACAAATATGACTTTTTTTTGTTCTGGAACGTACAACTGCTCACTGCTCATATTCAAAAATGTCAAAAATAAAAAAAATACAAAAAAAAAGAAAACTCATACTTGCATCAAAGAGTGAATAAATAGCATTATGTACTTTAAAGTGTAAATACACCTACAGATTTTCGCTGACCTGCCACTTGGGGTAAATTAAAAAAATTATTACATATATAAGATTATGGGCGTTTCTCCGAGAAAAGTTAAGACACGCCCAGTCACAAAAGCCCCGCCCCACAGTTCCATATGGAGCTGTCAATCAATGCTCACTGAGGGCTGTGAGGAGGAATCCTAGATTCTGAATAGTCCCTCCAATCTCCTTTCCTATCCACTTTTCATGTCACAGGGTTAGGAAAGGTGTTAGGAGACTTCCACAAGGAGTTAGGAAAAAGGAAGAATCAGACGCACTTCCACTAGGTGATGTAATAATTTGACAGCGGTGAAGGTTAGTGACGTTTCCTGTGATGAAAAAACTAAATATTTTTGAAAATGATCTACGAAAAGCTAATTTATAACACTTTCCCCTGTGCCTCGAACCGCTGATATAATGTAAAATATCACAAGTTTGAATTGAAAGCAAAGGAAAAGAGGTTTCCAGGCTATGAGGAACCAAAGAACAAACTAAAAGAACGTCACGTTGAGAATAGTTGCTCACACTCACCTTCCACTCAGAAATCAATTAACATTCATCCAAAATAAGTATGATTTCATGAAGTTGTTGCATTTTTCCAAGATATAAGTCTACATAATGTTGTAGGCATACAAATATACAACCGCACAAAGCATTCCTAGGTGAATGAAATATGTTGAATAAAACATCATGTGGCTAAAATGACAGAGTACTCTGTTTTCATTCATCAGGAGTTTCCGTGAACGCTCAGATGAGCTCTGTCTCTTTAAATGTTGTTGCCACAAGGAATTATGGGTCAGCATTATCTGGTCTCCTTTGGTATGAATGAATCAGTGTTTCCTAGTTATAAAGGAAGCACTGAGCCTCCTTTCCTTAGCTTTTAGAGAATTGGAATGCTCCTTATCATGGCCACCACTTAAACACTGATCTTCTGTGGGTTAAGGAAAAGTGGCTAGGAAAGGAGATAGGAGGGAATATTCGGACGCCGCCCCCGATTATGGGCGTTGCTCCTACAGTAGTTAAGACACGCCCAGTTACAGCAGCACCACCCCCACATGGCGCTGTCAATCAATGCTCACTGAGTGCTGTGAGTCCCTCCTCTAATCTTTTATAGGAGGGCGTGGCCAACAATGACATTTAATGAAGTCATTGATTCAAAAAGACACCATTTAATCTCATCCAATAGCAAAATGAAATTGTAACAGCGGGTGTTCAACCCATAGAGGGCAGTCACTCTGACATTTTACAATTAAAAACGAAATATAAATACTTAATACCTAATCATATACTGTATGTATTCAGCATAAAAATGTGGTTTTAGGGTGTACTTTCACTTTAAGATGCAGTTTCTGTTGTTTCTAGCAAATTGGAGGACCCCAAAAAGACTGGGAACCAGTGGCTAAGTGCAAACCAACCCTGTGATTATGGCCCTGACTGTCGTCTCTAATGACCCACCACATGTCATCCAGTGTTGGTTTAATGATGCACTTGCAGACACTGGAGATTCATGACTCCTCCGTAATTACACTTCACTCCATAACATGAGCGTGAACAGAAGTCTATTGAAGTGCTTTATGCTCCAGACGAGAGCATAAAGCACTTCAATAGACAAAAAAAAAAAATGAACGAGAGCCTCTCGTTCTTTTTTCGTGAACATTTTCACAAACACTAATCCTGCTGTATTGACAATTTTGTGTCATCTATAATGTGTTTATCATAAAGGTAACACCAAAACAAGGATTCAATCATGAACATAGGGGTGATTCATGATGCCTGTGTACCATGGGCGTCATGGCAACCTGTCTCCTCTGTGGCACTTACCTCAGGGCGCAACATTTCCCAAGAGAACCCCGTCACGTTAGTTGCTTATGCACACGAGTGGAGCAGCGATTTGAAAAGTGAGGGTGTTCTAAGGGTAGGGAAACCATCAACTCCCAATTTAGTTTACTAATTTAATTTACTAAAACCATGATAAAGCTGTTATTAAGTTAGTGATACTCAACATGTGGCTTTATATGTCTTAATCTTAATTATTATTCTCTCAGAAAACCTTAAAAGAAAGAAACTTTTTAACCCCTTTTTACCTTTTTCTTTGGACATTTTGCAACTTCTTTTGTACCACTTTTTCCCCTTTTCCAGATGTTAGCTCCTTTTGCCAATAAATATCCCTTTTCTCTCAATTTTGTCCTTTTTTGCAAGTAGTTTTTGACACTTTTATCTAATTTTTGTCAATTCTTTAACCATTTTTTTGCTACTTTTCATCCAAATAAGCTACCTTTTGCCCAATAAATAACACTTGCTTCCTTTTTGTTCCACATTCTTGCCCTTTTTCACTATCGTTTGCCACATTTTGCTCTTTTAAGTTATCTTTTGCCATTACATACCACCCGTTTCCTCTTTCTTATCAATTTTTTTTGCTTTTTGCCCATTTTAGTCACTTTTCACTCTTTTCTTGCCACATTTTTTTGCCACCTGTTACTAATTTTTTGTCACTTTACTTACACTTTACTCATCGCTGTTAACTCTTAGTTTACCTTCTCAGAACAGCGGCTTTGTCAAATGGCTGGCTGTGATTGGCTTGATCACCATTCAATCGATCTAACTGAACAAATACGTTTTCAACAACGAATCCCTCTGTAAAAAGTGGTGAGACGCGTCTGCTTATGCATCTCCAGCAGCCTCCTACGGATATGTTGTATTTGCAAGGCAATGCTTAGTGGTTTGAACGCAACAAAAAGGCCAAGTATTGCACTCGCCAATTTAGTTTTCTAATTGCTCCACTAACTGTTGTGAGCCGCCAAAGCCTTTCCACTCTGTTGCCAATGTGCTAATGCAAAACTGGGCCAGAAATAACATCAACCGATCAATTTTCAAATCGCATGTGTCCACCCTGCAGCTCAGACTTCTCTTCCTCTTGATTTTCTTTTTTCTTCTCCTTGGTTCTGTCTTTCAGTCTTGGTTTACTCCCGACAACATCTCTGTATGCCAGTCCGCTCCACTTTACGCTGACGAACTGTCTGAGGAAGGTCTTGGCAGGCTGCCATATCCACTTAAGCAGGTGCCTTTGTCAAAACAAATCCCTCAAGGTAAGAACCATGGATCAGAGGGAGATCCTCACACCAAATAACCTTCCTCTTAACCCAACAAGTCATTGCTTTTAGGACACCACAAGAAAATCTAAACGTTGCATTTCTAACTTTCTACTTATGTAGAGCACAGCGTATGAATGTGTTTCATAAATACATTTACCTGGCTTTGCTTAAGATGACATGGAGAGCATATGTAACTAAACCAATGTCAAATTAAATGAGAGAATTGTAAATATCTTACTAGATATACAAAACCAAGTCTTCCAGCAACAAAACCTTTAGATTAAAGATGAGTCAGAGGAAATCAGAGTTTTTCCAATTGACAATGTATAATATATAGAAAATTCAATAGTGTTTATACCATTTTCACCTGCATTTCTTTTATGTATTTGTTTGTCTGTTGGTAGGATTACACCAAAGTACTTACATTGTTTTAACCAAAGATAGATATTACGGCAGAAAAAAGTCCATTGGAATTTGGAGGGGATCTAGATCAATATACTGATTCTGGATCAATTTGATCATTTAAATATGGGATTTGTGACGGACTAGTGCCCTGTCCAGGGTGTACCCCCTCCTAGCGCCCAATAGGAATATAAATGTCTTCCAAGCTGTTAAAGTGTGAATGATTATGGTAAAATAATTAGGATGGCTGATCCAGAAAACTGCCAATTTATGGTAAAGAGGATATTTGGCACTTGGCGGAAGTTTGCGCTCTCTGAGGATTATATACGAACCAATAAATAAAAAGATCTAAAAGTAAATTGATATATGACTAATACCAATGCCTACCATGCAATGATTATTATTATTCCACGATCTATATATCTGCCACCTACAAGAACAATAGAGCAGGAGGGTTTAAGTCTGGTCCTGGAGAGTAGGAGTGTGACGATATAGCGATACGGCGATATATTGCAATAATTTTTTGCACGATTGATTATCAATATGCTCTTCTTGTTATGTCAAAGATTATCGTAGACTGATTTCTGGCCAATATATCGATAATCGCAGTATCGTCATATCGTGAGATAATTTTTTATTTATTTTTATTTATTTATTCAGTTTATTTCCGACATGGTTACATTCACTTTTTTTTTTTTTTTTGTACATGCCGAAAAAGGAGACGAGAGAAGCAGTTTGCTTATCCGGGTCCCGTCCCCTGTTTTACCATCGCAAATTTACATGGGTTTACATGTCTCTCTGGTCAAACATTCTTGATTTCTTCTGAACGTCCATCTGTAGTCAGTGTTGTCCTCTCTATCTTTGTTTGTGTTCGCCTTGTTCCCTGCCAGACGTTGTTAGCATTCCTCCAGTTCAAGAATAGTTCCTCTTTCGAAGGTGTTTGGAAGGTTTTTCCCTTTTCATCCACAATGTCACCTTGTTTTGTCTCTACATCAAGGGTAATCCAGCTGTTGTTAGTTCCATTGGCAGTGTTGTATCCTCCACTGTCTGATGATGGGATCAGATCCAACACATCACTACATCCCAGTTCACAAGCAAGGCAGTATTTTAATGTAATATATCTTAGTTCATAAGCGTGTTTCTAACTGCTGTTGTTAGTTTTATTGGCAGTGTTGTATTTTCCACTGTTAGATTTAACTTGTATAAACACATTATTATATCCCAGCTCATAAGCAAGGCAGTAATTTCATTGTATAAAAAAAAAAAACGTGTTTCTAACTGCACATATGACAATAAACACTTTGAATTTAAAATTTAATGTAATCCTTAATCACCCCACCACCTAGTAATTGAAATGAATAAATGACAGACCTTTTTTACTCTTGGTTTCACATTTAAATCAGTCTCCGTAAAATAATCACAGTCTGAGTTTTGTTTCCAGTGTTTATATAGATCTGGGTCCATATCCATGATTACCATCAGTAGTGTTGTTGTTTAGGTGGATCCTTCGTATTTTCCCAAGTTGTCCATCGTTTTGATAAGAACTGGTTTTCCGTCCTCTTCTTCCAGGATGTAAATCCTGCAGTTTTTTGACCAAGTCTTGACAATCTTTCCTTCTTTTTTTATTTGACGTGCCTTCCATGCAATGCTTGCATTTTGTTTTGTCAGGTTTTCATTGATGTACACCTTCGTTCCCTTGAGTTTATTTCTTTGCTTGATTATTTCTCCTTTGAATTTTATATTCGTGAAGGCTATTTTTACATTTTTTTTTTTACATTTACATTTTTAATTGTTATCGTGAGCTTTGTATCGCGTATCGTATCGTGAGGTACCCAGCGGTTCCCACCCCTACTGGAGAGGGTTCCAGATAAAGCTAAAAATGTTCTGCCCTGAAGCAGTTGAAATTGAAATGTAGAATATGTTTGCGAAAGGGAATTCATTTCTTAGACGTGAAGGTTCTGTTGATTGAGCGTCCAGAAGTTACAAAAGCTCTTAAATTTGAACAATCAGAGCCATGAAAATCACAAAATACCATATTTTGTTGTCAGCCTGACGGCGGTGGTTGGGCAATTTTGTGATCTTTGCTCAAAATAAGCGCGATTCAAACAAATCAACAAACAATTTTCTTAATGTATTAGGTAGTATACATTTTGTTCTGTAGGATCTACCACACACTATTCCTCCATCTCCAATGATCAATGAGCTAATCAGCTGATCACCACAGCTGGTAATGTGGAAAGAGAAATGACCATTTCCTTTGGGGGGAAGTTAACCACAGGCCCCATCAGAGAATATTGGTTAAGAGGAGCGATTAAATAATTGATGAGCAAAGAGTCTGAGGAGTCAGAGGTGGCCTCAATATCAGACAGAAGCTATCGGCTGTCAGGGTGGGTTAAAAAAGAAGACCTGGGTCAATGGAATGAATACTGTGTGCGTGTGTCTGAATAATTGCTCACAATTAGTCAATAAGTTACCCCAATATAGATTATTGCTATTATGTAGAATAGTAAAAGTAAATACAGTGTGTAAAGTGACAGAAACCATTACATTGAACTAAGTCAAAATAAATAATGATCTACGGATTCAATCAAAACCTTAAAAACCATCATTGACGTGTCTTGCTTTATGAAATGCTCTCGTTCTTTAATGTTACGATGTGTCAAAAGTACGCTTTTTTTATTTGACTTTCAGATACTTCAAATCCAGAAAAAGTCTTATTTGTCTTATTTCAAATCTACATTAACAATTACAATTGCTAACGTAGAACTAAACCACAAATTATCTGCAGCGTCACCACCTACTGGCCTGGAGTGTGAGACATTAACATTGACCATGCTAGTTTACACTGTCATTCTAAACATTTCTATAGCTCAAAGTTGATGTGACAAAGCATTGAAACAAAACAGCACATATGGAAAAAATATATATGTAAAAAAATCTGATTTAAAAAACAATAATGAATGCTTTAGTCCTAAAAAACTATTTTGAGCTTGTAACAAATTATGAAAACTCTCAATAACAACTTCAACAAGATGTCCTTCAACTTAGAAATGATGATTACCTGGAAGGAGAAACGAGCTCTTCAATGATAATGTCTCAGTTTGAATAAATCTCTTGGACACCAGAAGTCACATTGAAGCACAGCGACTGTACATAACAATGGGTAGATATTTCATAAATCTCTGAGGGAATACATGGTTGTACTTACAATAATGATAAACAGTATTCATAATACATTTAGTTACAGGAAGAAAGTGCTTCTTTACTGACACTATGTAAAAATAAGAGAATACAGTAGAACTGGAATAAATAACAAATCAAGTGCCTGCGTTGTCTCATTACGTGTTTGTGTAAGGATCAAGAGACAAAGTTGTTTTCACAGTGAAACAAAGCAACAACATCAGTCTAATGAATTTGACTCACATTAAAAAGACCAGAGAGAAAAGTCAAAGTCATAGTCAGTCCCACACATCCAAAAAAAACCCATCAACTTCATCTGATAAGAAACACAGGAATGTAAGGGTTTCTGACTGAGGCAGCGTTCTACAGCACTGGTGATGTTGTTCCTCTCAGGAATTACTTTTCCTTTGATTACCTCAATGCATCTCAGAAAGACTACTAAATATAAAACATGAAAGGAGCTGAACCTTTGATCGGCTATGAGTGGTATGGATACGGATTTCCCTCGTTAGACCAGATATAGATCAGAAAAATTAGTTTTAATGAATGGAAAGAAGGATTGAGATGTTTTTCACACTATTTATAGAGACAAGAAGAAACATGTGACACTTAAATCATTTCAAAATAATACTTTGTCCATCCAAAAAAGGCTAATGTAGGGCCTCCAATGTTCAGGGATTGTGGAAAAGACACAAAAACAGAATTCAAGTTCTGAAATGAAAAAAGCAATCTGACAGTTATCTAATGTTATCTTTAAACGGGACACGGAACATTGAACGTCTAGGAAAGTGTGACAAACAAACAAATATGTGCAATTCCGCCCATAATATCATTCAAGTTATCGTGTAGTAGTGATCATATTATCCTGTGATTTTAAATGAATGCAGAGCTTCAGCTGAACTCGGGCTGAACAATTTTAGAAAATAATCTAATTGCGATTTTTCCCTCAATATGGCGATTTAATATGCGATTACTTTTTCAAGGGGGTCTTCACATGTATTTTTCAATTAACACAAGCAATAAATCAATCTGTTTCATAATAAACAAATTCAGATTTATCTAAACTTTAGATAAATATAAAATGTAATTTTTAAAGCACAGATTACGACAATAAAGCAAATAAATCTGTGGCTGTAACTCTTCAACATATCTAACTTCATGTTTCATGTTAACTGCACTTCTTAAACATTCTCTGAACTTAACACGGGACAAGGAAAAAAAAAAATTGCAGCCTTTGCGATTAGAAAATCACGTTTTATGATATTGCGATAATATTGCAAATGCAATTAATTGTTCAGCTTTAATTTGAAGTGCGTTTTTAATGTGTTGTGATGAACAAGCGGTTCAGATTATTATGACTGTGTTAAAACCTGAAAAAACCAGCTGGTACAAAGACAGCTTTAGTTGTTGGTGTATAATGTTTAGTAGCCTGATCAGACATTTCCCTGTTAAACGGGTTTCTGAGTGTCAGTTTAGCATTGTAGCTAATGTCACATGTAACTAACTCATTTTTGTAAATCATCTGAAGCATATAAATGTAAATTAACAGTAGTTGACTCTATTAACCATATTTAGCATGCGTGGTATGATTAGGGAAAGTTTAATAGCCAATAGCCAGTAAAGTCAACTAAAGACGAAAAGATGATAAAATGGAAACCAAATGGAAAAGTTTTAAGTGACACGAAAATAGGTGTACCCGAAAATTGAAACTTAGAGAACTCAAAGTCAAATACATTTTAATAAAATACATATAGTAATATAATATTAGTAACAAATCATTTAGGAAATATTATTTTTTTGTCTTTATTTTTTTGAAAATATAGTATTGATCCCATAAAACCAATAAAGTCTAATGTAACTCAGTGTATTGTACTTTTGATGCACAGTTTATGATCACTCAAAAATACAAACGTGATACATAACATATAACATGCCCGCACTGGAAAAATCTGAGCCTGACATTTGAAAAATCCTCAAAATATTAACTGTCACAAAAAATGATTTACATTGATTTATTGTGACCAAGCTAAGCACTTCAGTGAATTTATAGTTGGAAATGGATCATCCATTACATTTATAATACGGTAGGAGAATAGAACAATATTAATTATGATTACTCACCTGTTTATGCATACAATTTTATTACGTAGTAGTTTCTGTGACAAACACAAAGGTAAAATGTTTTGCCACTAATCTAAAGCCCTGAGTGAATGTCACCTTACAGCATGGGATCAATGGTCCGCCTCCTTTCCTTCTTTAAAATCAGTTCACAACAAAGTTTTTTTAAAATCCTCAAAAACGCTGTTTTTTCACGAAAAATTGTCCGACTGGAAAATGTTCTTCATTACCTAGAATCCCCATATTTACACCAATGTTTTGATGCATGAATTGTTGCTGGGTTATGAATTCAGATTCACACCTACATTAAATATCAGAGTCTAAAAATAGAGACTTTTTTTTTGGTGAAAATGCCATTTTTTCACCAAAAATGATCAGATCGGAAAAATTTTACCACTAATCAAGAGCCCTGAGTGAATGTCACCTGACAGTGATGTATCAATGGTCCACCTCCTTTTCCTTCTTTAAAAAGTTTTTTTCAAAATCCTCAAAAACGCTGTTTTTTCTGCCAAAAGTCGACCAACCGGAGGTTTTTTTTTCCATTACCTTGAATCCCCCCATTAGTACCAATGTTTTGGTGTGAGAATGGTTGGTGGGTATTGCAATAAAAGACCTACACCACTCTACACACACACACACACAAACAGACAGACGGACGGCGAACCGATGACAATGCCCGTCGGCCGAGGATAAAAACTGATTGTTAGGGGGTGAAATAAAAACTATTTGACAGTTTTATTGTTCTTTATCTGATGGTAGATTTCTCAGTTGGCTGAGAACATATTGATCCTACTCTTCAGGGTCGCAGGGGTTTGGTCCTTATCCTGGTGAATCACTTAAATGACCTCAAATGTAATTGAATGCTTTTGAATGTGTCCAGCCTCAGGCACACCTGTGCAATAATCATTTTTTGTTCAGTGTAGATGGAGCATTACGTGTTGTATTATCAGTAACATAATTGATGGTTTTGTAACACACAGCATACGGTGGGCGGTTGGTGTGTCTTACGTCCCACGCTGGTACACACAGACATTAAATGATTACATTTATTTCTTTCTCTCAGAATGTGATTCCTGTGTAGGGGCTAAACCTTGGGTATAAATAGAAAAATGTAATGAAAGAGAAAACTTTGCATGGAGGTCTTATGAAAGAAAAGAAATACTGATAGCAAGGTCATTAACATTAGCCGTCCTCGCTTATCTTTTCATTTCGAAAGGAACCTCCAGACAATTTAATGTGATTTACATAAATCCTCATCCATAAAGATGACTTTTTATTCATTTCACAGAATGGGTTGAATACAACAACCAAAACTGTACTTGGCAAAATAAACTTTTCTGATTCTGATTCAAAGGTCATGTGTGCTTAAGGCTACATTCAGACTGGAGGCAAATGCAGCCAAATTGTGATATTTTTTATTTTCCCAAAATGCGACATGTAGCTGATCTGTTAAAGATAGTTTGAACAGAACAAATCTTAATTTTTTAAATCCAACGCAGGCCACTTTCATATGTGCTCCTGAATCTGATACGCATCTGATATTTTGCAAGTCCGTACCATAGACTGTTAAAAGAACGGACGACGCACGCTCACGGGGAGGTGAAGCTTTTATTTTTAGAGCTCCCCCTGCTGACTGGCTGCAGTATTGGTCATAAACCTCACCTTCTCAATGACAACAGATGGGATGTGGGTCAACCTTTAAAGTTAAAATACTCGTCACACAATTTTTTTCCAATCCTAAACTCTGCTGTGATCATTAGTTATTATCACCCTACATTGCATTCAAGTGCTTATTTTCCTGTGAAGTTTGTTTTAAATAAGTTATTTGAGATTGAAAAACAGGATTTTACGTCATATATAACAATTATTGACGTAGCTCTCTTTGTGAATTGCATAAGCAGTTACGTCATGAAGGAAAGCCATTAAACTTTTATGTTGAGCTACTAGTTCTAGTACTAACCTCTATGATCTGATCATCTGAACAAGTTCCATTGTGAAAAATACTTATGTTCATGGTGTAGCTGGGCTGCGTACGTCATCAGGGCAGTACGTTAAATGGGTGGGACGTGTTACCAGGGCTCCCCCCGCTGGATCCTACTTGCGCAGACTTTGGCAGCGCTGTATTTTGGCTTAAAGAACGTTGAATGGGAACAGCTACAGCGCACGCCCACTGGTCTGAATGTCCAGGTTGTATTTATTCAACCTAAAATGTGATAAATGTCACAAATTGGGGAAAAAAACCGTCTTCTTAAAATTAGTTGACTGCTATGGTGCTGACTAGGGATGCAGCGATATGAAAATTCTTGGCCGAAACCGAAAACAGAAAATGAGAAAACCAAGGGCAAAAACTGAAACACCAAAATAGTTATTCTTAGTAAATTATTAGTCCCATTGGAATAATGGCTCTGACTGTGTACTAACCTCACTAATATTATAACATACCAATTGTATGAATTATTATGAATGCTTCAAAGAATAAATCAATTCAAAAGATGAAAATATTTATTTAGCACTGACATTCCAACAATGCACAATATGAAATAAAAAAAATAAAATGTTTAACTTGTCCCCACTCATACATTAAATAATATTTAAATATAGCTGCTTGCGCACATGTTTACAACTTCCTGTTTCGGTCGCTTTTTTTGGTAGGAAAAGTGTTTCGGCAGAAAATTTTCGATGGCCAAAATTTTTGGTGCATCACGCACACTCCAAGATCAGATGCCTCCATACTTGCTTCCATTAACACAGTGCCTGACGTCACGTATTACCAAAAAACAAATCTTATTTTTCCCGAAAAAAATCAGAATTGTGCCGTCTGAACCCAGCCTAATACAGCAGCATCCATTGCTTTCTTTCCTCCTGCAAACATATTTACCATTCCTCCACAGGTAACTTCTGTTTTATAGAAAAACAAAGTGCCTATAGTAGGATGAACGCCACAATCGATGAGAATGTAACTATGGCGACAAGCTGTCAAGGCTTTACCTGGATATTTACAATCCCTTGAGTAGGATTGGCTGAGACTGGGCACGTCTTGAGACACATGTGCTTCATTTTTATTAGCGCAGTACATTTGCTCGACTGGATACCATTAAACGCAGGGACAAACATTAAACTGTTTAACTTAATGTTTCTTCATTTGTAACTGCATGCCAAGACCAATTAAAAACCAAACCTACGGCTCTGTGCAGAGTTACACGGGCTGCCCACACATTTAGCTCACCAAATGAACATGCAATCAGTTTCTAATTAACATTCAACACAAAGCCAAGACACGTGGGAACCCAACTCGTTTCTAGGGTATTTGGTAATAACTCAGTGAAGGAAAAAGTTTCTTTTTGACCCCATTGTGGATACAAAGTAAAAATAAAAGCAAGGACCAAATGAATTGTACTGTATGCACATTATTGCTCATTAAAATTTCTGAGTCACTTAAATAGAAAATAAAAGCAGTGACAGTATCTACTCACCTTTAGGGCTTGTGAGCGATTGGCCAGCAGTCTCTCAATGTTCCCAGCAGCCGTTGCAACGAGTTGTCGGGCATCATTGGTCTCCACACTGAAGTGAGATTTATGTCTGTCGTATATCTAAGAGAGATACACGTCACACAATGTAATATTAAAAACAAGACAAAAACACACTACAAAACAAGATAATATAATTTCGACAGAAATAAGATGAATGGAAAATTTGATTTTGAATCAGTTTGATTTATTTTGCTTTTGCTGCCCTCTCCAAGTCTAAACTATTATTTACATCTGATTATTCACTCCATCTAAATCAGGAATATTGCACTTGAGACTAAGTCATACTTTGAAATCAAACCTATGAGTAGCATAACTACACACTAGTCGACCTTTTTCTCGAACCATGAATACAAATGAATACTAGGTGAAAATATTTAAAAGCTTCTTGTTAGTCGTTGATCTTTGACCACATCTTTCTTTTGTGGTTATACGAATAGAGACAAACATACTCTTACTGACTTGCTATGTCAGATTACGTAAGCCATTAACAAAGCTAGAAGATATGCTCCAGCAACAGAAATACAAAAGACAATTATTTAACAGCCTACAGGGATTTTTACATCTATACATGCATTTCATTTATTATTTCACTGTATGCAACCTTAGAACTTTCCAAGCAATGCTGCAAAAATACATATAACAGCAGGATAAGATTTAACCCCATGATGATGATAGCTTTTTCACCAAACTTGTCTTTTATTCTACACCAAATTTACATTTTACCATCAAATAATTAGCCACATTCCTATTCACTTTTACCAATTCACAGAGCTAAGACTCTACAGTGAGCAACCTAAAGTGAGGTAAACAAATAGAGACATTCGGGCTATTTTTGTCTAGATTTTACTCCTTACCAAACAACTATGGCGTATGGCATATTATTTTACGTGTTTAGATTATTCTGTGGTCTAAGGTGTGTCAGAGGCTAATTTTTTTGATAAGTGGTTACGAAACAGGTTGGGAGCCACAATCTTAGATATTCAACTTGTTCAATATTTACGACCAAAACTCCCTGTGTCTGTGCGTGGAAAGCAGACGACTCTTGATTCATTACCTCGTGATTTGTGATATGAAATGGAATGTAGCCAATCGAAGTGAGAAAATTTGAAATTTTTTCTTCCTGACTTTTCCCGAGTAGGAACTCCGACTTCAGGGGGCGTTCCAAGTCACTATTTTAAGTAGGAGGTTGGAAAATCCAGAGTTCCGTGTTGCTTGGAACGTAGCACTAGATCTTGTTATTAGATCTCGTTTGATCACACAAGATTTCTGGCTGAGAGGAAGATCAGTGGTTGGATAGAATGTTGTGTGTCTGTGTGCTTTTAAATCCTTATGTGTGGGGTATGGAACAGATAAAACTTATCTTCAGAATTACATAATAAGGTTCAGTGTCTTGCCGAATGACACAGGTAAATCCATTAAATTCAACCTCCAAACCTCTCCATTAAAAGTCACGCCCTGTGCCACCTGAACCAGTGTTGGCATCACTTCTACTTTCTGACTCAGTTGATCCTGATTGCAAGACCAATGACTTGTGCCTCCAGTCTCTATGCATTTGTTTTAAGAATAGATGTTTCTGCAGAAAATTTACAACTTTTCTCCATAAAAGCACAAAAACAAGTAAAAACCCCCTATCTCATCAAAATCAAATAGACCATTTTGTACAGATTTCCATAAATCTTTAAACAAATAACTGTTTTCATCTCTAAGTGCACCACAGAGTGGAGGTCTCAAGAGAACCAATGGGAGATTTAAAAATATCCTTCTTTTTTGATTAAATTTAGGCAACTATGTTACTGTACGTGTGTGCGTGTGTGTGTTTGTGTGTACAGTTGTGATCCCATCGGAGCGTGCCGTGCACATTGTGCTGTCAGAATGACATGAAGCAGAGTTATAGCGGCTAATGAGAAGCTTCTATATTTGGACGTGATGTGTTTCGACAGCTGAGGTCGTTCAAGGAGGGTTAATGAAAGTGAGAAAAGAAAGTGACGACTGCAAACGATAATTACTGTCAAGGCTGAGACTATGTCACTGATATTATAATGTCGAACGAAACACACACACAGACAAACACACATGGCATCACAGTGGTTATACAATCATTATAAAACTAGACAGGTTGGAAGTTAGCCTTAAAGCTTATATATTGAGAAACAAATACGTTATATTTAAAATGTGTATTATTTAGCATTTATTATTATACGAAAGTACCAAATACTGTTCAAAATGTGAAAGGTACCCATCCCTAGTAAGGACGATCAGTCGATCTTTGCATATGGAACCAAGGTTGTGGTGGAGCTGCAAAAACATTGCTACTTCTTTTGCCATTTAAGAAACCACCACACCGCTGAGTATGCAGCATTTGAAGCTAGCAATCAAGGTAATGCTAAAGCTAAAGCTAGCAGGAGCAAAGAGCCAGTGGCCCGCTGCAGTGAAAAGAGCAAAGATACTACGAGAAAATGATAGAGTTCATGGCTTTGGACATAAAGAATGACAATAAGTCTGAGAACAACTTATCTGTACCATGTTAAGTCTTGTCATCTCCTGATGACTTTTATAAATATTGGATTGTGGGTGGAAGCCAGAGTACCTGGAGAAAACCCACGCAGCACAGGGAGAACATGCAACCTACAAACAGAAAGAACTCAAGTGCCCTAAACTTTTCATTAATATCTGATAGAAGTACCTATAGTTGCACAATACCCACGGGTGCCAAATTGTAACGGTTCCTACTATACTACAAATTCTACACAACGGTACTACCGTGGATTACAATACTACCGTTGCCTGTTTCCGCTACACAGCGGCCGCCTCTAATTTCCTCCAGGCTTCTCACTGCACAGTCTAATCTCACTGCATGCTGCTACTCACTTGTAAACAAAACATGGCAACTACTGCAACCAAACAACACAGCTGCTGAATGATTGGCTGTTTGCCTGTTACTGGTGACGTCCGAGGATGTGATAGGCTGTTTCCGCACACTGGGGCCGCCCGTCTGTTAGCTGATTGGCTGTTTGTGTGTTTCTACACCGGCACAAACAAACTGAAGACAGCTTCGCTTTGATAGAAACTCGCTTCAAAACAAACAAACAAGCCAGAAGCGCGCACAGCTACAAACACGAGACAACACACTCACCAAGGCAAAAGCACCGGGCCCAAGCGGTGAGTCTGCCACGGCGTCGTCAAAAAACCTAATTTCAAAAGTCCCATTTGGAACTACTTTGGCAGAGACAGTAAAGCAATAGGAGATCCACTGTGCAGGCGCTGTCACCAAGCTATAGAAGTCAAAGGAGGGAACACATTCAACTTCATGAAACCCTTTACCCAGATTTATGTGTGAATACCAG
This sequence comes from Gouania willdenowi, assembly GCF_900634775.1. Classification (NCBI taxonomy): domain Eukaryota; kingdom Metazoa; phylum Chordata; class Actinopteri; order Blenniiformes; family Gobiesocidae; genus Gouania; species Gouania willdenowi. Next base: position 9,232,112 of record NC_041049.1, read on the forward strand.
GTTAGTATGAGTATGGTGGGCGGTAATGTCCTCTATGGTTTTATTACGTTGGAGAAAAAGAATTAATGTCAAATAGATTGTTTTCAAAAAAGACAGTGGATTTGTTATCCTAGGTTGATTATTTATATTAGTTAAACATAAATTAATGTGCAAAGGAAATTGAATGATTATTTAATTTCACCCACATAAACTCATTTATTTGTTTTTTTATTGCTTATATGCTTTTGTTCATGTACTCTTATCATGCACCAAACAACACTATAAGTAATTAATAAGTATTTCTAACTTGTACAAATACATTGCAGTTAATACAAATAATAATAATTAAAAAAGGCTGCAGTATCACTATAATACCCGAAACCGTGATACTTTGTTTGGTATAGTATCGTGGTTACTCATTTTGGTATCGTGACAACTCTAGAAATACCTCATTCGTATTGTTTCACGGTTGTTCAATGTTTTTACAATAAAATAAGATTGGAACATTCAAAAAAAAAATTAATCTGGATCGGCCAAAATCGGAATCAACAGGTCAGGCTTTTCAAAAAAATTGGTGGTCGGGAAGAAAATTGCAATCGGTGCACCCCTAATCCCTAGTGGGACGCCTGTGTATGTGTGTGTGTGTGTAACAATGAGTGAGTCGGGCACTTACCTCTGCTAGGCTGTGTATGCCACTTGCTGTGTCTGTTAATGAGATCAAGTCTTTTTGCATCTGGTCCACCCATTCTTTTATCCTAAAAACACAAACACACACAAATACAAATTAGCATTTAGCCCACAAAGAGCCTGTGTTTAGTCAGCACGCAGAATTAGTCGACCTTCTTTAGTCACATCCAATTTAAATAAAAAGCTGATCATTCCATGACCTAATCAGAGCTTTATTGCTTACTACAAATATATGCAATATATATATATATATATATATGTATCAGTGTGAATTGAGAGAGGAGAAGCATGAAATAGTAATGGCTAACCAAGTGAATACACTGCCCTACTCCACATGAGAAGTGCATTAAGGCAATGGCTATTCATAGTTGTCAGCATGAGTGTCACAACCTCAGGGGTGAGATGCTGGTTAATGTATTCTCCTGATGAGAGAAGCAAGATGCAGAAAAGTGACAGCAACAGTGCATTAATTAGGATTTCATGTACAATGAATGTACAAAAATTTTGAATTATTTCATTGATGTAGTAGCGTAAAAAATAATTTAATTAGAAGAGTAATGAGTAAATCCAATTTATTTTCCAAAACAAATATTAAATAATGGTGGTTCCTTATATGGGCCTAATGACATTCAGTTCAGTTGAGGTTATTAGTGTTGAACGTATGTTGGCCATATCTCTATCAAATTAGCAATGAATCTCTTTGGTTGTCATTACACACTTTGGTATGGACGTCACATACACCTCCCCTTATTAAAGGTTATTGCTCAAAGCCAAAGCTCCATTATACATGTAAAGGCAATACAGTATGCTCAACGCAAGGCCTTAGATAAAAACAACATAAATATACTTGAAGGAGAAATAGAAAACGGGGATATCACGGAATTAATTTCCTGTAACTGAAATCGCTATACGACAGAATATAGTCTCACTATCAAATCAAGCATTTTCAACATATTTATTACGACTTAAAGGGAGTGTTTACTGTTTGGAAAACATCATCCTCCAATCTGAAGCGTTGAAAAATACATGTACAAGTCAAAGCTCTGGACACCAGATAAATCCATTGTGTAAAGGCCTTAATGATCAATAAAACCAATTTCATTTGCTTGAAAAAAATGTAAAGGGTTGAAATTGGTGTTTGAAAGTTTTTTTCATCTCTACTTAATGTTCCGTTTGTTGATATTTTAGCATATTTCATTGTGGGATGTGGAATCACAGAGACGGGTGCATAGAAGAGTTTTTACTTCATACTGATATTACGGGGAAACGAAAACAAAAGTGATTTTTTATCTCAATTTACTCTGAAATTGAGATCAAAGTAAATTTCAAAATAAAGTTGTCTGAACAAATTAAGCCTTTACATATTAATCAAAAGAGACAAAACGAACTCGCTGAAATTAAAACAAAAATGATGCAGAGTGAATCGTCATAACACTTCTATGCATCCGTTTATGGTTTCTAAACATGTCATTCAAGCTGCCATTTCGACTTTTTTCATCTCTTGTTGGAGTAAATGATTATTGATTCTTTGAGGCAAAAAACTATGATTTTACCTCATAAAAACTTATTATGGGTAGCAGCTTTAAGGTAAAAGATTAAACTTTGAAATCTTAAATAAGCATTCTTGTATCTCATCACATCAAATTAGGGAAAGCCAAAGAAAAAAATGGAGATGCGTACTTTGAAATGTCATTTTTGGAAAATTTGTAACCTTGTCTTAAATTATCTTAAAAATTTTTATAAAGGAGGTGCCCTGTCTTGACTGATACCTAGTGCTTCAATAGAACCGTATTCTATAGAAATAAAGCAAAATCCACAAAAAAAATCTCAAAGCAGAATATAAAGTTTGCTTCGGAAGTATGAAGAAAATTTTGAAACTGAAATCTTCTACTTTTTCAATAGAACACCCGACAAAATCCCAAATGTTAATAGAGGGAGAACTATTTTTTAGATTAAAGTCTCTCCTTCAAAGAGGAAATTAGAAGATACCCAGACTGATCACTGATCAGACCATGTCACTTTGCAGTTTTTTTTTTCTTTTTTTCTTCAATAGTCCTACACGTTCAGTAGTGTAAACAAATTAATTTATATTGCCCAATGTCCCTCAAACACACGGCAACGTAGCCGCAGCAGCAGCAGCAATACATCTCTCAGTTTACATTGTTAACCTTTTAAAATGTGATGTTACATGTTTACATTAAACCTGTTTTTCACGCCACTATTGTGTATAAATGTAATTTAAATGTCACATCCTCTATCACAGTAATGTCGCTTTTAATCAAAATGTGCTTTAATGCTTTACTGTCCTTATAACACTCTACGTCTCCTCCTGTGTAACTGTACATCCTGAAAGCTCGACAAACAATATTATGTAAGTAAACCCATGCACTGCCCTCTGGGTCATGTACAACAGCCAATTAAAAATAGATGACCAAATCCATAAAGAGAATTACCTTTTCACACACCGTGAAATAATAACCTCTTCACCTCTCACTCTGCATAGCATCCTTTGACATCTGAACTTTGTCTATGTTACACAATTTCAAGAAATACAGTTTCACAGGAGAAAGTTATAATATGCTCACACTGGAAATGTTTGGCGTTGCCGTGTAATATATTTAGCCAGCAAAGAAACAGCTGCTGGTGGCTGAAAGCAGATACAGGACAGACCTGCTCCCAAAGCCAAAGCACAAAGACACAAGAACAGACGGTGTGAGGAATCATAAGAAGAAAAAAATCCAAACATTTTAAGTTGATGATGTATTTTTCTTTTTTTTAAACTTTGTCTGCACATGCTGTCGAAGGTCAACACTACAAGAAATGCAATCTTTTACAGACAGCAATGTATACTTTGTTATTGCAATTAAATAAATTAATTTATTTTATTGCGTAATTGTGACCATCACCAGCCTCCCTAAGAAAGGGTAAGAAATACTTTATTATAGGGAGGATATAAAAAGAGAGGCCAGTGTTACACCTAGGTGAGGGGAAGGGAACAGGGAAGAGGCAGTCAGAGTAGGAAATGGAAAGGGTGGGGAAGAGTTGACTGCTTTAAAGTGAGAGTGAGATGTGATGTTATAGTTGTGCGTATTATGTTGTGTAATCCGTTCAGCCAGTCTGGTGACAAGTATGGAGCTTAAGTATAATGGTGGTGGCTGTGAACAAAGGGAAAGAGTGAGTGGTTATACCTAAAACTGGTATTTGGGATCAACGTGTTTAAGGTTAAACCCAAGGCCAGTGCATCCATGACCAATGTATGTGCAAGAACTGCTACTGCAAACCCAAGAACCACCCCGGGCCCGAAGATGTAGCCAGGCCAGCAGAAGGAGCCGAGGAGTTCCAGGCCACCCCCACCACGGCCGAGGAGCCCCCCAGACGCCCCCAAGATCCCAAGCTGAGAGGCAGCCACCGCCCCCCCACACACACACCAGAGAAAGCCCCAAGGAGCCGAGGACCCAGCGCACCCCGCCACCAACCCCAAGGTTCCCCGCCAGTATTCTAATAAGTGACCGTCATTTAAATAGTCATTTCAGCAAAGACTTAACACATTTTTAGTGACTAAAAAAAATTCAAACATGGGTTTGAATGATGAAGATCTTTCCACTCCGTTACCTTTTTATAACGGAGTGGATTGGACAACATGAAAGTGGGTCACAGACATCACACACTGAGGTACTCAATGGTTCCTGTTGTAATACCTAATGTCCTTCATTGCCTTTTTAAAAAATGACATTAAAAAGTTGTTCTTGGATTTCCATAACGGGTAACGGAGTGGAAAGGAAAAGAAAAGGTGCTGAAAATCGTCAATCGAACCTGCATTACCAAAACAAAAAAAAAAAAAAACTGCAGAACTAGAAAGCAAGGATTTTGATATTTCACACTTGATATTTCAGTGGGTAAAATTTTTCCTAAAAACAATATGTTAAAAAGTATCAAGCCCGGACATATTTTTTCTCAAATGTATCCCTAATGAAAATGTTTCCCATATTGACTAAAATTAATACATTTTCTGGATGCCCAGCCTCATATTCCCATAAATCCTCTTCTGAGGCATGATTTTCTGAAGTTTTGCATGCTTAATAAAGTGTGCAAGCCAAACAGACCGAGAAAAAAACCCCACAATCAAATAATCCCTTTCAAATGTAATGAATGTGCAACCTGGGCAGATAATAGTAGAAGGAAATGCCAAGAATGTAATTAAGCACATGCAACATGATTAACTAAAAATGAAACTAAATTGGGGGGACTGTTTTGCGCATTTATTTAGAGCGTTTGACACACACGACGGCTGTTAGCATGAATGAAAGGAGGAAATGTAAAGCAAAAAAGTCAACAGAGAGGGCCAATATTTTTTAAAAATAAATGAATCAAAAACATTTGAGACATTTCTCATGAACTATTTAATTCTTGGTTCTTCTCGTACTTAACTTCACCTGCTGTTCTTACTGTTTTCCCCATAGCATTGATTTTAACATAGACATCCTCAAAAACAGGGTGTCTTCGGCTTATATTTAGATATGCTTTTTGTGTTTCAAGAATGTTTATTCACCCACATATTTTTATAGAATAATAATCTTATAAAACATTAAATAATTTGGTGTTTGCAGTCTAAAAACAGCCGGATTATGCAAGTACGTTGTATTAGTTGAACAGTTGAATCAACACCACTCTCACCCAATTTAATTTATTTACGAGTGCAATATTAAGTAATCCTAAAAAAATAAGTTGCATTTTCCTTGAGATGAACATCTTTGGTAAAAAAACAAAACACAAAAAAAGCCAACGATTGAACAAATTATGTGATGAGAGAGATATTTTCCAAGTGATCAAATATAATCTTAATTCGTTTCCTGCTGCATCTTTAACTTCTATGTGGTCAGCTTGCAGATCATGAGAAAACCAAACACTAATGACTCATTGATTGTGATTTGAAATCTCTTTGATCTTGGATGAATAAAAGCCTCATGGGTGATGACTAAAAGCCTGAGCAGCATTCTGGTAAGTCGTTTCCACAAACATAAATCCCCCTCTTATTACTAGAAAGCACTGCCTTTGTAACACCAGGGTGTGTGGCTTCCTTTGCACTGAAGAAAACACTTCCTGTTTGGATCCAACAAAATTAAAAGGAAACCACACAAATCAAATAAAGCCAGAGAAACAAGAAGAAGATTGTAATATTCTCCTGTAGAATAAATGTGTTGCAGTTTGATTCTTCCTCCCTAATTCTTTCTTACCCACTCCCTGGGACATTTAGGGGGTGGGCGACAACCAAAGGAAGGAAACAACCAAAATGGCTGATGAGATTTAGTGCTTTTGATTAGCACTTGACTGCAGGGCTAGGAATGAGAGGAAGCATGTGGATCTCGGCCAAGTGTGAGACCTGCTGGCATCACAAGCCTCTTTTCCCTCACACTTGTCTCACTGAGTCATCAATATCACTCACTTGGTTTTTTTTTTTTTTTTTAAATATAAGAGGCTCATGGAGTACTTTCTCACACCTTTTTTTTTATTTTTTATTTATTTGGCTGGTGTGGCACCACAGTCCTGTAATTTCACTGTTGAGAAAAAAGCAAGAACAAGAAGACTGAAATACTTGAGTACTTCATGCTCACTAATAATTCTGGAACTGGCATTTTCTGCCCAAACTATGACGTAGAATTTTATTTCATTTTTTTTAAACTAGAGGTCCAGCCATCATGTATCAGCCAGAAAACAAATTTTATCGGACTGCATCTAAAATCTCCGATATAAGCGCCCCCATAAGTTTTTGTCCCCACCCTCAGTTGTTCCCACCATATACTGACAGTAAAAAATTACTGAAGTGAAGTTGAATTGTTGACTATTGTTCTCTGTTTGAGTAACATCACTTGATCAAGCCTTTTCTAACATCCCACACTACAAAATGAGTAATAAAAGTATGTATGAATCATGATGATATTGTATCGGATCAATATTGGTATCGGCCAATACTCAAGGCCGCAATAATGGTATTGTATCGGACATGAAACAGTTGTATCGGGACAACCCTACTCTTTGACATTAATTCAATTTCAGAGTTAATGCTGTGTTCTGTTGAAGCAAGTTAAGGCAAGTTGCATTTGATCCATTTTTCAATTTCATCATTTTGAAAGAAGGGGTACCATGATGGGCATCCCCACGTAAATACATGGAACAAACAATATAGCACAATAAACAAGAACAGTATCTAAAGATGGGAGGGATGAAGGGCCTCCGACAGAAAAAAAAAAACAGAATTTACGTTCTGAAACAGAAAAAGCAATCGAGTCCAACAAAGCGATCTGATCCGTTATTTTCAATTTTTTTCTGTTCTTTATTAAAAATCGGGGATTGGCATGATTGTTGCAAAATGTAACAAATGTACAAATATGTGCAGTTCCGCACATAACATCATATGCATTATGTTTCAAGTAGTGGTAAGTTTCAGCTGCGCATGACTTTGTGCAAAACGTGAGGATGATTCACCGGCTGCCATTAACTTTAAAGATTTAAAAAACTAATGGTTTGGGAACATATGACAAAATTCTTTGATATTTTCCCCATTAAACAGGTGGTTGAGGTTCTAGCAGTGTGAATAACTGCTAGAACTTCAAACGAGATAGTTACGTCGCTAGAGCCACGTAATCTCACGTAACTATCCAGTTTGTGTAAATCATCTCAAACACTGTAGTTGACGATTAACCTTATTTAGCATGTTTGGGATGATTTCAGGAAGTAAAGTAAAAGGGAAAGATGATGAAACGGAAACAAAACAGAAAGGTTTAAAGGGACTCAGATGTGACGCAAAAGTGCATACACCATTAAACAGAATTTGTGAAATTTGATTAAAGAAAATTGGAGGCTCTACAGATGATACAGCCGTACAAGCCTTTATGGTTTTAAAGACTAAAAGACTGGTTCTAGCAGGTTTTTGAAAATGTGAGTATTGGATAGTTATCTGCTACAAATTAAATGCCAGAAACTGTTCATCAAACTAAACTAAACCAAATGAACAGATCAAACTGTTGTCATAGGGCTACATCAGGAGCTGTTATTGTGGAAAGAAAAGAGGAGATGTTTCGGCGACTGTGCTTATCAACATGCACCACCACCTCGCTATCTGGTAGCTACTGTTGTCTTGATATGTACCCTTCAACATGCATTCACAGTTGGATTACTCATCAGTTCTCACATCCACACAAACATTCAAACGTTCATGTGAAAGCCTGAGATAAAGACTAGAGAGCCCTTCTACTCCACCTCCACTGTGGGCCCTTAGAGCAAAGTGCTTAACTCCAAAACACTCCTCAGTTACTGGCCATTGCTCCTCTGAGGGGTGTAAAAGACAGAAGACCGATCATAAATATAACCTAGCTAAAGTAATCTACAAATATATTTAGTGTTACCTCTTATATAATAGCATTTGTTCCCACTGGCCATGCTGACTGCTTTGGTAATTGTGGTTGTTTTAAGCATAAGCCAGGAAATAAGAAGAAAGTCTCAGTCAGCAAATTGGACTAGGAATTGACCGATCTGGAATTTTTAGGGCCGATGCTGATACCGATATTTTTTTTCCATCAGCGTTAGCCGATGACTGATATGGACTGCCGATTTTCTTGAGCCGATATTTAGAGCCAATTCTACTTTTGCTCCATCAATTTACATCATAAAAATGGAACAAAATATTTAACAAATAATAAAAACAGGGGATGTAGAACAAGAACAAGTAAAAAATATGAACGAGAACTGTTCATTCTTGTCCTGAAAATAGCTGTGACTTAAGATTTATTTTTATTAACAGGATTATTGAGGATAAATATATATAATTATAGTACTAAACACAAATAGAAACCACAAATAATAGTCCATTCCAACACAACCTCAGAACATAAATTAGCAGAGGAAAATACCGTGATGTCAGATGCGCATTAAGCAATAAACTGTTTACGTTTCTGTTCTAAAGTGCATCAACATTAACAAGAACAAATATTCAAACAAGTAGTAAACTGCTTCTCAAAGTTAAAAACTTATCAGCGTAGCGCTGAGTGAGAAGCAGAGAGGGAAAGAAACACACACATGGACACGCCAAACCTCCAGCCAGCTGCTCGTTAACTACAAAGCTAAATTAACAGTTAAAAGATGCTTTGAAAGTTTAAAACCTGTTGGGATTGAAGAGCTTGCTTCACACTCTGCTGGGGGGGGGACTCTGCAGCCTCTGTCTCCAGCAACACGGAGCAACTTGTAGCAGTCGCTCTGTTAATAAAGTGGATCGGCGAACACAGCAGCGTGCATCGGCCAATGCCGATACACGTAAAACACGCAAATATTTTGGACATAACGAGGGTTGCAAAATATCTGACCTGCATATAACTTTTAGCGGTACTTAAAACATGTGACATAGGAATAATAAGTTTTACTGGGTTCGTTGCAGGCTTATATATTCAGATAGGACACACACATCTAACTCTGTGTATCACTTAGTTTTATTGCTATAATGTAACGATGCAACATCCCACATGGAGGATTCCCTGCCCTAAGCTAAAAAAAACATGAGCCATGGTCTGAATTTTGCACACGGTTACGTGTTGGTTACGTTTCAACAGACATCTATGCAGCAGAGATCACCGTAAGTTCAGTCTCCTGAAAGACACACTTGGCTGGAGTTTAGACAAACAGCTCTCCTAATATGATGGCTCGACCTTTGAAAGGAGGACATTAAAGTTTCATCAGATTTGTTCCACGTCCTCAGTGCCAATGAGTTAGAGTGTGAAATTAGATAAGAACAGAGCTGTATTTACCACAGCCGAAAAGTATAGGATGTGATAGTTTCCTAAAGGCAAATTAGCGCATTTATTGATTAGAAAAGGTAAATGTGTGAATACTGTATACAGTATGTGTGTAATGGGATCAGAGATGGAAACACTGATAGGTCATTTTTATGATTAAATACACAGTTGCTGTTATGAGAGTGCTTTAATGTTTTTCTTATGCCCAAACGACACAAAGTTGAGCTCCTTACTAGGGATGTAACAATTCACTCAACTCCCGATACGATTCGATTCACGATACTGGGTTCACAATACGATTCTCTCAAGGTTTATTTCACAAAATGGGACTGTAGACAAATGATGACTGAAAAATATTCCTTTATTTTTTTTGGGAAAAAAACTAGAAAATACTGTACTATTTTCCTTTTATTTTTCATTCTCAAAAGAATCCCTTGATAAACTATTCAAAACAATGTTCAATGCAATTTAACTAAAAATAAATGTTGAATGAAATAAATGAAGGAATAATACAAATGAAGAAGCCTATTAATTTAAATTCTAGTTCTATAGTAAACAATGCAAAACTGCATAAGTTATTTTTCTTTTTAAAAGTGCAACTGAAAATGTTTTTTGTGCCTTAAAAAAACAGTCATTGCACTGTATTTACGTCAGATATTTGTTTGGACCAGCAGAGGGCGCTGGTAACCCAGTGGTCGGTTGGCATGCAGATATTCTTGCAGTGAAGAAGAGATGCTACGCACTAGCAGACAGAGCTAATAGGAAAACGTGACTTTTACAGATATTCACGTAATATTACAGATATTCTTTCGGTGCTAAAGGGGTAAGGAATCATTTATGAACATGTTTAAGAGTAGAAGGCAGCCAGAAAGAAAGTAGTAGCAGATTCTGCCCACCGCCTACACTGCTGGACAAGAGAAGGGATAAATATATAGCGCCCTCTGCTGTTTAAAAAAAGTACTGCGATTCAATTTTCAGAGCATCGATGTGAACCGTGATACCTATGAATCGTTTTTTAACTGCCTTATGATTAATCGTAAGGCAGTTAAAAATCTGCCTTACGATTAATCGTAAGGCAGTGTAAGGAATTTGTGTAAGGAATCTCTATTCCTTACACAAATGCTCTTTATCTCAGTTGCCATAGTTGCTGCCGCAGTTGCCGCACACACACTGCGACTTTGGTCGACTCTGGCCTCTTATTTTTGAAGCAAATCTAATGTACAGTGTCTTAGTATTATTGTCCTCAATTATATCTCTTTCAGGTTTAAATTGGAAAGGTTCTGCACATTAGGGTAAATGAATGGGGGCCGAGGGTGGAGAAACCACTTAACATTACTAACTACCCAGGCATTGCGACGCAATTAACGATGGCGACCTACTAGTGGAAATAGTTTTTGTATCTTCATAAATACAAACACTTTTCTATACTGCGTATGATTGAGAGGGAGATATTTATTCACGTTATTTTTTATTAAATGTTTTCACTTCTGATTTTAATATTTTAAACAGTTTAATGTTTTCTGTTGCCATCTTAATCATGTAAAGCACATAACACATTGCCATGTGTTTATGAAATGCGCTATACAAATATATTTGGCTTGCCTTGCCTAAGATATATAGAGGGGTTTTATTACAAATTTTACATTTCTGGCACAAACATTGACCAACCATGTATATGCCAACATCTTGGTAGCCGGGGTTCGCTTTAAGGTCAATGGGATTTTCTAAACTGATTGTCTTTGAGAAGCAAGAGTGATTGTCCAATATCATGGCTCCTCGTGTAGATTTAGCTAAGCGTGTTTAGAAGCTGTATAGACGAGTATAAGTACTGCCAATATAAAAACGTTCTACAGATGACAAAGGTGAGTTTAAGACAATAAGAAAATTACACATATCTACTGCAGAGGTATGTGCTGTGAGAAGCACTCATGCCTTGAAGACAAATTAGTTAAAAATGTAATTCAGTATGGTTGACATTTACTCTAAAAATCTGTAAAACACCTAAATATCTCATATACAGTTAAAGTTACAGGCAAAGTTATGTAAAAAGTACAGCGAGCTTGGCTTAGCTAACATTATCTTTCACTGTATGCAGTTCTGTTAGACCAAAACTTTTCAATCCATCATCCACTGACTTGCATGTTTAATATCTAAAGTAGAAGAACTCATTGTGATTTTTATCTGAGTGACTCACTAATCCACTCCTAATAAAAAGTGAACTGCTTCCCTTCGTCAGTGAGATGCAGACTTGCAGATTTGTGTGATAAGCCAATTCAGGAAGAGAGACGATGACTCAGCATTTAAGCACTGCTGTCATACAGTACATCTGGCCACATTAGCCCTTCGTCTTTCACTATGGCACCATGTCCTTTCAAGCTGGGCAAGCATTGTAAAAAATAAGCTTGACACTGATTGTAGAGAAAGGTGTAGCCTTCTTGATTATTGTATAAGTATTAGCTAATTTCCCATAGCAAAACCAGCCCTTTTATTTCTTTACTAGCTAAAACGGCTAGCAAGGACTAGGGTCGGAATATTAGGGTATTTCACAATACCATACACCACAGATGGGCAACTTTTATCACAGTGGGGCCACAAAAAAGTGATTGTCTGATCCGAGGGCCACATTTATCAACATTCAAGTCAGCATTTAGAATAAAGACCGATCTGAGCATTAATAAAACATTGTTGTTTCCGGTCATTTGTATGTGATTTTTGTATATTTTTCTTTCATTTTGTGTGGTTTGGAGAATTCTTTTGTCAACACATGTTTTCAGAGTTTTTCGGTGTTGTTTGGTGTATTTTTATGTAATTTTGTTTTGGTCTCTTTTGAATGTATTTTTGTTTTTTGCCATTTTTCTTGACCTGTTATGTACAGTCATGGCAAAAAATATTGGCACCCCTGCACTTTTGTCAGATAATGCACCACTTCTCCCATAAAAATTGTTGAAATTACAAAAGCATTGGTATTCACATGTTAATTTCTTCTGTTTGCAATGGAACAACACAAAAAAGCAGAGAAAAATCTGATATTCTACACAGAACTCCAAAAATGGACTGGACAAAATTATTGGCACCCTCAACCTAATATTTGGTAGCACACCCTTTGGAAGGAAACAACTGAAATCAATCGTTTTCTGTAACCATCAATGAGTTTCTTATACCTCTTTACCAGAATTTTGGACCACTCTTCTTTTGCCAACTGCTCCAGGCCCCTTAGATTTGAAGGGTGCCTTCTCCCAACTGCTGTTTTGAGATGTCACAGGTGTTCTATGGGATATAGATCTGGACTCATTGCTGGCCACTTCAGCGCTGGCCAAATTCACTCTCCAGCGCTTTGTCTTAAGCCATTTCTGGGTGTTTTTTTAAGTGTGCTTTGGGTCATTGACCTGCTGGAGGACCCATGACCTCTGACAGAGACCCAGCTTTCTGACACTGGGCCCTACATTGTGACCCAAAAGTCTTTGGTAGTCTTCAGATTTCATGATGCCATGCACACAGTCAAGGCATCCAGTGCCAGAAGCAGCAAAGCAACCCCAAAACATCAGTGAACCTCCGCCATGTTTGACCATAGGGTCCGTGTTCTTTTCTTTGAAGGCCTTATTTTCGTTTTCTGTAAACAGTGCAATGATGTGCTTTACCAAAAAGCTCTACTTTGGTCTCATCTGTTCACAGGACATTTTCCCAGAAGGATTTTGACTTCCTCAGGTAAGTTTTGGCAAACCCCAGTCTCAAAATTTAAAATGTACTTGAGCTTAATCTGTTTGAAAAATATTCTGGATTTACAGTGCATTCCTGATCTGCAACTGTCAAAAACCAAAGGTCAACCATTCTCAATATTTGCAAGTACCGTTGCTTATTTCAGTTGATATTATTCAAAATAATAAACTAAATTATCACTCTTTGAATCGGTTTTTTGTTGAACTAATGCAGGCACAAGCAGAATAAAATCAACAAAGAAAAGTCCAAGTAGGTTATCTAACCTAAGTAACCCTTTAAAAAAAATGTTTTATTCATAATCTGACCCTCACTCTGATCTCAGGAGGGCCTTAAAAATGAGTTTCCATCCCTTGTTTTCACATTTTCCTCACAAATCAGAATAAAAATCTCACAGTGGAGAATTCTCAAGATTCCCCAACGGAATCGAGTGAGGACGACACCATCCTGAATATTCTACAACATTTCAACTTCTTCAGCAAACTGGATGTGAATGAGTCTCGACATGGGCTGTCAAAGCAGAACAGCTTATCACAAAACACTTTTTCACATTGTGTGATGCAGTAGCAGTCACGGCCCACTCAAAGATAAGATACAGACTGTAATCCAATACAGGAAATGAGTGCTAACTTTAGAAAAGTTGTTTCACTCTCCAACTGCTGAACCAGGATGTTAACATGGAGGACAGTTGCCTTTTCTATGATCTTACAAGCTCTTAAACTCATTGAATATTGATCTGAAAATGTCCCCAACCACAACAATACACAGCTCAATATCCAATCACAGCGATTTCACTGATACATTCTACCACAGAACTACACATACAGTCTATAGATCCACATGTCATCTGTTCCCACCCAAATATCACAGCAGTGACTCCACCATTAAACATGTACACTCTCATCTTATCAAGTTGAGAAGTCCTGGTTTTCAGCGCTGATAATATGATTTAAAGCCCTCACTCCTCCTTCAGTCCTGCTAATTTGGGCTTCTAATGTGTTTTTAAAGGGAAGAAGAGGCTAACATTAGCAGTGAAAACAGAAGGAACACATAGAAGTGTGAGGATGTTGGCATTGGCGTAATGAAGCTTCTAGGGGATGCAAATGATGTTTGAGTTTCAGCCTGTTTTTAAACTTACTGACAGCTTTTATGCAAACTTATCACTGATGTTTGGGGCTATCTTTTATGTAAAAAGGCATGAGTGAGTGATAATGCTCATTAATATATTTTCTGTGCTAACTTGTCCTTTTCAGGGTTGTGCGGTTTAACGCAGGTCAAGCAAAGAGAGTGGGATATGTAGACTAGGGGTGTGCCAAAATATCGATATATCGCCCTATTTCGTCTTGCGGTACGTTATCAACATACTCTCGCCGAATAACAATTTTTAATTTTTTTTTTCTTTTTACACAAGTTAAGTACTAAGCACAATATAAATGTTCTCAGGTTTTTAAGTTTACAAAGAACACATTATTTATTAGTATTAGCACTGGAATGTACTGTATGTGCAGTATGCAGTGCAGGGTTAAGTTTAACTTTACACATGATGGCAAGTAAAAGTTCAAATGTGTGCCCAGGTTTTCATAGACCACCCAGTTGTTTACGTATATTATAATGCACTGACCGAAATGTTTATTTTTCATATGCAGTTTTCATAAAAACAAGTTCATTCTGCTTTTGAAGCAGCACTGATATGTGTCCATGTTTACAGAGAAGATGATAGCACTAGCACTGAAATTATTATTTTCTGCATTCATTTTGTTTTTAATGATTTAAAGTTAATTTGCACAAACATCATTGCCAATATTTTGGTGAAGCATTATTTTGTATCAGTCTTCCCTTAAAGACTTAAACATTGGTTGTGGTCAGTGTGTGTTAAGTATACACTTTGTTTTACTTGGCTGTCATTCATGTGAAATTGATTGACAATGTTTTGTAATTCCTGTGAAATGGATTCAGTGCCGTCAATAAATTCTGAATTTCTTCAGTGTCAGATATCGTAATGTATCGTGGATGAAATTTCTCACGATATATCTATTATCGCAGAATTGCTGTATTGTGATAATCATCATCATGGGCAAAAATATCGCGGTGAATCGTATCGCGATGTACCTGGCGATACCCAGCCCTAATGCAGCCCTAATGCAGACCCAGACCCATGAGGGAGCCATTATATGTAGGACAATCATGTTTAGGGTGCTAGGATATTCTGGTTTAAAATTTTAAAAAACTGCACTCAGAGAGCGCAAACCTCGGCCAAGCTCCAAATTTCCTCTATGCCAGATATCAGTAACTATCATAATCCAACAAACATTCACACTTCCATTAACAACAATACAGTAGGTCCAAATGTATGGAAACCCCAATCTGAATCCGATCTGGATGAAACTCAGCAGCAAAACTGAAGAACCAACTTCACATAACTGAGTCAAATTTCCTAAAGATCGGTAAATTACAATCCGAAATATGAATTTGCCAATGATGACCGATAGGGATTCTTTTGGTTCATGAAAGTGATCCAGAATAAATATATTGACCCCGATCCTCTCCAAAATTGAATGAAATTCATGGAATAAGGTCTATTTTTGGTTTCAAATTTTGTCAAAAACCATATGCTTTTGACGTAATCAAACAGACAAACAAACAAATGAATAACGCTGGTAAAAATATCACCTGCTTGGAGGTAATAAAAATGTTTAAAATGTGGAAAATTAAGGATATAACCCTCTTAAAAACAAACTAAGTGTTGCCAATTGATGGACAAATGGCCCTTAATCAGTATTGTAAAAAATATCTCAACAGCTCTTATTTCACAGTTCTGCACAGTACATTTTGATAATATATTCAGACACAATATTTCAGACTGTAACTTCAAGTTTTTTTGTTTGTTCGTCTGGGCACAAATCAAGGGATTGGTGTGATTTCTTCCTCTGATGACTGTTTTTTTCATTCTTTGCAGTCACAGTACTTCCAGTCCAAAAACATTGCATCAACATTGTCGTATCAGCATGTTTTGTTACCTGAACTTCTAAACTGTCTTTTAAGGTTTAAAACTTACACAGATGGACTTGGATCAGCCTTTCCCCCCCTGATTTATGTCCACGTTTGACCTCTCACTCCAAACCTCTTACCACCAACAGGGCCACCCTCACCACCACATCTACCTCTTTCACACCTGACGTGTCAAACGGCTTGGGTACGTCCCAACAGGACTAACAGTTTCCATGGTATCACCTCCCTCTGCAGGTGTCTGAACACTTTCAATCAGAGGACACTAAACTGTTGTGACGCTTGCAAGTATTTGTACTCACTGCTGAGAAATCCCACCTGCTGGTTGAAAACCTGTGCATTAATCACCAACAACTTTGCTCAGAATGTGAAACACAATGTTATGCATGATTAATTAAAATGAGCTGCTGGTTTACGAGCTATGTTTACAAAAAATAGTACTAAGTTAATCTAATAAGGTATTAATAATGATCAAGATGTTAGAGGGATGACACAGATCTACAGATTACACATCTCAGTCACCTTCTGTTATTTGTTTTTTACACATTACACTTCATTTCTGCAACTAAATCATATTAGTTCCAGCAGATTAGGTTAGATTTGAGTTAGTACACTCAAAGATTCAAACATGTGATTCTCTAATTACGTAAGCCAGTGTTTCTCAAATGGGGGTATGCCATTGCACTATAGGGGGTACTTGAGAGAGAGGGAGAGAGAGAGGAAAAAAACAACAAATGAAAGAAATAAAAATATGGGGTTTAATGTTTATATTTAGTTAAAAAATGTGTGTTATCATTCATTCATTCCATCATTACAATCTATAGTTGTTTTTTTTTTTTTTTTACAGAATTCTGAGTCAAATGTTGTAGTCAGACAAAGGGGGTACTTGGATTAAAAAAAAAGAGAAAGGGGGTACTTGAGCCAAAAAAAATCTGAGAACCACTGGCGTAAGCCATTAACACAAAGTGTAAATGTTAAACCAAACTATGCACCTGTACCTCACGAGTCCCACAAATAACGGATAATTTTGCATTGATGTATAAATAGAAGCTTTCCAACCCTCTGACCGAAATGCTCAATTATCGTCAATCTCCCCGCCTACACAGCAGACTACTGTTAGTGTTGTGCTGAGCGTTAATATCCCTGATGGCTACACAGCGTGTACAGTGAGATCTGAACACTGGCATTAACAGCTTTTGTGTCTCGACACAACTCCATTAAGGGCCTTAAGAGAAGCCATCATAGGCCATCACGGCGGGTCCTCCTTTTTGAGCCTCTTTCAAAGGATAACACATCAGATGGGCTTTTGTCATCTCACTGAAGAGACTCAACACACTCAAACCTTTCTAGGAAGGCTTCTGGGAAGGCTTTTCGTAATTAGGAGTGAGTTTACGAGAATTTTCAACAGTTCTTCCAGAGGCAGGTCAATGTCTGCTCTAAATCACAACAATGTGTCCTAATGGGGTCATGTTTAGGAGCAAACATGCTGAGAAGCCAACCCTAAACTGTAGCCATGAATGACTAACATCAATTCAGACATAGTTTAGGTCTCAAAGATAAGAAAAATCTTAGGTATTTCATCGGAAAAACAGGAGAATTTCCTCACAAAGGTTGAGATACATTTGTCATCAATGGTCATGTGACTTGAACTTGCATTGCATTGTGGGATTGCAAGGATCATAGAAGAATGTAAAGATGGCATCAAAGCGGAAAAGATTAATGCAGATTCTGGAAGAAAGACAGCAAGGATAGTTCAAAGGAGCAGCATTGTTTTTTGTGATTTCGCCGCAACTTACATGAAATGAGTCGTGTTTTCACGCCAAATTTACGATGTGAGAATAGACTGCAATGTTTGAAGTTACATTTCTGATATTTTTCTTCGTGTTTTTGTTTCTTCACCAGAAAAGGAAGACAGTTATTCACTTGATGTGATTTCAGTTGTGGTTTTGTTTATGGTGTTCCCCATGATACGACGTCACTTGGCGAGATATCAAATGTCATCTGTCTTTCAGTGTTTATGTGGAAAGCAACAAAATCAACCTTTAGCGATGGTACGCCGTAAAAATACCAGAAATATCACTTTGGCCACATTTTTGGGGACACACTGGCATCTGCATTGGATGACAACAAATTTGGATAAAATAGAGATACAGTTTATACAGGTTTTTGATAATGTTATCTTGTTGTGAAAGAGTAGTAAAAGTTGGCATTCTTTGTGTTTTCCACTTCGGTGTGTGAATCACAATAAATAGTCCAGCTACCTGTTCTACACATCAGTGTCTCTGTATCACAAAGGACGTCCAACCCAGATTCATTAAATGTACATATACACATTTTTGTACAAGTTAATGAAATGATCATATCACTAATTTTATTTCACTAACTTTCCATCATCCTTAAACTGTAGAACATGACCTGTTTCTCCACATATGTAAACAAGTAGGAAGGGCCCGTGCTGAGTTTACAGCTTTAAAACATGCTCCCACAGCTTCGTAGTGCATTTCCATGTGCCGATGGGCTTCCTTTACAAAAAGGGGCTCTGGACCAGACAGCTGTTAGCTATTGCCAATGTTGCCTGGACAACTGTGCAATGGAAAATTGTTGGGAATTTCCATGTGGCAGAGGAGCATGTACAGAATGACCCAGCTTTGGGGACGTGGCCACCAGCTGAGTCTGTTTTCTCCCCATTAGGAAAGCAGACGCTAAGCAAGAAGTATACAATATTAGAAGGGAACTGGAGATTAATGGGAAGTCCCCTCGACACGACACGCAACTGTGCAGTATCTACATCTTTATGTCTAAATTAGGACACTGAAGGACTTTGCTATATATAACCAGAGTTGAGACAGAGCCAAAGAAGATCTTAGAGTTAGTAAGAGTCAAAAAACTTTGTACAACTTGGTGAATAAAAGACTCAAAGATGTGATTCCAGGGCAGATTGAAAGAGAGATCTTGAAAGCAAGTAAACAGGCCAAATATGAAAATGGAGCATTGATTTTTACCACCGTGCGTGTTTCAGTAACAGATACAACCCGTCAGCTGCATGATTGTGGGTGACAGAATGTCTCCTGAAATATACCTGCGTGCACCAACTCCCTTTTGGCCAAGAAATGCTGAGTATCAATGAAACCTAAGGCCGACTTCCATCTGCTGCTCATTACATTGAGTCCATCCTCTGAACATCCACCAGTCTGTCTTTACCAGTGGGCGTGCACCGTAGCTGTTCCCACTCCACGTTCTTTTTTTTTTTTTTTTGAAGCCAAATACGGCGCTAAGGGGCACTTCCATCTTACAAATTGCACGTCATTTGGATCCCCTCTGCGCAGTAGGGTCCGGCGGGAGGAGCCCTAGTAACACGCCCCGCCCATTTAGCGTATTGCACTGATGACTTCCAGTACCCCCTTTCTCTAATTTCTGACTCCAAGTACCCTTTGTCCGACTACAACATTTTGCTCAGAATATTATGTATAACAAATAATTGAACATAATGATTGAATAAATCAACAATAACACACATTTTAATTAATTAATGGAATGAAACAGTACTTAGAGCCTCTTGAATAGATGTATTTCTATAGTTTTTGATCATTTCCCATCATCTCCCGCCTTGTGTGGGACTAAGATTATTCAGTTTATGTTCTGATCAAGATCATTATTATGATTAATATTTTTAACTAAAAATAAACAATTCAAACCTCATATTTGTAATGCTTTCATTTGTTAATTTTAGACTCTCACTCTCTCAAGTACCCCCTGCAGTGCCATTGTGTACCCCTAGGGGTACAGATACCCCCATTTGAGAAACACTGCTACAACAACACATAATTACCTTCACTGCTAGAAAAAGCCTCAATAAAAAAAAAAAAAAATTAAAAAATCATATTATTAAAAAAACAAAACAAACTGTCATTATTGTTGATTAGCGACTGGCTAAATCTACTTCTGCTATTACATAGGAAGTTTTTTTTCCATAATTGGATCTGAAATACAGCATAAATAAGGCTTAAATTATATTACATTATCTCTATAACAATGAGACCAGTTTAAAAAGACTAATTTTATACAATTATTCGCAAATAATGATGACCCAGTTGGATCTGCAGTAGGAATCTAACATTTTGAAGGAAATAATAAATGCAATTTTAGCTGTATTCCTCCTTGGTCAGGTACGTAGAAAGCACTGGAAATATTAAGATGTAAAGGTTGTTGACCTGGATGTCGAAATCTAAATAGTTTGATATACAAAGTTGTACATTTCTCTAAGTAATTACTAATCAGGAGAAAGTCATGCTAATGTGATTTATTTTCACAAGTTGTTACGTTTCATAAATAATCATTGTTGGCATTGTTGACTGGTAAAATCCCTGTGTGAGGTGGACGCTGGAAAAATAATGCTAGCTCAGGAAAACTTAAATAGTTCATTTGGCTCTCCGTCCAAAGCTTTCATATTAGCATTTTGAACATTATTTGGCTAATGATTTTCTTTTTCTAGTCTGGGCCTGGAGTCTCATCATCCTGAGCTTTTGGGTCAAACATTAATTTACGGAAACCAAACTTTAAAAAGTCTCAATAAAATACCTCCCAAAAATCACAAATTGCATCTTTCACACTGTGGTTTTAGAAGATGACACCAACTGACCAAAACTATCCATGTGATTAATTCTCCAAATTTCGATCTTGATCTTTATTTTTACAGATATATCTACTCGTGTATCTACGCTGTGACCACAAAGAATCTGTCTCCAACACATGCTGTCGGTTTGGATCAAGACGCTCCTCGCGTTATTCACACAGATCGCCAAAGAGGAGGCTGCAAACATGAGAAGCTTGGTTCTATAGCTGGTTGAGCATGAAATCTAGTTAGCCTTTTTAAAAACAAAACAAGTGAAAGTGGGTGAAACAGAACGGGGGGGGGGCACACTAAGAAGAAAGTAAAGGAGGTAAAAATAGCTGGGTCCAAATGTTGAGTGTTAGCGTAGCATTAGTTAATCTAATAGCAAGACCTTGTTGTAAATGCGATAAAAATGCACACTATTCTGACGTTCCCTTTAGGATGATTTGGTTCGGCATTAAAGCTGACACTATTGATATTATTATTTTTTTTATTAGATAAAATCACTTCGGAACACCCGTCTCCGTGACTCCACATCCCAATATGCAATGCGCTAAAATCTCAACAAACGGAGGCTGTGTTCGAAATCGCATACCAACGTACTACTCATACTAAGTCTGACCTCATAATAAGTATGTAGTGCGTTCCCATTAGATAGTTTGAAAAGACAGAGTACGTGAGGGACATATAGTATACATACCCCATGATGCATTGCAAGCGGAATGTAAAATTGTCCTGGGACCGACTTCGAGCTAAAAATCCAACATTCCCTTTTCAAAATAAAAGCATCTCTTCCATTAGTTTTTTTTTTTTTTTTTTTTTTAAACCCTTTTGTAAATAGGGCTTTTGTTTTCCGGAGGTTTTGTCAGTAGCACAATGACAAGTCTCCAAAAATCTCCGAAACGTCGTCATGAAATGTATTATAATTGGTCACTTCTTGCTGAAAATACTTCCAGAACTTTCAAAGGTGGAGAATCAACGGAGATATTTAGCCTCAGTGTGCTTCAGGTTTTTCTCGTTGTAAGTTCAAAATGCATCTTGGGAAACTTGGAAGTATACTTTAGTGGGAATGCTCATCATCCCGACCATACTTATAGTATATAGTAAACAGTATATATTAATTGAGTTTGTTGTTTGTAGTACGGAGTACGCCATTTCGAACACAGCCGGAGTATTAACGGTGGAGATAAAAACAAAACTTTTAAGCTGTAATTTCGACCTTTTTCCTTTCTCTTTCTGACTAAATGATATTTCGATTTACTGATCTATAGCTGGGTTTTCATTACAGATTTTCGGAAAATAAAAGCAACATTTCTAAATGTCAACAAAGTGTAATTGCGCTTTGAACGTGTTTCCGATTAAGGTTGTTTTGCGCAGGAGCCTAGTAACTCCCGTGAAATCTCATCCCGCGAGACTTTGCTGCAGGACAATTGATGCTCCAAATGTTCTTATAACACTCCGTATTCCTTTGTTGTTTCACGTCTAATGTGTCAGTGATAAATTTTAAGTATAATGCTAGGAAATGTCCCGGTCTCCTCTTCGGTTTACATGTACCGCGCCATTTTTACTCGGAGAGAAGTGGTCATGTGACCATGTACGTCACGCTCTATGACATGTATTTGCGGAAAAAGTGTTTCCATAGCACTTTTGCGACACATTTTAATATCAAAACGTCTGAAAAACCTCCTCGTGAAAGTGTTATTTAAGTATTTTTTCGAAAATTCAAGCGTTTCCTTTAAATGTTTTTGTTAGATTTTGTGCATTTCCAAGGATAATGGAAACGCAGCTTATGAGGCATATACTATGACTTTAACTAATAGAAAATTATCAGGGGGAGCAGCTTTAAACCAACCAGGCCACTAATCTAATCTTTGGATATCTACCCTTCCCGCTTCTAGTCCTTCTCTATCGTGTGTTTTTATCTCTATATTCTAGTTCTGAGATCTCTGAGGCTTGGTCTGTGACATCAGACTTTGTATTTTAGATACAACGATTCTAATCATCTGCCCTCGAGCAACAAAAAAGGAGAGCAGGATGGATAAATAGACAACAGAAATAAGATGGACAGGGAGAGGCCGAGTCAGAAACATGGAGGGCGGGGCCAAGAGTCGGAGAGGGGACACAGATCTGTAACAGGCAGAAGCTGGAATGTGAGGTTTGAGATGGAGCCCAGCACAGTGAGACAGTCACAGTACGAGTGGAGTGTGACGAGGAAGGAAGGGAGGAAAGCACACACACATTTCCGCCTTGCCCTTCTACTTTCTCCTCTTTGCTTCCACCTTGAGGGGTCAAAGTGAAGCTTGTCATTCACAATCAGCATCATTACAACAAACCACATCGAGATACAGTTGCTCTAAGTCACAGAGTGAGTTAGATGATCCGTGGAGAAGAAATCAGGATTGAATTCACACGCACTGGCTAAGAATCAACGATGTTGACAGATGATGATTATTTTCATAATCAAAATTCTAATTCTTCAGTTAATTCTGATTCCCAAAGACAGACAACCGGGCTACGGCTGAGCTTGTTTGCCAGGCCAATGTGGATATCATGTCAGCTACCGAGCCCACAGATCAATCCACTTAGTGCCCATGAAATATAGGGAGTGGGCTGGCCTAGTCTGACATCATCGTGTTTAGCCATTAGGCTAAGTACCAGCGTGGCTCACCGGCTCTCTGGGAGGAATTCAGAAAATTCAGCCTCAGTATTGTCTTGATTTCTTTTAGAAGCATCTGGAAATAACCCAAAACCTGTTGAATCGATTGTTTTGTAAAGCAAGTTTGCAATCAGTGATGTTGTATCCCTGCCAATTTAGATATACAATATAATCTGTTTGGAATAAACATTGTAAAATTAATTCAGATAATGGATCAACTCAATCATACAATTTAAACCAAATTATGCAGAGTAAGCAGAAATATTACACCTCGTAGTTAAGATCAAACCACTTTAACCAGTAATTCCCAACCTGGGCTGTGCACATTATCACATCAAAGACAAACAATATTAATCAATTAATTCCAAAGATAGTAATATTAGGCAGCTTCTTCAGCCTGGATAATAATGTCTGAATACAAGGGAATTAAATATGGTGAATAATTTAAAAAAAATAATAATAATAAATTGTTATATTTTGTTTTTTACCTGAATGCTGGGAAATTGTAAAACCATTACTCACTATTGAAATGGTTTTGAGCATTTGTGCCAAACTCTCAGCCTTCAAGCCAAATCTGGCCCGACAAAGTGTCTAATCTGAGTTTGCAAAACAAAAGTTTGGGCCAAAGCCTTTCATATAACAGCCCACGATTTATATACAGTATTTGTTATGAATTCTCTGCACCTTTGATTGAATCACCATTAACTGTGAATATTAGATGGTTAATATTATCAATGGGTGTTACACAATCTCCTTCTCCTTTCTCGTCACAATGTGGGTTTTAATTAATACTTAAAGTTAAAATCAAATAGATAGTATTGGAAATGTCTCATTTAAGTGGGGATGTTCAATATTATCATTTTTGACCATAGCCGACACACATATACATATATATATATATATACACACAGATGTCCTCCCTGCCAACCTAATTTTAGGTCACACAGTATAACTCTCCATGGCAATAACAAGTTATGGCTACTTTTAATGTGATGTTCCACTCAATGAATTCAACAAAATAAGAGTGTTTAATGAGTATCAGTTACTCAATATCTGATGTAAACCGATACGGCTAATATCGGTGATCCAATAATATTGCCGATCTCTAATTTTAAATTATGTCAACTAATCAACGACTAATGACAATTTGAGATTCCAACAGTATCAGTATCTTCTCAGTACTGTAGGAGCCAACTACAAACATGGTGAAATAAGATCTAAAAATGACCAAAGATATAAATTACACTATATCAAATAACAGAAAAATAATAAAAGTCCACATATTGAAGAAAAATGAAGTTTTACAGATTTGCATTTTAATGAATCAGCAGACCAGGGTTAGATTATGTGATCTAATAACGCAAGTGTCAAACTCAAGGCTCGGGGGCCAAATCCGGCCCTTTCGATCATCCAATTTGGACGGCAGGAGATAGCAAAAATGAGGAAACATTAACTTTTGTGTAAATTACCAAATAATCCAATTGTAAATTTCTCAAATTCACCAATTATAATTAAACTCTACTACATTTTTAGGGGCTTGCAGTTTTCCCTTGTTTATATCACATCAATGAAGTCATTTTTAATTGAAAATTGGGGAAATAACTCTAAATCTTGCAATTTCTAAAAAAAAAAAAAAAAAAAAATCCACAAAATTCCTCTGAATTAAACAAAAATTGGTTATAAAATGAAGAATTCTTTAAGAGAAGACCCTGCAGAGACTGATATTAAAAACTAGGGCACAATGATGTTAAAACTGTTCTTTCCCCCCTCCTAAAATCAAAGTGGTCCATATTTGGCCCCTGAACTAAAATGAGTTTAACACCCCTGTAATAATATATTCCCAGTTTCAGGTTTCCTGTGACTCAGTAAAAGTTTAGACCTTTCCAAAGATGATTGGTGTGACAGCCAAAAACATCAGCTTTAAATAAAGTCCAGCTTTTTCCTCTAAACACACAGACATCAACACTTCATGCATGTGTTCTATAGTAAAGTACAGTAAGTTGTTCTTTCTGCTACTAATAAAAACTAGCCAGTGGTTTCAGAGCCAACAGGCTGTTGGAAAGCTCCACTCACATCTGCGCTGTTGGGAATTGTCCGGTCGACGCAGACGAAATGCTTGAGATGATTAAGAACAAACAGACGGAATAATCCATAGCTGCTGTTTTTATTTCCCAACAAAAGTGTATCCAGGCGGGGAGGTGACGCCAAATAATGTCCACAGATCCAACGGAGATGTGCGCGTTCCCAGCCGATCGGCTCACACGGCCATCGGTGCGCGTTTGGATACAAATCTCATCTGGTATCTACACCCCCCACCATCTACCCTCCCACCCCCATGAGCAGGCTGAGGAGTGTGCTTTTCTTAGATTCACCGCGCGTGTGCGTGAGTGCGTGTGTTTGATAGTCTCACTGCTTTAGGCACTGCTGCGGTGTGTGTGTCAAAAACTGAAAGGGGGCGGAGTGCGCTATGGTCCCCAGTTTGGCCAGTAGAGCGGTGCCATTACGCACCAACAAACAGTCACCAAAATCACTTTCTATGAAAGTGGAAAGTGGCGTGTACATTCATTCTAAATGTTTTTATTCTCTTGGACAAAGTTTTACAGACACTGATATGTTTTAATCCGCCAATTCAACAGATGCTCCCCATTCATTCTAAATGAAAACCCTTGACTCTAAAAATGCTATTTTCTGTTTTGGTTGGCTTCTTGAGCACAGAGCCACGCCCCCTTTCACCACACCCTTTTTATTTGACTGCCTCCTGTGGTTTACACTGTATAAGTGTAAGTACACCCTAAAAGTTTTCACTTTGAGATTTGGTTTAAAGGTAGGGTAGGTAATTTTTCCCCAGATACACTTTTAAAGTTTTTTTGTTGAAATTTTCTTTATGTCCGGACAGAAATTGAGATCATATGTGCTCTGAAACAGGAACAAAGGAAATATACATCTGTAGCAGCTGTAAGCCTCTAAAAACTTAGATCAATGAAAAAAGACTGTTCGTTATTTTTTAACCAATCACGTCTCCGTGTTCATTCTCGACCCCTTGCGTGCACAAGCCCACACTCAGAGCGCGTCACCGGTGACAATTAAAACAGTTTTTAGTCAAATTTTTAAACATTTAATAATAATAATAATGATAAAGTTTAGTGTTTACTTAACGAGACATGAGACCTAGTTTCAACACAACACAAGCGATTAACTTAGGTCTGCTATTGGAGCATTGGCGTTCGTGCATGTGAGTGGGGGCGTGGCTTTAGAGGGAGCACAAAGGGGAGGGGGCGGGTAAAAGCGCAGCACTCAGAGGATGCTACTTTCAAAATCAAGCTAGTTTTTGAAAATTAACTAACCTGCCTTTAAATGTAAAGTGCATTATGAATTATTAGTATTACCCACTTTTTTTCCACTGAATACATATGATTCGGTAAGTAATGTGGTTTATTGATTCTAGTCCCACTCTTCACATTATAGTCTAAGTATTTAAATTTAGGGTTTTTAGTTGTAAAATATCAGAGTGACTGCCCTCTATGGAATGAACGGCACATATTGGAATGTGTCACTAACGTCACTAACCATCACTGTTGGCCCTGCCCCTCCTATAAAAGATGGGAGGAGGCATCTATTGACAGCTCCATGCGAAACTACTCAGCACTGTGGGGGCAGGGCTGCTGTGACTGGGTGTGGACTTACACTTTAAAGAGTGACGAGTAAAAACCAACCTTTTTTCTGTTGAAGACCAATGTGTTTTGGTATGAACTCGTGTTGTTGATTGATCCTGGTCCAAATCTTGACATTTCAGTCAAAGTGTTTGAAACTGATGCATTTTGTTTTAAAAATGTAAGAGTGACTGCCCTCTATGGGTTGCTATTACAATAGATTTTCTGTATTGGCTGAAAATAGTGGTTTGTGTTGTTTTGAGGGGTTCTTACATCACAAACCACCACTGTTGGCCCCACCCCTTCTATAAAAACTAGCTTGAGAGAATTGCAAGGCCTTGTTTTGAATATTAAGCCAAGACGCACGTCAGCCAAAACCTCAGGGTTTAGTTACTCTTTCATTTTTCATCGCTTATTTATTTTCTTATTATTTTTATATTTTAACATGAGCTTTTCAACAGGAAAGGATTATTAACATTTAATGAAAAGTGCAGCAAGCATTAGCAGCGGGGGCCCAACAGTCACTCATGACAATGATAATATGATTGTTTCTAAACTGAAAGACTAATGTGGCACATGAAACAATAAAAATACAACCTTTTGATTTCAAAAGTTTACCACTAATTAATTTACTCGCCGACTTTCTTCCAGATGTAACTTTGGATTGTGATGTCACCAGGAGTTTTCCCTGAATTGGTAAAGTGTTGGGCGCTCTACGTGTTAATGTCAGTGGAGACGTTAACGTGCAGCTGGGTCAGAGTAAATCGTTTTTTTTTTAAATGGTTACTTTTGTCACGCATTACTTTTCGTACCTGTTAACAATATTTAAAACAAAAAATGATGACTCATGATCTTTACCCTTTTTTAAGGCACACTGTGTAACTTTTGACCACTCGGGGCGCTAAACCCGCAACTTTCACATCAAGCGCCCCTAGTGGCCACAAGCGCAGCAGCACTGTCATAAAAATCAACAAACAGTCATTCGGGCCAGCCTCCCTTGTCTTTTGATTGTATATGCAGACAGTTGACCTGTAACTTCGGAATAAGTATTGGCTCTAAGGGCTGGGTCGGTCGGGCTGGGGTGCGAAGTGGGGCTGGGCTCGCGCCGCTGCTGCCGCCCTTCTCTCCCCGCCGCCAGGGTCGGGCGGACGAGCAACCCAGGGCAGTTTCCGGCACCGGGCAGAAGGCGGGTCGATGGACTGGGCCAGGTCTTGGCGGCGTCTTTTTAGCCTCCTCAGAAGCAGTTTGAAACTTTTTGCTTGCCTCGGCCATGACCAGGATTCAAACAGGTGGAAAAATACTAGCAAAGGCCTTAGCCCAATGAGTATATCTGAGCCATGACTGCCGTAAAGTGATACGTTCTCCAGGCATTCTCCAGGTCACATGACCTGGCCAAAGACGGTCCATCTCTCCAAACTTACATGGGCGGTATTTCAAGAGGGAAGTCCCACTCGGAGCATTGATACTGTCAAGCACTGTATCTTGGCCTGAGGAATCATTTAAAATAGCTTATATGGGTCAACACTTTAGGTCAAAAAGTCAGCGGTGTGGCTTTAAGGGAATTCATTGTAAACATAATTCTGTACAGGTGGTGGACTGATTCCTTGAAGTTTTTCTTTTTTTTTTGTGTATCGTGTTTTAAATACCAGTCCATTGCAGGGTCAACATAAACAGACAACCACTCATACTCCCATTCACTCCTACAGTCAAGGTTTAGATGATGGGAGGAAAACAGAGGACCTGAAGAAAATCCACACAAGCACTGGGAGAACATGCAAACTTCACACAGAAAAGTGAGTGCTAACCACTACGCCACCATGATGCCTTTTTCTTCTCTTTTACACACATAGATATGTGCTTACAGCACCTGACTCACAATAAAGGAACACACCGGAAGTTGAACGCACCCAGGAAGTTACAGCCCAATGATTAATTGGAACGCTACAGTCACAATTAACCATTATAAACATTATTTTATTAAGTTGTTTGAGCGGTTTAAGATTGTGTGTGTCTGTGTGTTTTCTCAATTTCTCAGCTTCTGTCACATTTTTTATATCAACATATTACCACACAAAGGGATTCTGAGGACAATTTTCTGGTCTTGTGTCACATGTGTGGCTAAAAGCGTTTCAGGTTCTCAGGCTGATTGCAATTCATGTCCAATTTAATTAAGCATGCAAAGTAAACAAATACATACTCTCTGGTTTTTTAGGTATAACATTACAGGCCTTCATTTAATTTCAATAGTGCAGTGTTTCCACTTATGCAAACATGTGGTAATACATTCAACTTCCACCAAGTGCTGTGGTTAATTTAATATGAAGTGGCATTTTCCCTGAGCGGCGATAATCAGCTAAATTTACGCCAGAAGAGTTTGCTGTACTTCATTTTCCTTAAAAAAATAAAAATGAAAAACACTTCCTTTCCTCCAAGAACATTGGTCTGTCTGGGTTTTTTTTAAGGAACATAAATGTGTGTATTAGCACGGGGCACCTGCCACTGAGGGTCAAAGCATAAAGAGGCAGCTCACCTGCTGTTTGTTATGTGAAGCACACAAATAGAATGGCTCTGTAAATAGCCATCCATGCTTCACCTCTCAAGTTTCACTAACTCATATAGAAGCCGCTCCCTTGACACCTCCTCTTGCCGGGCAGGACTAGAATGTAGGGGAGAGGGGTATGTATTTACAGAGCAGAGAAGAAGGGAACATTAGCCTTCACAGAGTTGAAAAGTGCACAAATCTGACAAAGGAGGAAAAGGATGCGAAGCCATCTTTTCTCATACTGGTACCAAATTAAATCAACACAGTGTCAGATACAATTAGTTCAGGTGCTAAAAATGACGTTGTTTGAAACCAAGTGGGCCAGACCACTCCCACATTTACAGGACTGTATTTAAATCACTAAGAATGAGAACCCTGAGAGAGTCTAAACCTCTGTCAAGCGGCAAATATTCTTTGTCATACCGATGGTATGCCTCCATCTCGCAGTGTTGGCTGTTGGTTGGTCGCGCACTGGTGGGCTGGGGGCCTTGGCTGCTGTCCTTGTGCCATCTGAGGCTGTGCGGTCCTGCTGGATGGTTCGCCCGGAGGCTCGCCCTTGGGGGTTGCGGGCTTGGCTCGCTGGCTGGGCCGGTCTTGGCGGGGATCTTCCGGGGCGGGCGGCGCGGACACTGACCTTGCATGCCTGCGGGTGCGGCGCGGGGTGGCCCATGCTTGGGCGGTGTCTGCCTCTCGGCTTGGGATCTCAGGGGCGTCTGAGGGGCTGCTTGATCATGGTGGGGTGGCCTGGGGCTCCGCCATTAAGCTGAGTGCTGTCACCACCATCAATTTCTCCAAACTTGTCACCAGACTGGCTGAACGGATTACACAACATAATAAGCACAGTATGCAGAACTACAACATCACATTTCACTCTCACTTTAAAACAGTCAACTCTTCCTCACACTTTCTATTTCCTACCCTGACTCCCTCTTCCTTGTTCCCTTCTGCCTCCCCTAGGTGTAACACTTCCCTCTCTTTTGATATCCTCCCTTCAATAAAGTGTCACAACTATGAAATAAAATAAATTTCTTTGTTTAATTGCAATAACAAAACATGCATTGCTGTCTTAAAAAGACCACTTCTTGTAATGTTAACCTTCGACAGCATGTGCAGACAAAGTAGAAAAAATATATATATATATTATTTGCCAGACATTGGCAGTTATCTGGTACCATGATCACTCACACTTTAATGCTTTGGAAGACATTTCTTTTCCCATTAATATTGATACAGTAGGTTAAAATGTATGGGCTCCCCTTGTTTTTGTTTTTGGAAAAATTGAGATGAGATGTGCAATCTAGAGCTGATCTGGATGAAACTTAGTGAGGTAATTGAGGAACCAACCCCACATAACTTAGTCAAATCTCACAAAGATCAGTCAATTACCAGCCAAGATATGAATTATTGACATTTCGCCAATGATTAATTTTTTTTTGATCTTTGAAACTGATCCAGAATCAGTAAATCGATTCTGAGCCCCTCCAAAATTGTATGAACTCTTCTATGGCGTAAGGTCTATTTGATCCTTTTTTCTTGGCTGCCTTTGAATTTCATATTAACACAATCCATCTTAATTAACTATTTTTTCTCAGTAGCACATAAGTTACTTTTATAGGTTTTCTTTCTAAGCTAAAGTTTACCTCCACAGGTTTCCTCCACAGACTGGCAGGGCTCTACCTATTGTAGGGATATGGTGACTAGCTGTGCCATGTGGGAGGAGCTTGAAGTAGAGCCACTGCTCCTCTATGTCAAGAAAAGCCAGCTGAGTTAGATCAGGCATCTGTTTTCAATGTCCCCCTGGTCACCTACTTAAGGCTGGGATACACTGTGAGATTTTTTCAATCGTCGCACTCAGCTCCAGCTCAAACTGTGCGACTCAGGTGCAGAGCCCGAATGTGCGCAGCTCACGATGCATGTTCTCCCACTGTATGGGCCGACACTCTGACACGATCTGACTGCTCACACTGTATATGCCCGCCTTTAGGGAAGTGTTTCTGGCATGTACCACAGGGAGGAGGCCCATGAGGGAAAGGTCCAGGAGTCACTGGAGAGACTATGCCACTATGCTGGCCTGGAAACACCTTGGGGTCTCTAAGGAAGAAGATACACTGGTTGAATGGCTGGATGGATGGTGTTATGGCAATTATTATATTCATCATCATATCGTCAAATGTGTGTTCATATGTACAATTTGTCATGTTTTAATACACAGTGACTGCATTACTCTTTACACTTTTGAACAGCTGAGTCATGTTAGATTAACAGTACAGATTGTATTGTATCCACAGTGCCAGCAACACACAGTCTCTGTGAAGGCCAAACTCAAACTCACATGCAGATATACACGCACACACACTATCAAGGACAGATATCAGTGGCGCTAGCCTCCCTCATAACATACACGTTCTCCAACGTTTCCACTGTTGGGCATCTGACCCCCTCCTTTTCTTTCCTTCAGGGTTGGGACTTTTTCTCATATCTGTATGAAGCTTAAGCTGTGAAACTGTTAGTCAGTCCTGCATATCCGGAGCCAGGGAAAAACTTTTTTGGACCATCCTACTTAGTACCTGGCTGCTTGCCCTTCCTATACAAGATGGGACACTCTTTTTTTGTACTCTTTTTCATTTAGTTTTATAATAAATCCTTTTTTATAAAATCATCAAGCTTTGACTGGACATCATCATTCAACACAGAGCATAAATCATGTCTCCAAATGAGGTCAACCGCAAATTTGCCGTGACAATGGATAGACAGACTCACACCCAGAAGTAGACATTATCCTCAAGCTCAACAAAAAAAAAAATTCAATATAAAAGAAAGTAAACAGTGGATCACTTATAGGAAAAGGCATAAAACATGACAACAAGTGGAAACATTGTTACCAACATTTGCAAATCATCTTCAGCAAGGTTTAACCCTAGGATAATGTTATCCAGCCGGAGATAGCCACCGGCAGACCCCCCCGCGACCCTGAAAAACAGGAACAAGCGGGTCTGAAAATGGATGGATGGATAATGTTCTCTTGTCACTTTCAATATGTTTAAAGTTTTCCAAGATCAATGTGTATAAAAACTTCATCTTTTTCTTGAAAAAGGGCAGCAGAAAGGTTAGAAATCAATGTGAGGGCAACGAGGGCCTTGTTCTTCTGTGTGAATTCTCTGTGTGTGTGTGTGTGTGTGTGTGTGTCACTGGCAAGCAGAAGGTGTGGCTTCGTATCATCTGCTCCGACCCCGCCCACCTATCCAGGGAATATAGCCAAGCTGCTGTCGCCTAGCAACAAATCCATCATCCTCACTGCTGAACCACAAGCCTGTTGTTTTCCCCATTGCTGATGCTGATTGTTGCTGCACACCTCACTACAGGAGCCAGTGTGGGAAAACCAACAATTCTTCATCCAACAAATACGAAGTCAGGCGGAAACTTCACAAAAACTTTTATTTGATTGAAAAAAAAAACCCTTCTTATCATCTATTTATAGCGATTGTGTGAAAACTGTTCATAATAATTAATAGGAATATGTTTGCATTGCTAATTGACTTTTAGAATCCAGAAAATACATTTGTAGGGATAGTTTAAAAAATTTTAAAATATATTTTCAAGAAAACACATGTACCATCTAGTAGACACATCTTGATTTAAGCTTTAACAAATATCTCTAAGCACAATAGACAAGGGTTTTTCAACCGGTGGGTCAGGATCCAAAAGTGGGATGCATACTTTTTTTCAATGGGTCGTAGTGATTTGCACAAAAACAACAAAAAACAATTTAAATTAAATATGATATATGTATTTTTTTTGAACGATTTTAAAGCCATTTTTTCTCACATCATGGACATCATGTGTCATTGTGCTCATCTTAATTCTATGTGTCTGTGTGTGTGATATTGTGTGATGTTGTTGGAATATCTTGTGGATTGTTTTTTTTTTAATCTATGTAAAGTCTTAATAATGTCAAGCACTTTGAATTACATTTGGAATATAAAAAGCGCCATATAAATAAAGTTTAATTTGATTATTTGATTTACATAGGGGCACTAATGTAGTTTTTCATTATCTTATTCCCTAGAAGATACCTTTTTTCTTTATGGAAGAAAAACATATTAAGAAATATTTCATTCAATAATTTAATGGATGTGTTTAATCAGCAAAACCTACAGTTTATTTCCACAACTACTCAAGTTGGCCTAATGCACAGTGACATTATGAAAAATATTTTGATACAAACTGCACCAGATTTTTGTGTAAATGTTTGTTAATATTGGAAAAATGTCCTTAATTTGAGTCGCACCCCGTTTTTAAGGGTTAATAGTTGGTCCAGAAGCCAAATCATGTGAGAACCACTGCAATAAACCACCATTCATGTGCAAATATTAATTCCCAGGCAAATAAGAGAAAGCCTCGTAATGAGTTTTAATTCTATAATGTGTGCATAAGCTCATTAGAGCACATTTGCAGGGCTGAAGCTTTTCAAATTATTTTTTATGGATCTAAAGCTGCTTCACACTTTGAAATCCCGTTGTCCTTTTTTTTTTCTTTTTTTGCTTGACTGACATTACGGAAAGTAAAACACAAGCTGTCAAGTGTACGGCAAGCAGTCCGAACCCACTGACGTAAGACAATATGATGAAGCATCTGTCAAGTCTGACTCCTGTTTGAAAAGCTAAAATGTCACTGTTGCTTATGAAGTCACATTTTTCTGCATTTGCCAAGACAAATTGACACGTTAACAGCGTCGTCATTCAGCAGTGCTGAATATTGAAAGAAACTGCATTCAAGCAAAAAGATTGGTTGCCAAGAGTAATTTATTTTCATAAATTTGTCTAAGCCGTGTGTTTAATATAAAGCTCTGGGATGCAAAGCCCTGTGAAAACCTTTAAGAAGTAAACAGAACAAGAAAAATGAGACAAAAAAATGAGGATTTTTTGGAGCTTGAAAAATTGATTGAATCCCACGTTTAGAGCTAGCATGCTACAAGAAAGTTAACATGCTAGCTTAGTTTGCTAGCTGTAACTCCCTCTTTCTTAGTGTGAATAAGATGTCCCGATTTACCTGGAACAGTCCCAGTTTTCAGAGTTACGTCCCGTGTCCAGGTCGATTTCCCCAAAACTATTTATTTGTTCCGGTTTTTCACAAGCTCAGTTCCATTTGTTCCGTTTAAATGGAATGTCTGGTCTGTTGCCGCTGACGGAAAAGACTGTGAAAGCAGCAGCGCGTCTCGCTTAAAAACGTGATTTCTGCGGACTGTCAGCCGTCAATCACAACAGTTGCCATAGTAGCGTTTGCAATATAAACCAATTAAAAAGCTCAAAAGTTTTCTATGCGTTTGCAACTCAATGCTGAATGGTCGATGGCAAAACAAGAATTTTTATTATTATTATTGAAAACAATTTTATGTTAACTTAAATGTTTTTTTTTTGTTACTGATGGCCACTTTAAATTTGGTTCAGCCGTTGCAATAATACTTTTCATCCAAAAGGAAGAAAAATGAAACGTCATTTATGTGACATTTTTTCATTACAAATAAAAGCATATATACAAATAGTTTGTTTTGAAAATCTGTCACCCCCTTTGGTTAAATTACTGTTTTAAATATCTGGTCACCCTCCTCTCACTGAAAGATTCTCTCAGGAAGTAACGCATAAACAACAAAAAAATCATGTTTGAAATACTTGACATTTTGTAATGAAGGCTGCTACTTACAAATAACAGAATATTATGATTCTGAGCAATAAAACCTTTTTTTTGGCTGTATTAATAAAGAAAGTGTCTATTTATATGGGTGCCGTACGGACAACCCCCGGTGCTACTGGTAATGTTACCGAAGTGCACGTACGTTAGGTTTAAGGTTAGGTTTAGTCTTAGTCTAAAACCTGGCCAATGACTGACCTATCACGTACATTGATAAGGCAACCGTACGGATAGCCACTGCCATTAATAAATATGACCACCAGTTGAATTTACAAATATGCAACCCAGTCTCACATTGGATTGTGAAATTGTCAACTCATTTTTATTAACAGGAATTATAAAACCCTGATCTTAAAACCTAACTGGGATTGAAATCTAATCTGGGTAGTAGAAAATAACTTCCAATTGAAATACATCAGTTTGAAATTCGTTCTAAGCAGCACAAAAAAAATGAGAAACTTGTGTTGGCACACATTTCCCCCATAAGATTGTGTTGAAATATGTTAGCATTAGCATTAGTTGATGAACTAATGTTGTTTTACCTTCTAATTGCTATCCTGGAAAATCAATTAATCAATCTTTATTTTTTAAAAAGCACTTTTCATACAAAGAAAATGCAGCTCAAAGTGAAGGGGATTATTAAAAGGCCAGCGCCAGAAGACCTCAGGGCCCGGGAAGGCTCATAGGATGAAGTAGTTCTGAAACAAGACCATTAAGACACTTAAAAACCAGTAAGAGAACCATAAAATCGATTCTGAAACACACGGGGAGCCAATGCAGCAATTTTAAAATGGGTATAACATGTTTCCGCCCCCTGGTCTTCATCAGCACATGTGCTGCTGAATTCTTTAATAATTGTAAACTTGAAATACTCTTTTTGGGAAAACTATAAAGCAGGGCATGACAGTAGTCAAACCGACTCATGATAAAAGCATTAGCATCTCTGTGTTGGCCTGAGAGAGAATGGGGCTATGTTCTTCAAATGATAAAAACCTAATTTTGTTATATTTTTAATGTGATGAATAAAAGTGAGCTCAGAGTCTAAAATAACACCAAGGATTTGAACTTGTTCAGAGGGAATCAAAGATGCTGTTTGAAGTTTAGGTAAAAGACATCTGCAATTAAATTCTGCCACGTTAAAATGAACATTTCCATAATCTACAATGTCACTCTGCCTAGACAAATCTACGTCACTTTTCCCTTTTATATCTACGGGGCTCATTACAGATATTGTATCTCAAATGTCATTTTGATGAAGCAGAACAAAAGCAAGTGAGTTATATTGAAATTGTCTAGTCAAAACCAAGTTGAAGATATCTTCAACTCTATCTTGAGTAACATTTGAGATTTCTGTATTGACGCTCCCATAGACATGAATGGGAACTAAGACGTAATTTTGCCTAAAAGAAATGACTTGTTGACTTTGTTGAATTGAATTGCAAGTATCTCTAACCAAGTTTTAAGGTCACTAATAAAAAAGCTAAGCAAGACCTATAGGTGTTTTCTTATATTCAAGTAAGAAAACATGCTGAAGGGTCATTTTTAAAAAGAATAGTAGTTTTCTTCATCAGCTTCTTATAAATGCATTACAATCCATTTCCCACATAATTTGAAGAGAATGTTTACTCTGATTTGAGCATGCTGCTCTTCCCCTACTATGCCTTCCACTACTTCTGAGTAATGACCCAAACAGTGTTTGTAGGTCACAAATGGAAAAAAAAGTCTAAAATAAGTCTATTTTCTTGCAGCCAAGTCTTTTCCATGTCATGGTTACACCTTATAGACTCAGTGAAAGGGAAATGGTGGCGAGTGTGTGTGATATGATGTCTCAGTCGGGACAAGGGCAGCCTCGGTCCCCTCTGCGCACTGCCTGATTACATTAGCATTAGTGGAAGCTACTCTGTCAGAAGTAGAAGTTATGGTCCAGCAAAGAGGGGCCTCTGGGTAGAAGAGACACTCAGTGACGAGATCATTTTTTGGAGGAATCTAAGTAGGAAGCAGCCCTATGTTTTCTAACGTAATGGTTAATCCCTCATACCGTCACAGTTTTATTTTTTCTTTGCTTTTTGTTATTAATTTGGAGCTTAATAGTTAACAATAATGTTTTGTTCAAAACAGAGGCCAAGGGTAATAACTCCGGAAAAATATTTGCGTACTTCTCATTTTTTAACTCCATCAAGGTATTGATACCCTTAAGCCACACACCAAATTTGTTTATCCTAACTTAAACAATTTCTGAGAAAAGCTTTCCTCTTTGAAGATACCTCAAACAGAGTAAAAAAAAAAAAACAAGGGCAATAACTCCGGAAAAAATAATTGCGTACTTCTTATTTTTGAACTCCATCAAGGTATTGATACCCTGAAGCCACAGATCAAATTTGGTTATCCTATCTTAAACAGTTTCTGAGAAAAGCTGTCCCCTTTAACTCGGACGGACGGAAAAAGCTCAAACCTATATCTTCTTCACACTTTGTGGCGGGGGATAGTAAAATATCTGGGTTTGCTCATCATTTAAAGCAAGTTGATAAACCAAATCCTAGATGGTTATGGTTCAACACTGAAGGTACAATAAATTGTGCAACAGTAAATCTTTATATTAAAACTCCACTCCAGGGGTGGTGTTTAGCTCAGTGGGTTGAGCGCCCGCCCCATGTACAGAGGCTATAGTTCCTCACCTGCAGCGGGTCCAGGTTCAATTCCCGGCCTGGGACCCTCTCCTGCGTGTCATTCCCTGCTCTCTCCAACCCCCTTCCTGTCAAGCAACTGTCATATAAAGGCCACTAGAGCCCAAAAAATCCTTTAAAAAAAAAAAAAAAAACTCCACTCCATTCCTGCTACATCTGTCCCAAGCGAGCGTGACTTTTCCACTGCAGGAGACACAATGCCTCCAAAGGTCTCCACTGCTGCCAGA
This sequence comes from Gouania willdenowi, assembly GCF_900634775.1. Classification (NCBI taxonomy): domain Eukaryota; kingdom Metazoa; phylum Chordata; class Actinopteri; order Blenniiformes; family Gobiesocidae; genus Gouania; species Gouania willdenowi. The sequence goes on from NC_041049.1 coordinate 9,270,340, forward strand.
AAATGTAGACATGCTATTATTGTTCAAAAAATAACATGCCCATATCTTAAATCTGGGCCATGTAGACTTTAATATTCCATTTGAGTTGAAAAGGTCATACTCAGAACAAGTATGTCCACCAGAGTTAAAGTTAAATAAAAGCATGGTTATTTTTCCAACTGCAAATTTTTGGTCTTCTTTCCCCTTACAAAGTATTGCATCTTAATGTTCGTGAGCCCATGCTCGTCTATGGAATTATATTGTGATCTGTCTTTCTCTGATCCCATCCCTATTCAATAGAATGCGGATCGGGCCGCATTTTTTTGTCCAAGCCCGACCCAAACCCAACAAAGCAATAACCGGACCCGAAACAGACAGTTCAAATCTAATTTTTCCGATTACAAATGACATATTTACGTTTGTTTTAGTGCTAAGCTCGCTTTTAATACCAAACAATTGTTATTATAAACAGAACAGGTCAGCGAACGAGGCAACAACCAATCGTCAAACACAAACAGACGAGCGGTGTGCACAAGAGACCCAGTGGATCTATTTACATAATCCAGGTATCAAAGCTAAGGATACACCATGTTCTTGTTCAGAAAAAGGATTGTATCAACGATTGAAAGCTTCAAGGCTGTCCTCCTTTGTTCTGCGGTATGGCAAGAACGCTGCACGCAAGGACACTATGTGACCGAGTCTGACCCAAACCCGACTAGCAGTTCAACATATTTGTCCAAACCCAACCCGACCCGTTGGGCTTTGGTCGGGCATCCATCCTCTGCTATTCAATACCCAACATGTCTTTGTGTTAGAAGTCCACTTTAATTGGAAACATTAAGTATTTTGTCTCAGAGTCCCCCTGGGTTTAAGTTACCAATGATTCCTTTTGTGCATACAGTTATTCATGGAGTTCCACAAGGTTCTGTTTTAGGACCGATACCTTTCACATTATATATGTTTCCTGCGGACAACATTATCAGGGTTCACAATAAAAATGTTACTCTGATGATACACAGATCTGTTCATCTGTATAGATGAAGCACACCAACTTCACTCCTGTAACAAAAAATGTCACAAACAGGAAATAAACTAAAGCTGAATTGCAAATAGTTAAAGATAAGCCATTTGGTAAAAGTACAATTCTCTTAGCTCTGCCAATGAAAACCAAAACCAGGTATTATGATCCATCCTCTGAAACAAGATTTATATCATAAAGTTTGATTAAAACTCTTGACGAATAGTCATCCAATCAACCAAAGGATAAGAAGTCATTGATGGTGAATGTTGAGTCATCTCATCCTCAGCAATCATCATGATTCTTCTTTGAATAACCTAATATATACACAAGCAACATCTTTAATATCGACACATCGTCGTGATCGAGTTATACTGGACAGATGTGAGACCCCCGGCCGACCTTGGATGAGCCAACGCATCCGACAGCATCTCCTGATGCCGAATGGCCAGATCGCTGTCGTTTTGATCAAGTTAAGCACTCAGCGGATCAAAGACGCAAGGTGACAGGAGCGTGTTTCCAGGCCTTCTGTCTGATGCAGAACACATCTTTTGAAGGCAAAAGAGGGGAACAAACAAATCTTTAGAAGTGGAAGATCTGAGGGATCTAGCAGAAAGAGAGCGGGAGAAAACAGAAGGGGAGAGGCATGGAGAGGGTGAGAATAAAAGATGAAATGAGGAACATAAAACACAAAGAGGATACAGATTGGAAGAATACAGGCGTCAGAGTGGGAGGCGGCTGACAGTGCTTTGAGTCCTTTGATCAAACAGCAAACACTTTTGAGATGTTAGACTAATCCTGACTTTCAAAGTTCCAGGTTTCTCCAAAGAACCTTCATCAAGGAATTATCATTCATTAAGAACTTGATTAAAGTTCCTAAACTAAACACTCCTATAGAACTGCAAACTTTCTAAACTACTGACAAAACTCTCCTAATTAGCTATTGAGTATAAAAACTTTCTTTTAGAAGTAGCATACAACCTGAATAAATTGATAGACCCCTTCATTAATACAACATAACCAACACTTATTACTTGTTACCAAGGTTTTGGGGTATAAGAGTTCTATCAATCTTTTATGACACACATCATACTTGTCAAAGAGCTGTAACACTAAGTTTAATAACAAACAACAGACACTCGTTTACTCAAATGGAGGTTTTTTTTTGCTATTAAAGTATAGTTTAGGCTTCATACAGAAACCACAGCAATGTACAGGCTTTGCAACAGGTGTGTCCCAACTGTCTATTGAAAGATTGTATCTACACCTTATCATTAACTATTAAAGGTTTAGCCTATGTTGGTTCTGCTTCAAAACAAATCAATATGAAGTCAAAATATAATGTACGTTTTAGCCATAAACGACAAAGCATCTGTAGCATTTTGATTAATTTCAGTCAAGGCCTGGTTGGGTGAAACAGTGTTTTGTCTCCCCCTGGAGGCAGAGTAAAGTCAAGGCAGGCATTACTACACCGGGGTGGCCAATCCTGGTCCTCAAGAGCCACTATCCAGCATGTTTTAGATGTTTCCCTCTTCCAACACACCTGACTGAAATGACCAGGATCGTTATCAGGCTTCTGCAGAGCTTGATGATGAGTTAATCATTTGAATCAGTTGTGTTGGAAGAGGGAAACATTTAAAACATGCTGGATAGCGGCTCTTGAAGACCAGGATCGGCCACCCCTGTTTTACACTCTTCACAAAATAAACAGTTGGCACATTTACCCTGGATTTCCAAATTAAACTGCCAACATTTCTAATTTATGTCCTTGATTTTGGAGGGTCAATGCATATTAATGGAGGTAAAAGAACGTAAATATAACTTAGGCTAGGCAGCCTAAGCTGCCAGGAACTTTTGTCATCGTGCACGTTCTTCTTTGGCTTACTTACTTCTGACTTCCCATGCATGACAACGACCACATATTGCACAAAGATGCAGTCCCATGCCAGATTGACTGAGCTACAAAAACAAGCCACTGGTCCTAAAGGTGGTACTATAGCAAGTTTCTAAAGTTCAAAGTGTTAGAAATTCACAACATATCAACAACATTCACCAAAATGTAGCCTCAATAGGCCTACTGAAGAAACTTTTGTGCAATTAAACATATTGTGAAGTTCATCATCCTGCTATTTTCAGAAATACACACACAAAAAAAAAACACTCATTATTGGATATTTGTTTTCAAAACCAAAATGAAAAAACAGAAAACGCCTTGTTTTTCAAATTCAAGCTCTTTTGCTTATAATGAGTGTTTTTTTTTTTTTCGTTTTTCATGTTTTTGTTACATAATGAAAAACGAATGAACGAATAATGCACGGATTCTACAGTGCATCAGATTGTATGAATATAGACTACTTTCAAATTTGTGCACAATTCATTTTTAAAGTTCATTAAACTATATGATAAGAATGTTGGAGTCATGGTAGATGAAGTTTGAAAAATATCAGAATTTTACCTTACTTTAATTTTTTTTACACCACTTTGATTTGTCACTCATGCCAAAAATTCGAGTGGGTGCAAAAATGGCATTTTTAAACATCAGTTTTTCATTTATAGAGGTGATAAATCATTGTCAAAAACTAATTACCAACATCTCCATGCGGTCTAATTTTTTTAAATTTTTATCTTAATAACTGAATTTTTGACAGCTGTTTAAAATGTGCATTTAAATGCTAACAGCTGCGGCCTTCTTTTGCCTCAAATTACCTGGCCCTGACCATTGCTGCGCAGCAGCTATACTTTCTGTCAGTAATCCCCACAGAGTTCAAAATGGGTGAATACTAACCATTTGTGTGATGCTGTGAAGCTAAACATAGCTAATTGCTTTTTTTGTACGGAGCAGCTGTAATGCTAGACATTTCTAAATTTTCACCACTTTAACAGTATAAACATATTTTAGCTGATAAATGTTACCTATGGGAGGCACAATTTTCACTGATAATGAGGTTCAGATCTATAGTCTAAAAATGAGTGCTAAAAAGATTCAACTGTGCTAGCTAGCATAGCAGCTAACTTTGAATCAACTCTCATTTCTTACAGGTATTTTTCTGAAACTTATATACATTGTTTGTTTTTGTTCTCAGTAAAATAACAAACCAAATATTACATGTTTAATAATGATAATCACATCGGTTATCATTATTAAATGTCATATTCCTTATTTAACTTGGTCTTACTTGATCATCTTGGCCTTGATGTCGTCCTTGTAAATATGTATAGTGGCGCCACCATGTGGTTTTATAGTGTCATTACATCACACAGAGGTAGGACACAAAAATGAGAAAGAAGCAGTATTGTTTATACATGCCATACGAAAATGAAGAGTCAGTGCAAGAGAAATAATTCATTTGTACTCATATTTAATATTTAGACATAGGGCAACAGCCATTTTTACAGCACATTTTGCATAATTTATCAATACCTTCCGTATACAATCACAAAAACCATGACATTAGATTATTATTTTTTCGTTTACTTACAAGTAAAAACCAGACAGGTTTTACAAGCATAATCTTTGTACAGTCAGCATACAATGTCAATAATTATAGGTTTTCCTTATAGTATCCCTTTCTATAACATTTTGTTCTGTATCTACCTTAGTCATATTATATATTTTTTTGTCTTTATTGATAATATCTGGACATAAAAATATCATCAACCACCAACGAAACATGCAACATCCAGTTTTGAGCACATTTAAATTCTCCTGCAACTACAAGTCGAGTTGTTAAGATAAAACTTCCGTGTTGGGACTGGGAAAATGTCAGTGTTTCGGTGTAAAGGGTCAGGTGTGTCTGTATCCCTTTAAGAAGTGTATCCACTGTACAAGTGATCCAGAGAAAAAGCATAAAGGTCCTGTTCTCTCTCTACGACCACATGCTTTTTGTTTTTTTTGTCATATGCTAAAATACCTATTGCTTCCCGAACCCCCTGTATAAAAAACGCTATGTATTTACAAGGCTGGAAATAGAGAGAGTTAGCATCTGTGTGTGGTTTCAGTGTGAGGATTGATATTTTTCCAACAGACAACATTTAAAAGAAGGTTTTTCCAGGGCAATGGCATGCATGGACTTGGTATGAAGAGGCTGCACACACAAGCACATGGGTATACGAGTTAAAAATACAAACAGAAACACACACGGTGAGCTTTTAATGACCACTTTTTTCATTCAAGAAGAAATTGTTTTTTTTTTAAAGTGGGCTAATTCCCCTTATATATGCATACAGCTTTAAAAATCAAACAATCTAACGAGTTAGTGCATAACAACATGAGATGCATCAGGAATGTTTGTTTATTTATTTTTTTTTAAATAACAAGCTTGGTGAAATTTATTTGTGTGTGTGTGTGTGTGTGTGTGTGTGTGTGTTCATGCACAAGGGCAAAAATGTTGGTTCTCTGAGTTTCAGGCCCTCTAAGCATTGTAAACAAGCACTACACTGAGTATAAAAACAAAAACTATCTGTACACTTGATATGTACTGTAAACAAATATAATACAACAATAAAAAAAAGAAAGAGATAAAGAAAGAAAAGATACAAAAAGCACGTGATAAAACGAATTAAAGCGATGACCAGTCGGTCGGTGATATAAACAAACAGCAGTGCAACAATTAAAATGAGGAGGGTGATGCTTTTTCTGTCCTGTTTTTTCTGGCTATAGTCAAAGCGCAGTGACACATGTGTGATGTTGCATAGAGATCACTTAGATTCAAAGTGTAGCATCACTGCTAAGTAACCAGCTTTGACGGAAAAGGGGGCGAGACGTTTCTAAACAGACGATGAAAAACACAGAATTTTGCTCACACAAAATAAAAATGAAAAATTTGGACCAAAACATCAGCAGCAACGGCAACATCGTGGGATTGTTTTTAGTGCTTCTTTGTGAGTGCTTTTTTTTTTTCTCTTTTTTTTTTTTTTTCTGGCACATTTTGTGTTTTTGCTCGCTCTAGTGATAACCTCTTATCTTACTTCTCTACTACTTCCTCACCTTTGGAAAAACAACCAAAAAAACAAAAAACAACCTCCATCTTTTATGTTGTCAGTTATACATTCTACGCAGAAGAAGAAGAAGAAGAAGAAGAAGAAGAAGAAGTGCAAAAAAGCCACAAAAGGAAAGTCGTCGACTGCCCTTCGCTAAATAAAAAGCAAGACTGGTTTGTAGAACACTCGTAATGTGCTTGGATTTCACAAAAAAGAAGGCAAGGATAAACGTAAACATCTCACATTCTAATGGGGCATCATGGGTAAATAAAATCTCTATGTCACAATCATCAAGACTCGATTGTCTGCGATAAAGTCATCTACTATTATATTATGTTCTGCTATGACACCTCACTATATACAACGTTAAAGACTGTGGGTGTGTGTGTGTTTGTGCACGGCGAACATATGTACACACACACACGTGCACAGTATAGAGCGTCTGATTCTGATATAGAGTGGAAAGATGAGGAAAATGGTGCAGAACAAGCACTTTTTGTGTATAATTTGATGCTTGCCTTTGATTTATTTATATATTTTTTTCAAACTTCCTGAACAGGAATGCTAGGTAGTGTGTTAGAAAATAGATTCCCCTTCAAAAGGTAGAGTTTTAAATAATAGAGGATAAATGATACAAATATAATACAAAAATAAATAAAATGTCTCTGTTGTGGTCTTTTGGAAGCCATATTTTTTTTAAATTCTTATTTAATCGATAAAACATCTAAATAAATTATGTGTGTGTTCACTTCCTGTATCTATTCAAAGGTTTTTCGTTCCCGTAAGAATGACCACATGGTAATGTAAACGTGTATCTGAGTATCTACTTTTGATTACGCCCTGTAAACGTGTTCAGTGCCCGTACACGAGTAATAAAATCATGAGACCGTTTTAAAAAAAGCATTGGAACAGAGACGACCCCCAAACCCTGCGTTCCCCTGATGACAATAGTGCAGTGATGAAGACCCCGAGGCTCCCAGAATGCTTTGCACGTGGGAGTTCCTTCAGGAGTGGATCTGCGCTGTGCTGGCAAGCAGCTTGTGCCAGCTCACCACACGCTTACGGAGGTCGACTTTGTCCAGCCAAACGTACGCCTCACCGATTAGAGTCTTCTTCATGAACTTCCCTCCGTTGGACACCAGGAACAGCTTTTTAAAAAAAAGCAGAGAGAAGAAGAAATGATATAGTGAGCCGTCTCATAAAGATCTGTATTTATAAAAGTGTGTCAGTGGAAAAAAGAGAAAGAAGAAAAAAGACGACATGAAAAAAACAAAGAAAGAAACAGAAAAAAGAAAGACAAAAAAGAGCAAAAAAAAGAAGAAAAGAGAAAAAGAGGGAAAAACAAAAAAGAGGGAAAAGTAGAAAAAATTGAAAAAAGAAAGAGGAAAGAAGAAGAGAGAAAAAGAAAAAGAGAAAAAGGAAAAAAAGAAGAAAAGAGAAAAACAAAGAAAAAAGAGAGAAAAAAGAGAGAGAAAGAAAGACAAAAAGAAAAGAAAATGACAGAGAAAAAGAAGAAAAGAAAAAAGAAAAGAAAAGACAAAAAAAAAGAAAAGGAAAAAGAAGAAAAAAAAAAAAGAGAAAGAGGAAAAAAGAAAAAAAAAGAAAGAAAAGAGAAAAAAAGAGAGAGAAAGAAAGAAAAAAGAAAAGAAAAAGGAAAGAGAAAAAAAGAAAAGAGAAAGGAAAAAGAGAGGAAGAAGGAAGAGAGAAAAGGAAAAGAGAAAAAAAAAAGAAGAAGAAAAGAGGAAAAATGAGAGAAAAAAAAGACAAAAAGGAAAAAGAAAAAAAAGAAAAACAGAAAGAAAAACAAAGAAAAGAAAAAAGAGTAAAAAAGACAAAAAGAAAGATAAAAAATCAAAACAAAAAAATATGGTGGGTTTTATTTGCGTTAGCAAGAAGCGCTAATGTCACCTATCTTCATAGTTCCATAAACTTGGTGATATGTTCAGGTTATCTACTATACGTGGTGTTGTGTATAAAATACACCATTGGTGTCGGTGACACACTGTGTGTTTACCTGTAGGGCGTGGCCGGTCGGGTTCATGCAGAAGCGAAAGGTCTCGTTGAAGGACGGTTCGCGGTCGTGTCGACACACCCTGGTTTTCTTCTTAATGATCCTCTTCTGGGTGGCGATATTCACCACGTAGAGCTTCACGTACAGATCTGTGCATATAACAGTGTGTCAGTGAAAAAACGAAGGAAAAGAGAAAGAAGAAAAGAAAAAAGCCAAAAAGAGAAAAAAAGGAAAAAAAGCAGGATGTGCTACAACAATATAACACTTTACTGGTCCTCCTTATGTAACACAATGAAGACAACCACACGAGAGCTGCGACTGCATCTCATCAGATCTAAGATTTACATAAAGGTAAAAACATGTTTAACTGTTGAAGTAATCTGATAATAATCTAAAAACAATACATTAGAGGTGGGACAACACATTGAGTTCAAGATATGATACAATAACCAACTATGGCTAACATATTATACTCGCATAAACATAATATACAATATCAAGAAAAGAAAAAAGACACAAAAAATATTGGCCCACTGATAATAGCCATACAATGTAATATTGGTTGACATCGGTATAATTTTTTCCACCGATATTAAAAAAACAATGTGTGCTGTTTTTTTGGAAACACATTAAATACAAATATGGCACTTTTTCAATAACTAAAGATTAAAAAGTATTCTATAAAAGTATGAAAGTAGGCTTAATCTGTTATTTAGTGTTTAATTTTATTTACATATCATGTGACCTCGAATTAGATGGAAGAGGTGTTATGTACATATCGGTATCGGTTAAAATCGGAAATCGAAAATGTAGTGTTGGACAATATTGGCATTCAGATATTGGGAAAAAGCTTGTATCAAACATCCCTAATAGTCATTCTTTTATTCGACTTTCTCCGGGGTATGACCTTTTTCAATTCAATAGGAATATACAAAAAAAAAAAAAACCTTAATAATCTGGTGTGCAGCTCCACCCTCGGCGATACATCTTTCTTTTCTTTTTAATATCACGATATTTTGTTGCACGATAAATTGTCCCAGCTTTACAATACAACCATCTACGGTTGTGTAACAGGACGTTTTGATCAAACATTCTCATGATGAACTTCTATTTGCACATTTGATGGTTATAAATCAACATGAACACATTGCATTGTGTCGTACATTCTTCTTGCTCATTTTTTTTTGTCTTGAGTTAAAAGCACGGTAAAGCTAGGAAGCCTGTATGAGGGGACGACTGCAGCAGTTGTTCCATTAGAGCTGGCAAACACTTGAAGATTTGATGCCAGAACAAGTGTGTGTGTGTGTGTTGTACTTTCCAAGCTGTCATAGCGTTTCTATTACAAATGTGATTGACGGATCCAATGAGTGGGGTTGGAGGAGGGGCTTGTGGTACCTGGCAGGTGGTCTGGGCTCTTGAACTTGTAGGTGATGTTCCGACACTGAAGAATCTCCAGGATCAGATGTTCTCCCTCCGTCCTCATCTCCTTCTTCAGAGCGATCTTGATCTCACCCATTACCTGGGTCTTACCTACACACACACACGCACACGCACACGCACACACGCACACGCACACACACACACACACACACACACACACACACACACACACACACACACACACACACACACACACACACACACACAGTCAAATAGGCAATTTCTTGGGTTCAGGTTGTGTTTTCTACCTGTTATGTTGTTACCCTGGCACTGTTTTCATAAATGTAGATATTCTTGGAGCATGATAATTTATTTTTTATTTTTTAATTGGATTCAACGGTGTTATTTTAATTAAAAAAGATTTGTACATTTTGACGAACCTTTTATTTTGTGTGTGCCTGTTTAAGTTTATACGCGACTATGGATCAGTGGTAGACTGGGTTGTCCAATAAGCTAAGGGTTGTGGGTTTGAATCCCGGTCCATCTAAGTCATCGTCGTTGTGTTCTTGGGCAAGGCACTTTACCCACATTGCCTTATTTGAAGAGGTATGAATTGTGCATGAATGTTGGTGGTATGTAGGTGCTGTGGCTAGAATGTAGCTTACCACCCTGGTGTGAATGAATAATGGTTTCTATAATGTGCTTTGAATCTCCTTAAAAAAGCGCTATATGAATAAAATCGTTATTATTGGGTGAAAGTAACTAGTAACTTGTACTCTGAGTACTATTTAATTGAGCTTCTTTTTACTAATCAAGTAACAGTACTTCTACTCGAGTAGGATAAATCAGTACTCTTTACACTATTCAATGTTTCTCTGCAATGTGTCCCTCTACTGTTCACTACATGTAAATGTACGGTGGTGGTAATATCAGAAATAGGCTGCACAAAAGACAAAATTCATGGTTTTAAAAAAAACGATCAGGATGTTACGGAAGTTATGACGCATGCCAGTTTCCGTGGTAACAGAATGTCAGTGACAGTTTTGAAAGTTGGGTCAACAACAAATGCAGCTGGTTTGTGTTTACGTTGTGTTCCTCATGCTGTGGAGAAATGGATCTGTTTATACAGTTGCACAGAGGGGATCCACTTCCCTACAGGGGGGCGGGTGGTTGAAATCTATAAAATAAATTGTAGCTATTCAGTCACAGGTTTAGGGCTGGGTGTAGGTGTAGGTGTAGGTGAACAACTCAGTGGAAAAGACAGAAGAAAGAACGTGTGAATTCATACAAATGTCTGTCTCACACTTTGCAGCAAATCTGAGAATGAAACAGAGAGTGAGTGTGAAGTGTTTTTAAAGGTTATGTGTTCACATTGGCTTTATTAGTCATCATAAAATGACTCACAGCAACACGGACGAGCAGGGATTAAAGTGATGAATACGATCTGTAGGTTACTGTAGAAATCTAATCACTTCACACCATTTTTAGTTTGCTTTTGATGTGAGGTGCACCCTAGATCTCCATCACAACAGCACACACACACACACACACACACTTTCTACTCAAATCAATGTGTATAGAGCCTGTACTACAAAGCTGGATTTCCTCTTATTGCACTAACTTCCAGGATTTATTCAGTGTGTGCTGTACTATGAAGCTGGCTAACTTCTTACCGGGCTAAATCACCATGGTAACTTAGGCTGAACAGCTAACCTGATCGGGACCAGGTTTTGTTCTGGGTAGGATCTGAGCGAGTAGAATGTTAGAAAAGGCTTGATCAAGTGATGTTATTCAAACAGAGAATAATAGTCAGCAACAGTAAAACTGACCCATTTATTATTAATCAATTGCTTACGTACATTATAACCTTCAACATAATATCTACAGTATTCTACAATTGAATAAGTATATTATAATAAATCCGATATTCCTTTTCTGGCTGATGTCGGACCGATATCTGATATCAATATTGGATCGAGGCACCCTTAATAATCTCACCAATTTTAGTATTAACATCAATTCCTGCATTCATTCATTCATTCCTGCTTATGCTACATCAACAGTGTTGTTTTTGGTCTGGATTATGGATTTTAATTCTTCATATTCTTAAAGAATTATTCGTCAATTGTGATGTAAATTGCTCTACACAGTTTCTCCGTGTTTGTGGTGAATCTGGCGATGCCATCTCCACCTCTGTCACTAGAGCGTAGATGTCGCCAGGCTGAAATCACCTGTCTAAAGTGAACGTGTTTATATCCTGCTTCATAGTACAGCTGCTCTGTGACGGAGAATGTTTGGTTAGGTGAAGCCCGCCAACGGAGAGATATGATAATCCGTGTTCATAATACAGGCTCTAAAGGCTTGTAAGATAATGTATAACCCAATCAATAATGATACAGAATGTCTTAATGTAAGGGCACGCCCATTTAAAAAAATAAAATAAAAAATTAAATTGTGATGAAATCACAATCTGGATCTGATCCAGAACAAAGTCTGTGGTATAGTAAATGAATGAACCCGACATAATGGAGTCACATTCTGCCCTTCTTTACTTAACAGTGAATAAGTCAATAAATAATAAACAAACAACAGACAGTCAAATCTAATGTCAAATTTAAATAAATCAATCAAACCTTCACCGTCGAGTCCCAGAGATGATTTCAACCCGTCGGTGCCGTTGGAGATTTTCCCACTACAGAAACACGTGCGATGAAAGCATAGACATATTGTACTAGAATGTACCTGAGGGCAGTGTGAGGACTGGATGTACAACTAAAGGCGACTCACAGTCGGGGAACCTGGAAGATGGCGCTGTCCACCTCGTTGGCCTCTCCTTCCTCATCCAATAGGCTGTAGGCGCTGCCGCTCAGGCCGCTGTCCAACGAGGCCGCCATGATGGGGGCGTCGCCCGATCTGTAGCCAGCACGAGCTGTGCAGAGACACGACCATACTCATCATCAGTGGGAGACAGTAAAGTAAAGGCTTGTTAATCAGCTCTATTGTGTGATATTACAATGATTATAAACACACGTGGACCTGTTTGTAACAGACAGCAGCACACAAGCATGATGGATAATGTGTGTTTGATATTTATACCAGAAAGTAAAAGTCACATGTAAAGGTAACATAAAACAAACACATAAAGCCAGAGGTGTCACACACTTATGATTATGCAAACCTAAGAAGAGGCTTAAGGTACGTTGTACATTGTAGGACGTCCTGAGGTCTCAGAGTGAAGTATCAGGTATCAGGAAAACCTCCGTCAGATAAAAAAGGCTTCACTTGTCAAACCAAACGCAGTCAAATGAAATGGCCTCAGGCTTCAAAATAAAAGTCGTCAGACTCAACAGTATCAGTCCATTGTGGCGTACTGGGATTGCATCCCACCGAGATTGATATGCACATATATGCACATGCGCACAATCGGAAAATGAATTATTGCTAAAAAAAATAATAATTCAGTTTTGTTTATTTTTGTTTTCAAAGTGAACGGACGCATGTTTTATTTGTTTATTGGATTAGGTTACAATTTCAGTATGGTTACAAACTCAGTACGTGACAACGTAAAACACGACATGGCATTTTATTTTGAAGGAACCGGAAGTGCACATGAAGAAGCAAGTTGAAAAGCCATTCCTCCCTTTTATTTTTCAAAAGTAAAGACATATTCATGTATTGTTTGATTAAATTAATTAGCACGTCCGCCTCACAGCAAGAAAGTCCTCGGTTCAAGCCCCAGGGAGGACACTTTCTGTGTGGAGTTTGCATGTTCTCGCATTGGTTTGGAGTCTCGAAATTGTTCATGGGCGTGTGAGTGATTGTCTGTCTTTATGAATGTAACCCTGCGATGGACTGGCGCCCTGTCCAGGGTGTACCCCTGCCTAGTGCCCAGTGTGAGCTGGAGATAGGACAAAGCGGGTCTGTATTGTATCCGATGCAGCACATATCGATGACATTATGTGTATTTCCGATTTCTTCAAAATACAATGTGGTGTTTTATGTCCTGAAGCCATTGAGTCAGACGACTTAGTTTGAAGCCTGAGGCCATGTCATTTGACAGTGTTTCATTTGATGGAGGTATTGCTGAGTCATCATGAGTCCGTTTGGTTAGACAAGTGACCGAGGTTTTCCTGATACCTCACTCTGAGACCTGAGGATGTCCTAAAACATACACCCAAGCTGACATTGTTAGTCGTCTGTATGAGAAACCCTGAGCTCAAATTACATCCAACTTTTACATCTGAGTGTATTTAAAGTAAACATTGTGTATGAATATAATTTTTAATTGGATTATTTAACATGTGATCAGGTAGAATGATGGAGCATGAATGATGTGATGATGAACAGATCCATGCAGACACTCTTCACTTTCAGGCCACCAAACACCATGAAGTCAATCCCACTAATACCAGTTCAATGAAGCTCAAAGACTCCAATCAGACATTGACTTCCTGGTATTAGTGGCTCAGTTGGTGGCCTTAAAGGAAGAGTTTGTCACTGCATGAATCTCCAGTGACGTGATTGTTGTGTTTCTGCCTTCCTGACGTCCCTTCTTTTCTTTGCTGGTGTGCGTTAGTAGCATCCTCTCTCTCTCTTTCTCTCTCTCTCTTTCATTCTCTCTCTCTCCATCTGTGTTTCAGTCACATGACAGAGAGGAGACTCTTTGGCTTTCAAACTCTCACCTCCAGTGCTCTGCGGCCTCTCCTCTGAGACGGCTTTCCTGAGGGTCAGGTGTCTGCCGTCTGCTCGGCTCCATTTGGCTGACACGAGTGACGGCAGCGCAGGCAGCCAATCGGATTGGGCTCTCTGAATGGTGAGCACGCCCACTACGCTGTGCCTCTGGTTTCTCAGCGAGAGTCGGCCTCTTTGGCCTGGGGGGGGTTTGTTGTGTGTGTGTTCACAGTGTCAACGCCGGGATACGGAGGTGGAACGAAGGGAGGAGCAAGATGGAGATTCAGAAAGCGGTTTATCCTCACCATGGTAACCAGCTTCGACAGTCAAATCACATGCAGCCGCAGTGAGGGGTTGCACACACTTGTCTGTCCCCAAGTGTCACAGATGGGCGAGGCTGTGCAGCGTCGACTGGGGTGCAGTGTGAGTGTGGGCGGTGGTTGGAACACAAAGTGGGGGAAGGGGGACTGCATGCACAGCCAACTCTGAGGGGGGAGTTTAGAAAAGCTAATTCATCAAAAAAAAAAAAAAAAAATTTTTAAAAATTCCAGAATGAACTTAAAAAAATAAAATAAAAGAAAAGAGGTTAAAATATTTTAAGGGGGAGGTGTAGCAGCTTTCTTCTGTTTCACAAGTGAGAAGTTGCATCAATTATTTCATCTGGTTTCAAAAACACTTTAACTGTATCATTTTAAGCACATATTCATGTTCCAATAACTATAATTGAGGTCAATCTAGTTTTAAAAGGAAATATAATCCTGGAAAACTTTAGGGCAGACGTTCCCAACGTTTTTCCCCATCAGATATTTTTACACTGCATTTTATTTTAACTAGATTTGTATTTGAGAAAGTTTAAGTATAGAATACAGTTATTTGATATGTATTGTGTGTTATGTGAATTTGAATAATAATAATAATAGTTTGTAATTTTTTATCCGTTTTACTCATTTTTTTTTTAGCAATTTCTAGACGATCCAACATGGGGTCCCGACCCCAAGCACTTTAGGCCATCATAAGATAACTCCCATTTACAGTCTATGATAGATGAATTAATTTAAAAGTATTGTGCTATTAAACAGGTGATTGTCTTAATAGGTGCATGGGCATACTGTACAGAAGAGAGGCGATGAAATAATGACTCACTCTACAACAGGGAGGAGGAGCAGAGGGAGCTGATGGTCAAAGAAACTAAAAAGAAACAATTACCAAATAAAAACTGAACCAAAGTTGAAGAGATGAGTGCATGGCGGCCATGCTGCATGGTGGTGTTTATTTGCGCCTGGGTTTACTTGGTTGGAGGCGCTGAGGTGGCTGCGGTAGCGCCTGCTGCTGTTGGGCATCATCGCCCGTTGCTATGGCAGCACCTCCGCCGCTCCCATTGCCATCGCCCTCCTGATGATGGTGTCGTGCGGCACTTTTGCTGGAGCGTGAAGCACCGTGTGAGCGAGAATGTCCATGGCTGTGGCTGCGGCTGTGGCTGTGGCCGCCCTCGGACGGGGAAGGCTTCGATGTGCCAGGACTACTGTGAGATTTCTCGATTGAGGGCACCTGCGTGTCTAAAACAACCAAATTCACCAAATTACCATAATTACTGCATACCTTTTACGTTTGTGTTGCTGCTGTTCTGCGTGTGCTGTTGGCTAGGGGTAATACACAAACTAGCCAGTGTAATCTGCTTTTCTGTCTTCAATTAATTTGAAGGTAGTTTGTCAACATTCTTGTAAGCATTCAAAGCCTTCCTCGGCCATGTTGCCCTCTGTGTTAGAGGAAATGTGAAGGGCATGTAAGGCTAGGCCTCTGAGCTTCGTGACAAATGGAGCACGGGAAAGCAAAAAGCATGAAGCAGAAGCTGACTGCAGCAATGAGCAGAAGAAGGAAGTGGGACCAAAAAGTGAGAAGAACAAGACTTATTGACAGGCAGAAGAAGAAGAGACAGAAAGAAAGGAAACAGAGCTTGGGGGGAAGGTGACGGTAGCAGCAGTGAAGCGTAAAGTGTTGTTAGTGGGTGATGGTGATTAGATCAAGCAAGTGAAGGGAATTCACTGCATCCTACCCTTGGCTGGATCAGGAAAGATCCCGTGGCTTCGGCTCTTGATGACAGAGGATTTGGGGGAATCCTGAATGTCATGTGAGGAACCGGTGGTTTTCGGGGAGGAATGCTGGGAAGACTGTTTGGATGACCCGTGTCTACCCTGGCCTGAATGGGAACGTCTCTGGTGTTCCCCCTCACTCTGCTCCTTCAGAGGAAGCCAGCGAGGGATGTTGTCCAGTTGGGCCGTGTTGGACAGATCGATCAGAACCTGGAAATGGAATGAGTTTGAAAAGTAGCTCAAAAACTGAAATTACGAAACGCTATGAATGATATTTTACCTCTCCCAGAAAGTCATTGGAGGAGCACTTGTCGTAGTCCCACACACTAACTTCCAGAGTCTTTTTCCTGAGCTGGAAAAGTCAAAGGATACAAATACAAATAGTCAAGGACAGAAAATGCAAGCATCAAACCTGTTGTGATGATTATATTCCCTTTTTCTCTAATTCACGGCCGGAACAAAACGTGCATTCTTTTCTCAAAACACTGTGTTCTAGTTGTTCTTGTTGGAGAATGAATAACTTTATTTTAGTTTAAAAACCAGAGGCTACTTGAACTGATTTCGACAATGATGCATCTGAAATTTGCTCTGACTGACTTTGTTAAAATGTCTACCCACTGAGTACAGTAGATGTAACTGGCTTAACATGGGTTAGTCAGAGAAAGTGAAGACTTTGGATATTAATGAGAAGCATTATGCTTCTGTCTTTACATTTAAAACGCATCTAAAAATAATATCTGTGATTTACAATGAAACGCAAAATGAATCCAACTATGGCTAAAATCCAACCTCGTAAGTTGGCATCAAAGGACAATTTAGTCATCTGTACCAATCATTATTGTTTAATTTATTCGTGTATGTACGTAACTTATGGTTGATTGTTGGGCCTCAGTGGAAGTGGCTGATAGACATAGTCTTGGAGGAAGTGAGAATGGGTGTAGACAAGAAAGTAGTACAAAGGAAGTTGGTCATATTTTGGCCGTCTTTGATAAGGGTAAATGTGAAAATATGGGTGGGAAATTTAGGGAAAATCTGGAAGCTTGTAACCAGGCGTGGGAAATCAAATTGTTGCCTGGACCAAGGGCCACGTCTGAAGTGATGCTAACTTGCCATAATTCAGCCAAAATTGGGCCAATTTTGGCTCACGTCTATTCAGTGCAGGCCAGAAAAATGGCAAAAGTGCCGGATCATTGCAAGATGTGGACCACCCGTATGCTATCTGGGCAGGATTGGAGGCACCAATCCTAGGTACAGTACTTCCAGATTTCACTTTTACAACCCTAACCAAATTCCCAATTCCTGGAATCGGGTTAGGCCTTTGTCCTCATTTCCTTATTTAATATTTGAAAACAGGAATCTGGAAGCAATTTCACATTTATATCTATTTCACTATATGGGAATTCATAATAGGGTTACAGGAAAAAAAGGCAAACCTAAACCATAAATTTCATATTCACATCTAAAGAAAAATACTCATTGCCGCACCCTGCTGCTTTTTGAATGAATTAAAA
This sequence comes from Gouania willdenowi, assembly GCF_900634775.1. Classification (NCBI taxonomy): domain Eukaryota; kingdom Metazoa; phylum Chordata; class Actinopteri; order Blenniiformes; family Gobiesocidae; genus Gouania; species Gouania willdenowi. Next base: position 9,287,980 of record NC_041049.1, read on the forward strand.
TCGCTTCTAAGTTCCACGTTCCTAGCTTGCTTAAAAGCACCATGATTTACATTCTATCCCTTGAATTCCAGATTTTATTCGTGATCCAACACTGCCCACTATTAATAATCTCTTTTTTCACAGTCCAACTAAGAAATTCACACTTATTGGATGCAAATTTACATTTCAACCCAGATTCAATACAAGGATGACAGGAAGTCCCCTAACCATTTCTTTGTTTTGTATGTTAAGGTTTTGTTTATTCAGACAAGTTTTTTCAGGAAATGTTTATCTGACATGTTTTGACTGTCAACTGCCAGTCTTCATCAGAGGAGTTCTGCTGATCGCCTTTGATGGTTCCTTTGAAGTTTAATTTGACTTCTGCGTAATAGTTCCAGCAAGATTAATTTTAACTTCTTTTTGAATAGTATCTCATGTCAGGAGTTAAAAATTTCCTGAAAAACCTTGTCTGAATAAACAAAACCTTAACATACCATTCAAAAAGAAAACAAAAAGGAATCTTGCTGGAAGTTTCTTTGTTTTCTTTTTTTCTCCAGTCTTTATCTTAAACCTCGCAAAACAAAAGCAACATCAAAGCAATATCAAAGCAATAAAAGTGAGACTTTATCCCTGAACCCTAACCCTTAACCCCCTGTGTTAACACTTGTCTTATTTTTTTGTTTTTTAATCAGTTACTGGTTAAATTTAGTGTACTTTTATTGTTTATAATTCAACACACAGTTAGCCTTCAGTTGAAAAGGTGTTGTGAGAACGAAAACAGTGAGTCAACATCAGTACCAATGCCACGCCCACATTACCTGCTCCAGGTGGATGTTTTTATAGATGACGGTCTGGTTCCACTCTGGGTTGATGCTCTTTCCAGCGTGTTTTGACTTCCTCTTGTTTTCCGCACTGAGGGAAACAAACATACGTGCACACAAACAAGCATGCACACACGCAAATAGAGTCCGTCATAAGGCACAGGAAAGACGTGACTGATTAAAGGGGGGAAACCATCATACAAAAGTTACTGGAGTCAAGGGAAGAGATTAAACGTGAGGCACGTTGCTTGGATGGTAACGATGTATGGAGTTTGCGTGCATGGACAGTGGGACGACGTGAAAATGGGCTGCAAAAAATTCCAGTTGCGTGTTTATCAAGTCATTTTGATTGAGATATTTTGATGAATTAAATCATCAAAGTACAGCACCAAACAAAAATTTTGGCTGAAGCTATAAAGGGAAATAGCAAATAAATAAATTGAAATTAATAATTGTAACCAGGGTTGGGGTCAATTACATTTTTCAGTTACAATGAAGTTTTCTATTACCAATGTTCGATTACAATTCAATTATGATTACAGTGACCTGCATTTTTTCCTATTACAATTAAATTACAATTATTTTCTATCCTCAGAAGGTCAAATACAATTACGTCCTCAATTACTAAAGTTCAATTACAATTAATCACAATTACTCAGTCTGAAAAAAATAAGCTAATAAAAGCTAATCTTCCTCTTGTGTTAGTTTTCTGTTAGCATCTCTAATGATAACAAGTCCTAAATCAGCTGTAAAATACACTAAAAACAAATATCTATTGTGAATTACTTTCCTATATATTGGTTACCTTGTTAGGGTTCCAATGAAAATATAGGTTTTAATATTTTTGTTGTGGGTATCTGAGCCTTTTTTCTGTCAGTATACACCTAGATTTATATTTCTTTAAATGGTAAAATGTGGGAAAGCTTGATATGAAACATATTTTAATAATTGTTAACTACATGTGTGTACATATAATTGTAACACTGTTCTCCAGTTTTGCGTTAAATTATAAATTACCATTTTTTATAGAATTTTCATGGCACTTACAATTACAAAGTCAATTATCTGAACTCAATTACAATTTATTACGACAGCAACAGATTTTTGATAATTACAATTACAATTATGTTTACGCCATAATTGTAATTAATTACCAAGTACGCAATTACAACTATAATTGACGCCAACCCTGACTGGATTTAATGGAATAATTTTTAATTTTTTGTAAAATAAAGAAATAAAACACCAAAAAAACCACCTTGTTTCCCAGCAGATTGGTGGCAGTAAAGTGAATGACTTGTTAATATGGATGTTTTTTGCAGTGTTGTGTGAAGGGTTTGATGTCAGATTATAGAATATGGGGAAGTCAGTGAGAGTGAGGTTAAAACGATAAAATTATCGCCGTAATAATGTTAAAAACAATGACGTAAAATAAAGTTTTAGAAAACAATAAAGGGCTGCACTGAACATGGGCGGGGGTTGTTTGTGTGCTACGATGCAGAGCGACGGGGGGGGGGGGGGGGGGTCAACTCATGTAAACAGAATCAGTCAAGGAATAATTTTACAGTAACAACAACAACATCCAACCATCCAACCAGGAAAACACAACGGTTTTTCTGAGAAAAAGGAGTTTTTCTTAATGTAGGTTATAAGACATGGTGATATATTGATGCCTCTAACACTACAAACACTACAAACAATAGAGGGAACGTTATGGGAACATTTGAACGGGGGGGGTATGCGGCGGTTTAAGGGTGAGTAGAGTTAGTGGCTACTTTTACGAGTAGACTTAAAGATGGATAAAAGGAGTTTTTTTTTTTAAACCAGACTGACAACCAATTTGCAACTAAAACAGAACCAAATTCCCAAAGCGGGCAAGTCACATACCTTGCATTCTGGACAACCATGACCTGACTGAGGGGGTCCAGCATGCATTAAATATAGAAAACAACATACAAAAACAGTGGTCAGAGGGAAGGTGGGGGGGGTCAGCGACCGTGTGGAATGTGTGTGCGTGTATTTTATTAGATGCTTGTACATTTTAACTTTAGTGCGTGAAAAGTTGGGCTTGGTTTTAGGGAAAAGGGGCTTGGAGGGCTACAGTGGGGGCTGTAAAGAGTCAGGAAGCACATGTGTGGGTGAGCCTGAGAGGACCTTCAGGTCTAGTGAAGCATCATGTGGAAACTAGAGTGGAGAACTTCAAATGTCAAACCAAACTGTGGAAGTATCACATTACTTTTTTTTCCTTCTTGTGAGTGCTTATTAATAGTTAAGTTCTCCTTTATCACAGAACAAATATTTAATCATAGATAAAGAGTTTCATTTTAGATGAACATGTGTTAGACTACTGTCTTTTGGTGCATTGGAAAGACCTATTTTAAATAAAAAGCCTAATCTTCACACCTTCATATTCATATGAATCTTCATATCCTAGATATGCTATTCTAGATCCAGACTAGAATAAATATTAAGTTTTCACATTCCAATATTCCTTTAACCATCTATTCATAACCAGTGCACCAATTATAAAACATGCAACTGAGACACATGTAATGTGGCATTGCCAAAAAAAAGAGAACATTTTACATTTTACCTATTAGAATAGAATAGAATAGAATGGGTTTATTGACTATATGCACAACAAAAGTAGTGTATATACAAAGGGAGCCACTTGACTTCCTAAAAATAAAAGATTCTCTGTCCAACATTCCTTAAAAATGCGCTGTATGACGTTCTCCAAATAGATATAGAACATTCACCCTTTACAGGATCTGATAACACATCAACAAACCTTCAGGACTGAGTTCTGCTTTTCTGGCTTCATGCAACTTTCTAATGGGCTAAAAAAAAAAGGGGTCTCCATTTGTGGGTCAAGACCTAAAAGTGGGTTGCAGACCCATTTTTAGTAATTTGCGGGCACTGTGCTTTTACATTGACGGGGATGTAATTATTTCTTTTTGTATTCCAGCAATCAATGGTAAAATGTTTTTCAGTTTAGTGTTTATAATAAATAATAGGGCCGGGTCGATACACATATTCCAAGATAAGATACAATACATGCTAGTGGATTCACAAGATCGATACAAAAAAGAAAAATGACAAAAAAATGACAGCATTTTATTAATTAATTATACATTAAAATGTATTTGACTTTTACTCCAAAATGAATTTAAGAAAAAAAAAATCAAGATAAATGATAAAATAATATGTAAAGGTTTCATTTATTCAGACTACTGTTCCTCAGGAAATCCACCTTGATCTCCTGACCTGTTTCGACTGTCAACTGCCAGTCTTTGTCAGAGGTGTCTGCTGATCGCTTTGATGTTTCCTTTGAAGCTTCCTTGACTTCTGCGTAATAATTCCAGCAAAATAGTTTTAGTCTCGTTTCTGAATAACATGGAAACTTCAAAGGATAAAAGAAGACTTTTCCGTTTTAAAGTGCGACTGGCCTCGCTCCCCCAACACGCGGATCACCAGACTAGACATCCTGTGACGTTTCAATATCGTGATATTAAGTGAGATATTGTCCTACCCCTATTAAATAACAATGCATAATGTTAAATTATTTATTGTATTTTGAGTTTCTGAATAAAAAACAGCTGATTAAGTCACAGTGTGTGTAATGGTTTAATATAGGTTGTCATAAACAACACTGTTGAGTTGTTGTTTTGTTAAGGCTGAGTAAAAAAAAAAAAAAAAACTGTGCAGTCAAAACTACAGCAATCACATGATGTGAATGTTGTGTTTAACTGCGTGTTATAAATAACAGTTTCTGTACAGTTTCTACCTGCTAAGCCTTTATTTCCACTGGATCCTCATGTGGTAACCAAGAGACGTGTGTGATGCAACTGAACAGGCTCTGCATGGGTGACTGCTGATAGCTGTGGGAGCTCATGTATACACACACTGCATATATACACCAGCATGTGCACTTCTGTGCTTAAGTGAGCATGTTTGTATAGAAGCGTGCACAGAGGGTTATGGGGTGCCGAATATAAAAACTCTTACATAGCCGACATATTGTAAACAATTTATCTTATTTTACTTTCATTTGAGACAGAAAATCATTTAAAACAGCATGTTCTACATCATTTTTAAAAATGTGTACACATGAAAAATAAATCTAAATTTAAATTTTAATGTAAACCTAAATGTTAAATCTAAATGTAAATGGTAAATATAAAGCAAAATGTTAAATGTAAACCTAAATGTTAAATCTAAATCTAAATGTTAAATGTAAGCCTAAATGTCAAATCTAAATGTAAATGTTGAATCTAAATGTAAATGTTGAATCTAAATCTAAACGTTACATTTAAAAGTTACATCTAAATGTTAAATCTTAATGTTAAATGTAAACCTAAATGGTAAATCTAAATCTAAATGTCAAATCTAAATGTAAATGTTACATCTAAACCTAAATGTTGAATCTAAATCTAAATGTTACATTTAAATGTTAAATGTAAACCTAAATATTAAATCTAAATCTAAATGTTAAATGTACATGTAAAGCTAAATGTTAAATCTAAATCTAAACTTTAAATGTAAACCCAAATGTTAAATCTAAATGTTAAATGTAAACCTCAATTTTAAATCCAAATATTAAATGTAAACCTAAATGTTAAATCTAAATCTAAATGTTAAATCAGTTGCCTAGTGTAAGGCTAAATGTTTAGAAATTATGCAAAGTGGGCAGGTCAGCGCCCACACCACCTACTGCAGTTCAGTGAGTGAGGAGAGGGGAAGAGTGATTTAGTGACATTAAGATATACATTAAACATTTAGAAGTAACATTTAGATTTTTATTTAACATTTGTATTTCTCTTTTACATTTATATTTTAGCTTACACATTTTTATCAATGATATAGAACATGCTGTCTTACATGAATTTGTCTCAAATGAAAGAAAAATGAGCTAAATGTGAGTAAAGTGAGCTAAAAGTTCAAAACATGACATAGAGGGTGCCATTCTCTTATTCTATCTTTAGCCCAGTCTGTTGTTTACATCTGTGCATGTGTCACTGTGCACGAGCAGCATGTGAAAAAGCACAGAGCCGTGCATCGTTGCTTTTATCTGAAATGATTCCTGAAAAAAAGCACGCATTCCTTTGGGAGAAGGTGAAGGAGTGAATTTCATTATAGAGCAATTACAGTGTGAAGGGAGCATTGGAGGAGGTATAGTGCAGGTTGTATTGCAAGTAAGTATGAGAGCTATTGATTTGTGCCGCGCTCACACCTAGAGCCATAAACAGGGGTAGGAAAAGTGCGCAGTGAAGCTCTTACATGATGTTTGCGTTGTGTTATTGTGTCACCTGCCCTGCATGATGAGGTCTGTAACTATAGGAGCTGTAACTAAATGAAACCTTTGGAATTACATCATCAATCACAACACCTGATGGATCCACTGAGTAGAAAATGTGTGTGTGCAATGGAGCTGATAAAACAAATGTTATGTGCTGTAAATAGAAAGATGTCATGGTCAGCCAAAATCAATTGTAAATCGATTTTTTTTATTTTTCAATGAATGAAAATTAGATTTGAGCTTGACAAAGCAACTCGCTCCATTGAGAAATCTTTAAAGATTTCTTTTTTCTTTTTTACTCCAAATCTGCCTAAAACAGGACAGCCTTTCATTTTCACAGTCAGAGAAATCATTATGTGCTAAATGAAGCCCATTTCCCCCTGGCCCTCACTCACCCTCTCCCTGGCAGCAGATACACTTTGACAAATGGATCGGAGTAGCCGTTGTTGTCTCTGGGTGCGAGATTTCTAGCCTGCAGCACGTGAACAATCAAGTTTCCAAGCTGCTTATCGTAATGGATTTGAAGCTGCAAAAAGAAACATAATAGACATAATGAATTAAAATTAACCATGATAGAAGCCTCACATTCAATATCAAGGATCTTTTTACCCAATATTTAATAATGGTTTGTTCTTCGTCATTTCGGTCTCAAAAAATTCTGCAATTTTTACCAATTGTTTTTTGATAATTCAATAGACACACTATTCATTTTTAGTTTGACCGGATAGATACTTTTTGAGATATGACCATTTTAATATCTTTCTTCCAATATCTCAGGAAATAGATCACTGAGGAAGCTGAAATTTAGTATAGTAATACAGCTCCTCCCACTCTCCAGCATCTGCTATACATCCTATTTATTTATATATTTTTTTTTTAAAAATGTTTTTTTATTTTATTGTTACAGGCCAAAGAAAAAAAAAGTTTTAAAATTTTTATTTTTTTGGATTTCACCTATGAAACAATCCATATATGTGACAAATCATTGGTGATGTGAACAGTCTATGTTCATAGCTCAAAGCTGATCAAATCACAGGGAGCTGAGGCATATGCAAAGTTGTTTACCGAAGGACCAAACATGTTCCAGCCCCAAACCCAACAACCCCATTTTTGAGGTGCTGGCATATCCACCAGAAAGGATGCATAGCAAATCTCTTTATATATTCTGAGAGAGTAGGTTGAGTTGTATTACTATACCACATTTCAGTTTCCTATGTGATGTAATCTCTTAGATATTGGAAACTGAAAATGGAAGAAAAATGAGGACGCACAAAAATCGACATATACCCCCCTTTACAGTGTGCCAATTAAAATATGGCAGTGGCTATCCGTATGATCGCTGTATAAATATACCGATATTCTATCTGTACGCAGTGCCCCTCATTGGCCAGTTTAGGTCACGTGATAAGGTCAGTCATTGACCGGTTTAGGTCACGTGACTAACCCTAACCCTAAAAATTGTTGCGATATAGGGTAATAACCTAACCCTAACCCTACGATGCTACGTACGTGTACTTCGGTAAACGTACCAATAGCACCGGAGGTTGTCCATACGGCAACCCTACAAATAGACACTTTTTAAAATAATTAAGGAACAATTGGTAAAAAAAATCTGAATTAGTTTAGAGTGAAATGCGTGGAATGTCTAAAAAAATTTGTTGAAATGACATGGAATGACTAATAAAACTATTCTTATGACATCACAGTTTTTGCTTAGTTGCACAGACCTGTATCTCCCCAGAAATTGGGTGCGATGGGGTCTTGGTTCCCTCTGAAGCCTGTGAAAAAGAAGAGCAACATGCTTAGATAGTGCTAAATAATCTTTCGTGGTTGAAGTAAAAACATGAAAACTGTCACAACTTCTATAAAAAGCAATATTTAACGTATCATTCAATTCCGAATGAGTGTTTTTTTTTAATATACTGTATATCTTTTATATATTGTGTGCTTTCATACACAGTTTTTTTTTTGTTTTTGGGACTATAATGAGTTGCTACTCAAATTTCATTATGTAATTACATGTAATGATGATAAAGCATTTTCTATTTCTATTTCTAAAAGTAAAATCTTTTCAGTCAGTTTTTATGCAATTATCTAGGTTCAATAACTTCTGAATTTACAAATAAGAAAATCAATTTAACTTTGCAATATACGCGTACATTTGCTAAATTCCTATTTTTCTGGTTAGCATTTGACATTGTTGCCCATTCCTATTCACTGAAAAACATCATCATTTCATACCAGATGACAGGGACAAAGACGCCTAAGCATCTGCTATTATCACATTAAAAATGCCACAAAAAAATTTTACAGATGGATGCTAATTTCCCCCCCGTGCAAAAAAATGTAAATGATAGAAACCTCTTACGTTGCCTTTTTAATGCTCCATATTTTTATAGAATTAAAAGATTTTAGCCAAATTAAATTAGCAGAGAAGTTTGACCTGTTTCAGCTATTCAAACAAACTTGCCTTGCTGCTGTGGCGTTTCTTGCCAACTGCGGGCGATCCTGGCTGCCCGGGGGTGGAGGTCGCTGAGGTGGTGGTGGGTAGACCTGAGGAAGAGGAGGGCGTCTGCTGCTGGGACACTTTCTGTAGCTCAGCGGCCAGCTGCTTAGGATCAACACCAGGTGACCTTGGTGGTCTGTCCCCTGAAAAGTTCATAAACCAAGCATTGGCAAAACATCCCAAAGAACTCAGATAATAGCTCAAACATGGGATAATCAGTGCGTTACAACCAAAAATATCTAAAAACAACACTGAAACTCACCTTTGCTGTGTTCCTGGTAATCCAAGTGCTGTGAATCGTCCGACTCAGCCAACATGTTCAGATCACTGAAAGACAGAATCACCATGGTTAGCGTAGATGTTCATACAATCATAGATGCAAATATACAAACTAACAAACATTGCATTTGAAAATCTGATATTGTGATATTAAAATGTCACAAGATGGTTGTGATTGTCAAGGAAATAAAACGTATCGCGAAGGAGGTGTCATAAAAACAAAATCCCCACGATCCACAAACCACCCAATCGTTATGTTTTTAATTTTGTCTAAAATATTTCTATTTAATTAATCATGTCCAGAGTTAAAGTCAAGACAAAGCATGGTTATATTTCTAACTGCAATGCCGTAGGTCTTTTTTCCTTTTCGAAAATTTGGCATCGTATCAATATCGCGAGTTTACTATTGTCTATAGTATCATGAACTTAGTGTATCGTTTCACCCCTAGTTAAAAGTAAAAATGTTTATTGAAAATACAAGTTTTCAATATTGTCAAAAACTGATAACGAAAAGTTCAAATGACCACCAAAACTGTAGGAAGTAGTGTTGTAGTACTCAAGATCGGTCTTGGTTTCTAAACCATATTTAAATGGTCTTGGTCTTGTGATAATGAAGAGAAGAACTTGGTAAAACGATAAATATCTTTGATGCGTTACCTTTTTTTTTTTTGTCGGTAAATTGTATTTTAAAGAAACTAAAACTAAAAAGAGAATGTTCTTTAACTGTTCAACCTTGTCATGGTTTTTGAAATTTATTTCTATGGCATCGGTCTTGTCTCTGACTTATTTTGTCTCAGTCTTGGTCTTCACTCGGTCTCGCCTCCCAAAAGTCTTGGTCTTGTCTTGGTCTCGGGCAAGTCTTGTTCTCAGATAATGTGGTCTTGAGCACAACACTAGTGGAAAGTATACTCACAGTCTGACACACACGTCTGCCTCATTGCACTGTTGCCCAACAAGCCCTTGAACCTCTTCATAGGTTTTCCCGGTCAAGAGAACGCCGTTCCACTCCAGCACTTGCATTCCTAAACATGGTGAACACACTCAGGTAAACATCCAGACATTTCAAACACTTCACTTCAAACCAAACCAAACCACACCTTGACTGAGCAGGGTCTAATAGATTTGCCCAAGGCAATCTTCTTTAACATAACACAAGCCTTAATCTTTACTCGAGTGCCAGGCAACAACTTCAGAAAAACATGGGGGTAGACGGCCTTAACAACAGCTGATTGATGAACCTCGGTCATTAATGGGTGAAACCAAGTCAAAAAATAGCATTTGTCTGTCAATATTTCACCATAGAAACTTTGTAGGACGATATGATGCATTGAAGCCTTGCACTGTTGCTGTCAAACGCGTTCTGTCACACCTTCCTTAAGTAAAAAAACAGATACTTTGCAGTACTAAAGAAGAGTGTGACCCTAGTTTAAGAACCACTGGTGGAGATAGTTCAACACGATTCAATCCACTCAAACCAAGACAGACATCTTCTAAACAATACAGAGAATTAATTTAACTGTGAAGCTGAATTCAGCACTGCAAACACACCGTTTCCAACAAAACACAAACACCCTGCACACTGGCAGGACTTACACAGATTGAAACAGCTCATCCACAGAGTCTTCTGTTTGCGATGATACTCACGTGCTGCATGCGTCAGTGAAAGGCAAGAAGTATATTTAAACTGATATCATTTATACAAGAGTAGGCCCTCACACATCTTGTTTTTACAAACTATGGCACAAGAAACCACCACCAAAAAGGCTAAAAATGATTCTAAATATATATGGATCTAACACAGTTCCTCACAGGGCTCAGTGATTTTCTCACTGCCCACAGACAGATCACCAGTTTGGCAGCTCTGAAAATGCTTCGCCGTCTAAAAGAAGCCAGATGGACAGAGATGGTTTGTGGGGTTAACTGTTCCCATAACCCTCTTACGTGAAATCAATAGCACCTTGTAAAATGTGTTCCTGGTAATATACCACGCAGCAATTTATCTGCAGGTGGTGTCAGTATATATATATATATATATATACACATATATATATATATACACATATATATATATATATATATATACATATATATATATATATACACATATATATATATATATATACACATATATATATATATATATATACACATATATATATATATACACATATATATATATATATATATATATATATATATATATATATATATGTTAATGGTATTACCAAACACTAACAGCAGCCTATCTAATTCATACCAAAAGCAGGAAATTATTATTACCATCTATCACCCCTTGCTAAATTGTCCAGGGTAGCAGGGAGTAAATTATTATTAATTAAAAAAAAAATAAAAAAAAGTCTTTTTTCAGAAAAAGACATTTTCTAATCTCACTAATGGAGCTAGAACATCATCTGTTAATTCAATGACTCCAAATCTATTTAAAGCAAAGGACTTTTTACCTTCAAGAATCTTTCCGGTTTGTTCTGCAACTCCACCAGGCAGAACTTTAGCAACGTAGGCTCCAATGTCTCCGTTACTTCCCGGGACCTCTTTTCCTCCAACCACTCGGATACCCAGACCATTTCCTATTCAATCACAGAAAATGGAGCTTTAATTTGAATGAAAATATACATCCAAGCAGTTAAAAAACAAATACAGACATAATGCCCCAGATAATAATAATAATAATAAGTTATTCAGCTAGCATAAATGTTAGCACAAACGAAGAATTTAACACATAAACAACATTGACGTTTCCAAGGCACTGAATTTTGTAAATGTGGTACACTGGAGCTAGCATTGACATTAGCCACAGGCAACATAGCATGAGGTCTTTCAGTTCTCTTAGCAACCAATATATTCTACTTATATGAACATGAGTTCACATGATTGAATGAGTAATTTTGGAAGTGACTTGAGTATTCATAGATGTAGTTATGTAAGATAAAAATGAAACATCCTCAGATTCCTTCATTGTTTTTAGCATCTTTTCCTCTGAGTTTTACAAAATGACTAGAATATCAAAATGTTTCCTGATTATTGTGCAACTTCCTGTGTCATTACTAGATCACCTTAATGCTCTATATTACTAATACAGCTCATGACATAAACTAGCAACCGACAATTACTACTTGGTTTTTTTAAATAGAGCAGTAATGCATTATGATTGTGACATAAACATTTTTATTAACCTTTAAACAATGCCTTATCCTTACTTTAGTATAACTAGCAAACACATTAGAATAATCATATCAATTATTATATTATACATTTGTAGAAGCTTTTTGGCTTCAATTACATTAAATATCTACACAACCTCAGCCCGAGTAGGTGACTATATGATAATAAGCATTTAATGTAGGATTTCTTTTAGGAGAACTAGCTTGTCTTGCTAGCGGAATACTATCGCTAACAAATTAGCAAGGTAGAGTTTTTTGTTTTAATTTTCTTTTCCCTTTTATATGCTTACCATACATATTTCATTGTATAATAGCTTATATTTGTTTGAATAATGAGCATGATTACTAACTAACCAAAAGATTAAAAAAAGAACAGCCCCTATCATGTTAATTATTTTGAATTTCACTAGCCTCAATTATCAACACTGACAACTTTCCATTACACAAAATCTGAATCCTTTGCCCAATAAAACACAAACTGACCAAATAATATGAATTAGTTCAGAGAATAATTAATGGCAGGCTGTTAATTAAATGCAACAGTGAATTCCAAGTGTGAGGGATGCGCCATTTTAAGCATGGAGGTGACTGATGACGGTGGACAAGTGCCAAATGCAAAAAGCAAGCCAAGAAAGATATTTAAATCTTCTTTCCTGTGATAATATAATGTAATGGCAAAGCATGAGAGGGGCAGCGCAGATCTGACATTTGAGCAATAAATAAGCTACACTAAGCATATTAACAGTGTAATCATTTTACTGAAAATGAATATTTATATTTAATCATAGGAGAACAATATCTACGAAGTGAAGTTGCATAATGGATAGTCAGTAAGCGATGAGCGCTACCCATGAACTGCAGTCAATAAGACATCATCTCCTAATGTGTGCCTCTGAAAGCACATTATCGTAGGGTGCTATATTTAACCGTTGCAGACTACAGTGGTGGTACTTACCTGAGACACTGCGATCCTTGGAATCCCTCTGTAAATTGACCCTTAGGTGAGGGAAGGGATAGTACAGACCTTTTCCCTGTTGTCCACACACAGTGGTGAGATGTTAAGCAATGTGCAACATCACAAATAAACTAAACTTGAAATATCCAGTTTGCATGCATTACAGTACTTTTTTGTGCTTGGCCTTGCAATAGAATACAACTTAAGGTGTTTGGTTTGCATTATTTGTCACCTGTCTTTTCTCCTGTCCATTCTCTGGTCGCCCATCTCTGGGTTTCTCAAACCAGTCTGTCTCTTCCCGTCTGAGGTGGTAGGCTTCAGAGATGGGAACGAACACTATTAAAGCATTCATAACATCCAGATCGACAGCATAATCCTTAATAGGTCAGGTTTTGATTAAGTATTGTAAAATTACACAATTAGTTAGACTTAATAGATTAGGAAGATAAAAATTATTTCATCTAATTCACAGTTCAATTGACCTTGAAAATTAATGCCTGGCAAAATGTTTATTTGTTTGCACATACAAAACATTCCATCAAACATTTATAATGGTGCTGGTTGAGGTTAAGAAGACCAAAGGGTCTTATAAAGCCACTTCACTAATTCCAACTAGAAGTAAACAATTAACATATACAAAGCAACAGATGAATACAAATACAAAAAAAAAAAAAAAAAAACTTTTCTAAAAATTAACTTCTGCAAATGTTTTTTTAAGAGTTCAAAGTGGTTATAGATTTCAGAGTCTGAATTAAATCGTTCCAAAGTGATGGGCCTCTATATTTCAAAGTCTGTTGGTAAATTAAAATATAATACAGCAGATGAAAATCCCTTCAATGCCTTGTGGAATAATTGTGCAAGTTGGAAGAATATTTAAAGAAATTACAGAAAACATTAGGTAACTCAGTAGGAAGTAATATGTTGACATTTAAAGTTAGTGTAATATGCTAAGGAGCGTCAGAGTGCGTTACATTTTTTAAATGCTGCGTCGAGAAAATTGAAATGCAGAGTTTTTGTCAAATGTACACATGATTTCATATATGAAGGTAGAAATGGATCAAAAGCCTTTGGAAATGTATGCTTTTGTAATGTCCCTAACCGTTAGTAACAAACGTGATTGATGTGATTGTGAGTCTTGGCACAAGTGAGTGTATTAGCAGATGGATAGCTGAAGAACTGAACTAATACTCTACCATTGGTTGCATCGTCTCTGTTCAAAGCCATCAGGGGACCACTTAAAGCTGGAATCAAGGCAAATGGGTTTACATTGCAGAAGAATGAAATTGAGAAAATTCTTAATGTTACTAGGTATTCTTCATTCAAAACGACTGCACAGTAAGACATCAAAACATGTTGGATTAGTATAGCATTCTCACGAGAATAGAGTGAGAAAACACATTTTACATTTACATTAGTGTCTAAATTGAAAATAAACAGTAACATGATCTTTTAAAAGTGTAATTTTTCAATGCCTTACTTCATATGGTTATGTCAATACCTCAAATCATTGACAGTATCTTCTTTATGTATGTTGTGTGAAATATATCTGTTTGCCCTAAATAAATTTACTTATTTGCTTGCAAAAGTTTATTCTGCACATTCATTTAATTTCAATCTTGCATAGTGTCCAACCACATACAATATGCCTCAATAATTGGATGTATTTACTTTCATACTTCAACTTGTATTAAAGGACTACATGCAAAACCAAATTCTAACACAGAACAATTAACACAAGACATGCAAGGTTACATTCAGATTTATTAAAGACAAAAGAGCAGAAAGAAAACAACATGCATGCACCTGCATCCCACACCTATTTAGTCTTTCTACAAGCCAACATCTATTATGATGAGTTAAATCACAAGTATTCATACAATTATGATCAATGCCTACACACTGGCTATTGAATGTCAACACAACAGACAGACACAAATTCAACTCTGCTTTTGTTGTCTTTGGTGCTACAGAAAATTCTTTGGTTGATTTACAGTATGTCAGCCCTTGGAATATGAGCAGTTCTGCAATCCATTTCAGCGATAGAGGCACTTTATTATTATTGAGTTATTATGTTATAACAACGCAAAGAATCAGCCCAGGCAAACGTGGGTCGGATTAAAATACATACTTATTTTTTGAAGAAATCTTATTTCATTTATCCAGTTACGAAAGGTTTGGTGAATTTACTGGTCAAGCTTGCAGGGTTCAGTACCTCCAACAATATCAAGAAACCAGTATTATTATACACATTTTCCAAATGTAACCGAATATTCAGATATGGATATCATGCACATCTACACAAAGCATGCAAACTACAAGTAGTTAAGTTTTATGAATATATAATTTGTTCGACAAACAAGATAACAAAAATGCGTTTTAATTGTTGCTAAATGCATGCAAAATAAATGAAAGTCACAAATGCTTGAAAATAAAACAATGAACAGGTAGGCGATAGAGTGACAAGTCTGGGCTTTACCTTCACTATCTGACATGGTGCTTTGAAGGTCATCCAGCAGCACATAAGGCCTACCCCGGGTTGGCTCTTCCCTGATATGTTGCTGCTGCTGGGAATCCTGCAGGGACATGCAAGAGCCAAACTGGTCCCTTGAATCGGCTGAGATTGGTGGCAGAGGTCCGGCTGATGCACGAGCCATTCCCATAGGTTGCCCAACTGGACTCAGAGGACTTTCTTCTTCTGAGTTCTGAGCTACTATGGGTATTCGACCACGTCCACTTTGCACAATGGGAAGGCTAGTGGGTTTTGTACGACCAGATGGAGTTTGATAGCTTGTTCCATCTCCAGACGCCTCACCGTCTCCCTTAAGCCTTAGTGATGAGCTAGAAGGGTCTCTTTTGAGAGATAAGTCCAGACCATAGCAGGAAGTTGGCCTGGACGATGGTCTTGAGCGGCTACCACTTGGATAGGCCGAGTCTAGACCTAGACCCTGGCCAAAGTTAAGGGACCCGGCCAAGTTTGCTCCTAAGGTGGACCCAAGGTACTTCTGCTGCTCTGCAATGTTTTTGCGAAGGCCAAAGGTAATCTCATCCTGCATGAGCCGACTGGATCTTGGTGATGCACTTGTGGACCCAAGATAGCTGCTATAGTCTGTTTCCAAACCCCTGCCGTCTGTTATAGATGCATACTTTGAAGAAATTTTAGAATCTAATAGTGGAGTTTTGTGTTTTTGGTATAACATAGATGTTGGTAGTTGTTTAGCAGCCTGCTTCTCAAGTGTAAGTCGACTCATACTGTACTTTTCCGACTTGGGATAATGTCTTTGTGAGTAACTAGAGAGGCTAGAGCTTGGAGTATAGTAGTGCTGGGAGAGACCTGTGAGTTGATCTAAACTTTCTGTGCCACCCGTACTTCTTCTAAACTCTTGCTTGAGTTGCTGCTTCAGCAGTTTCAGCTCATAGGGTTCTTCCATTGTATCTTCTTCATCAGGAGTTTTTCCATAAGTATGGAGTCTGGAAGTTGATCCCAGGTATTCCGTTGAGCCAAGGTCTGCAGCACTCCTTCGCAGCAATTTCTCTGCTTTGGCCAGTTCCCTTTCTGCCAGACTATAAGAAGAGGACATACCTGTGGAACCTTTGGCTAGCTCTGCAGCATCTTCCAGGAGCATGTAACTTCGAGGTGTGTGGTGGTCAACGTCTGTGTAATAGGAATCTGACATAGTTGACATGGGACTACCTGCTATACTTCCAACATCCAAGGCTCTGAGATCAAGGTGGTTGCCGTATTTGTCATACTTGACGCCCAGGTAAGCTGATGATGTGGGGTCAGGCTGACGATTAATGACATCATATTTTGTTGAATCTAACTCAGAGAGGAGGGCTGCTTGGCGGGCAGCTTTTTGCTGCAGCAAAAGCATTTGGTGGTAACTCTGCTGTTGGGAGCTAGTGAGTGAAGGAACAGAAGAGTAGATGGAGTGAGATGGATAAGACTGAGGTGACTGGTAAATAGATTCCTGGTATTGGCTTTGAGGGTATTGATATTGGGAGTATTTTCCATATTCATGTTTGGTTTGAGGTGGAATAAAGTCATCCAATTCAGACTGAGGAGCTGTCCTGGGACGTTCAAGACCATGACCTTCAAGTTCCTCTTCATCACCACCTATATGTCCACCTCTTGACTCACGGATGCTACTAATCTCACTATCTGACATGTAATCTCTATCCTCTGCAACACTCTGTAAGTAGGCTCTTTCTCTCTTTTCCCTCTCCATCAGAAGGGCATCTTTTCTTCGATTAATGCCCATCTCTAAGTACCTGAGCTTGGCATCAATTTCTTTCTCCTCTTCGTCTAATTCTGCTTGCTTTTTGCGGAGCTTCGAGGACTCACGCTCTACTAGATCTAGCTCACGATCAATATCTTGTAAGATCTTTGCACGTGCCATATTGGAGTTACGGCACATTCTTCGACGAGCGGATCCAGTGCTGTATGCAGTCTGAGAACCAGTTGTTGACTCCTCCTCTGATGGAGGATTTGGTAGAGTCCTCTTTACCTTCTTTTGAGTGCCTGTAGGTGTGCTGGCTGAGCTTTTACCCTGTAAGAAAACACAGCATAAATATTGTAAATAAAATAAGAATACATAAACAAATAAGAGGTTTTTGAGAATTATTGCTAAAAATTCTTATGAATAAAAAAATGTGCAGGTATTGCAGATCATGTTTTTAAAAGAGACATTGATAAGAGCTATGAAGAAATATAAAGGGTTTTGGTAAACTATCTTTTCAAATGAACATCAAGGAGTGCTTAATTTGCACCATGGTTTGAGAAGAATGCCTATTCAATTTATAAACACCTGTCTGCTTATTACATGAATACCTTTTACCTCCAGTGTGGTTATAAAATCTCAAATCTCAAAGGAGAGTCGCCTAAGTATAACCTAATTTCACAATATAAATACAATTGAAAATGCCTCTCTAAACCATCGCAAATAAATCATATACTGTAGTCACTCGCTTATCGCGGGGGTTCTAAAAATAACCCGCAATAGGCGAAATCCACAAAGTAGTCAGCATTATTTTTTATAATTATTATACGTGTTTTAAGGCTGAAAAACCCCTCACCACACACTGTATACACTTTTCTCAGACAGGAATTAACATTTCTTTCTTGTTTAAACACTCTCAAAGTTCAAACCTTCGTAGATTTTAAAACATAAACCTAGTGATCAGACATTGATGCCGAACGCATTCAGAGTCTTTATTGACAATGAGGTCAGGCCGTTACACGGACACCGGTCTGTTCACCCATTCAAGCATGGAGTAGAAGCTGTGTGTGACCACCTGGAGCTGTATGACACAGCCTTTATAACCGGGACCGGACTAGGAAAGATTTGGCGTGGATGAGAATTAGCGAGGAGGTGGTAGTAGCAGGTAAAAGTTCTCTCTGTAGCACTGAGCTAGATAGCATTAGCCGCTAATCACACTGGCTTTTTTCCCTTGTGGTTTATGTTTATGAGAGGAGAAAAAGAGCACAGCTCCTCGCTTCAGCAGGCAGTGAAACTTACCGATGTCAATCAGGACGCAAAACACAATGCGCGTTCATATGCCGTAAAAAGTGCATCCAAAATTGCACTGTAAAAAAAATCTGCAAAACACAGAGGCTGCGAAAGGTGAACCGCGAGGGATTACTTTATAACAAATTAACAAAATCTGCATGATGTGTTTATTAGTGAGGCTAAGAATTCTTACATTTCAGGTTTTTGTATTAGGAACAAATACTCACTGTAGATCCATCACCATACTGGCTAACTTCTCCTGTTGGACTCCTTGGTTTTGGGTCAGACATGGATCTCTGTAAAGATCTGCCATCTCTGGGGCTTCCTGGAGAGACTTTCAAGGGATCTGTACCACTCCTAATCTTTTGTGAGCCAGTATCACCTGGTGAAATATCAAGGTATACAAACTTAAGATAAGATTGTAGGATGATGAATAATGGGATCTGCAGGGTAATGTAAAACTATGTGAGGGTTAGAATCAGATTTAAGGTAAGGACACTGACCTTGGATCGAATGTTTTTTTGGGGAGGTCCTTTCTGAGTCAGAGAGCTCCATCCTGCTATCCATTCTGATGTTTCCTTCTGTGTCCGTTTGTATTGATATCTCAGTGTGGGCTTGAAGGGACATTTCTGATTGCCCACTCCGTTCACCTCTGGCAGTGCGTGGTCGGCTTTGTCGGGTTCTGTTCTGAGATTCCCATTCGTCCTGATCCTCATCATCCGTCTGCACACAGCTGTCAACACTCTTTTTAACGCTTTTCTTTTTTCTGCCTGCTGTGTAAGCGTTGCTGATAGTTTCATCCTCCTCATCTGTTTGGCATCCACTATCTGTGATCTTGCGGGACAGCACAGTGCCATCAGGTCCAATGACAATTGCCTCTTGGATTCCATGTCCGGGTGTGTCCCCACCTGAGTACATTTGACGAAGCTTTTGCTCCTCTAGTTGGAGGCGAAGTTGCTCTTGGAGTCTCTGGATCTGCTCAAGCTGCTGTTGTTGCTGAGCATATGTTTCTTTTTGCATCATAAGATGAGCTTGCCTCTCCTCTTCCTGTTGGGTTAGTATCTGCTGCTTCATAGCCTGTAGCTCTTCAAGTTCTTTTTGGACCAGAAGCTGCTCCTGTTCACGAAAACGCTGAATCTCTTGCCGTTCCCATTCTAATTCCTCAGCCAGCCGCTGTTGTTTAAGTTTTTCCATTTCAAGCCTATCGTGCTCTACCTGATATTGACCATCCCCAGGAACTATCGGTGAAGATAAAGCCTCCAATGAGGCAGCTATGGCTTCAAGGGATGCATCTGTGTAAGTATCCAGAGATAGAGAGGTAGTTCTTGTTCTTGCAGTGGTGGCATCAACTGCATTTGTGCTACCTCTTGAAATCTCAAGATTGAGAGGTGCATCTCCTTGTTCTTCAGTGGTGGAAATTGTGGAGATAAAACTGTGGGACCTTGTAAGTGGCAAGTTCTGGAGGGTGGACAGGGATGGCATAGTGTCACTGGTGTGCATACCTGAAACGGTATTGAATGATGTGCAAAATATGGACCCAGGCTGAGTGGTAATAGCATATGTAGAAGGAACTGGTGCTGAAACAGATGAATAGACTACTCCATTTGATGACCTTAAGACACTGCTTGTGCCAAAGATTGTACCAACTGCACTTGTGACCCTGGGTTGGGAAAAGGGGGGAATCGTCATTCCTGTGTACGTCCCTTTCTTGGAGTAGTCAACAGCTTCACCTGTTAAAAGCCAAAAATATCAGTTCAGTCCCAAAAAAACAGTGTCTCATTTGAAGCTGAAGCAAGCCATGCGTGATCCAAATAATAAAAAAAAGTGTAATATCGCGTGGAAAAATCCAAGAGAGAAGTGAAAAAGTAAAATGGCATGCAAACAAATTGGAAAATCTAAAATAAAGTTAACTAAAAAAAATGAGTCCATGCAGATGATAAAAAGAAAAAAAAAGGAAAATGCCACATTAGCCATGAATGAGTAGAGACATCTCAAAGTGACATTTAAGTGACAGGTCGGCAACGTCACTCCACTGACCTGCATCAGAAATCTTTGCTGAGGTAAGATCTACTGCACCCTCTGTTGTACCACTGAAATTATAGCTGTTTTTACTCTTGTAAATGAAGAGTCCAGCTTCTGCTAGGTTAGTATCTGACATTGAAGGTTTAATTCCACTGAACCCCCTCATATTGTATGATGGTCGGTCATACTGGTAATGATCATCACGGTATCCAAAGCGATCTTCGGGTAGTGGAGTGGTAGGTTGTTGAGTGGTGCAACTTCCTGCAAATGGGAGCTTGTACACAACATCGCAGCATACTGCCCTCTTTCCTGCTGTTAGATCAACTGGTTTTCCATCATCTGTGATTACTGCTGTAACCACTTCGGATGAAGCAACATCCACTGACACCACAGTACTGAACGCCTTGGTTGTACTCAGGTCAACAGCTCCCGCAACAGTCGTTGTGCCTGTAGCTAATCCATTGGCAGTACAACTTGCAGCAGATAAAGATGTAACAGAAATTGGGGTGGTTTGGAATGTTCCACCACCTGTGGTTGAGCTGAATGAAAGATTAATAGGAATCTCTGTGGTAGGATGAGTGGATGGCTGAGAATCAATTGGCCGGTAAACAATTTGAGAAAGGGGTTCAAATGACTTATTTTTTGTCAGCTGAAGAGGCACTGAAGGTGCTTGAGAAATGTCAGTTTCACATTGTGGAATTGTAGCAGAACATGTCACAATGGTGATGCTATCGGTCACTATTGAGACTGTGGAGGATTCAGCACTAAGATTGATCACAGGAGACTGCACTGCAGTGCTCTGTCGACTGGCATCTGTTGTAAAGGACTGATGTCTTGAGTCTGGACCTGCTGACAGATCCACACCATTCATATTGGATTGTTGATCTACCTTTACAGTCCTGAGATCCACCACCTCAAAGGGTTGAATGGCCTGTCCATTCTGTGCTGGTAATTGAGACTTTGGTTTCTCCATTGATATTGGTATACCATTTGCCCTGGGAGCTGGAACTGGTGGTGGTGACCTTTCATGAACAACGGAGACAGTGGTCCTTTGGACTTCTGTTTTGACCACTTGAGAGATGAGGTTAGGCATGACTACTGGTGCCTGTGCTGAGGCAGATATTGCTTCAATTATATGACATGAGCTAGAAACATGTTTTTCAGGGCTACAGATCTCTTGACTCTCAATGGATTCCATGACTCGTGTGTATGCCAGAGGCACCCTGGTAGATTGAGGAGGAATCGGTTGTTGAGTCTGTTGCACATATGACTGAGATTGTGGCTGTGGTGCGTGGTGACTCTCTTGCCATGCTGGCCGTGAAGGAGATGCTGGGCCAGGGCTGGAGGGAGCAAAAGTTGTCACACTCTCTACTGGAGAGCTAGGCTGAGAGGGAAGTGTAATGACCACATAAGTGTCATGAAGATTGCTAGAAAATCTTGGTGAAGAGGGAGACTTTGGTGAAGGTTGAGTGGGTTTATTCTCAAAGGAAGGGCTCAGGTTGACCGCTGCATCAGAACTTGTGGTCAGTACAGTAGGTCTTGGTGGATGAGAAACATGGGCAGGTGAAGAAGGCTGTGAACCAGGTTTTGGTGCAATTGGTGGTTTGATACCATGTGCTGGTCTATGGCTTTCCCCAATTCCAGTCGGAATGGATGGCTTTGGAGGAACAGGAGGGGGGAAATGAGGTTTGTATGTTGGAGTAACAACTTGTCTTGTAGGAGAATCTTGAGATGTGGTTATAGCCACTGTCTCTGGTCGTCCTGTAGTTACTGATGCTTGAGGTGGAAGAGGAACTGGAGCTTTTCTTGGAAAAACAGATGGCTTGGGAGGAGGCATTGGGGGTGAAACTTGTTCATCTGATCTTTCCTGAGAATTAGCTCTGCGTAGGATATTTGGCTTAGGGGGTACAGGAGGAGCAGTGGACACTATACTTGTTGTACCCGGAGTGTACTGGGGAACTGTTGGCAAGGGTGATACACTGGAAATTATAGGGGCTGATATTTTTGGTACTGCACTTGAAAAATCCACAGCATCGGCTTGAGTTGATGTGATTGTGGGCTGAGAAGGATAATCGGATGTAGAGGATGGAGATGAACAAGAAAGATCTTGCACTTGTTCAGTGTCAGTTGCTGATTGTGTGTCAATGGGAGTCTCAAATTCTTTTTTAATCATACTTTCATCATCAGAAGACAATTCTCCCGAGGAGCATTGTGTTACTTTTAAGTCTGGGATAGGATGTAGTGCCCTTCTAAACTCAGCGGCTTCTGCTTCTGGCTCCTGCTGAGTTGGACTTGTCCCAGGAGTTAGCACTCTTTTCATTAGCTTTTCATAAGCAGACTCAGCATCCAACAACGGCTCCCCATCTTTGCCTAATGTCACTGTAGTACTTGTGGATAAAGACATTTCAGCTGGTTGCAGCACAATTTCTGGGGTTGTGTTATCTTTTCTTGGCTGTATTTTTTCATATTCCTGCTCTAACCGCATTATCTCCTGTCTTTTTTTTATCATGTCCTCATAAACTTCATCTGGAGATCTCAGCTTTTTGGGCTGAGCAGGTACTTTCATCTTTTCAGGATCCTCCAAATCAGATGTTGAATTGTCAATAAGAGATGCATACGCATAATCTTCAATGAGCATACCACTATATAGGGATTCTTTTTCTGTTTGAATATCACTATTGTCAGATGTTGGGGACTTAGCCCTTAGCATTATCTCCTCATAAGCTTCATCAGCAGATTTCAGAGTTTTTTTCATGTTTTGGTCAATATTTTGATCATCTGTTGGTGAGTGAAGAGACACTGATGTTGGCAGCTGAAATGTTTTCTGAACAGCTGCAATCTTCGCAGCATGGAATTCAAAACCTTCCGGATCGGATTCAATGCTTGGGGAAAAATCTGAGCAAGATGATCGTCTGATTTCCTCCATTTCAGCTTCCTGCCTTAGTTCTTCGGTTGGAGAGGCATCTTCAATAGGTGAAAGGTTACTTGGTGTAGTCTTTGAATGATCTCGTCTCCTCTGGGCTCGAATTTCATCTTTGTCTTTCTTAGATTTTTTCCCTGAGCCCTTTTGTTTTTCCTGTTCTCGGAGCAGCTCCTCCTCTTCCCGTAGCTCTTCTTCCTCTGAGGAGTCTTCAATAGTTGGCAGAATTTGACCAGGTTGTCTGTGTTTGGCCTTCCTGTGTTGCTTGCCTTCACCGCAACGGACATGACTTGGGCTGCTGCTGTCACTGTCTTCATCCAGTGATGACATGGAGGTTGGAGATGTTCCAGGGGTGAAGCTAGATGCATGTAGACTGGATGAAGCATCACCTTTTGACCGATCCTCTGGAGAGTCAGTCAGAATTTCCATTTCAGGATCTCCCTCATAATTAGGTATACAGATGGGGGTACTTATTGCACTTAACTCAATAGTTGGGAATTGGCGAACTGCAGTGCTGCTTTGGTCACTCTTTTCTTTTTCTATAAGTTCGGCTCCATCTTTCATGCCATCTTTATCCAAACAGGTGTAAAGTTCCTTATCTTCATCTTCTGGACTTATCGTGCTTTTCTTGGTAAGTTTTCTGGCTTTTCCTGTTGTGCTCTTTTCTACAATTTCTCTTTTCTCCAGTTCTTTTTGTCTTCTCTCATCCTCTCTGATCTTATGACGAATTTCATTTTCTTCATCAGATGGAGAAGCATCCTCATTCTCACTCATCTCCATTATTTGTTTTCTAATGAATTCCTCATCATCTCCGGACATGGGGCTCTCTTTTCCATAGCTTTCACTACTGTCATCGAGGGAATCTGCCTTGATTTCTACTGGCACGAGGAGTTTTTTCTTTGTTGTTCCATTGGCATTCTCTGGATGCTCTCTGTCCTCCTCCGAGCTTGGTGAATCAGGTGATAAGGGAAGGACCTCCAATTTGCGCCTTGCCTTTAAAGTGTCTGTCTGCTTCACTTCCTCTTGCGGGGTGGCTTGGGCCTCAAGAATAGGAAGGAAAGTGCTTTCTAGCTTTGCTAGGTCTGATGGGCTGGTGGGACTGCACTCCTTGATTGCCATTTCAATAACTGCAGGTTCTTTCAAGGCATCCGCAATCTTGACCTGAAAACACACACATTTTTTGTTACATAGTGCAGCAACATTCAAACACAAAGTAACAAAGTAATGTTTTTAGGTCCTGTTTTATTTTCACAGCACCAAAAAAATGCAATTCGAATTGTACACAATGTAGGCTATAGGGACCATACCAACTCACTGTTCTTAAAATCTAACACTATAAAACTTGATAAAAATAAAATCTCTGTTAATAATGTATAATGCCAGAAATATCCAACTTCCAATAAATAAATCAAACAAAAGCTTGCTAATAGAGAAGGTACTAAGCATGTGGAGATGAATCAATACGGATTGGTATCTAGATACAAACGTGCGCAATGAGAGTGTATCGATTCCTTCAGTGTGCATTGGTACAATTGACGAGTGAAATTGAGATGCATCGGTCACTTTTTTTTCATGTTGTATTTCATTCTATCCTGCATTTCCGAGGCACATTGAATGCGCCATCACTGCTTCGCGTATTGTTTTGAACACAAACTGAAAAGCTGGGAAGCACGTTGTTACCGCAACAAAGTTACAACACGGAGGTCCATGAGAGCAGCAGCAGCAGCAGCTATAGATTTATAACGCACCTAAAAACTTTAAATCAGAAGTAGAAAGACAAACTTGACAAGAATTATGTGGTTTGTAAAAAATGCAGTGCTGCTAAACCTTACACAAACTGAGGGGCTTACTCGTATTGATACGTCGCCGCTGCTGAAGAGTTCATATTAGTATCTGTGTGGCAGAAAGGATTATGGACATTGTACAATTGAAAGTGTCAATTTAAGTCACTCATTGAGAGTGATGTTGTTTCACTGTTTACTGTTTAAGTTGCGAAAGTGTGATAAACAGGTTCCAGATGTGAGGAACCCATACCTGTTCGAATTGCATCGTATCGCCAGGGGATTCAATGTATCGCTAATGTATCGCCGGTAGTGTATCGAGATGCATATCGAATAGGTGTCAGTGATGGAGATTCACATATCTAGAAGGTACAGTATACTCGTACCAGCCTGAAAAGTCAATGTATCACACAAAAAGGTGTCAACCTATGGAATAGTTTAGATGAAAACCTGAAAAGTGCTACTCATCTGCAGAAATTCAAAATACATTATAAGAAAAGTGTTTTGGAGAAATATGCAAATTACATTAAAACATAGCTATTTTTTAATTGTAAGTAACCACGTAATATTTGGAATTATTATAAATGCTATATCATAAACACCAATATAATATATGTATAAATGTGTGGAGTTTGTGATAATTCTGTGTGGTGTCGGAATGTACTAAAATTCCTTTTTCTTCTTTTCTCTTGTTGATGTTGCTATTTGTATGTTTGTAATAATAATTGCCTGAAAGCTTTCTTGCCTCGGCCTACTACTTTTGAGCTTTCATTACAGTCTAATGATGTATCTTGTGTTTTGTAAAAAATATGAATGTAAATTGCTCAAATAAACTAAACTACACTAAAATAGTATGCTACACAGTAGTGCTAATTGCGTTTGTCACCTCAGAATCTGCATCTTCATCCCTGGGTGTTTCCAAAGTTGGAGCTTTAGCTTTCGGTTTATCATCTTTGTTAGTGGCCTCCTCATTTAGGGTTTTGTCCTGCTCACTAGCTGCAGAGACTGCGATCTTAGGTTCATCTACAGGTACTAAAGCTACAGATGGAGGAATATTTTCTTTATCTGTAACTGTCTCTGAGACAATATTGTTGTTTGAAATTGGGTTTTGTTTCTCATTAAGGCATGCAGTAGTGACACTGCCGTGCACTGCTGTTGACTCAGATACAGATACAGATTCCTGAATGACATTAACAGACTGTGGCTCTCTTTCATCACTGCTGCTTGGCGCTAATGCCTCTTCCTCTGCTTTATAATGACTGCCTGTGATAGGATTTGCCTCTTTTAAACCAGCGACCATCCCATTCTGGACTACTTCTTTCTCACAGACTTCATCTTTGACCTGTGTCTCACTAATGGGAGGAGAGAATCGCCCCATTTTTGAAGCTTGATCTTTTATTTCAACATTGACCTTTTCCTCTTGTACAGATTTGAGGGATGGAGAAAGAGAGCTAACTACCCCGTTGTTGGCTTTATCACCTGCTTCTAACGGTGTGTATTCAGATGGAGGCTTTTCTTCTTGGAGCAAAACATTCTCATTTTCAACAATAAACTCGTCTTTTTGCCCTGAATTATCAGATTCTATCACAACAGTGCTTTTACGAGAAGGTTCCTTCACCGTTTCTGTCACGATCTCATTATGTTTAAGTGTTTCTCCTGGTATTTCCCTGGGCTTAATTGGTGCAGACTCTACCACTGTTTCTGATTTATTAGTCTCACTTTCAAGACATGTGTTTTCTGTTGAAATGTCGAGTGCCTGGCCAGGAATTGCTTTGTCCACCTCCTTCAAAGGTTGCTGTAAGTTTGCGTTTGGATCCGGTTTTTGTTCTGATTTATCTTTGAAAACCTCTACAGCTGTCTCTTTCGCAGCACATGTTTTTGCTTTGACTGACGTTATCTCATCATCACCTTCAGGTTTGTTCTCCTCAGTTATTTTGCCCTCATCAGTTGGCTGGCTAATTTCATTTTGAATTGATGTAACCTCACTTGCTTGAGCTTTAGTCCCCCCTTCAAACTGAGACATCGGAGGTGATTCATCTTTCATCTGCAAAAGGGGAGATTTCTCTTTTTCGATTGAATTGTTTTTTGCTGCAACTACTTCACTTTTAAACTCTGCTGATGAGGCGGAAAGTTTTTCCGATGCCTCTGAAGGACTGTTAGATCCTGTACTCTCTGCTGGTTCTGGTTTTACCTCTTGCATACTTTCATCAGCTTCAAGAGCATTACCTTTGTCATCGCACAATGTTGCATTTATGACCTCTCTTTGTGTAATGATTTCTGTTTCAGCATTATTGTCAACACTTGGGGTTAAACTGTCACCCTCAGGTTTTATAGAAACGTCTAATTCATCTACAGAAGATGCATTTGCTGTATCTGTTTGATCAACTTGTGTAAGTTGGGTTTCACCTGTTTGACCCACTGCAATGTTCTCCTCTTTTAAATTTGTATCTGTGCATTCTTCCTGAACAGGCTCCATCTCCTGTGTGTTTGTTTTCAATTCTAAATCATTTTCCACAGACACCACCACATTCTCAGCATCTGTCTGGAGACCTGCGGCCTCACTCTGAACAGTCTTAAATTCAAATTCTTCCTCGGTGGGTGCCTTGTCCGGACCTGCATTATTTGATTGATTTCGTAACTCTACCTGCACATGCAAGGAAAGGTCATCTGTCATATTGACAGAGCTAACCTGTGGTTGCTGGACTACTGGGATTTCACCGACATCCGACCCATGTACCTCTGGTTGAACCTTCACTTTTTCACTACTTGCTGATATTTCACTGTGGACTGTAGCGTTTTGCACTTGCACCGGCGGAACTACACTTTCTACCAATAATTTATCCTGAGATGTTTGTTTTAGCTCTTCAGCATGTAGTGTTTCCTGCGAGATGATCTCAGAGGAATGTGTGCTGTGATCAGGTGAATTTGGGTCACCAGAAGATGTTTCTGGAGGAATGGGTAAGGATTCTACCTTGGTGTCTGAAGGAGTGGTTGCTGGTTCTACCACAGGTTTACTAACTACAACAGGAGGGATGGGGGTGGAGGAGGGAAGGGGAGCAGGTGGTTCCTTCTTTGGTGATGCAACGGATGGAGGCGGCATGTGTCCCAACTGGCCGGCCATTGCTCTTTGCGTCTGACAGGTGAGGCAAAGCCATTCCTTCTATAAACAAAAGAGAAGAAAAAGAATGATTAAAATTATCTCATTAAATACCCCAAAAAAATGTACTACGGAAATTAAACATAGCAGGTTTTAAGAAGTTGCTTGTTTTCATTTCATGATTTTAAGAAAATATTGCAAGGCTCACAAAACCAGTAGAAAAACAAAAATGCCCAGTCTAGTACTCATGGATAATAGTTACTTATAATAGTGACCATGGTGCTTAAAAACCTCTCTTTTCAGGTAATAAAGCCCAATGCAAGCTAGAGTAAAAAAAACATTCTGGAACGTATTTCAACATCTGCTCTTATTACAGGTGTAAAATGTACCAGGCTGATTGATTAAAGTCGATGACTAAATGTTGGATTTCTGATTGAAAAAACTCAAAATACATGTACCCACTATTTAAGTGTAGGCAGAGGAAAACAGAACATATTACATAAAAAGCACATTGACAAGCAAATACACCAAACCTCCACTCATGTTTGTATAAATGCTCTGTATGTTTCTGTAACACACTTCAAGTTCACACAAAGCATAGCCTAGCAACTCACTGCTAAGTGTAACCTAAATTCAATTGTTTTTTTAAAAATAATAAGATCCCTTATTATTTGGATTTGATTGGTGTGACTATTTGTTCTTTTACATAATCAAATCCACAAATAAACTACCAAAAGCCTGCAAATAAAGAACAGCAATATGAGGTGAACCTGAATCAAAAGAATTAAGCCTAGCGCACTAATGCGTAACTATTTACATGATTTTCATTATTTTGGGTTTGTGTATTTTTCTTTTTATTGGGTATATTATATCACGTACAACTCCAATTTGTCATGTATTGTCATAATTTGATGACAAGTAGTTTTCATTGAGTATATTATATGAAGGATGACCCCGAACACCTCCCTCGTGAGGCGTTCAGAGCACATCCCTCTGGAAGGAGACCTTGAGGAAGACCCAGGCCATGCTGGAGAGACTATGTCACTCAGCTGGCCTGGGAACGCCTCGAGATCCCCACAGAGGAGCTGGAAGAAGTGGCCAGGGAAAGAGAAGTCTGGGCCTCCCTGCTAAGAATGCTGCCCCTGCGACCCGGCAGCGGATAAGCTGAAGAAGATGAGATAAGTATAAATCACTTTGCGTTAGTGATGGTGTTAGTAACTTTCGTGATAGTGTTCCAGGGTTAATAACTCTAATGAACATCCTAGGGCTGGGCGATATACCAATATTTAAGATATATCGAGTTTTCCAATTTGACGATAAAGAATGTTACAATATCGCCTATATCGATATAAATATTTTCAATCGCTTATTTTTTTTATTGCCATTTATTTGCTTTTGCTACTTCTCAGAACAGCATAATAAGCAGAGTTAGATTAGATGGATTTCTGAGTGCATCCTAACCCAGACCGTCACCTAGACAAACCACACTACAGAACTCACTCACACATGCTGTCCCATAGAAAAAAAAGCCAAAAGTGACACATTGTGCAGCTGCTAATAAATGTGCCTGTGTGGTATTTTGCATCAGCATATTTATCCCAGAATTGTCTTTCTGGTCCGACTTTATTTGAATTAAAATTATTGAGATTTATATCGTATATTGAAATATGAGTTTTGGTCCATATTGCCCAGCCCTAGAACATCCCCATAAAAAGTTTGGGACAGCAATGGTAAAAGGATGATGTTAGCCTACACTTATAAACTATCACTTATTATCAGCCTTCGTAGCACAATGTCACACTTAGAAATAAAGCTGAACCCTGAAGAAAACTAACGGGAAAAGGACTCAATCAATGCAAGAGATTGCATCACGTTAGCCAGTTGATCCTGTGACCATGATGATAGACACAATCCAGATCTACTGCATTTTGTTGTTGTTTGCCTCAGTCCTCCGTCTCCTACTGGCTATTAAGGCTTAAGACGAGGGTTTCTCTGGCCTGACAGCGGTATCAGATAACCTCCTCACAGCATGAACAGAATGCTGGCAAGACGATGGTCAACAGGAAATGCTTAGTCACAGTGAGGCTTTAGCCACTTATAGGCCCGTCGAAATCAGAGTAATCAAAATCTTATAACAGGCCCCTTTAAAGCTCTTCCTGCCACTATCACGGACAATAAAACATTGAGAGAAATAGCACCTACTATTGACTCACTCGCACATGCTAAAAGAATTGCATATTACCTTTAAAATGAATATGTCCCACTTATATAGTTTTAACAAAGACTTTTGCAAGACCTGGCAACCTGTTTTCTCTTTTGATGTTTTAAAAATACACAAAAAATACTCAGGATTCACACAATGGCATGTGAAGGGAAAATGATCATTTCCAGATAACTTACTGTTAATATCTATATGTTAAGGTTATTCAACCAAGTTTTTTTCATGAAATTTGATCTCCTGACATGTTCTGAGTGTCAACTGCCAGTCTTCCTCAGAGGTGATGTAGGGCTGCACGATTAAGACCAAAATGATAATCATGATTATTTTGATCAATATTTCAATCACAATTATTTATCATGTTGGGGGAAAATCTGTATATCTTTTGAACTACTTAAAAAAAAAGCTATTTACGATCAGTTTACAGTGCAAAATGAAGCTTTAAATAAAATGTATGCAAAAAAAAAAAAAAAGAAATTAACCCAATAATTTAAAATGTACCAAGAGTAAACTGAATAAATACACTATTATGGAGCTCTATCACAAAATGCAACTCATTGGAAACAATCACAGCTCTCGTCAATCCACCAAATCACTCAGAGCTGTCGCTAACTAATGGTAAAAAAAGATATGCAGCAGAGCCCACATTTTAAATGTAAATATCGCCAACGATCAGATTAATTTATTCGTGGCAACCAAAAATGTGATCACGATTAAAATTTGATTAATTGTGCAGCTCTACTTTGATGTATCCAAAACATTTCCTGAAAAAAACTTCCATGAATAAACAAAACCTTAACATATTTTTCTAAAAAGAAGACAAAATGAACTTGCTGGAACTATTACTGTTAATATTGTTATGACAAAAAGAAAAAATTCACTTTGATCTAGGCTTTACACCGATTTGGTCGGCTACATCGGATTGGCCGATATTTTGCATTTTATGCAATTAATGTGATCGGCTGTAATGTCTTAATTCGCTGATTCGATCAATGACGTCATTGTTGTGATTAAACTTTCTGTCGATGCTTCCATTGTATTGTTTTATCGTCTTAGCAGAACGATGAGATGCACTCCCGTTTACCTTCGCTTTCATACCGGACACTTCTGTCCATTTCAGGGTGATGGTGGACACAGAGCTCAACAGCTGCAACGTTTATTTTGCCACTCAAAGACGGCATTATAATCAATCTGCTCAGGTCGAACACGCTCCCTCACTCCGCACACTGGTCGAGCAGTTAAAGGGCCACGCACCCACACGCACACTCTGACAACAAATGTTATGTTCTGGTCCTGCATGGAAATTCTTCAACTCTTCCACTCCCCCACAGTCACAAGGCTGCGTATAGGTACCGTTTGATTTTCTGTGAATCTGTATCAGGTAGTACCAAAGGAATTCGGTCTGTACCTAAAAAAACCAACCTGAATTCATATGATCGGATCGGTAATGGTTTTTTTTAAACTCTTTGATCGTGATAGGTGCTCGGCCCAAAAATCCTGATGATGTAAAGCCTACTTTGATGATCAACGAAAGGCCCAGATACTTTGTGAAATGATTTCTGAATATCAATGATTGAATCTGATTCATCCACTTGCCTTATAATGAATGTGAATGACGACAGGTCAGGCCGAGCTATTGCTCCTACTGCAGCTTTAATGGACGTAACCAGCCTCTGTGAGATCCAGTCTTCCCACAGAAACAGCTGCTTGGATGATTCATGAAAGTAGACTCAATCACTCACTTCAAGGACTTCTTCTAACATTCATACACGAGCCAAAGAACTGACACACTCTTACACCCACAGAGATGATTCTATGACGGTGTCAGCAACAGACACAAATTGAGAAAAGGCATTAAAATCCTTGGGGAGGAAATGACTGCCTAGTTCTCACAGCAAAACTAGAAAATACATTTGTGTTAGTCATACTTAAAAATTAGGATAGAATCAAGATGACATTTGAGTATAATGAAAGTATATTTTTTAAGTTCTGTCAAACTTGTTGGGGGCTGCATAAAATATATTATGCAGCCCCCAACAAAGTAGATCGTGAAGAGTTGTCTGTGGTAGAAGTAGCTGGCAAGCTGAAAAAAATTGGGCACCCCTGCATTAGTTGCTTATACTTAGAAATTTGGATAGAATCAAGGTAACATTTGAGTAAACTGAGAACATAGTTTTTTTTTATTTCAATCAAACTTAAAAACTTTAGTTCCACTACTCAAAAATTATTTACGTAATTTGTCACGACAACTCTGTCACTTCATCTGTCGTGTTCTAAAACTGTTACCTACATGAGCACCAGTGGCGGCTGCTGGTCTTTCATGCAGGGGAAGCTCATTTTCTGCCTACTTCAGAAAATGTATCTGTTTATTTAAATGTGAATTCTAGTAGAATTCACATTTTGTTGTCAACAACTATTTGTAGATTATCACACACGCACGCACGCGCTTAGCTGCTGCTCGCTGGAGTGTGAGTGTTTGGTCAAAAGTCTCACAACACAAGCAGTAACAGTCTCCACAAACACCAAAAACAGACACTAGGTTTGTCAGAAGTTAATTCGCTATGAGAGGATCAGCAAAGTCTCCGTGTCAACACAGAGCAACGGACTGAAATATTTGAAAAACCCGCCTGTGTGCTTACAACGTCATACTCTCTGATTGGCTCATTTCGCTGTCAATCAAAATTGAATTAGCCTGAGACAGATCATCCAATCATCATCCATTATTCCAGCGTCCGGAACAGACAGATCCAGCCCACTGCTCCATAGACCTCCTGTGAAGCCCGGCGTCCGATGGGCGGGACTAAGTGCGTCATAACCGAGCATTTATCCAATGAGCGTCTAGTTTGACTGCAGTGGATCAACCCCTAAATCCT
Source organism: Gouania willdenowi (assembly GCF_900634775.1). NCBI lineage: Eukaryota > Metazoa > Chordata > Actinopteri > Blenniiformes > Gobiesocidae > Gouania > Gouania willdenowi. Next base: position 9,321,416 of record NC_041049.1, read on the forward strand.
GTCCCATTGAAGTCAATTGAAGCTGAACTTCACCACTGTTTATTAACACTGTGACGCTGCGGTAATGAATGAAGAACGTCACGCTGTCACTGTCAGTTTCCTGTTATAAGAAGCTGATTCTGAACTAAACATACATGTGTTCTGTCATATATTTAGTCAATGAAATGTACACACAACACTACATATTTGACCACTGATTTTAGGGGAAGCTGAGGTTCCCTTGTAGTCTTAAAGCATCCGCCACTGATGAGCACAAACGTATCGTGAGCTCTATCATTGTCTTTCTACAAGCTCACTTTGAGCTAAAAGACTGGAGGAAAAAAAACAACCATAGATGGTAACTAGATATATTGTGACGTGATAATCTTTTCACATGTTGAGGGATTGTGATATTAAGGCCAGGGATCTAAAGTGGGACTTTATATAACTAAATTTAGATACAACCTGCGTAGAGGTGGGATTAAATTACTTGCTTTAAACACTAACTTTACAAAAAAAAAAAACCCACACTATTCCTTTTTTCCCTACTCTCTCTTTAACTGCAATACAATTAATTCCACTATCCACAGGGGCGTCAAACTCATTTTAGTTCAGGGGCCAAATACAGCCCAGTTTGATCTCAAGGTGACCACAGGTTTTATGAGGGAAAACGAGTAATTTCAACATTATTGTGCCATAATTTGCACTCCTATGTATACTTTACATACCATACAAAATATGTAAGAAACCAACAATATCCAAGCAATGGGGACTGCAGATGGAAAATAGCTTCAAGAGCTAAAGTCTGGTACAAAGCATGTATTTTCATATGCTGATTAATGCTCCTGAGCATGGTCCCTGTCAAATAAAAGATGAAATTAATCAAATTAAATAAGTGATAGATAGCGCTACAAACAGGATCTTTACTTTCCTAGATTTTGTGACCAATTTCTATTTAATTAAAGAAAAAATAACGTATACTATGTAAGAATTTTGAGTTTTCTCAACAGTTTAACACAAAAAATGACTGCAACCATGCAAAACAAGCACCAGGTGTGTTGAGTTTTATTTACACAATGATTCACGTTTTTTGCTGTAATTTTTACTTTCTCCTGTTTTCTCTGATGCTCCAAAGGGCCAGATTTGGCCCCCGGTCCTTCAGTTTGACACGTGACCTACAGTATTGATGTGCACCCTACAGTTAATGTCCTAAACAGAGACAAACAAATGAAGTGAAATGATTGATAAAGGCGTCAAAGTGAAGAAGAACAAATAATTCATAAATGGGAAAAAGGGAGGATAACGAATATCAAACAGACTGTGAGAGTTAAGAACCTCTAAAACCATTGGAAGTGACTCAACACATCCGCTCCTGCCAACAACCATAACATGATATTACACATGTAAATCTACATATCAAATGCCAAGTCAACATTGGAATGGTTGCAAATAAACCTAAAAACTACACAGTGGAAATGAATGGACCTCACATTTACTCTCACCTTATATAATTAAATTTGCGTTAGCTTTGGGCGATTCATAATGTTGTTTCATAATGAACGTGTATTTAAATGCTAACCTTTAAACTTTGCTGAATTTACTTAGATATTTTTATTTGCCAAATTTACATTAGATCTGGGAATTGTTACATTTTTGTCATTTTCGATTTGAGGTCTTTCAGCCTAATGCTAGCTACATACTGTATGATTGAGAGAGAGATTTTTGGTCATGTTGTTGATGTAATGTGTTTGTTGATGATTTGAATTGATTTTACTGATGATTTTAAATGTTCTTATTGATTTTAAACAATTGAATGTTTTATCATGTAAAGCACATTGAGTTGCCTTGTGTATGAAATGCGCTATACAAATAAATTTGCCTTGCCTTGCCTTACATTTTGCCATTTTTATATTAAAAAATTCTGTTTCCAAAGCAACATTGTTCATGAGATATTTTACCGTTTTGTTGTAGGACCCTCATTACATAGTATTATCTTTGCAACCACTGCCTGTCGATATAAGTTTGTTTGCTAGCTAAAATAAATACAAATCTAATAAATCTCCCATTTTAACTAATTAACATTATGTGGGAGTGGAAATAAAGAAAGAGAAAGAAATGACAAAGTGTGATTTGTAGTTTGTAAACCATCATTTTTAGGTGAAAATGTGAAAAAAGGAGGAATATATAAATTCTCAGCAAGTCGGAGACTCATGCTTCAGCTCTGTGTATAAAAATGTATTAAAAAAAACATTAAGATACTGAATCAAGCTATTCTGAAAAAAACTGAACGTGCTATAATATTACATTAAACAAATCAAAGTACTAATGGACAGTTAATGCATGCATGGAGAAATAAGGAAAAACAACAATTTCTGACCTCTTACCACTGTTGCCCCCAATGACTCAGTTCATCTCTATTCTTAGGCAATTAAATCTGCTTTTCCATGGAAAACAACAGTTTCCGCCTGTGACTGTGTTTGTTTCTCGCAATCTGTCAGTCGTTGCCTTTAATTCTAGCCTTCCGGTTTTTCATTTCCTACATTGAGGACAAAACCAAGCCCAGTATGAGAGGAAATAAGCCCATCCACTTCACTCTTCATCTGTCTTTAATGCGGGAAAATTATTTTTAGAGGTGAAACAGTTTCCAAGTTAAATTGGTGCCCTTGGCAAATAGAATACACTTTTTAAAGAGACAGTTTTTAAGGACATCAGCACAAATTAAAGACATCAACAATAGTCTGGGCAATAGTTTCAGCATTAGTGCTAAGCTAACTCTATCAGAATGTGTGTTTTCAAACATCTTTGCATCTATGCCGTTTCATTTCTTTTGCCGACACATTTGATGTCTTGGCTTTTTTTTTTTTTCTTGGTCTCGAAAGATCAGTTACTAAACATCAGGTTTTGCTACACCTGCAGAGTCCTGTCGCTTTAAAAAAGGAATGATGATTAATCATTTTTAAAGGGGCTATAAAAACGCATCGACGAGAGTATTCCTAATATTAAAAACAAAATTGAAAAATCTCAGTACAAACCCAACAACAGGGTTGGGGTTAATTATAATTGTAATTTAAAAAAATCTGTTGCTGTTGTAATCGTAAATTAAAATGTAATTGAGTTTAGGTCATTGACTTAGTAATTGTAATTGCCATGAAAATTCTATAAAAATTGTCAATCATAATTTAAGGGAAAACTGGGGAACAATGTTACAGTTCTATGTACAGTTCTACACATATGCAGTTAATTATTAAAATGTGTTTCATATCCAGCTTCCCACATTATACCATTTAAAAAAAAAATGTTATCAAGGGCTATACTGCTCAAATGCTCACACCAAAAATATTAAAACCTATATTTTCATTGATTAGGAAGCCTAATAAGGTAACCAATAGATAGGAAATACTGTAAATTAGATGACAGATATTTGTTATTGGTGTATTTTACAGCTGATTTAGAATTTGTTATCATAAGAGATGCTAACAGAAAACGAACAAGAGTAAGGTGAACTTTTATTAGGTCATTAATTTCAGGCTCCAGCAATTGTGATTGCATTTAATTGAACTTTAGCCATTTAGAGCATAACTGTAATTGTAAAGTAATTGTAATTGGTGAAAATGCTGGTCACTGCAATCGTAATTGAATTGTAACCGAACATGGGTAATTGAAAACGTGATTTTACCTGAAAAATGTAATTGAACCCAACCCTGCTTTCAAATGGTTACAATGTTAATAATAATAATAACAAGAAGACAGTCATCAACATCCCCCGCCAGATTGGTTGCCATTATAACTCACAACATTTTCTAAATTGCCCTAAATCTAAGAACTTAGATGTATAGCATAAAAAATATAATCACATCACAATATAAAATCTTAAATGGTTTCTAAGAAAAACTGTCCTCTTTGAAGATACTTCAAACAGAGTAAAAAAAAAAAACGGAACAAGGGCAATAACTCCGGAAAAAAATATTGTGCGCTTCTCATTTTCGAACTCCATCAAGGTATTGATACCCTGAAGCCACACACCAAATGTGGTTATCCTATCTTAAACGATTTCTAATAAAAGCAGTTCCCCTTTAAAGATCTTCGAACAGAGTAAAAAGGAAACAGGGCAATAACTCCGGAAAAAATACTTGTGGGCTTCTCATTTTGGAACTCCATTTGGTATCGTATCTTAAACAATTTCTAAGAAAAGCAGTCCCCTTTGGTGATACTCGACAGAACAGAGTAAAGAAAATAAACAAGGGCAATAACTCCAGAAAAATAATTGTGCACTTCTCAGTTTTGAACTCCATCAAGGTATTGACACCCTGAAGCCACACATCTATCTTAAAGGGTTTCTAAGAAAAGCTGTCCCCTTTGAAGATACCTCGAACAGAGTAAAAAAAAACCAGAACAAGGGCAATAACTCCAGAAAAAAATATGCGCGCTTCTCATTTCAAACTCATCAAGGTATTGATACGTCAAAGCCACACACTGAAATTGGTTATCCTATCTTAAACGGTTTTCTGAAAAAAGCTGTCCCTTTTAACTCGGACGGATGGACGGAGCTCAAACAAATATCCGATAATAATACAGAAGCATCACATATGGCCATGTGGGGACTCTGTGGGTTGCCTTGTCAGAACTGCCCAGTTCAGGAGGAAAAAATGAAAGAGGGAACACAAAAGGCAACTGACTCCATGAGAGGAGGGGAAAACTGCCCCGGAGACGCTGGCGTTCTCCCTTCATGACTCGCTTTTGTTGCTGTGACTATTTTTATACACTTCAGCCTCCTGGCCAAGTGATGGGAGAGAGCTGTGAAGCCACTGAGCTGTACAGACACTGTGCACTGCAGAGATTGTCCTAATAACCGTGTTTCAGGATTTAAAATGTAGTGTTAGAGATGATAGAAATCATTACAGTTACTATACGGGGGACAGTCCAGTGACACCAGATTGTGAAGGGTGATGAATGGTTGCATTTGTGAATGAGTTTTTTTATTTTCTCCACCAGTGCATCCTCAGGAGGCTTCAGACTGTGGCCGTAGGTGTGGACACCATCGCAGAATAACAATGAGGAAGGATGATGGAGAAATTACCACGCAGTGGGTGTATGTTAACATATCAGGACTCAACATGACAACAAAACACACAAACAAAATCTTCCCACAGATAAGCCAAAATAAGTCTGTGTATAGCAAATCTCGATTAGTGCAAAATAATCATTAAGGTTTAAGAAAAAACAGAAGAAGAAATAATCGTAACTTTAAGGAGTGGTACAATTCAACACTTCATTCTTGTGCTGACATTTAGCTAATTTGGTAATTCAGACTATTTGAAGTAAACAAAGTTTGTTCAAGCATGCTCTGTTAAAAAAACAATGCTACTAGAATTAGACTGCAATTGCAATATGAAGATAAAACTTAAAGCCTAAAGAAGCTGATATAAATAGTAATCAGTCAGGTTTTATAGCAATAATAAATTGTAAGTTATAGTTGTACATAATGTATATATTATGTCCATGTCCATGTGTTAACTATGTCCATGTCTGTATTTTTATTGTCATTGTCTTAAATGTAGAGGATTATGGATGGAAAGTAGCTCATGGCTAAATCTGGCAACATTTACACAAGTATTGTACTGGTGTTCATTAATGTGCACTGTCCAAATAAACAATAAAGTAAAATAGGTAATATTGACACACAGACATTACTCAAAAAATCAACAGACTTTCCCCTTTATCAATACATTTCACGTCTGATTTGAACAGCATGGAGGAGCTCTGATTTTCCATGATTACGTGTTAAAAACAGTAAAAGCAATCTGAAAAAGAGAAGCATATTTCTCTCTTCTTTATTTAAAATGACAACTTCACATGTAAATGCCTCACATGCACCATGGTTTTGGAACAATAACATGAATTACAGAAATTTTTCACTGGAAAACAGGTGACTGAGGCTGTGTTTGTAATGTCATACTAACGTACTACTCATATTAAGTCTGACGACAAAAAGGGTCCGTAGTGCATTCACATTATGAAAAGATTATGCACGTGAGAAATACACGGATGTATACTATATCGGGACATTTTTTAAGTATGCACAGTGGGTACACTAGTCACACTCAACAGCCCCATGATGCATTGCCAGCACAATGTAAAATTGTCCTGGGACTGGCTTCAAGCTAAAAGTCAAACATCCCCTTTTCAAAATAAAAGCATCTCTGCTGGTCTTCCATTAGTTATTAACACTTTTGTAAATAGGGCTCTGTGTGACAAACAGACAAATATGTTCAATTCTGCTGATAATCCTGCTCATAATCATCTTCTACATGTTAAGGTTCGACTAGCAACCGTGTTAACCCTGTGATTAAAAATGAATGAAGAGCTTCATCAAAGTGTGGTTTTGATGAGTTTACCTGGTGACATACCATGGCAGAAGCATTGCACCAACAATCACACAGCTGTGTGAAATTTGGTGAAAAATGTGAGGCCAATTCGCCAGTTAGCAGTAATCAAAAATGTCACATTAAAGGTGAAGTCTGCAACTCTTATAAAAGTGACTTTTTGTCATATTTGCTAAAGCTGTCACTATGCAAAGACAGCCTTACATCAAGCTAGTAGTTTGTGTGAAAAAAACAGGCTCATTGAGTCCCGCCTGCTGCTCCTGCTGTTTTTGGCATATTGTCATAATGCACCGCGACCGAGCAAAAAGAACCAATCAGAGCCAGAATTGTGTTTGATGGACTGACTGACAGCTGTTGTTTACAGTGTATGGTCTGAAGGAGTAGAAGATGGAATTGGTGACTTTTCTGCTTGAAAGGTAATTACTGCTGCTTGATTTACATTATGTTTGATTTGTAATTGTTACACTAGAACTCTGTAGTGCATGTGTTGTTTGTGTGCGCGCAGCAGCCTTCGTGTGGCTGCTGTAAGTGACACTGTGTTGTTTGCTCCTGCTGCTTATAGATTGGTGTGTGCACATTGAGAGAGAGAAGCGCTGCAGTAATATGCTTTTAACAGTGCATGTTATATTACTGGGATGTTGCTGTCTGACTAACAGCTTGTTAGCTACTAGAGAGGGATCTGAAAGTTGCGGACTGCACCTTTAAGGTTTTGGGACAATGTCACAATTTTCCATGGTATGTTTTCCTCTTAAATGGGAGGCTGAAGGAAGGTCTAGAAGCGTAGCTAATGTTGCTTCTCCTGCTACTACCCTTGCGTGATTTCATTTTCTGTTTATGTAAATTCCCTACAGTAAAATTAATAATATTAGTTGACTCTATTAACCCTATTCAGCATGTTTGGTGCGATTCGGGAAGTTTAACAGTCAATAAAGTCATTGAAACAGGGAAAGACGATAATATAGAAACAAAACGGAAAATGTGTAAACCGTGTAAACCCTGAAAGTCAAGTTAGGAAATTTTCCACCCACCTTGTAGCCACACGTTTCTTTATCTAATCTAATATTTACTCTTCAGGCTGGTACATTGGCTGTCTAAGAAAGCCAAGATTCTTAGATACAAGTGACTAAATGTAACAACAGTTTTTTTTTCTAATAAGTAGTAAACATCTAAATCTGTCAAAAATTTTCCTGGACAAACTGTCTTAATATAATGATTGATTTGTTTTTGCATACTGTGGGTTGGATAGACGAAGTAATACAGAGCCAGTGCACGTCCCTATAGGGGTCGACCAAAGAAAAGATGAAAACAGATGAGAAATTGTAGTTCAGATTAATAGCGTGATTATTGCCTCCTTATTTCACATTTATTTAGTCTTTTTATTTCACATTTTATTTCTTACTTACAGCTTCCTCATAAGTCAGGTTGCTTGATTTTCGCAAAATGCTTGTGACCAAAATAGCACCTTCCCTCGTTTTATATAACTCAACTCTTCTCCAGTGAACACACACATTGTTCAGAAGGACACGTGTGACACGGAGCCTGAGCAACAGTATCGTCACCGAGCAGCACATTTTCAGGCTTTTCCTACATCAAAAGAAGCCAAGGCAGGAAAAGCTGAGGGAAAGCAACACAAAGGAAGGTTCCTATGGGAAAAATACTAAATTAAAAGAAGAAATCCTCAATACTAGATTTCTAATAATAGAACAATAAAAAAAAAAAAGACTGTGAACACAGAGGAACTAAAATAAATCTTTTAGGAGAGAACTCTGACTTTTCCATCCTGCATCGATGAGGGTTTAATGGAACACTTAAACCTCGATAGAAATAACAGGCTTCCTGCTGGCCTTTAAATCCTTTTAGGAAGCAGATTATTCCTAAACACACACACACACACACACACACACACGCACACATGTTGACACCTCTGAGTATGCACGCCCTCGTGCCCTTCAACACCAGACCTTCCACTGATCAGGCATCGAGCAACACAATTTAACATTTACATCTTGTGGTAACTGTGATATTTCTGATGTGATGAAAAGTCGCTCAAACAAACAAACAAACAAACACATCTCTACCAGCTCACTGGGGGCAGCCTAGGATGCTGTCAGTCTCAGTAAAGGCACAATCTTTCAAAAACAGTTCACTGCTCACCAACCCTTCCCCTACACGCACGCACACACACACGCACACACACACGCACACACGCAGTGACCCACTCATATGCGTCAGCAAAGGGATGCTTGCTGACAGCTACATTATGACAGAGGATGACAAGGAATCAGGGCCCACTATGTTGCAGAGGGGATACAGATGACTCAACCCAGGAAGTGAAAATGTGTGTTTGTGTGAAAAAGGAGTTGAAAAATGACTTATAGGTAATGTTCAATATTAGATTTTTGTTGATATCTGACATGCCCATATTGTTCAACAGTAAATTGTTGCTTTCCGATGAAGCAACAATGCCAATATATACGGCTGGGAGACATGGACCAAAATGAATACGTCAATATTTTTTCTCAAAATGGCAATGTAAAATATACGTATACAACCAGAAAAATAATTGTGTTTAAACTTAACCAGAATTCATTTGAAAGCCTTTCCCTTGAAATTCGTAATCCCAAAATTAAAATAGAAAAACCCATCTTACTGGCAATAGTCTACCGTCCTCCTGGTCCATATTCGGAGTTTCTCTCTGAATTCCCTGACTTTCTCACTGCTGAGCACTGATAAAGCCATAATAGTAGGTGACTTTAACATTCATGCTGATGATGAAAACAACAGCCTAAACAAAATAACCTCACTACTAGATTCAATCGGCTTTACACAAAATGTAAACAAACCAACTAATTTTCTTAATCATGCCCTTGACCTTGTTCTAACATATGGTTTCAATATTGACCATCTGACAATATATCCTCAAAATCCTATTATTTCCGATCACTTCTTGTTATCCTTTGAATTCTGAACATCAGCCTGCTTAAACTCTGAGAGAAGAGAACACAATAGTAGATCACTGTCTGAAAAAGCTGTAGCTAGATTTAAAGATTTAGTTCCATCACTGCTTACCTCTGATCCATATAATATATCAACAGAGAGTAGCTATCAATGTCCTATGACAGAGAAAATAGATGATCTTGTCAACAGTGCAATTTTGTCAGCTCTGGATGCTGGACGCTTAAAAAGAAGACGATATGCCATAAAAAGGTCGCTCCCTGGTATTATTCTGAATTGCGTCTCATAAAACTGGCACCGCAAAAACTGGAAAGGAAGTGGCTCTCTTCAAACATGGTAGAGGTTCATTTAGCCTGGAGAAAGAGTTTGATAGCTTATAAAATCTCGACTTTACTCAACTTTAACAGAAGAAAACAAGAATTCAACACTGTAGCCAGGCTACAGTGTTGAACCCTCTATTCCTGTCAACCAGAGCAGTGATGACTTCATCAACTTCTTTACTGATAAAATTCAAACAATTAGAAAGAAAAGTCCCCCTTGCAGGAGTGCTCAATAATTTCCTAAACAAAGCAGCTCCTAAAATATCCTCAACATTGCACAGTTTCACTCCAATTGGTCTATCTGAGTTGACCTCAATAGTTAGTGTTTCTAAACCAACAACCTGTCTTTTAGATCCAATCCCAACTCCACTATTTAAAGATGATTTTCCACTAATTAGCATTAAAACCACTGTAATCAAACCTCTCCTTAAAAATCAGAACACTCCACTTTCAGTTTACTTCTGGAAGTTCCTAAAGTGTCTAGAAGTAGAACAGGAAGTAGGAGGCAGGCTAATCGCTTTTGGAACCAGCTCCCAATCTTAGTACGGGAGGCTGCTACTCTCTCCACCTTTAAGGCTAAACTCAAAACCTACTACCTTTTCCTCACGTAAAATAGCAAAAACCTCAAATGGACATGGTCTCCTCTGTGATGGTCACAATCACAGACCATTACACGTAATGGTCAACACCTCAGACCATTACATACAACCACTAAACTCAAAACGTACTTATTTACTAAAGCGTATACCGTATAATAGCGTTAACTTAAAGCGGACAGGGTCTCGTCTATAATCGTCACAATCACAGACCATTATGTGTGCCCAGTACAAGATGAAGTCTCGTCTGTAGTGGTAGCATTTCAGACCATGGCAAACGCCGCAAGACGTTGGAAGTTACCTAACCACTTGGAACAAAGCTTCTCCTCGCCCTTCTCTCTCTTTTCTGTTTCAGGTGTCTTGATGCTGGAGCTGGCAGCTCCTGATCAATGGTTCACGGCTCAACTAGTCTGGGACACTCTGATGGTCTATATCCCATCCTGCTCTGTTTGTCCTTCTGTCCACTAACCCCAACCAGTCGAAGCAGATGGCTGCCACCTCTGAACCTGGTTCTGCTGTAAATTTCTTTCTGTTAAAATGAAGTTGTTTCTTCTCACTGTTGCTAAATGCTTGTTATTGTGGATCTTGTTGAGTTGTTTATTCTTACTATGAACTTTATATTTTGTTAAGCACATTGAGATGACTTTGTTGTAATTTGTGCAATAAAAATAAAGTTGAATTGAATTGAATTAAACATGTGAATGCAACACTGCAAACTGACTAACACCTGACTCGCACAACCTGTCACTATAAAAACATCTCAATGAGTCACATTAACAAATAAGTGCTAATTGAGAAGCATTATATTTAAGTTATCATCGGATATTCTTATCCTGCACACAGAGAAACCGCTCAACTGGAAACAGTATTTGGCAAACTATAGCACACTGCTTATTCACCACAGAACACCATCTGCACTGTGCACTTTTTTCACTGTTTCACAGTTTTGTGACCATGCTGCAGAAAAGCCATCAATCTGGTCCCTAGAACATCATGGAACATGGAGGCCAAATTTTTCAGTTTCCAGCACGTTTGCGTGCATATAAACACAAATATAAACATAGAACATTAGGAACAGGTTCTAGTATACCTGCCCTGACGACTGAAACACGTCAGACTACTTTTCAATAATCCTACAGCACACACTTTAATTAAGGCTTTTTAAGATTCGCTCCGAGTACCTCAGAAATCTTTGGACTTGAGTGTAAATATAGAAATTCTGGAACCAGAATCGCTCTAATTTTATGTGCAAAATTATGCACAAAATGATGACCCCAAAAACTCAGAAACAGCAAAAATACACAAAAGGACATCAAAAAACTAAAAAATATACACAAAAATACACCAAAGAACAACAAAAATACCCTAAACAAACAATTATACACAAAATAACTTTTTAAATTTACAAACCTCAACAAATTTACACAAAATGACTCCAAAAACACACCACACACAAAAATATACAAAAATTACCAAAAAATATACAAAACAACAACAGTCACACACAAAATGAAAATAAATAATAATAATCTAGAAAATAAACAAAACTAATATAAAAACACACAAAACAACAACAAAAATACACCCTTTATTCTTTCCTGTACTAATGCTCAGATTGGTTTTTATTCTAAATGCTGACATGATAATGTTGATAACGTAGCCCTTGGATCAGACAATGACATTTATGTGGCCCCCTCTGTGATTAAAATTGCCTATCTCTGGCCTATAAATATAAGCTTGTCTAGGTATAACATCCAAAAGAATCGAGCTGGGTTTGAATGTTTTTCACACGGAGGAAGTGGCCTAAATCTCCACCACATTGAAAATCATTGAAGAAAAATCACAATTTCCCAGGAGTCTTACCAACGAATTAGTTTGAGATCCATTAAAATGAAGGATGTTGATGCGTTACTTATTTACAACAAAATGGATGTAAAAGGTGCAAAACAATACAAGCAAAGAAAGGTAAAACAAAAAAGGACTCCTACCTCTCCTAGGTGAGGAGTGGGATTGAATCCACACAGATTGCAAACTTCCTTCTTGCACTCGGTGCAAATACTGTAGTTTGGGGCATCTGATGAACCAATATTCAGTCCTATATTACAAAGAGGGCAGTTTGCCAGGGTTACAGGAGCAGTTTTAGCTTCAGAGACCTTCTCATCCTTGTCCACAGAAATGGCTCTGGGAGGTTTTTTGGATCTAGCAGGTGGCGTATCAGGAGCTGAGTCTGAGTCTGGGGGTGACCCAGGAGCAGAAAACGGTGAATCTGGAGGTGATCCGGGTCCAGAATCTGCAGGAGAATCCGGTCCTGAGTCAGGAGGTGATCCAGGCGGAGGAGCCTTTCCTTCTTCTCCAGTGACAAGGTTGGAGGCAGAACTTAAAAGAGAAGATCCAAAGCTGAACATTTGAGATGCAGCTGCAGGAGGTTTGGCTGATTCAGTTAAACCTCCAAACCCTCCAAACAGTTTCCCACTGACGGACTCTTCCTGTTTTGAAGCTTGAGGCTTTGACGAGTCCATCAAACCCCCAAACCCACCAAACAGTTTACCGGTAACAGACTCTGCAGCTGCAGGAGGCTTAGCTGCATCTGTCAGGCCACCTAGACTGATACCTCCAAACCCCCCGAAGAAACTGGACTCCTGCTTGGCTTTGGCAGGAGACGGTTGAGGACTGGACTTCTGCTGCATCGGCCGACCTGTCTTGGGGTCGATTTTGGGGGATCCTCCGATTGAAGAGCCTGGTGAAAGCGGTCCCGGAGACGTGGGGCCTGGGGATTTTTGCCGAGGCGTGGTTGGAGGTGTCAGACCCTGGTCGGTGGTGCTCTGCTGCTTGATCAAAAGCTTGCCAGGTTTGCCAGAGCCCTCCTTCTGTGGAGACGGTGGGGCCGAACCTTGCTTGGGTTTGGTGATGCCCGGGGGATCCATTCCTCCCATGGCCCGCTGCATCTGACAGTTCAGACACAGCCACTCTTTTCCCTGTGGGTAAAAGAAGAAGGGTTTAATTCTATTCAAACAGTTCACTCACATTAAACCGCCAACAGTTCTGTATATGTTTATATGTTTCATTATGTGATGTATGCACTGGACTGGACTCAACACCTAAATACCAGGTAATATCTTAACTGAAAAGAAATGCACAAAGTTATTTTATTTTAAGGAAAGATATTCTTCAGAAAACCTCTATGAAATAAACTAAAATTGAATTTTTAACTCCACCAAGGAGGAAATATTTTCACCAACATTTATTTGTCTGGCAGGATTATGTCAAAACTACTTTACACATTTTGACAAAACTTTAACCAAAGATAGACCTTACAAAATGGAAGATTTCAGTTAATTTTGGAGGGGATCCAGATCAATATACTGATTCTGGATCAGTTTGAAAAGAAATAAAAATCCCTAGATCTCATTATTGGCAAAATTTCAAAAATCAGTTTGTAATTTACTGATCTTTATGAAACTGGACTCAATTGTGTTGGGTTGGTTCCTCATTTACCAAACCAAGTTTCATCTGGATCAGATCAGGATTGCGCATATCATTGTGTTTTTTGTAGTAAGTTGTAAATACACCAGATTTAGCTAAACTCTAATTTCCATCCGTCATTCAATGCTGCAGTTAACAAGGGTAAGGGCTAATATGTATTTACAAATAATAAAGAGTTTAATTGAAACCTTGATAAATTATAATTTTTCATTGGTTCAACACCTTCCAATAAGAAGCCATGTGACACTATGTTTCGGTGTGTTGCTGATTACATAAGGCTGCAGTGGGGTGACTTCAGATCAGTCAAAGGCCTGTGGTGAAATATTAGGCTGACATTTTGCCATTTTTGATGGTTCTGCTTCACAAAACAACCCAAGCATTGACAAGCAACTAATCCTGGGATAACCAGTGAGCCTGACTAAACCCTTTCCTCTGCTGTGCTACACTCATGTGTTATGTGTGACTGACTCTCTCTGCAGCAGAGCCTGGCCTTGTATCTTCCTGTGGCCATAGCATGAGTCACCTTGATCAACATTCCCAGCGTCCATCTGGTCCCTCTGTTTCTCAGCTCATGTGCCACTAATGAAAAAAAAAATGCTTCCTCTACCCAAGAGAGGTTAGCACAAAAGGCTAATGCAAGACTCAACTTGAATTATAATTCTGCATATGAGCAACATGTTTACTGTTTAGTTATCATTTCTGCTGAGAAAAATTAAGTGACCTTATCCAAGTGCAACAATGACACAGGTTTGGTGTGGAAGGCTGGAACTTGTTTTGATTGAATGAGATTCAGAAAGAGTGTTGTAAACATATACAAGTTAAAGATTACTTCATAAATCAGATGTATTAAGGTAAAGAAAGAGATCTTACGGCTGAGTCCGGCGGGCTGAAACCACAGAGGCTGCAGACCTGCTTCTTACACTCAGTGCAGTTATTATAGTTTGGTGGTTCCTTGGATCCAATGTTTAACTGTGTGGTTTTACACAGAGGACAAAGACAACCTCCAGCTGGTCCCCCTCCCTGCTGACCAGGAGGTCCTGCACTCTTCACTGGTTCTCCAGGAGGGACCCCAGGTCCTTGGGAACCTTGTTTTCCTGGTGCTTGCTGTGGTGGGCATCCTTGCATTACGCCTTGGCCAGGGGGTCCTTGACCGGGTTTGGGTCCCTGATGACCAGGGGGTCCTTGGCCTGGTTTGGGTCCCTGTTGACCAGGGGGTCCTTGACCGGGTTTGGGTCCCTGTTGACCAGGGGGTCCTTGACCGGGTTTGGGTCCCTGTTGACCAGGGGTACCTTGACCTGGTTTGGGTCCCTGTTGACCAGAGGGGCCTTGGCCTGGTTTGGGTCCCTGTTGCCCAGAGGGGCCTTGACCAGGTTTGGGTCCCTGCTGACCAGGAGTGCCTTGGCCTTGTTTAGGTCCCTGTTGACCAGGGGGACCTTGACCTGGTTTGGGTCCCTGTTGACCAGGAGGGCCTTGGCCTGGTTTGGGTCCCTGTTGACCAGGAGGGCCTTGGCCTGGTTTGGGTCCCTGTTGACCAGAAGGGCCTTGCCCTTGTCTTGGGGCCTGCCCAGTAGGTCCCTGATTGGTTGGGCCTTGACCTGGTGGGGCCTGACCTTGCCTGGGACCTTGCCCTGGCCCCTTTGCAGGAGGGCCTTGAGCCTGTTTTTGGGGGCCCTTTCCCTGAGGTCTCCCGCCCTCTTGTGGTGCAGATGCATGTCCCTCCTCCTCATCTCCAAACAGTCCAAACTTAGGAATATTGACAGCATCTCCCATTGAGGTTATAGAAGACGAGACGGATGACGTCATGGAGGACACTGCACTGAGGGGGTTGGCCCCGCTGAGGAAACTGGAGCCAAACATGCCTGAGGACTTGGTCTCTGGGTCTTTTGGCTCCTGCCGGAATCTGTTCTCAAAAAGGCTGAGCGATGAGGGGCTGCGCCCTGGTGTGCCCCTGCTGGGGGGCCCCTGGTTAAAGGCGTCAACAGTTCGACTTTTGCTGAGACCTGCAGGGCCCCTGGAGGCCCCTACCTGCTGGGACCGCTGGGCATCAGATTCTGAGGGTCTGGAAAAGAGACAAGATGTGATAGCAATGATTATTTATTGTTATTTTGTTGTTTTAAATGAGTTAAGTCAAGTCAAAGTTACTCAAATTTGTAGATTTAGTTGTTTTTCAAACTATTCAAGTTGTATTTAAGGCCAAGAATAAATTATCAGCAGAAAACGTTCAAAAGCTCTTTATTGAGAGGGAAGGGGCTTACAAACTTAAAAGTAACATTTTTTTTGCTCTGAGTGTGCGGACAACAAGGTATGTGGAATAAGATTCTGGAACAGTTTGTCAATAGAAATTAAAAAAAGTGTACAAATATCAAGAAATTAAAAAAATATATAAAGAAAATGTATTTACGTTGAATGACAATTTTGAAAGTGTGTAATATGTTTTTTGTATATATTTAATCAAAATCATATAAAGATGAGACAAAATAAATGTATTAACAGCAGCAATGATTGGAAAACATGATGCTGAAAATTGATTATTTGCTACTGTAATGTAGGAAAAGAGGTGGGACCATTCCGTTTATACTTCCACGTACTCCCTTTCAAACACAAAAAGTATGTGTGTGCAGTAATATACGCAATTATTGTTTTATTTTTATTTTTTTTCTGGAGGGAAGCCATATGCATTAAATCTTTAGTTAATTGTAATATTATTTCTTGTTATATTCCAATTGTTTGGAATAAAACAGTGTCATCATCATATAGGATTTTTATTGTAAGAATCCACGGATACTTTCTTTGTTCTCCGTCAGATTTTCAGTAAACAAAAACTATTCTAGATAAAAGAAATATATAGACATGTAAATGAGAGGAAGAGATGATTGTTCCCTAGTTTTTAAACCTGGTAAGTAAGGCTGCAACAACGAATTAAAATCGACTATTAAAAGCGTTGGCAACGAATTTAGTTGCTGATTCTTTGCTTCGTGCGATTTATGTCACTGACTGTGACGCAGAGTCGTTTGCTTCACCTGCAGAGATTTGTGTGCACACACGAGTGTTTGTGTGCGCGCACCACGAGAGTTTGTGTCAGGCCGCGCACAAGTGTTTGTGTGTGCGCGCAAAGTGTTTGTGTGTGCATGCACCAAGAGTGTTTGTGTGTGTGCGAGCGTGTGAGACACTTTCATTTCAGTTTAATCAGCTTTGTGTACGCACGCAGTGTTTGTGTGTGTGCCCAAATGAGTGGTTGTGTGCGGGCGCACCACAAGAGTTTGTGTGTGGCCGCGCATGAGTGTTTGTGTGCGCGCGCAAAGTGTTTGTATGTGTTTGTATGCACCACGAGTGTTTGGGTGTGTGCCCGAACGGGTGTTTGTGTGTGTGCGTGCGTGTTTGTGTGTGAGATACACTTTCATTTCAGTTTAATCAGCTTTGTGCACGTGCGTAGAGTGTTTGTGTGTGCGCGCACCACGAGTGTTTGGGTGTGTGCCCGAATGAGTGTTTGTGTGCGTGCGTGCGTGTTTGTGCGTGAGAGACACTTTCAGTTCAGTTTAATCAGCTTTGTACACGCTCACAGAGTGTTTGTGTGTGGGCGCACCACGAGTGTTTGTGTGTGGGCGCACCACGAGTGTTTGGGTGTGGGCGCACCACGAGTGTTTGTGTGTGTGCACAGAGCGTTTGTGTGTGGGCATGCATTAGTGTTTGTGTGTGCGCGCACCACGAGAGTTTGTGTGTGGCCGCGCATGAGTGTTTGAGTTTGCACAGTGTTTGTGTGTGTGCGCGCATGAATGTTTGTGTGCGCACACCACAAGTGTGTGTGTGCGCGCGCAAAGTGTGTGTGTGAGTGCACCATGAGTGTGTGTGTGCGCGCACCAGTAGAGTTTGTGTGTGAGCGCACCACGAGTGTTTGTGTGTGTGCGTGTGCACCACAAGTGTTTGTGTGTGGGTGCACAACGAGTGTTTGTGTGTGGGTGCACAACAAGTCTTTGTGTGGGCGCACCACGAGTGTTTGTGTGTGTGCCTGTACGAGTGTTTGTGTGTGAGAGACACTTTCATTTCAGTTTAATCAGCTTAAGCAGGGTTTTAATGTGCTTTATAAATAAACTGTATGTTTTTCTAAAAATATTGTTCATCGATTCATTTATTGACCGATTAATCGATTATGAAAAGTTGCAGCTCTACTGGAAAGTTAAAACCCCTGCAATATTAATATTTTGTGGTTGCCATTTTAAAACAGCCACATTGGGTCTAAAATGTGCCTGAGGTGGCATCGTTGTGCTAATATGTCACAACTATGGCTTAGTTAGCTCTCAGCCCTATTCAACACATCAGTGAATGCCCAACGTACAGTAGGCCGCCCTGGGGTAGAGCTGACAGGATGTGTGGAGTGTAGAATGAGAAGAAAGAGATGCTCCACTCTGTGTGGGTAAGCTGACACATCTTTGTTAGCTCAGGCTAAAAGGCACAGTTCACATCACACACAGAGCGTCAGCGCTAACGAACCATTTAGAGGAAGGCACAAAAGTAGGAAGAGATGGCAGATGTGAAATGTATGAATGTAATATACATATCTATACAGAAATGTACAAAGTGCAGACTGAAATGAAAACAAAGTATGGAAATCATTCTATAAGAGGAAAACTGTCTCAGAGTATGTCCAACACCCAAAGCAAATGCACAAAGTTACTCCAAAAACACACAAAATGACAAAATAAACACATAAAAACTGCAAGAACACACAAAATTACTCCAAAAACCCACAACATGACAAAAAAGATAAAGCAACAGAAAAACATACAAAACTACTATGAAAATAAACAAAAAGACAACAAAATACACAAAATGAGAGAAAAATATACCAAATGACAATACAAATATACAAAATGACTCCAAAAACACACTAAATTACCCCAGAAATAATACAAAAAAACAAAGAGAAAATAAGAGAAAAATATACAAGATGAAAACAAAAATACACAAAATGACAGAAAAATAAACAGAAACAACAAATACACAAAATTAGTCCAAAAACACACAATGACAAAAAATTACAGAAAGCAACAGAAAAATATACTAAACCACTGTGAAAATATACAAAAAGACTCCAAAAACACACTAAATGACCCCAGAAATAATACAAAACAACAACAACAAACAGAAAATAATTAGAAAAATATACAAGATGGCAATAAAAATACACAAAATGACAGAAAAAATTACAAAACGACAATACAAATAGGTAAAATGACTCCATAAACAGAAAATTACAAGACAGAAAATCACAAAATGAATCCAAAAATGCAAAACATCACGTGCACACAAAATGAGAGAAAAACATACAAAATGACAACAATAACACATACAAAAACCCTTATTTTTATTTCCTGAATTGATGCTCAGATTTGTCATTATTCTCAATGCTGTCATAAATGTTGATAAAGTGGCCCTCAAATCATACACAGTCACTTTTTTTGGCCCCCACTGTGATAAAAGTGTCCCATCCCTGCTCTAGCTGTCTGGAGGTTAGATCATGTGAACAGCTACAGTATATAAACCCCCCAACACCAACTCAAAACAGGTCACAGTCCTTCTCGCCAACAGACCATTGATGGCTTCCAGGTCTCCCATGTATACATGGAAAGAGGCACTTGTTCGGCCATTAAATATTACAATGAACCGAGCTGCTGGTAATGTTTAATGTGAGTAACAGAAGATTGTAAATGGCAGAGTGTGAGTAATCACTGTGAGTGGAGGTGTAGTAACGACTGCTGGCAGACTCTGCAGAGGGTTTCAGAACCATGGACAGAGGCTGATGTGGTTCTAGCACTTTGGACAGCAACCGGACTCAGTATACATTGGAGCAGACATGGGCAACTGAACGGGCGTTTAATTTTGAGCAGTATTCATAGTAATAACCAAGAATTACAGAGAAATACACAAAATAAGAGCAGAATTACACAAAAATCATTACAAAAAAAACCATACAAAGTTACAGAAAAACACGCAAAAAAAAGCCCCAGCAAAATTGCACAAAAATGATTGCAGAAAATAAAAGTACAGAAAAACACAAAAATATAACAAAAATACCAAAAATTAGAGCATAAATAGACAAAATAACAGAAGGATTACACAAAAATGATTACAAAAACCAAACAAATTTATAGAAAAATACACAAAACAACACTAAAATTACAAAATGTTATTACAGAAAAACACACAAAAGGATAACAAAAATAAAATATCCAAATACCAAAAATTACGGCATAAATAAACAAAACAGCAGATTTACACAAAAATGATTACAAAACAAAAAATACAAATATAGTATAGGAAAATGGACTAAACAACAGCAGGATTACACACAAATTATTACAAAAAACAAACAAAATTATCGAAAAATAGATTAAACAGCAGGATTTCACAAAAGAATTACAGAAAAACACACAAAAGGATGACAAAAACACCAAATGTAAAAATAAAAAAATAATAAAAATAAAAACAATAACAGACAAAATCACTCAAAAACACACAAGAAGACCATTACAATAATACAAAAGAATATACAAAACAACACAAATACACACAAAAGACTGTAAAACACACATAATGACAAAACAACAAGTGAAATACACAAAATATGTTGTTAATTCCTGTAATTAAAGTTATTTTTCTAAATGCTGACACTAATGTTAATAATGTGGCTCTCAGGTCAGACAATCATATTTTTAAGGAACCCTCCGTGATAAGAAGTTGCCCATCTCTAGATTTAGTATTTGGAAGATTTCCAGAGGCGTTATTAGTCACACAAAACATTATACAAAAACAGTAATTAGGGTCTATGTTCTATTTATAGTCTGATTAATATTAATATTATCCCTGCCCCCATCTTCAGCCTGGCTATAAATAACAATTTCCCTCTCAGTCCAAGCCAATTAGCTGTGAGACACATGGTGGCATTTTATGTAAAGCCAATGGAGAGAAAAAAAATTGTGTCAACATACATTCAACCAAGGCAGATCATTTTCATTATTTAAAATAAATGTTTAATCTGTGGAATCAAAGAAAAACGCCATGATTGGAGGGGGTTTACTGTTTTCATGAGTGAGCTGCAGGTGTAAAGAGTACTGATATATTCTACTCCAATAGAAGTAATGTAACTTTATTGAAATTGCACTTAAGTTCAAGTACAATTAAAAAGTAGTCAATTAAATAGCATTCAAAGCAAAAATGACTAGTTACTATCATCAATTTTTATTTCATTTGGTGAGATTTTGTGGAATAAGTTGAGAAAAATTGTAAGCTTTTGGAGTTCTTTCAACAACAATTTACAAGTGAATTATATGGTAATTTACACAATGATTCTTGATTTCTCTGTTATTTTCACTTCCTCCTCCTCCCGAATCGGATGCTCTAAAGAGCCGGATTTGGCCCCGGGCCCTCGAGTTTGACATATGTGCTCTAAGTAAAGCTCAATGTATTACCTTTAAACCAGTGCCATGGCTGGGTGTTGATCAGAAATGGCACGACAAAGAACATATGGATTATGTTCAATGTGTCTTGAAACAGAACAAAAATAAATAAAAATCACTAAATATAGGGGTGTGCCAAAATATCGATACGATGATATATCGCGAGGTTGCGTCTCGCAATACGTTATCGATTCGCCGGCGCCAAATATCGATTTTTATTTTTCGATTTTTTTTGCAACATACAAGACATGACGAAAACAATATATATATATATATATATATATATACACACACACGATACACAGAGATAATGCAGTACATACACAGTACAATGAAACAATAGGTGAGGAGTGGATATTTACAAATTTACACTGTGTGTGTGTGTGTGTGTGTGTGTGTGTGTGTGTGTGTGTGTGTGTGTGTGTGTGTGTGTGTGTGTGTGTGCGCGCGCGTGTAGTATACTGTACACTTTATTTTACTTGGCTGTCATTCATTGACAATGTTTTGTAATTCCTGTGAAATTGATTCAGCGCCGTCAATAAATTCTGAATTTCTTCAGTGACACAGATATCGCGACGTATCGGGGATGAAATTTCGTTATCGTGTGAAACATATTGTGATGTATCGTATTGTGACGTATCTGGTGATACCCAGCCCTAACAAAATATAATAATTTACTCAGTAACGGTTGGGTGTAGAAATGTAACAAATTACTTACTTTAAAACATACTTAAGTATAAGTAAAAACACTGATTTAGAAATACACACAGAAGCTACTCAATTACAGTAACGTGAATACGTGTAATCCATTATTTTCTCTCTGGTAAGATATGATAGAAAACACACTGAAAGGCAGTTATTTTTGCGTATGTGCTCAAATAGTGGATGGAGGTGTGTCTCAGTGATGTCACTCACAACCACAAAGAGCACAGAGTGGTACCAATAAACACTAGTGGTTTCATTCTATTTCTAAGGAACACTGGATGTTCCCACAGCATTTAAAGGCACCATCCATCCTCACTCATGCACACATCCATAGGTGTATTATTCACATTATTCAAACACTAGACTACAGCATTTCTTGGTGCATTTTGCTGTGATGAGAATCAGACTGTGAGCATCATTAGACTGGATGTTGCACCTGTTTGTGTCTCATGTGTAAAGGTGATAAATGCGTCAGAATAAATGCAGTTTAAAGCCCTGCCTTCGTGTAGTAGTCGCGGTTCCCTGCGTCCTTGACATCGCCGCTGCTATCATCCTCCGGTCCTCCAGGCTCAGGTCCTGGAGTCTGACCGCAGACCCGTCCGATACCCGCACGAAGCCGCCCTTCCCGTCCGGGGCCAGGCCCTCCGGTAGCTCAGACGGTGGGCCCTCGGCTCCTTCCAGGCTCGCTTCGTTCCCCATGACGAGCCCCTCCCGTCTCCGTCTCCGTCTCCCTGAACCACCACCACCACCACCACCACCGTGTTATCTCCTTCCTTCTCTGGCTGTTTTAGCTCCACAAAACGCGGAGCTTTTCTGCGTCTGGGAGCATCTCCGCCGGTTAAAGCTCAGCACTAGCAGCACTAGCACTAGCACTAGTCAGTGCTTGTTCCATCTCATCGCCTCTCCTTGTTTTTCTCAGGCTAACATCCTCCCAGCAGCAGCTCTTCATACACTACGGTTCCCTCCACAGTCATCACTGTTCCACCACTGCTCACCTTCCCACGGCGGGCTTCCGGTAGGCTGTTACAAAATAAAACTACAGCCTTTCCCGTATTAGCTTATAAAAG
The DNA here is from genome assembly GCF_900634775.1 of Gouania willdenowi. NCBI lineage: Eukaryota > Metazoa > Chordata > Actinopteri > Blenniiformes > Gobiesocidae > Gouania > Gouania willdenowi. Next base: position 9,344,358 of record NC_041049.1, read on the forward strand.
TAAAAGCTTGATTTAAACCTCAGCAATATTTCCCTAAACTAAAGTATTTCACAATAAAACTCTTGACCGATTTGGAATTTATATGATACATGGTATATACTAGGGTGTGTACTGCCTGGCATCTGGCGATGCAATTCGTATCCCAATACATATGTCACGATACGATACGATACAATATATCCCCATATTAAAGTATAGAGCGATTATTACGTTTTTGATTTTAATATATGATTTAAGAAACAACTCGTGTAAATTTGTACACCTTCATGGTAACATTATGTATGAAATATATTTTATTGGCATATTTTACACTCAAAAAATTGGCTTTAACATGCCATGTGCCGACAACTTAAAATAATAATAAATAACATACAATCTGCCTGTCTTTTAAACCAACTTTGACTTTAGTGCAACTTAACTGAGGTATAAGCCTAGCACAACAAATAAATGCAGAAAGTTAGTACTTTCTTTTTAGATTTGATTGAAAAAACACAAGCTGGTCAACATGCCCAGGTTTCAGCGCAATTCTTTGTGCAGTTATAATGTCTCCTGCAGTGGAAAAGACTATCCTGGTTAAATAAAGCATTTGATCGATTTGGTTTTTTTCACCCAAAAAAAAGCAGATGTTTGATGTATTTACTAGAGGTGCTGAAAAATTTGATAATCAGTTAATCCCGATTTAATTATTGATGATTCGATTATTTAATTAATTATATTCCTTTTCATTTAGAAGCATTAATTCCACTGTAGAATATTGAGGGTGCTGTGAGGTGTTAAATGAAATCTCAATAATCAGCAATAAGTGAATCAATAATTGTTAGGCCGTGGCTCGTGATACGGAAATGTATCAATAGACTGCCAGTCTATGCATACGCAGCACCCCTCATTGGCCAGTTTCGGTCACGTGATAGGTGCACCATGTGACTTAAAGTTCCGTCAGTTGTATTTTAGCTATTTATTTTTAGCTACCCCCCTAACCCTTTTATTTTAGCCCTAACCCTAACCCAAACTCAGGAAATACCCTAAAATGTTTATTTTTGTCGTATATGTATTTTTAAAGGTGGACTGTGCCATGTTAAAAATGTTAAAATGAAAAATGTTTATGTCAAAAGTGGGATTTGAACCCACGGCAGCAGAAGGAAGAATCCTTGAGTCTGGAGCCTTAGACCATTTGGCCATCCTGATGATGTCCCACTTCTCTAGATCATCTCCAGCAATTTTAAGCCCGTCAGTGAAACACCCTAGGTGGAGTGCGTTAAAATACGTTTGCCCCATATTAAATTCTCTTCACTCTGTAGGGGGCGCTAACACGCCAATGTCCATTTTTCCACATTGAGCTGGTTTAGGGCCGGGAGTTTAACATCTGATTCACATTTGATGCAAATCGGAATTTGTATGTGCAAATGGGAGCATTTTCCAAAAATGCCCTCATTTGCAACGTCAGTGAAACGCCCTAGGAGAAATGCGTTAAAATACAACGTGAGTGAAAATAGCAATTTTGCAATTTTCTACTTTCAATTCAAGATTCTGGACTTCCTGTGTATTTTTTGCCGTGATCTCAATAATGTTTTTTACTTTACTTTTCTTTTTTTTGGCAATTCCAATCTTGTAATGCATTTTTGGCGTACTTGGGGGCGCTGGCGCGTCAAAGAAAGAAAAAAAGAAAGAAAGAAAATAATTATCCAACCCACTGTTTCCCCCTTTTTGAGTACCATGAACTATACATTTTCGGAAAGCGCGGGGGCATGCCTCCAACTTGACAAGGGTCCCTGGTCACTGACGGGCACGTGGTGTTCGCATAGGCTCCGCCCCTTCCCTCATAGTGTGGCCAGTACGAGAGCAAGAGGCCCTTCACCAGCTTGTGGCGCTCGTGCCTAATAATAAAAAAAAAAATTGAGCGTTTGTGTGTGTGTGTGTGTGTAATTCTGAATTAAATGTCCATTAGGAATTGAGTGTTTACAAGGTCAAGTTAAAGAGGAATTAACTTTAATTCTGAATTAAATCTCCCATGTAAACCATCCATGAAACAGCTACCTAAACTCCCACTTTTCTATAGCAAGACATACTTCTTACGGGCACTGCACTAGTACAGTTAAATCAAAGAAAAAATAGGGATTAAAACGAGCAGACAAATGTTTGGCCACTCCAATGTATGACATACTTAAATAATTAAATAAATAGACAAATAAATAAATAAATAAGTATCAATGATTAGATTAATCTGTTTCATGGGAAAATATCCTGTTAACTTCAGAAAAACAAATAAAGAAATAAAACTTTTTACTGCATTACACTGAAAGGAAGCCGTCACCCTTTCCTCTGATTTTTGTGGTAAACTTAGCACAGACTCATTCGTTTTCCTGCCTAGTGCGCATGTCCTCTCTCTGATAGGTGATCTGAAGACATCAGTGTGGGCAGGGAAAAAAAAGCTATTTAAAGGGGGCTAACTCCAGTCTTTCTGCCTAACAAACTTCCTGCTATGGGGGGGAAAGGGAAAATGGAGGACAGGTGACGTCAGTGATGTGTTAGAAGTAGGTGACACCAAACACACACAGGCTGTGGTAAACACAGTTAGTAGGTCAAGTATCTGGGGCTCCTGGGTAACGCACACAGGTTCATGTATACTGCATGAACACTTCCTTTTTTTTTCTCACGTCCACACAGAGCAGAAGCTCCACAGATCATGTGATGATGATGATTATTATCTCTGTTGCTTGGGGCGTTTATAGCGTTCCTCACGTTCAACGTAAACCCGTTCCATTATCAGATATGAAAATGCGGCTGGCAGCTACAGAGGCGAGGATGGGAAAACAGCTTTTGTCGACTTGTCATCAGACAAATGGTAATAAATTCCTTATCTACTCTCTTCTTGTAGAGATTTGATTGATTGTGTTATCACAAAGACACCGCCTGCATTTAAATGGCTGTAATCTGACAGAAAAATAATCAAAAATCCAACTTGGAGTCACAGATGTGAACACACAGCACAGGTAAAGTGGTCCTTCATCAGCCGCTGACATACCAAAATGACTGCAAATCAGCTACAAGTTATATTTAGCGCCACAGACATGGAAATGTGCAGATCCATGGAGAAGGATATTAATGTACATCAGCTCTGCTTTGCTGCATATCAAGGAGACGTGTTGTGATATGACAGCCAGTGCTCATTTGGTGCTCCCTGTGGAGCTCAGGGCAGATGTGTCCTCAGTGGACCCAACGCTCAGCCCTGAGCAACACTCGTGTGCTGGTTTCACTAAACAGCAGAAAGATCACCTCAATATCTACAAGTTATAGCAATCACCTCGATATCTACAAGTTATAGAGATCACCTCAGTATCTACAAGTTATAGAGATCACCTCAATATCTACAAGTTATAGAGATCACCTCAATAACTACAAGTTATAGAGATCACCTCAATATCTACAAGTTATAGAGATCACCTCAATATCTACAAGTTATAGAGATCACCTCAATATCTACAAGTTATAGAGATCACCTCAATATCTACAAGTTATAGAGATCACCTCAATATCTACAAGTTATAGCAATCACCTCAATATCTACAAGTTATAGAGATCACCTCAATATCTACAAGTTATAGAGATCACCTCAATATCTACAAGTTATAGAGATCACCTCAATATCTACAAGTTATAGAGATCACCTCAATATCTACAAGTTATAGAGATCACCTCAATATCTACAAGTTATAGAGATCACCTCAATAACTACAAGTTATAGAGATCACCTCAATAACTACAAGTTATAGAGATCACCTCAATATCTACAAGTTATAGAGATCACCTCAATATCTACAAGTTATAGAGATCACCTCAATATCTACAAGTTATAGAGATCACTTCAATATCTACAAGTTATAGAGATCACCTCAATATCTACAAGTTATAGAGATCACCTCAATATCTACAAGTTATAGAGATCACTTCAATATATACAAGTTATAGAGATCACTTCAATATGTACAGTTTATTAGGTGAATGTTGAGTCTCAGACAATGTCACACTGACTGAAACAAGACACTTCTGTATCTAAATGACTGTGTCAAAGGCTGTGTTCGAAATTGCATATTCCGACCTATGCACTACAAATTCAACAAGTATATACTGTCTATTATACTATAAGTAGGGTTCGGAGGATTAGGATGATGACCAAATCCCCCCTGAAGTATACTTCTAACCCAACGTGCATTTCGAACCTACAAGGACAAAAACCTGAAGCACACTGAGGCTAAATATCTCTGTTGATTCTCCACCTTTGAAAGCTCTGAAAGCATTTTAAGTGAAAAAGTGACTAAGTAAAACATCAACATCTGAACATTTGATCCATAAAACTCACGTATACACATTTCATTCCGACATTGCAGAGATTTTCGGAGACCCTCCATTTACCGACTAAACTTCCCTTTAACTTCAAAACAAGAGCCATATTTACAAAAGCGTTGAAAACTAACGGAAGACAAGAAGGGATGCTTTTGTTTTGAAAAGGGGATATTTGACCTTTAGCTTGAAGCTGGTCCCAGGACGATTTTACATTCCGCTCGCAATGCATCATGGAGCGATTGAGTATGACTGTTATCCCCACCATGCATACTTAGAAAATGTCCCGATGTAATATATATCTGGGTATTTCTCGCGTACTCAATCTGTCCATACTATCTAATGTGAACGTACTACATAGTCATTTTGACGTAAACAAATAAAGATAAACAAGCTAAACAAACATCCAAACAGCAGATACATCACCTCAATATGTACAGTTTACTAAGGTGAATGTTGAGTCTCAGACAGCTCGTCATCATCACACTGACTGAAACAAGACACTTCTGTACTGTTCACTGGTCTCACAGCAATCTCAATTACTGTCCTGACATCTGGGGAAATATTTACAAGGCTACAGTACAGCCATTATTTATTCATCAAAAAAGAGCAATTATCATTCACAAGGCTGAATATCCGACAAATGTTCAGGAAAAAGAAGGAACTTAAAACTTTAGAACTACTAAGACAAGGAAGAGTAACCTATATTAGTTATCTGTTATTTAAGGCTACGGCCAAATCCAACCAGTGCTGATATTTCAACACAACAGCATGACCTTGAGTGTGATATTGCTTTTATACAACAGTTCTACAACTGCATTTTATTTGTAATAAGTAACAACAGCAGCAACTTTCACAATGCAGGCAATTGCGACCTGTATCCGATCTTTTTGCCCAAATGCGACAGTCTGAACAGCAGAATTCTATTTTTTTCAAATCTAACCAAACATCATGTGCAGTCCTAAATCCAATACATATCTGATGTGACTCATATCAATGTGACTGCATGTGTTTCCATTTAATATTCTTGAAGCCAAAATACGGCGCTTAGGGGCGTTTCCATCTTCCATCGAGTCTGCGCAGTAAGGTCCGGTGGGAGGCGCTCTGCTAACACGCCTCGCCCATTTAGCGTACTGCCCTGATGACTTCAGCTACGCCAAGAACTTAAGTATCTTTCCCGTTGCAAATTCTTCCAACGGCTTGTTCAGATCATAGAGGTTAGTACAAAACCACATTACAGTATATTTCATCTCAAATATCTAAACGTACTTTATTTAAAAATCAAGAAAATCACGCGTCTCGGCTTTCCTTCACAACATAACTGCTAACACACACTCACAAAGAGAGCTACGCAAGACCCGCGGCTGTCAATCATATATGATGTAATATCCAGTTTGTCAACCTCAAATAACTTATTTAAAACAAACTTCACAGAAAAATGAGCACTTGAACACAATGTAGGGTGATAATAACTAATGATCACAGCAGAGTTTAGGTTTGGAAAAAAATTGTGTGACGAGTATTTTAACTTTACACTTTGACCCACATCTCACCTGTTATCATTGAGGAGGTGGGGTTTATGACCTATGCTGCTGCTAGTCAGCAGGGGGAGCTCTAAAAATCTAAGCTTCCTTGCGGTGGAGCTTGTTCAGTCCATTCAACCGGTGACGCTGGTCCTCTGTGTACCAATGGATGTTGGACACTGACACTATATGCCAAATTTAGCAAATAATCAAGGCAGTGGCTAGCCGTACAGTTGGCATATCAATATACCGTCATTCTATACGTACGCAGCACCCCTATTTGGCCAGTTTAGGCCATGTGACTAAGACTAATCCTTACCCTAAACCTAACCCTAAAAATTGTTGCGATATAGGGTTATAATCTAACCCTAACCCTAAGACGCTACATACTTGTACATTGGTATCCGTACCAATAGCACCCGGGGTTGTCCGTACGGCAACCGTACAAATAGACACTTTTTTTTTTTTTTTTTTACAGTCTATGACTCCTACGTCATTGCATCCAAACAGTTTGCTGTAAAGATGTAGTATCCATCACACTGCACATGACTAGAGCAATAAACGTGGCCCTCGACTCTTTCACTCTCCTTAAAGGTACAGTATGTAGTGCTGACTTCCGTTGGAAAAAAACTTTCTCGGTGCGACACACAGTCTTACACTGGATGCCTTCATACAAACTTCTGTAAACAGCGTAGCTTGTGGGGTCATGGGTCACCTTAGTACCTGATTTGAGCATGTGGGTCACTTCAGTGTCACATTCCATCTATGCTCCAAACTGATTGAAGATGCATTTACAATGTAATATGAACAATCACAAAATCAGATTTTTTTTTTTAAAAATCTGAATTGTGCAATAAGACCTGCAGTGTGAAGGTAGTGACAGTGTTCTACAGTGTGTAGCCCAAGATGTATTAAATTTAACGGTATTTTAGATCAGCTGTACAGCGGAGTGATATGATCCGTGAGAAGTCCCGGTGCTGTTGTTACTCTATAACAGCACTCTTGGAATGTCTGGCATCCAATAAAATCACTTGGTCGGAACTAACTGTTGTATAATAAGTAATAAAAGTATTTATGGTACGTGCTGATATTGTATCTGTTCGATATTGCCATCAGCCAATATTCAAGGTTACAATACATGTATTGTATCAGAAGTGAACAAGTTGTAATTTGTCTAAAGTTGCCATTTGTCATCATAAAATTTAAGATTATCTGGTTTGGATAGATACAGTAGATGATGAACCAGGCAATGATTTCCTGTCTACATTCAGATCTACATTATATACATCTATTTTGAGGGACTTAACTGTTAGAATTTTAGATTGTATTCCTCTTCCTCACGTTGGTGACAGTGTGTTTAGAAATAGGTTCGTTCACACAAATGATGAAACAGAGTGTGATGATCTCTTAGTCCCGCCCCTTCCTCCTCCTGACCACTGAGGCGTGACCTGATGGTCTCTAGGCCATGGAGCAGAAGCAGCCCACATACACTTTCATTTCTTTTCCTTTGTGTGTATCTCACCCACATATTCCTATAAACACACTGACCCAAGTGCTCAGCCATGCGGGGTAAACGCACTGGCCTAGACAGGCAGATGGACAAACAGGGTAGTAACACACACTGACACACACATACACAGGTGGAGGAGTTCATCATCAAACAACACGAGCCTGGGAACGAACATATGCTCAGTCACCAGGATGCACTTTAGTACACGGCAGTCAGGGCCTTTTCACATGTGACATCATACATAAACAAATACACTTCATTAATTATACATTAACTATTTTGGTTAAGGATTGATACAAGAAACTATTTAGAATCATAAAAAAAAAATATATATATATATAGTATGGACACATACTGTACTTTTGTAGAGTATGTTCCTGATATATTGACTGTGTGGACTCTTAAGAATCATTCGACGACTGCGCTGTTCAGAAAAACCTTTGGTTAAATGGATTTTTAACTTTTATCATCCTTTTATGATGCTGTTGTTGTAAATTTACCTCTGTTTTACTTTCCTTTTATGATGTTGCTCTTTTTGTTTTAATTTCTCCTCTGTTCTGTACAGCACTTTGTGATTTTTATCTGAGAAAAGCGCTTTCTAAATAAAAATGACTTACTTAAAAAAAAAAAACATGTAAACACTTACCTTTGCATAGAAAGAGGGAAATGGTGGAAATGGCTTGAATTAGATTACACAACATTTAAATATGGAATGTTTACCACAACTGTTGACAAGTAGCAAAGCAGCTCGAACTCTTTTATGGGGTCACTTTCTTCATAGAGTTTGTTATAGATTTATTTATTTTTCTCCTAATACAGTATACTGTACGTAGATTAAAAAAAAAAAAAAAAAAAAAAAAAAAAAAAAATAAATACAAACAAAAGCAGGGAGACCGAAATCATGACAGAAAAACACTAAACAAGAAAAATTATTTAAGACTTAAATATTTCAGAATATACATATATACACACATAGTTTCAAAGGAGGCACATGTTGGAAGGAGCTAGAGCTGAAATTAAGTGAGCTAATTAGAATCAATGCTAACCACATGCATTCACTTAAAACTGCTCTTGGTTAAATAAAAACACAGTGTAGGCACTCATAGATCACATTTAAGATCATTTGCTCAAAAAATAAAAAAATGAAAATAAATTGTTGACATTGTCAGAAACGTTTGGTGCATTATAAGATGTGGAATCCTGTAGACAAATGCATAGAAGTTGTTTTACTTCATTCTTACATGGATTTCTTGTGTTTTTTCCATCAGACAAAACACTATTTTTGTTCTAGTTTGTTTTCGATACTGCGTAAGAAGTTAACTTTTAGGTGTAAGCCCCAGAATAAACATCTGCTAATGTTTTGTCAGAACTTTTAGTGCGTGAAGACACCAGAAATATGTTGGGAAGTCACTTTGGCAGAGTTTTTGGGGCAAACACATCATTCTTTTATGCTCAGTTTGCACTTCCAAGTATAAATGATGTAAATTATGTAAAACACTGACAATATCAAAACAATAGATTGTGAGATTTTAGAAAAATTGAGAGCTCTTTTGAACAATGTGCGATTAAAAATGGCTGCCATCATGTGTTATAGGCATGGGAAAATTGCGAGCCCCTGCAAATACTGTGGAGTTTATTTAATTTGGGAATTTAGAAGCACTGGAATATAACTACATCTTAATGAATTTAAATATTTACACAATATTTTATGTTTTCTCTGTCATTTTTACTTTTTCCTGCAGGCCATGCTTATACAATGATCAGGAAATAGGCTACAATAACATGAAAAAGCAATTTTAAAATGACAAAATTGTTAAAAAAAAACAAAAAACTGAAAAGTAAGTTATTGCGTCAACATTATTACAACAACAATACATTAAGTTATGACCTGTTTACATTAATAAAAAAAACTTATTCCACAGAAAACTAGACAAATATAGGACGGATGTACATAGCCCTGTGTTCTGTTTACATAAAAAAAAAAAATAATAATATGGCACTGAGGTTTTCTATTTCATATGAAGGCACCTTTGTGCTTTGTAATAAAAATGCATATTTTTAGTCACAGTGTTGGTCATTGAGCTGCTAAAAAGTATGTGTACGAATGATAAAGATTGATAAACATATTTTACAACAGTTTCTACTGTCTACTGACACTTTGTTTCCTGTGTATATTTCTTTTCATGGCTTCCTTTTTTTAAATGTAGCTAATGCTGTAGCATTTTGTTAATAATTCATGCCTAATGTCTAATGATTTGTTTTTAATACCTACTGAGAATGTATTCATGCTTTCTGAGGGGGCATCAAAGTATGCAGAGTAGAAATGCTGAGGTATATTTAATCTATATTCAATGCAGTGATACAACCCTGTGTGTTTGTTCGCTGTGTGTTCAGCGTCTCTGATGTAACTTGATCTGGTAACCAGATAACTCATAGCACCGCATTCATTAAATTTAAATACCCAGGAGAAGAATAAAACTGAGAACTGGTGGCTGTGCAAAAACCTGAAATTTAGTGTGACAGATGCACACACACACACACACACACACACACACACACACACACCTTCACACAACCTGTTGACTATGTCATTTCAGTCAAAATACTTTAATGAACCCTGAGTGTCTTCCTTGTGGAACACATCATTTTAGAAAAAACAGTTCCATACCTGTGAGAATGAACGTCCTCCAAGTCACTGTGTGATGAGGTGAAGCAGTTTCCCAGGTGACTGAGTACTTCCAAGTGACGTTTACTTTCTGCTTTATTCGGACTGAGCCTCACTTATCCCTATTAACATCCCTGAACGCGCCTAAGTCCAGCCTCTACGCCAATATCTGCACATACAGTGGACTAAAAATATTCCTAAAGTCGCAGAGGTGTGCTCTTCACTTCTCTTCTCTTTCCCTCAACCTGTCTCCCTCTCCTCGTGCACAACAGAGTGCATGTGGGTAGGCTATACCTGCTGCACACGCACACACACTCAATAGGACAGACAAAGACACTCGTGCACAGACGTAAGTAGCCCATTCTAATCTTCTTTTCCTCTGAGGGATGGACCAATCACGCACTGCTCAGCACTATAAGCTGTTTTCTCGTACACGCGGAACAGAATGCATGTGTGCACAGATTCCACCATTGCTGAAGGTCATGTCAACGCACCAAAAACAAACAAACAACAACTAGATAAAACAACGTAGTCTATTATTCATCTCCTGCTAATGTATTTTTTAGTCTGAACTAAAGTAACTGCACTGGAACAGAAAACATGAGCTTGCAGCAGGAGCTGAATTCTCCAACAAAAGATTAACTTTTCCCTCAAGACGAACAAAATGCTCCGTAACGCAAAATTATTTCACTAAAACAAACACTAGAACATGTGTTCGTGTTTTTATCATCTCTAATGGGCTATTTCGAGTAAAACAACAACACAAACTTGTAACTTCTTGCACTTTGTAAGGAGTCTTGGAGCTAAAATGTCCCTTGTTACTTACTGTAGTTTCCTCCTACTTCCTTGAATAGAAATGACTACAGATTGTTGTGCTGTGGTGAAGGGCAAGGAAAGAGATTGTTAGTTGGTGAAAGGATTCCTAATAGGATTTCTGGGTCATTGTAGAAAAGCCAACATCCAAACTAGTCCAGAGTCCCAGAGATGTACCAGCAGCAAAGTGGAACGGAAGTCTGCGAAATAGAAAAAAAAAAACAGCGATAGAAGATTCAAAAGTGCACAAAATCAAGTAAAAAAAACTTTTCAGGATGCAATGACATTTGACTCTCTTGCTTCCTGTAGTAGTTTAGCTACTTAGTAATATTTGAATCACACACAGGCAAAAACACTGGCGCAGTAGTGAAAGAGGAGCTAATGAATGGAAAGTTCAAAGTATAAAGGCCCTAAGACAAAAGCTTTCAAAACGTTTATCATACAGAAATGAGAAATAATGATAACAATAAAAAAACAGTTAGATTGGTACATTTGTTTATTATTATCTATTTGTGAAGCCAAACACTCCCACCCACTGTCTCCATCTTTTGCAGTCAAATTGTTTTTCATCAACAAAGATTTGTTTCACATTGGGTACTCTTCATTGGGAATTTTTGTGATTTTTTTATATCGTATTGTAAGTATTTTGTATCATGAGCCCTATATTCTATTTCATATCATATCATGAGTTGACTATTTTGTTACAGCCATAGCACTTACTGTAAATCAACTTCTTACGTCTGGTCCTCGACAGTCCCAAAATCCAGCATGTTTTAGATGTTTTCCTGCTCCAGCAAACCTGACTCGAATGATGATGTCATCACGCAGCATACCTCATTGGCCAGTTTAGGTCACGTGACTGAGACTAAACCTAACCGTAAACCTAACCCTAAACCTAAAAATTGTTGCAATATAGGGTTATAACCTAACCCTAAACCTAACCCTAACCCTAAGACGCTACATACGTGTAGTTCAGTAAACGTACCAAAAGCATCTGGGGTTGTCCGTACAGCAACCGTACGAATTTTCTCCCACTAAATGTTACAAAATGAAATCAGGTTTCTCAACCGCAGCCACAAAAAAAGTGCTTTTTGTGTGAATGATCTTGGTAGCATGAATCATGATCATTCACACTTTAAAGGCTTGTAAGAAATGTGTATCTCCAATAACGATACATTAGGTCCAGATGTATGGATGCACCCATTCATTTTTTTTTTTTGGAAAAATTGCGATGAAATGTGCAATCCAGATTGAATCCGGACGAAACAAGGTGGAGTAATTGAGCAACCAAACTGACATAACTGAGTCAAATTTCATAAAGATTGGTTAATTACAAACCCAGAAATTCCATCCATCCATTTTCTTCCGCTTATCTGTTGCCAGGTCGCGGGGGCAGCATCCTTAGCAGGGAGGCCCAGACTTCCCTTTCCTCGGCCAGTCCTTGGTGGAGGAAATAACAAAATGTGTTCAGCTCTGCCTTGCCGCTCTTAGAACAGGGCTACAACTTGCGAATCATAAAGAAATGAAAAAAGCGACGAAAGTCTCACAGCCATGTTACGTCATTGAGGAGCTATTATGTACAGTATAGTGAACTTTAAACAAACATTCTCCTTTCTTTCCTCTCACTGTGAATAAAGTCCAGTCCATTTCCACTGAGGTTACACAGGGGGCGTAATGGGCTGACTTACTGAGACAAGATCAATGATAACATAATGTGCCTTGAATGTTAATCAAGTGCTACGTCCTCACCTGGTTCATGAATCATTAATGAACACACCTGTTGTGGAGGTGGTGCGTCAGAGGCTGCAGCGTCAGTGCTTTACGTCCCTCAGATAAACACATGAGTCACACAGAGCAGATACAAATGTGCTTGGAAACACATATTTGGAACGAATGGGATATATTGAACGCTCCACAGCTGGTGGGCTCCATATGGCTTCAGGCACTTCTCACAATGCCAGCACAGAAAGAAATCCTATTCATCCTGGTGTACAACACTACTATACGATGAGGAATAGGTCAGTGATCACAGCATCGGTCCAGGACGCTACTCTAGTGGACGTGTGTGAGCTGTTCATGTTTATGGTGTTGATCACAGCAGTAAATCATGTCTATGTCTTCCTAATGACAGATGGAGAAACACCAATCCCAGAGGACACTGGGCAAACTCTAACACTCCCTCAAGGGTATTTCAAAATAAAATTCAAATGGACTGGGTTTGATTAACGTAGGTGTTGCATTTTGTCCTAAAAAGCATTCACTTTGTTTACTCTTTGACACTTTTCAGATGTCACCTTGTGTACGCAAATCCAGATGTGTGAATTTGTAGTACAGCACAGCAAAATCTGACTGAGAGTGAAAATAATGATTAAAGCTGCAATTTGTAACTTTTTTTTGGGCATAATTTGGTCAAAAATCCATAATCATCTTTGAGCATATTGAAATCCAAAGTTTCATCTCATTCTCATCTCCTTCTACTGGCTCTGAAATACATGCTTCTGGAATCTGGATGTCAGCCAATCAGAGATCTTTCTTCAAACACGTGTGCTCCATGAGCTGTTTTGGGCATTTCTATTGGCTGCTCGACTGAAGTCAGGCGCTTTCAGGCTAACCTTGCCTGCAAGATGGATTATCCTGGTGTTCACAAACACCAGGATCCATCTTGTGTTGTTCCCGCCTTTGCCTTTCGAAACCGAACCGGACCGATTCGAACCAATCATAAGGCAGTGTTGTGGTTTAGGGCGGGATATCTGGGTGTGAAGAAGGCGCAAGCGCTGAAGCAAAACTTGCGCATGCGCAGTTGCGGGAAGAGAACTAGCTGGCATACCGCTATTAGCATAGCTCCGAATCAAAAAAGAAAGATGTTGAGGCAGGAGGATGGTTAACGTGCCCTTAGCTCACTCAACGACATAATGACCGCAGCATTACTATCCTAATAGAAAGTTTTCAGCAGCAGAGCCTTGTTGCCGTTGTAGCAGCGTCTCTGCGGCGCATGCCGTGTGATTGGCTCAAAGAAATCATGGTGGACAGGCGCTTCACCCAATCAGCTTCAAGCATTCTGTTCATGTCCCTCCCTGGTTCCGAAAGGATTCACCAGACACAGACCCAGATTTTTAACATAATGAGTAATTTCATATCCTATTTCAGACACTATATGTGTTCATCTACTGACATTAAATGGCCTTATTTTTGAACAAAATTCTTCCCATTATGTTGAAGGTTACCAAATATTTAGGCAAATATAATACCACATTAATATGTAGAAATATCCATCCATCTTTTTCCATATTCCTGGATATAAACTATGCATGGATGCACACGAGTAAAAGTGAATTACTTAGTTTTACTAGTTTATCATCAGTGTATTTTCCCAATCTGACTTTTTACTAATGAAGGGTGCATAAAGTCAAGTACACAAGGAACACCAACTTTGAGGCTATCACAATAAAAGCTTAGCTCAACACTATTTGTTTATTCAACCATAGATATACAGTATTATCCTCTATTTTGTTTTTGTTATAATGAAACATAACCTATAATCAATTATATGAGAGTCTTAATGCCAACGAAACCTTTTATGATCAAAAGTCAATACAATGAGTGAGTGGGTAAGAATAGAAAGCAGCAGGTAGATTTCACAGCAGGTATGAGTCTTAATAGGAAATGCCATCAAACATCAAGAAGTGCTGCTGAGCAACAGATCCCACCCTAATTACCATGGTTACTGTGACAGCTGCCATTCACCTGCAGAGATTCTAGTTGTTGGAATAAAACTTTTTACTAGATTAAAGGAAAGCACACCTGTATTAGACTTAATTTATCATGTTTAGTTACACAACCACTAAATGTACACATTTAAAACATACAGTTTTACAGCCAGCAAATTAGTGCACTATCAAGCAAAAAGAACAGGTATAATAAACCCACTAATGTGCAGATAATAGTAAACTATAGTGATCTAAAGTCATTGTACTGCTGTCGTGTCCTGCCTTTGACCTTAATCTCCTCCCCCTCTTTTTGCCTATAGACGTGATTTCCCACAATCCCTTGGGCTTGCTCCGACGTAGGGAGGAATGAGTCAGAGCTGCTGATGCTGAGGCTGCTTTCACGAGTCGTGACTAGCCTCCAACGTGCATGCATAAATACCAGGCACATGCAACACATCCGACTCGTGCAAACTAAAATAAAACCTTTTTTATTTAGCCAGACCAGCATGTGTCAAACTCAAGGCCCGGGGGCCAAATCTGGCCCTTTAGAGCATCACATTTGGCAAGCAGGAGAAAGTAAAAATGACAGAGAAAACATGAACCATTGCATAGATGAACAACTAAATAAGTTGTAGATCTTTCAGCTTTTCCAAATACACAAATTCATTTATTTTGTTTTTCTTCCTCAAATTCTGGCAATCATAATGAATTAAAGAAAAATAAATAAATAAATAAAATTTGTCAAAAAATGAAAAAAACTTAAGTAAAAATTCTGCAGGAACCGATACATAGGAGTACTGTATAAACAAAGGCACATTAATGTTGAAATTGCTTGTTTTACCCGCCTATAAAATGTCTCTTTTAATCTAAAACTGCTCAGTATTTGGACCCTGAACTAAAACAAGTGGCCTAAATTAACATAAAACTTATTTTTTATCAGTTGCTGAATGTTGTTGTCATGACTCGCATGTTAACAAGTTTTCTGCAAAGCCGACAATCACACTTTTATTAAAGCAGGTTTGTTTGAGAATCAAGACATCTAAAGCACAAAAGTGGAAGTGTTCTTCAAGAATAAAAATCCTGAACACTAACTGAAATAAAATACACTTTATTTTGTTTTTTTCTTTGCGCCTCTTTACCAAGTGGTACATGGACCAGTAGGCCTACTGGTCTGCAGCCTGCTGGTTGGGGACCAGTGTTGTAAACCAATAAAAAAGACATAAATCAATACTTCCCCAGAAAGCATGCATACGTCTCGCTGATGTCGGCATTCTACTCCTAATGCGTCATTTTGTGTGTGTTTTTCCCCCCAAATCAGTGACACCACTGTAGAACTGTGAAATGTCACTTCCATGAAGCTGTTTTTGTGCTGGGGCTGTTTTGGTTATGCTGCTGAAAATACATTTATGATCATGAACTTTGTCTCTCTTTATTTTGTCCACACATAATAAGCTATTTAGTGGTAGTATATTGTTTTTTGTTGTTGTTGTTGTGATATTGCCATATTCCTATCAGATTTAAGTAAATACTAGACTATAGATATGAAGATATTTATACTAATTGAATGATCCGAGCTAAATAAAGGGTAAAATAATCTGTAGAGAGGCCGCACTGAGCATCTTTAATCCATCGTCCAAACGCCGATGTCTCCGCGACATCTGCCCAATGAGCAAACACTCTCCATAATACGTTTCACCGATGCAACTTCATTCGCCGTGCCGATGTCGGCGAGATGCATGTGTGCTATCATGTGTGCTTCTTGACAGGCATGCATAAATAAGTGGTTCACAATTACAACAGACTTAAAACTGGTGTTGAGAGCTTAAAATTCAAAAATCAGACTTGTTGAAACCCTACGCGTGGCAGTTTATCATTTCAATCCTAAATCTGACCTTATTTTAACAGTAAAATGGAGAAATTGTAGTTAGAAAAGAGGATTTTTGCACTTTTGATTTTGTAGTGTTTTGAAAAACAAGATTCTTGCATCATCCTACTGACAAAAGTATAACATAACATGCATGAAATCTCAAAATGGCAAATAATAATATTATTGACGTACACGAGGGTGACAAGCCTCCATGTCAGCAGGTGCAACAATGATAACACTTTATGGTTTACCTTGTTTGATGATGTAAATCAGGATGTTTATAAAATGCTGGTTGTGCAAAGGTTAACAAAAGAATTTGAAACACAACAGTGAGTAGAGAGGTGGAAAACACTTGAGAGACTAAAAGGCAGGATTATTATAAAACCCTCTAACATCTAAACACCATCTTTCCTCCATCTAAAACCCAGTGTTCCCAGCCATCAGACAGACAGTTGTCATGGCAACATAAGCACGTGTGAAGCATGAGGGCAGGAGTGTGATTGCTGACACACTCACAGCAACAGCAGCACTTACCATCCGAGCTGAGCTGTAATAACTGAGAGTTTGTCAGAGTGAGACACACAACTACACACAGCTCAGTTAAAGCAAAGGCCCAGAGTGGAAAACACTGCCCTCTGCTGGATCATTCAGTATCTTCTTCTTTTAGTTTTCTGCCACCTACTGTGTCGGAGTATGCTATCATGGTCTATATCAGGGGTCTGCAACCTGCGGCTCTGGAGCCTCATGTGGCTCTTTGAGTCCTTTGCCATATAGCTCCATATAGCTTTAAAAAAATACTGAAATAAAGAGTTTTCTTACAGAGGCTATTAATGATTAATGACAAATCAAATCATGATATAACAATTTGTTAACTTAAAAATAAATCACGTTGTGCACATTCCTACTTCATCTCCTGCAACATCTACAGACCATCAACTTTCCTGCACCTGTGGCTAACCTTAAGTTTTAAATTCCTGGTAAGAAACTAAACCAACAAAAACACTATTCTGGAAGAAAATAGAGATTTTAATTGTGTGAGAACAGATTATTTTAACTACCAATGTGCCGGTTAAATATGCATGTTTTATGTGTGGCAAGAAATTAGCAATTAGCATGTGTTGATCACATGATCATGCATTAATACATTAAATACATTAACATAAAAAATATTATTTATATAAATTGTGTTCATGTAAACTGAAATGCGTAAGAATTTGAAAATGCAAGACATGGTTTTGTTGTTATTTTTTTTATGTCAATTCATTTTATTTTATTTTAAACTGTTTTTAAGTTGCCATTTACTTGATCAAATCAAATTAAATCAAACATTATTCTATATAATTTTAACTGTATAGAATTGAATACACTGTATTGTATACATTGAGGCGGTATTTTTCCGGCTCCAGGAGGACTTTATTTGGGGTGAGATGAGGTTAAATGGCTCCTTTGAGAGTAAAGGTTGCAGACCCCTGGTCTATATTATTGGCCATTTACTTGTTTTTAATAGTTGGCTACTAATGGTGCAAGGATGAAGTAGATAAATACATTTATTAATTCAATGATTAATGATAATAATTGAAAAATAATAATAATAAGTGAAGAAGAAAAGGTAAAAACTCTTTTACAAAATGGTAATAATAATAAAGAAATCATGCGCGTGTTCGAAGTGCATGCTGGGAAATATAGCTGGTAGAGTACGCACAAGTTTCCCCTGATTGCATGCTCAGTAAAACGGACGGAGCAAGATCTAATCCGGGGATTTACAGCAGACATGCTGAGAAACGGACAAGCTCCCTGGTGGAGTGAAGCTTTTATTTTTAGAGCTCCCCCTGCTGACTGGCTGCAGTATAGGTCATAAACCCTGCCTCCTCAATGATAACATATGGGATGTGGGTCAAACTGTAATGTTAAAATATTCCTCACATAATGTTTTTCCAAACCTAAACTCTGCTGCGATCATTAGTTATTATCACCCTATGCTGTGTTCAGGTGCTCATTTTTATGTGAAGTTTGTTTTAAACAAGTTATTTGAGGTTGAAAAACAGGATTTTACATCACTATATGACGATGATTGACAGCCTCAGGTCTAGCGTAGCTCTCTTTGTGAATAGCAGTTACGTTGTGAAGAAAAGCAGAGACGCTATTTAATTTTTAGCTTCAGTTTTTTTCATCTTTTTTGAGCTGCCAAAATGAGTTGTTCTGCAGTAAACTGTTTTAAGCCGTTGGTAGAATTTCCAGTGGGAGAGATACTTAAGTTCGTGGCCTAGCCGGGACTGCGCAAGTCATCAGGGCAGTACGCTAAATGGGCGGGGCGTGTTACAGGGCTCCTCCCATCGGACAATACTGCGCAGACTCTGGCTCCAAATGACGTCAAAGCAATACATCGTGGGGCAGTTGAGTATGATTAGCGTGCACACCGTGCATACTTAGAAAAATTCTCGACATAGTATACATCCTGGTCCTATTGCTACTTGACAAAGGTGGTCACATTGTCTCCTCCCACTCTCTTTCCCATCTGACCATTCTGTCTGCTCTGTCTCAGGAGAGTCTCTCTGCAGACTTCAAAGACTAAGCTAACTATGGAATTGGTCTTTTAATGCTATTGATCAGTGGAAGATCGTATGCCTGACTATGCTTTCTGTGGAGGACGTCGAAGATTTATACATGATCAAAATCATGGTAACAGGATTGCTGCTCATTGGGCCCAGCGGCTTCCTGATTTATAGGCAAGTCTGTGCTTTGTTGGCGGCCGTCTTGGGAAGGTTGCCAGTCATTTCTGAAGGATGGGGCCGGGCTACGACCTCTCAGACTGTCACGCTGAACGAACTCACAGGCAAGCTTGATGCCACTCTAGAACGTTTGCGGGGAATGGAATCGATCTTGGAGAGATTGGAAAGGTCTAATGCCCGGCCACCTGATGTTTGAGCCAGAAAATTATCACGGAGACCAGTAAAGACTCAAGGTTATAATGTGCTGACCTGCCAAGAAAATATATTTTTTCATCACCCATTGGATTCCCGCCACATGCATTATGCAATGCCTCATTTTCACCGTTGGAAGTTTCAGACAGGACTCTCTGTCCTACACCTCCCCCCTCCTCCCTTCCACCTGAACTCTTATCTCGTGAACTAGGCCCACCAAGGCCGCCACACCACATCTGACTGTTTCAGGAATGAGGTTTTACTTTCCCACACCTTCATCAGCCAACGTCCCGCCCCCTCCCCCCTTTGTGCCTGGGATGAGCCTGTGGTGCGGCCAGACGCTACATGCCCGTGCCGGCACGCTTGCGTCATCCAGTGGCTAGATACCCTACCCCGTCTTCGCCCTTACCCCTACCCTCAACGAACCACCTAACCCCCCCCAAGTGTTATGTCTTCGTCTCCCTGCTAATACATGTCTGCTGAGTGTTTTTTTTCCTATATTTGTACTATTTTCTCCAATAGGGAACTCAGTATAAAAATGGCCTTTTCCACTTAATCTCTCCCATTGTTTTTATCCCACTTGTTCATCTAAATATGAGGGCGCGCAAATGGCCGCCCTCTGGTGTGTTGATATGTGCTCTTTCACTCCAACTACCAAGTTAAATTCCTTGTACTGTTTTTAAATTGCACTTGGCAAATAAACTTCCTTTCTGATTTTGATTCTTTCTGATTCGGATTCTAACACTCAATCTTTTCATACTATTTAACATCAATGCACTACATACTGATTTTAACTTAGTACGAGTATAGAATGCGATTTCGAACCCAACCATACTCTGTATCATCTGAACGGCGACAGTGAGAATGAGAACAAACAAATCTTTCTTTTGTAAAGGAGATGTTTATTTAGACAACTGAATGCATGCCAGGAAGAACTGTGTTACAGCACCAGTAACTTTCAGCTCTCTCACATTTCAGAGGGAGAGCCCAAACACACACACGTGTTGGCTCCAAACACTGTCTGCTCTAATTTATTGCATCGACTCGTTACCCTTTGAGAAGTGTTTAGAGGCAAGGGTGACAGAAGGAGGCATCTTTTCAAGATTAAGCAGCTTGGATTCTGGATAATTTTGGCCGAGGTCAAAGTGAATAGTTATCATCACTGTTTTGGCAAAATGAATAACGTGATTCACACCTTGCTCGCGGGAGGGAGAAAGTAAATAAAAATCTGCTTTCACACAGAACAAGTAAAAAGACAATAAAAAAGATGCACTTACTGTAGGTAGCATTCACATGCAGTACAATGTGTCTTCTCCTCAGACTAGATTTAACATTTTCTCCACTATTTCTTACAGAGATTCACAGCTAAGGTTTATTTTTTATTTATTTTTTTTTAGTTTGGGGACTTATCTTACACACATTAGCTATAGATGACATGGTTGGATCTGGACAAATAAAAAACGGTTTCTCGAAAGACAAAGAAGACAAAATTGTGCTTATTTCAGCCCTGAAATAAAAAGGTAGACGAATGCGTGAACCCCTCTTAGATCGACTTTGTGTACAACTCATACATCTCCCACTAAAACAAAGGGAGATGATTGATTTCACCCAGTTGGTCCATCAAAGTTGTTCTTGTTGTCATTGTTTTCTCCAATATACTGATGAGCCAAAAAAAAAAAAAAACAAAAAAAAAAACAATAGACATAATATCAAAAATAAATGCAACCCTTTCACAAAAAAAATGAGCAATAAATAATAATCAAGTGGTGTTTTTGTACTCTATATGTACTGTATATACAGAGAGGGTTAAGATTGTTGTATATATGTACACAAAAATAACAAACAGTCTCATTTCACACTGGGTTTTCAGTATAGAACTTAAAAGGGGATTTGTGTCCATACTTTAACCCCAGAGAACGTGACAGAACAGAATAACTTACACTGAATTCATGGGAGCACATGGGTTGGTCAGTGGATGTTTTGGTCAAAGGATTTATCTTAAAAAAAAGAATATATTTATTTAAAAAAGACTTGCTTTTGATTTTCATTTTCTGATTCTAAAAACAAAATGACGAGCGTTTTCCAACCTTTTTTGTGACACGTACCCCTTATCCCTACTGTCTTATTGCGAGCCCCCTTTAGTTTTGGTTTTGTGTCTAAACACTTTATTGTGTCCAACATTAACCTCAGCTTTAAGCCTTTTATCCATTTATTTCTGATGTTTTGTCCATTTTAGATGTTTGATATATTTTAAAGAGTTGTGCCATAATGTAATATCGATGGATGAGGAAAATGTCTGTGTGCATGTAAAAATGTGTCATAAAATGTGAAAATTGCAATTGACAAATGTTTATATGTTCCTTTAAGATGTGTTCAAGTACCCCCAAAAGTACACTTACCCCTGATTGGGAACAGGTGTGTTAGAAGACCTGTGGTTCCCCTCGCCCAGGCTAAATCGACTTTGGAATCTTACTTTATCATGATGTTTGACATTCCTAAACAGCTCGTCATCTGCAGAAACCTCCTTGTTTTTCAGCTTTTTCTGCAATCGTGTCCTCTTCCCCAAGATACACTGTTTTATTGTTTCAAAAACAATATACTGATCCTTGTCCACGAACCTCTGTAACACTATTAAACAGCACCGTCCCCAAAAGTGCTCTTACTTTGAAAACAGTAACTTCCCCTCGATCCATTTTTTTGTTTTTTTGCATAATTTTTTTTTATTTGTTTTTGTTTCTAAAAACAAAAACAAATTTAAAATGAAAATCAAATAACCACTTCTTTTCTTTTTCTTTTTTTTCAAATATCCTTTTCTGAACGGAAAATCCATTGAACAAAACAAACACTGACCGATTGTGCACAATAATGTCTCTGTTGTCTGCAAGTTATGTCCCCGAAAACAGTAACAGAAGCGCTGGTTTGGAAAGGAAAGCCAAAATAAAAGAAAAAATGTAACATTTCTTTCCTAAATTGAGTGTAAAAAAAACCCAACAAAAACAAAAAACACCCCATAAAAATCCTTTAGTATTCCATAAAATAGCTAGCTTATTAAAACATTGACTGACAACAACATGCACGATGCTTAGCCGGCCACGTTGGAGCAGGCCAAGCACAGTTTGTACAATTTGTAAGTAATATTCTTTTTTTTTTGTGAATGAATGTTTCAATTTGATCCTAAACAACACGTATTTACTCCATTACGAGTGCCATTAGCTGTCATTCATCCGGTTCTCACTTTCCAGGCTTGTTTTCCACAGAAAGCTCCAAGTTCGTCTGCTTTGAAAGTCTTTTTCCAAACACTCGGCCAGAGTTCAAATGCTCGGAGGAAAGAGGGCAGCAGCTTCCTGACAAAGTCCCCACACCTGGACTCTCCACATATTAATACGTTCATTTCCTTTCAAACAGACGCCTCCACATTGTTTCTCCAAGTCTATTTTTTTGTAGCTTATGTACAGGGGGCTGCAGCGTCTGCCAGGCGGTATCCCAGGCAACCGGACATGTCCTCACACTTGAACGGGACGTGTTCCAGTTTTTCCAGTCCTCTCATCTTTTCTCACAGGGTATGTGCATTTCTGGATCTGTCTTTAGAAAGAAAAACATTTTACTGTTGTTGTTGTTGTTGGGATGAGAGACCCTATAGTTCAGGCGGCTGTTATGAGGATGTCGTCGGACTTTTGGGAACACAATGAATAGACGGTGTTGTGCATGGGTTTGTGCTTGTCTATCTCCTACTTTTTTGTGCTTCCCCCTCTCAAACACTTCGCGGAGGTCTTTGGAGCTCATGGGTCCTCCTGTTGCGTCCCTTCTTGTTTTCCTGCATCCGTCTCCATTTTGTCGCATGCTGGCTGTTCGCTCGAGGTCCCCCCACCACCGGAGAACCCCCTATCGGCCCCTTCTGGCTGTTTTGTGATTTCTGGTTACTCCTAGCTGCTGGGTTGCTCAGCATACCCAGGTTTGGTTGAGCTTTCTGAGGCCCCTGGCCCCGCGTGGGTCCCTCTACTGTTGGAGAACCAGACTGAAGCCATGGTTTGCTTTGGGGGGGACTTGCTTGCTGCTTTTGAGCATTCGGTGCCAAAGCTTTGGGTCGCAATGCAGCGATGGACCCACTGGTGCTGTCGGTTTTGTCCTGGTTCTTCCCACTGGGGGTCTTCACCCTCTTCTGTTTACGCTCTTTCTTCCAAACTCGATCACAGAACTCTTCCACGCTATTGAGCTCAGGGTGATCCAAGAGAGACAGAAAATCCCGGTACCACACCCTGTGCTTGGCTGAGTGACCCGTGCCGCCGCCCACACCAGGAATTCCAGGAAGGATGTCGCCAAGTCTCTGGGTGGGAATGACTTGGATGTTGAGGCGCAGCAGAGGCTGGATGAAGCCGTGTTCCACAGCCTGGCAGTGGTAGATACCAGTGTCCGATTGGGACAGGCTGCGAATCAGCAAACCCTGATCTGTATGAACCACTCTGTCGTCTAGTTTGATCTAAAAAACACAAAGAGATGAGGGAAATGTCATTAAAGGGGCAGTATTATGAAAAACTCACTTTATAATGGTTTTGCTACAGTAATGTACATCCCTTTAGCCTCATTCAGAGGGCCACAGTTGAAAAAGTTTTGTTTCCTCCCTCCGTTGGTTTTCCACATTTTGTAAAAAATCAACTCCAAATGGGCGAGTTGGATTTTTCTCAAGTTGTGACATCACATCGTGGAAACTCCTCCTCCTGACTAATCTGGCTCTTCCTACCCTATATAAGAATGTGAGCTCCTCTCTCTCTAACTGCCCCACAGGTAAAACAAACACTGCGGTTAAATATAGAATATACATTATCTTTATTGTCACATATGTAAAGCTACATACACAAAATGTGTTCTCTGCATCTAACCCCTCCCTGAACAGCAGTGGACAGCCACGGAGTAGTACCCAGAGCAGTTCCACTTTTAGTAGCCGTTATGCCGCCTCGTATAGCCTTTGACATGATCTGACAGGTTTGTGACACAATACGATGCAGCGGTTGGACAAAAAAAAAAGATTATCACCTTAAATGGACAAGTTCTGCGGTTAGGAGAAAGTATCTTAGCAGCTTAACACTCCACTGAATGTTTGAAGCAGATGACTCAGCGAACAGTTTACTCTGCTGCCGTCGCTGCTGCTGTGATTAACACAAACCCTGAAGCGCTGAGACTCACAATCACAATAGCCGCTTAAATAGCCATGTGTTTACTCTAATGTGCAGTTTTTTTTGCCTGAAAACAAGTGTGTGGATAGCAAAAGAAAATGGCTTTGGTGATAGCTGACCCTCGCAAGTGCAAGGAATGAAGTGTGCGTCTATAGGCACGCCCACTCGTGCATATGCATGAAGGCCCCAAAATAGCCTGTTTTTAGAAGTGCCATGAAATTGACTTTTCAGAGGGCTAAAACTCCAGAAAACAGCCAAGTTTGTGAAAATAAACATGATGGAAATGGGTGAAAAACAGAATAATACTGGACCTTTAAAACTGATGACAGTGAAGACTTATAGAAAGTAATGATGAACCAATCTGCTTTTCTCACCTCCAATACCGATTTCTGGTGTTTCTTACTGGCCGATACCAATCTGATCCCAATACATAGAGAAAACGCTTAATTACCCAACAAATGGTATGTCTCATTGTGGAAAATACTGAGATCAGTCTTTCATGCAAAAATGTTTTTTTAAATTAAGTCAACTATTATTTTTCGAATGATAAACATTGAATGGGGTCAAATTGACCCCAAGGATAATAGGAGGGTTAAAAGATTGACCAATAGCTTCAAAATAATGCAACTGTCAAACCCAATGTAGAGGTGACTCCACCCAACTGAAGCTGGAAACTATTGTTTTACCAGGAGATCTTCCCAAAAAAAAAAAAAACAACAACTATGAAACCCTTTTTTCTCCATTTGATAAACTCTCGGAGTCTTCAATCTCTAACTTCAATCAGATTCTTTCCTTGGCTCATATTTCTCTTTCTTGCTGATCTAGAAACGATATTCCCTGAGCGCCTTGCTACAAAAATACAGGCAGGATGAAAACTTGCAAAGTCATCGGTTACTTCCAAAGGTCACAAGTTAATCCAAACATCCACACCCTGGGCTTTTGACGGGTTTCGATGAGGGGTAAAAGATTATAAGTCAGAGGTCACTAATGGATAGAAATGCGTTATGTCTGAAGGAACCTCTATTCTAGACATGGGTAACTGGTGGCCAGGGGGCCACAAAATAAAAGCAAATATACACATACGGACTCTAAAAATGAATAAAAGCAAAAACAGAAATAAACAAAAATGACTCCAAAAGCACAAAATGACACGAAAAATACATAAAACTAAAAATTACTCTAAAAACACAAAATTGCAAAAAAAATAAACAAAAGAACAACAAAAATACTCAAAAGGATAAGAACCCCCCCACCCCCGAAAATTACTCCAATAACACACAAAACCACTACAAAAATAAACAAATACACAAAAATGATTCCAAGGGCCTATGCTATGAATCTAGATAATTATATCCTGGATTAATCTCCATTAGTGGGCTTCAACTAACCAAACATTCTCCGTCAGAGAGGAGCTGTCTTACAACGGTCGATAACAACACGATAAAACACATAAAAGGGGTGGAGATTGCAGAGTCTGACCAATCAATGCAGAACCTGGCAGAGCGACCGTATTTACAATGGAGGGACAGCTTATCATTGTAAACAAATGAATTTAAATCCATGATGACAGCAAAGAGCAACAGTGCAGCGGACCAGGAGGCGGAGCTTTAATACTTGCTCAGATCTGATCCACTTCATAATCTGGTCACGACCAGGTTAGGTGTTCAGCTTAAGTTTAAAATTAGAGTGTTCACACATCACCTTTTATTGGACAGCTCGCTTTCCAAGAGAACTGATTGGTCAGGAGGCGGGACTTTAGCACTCGCTCAGAACCTAGCCAGAGCAAAAACTTCTCCTGACCAGGCTAGTCGTTCAGCCTAAGTTACCATGGTGATTTAGCTCCGTAAAACATTAGTGAGCTTCATATTCTAGCACACACTGATTAAATCCTGGAAGTTAGCACGATAAGAGGTAATCTCGCTTCGTAACATAGGCCCCAAAAGCACAAACTACTAAATAAATAAACAAAATGATGACAAATAATAATATACAAAACAACAACAAACATATACAGAATGACAGAAAAACGCAAAATCAATCTAAGAACTCACAGAAACTCATTGTTGTTCCCTGTATTAATGCTAAGGTTGGTTATTATTCTAATTGTCATCATGAATGTTGACAATGTGGCCCTTAGATCAGACAAACACGTTTGTGGCCCCTGATGTGATAAAAGCTACAAATCTCTGCTCTCCATAGATGTCGTGAGTGTCTTTGAGGACGACAGTATTTAAAGGTATAGTGTGTGTGTTTGTGTGTGTGTGTGTGTGTGTGTGTGTGAGTGTGAAGCACACACCTCAATCTTGCGATCGTCGTTGGGTTTCTGCAGCTGCCAGTAGATCAGAGCTCTCTGGGACTTGGGGCTACACTCCAGGAACATGCTGCTGTTCTCCACACCAAACACACTCCTGTCCTCCACACTGGCTCCTCCCTCTCCATCCACATCATCTGATCACACCCAGGGATACACAGGCAGTGGGGTCAGGTGTGTGTGTGTGTGTGTGTGTAGGCCTGTGTGATGTAGTACGGTACCATGATGCTGGAGGTCAGAGCACTGTGAGAGAGGATCTCCATTTCTGATGTCTTGACGTCTGGTTCGTCTGTGAATAAATTAAACTCAAAGTCACGTGTGTGAAACTCAAGGTCTGGGGGCCAAATCTGACCCGTCAAGCAAATGACAGAAAAAAACATGATTCATTGTGTAAATCACAAGCTGATTAAGTTGTAGATATCTCAGCCCATCCAAATACCAAAAATTCACTAAAATATTTGATTTGATTTACATTTTATTTTTAACATGAACACAAACAGCAGTAAATTTACCACAATGAGAAAATAATAATAATAATAATAATAATAATACCCTGAGTACTGTACTTTATTTCTATACATTAATCTTCTTATAATGTACACCTATTTACACTATAAAAGGATACATCATTATAATTATACAATTCACGTAATCCACTATACATTCACCTGTCCAAACGTACACATACATAAATATATACACATCTATTTAAAATTCAACATATAATAACACTTATGCTTCAAGAAGATACATTTTATGTATTTATGTTTAAATTGCTTTAAATACAGACATTTTTATTTATTTTTTTCCACACACAAACTGTTCCACAACCTGGTTCGCTTTTCTTTTTTTTTTTTTTCATGGACCACAGTTTTCTTATGCTTATATCACATGATGGAAGTCAATTTCAATCCTAAATTGTTACAAGAACTCTTGATTTCTTTTAAAATCCTGCAATTGTCCTTAAATTACCCCAGAAAATGTCCCTGAAGTGAATAAAAATTGGTCACAAAATAAAGGAAATTACAGTGAACATCCTGGAGATATCAGTCGCTTATTACCTGAATATTGTTGGTGTCTTACATACTTTACATTTCATTTTTACATGGATAAGTGCAAACTAGGGCACATTAAATAATAAAATTGCTGGTTTTTCAGTCTAAAATCTGTGGCCCTTTAGACCTCATGCTTGGCCCCTGAACACCTGCTTTAAGTGAATGAATGCATCACATGAGCTGGTACTATGTGATTTGTGGCTTCAACCACCAGGGGGCAGTGTTACCCAGTGAATTAGATTAGCTTGCAGATTTAAAAAGTAAAACATTTATTCCCTGGTTAAAGTGTGTTTCTGTGTTTTTAAAGAGAATGGCAGAGGTATGAGACACAGCCTGCTACACTTGTTGTGATGTGTGCTCATAATGGAACGCAAACAGGATTGTTTTGCCCTTGAAACAGCTCGTAAAAAGCAGCCCTGCATTTTGTCATCTAGATATTTACAAGGATTTGTAAGGATCTTTGAGATACTTGCTTTTCTGACTAAATGTTTTTTTTTGTTTTGCTTTGTTTGTTTTTTTGTTCAGCATTTTAAAAAAGTTGGAGTGCACAGTAAAAATTCAGATAGCATGAGTCAAGTGCAAGGCCAGGATGGAAGGAAATGTTCAGATAAAACACAGGAATATGTAGTTAAAAAAATAATACAATCCAGTTGTGTGTGTGTGTGTGTGTGTGTGTGTGTGTGTGTGTGTGTGTGTACATGAGCTATTTCAGCATGTGCATTTTTTTTTTTCTAACGTCTGTATGTCCCAAACATTTAGGCAGAGGTGTAAATAAAACTGATATATCCTACTCAAGTAAAAGTACTGTAACTGAAAATGTACTTAAGTACATGTAAGTCATTAATAAAATACTGAAATATAAGTAAAAAGTATCTCAATGAAATAGTATTCAAAGTAAATATTACTATTACTTTTTGGTCATAAATCTTGCCACAGTTCCCTTTGCATACAGTAAACATATCATGTATAAACTTAAAAAGGAAGAATATAGGAAAAAATAGAAAAGGAAAAAACAAAGAAAAAAGGAAAAAATGGGGGAAAAGGAAGAGAAATTCTTGCACAATTGGAAGTTAAATTATTTTTTTCAAAGGCATCTGTATAAAATTAAAAGTTTGTCAAAATGTACAATTCTTTGAAAAATAAAATAATAATGGCTTAGATTTATAGAGTGCTTTTTTCGAGGAGACTCAAAGCGAGTTACAGGAATCATTATTCATTCACACCAGTCACTCATATCAGTCATACCGGTGGTGGTAAGCTACACTGTAGCCACAGCTGCCCTGAGGCATACTGATAGAAGCGTGGCTGCCATTTCGCGCCTACGGCCCCTCTGACCTCAATTCATATCCATTCAGGGTAAAGTGCCTTGCCCAAGGACAACAATGACTCGGATAAAGTGGGGATTTGAACCCCCAACCCTTCAGTTATTTATCCACTCTACGAATGAGCCACGGTCGTCCCTAAATAACACCAATAACAGATGCTTTGTCACCATGGGTTACATAGTGCTTGTTGATTGTCGTAATAACAATAATAATAATAATTATAATAATAATAGATTTAATTTATAATGCACTTTTCGTTCAAAGGAATCTCAAAGTGCTACATTTAAAAACACAATAAAACTACACAAGATTAAACACTTAAAAGCTTTCCTAAACAAATATGTCCGTTGATCATTTTGAAACAGAAAATAATCATTTAGTCTGTAATGTTTGTAGAAATGTAAATAATTACTTTACTTCTTTTGAAACATACTTAAGTACAAGTAAAATTACTGATATGTATAAATATCAATTCATCACTGTAACCTGACAGCTTTGATTGTTGTGTATATCTGTATCATATTTGTACATTTGTATTATTATTATTTATCTTATTTTATTATTTTCTACTGTAATGTGTGCACTTGTATTTATTCCTTATTCTTTTACTTAATTATGTACGTTTTTCTCTCTTTCTTTGTTTAGTGTTTTTTTTATCAATCTTATTTGTTTCTTTCTTGAGTCTCTGTAATGCAAGTCATTTCCCCCTGGGATACATAAAGTATTTCTGATATACTCAGTACCTCTGCATTTAGGTCCTATAGTTTTCTCCCTCTTTCTTTCTCACACACATCCTTCAGTACATTTCCTGAGCTAACATTCCTGTCTTTCTTTCTGGCCGTCTGAGCACGTGCACGGACGGGCGTCTGCTTTTCATTCTGGAAGAGGAAAATATTTGCAGTCAGTCCTGGCCTTAAAACATGGACTGTGCCACCTCGTACGCAACGCTGCCAAACTGGAGGATACCCACTAGCCTACTTCTGCCAGTGTGAGAAGTTTGGGATGAATGAGAGTCAGAACTGTCCTGTGTGTGTGTATGAGTGTGTGTGTATGCGCAGTGGTCAGCCTAAGCCTTCTGGATACAGCAGAGGGTAATTTGAGGGTGTGTATGTTCATACCACTTGGCTTTAGGGTGAAGCGGTCAGACAGCTCCTGTTGGCTATAATTTAGCGTGCGTGCTTGCCGTATGTGTGTGTGTGTGTGTTGGGGTGTGTGCTTTTACGTATATAGTCACTAGTGTTTTTTGGTTTTTTTTGTCTGTGTGTGTAAGAATCTGGGCTGCAGGGTGATGGAACCACAGCCCAGAACAACTGTCGCTGGCTCAGGACTCAACCAGTGGTGGTGAATCACACTCTTCGGAATGCAAACTTTGAAAGTTTTCTAAATCTAATGACTGTTTTGGACGTGTGTCACATTTAAATTGCTTCCTTGTTTAGAAGTTTTGGAGCAAGTTCTGCTTCTGTGTTAAATTTTGCACTCTAGTGGAGTTCTCAGTTAAAATAAACAAGGCTGTGTATCATAATACCTTGAAGCATATGCTTTTTAAACTGCAACGGTATGTAGCAGGTGCTCTACCAAATACTGAGGTGTATTTATAGCTGCTGCGCAGCAAGGGTCGGGGCCAGGCAATTGTAGGCAAAACAAGACAGCAGCTGTTAACGTGTACATGCAAATTTTAAACGGCTGTCAAAAATGTACTTTAATTTAGTAAAAACAAAAACAATACATATAACTTAAAAGGAATGTCACAAAACCAGTTAGTTTCCAAAACAAGTCAAAAGTAATGAGATTTAATAAAACATTTACACATTCAAAAAAGGAATAGGAAGAAGTCTGACTCATCATGAATAAAATCAGAAACTATACATATTGCATCTAGGCAGCATGGATGTGTTGGTATGACATAAAATGTGGAAGTTTTCCAAATCCTCTACAACATATGTGCCAAACTCAAGGACTGGGGGCCAAATCCGGCCCTTTAGAGCATCCGTTTTGGATCATGCATTTTTTTCTCAAATGATTCTACAAAATCTCCCCAAAAAATGTGGCACTTATTGCTAAGATATTGTTGATGCCTTCCATGCTTCAGGTCTAATCTATAACTGGAAGTGCAAACTTGGGCGCATTAATGTTGACAATGTTTGTTTTCCTTTTTTGATCAAACTGATCTGTATTGAACTAAAATGAGTTTGACACCCAGTGACTCTAAAATTTTGTACTTTTTTCAAATGAACATTGAAAATATATTTAGCAAGAGTTTGCAAGTATATGTTTACAATACTGTTTACAGTCAGAAATTGTATTCACTGTAGGCTCAATTTTTGATAAATTCAAAAAATCTGTGTAGATGGTTTGTGTAGGACAGTCTGAAGATTTGCTGTAGCAACTTTGGTGTCAACTCAGCAAAAATTGTAAAATAAGATGATAAAACATTTTTGAAAGTTGCACTTTTGTGGCACATATTGTTGCTTTTTTGTGAATATTCAAAATTCTAAACCTTAGAGGCTTACTGTGGCACCATCTTTAACACTTTTGGCTTGTTTTTGCAGGCATGGGACTGAACCTTTGTGCAGAATATGCAGGATAACAATCAGTTCCGTAGCGTAGACTGCCTGGCTTCATGACATGAAATAACTTTAATACAATGCTGCTAAAAAGTATCGCGAATGCTGAGGAAATCTAAAGGTTAAAGAGAAGACTATCATGCTCCTACCTCTTGGCTGTAGGAAAGTATCTGGAGCACTCTGCGCCGTCCCAGGCACAGTACGGGTCTCGGGCCAGGCAACACTCTGCGCACGCTTTCCCGTACACCTCGCAACGGTGCAAAGACATCTGTGATACACCCAGGGCTGAGCCAAGGTACAGCTGTTGCTGTAGGAACCAAAACAACAAGAACGTTAAATAAAATAGGTTAAATGTTTCTGTGTGGATGACATGGGTGGCTGTGGGTTTTTCTCTCAGCAGGAACATTAAAAACATTCATTCATCGTTCAATCTGGGCTTGATTAAAACCCCTGATTGTCCTGCTGCAATGTTATTTATACTGGACTCAAAGCTGCGTCTATAACTTGAGGATTAATCATGAGGTGTGAGAACAGGATTTTACCTGTTTGGTGGACAGCTCCATGGCAGTAATGGTCGTAGGCTCCTGTAAAAAACAACAAATAAAACCGATCGTCACCACATCTGCAGACGACTTGTTTAGTTTTCAAGAGGTGGGTTTCACAGATTGGATTTTAACACTCAATTTTCAACATCGTACCCTAAAGACAGTCATCTCCTCAAGCACCACCTCCTCCAGGTCGTGCCAGCTTTCTCTGGGGATTGTCACTACCTTCAGCACGGTTCCCATATCTAGAAAAAAAACATTAAAGTTTATCCAACCAGAGAAGATAAACACAGTTTCCCTCCACATTTTATCGCTGGATCTTTTCACGGTTTACACAAATTCAAGGCTGTAAAATATTTTGTGAAACTCTGAAAGCAGCTTCCAGGAATTCTTTTTTTTTTTTTTTTTAACTTGCCAAGCACCGTGTTCTTACGTCAGAGCTATTTCTTCACAAAATACCAAAAAGCTTTTAGTGGAAAAGACAAACATGAAAAAACAATTAACAGCAAAAGCAAACCGATGACAACATCTAACATCTGCATGGAGTCGCTTACCTGTGCCAATGAACATAACATCGTACTGGCCGTCCTCCGCCTCCACTCTGTCCACCACTAGCTGAGAGAACTGGTAGTCTACATCGGTTCGCACCATAATGGGACGGCCTCCTATCGGTAACACTGGGTTGTACATGGCAGGGTGGCCCCTGGCAAAGGTGATCACATCGTCTGGAAGGTCCTTGGTAGAGTCAAAGCCTCCAAATGTTTTACTGGGACACTAAGATTGAGAAACAGCACAAGCTCAGTTGTTAAAGTACAACATATGTAATTTCAGTCAGTTGTTGCGGAACTCCAATATTAGCACTTACGGTGCCGGGACGAGGGTAAGGAACTCTCCCTTGGAAGGGCACCCACTGGTAGGTGGGCCCATCTCTGTGGGCGTATGGGCCAAGAAAAACTCTTCGAATGTCTGCCATGTTATACATGCACACTGCTGATCCTTTGAATATGTTACTGTGGAGAAAACAAGAGAACAAGAGCATGAATGCACAAACCTTAGCCAAGCGCAAAACATCCTTATTTCCAGATATTGGCAGTTATCAGTGATCCTGATCTGCTTGGAATACATTTCTATCCCCATTAATAACGATACACTAAGTCCAAATCTATGGGCACCCCCAGTTCTTCAAAAATTTGTGATTAAATGGGCAACCCAAGTCCAATCCAGATAAAACCCACTGGGGTATTTAAGGAACCAACCTGACGTAACTAAGTCAAACCTCCGCCAAGCACCAAAATGTAATCTCTGCCCGATATCGATAGTTATCTGGATCAGTGATCCTGATCATGGATCCATGATCATTCACACTTGAGAGGCTTGGAAGAAGTTACTACCTCAATATTAACGATGCAGTAAGTTAAAATGTATGGACACCGCCATTTCTTCAAAAAATTGTGATAAAATGCGCATCCTGCATCGGATCTGGATGAAACCCGCTGGGGTATTTAAGGAGCCAACCTGACATAACTGAGTCACTCAGAGAGCGCAAACATTTAGAGGTACTGTATCTACACTACCTTCCGGATCATCTCCAAAATCAAAGTAGTTTTTCCTTTTGAAGTTGTCTATCAGCTTACCAAATTTGTTTTAAATCCGTTCAGAACTTTTTGAAATATCCTGCTAGCAAACATCCACATTAAACAGACGGATGGACAAACGCCCGTGAAAACATTACCTCCTCCACCAAGATAGGAATTTTGGAAATTTCTGCATATGAGAAATAGTAATTTTTCCATTTTTGAAACTGGTTCCGATTCTGATTATTAATCCAGATACCCTCCAAAATGTAATGGAATCTTCCATGGCATAAGGTCTATCTTTGGTTAAAATTTTGTCAAAATCTATTAAGCACTTTTGACGTTATACTAGCAAAAAACAAACAAACAAAAAAACACGTGTTGATGAAAATATTACCTCCTTGATGGAGAAAATGAGTCAAAGGATAAAAAAATAAGGGTGTAGTGGTGAAACGAACATGGATGTCAGAAGATAAACAGGATTGATGAATGAACAGTCACTGGACAGGATTAGGAGTTTGTATGATACTGAAGACAGACAACTAAATGACCGTTCATCCTGCAAAAACCAAGGAGGGCAAGGCTGTCATTAGCTAAGCATAGGAATGACAGATTGAAACTTCTCTTTGATTGCTTCCAGCCTCTTGAGAACAGACAGGAATTTGGGCTCATCACCAACAAATGGAAAACAACACACACCCTGCTTTTGAGCACCTTTATACTTGAATCACAATGGGTGGATTTGGCTTTGGGAAGGTCCCATGGAAGGTCGAGCAATGTGGTTTATAAAGCACATTGATGGGGCTTTAGTGACAACTGATACTCAATCGGGGGGTCATCCAGAATATTCCACCGTGACTCATTTCAATCAAGGAGTTCCATATAAATATCCTAAGACATACAATCCCGTTAGAGACTGTGAGTAAGCACACTGGCTACTTGCTGTACATAAACACCTCAAAACCATTAACCACACACTTTGTAAAGATCTGCTTACAAATTGGCTTTGCTAAGTGGAGTAGTTCAAAATAAGCCCAAAAGTTTATCCACTGACATTCCTAATTCTATTTTTTTAGCAATGATTATTTTCCTTTTGACCAAAAATCTCCCGCTACCACAGGAACTAAATGCCTCAAAAGATTCAAGGCGTCCTTTGTTTGGCTGACTGCAAAGGGGAAGCTGTATCGGGCTAATTAGCGACGTGGCTGGAACGCACACAGTCAACAGTACTCACTAAAGCGTGGAAGATGAATGGATTAGCATTTGAAAATGTTAATAGCAGGGAAATTTAATTAACTCTGGGGAGTCCAAAAAAGACACTCAGATATTTGTTGTTAAAGAAAAGAACACGCAAACATGGAGGGGAAAAGTCAGCATCTGAAAAATGCGCAAACGCAGTGGAAGCGTCGTCGTGCTTCATTAAGCATTGGTATTAAAAGCATGTCCCTCAGAACATTTGCTCTATTTATCTCGGAGAACCGGCCACTTAGAAAACCAATTAAAGCACTCTAATTCCTCAATGCTCCTTAATTGAATTTTAAAGAGTACAAGTGTGTATGTGTGAGTGTGCAGAAAAGGAAAAAATGCCAACCGGTGAAGCAAAGCGG
The DNA here is from genome assembly GCF_900634775.1 of Gouania willdenowi. Lineage (NCBI taxonomy): Eukaryota > Metazoa > Chordata > Actinopteri > Blenniiformes > Gobiesocidae > Gouania > Gouania willdenowi. Next base: position 9,379,854 of record NC_041049.1, read on the forward strand.
CTGTCAGCATGCGATAGCTTGTACTGCTGTTCTATTCAGCTTGTCTTATCATTAGCTGTGATTGATGGTGAAGTGTTTGTCCTCCTTTGAAAACGCTTCGGAGACGTCACTGGACACAAAATAACTCCTTCTTTATAAATGCAAATGAATCGCCATCATCATGATAAGTGCCACCATCTGTGCCATTTCCGCTCACTAATACGCTTTGCCCCCATGCCTTTACCTCTTCACATGCTTCAATAGAGCCACACCCGGCTTCTGAAAACCCCATTCATGACTGGGGCGCTGGCCAGAGGAGAAGCCTATGTTCCTAGTAAGCGACTATCATGTTTCTCTTGCTCCCCCATGCTCCATAATCTCATTTAACTACAAGCCTGCCAGAGTTTCAATGAAAAGGGGGGCAGGTATTGAAGAATGAAGGGTTCAGATAAAAGCAATTTCCAATGTGAAACGTGTGGAAGGTTGGCATTGCAAGGGAAAGCAACCGTAAGACACTCGTAAGTGGATTATGGGAGCTCCGTCTGGGAATTTGATGGCTGCACAATCTGCCGCCTGTATAATGGCACGTCATTGTAAATGGATGAGGGCTTAAGGTAGGGCAGGGATATAAAAGATATTGGGGAAAAGTAATTTAGCCACATAAAATATAACAGTAAACTTAAAGGTAAAGGTACTTTTAATCAACAAAGATCGGAAAACACATATCGGTCAAGGTTAGCCATATAGTTAAACTCGACCCTAGCCAGACAAGGTCAAAGCACTCAATTTCATTACTTGAGTGAAAGTACAAATACTTCTTGTCTAAAACTACTCAAATAAAAGTCAAAGAAGTCTAATCAAATATTACTTAAGTGAAAGTGCTGAAGTAATTGAAAAAAAACCCTAATGTATTCAAAGTAATTAAAAATCTTGAACATACTGTTCATCATCATAATTAATAAAAAAGAAACAAGTTTATTGGATAGAAATATAGAAATATGTTTACATAGAATATATATATATATATATATATATATATATATATATATATATATATATATATTTATTTATTCAACAATGCAACGATTACCCAATAGTAGCACAACTGAATAACACTATGTGACCTTCCATTAACAACCATAGCATTTAGTGTTTATGTTACAAAACCGTTATAAACCACCGAATGCACAAAGTAAGATGAGTAAATATACTCTGTTATTGTCCACCACTGTACCTAGCATGCATCTTTTAAAGGTGGAAGACACCAAAGTACCCAGAAGACACGCATGGCATATTTTCGAGGTCATCAGTAAGAAACGTACCTGGATGTGGTGAATACCCCGTATATCACTGGATTCTTTGGATCCTTTGAGCTCATGAGAAAAACATCCTCTGAAAATCAAGCACAAGAGGAGCTCAAGGTTAGAGTCTGAAGCTGGAACTTAAAGAGAAACGGGGGCGTTATCTGCAAAAAACGAGCAAAAAAACCAAAGAGTAGAAACGTACGTAATTCGTCAAAGTGTGTGTCAATGCCGTTGAGCCCTGGGACTGAACACATGAGCCGAGCCTTGAGGAAAGTGGTCCACTTGTTTACAAGGCTCCGGTGCCCTCCCATGTCATTCTGAAACAAGACGACACATCACTGTGGGCTCAACAAAACAAAATCTAAACACTGAATACTTTTAATTTGACTTTGACTTCACATTGTGTGTTTTTTGGGCGTGTTGTTACCTTACACAGTTGTCCTATTCTGGCAATGGTTGCCTTTCCAGTGTGCTCTCCATCCATTGCGTTCTCCTTAAAAAACAGGAAGATCTTGTCGTCTTCTGGGTTATCACTTTCAGGGATTAAGTTGACACCGATGAACCTGGGATCTACAAGAAACAAAGAGAATTTTTTTTTTTAACACCACTCATATCATGACTATCCTCTAACTTATATCTCGCACCACTGGAACCAATCCCCCTGTACGATTCTCCAGTCACAGCTTTGTAATAGAAGTCATTCACTATGATATTACAGTATCTGACTTTACCTCGAGTGAGTGCCATAAATCCAAATCCAACATAACCCCTTTTCCCCAACCACATCCTTACAAACACACATGGCTCTGATTGTACTGGGTAACACTTGAATAAATTCATCACAGCCTAAACCATTGGGTAAAATCAAAGGCAGGCAGACAGGCTTGGTCAGAGGGCCGAGATATTTCTTGATGTGTTGGAGGCATAAAGGCTGAGGAAATGTGGCCACAGTTGTTGAGGCGTCGTCACGCGTAAAACGAGCCTGGGGTCTGAAAGCTTCAGAATTAAATGGAAAGAAACAAGCAGTGCCATGTTACACCTTCATGGCTGTTTAGGATATAGAGTGGCTGTGAAAAAAGAGAGTGCGGCCAAAGTGGGAAGCAGATTTATATGAGCTGTGTGTGTGTGTGGGGCAAGGCCTTTGCTACGGATCACATATACCCCACACAGGCTTCATGATCTTGTTGTGATAAAAATGCAATTAAATCTACACCTTTGTAAAATGTATCCATGCGTGATCACATGCCAAAACAAGCTGCTGTCGAACACTGGGGTAATAAAATGGATCTAAGTCTAAATATTCCCAACAAAAGGAAGCTTTATTATAAAATGGCCTTTACAGGTAACGGAGGTGATGATTCAGGTCCTTGAAAACCAAAAGCCTTTAACAATCCCCCTCTATTAAAGATACATTTCCCAGGTTTCCCTCTTGACACATCCGAGTACCATGTTGCATTGTTGATAAAGGCTCAATAGAATATCCCCATTGCAGTAATCCATGCAATTACAATCCCCTCTTTGTGGAAAAGCAAATGGATTTCACCAAGCCGAAGGGAAACGATCCTCAGCGTGTTTGTTTGAACAAGGTGAAAGATCGATGGGGATTAACGCCACAATGACTTCTCCTTCTTACATCGTTCTTTATTAATACGTCATGGTAATCAGCGCTATAGAAAACCGTGTTTTGTAATCCCGAACTGGGTGGAGGAGGTTTGTGGTTTAGGGGGGGACTGGTAGGAATTTGACTCCACCACAGGAAAACAGCTGAGAGTGGATTAGTTCTGAGAGAAAAAGGGAGACAGAAGAGGGATGGCTCAGCTTGAGGGAAAGGTCTGATACGACCTTTCGTGCCTTTTTAGTCCACAGTGGTGGTGAAAGATAGCTGGACGGACGAAAGAGAATGTAACCCTCGCAGCAGTGCTAATCTTTCCAGTTAAAAGAAGATTCTGTGAGTTTGTAAATGAGCTCTGATATCTGATGTCTCTATGTCAATGGATGTCTTTGGAGAATTCAAATCTGCTGAAAAGCTCAGAGGTCATTTTGTCTTTAAAAGGTAGGCTTTACAGTTTTTGAAGTTGAACTAATAAATACTAGAACACAATAAATCAATTTAAAATTATCCAATTGAACAATTCAGACATAGCAATTTATAAAAAAACAAAAAAAAAACCCAGAGTTTGTTGGATTGACAACAAAGTTCTACGATGCTCAAACTCATTGATTATGATTATCCAGACGAAGACCATGCGTGGTCGAAACATGTTGGATTTTTAATGATCTGGCCATTGTAATAAAGGCTTTTTAGTGTCTCTTTCTTCATTCTGATTTTTTCAATTTTGGAGTGCCTGGTTTCCCCATTTTTTGACACATTCCTTCCCCGTTTTACCAAGAGCACCCAAAACTGCTAAACTTTAAACACTTTAAGCACTCAGTGCCATTGATTATGAGTTTAAATTAAACTACCTTTGAATTATTATTTACCATTTAGCCATCTTGAATCATGCTGCTCTGTTCTTATTGGATGTTGATCCCCGAGAGTACGAAAGATAGCAAAGTCTCTTCCCATGAAGTCAGCAGATGTACCAGAGTACAGCTCTCCATCTGCCAGCGAGAAACTACAGTTAGAAGCAAAAAAAGAAAGCAAACACTGTATATTTTCCACACAAGCATATAAATAAAGGGATTACACTCACCAAGCAGAAGCGAGGCAGAGAGCATTTTGGGGTCATAGGGACTTTTCCCGCGGCCGTTCTCAAAATGCAGAGCCAGTCGAAAGATGTTGTCCTGCGGGGAGAAGGTCAAAGTTCAGGCCGAGGCCAATGATATAGAGACATTTATAGCCTGTGTTTCAGATTACAAAGGATTCTTCACTTCTTTTAAAGCTCAAATCTATCCAGGGGTGGACTGGCCATCTGGCAAACCATGGATCGTCCCGGTGGGCCGTCGACCCGAAGTGGGCCGGTCTGGTCCCTTTTTTGACGAGGTGGACGAAGTGGTGGCAGATATGGTAACAGGTGGCAAAAATTGTCCAAATGTGGCAAGAAAGAGTTAAAAGTGACCAAAATGGACAAATAAAGAAGAAACAGGTGGTATGTAATGGCAAAGTGTAGCTTAAATGGAGAAAATAGTAAAAAAAGGGCAAAAATGTGGAACAAAAAGAGGCAAATTGTAGAAGAAAAGAGAAACAAGTGGTATTTATTGGGCAAAAGGTAGCTTATTTGGATGAAAAGTGGAAACTTTTTTGTTAAGAATTGGAGAAAAGTGTCAAAAAGAACTAAAAAATAGGAAAAAAAAGGAATACTTATTAGCAAAAGGGGTTTAAAAGTTTTCCCCTTTTAAGGTTTTCTGAGGGAATAATAATTAAAATGAAGACATAAAGAGCCACATGTTGAGCATCACTGACTTAATAACGGCTTCTACATGGTGTCCGCTAATAATGTAGTGGGCTGGTCTGGACAGGGCTGAATTTTTGTCCTAGTCCACCCCTGAATCTATCTAAGGAGGATATTTTACCATTTGTTACCAAGTGTTGCTAATCAAATTCAACAAAGACTTGCTTTAAAATACTTTGTACATTACCTCTGCCCTCTTGCCCATTTCCAGATAGGCGCAGATTGGGTGAAACGCTCCTGTGCCACAGATGTACAGATGTGTCTGGTTGTATGGTTGGAGGACTCGGATGAAGTTCGAACATTCTTTCTAAAAAAAAAAAAAAAACAAAAAACCAAAAGAAGCATCATCAATCACTGAACGATCGATAAAGACTTGAGCATGTTTTATTTTATTTTTTGATGTTTTTTTAAGCATGAGAAAGTTATGAGGATTTAAATGAAAGAGCTGGCAAGAGCAGAATTCTCATGAAGCCAATTGCCGCCGACACTTCATAAATTAAGTCGTACCCTTTGGAGCAGAGGTGACATTTTAAAATAATGATACAAGTTTTGAGAAAATAGTGACTTGGAGAAGGCAGGGGCCGAAGAAACATTTTAAAAGTAGGGACTTTCCATTTGGTAATGATACAGCACCTTAAAAGCTGGTCTGCTTCTTCTAAATCCCACCTATAAGCAAAATCTACCATGGATCCTTCATGACACATATGTTAGAGTTTAGCAAAGGTATTTGGTTTGCCTTCAGAGTAAATCCCAACAGTGAGAAACTGTTAATTAGAAATGCTAATCAGCAGGATCACTTCATATAAGAGCGTACCAGCCGTTAGAACTTGATTTGGGTACATGTGCTAAAGAAATTAGCCAGGGAGTTGCCTGATTATAAATGGTGTGCATGTTGTATTTGCACCTAACAAATAAAAGAACATTTGCTCGGGGATTTGGAGCCACAGAACACTAAAATGCAGGAATTAGCAGCCCTCTTTTTTAACACATGTATCTGTTTACAGACATCTTGGTTTGATATTGGCCCTCCTGCAAGAAATAAATAGATTTGGGGGCAGTGACATTTTCCAGGGCAACATTGAAATAAATTTACAAGCAGAAAACAGCCTTTTGTCATTACACTATCAACTTTTTACAACTTTTCATAAATCCCTGATGCACTGAAAGTAGCCTTTTTAAATTTCTCGGTAGAGATTTGGGTATTAAACTCAATATCTATTACTGTTTATTGGCAATGGTAACAGCTGGTTGTACTGGAACAGAATGATTCTAATCTGGTGAGCCATGACACACTTTATGTGCTGGGACAAAGAAAAGTTGCACAGAAAACAAATCTCAAGATACTCAAGTGTAACATTCTTAAGTTAACCAATACCACACACTTGAAGTTAGTGTTATTCACAATAGTGAATGCTCAAAGCACTGATGCACATCTTTTAGGATTTTTATGTTTTGTTCAAACCACAGTTGTCTCTTAAGATGGAGCCAACCAAGCTAGAATCTAGACAAGCTAAGATTCTAGTTTGGCTAGCTAAAATCTGAGCTAATTACACTAAACTCACCCAGTTAATTAAGCTACCAGTTTAGCTAAGCTAACAGAATATCAGCTAACAGAACCAAGCTAACAGCTTAACTAGGGCGTCTAATTGTGTCAAAATTACCTAAATTCCATTTCAGGGTTGACCCAATGCTGTGACACGCCAATGTCACGTTACACTTTTCTGTTTTGTTTCTGTTTCATCATCTTTCTATGTTTAAATTACTTTACTGACTATTAAACTTCCCCAAATCGTACCAAACGCATTTTATATGCTTCATATGATCTACAAAATTGGTACGGTTAGGCTGAAATCACGTGGGATTACGTTAGCCACAATGCTAAACCCTCAGACACCTGTTTAACAAGAATAATATTAGGAAAATGTGTGATATGGTTCCAAAACATTGTTTTTTAAAGCTTTAAGTACCGCCAACTGGCAAATCACCCTCACGTTTTGCACAAAACCCCACGCAGCCATGTAATTGTAGATGCTTCTGCCGTGAATTGTCACCATGTAAAATGATCACCAGTTTAGTCATTACACCATCAACTAAACCAGTCTTAATACCAGAGCTTTTTCAGATTTCAGTGCGGTCATATTAATCTGGTCTACTTGTTCATCACACCCATTAAAAAAACATTTCAGATGAAGCTCTGCATGTGTTTTCAATCACAGGTTTAACACAAAGGGAATGAGACAGACGGAATTATGGGTGGAATTGGACATACTGGTCCATTTATGTCAAACTTTCTAAACATGAAGTCATCAATTTTCCAGTCAAAATTAGCATGTAAATGCGTGATGTATCGGAAAATCAGAGGTCCAACTACTTAACTACAAGAATCAAATGACTATATACTTGATCTTGTCGTACACCCAGAACAAAACAACTTTATTGAAGATCTAATCTGAAGAGCTCATACCTAGGGAGTATTTAATTAGTAGATGCACAAATACAGACAATAGCACTGCTTTATTTGGTTTATAAAAAAAGAACATTGGAATGTTCATGTTCCCAGATCCTTCAATGGAAAAACTTGATCTTGCTATACTGCAGTGGTACTGAGTTCCAGTCCATCGAACGTCAGACAAGTCTATTTTTTCCAATTTATGCTATATTAACTTTTTCAAAGCACCATTGAAACCCTGAGAGAATTGAGGGGCGGATTCATTAAAGGTTTAGGGGTGTTAAAAGGTGTGCAAACGTCATTCCATGCGCTAATAAGCTGTACAAACCCCAGGTAATCAGGAGTGTGCGGCTGCTGCCTGTCGCCCGTTGCAATCGTTTCCCTCTAATGAATATGTATAGGAGGCGGAGCTCACAAGGGGAGCAAAAATATGGGAGGAGGAAATGCAAATAAATTAATGCAGGGGAAGCAATGCAATTCATCAAAGCTGGACTTTATTGCTGCCTCTGTTTTTCCGTGTAACCTTAACCGTAACCCTTCCGCACAGCCCACAACCAGGTGGTAACTGTCAAAGCTTTTTACGCAGTGATGGCAGCAGTGATATTTGTGAGGAGACAAGGCAGGGGAGAGGAAAGACAACTGACGGATGGCATTTTCAGACCTTGAGTTAATATATTAGGGATGAATGAATTCACAGTTTTAAGAACTTGTTAAAACCTTTCCCGTTTCGTCTCCCCACCGTGGCTGGGGGGACACAGCGGAGATCCGGAGGCTGCTTCTCCTCTAGGGATCACTCCCGTACACCTCACGCTTGTTAAAGATGGTACCGCGTAGGAAGAACAGGCCATTTTGTTGTTATAGAGCTGCACTTTATTATCTGGCTGCACTATAGACATAAGCTTTTTACCGATATGGCAATCTGTACATATACTGTATTTACTGTTTGTTTCTGTAAATACAGTATTGTTTGTGCAATGTTGAGCAATTTGAATGCACTACCCTTTTATTTGGATTAATATAAACTATTTGTAATTAAAATAACTACTTTAAAGAACTCTAAATAAATACTCAATGATTTTGACATATATGTAGTTAGTTTCCCCCGCAAATGACCTACTATATTGTGCTGAACTCCAAGGTCCTGTGATGATAATAATCCAAAGCAAATAGGCATCTCTGTGATTTAGACAGAAATGGGCGGGATCTGATACGTGACTACGCGTTGTTTTGTTTCCGGTGTCACAGTCTGAGTTTACCTCGTACGGAGATCAATTATGAGCATATTGTATATGTGCGAATGCAACCCTAACCTTAACCCTAATCTAATCCAGTAAACTAATAAAAAATATGTCCGTTTACTTTGACAACAAAAATAAACATGCGCCACATAAAAAGCAGACTTTGGGGGTCATTTATTTATTACATGTGGTCCCTCGGTAAAACTAATCCTGTGCGAATAGAGATTAGAAACTAAACCTTACCCTAAACCCAACTCTAACCCTAACCCTAAAAATTGTTACGATATTGGGTTAGAACCTAAACCTAATCCTAACCTTAAACCTAAGACGCTACGTACTTGTACTTCGGTAACCGTACCAATAGCACCGGGGGTTGTCCGTACGGCAACCGTACAAATAATCTAAAAATGAATTAAATTGTAAAACGATTGAGTGGGTGGATTCGAGGTTTTAAAGTGTGTTCATGAGCCACTTTACCAATAACAGTGTTAGTTACCTGATGATGCTAGCGAGTACATTTTCCATGGTGACAGTAAACTTTACCTTCCAATGCGGTTGGTTCACTGCCTGAATTCACCATAGAGGCATAAAAACACTTCTAACAGGTTTGGGTGTTTTTTAAATTTCCACCATTAACTGATTAGTGCGTGAGCTCCTGTTGAGCCGACACAGAACAACCAGCGTGAGTGATGTCTCACAGCTGACCTCAGCCCGTGCTTGTATGTGACTGTGTAACTTAATGACTTTACCCTCTGTGTTTCCTTCTGTCCAACAGCGGGAGCGCATGTCCCCACACACATCATTCCCTTAGCCTTATTATAAGCATTTCATCAAGCCCTATTACGGCCCCTCCAGGGTCGGCTCCGTTTAGGGCTTATACACGGCTGTCTTTGTTAGACTCATTAGCCCGTGCGGTAGGTAGAGTAAAGTAATCACACACACAGGCGTTAGTTATGGTCATTCTAATTTGCCGCTCTTTGACAAATGGCTATTCTGATCATAAACTGTGTGATTATGTGAAAAACCACAAAATCCACTAAGAATTTGTGAATGAAATAAATGACTCTCACTGGACTGGGTTTTGGCAAAGACAGTCCATCGAATATACAAACAAAAACCTACAGTTTGATTTGTATATATTGGGTTAACTAAAGTTAAAACACTTGTTTTTAAATCAATGCAAATGACCTTTTTAAAAGCCAAATCACAGCACGCCAAAATGTACATCCATGCACTCTTTAATGACGCTTCAATTTGAACCCACACGGGACAAATAATAAATCAAATCCAACAAAATGTGTAATGTTACACAGAGATTATCTTTTTTACAATGGACAGTGAGGCCACATTCTGGCGTTTTTAAGGGGCACAGCTGTTACATTTGTTCCACACGGCTATGTGTATGTGCTGCAGTGCCTTACTCAACTCAGGGTTGGGGTCAATTACAATTTTCAATTACGCTTACGTCTTTAATTATCCATGTTTAATTACAACTCAGTTATGACTACAATGCAGTGTTGGGTCAATTGTAATTGTAATTGCGTAATTGATAATTAATTACAATCATGGCATAATTATAAAAAATCAGTAGCTGCCGTAATTGTAATCAAATTGTAATTGAGCTCAGATAATTGACTTTGCAATTGTAATTGCCATGAAAATCGTATAAAAATTGTCAATTATAATTTAACGCAAAACTGGGGAACCATGATACAGTCCTATGTACAGTTCTACACATATGTAGTTAACAATTATTTAAAAAAATATGTTTCATATCAAGCTTTCCCACATTTTAGCATTTAAAAAAATATAAATCAAAGGCCATACTGACACAGAAACGGCTCAGATGCCCAAACCAAAAACATTAAAACCTATATTTTTATTGATTAGGAAACCTAATAAGATAACCAATAAATAGGATGGAAATTAGACGATAGATATTTGTTTTTAGTGTCTTTTAGAGCTGATTTAGGATCAGTTATCATGAGAGATGCTAACAGAAAGCTAACACAAGAGGAAGGTTAACTTGTATTAGGTTATTTATTTTCAGGCTCAGTAATTGTGATCAATTGTAATTGTACTTTAGTAATTGAGAATGTAATTGTAATATGATAAAAAAAAAATAATAGTAATTTAAGTGTAATTGGAAAAAATGGTGGTCACTGTAATCGTAATTGAACATGCGTAATTAACGTAATTGTAACTGAAGAAAGTAATTGACCCCGACCTTGTTACGGTGACTGGCATGTTTTCCAATTACAATTAAAAGAATAATAATTATTTTCCCCCTGAAAGTAAATTACAATTACCTTTTCAATTACTAAAGTTCAATTACAATTAATCACAATTACTGAGGTTTTAATAAATAAGTCCATAAAATGAAACCTATCTACCTATATACCTTATGATAACGGGTCAATTTGGACCCATGTCTTAAATCAATTGTAAAATACCATTTAATTTGTTTTTTTGTTATCTCTTGGTTACCTTGTTAGGCTTCCTTATCAATGAAAATATTGGTATTCATAGTTTTGGTGTGGCGGCGTTTTAGCCTTTTTATTCTGTCAGTATAACCCTAGATTTAATTTTTAATTTTTAATTTTTTAATGGTAAAATTATCCTGAGTCGGAAAAGTTGATATGAAACATATTTTAATGATGATTATTAACTATGTACATTTTTTTACATTAAATTCTGTAGTAATAAGAAGACATGATGAATGTTTTTGAGCAGTTATTATTAACTACGTATGTGTACGCCAGGTTTGCGTTTTAATCAAATTGTAATTGAACCACGTGATGTTTTTGTCAAAAGAAGTTTCCATAGAATTGCAATTACAATGATCTAAACCCAATTACATTGAAATTATGATTACAACAGAAACACATTTTTTCAAGTACAATTTCACATATAAATACGTCATAATTTTAATTATTATCAATTACACAAATACAATTATAATTGACCCCAACCCTGAACATTTCCTCAGTTCTTAAGTACACGTCCTTGTATTATTATGTTACATTTGACTGTTTATCTCTATATGTGACGCATCAGAGCTGCAGTGTCACTTTTGTGCCAGTAACTTCCTGTCTGTTGGTCTCAAACGCCACCAAGGGACTCACTGGGATTTAGAAAAACTATGTAATTCTAGATAATCCTAAATCCCTGCAGCCCTGCACTGTAGAATCATCCAGCCATGAAATTGATATCAGATATAACACCAAGCAGGGATGGAATACACGACCACAGTCAGAGAGCGAGAGGCGTTCAGGCAGACTGGGACAGAATTGAACATGTGAGATAATACACAGTCAGAGATAACAGAACTCACACCATACACACTGAGGACCACACATACTGTAAATGCACCGTCAAAATAAAACCGTGCATCAGGCCGAGCAGGCGTGTTATTTTGGTTGACAAAAACAACATTGTTTTTAAAGTGACAATAACTCCAACTATAACTATATTAAAAAAAAAAAAAAAAAACTAAAAAAACAAAAAAACACACATTTGAAAAAAACCTGTATCAAAATATGTTGATATTTTCATCAACTAATAAAAACTAAACTATGATTAATAATGTGTTCAATAATTTCATTTGTCTTTTGATATAAATGTGTGTGAAGTTGGGACTCAAAGGTGGGTCTCGGACCTGTACTGGGTGGGTCGGAAACAGCTGGTCAAAATTAAATAAATACTTAATGCCTCTCATAATGGACTTGTCTTTTATTTTGAAAGACACTTTTCTTTTGACAGGCACATGTTGCACAGAAAAATATATGGATTTATGTTTTTTAAAAAAACTTTATATATGAGCTATTTTTTAAATACTAACTTTAGTTGGTTGAAAAACGGTGCGTCACGATTTAATGGCCTTGGAAAAATGTGGGTCCCAAAGTTCAACTAGTTGTGAACCCCTGTTCTAAGTGTCTATTAGCCTTTATTGTTTGTGTTTATTGAAAGGGGAGGAGCTCCTGTACAAGCCCATTGGGTTTCACTCCCTCCTTGCACCTTAAATGTTTGTTTTTTATGTGTGCTAAACATATAAATGAAAAAATGAAAATTTAATTTCTTCACACGTGATGAAATCTAATCAGAATTGTTCAGTGATCATGTGTTCTTGTGCATTAATCAAATCTGTCTGTGTTTATTTACAAACGTTAATACTATCCCATATCAGGTTGATCAATTTTAATGGAATCTTTAAAAAAAAACAAATGGTTAAACTCTTTCACTTTATATTTAATCTTAGCCTTGGCAACAGTTGTGCATATTCACAGTAGGTACATGTTTCTTTGAATATTATTGTTTTTAATTTTCATTGTCCCTTGAATAAATAAACAAATCAAATCTGATCAAAATTCATTTTGTTGACTAAAACTGGAATTCACGAAAACGTCCTGATGACTAAAATTTGATCAAAACTAAATCAAAACTTGTTGTCAAAAGTAGACGTACAGTATAATGTGTATTTGTATAGATTAACTTGTTTGTTTTAATATGTGATGATTGTCTCCTCTCAAACACTGTTGTTTTTTTTTATATTTAAATGAAAGTTATTATGTAGTTGCATGTTATCACAATATATTTTATCATATATTTCCTGAAATTTAGTGTAATTTGTATTCTTTTAAGGTGACAATTGAACCGTCTGTCCAGGGACTGCAGATGAAAAATAGTCTTTTGGCTAATTTCTGGTATATTTTCAGTATTCATTTTAATGTACACTGTCTCTTTTGAATAAACCGATAAAATGAAACGTATGCTTTTCACACACAGGTTTCTGTTTGTGTTGGACGGTAGAGATGATTCTCTTTTGACAGACAATATTTCTTCTAGTTTTCGAACCACTGTAGCTGCATTCACACGACCCTGTTTAATGGACATTTATAAGGCGTGGGTGACCGAAACAAAGACAGTCCATAAAAGATGTTTTAACTCCCACTAAAGAGAAGCCAATAAATGGAAAAGCTCATTTAAAGATATATAGACTTACCCCGAGGTCCTTGCCTGCCCATTTGCATTCATCCCTCTTAGAGGGGGTGGCGGGCCATGCAATCTGTGCGAATATGAAAAAAGACACATTAGTCACATTATCCTGTAGATGAAGAACAGTGGCTATAGAAATATGTTAATGCAGGGTCATTACACTGAAACATGTGAAAGCAGCGGCCGATTAATGCATAATTTATACAACTAGAAAAGGACTGGATTGGACAATTTGTATGCTAAATCAGTGGTTCCCAAATAGGGGTACGTGTATCCCTAAGGGTACAGGAGCAAATTGCAGACGGTACTTGGAAAGATTTAACAGTTAATTGAAAAATAATCTGGAGTAGTAACAGTAATATTGCTCAATAAAATACTACATTTTCCTGTAATTTATTGAAACAGGATTATTTTGTGCTGTAGAGGCCAATTTATCACACTTTTAACAATAAGGAAGCAATATGCCCAGCATTAACATAGTAGAGCTAGCGTTAACGTTATCTATTATTAACATTAGCTAGCATTAACATTAGCCTAGCATTAACATTAACCTAGCATTAGCTAGCATTAGCATTAACCTAACATTAGCCTAACATTAGCAGTAACCTATCATTAACATTAGCGTATCATTAACACTAACCTAGCATCATCAGTAGCCTAGCAATAACACTAACCTAGTATTATCATTTTTATAGCGTTAGCACTAACCTAGCATTAGCATTTACCTAGCTATAGCATTAACCTAGCATTAAGATTAGCCTCGCAGTAGCATTAGCCTAGCATTAGCATTAATCTAACATTAACATTAGCCTAGCAATAGCATTATCTTAATATTAGCACTAACCTAGCATTAGCATTAACCTAACATTAAGATCATTCTAGGAACAACATTAACCTAGCATTAAGATTAGCCTTGCAATAGCATTAGCCTAGCATTAACAGTAATCTAACATTAGCACTAGCCTAGCATTAGCATTAATCTAGCAATAGCATCAATCTAACATTAGCACTAACCTAGCATTAGCCTAGCTTTAGCATTATTCAAGCAATAACATCAACCTAGCATTAGCTAAACATTAACCCAGCAATAGCTTAACATTAGCAATAAGGTTGAAATGGGTTGAACGTATTAGCTGAACATGTTGAAGGTTGAATGGTTTATAATTGGTTTGCAAAGATTTTAAGGTAAAACTGGAGCAGCTCCACTAGTTTAACCAGCTGTTCACTATACAAATGGGATCAGAGCTGAAAAGTCAATGCAGTTTCACAAAAAAATTAATAACTCAAAAAGTTACAAATTATAAAAGTACAAACATAAAACTTGGGAACTTTTTTGAGAGCTTATTTGTCAAAATCGGACAAACGCTGTAGGAGGAGTTAACGACAGACGAAAGAAAAAAGAAGGATGGCTCCTGCATCCTCACTAATTATGGAGAGGGTACTAATGATGTGAAGAGAGGGTCAATATGATTTGACAAAAATGCGAATGGGAACCATTGTGTTAAAGCTTTCCTTTGTTGATAATGCAAGGTTGAATAAAACAAGATCACATTTGTTTATGAGCAAGTGCTGCACTTGTTGTTTCTGCAGAGCTTATTGAGCGTCCTACCAGGGGTTCTGGTTCACATTACAGTGTCAGAGTCCTCGGTACGGTTCAAATCCTCAACATAAGGTTGCACTTTGCACTTCAAATATGAAGGAAAAAACTAAGGCTTCTTTTGCTATTTTGGAGAAAAGGATGGGTTACATGGGGATCCATCTGTTGCCCCTAGTGTCGCATGAATTATAAGTGCACATGGAGCGTAGGAGCGTGCATGTGTGAGCTGCAATAAGTCAGGGAACCATTGTATCCTCATAAATTGGGCGTGATGGAGGCTCTGGATTTTTGCTGCGAGCTACGCAGATGTTAAATGTCAATATAAATGTATGCAGATGCATGTCCCGTGCATTATTTCTTTAGAATGTGAGTCCTCTGTCAGTTACTACATTTTATCGCCTCTCCATAACAGCTGAGTTCTCCGCTCAAAGGAATCGTAGCATAGCACATTTCGGGGGGTAATTACATTCGATTTGCTTAATCACTGCTTTTTAGCCTCCGTCTGATAATGATGCAAAGTTGAGAACAAAGGGAAGGAGAAAACACACACATCCGTGCCAAGGGCAAAAAGAACTCTCTGCACTGACTATGTATTTTTCAGCACTTTTCATTCCCCTGCTCAGCGACTCGCAGCCTGAAGGCAAGTGTGTGTCAGTCTTCTGTTTCTATGATAGCAGCCAGAATCAGATAAAAAGACTTTTAACCTAGTCCAGGTGGAGTAATGGACTTATGGAGGGCCTCGTCTGGAAGGAGGCAGACAGAGGGAGGTGGAGAATGTACTGAATAATGAACACCAGAGGGATTTTTCTGTTGTTTTGCACTGAAAATGTTGAGTTTTTTGTTTTTTTACCTGTCTGTGGTCTCTGTTGATGTTGACGAGGTCAAATGAGAAGATGTGGTCCTCTGCTCCCACCAGTAGTCTCCCTCGCTCCTCATCCATTAGAAATGTGTCATAGCTGGAACTGTTCGCCAAGCCGTTAAAGGTGAGGAGGTTACTTGACTCTAACATCTCTGTAACACAAGAGGAAAAAACATGGGTTGTTTTTTTTTTAATGCAGTGGTTCACAACCAGGGGTTTGACTCAATTTAATTCCCAACAAAATAGGACACATTTACACTGATGTCTACCCCATATATAATTACATGCGACCAGTACAAGACAAAACCTAGTTTGTAGTGGTAGCATTTCAGAGCATGGAGGATGCCGCAAGACGTTCAATATAAACCTAACCACGAGGAACGAGTGTATCATAGTGTATCATGTTTTTCCCTGCAGTCTGTGCCTTCTCCTCGCCCTCCGAGGGCTCTCTTTTCTGTTTCTCGTATCTTGATGCTGGAGCTCACGGTTCCTGATCAATGGTTTGCGGCTCAACTAGTCTGGAACACTCGGATGGACTGATCAATGGTTCGCGGCTCAACTAGTCTGGAACACTAGGGCTGGACTGATCAATGGTTAGCGGCTCAACTAGTCTGGAACAGTAAATGCTTGTTAATGTGGATCTTGTTGGGTTCTTTCTTTCTTACTATGGACAAAGTGCTTTGAGATGACTTTGTGCTATATAAATAAAGTTGAATTCAATTGAATTGAAATTTCTTCATCCATTAATAATAAATTGTGGCATTTCTTGAAATCCATTAAAAGGTGAAGTTCAAAATCTAAAATAATAATAATGCATTGGATTTAAAGAGCGCCTTATTTTGGTGTCTCAAAGCGCTTTACATTACATTTATTTATGTACAGGATAAACCCCTAGAAATTAACCATCTCGTTTTCAAGGGGGTCCTTGGTAGTGTTCAAACAAAAAAAAATGAACAAGACAGAAGCAGCTGTACATGTAAATTAAGAAATAAACTAACAAATGTAAAGTATGAGCAAGAAGACTCAAAAACAGTTACATACATTTTGATGGTATTGCACAAGAGCATTTTAATTATATTAAGGGAGGTTAGAGAGGAGATAGAGGTAGGAAGATCCATCCAATCAGAGGGGGCTTTATAATCAAATGAAAGTTTGCTGATCTGGTCCGAGGAACAATAAAGAATGTTTGAGAGGTATGTCTGAAATTATAGGAAGATCTAAAAGGAATAAATATTGTTTCAATCAGTCAGGATAACTAAAACTAGTGCATTTAAAAATGAAAAGTATGGCCAAAACATAGACAAAACAGATAAATAAAAGGCTTAAATCTGAGGTTATTGTTGGACCAGATGCAAGAATGGGTTCATACGCTTACACAAATAAACGATGCATAACATGAACTAAGGGGTACTCGTGATTTGACAGAAAAAAAGCTATTTTATTTATCTATTCATGTATTTATTTTACTTTGTATTTGTTTATTTGATCACAATTGTATTAGTTACCCAGATGTATGTGTTAGCACATGTGCTAATTTACATCTCCTCTGGAGGCATTTAAAGGGTTTATAGGAAAATAAATAATAGACCCTTCAATGGCCCATGTCACGAGTGATGACGCTTGAGGCAAAAACAGGAAACGCCGCTGGCTAAAGCATAGATACAGTATATATAAACCCTAGATGATGCTGGATTCACAAGCGTAGCTCAACGATGGCCATCTTACCTCAGACAACTGATATTCTGACGCGCTCTACGGTAGATGTTGGAAGGTGAGTGATCAGCTTAACCAAAAATACCCTTAACTCAATGAAATCTTGACAGATTTACAAACAATTTGCCTTATTATACATAGCTATGACATAGGATGCTTATACATGTTGTAATTGCCGCTTGCCTTTTGAAAACTGGTTGATAATTGACCAAGTGAGTGTTACTTAAATAGTACAGGCACCACTGACATCAATGTACTGTAATGAGCGGGGCCAGCTGCCCGCGGTAAGATGGCCACCACTTTGCTACGTCGCACCCCATTGTCTAACAGAGCGGGTAAGTCATCTATGGTGGTTTGCCTCCAGGCTAAGCCCCGCCCAACAAAATACGTCACAATGTTTACAAAAAATCAAAGGGTGGAAAAGAAAGTAAAGAAGAAAAAAAAATGCACTGCACAAAACAATAACACAACAAAAAGAAAAAAGCAATATTTAAAGTTAAATACAGTCAGTTATAGGGCAGAGACAAAACCGGCAAACACGAAAGCTACATGGGACAAAACACATAGCACAGAAATATGTAATATGTAAGCTTTAATACTAATAATTATTGGATGGACATCATAATACACAAACAAGTCTTTCATTTGACTAGTTTGTGTATTATAATGTCTATCCATCCATTTTCTGACCCACGAGGCGGGGCTATTATAATATGACCAAACAGATTTTTGGTCATAATATATAAATCCATAGAAATAACAGGTTCAGCCTATTTTATTGTGATGCCTCACTAACGTATTCTACAAACAAACATTATTGATGCAGAAAAGGACAACTAATTCTACTTTATTTATGGAAAAAATGGTTTTTGATATGTTGTTTCAAGTAAAAGCAGGTATTAGTTTTTCCAATATAGGTGGAAAAAAATGATACAAATGTCAGCCAATATGATGTTTTTATTGCTAAAATCGGCCGATAATATTGGTGTGCCAATAATACCCATCCATCTCTACTAAATACTTTTTTTAAAAATTGAAAACTATAATGGTACTGGCATAAAAATGTTAATCACATTTACTATATACAGACAAGGACTAGTCATTTCCTGCATGCTTATTATTATCATTATTATTAATTTTTTTTAAACAGCATGATTAAATACATTTAAAAAAACATAAATAAAAAAGTGTCATTTTTGTTAATATTTAATATGTTGTCTCAGTAAGAGCACATATTCGTTTTTCAATATTTGTTAAAAAAAAAAAAAAAAAAAAAAAAAAGGTTACAGATGTCACCAAATAATATCACATTTTATTGCTAAAACCACCCGATAATATCGATGTGCCATCATAATAATATCGCCCATCTCTACTAATTTCCTTTTAAAAAGTGGGGAAAAACAGTACTAGCATAAAAATGCTAATCACATTTACAGTATATATAGAATAGACAAGGACTAGTCATTTCCTGCTTGCTTATTTTTCTATTTTTTTTCTAAACAGAATGAATAAATGATTCCTATCCTTTTGGTTGCTGATTATAATAAACTGTAATATAAAAAAAAAAAAATCACTTCACATTTGCACACACTCACGACAGACACATGCCAGTCAAGTGCAGCGTGGAAGCGAACGCAGCGTGTCCCAATCAGGGGACACAGTTCAGACTGTTCAGCCGTGTGATTGGTTAAATAATTCATATGGCTCCGAGGCCAGGGGAGCCACTTTGTGTCAGTGAGCATGTGTGGGTGCAGGCCTGTACCTGGGAATGGATTATTATGCAGATTAACCTTAATGAGTTTTTGACCGCACACACACTTCATGCTCCGTGCTCCACTCAGCTGAAGAGAAAAACTAACAGCATGTCGTATAAAGAGAAAAGGGTAAAGTCGAACCTTAGAAATAGCAGACGGTTAAAATGTAATCCCCTAAAAGGAGTTTGTGTACCAGTGTTGGGTTAGCTGTGTGTATCTGAGTGACTGTAGTACAAAAACAAAAACAGGGACAGCTGTAAATCACACAGATTGAAACATGTTACGTATGAAACTGAAACAGATGCGAGACAAAACAGCTGAACAGCATTATTTTCATGCACAATGCTTTTGTGCACAGCACGCTCACATTGCATCGAGGCTGTTGCACAATTTGTTCAGTATTCAAAGGCTTCTTCAGGACTTGGAGCTGCTTCATTGTGAGCCAACAGAGAACGGATCAGTGCCTAAATGTGGTTTGAACTGTTTTTCCTCATAAATATTATAAAAACAACACACAGGAGGTATTATAACACAGGCCAAGCGATGCATAAATTCACAGTGGTTAAAACTTCTATTACAGCAACGTGTTTGATGGAGACGTTGGACACAAAGATGTTTGGGTTCAGGAAGAAGAGCTCCAAAGCTCCTCTCTGCCACATATTGGCAGTTATGTGGATTAGTTCTGAACCATTTTGGAAAATAATCTAATAATGATTTTTTTTCCTCAATATTGCAATTTAATATGCGATTATTTTTTCAAGGGCCTCTTGTCATGTATTTTTCAACACGAGCAATAAATCAGTCTGTTTAATAATAAACAATTTCAGATTTATTGCAAGTTTAAATAAACATAAAATATATATTTTAAAGCACAGATTACAACAATAAAGCAAACAAATCTGTGGCTTTACATATCTGACTAACTTCATGTTTCATGAATGGACTGCACTTCTTAAACACTCTCTGAACTTAACAGGACAAGAAAAAATAAATAAAAATTGCAGCCTTTGCGATTAGAAAATCTTGTTTTATGATATCGTGATAATATCGCAAATGCAATTAATCAGTCAGCCCTAATCGAGATCAGTGATATGACTTTTGTTGTAATTGGCGCTATCTATCTATATATATATATAAAGTTGAGTTGAGTTTAATTGGAAGAAATTTCTATTCCCATTAATAAAGAAACAATAGGTCCAAATGTATGGGCACACCCATTTTCTCAAAAAATTGCAACGAAATGTGCAATCTAGATCTGATCTGGATGAAATTTGGTGGTTATTCAGAAAGCAATCTGACATAACTGAGTCAGATTTCATAAAGATTGGCCAAATATGACCCGAGATATTGAATTATCGAATTACGCAAATGATGATTGATGGAGATTTGTGGATTATTTTTTTTTTTTGACTGATCAATAATTAGATTATTGGTCCAGATCTCTTCTATGGTGTAAGATCTTTCTTAGGTTCAAATGTTGTCCAAAGTACTTTGTAAGTAATTCTGCTAACAGACAAAAAAGTAATAAATGACGGTGAAATTACCTGGCAAAGGTAAAAAAAAAAAAAAAAACATTTTGTAAATATTTGATGTCTTCTAGATCTTTTTTCCTGTGCTAACCAACATTCCTTAAACTGTTTACAAGACATTTCTTTTTATATTCATTATACGCTTCTAGACCTAGTGTCAAACATGTGGGCCGAGTGCCAAAAGTGGCCTTTTCAAGGCCTACATTCAGTCCAGTGGATCCAATTGCAAAGTAATGTACATTTGTAGATCCTTACTAGTGTTTATGATATAATACATATGGTATATGTTCATTTTATATTGTATATAACATTAACTGGGGGATTAATTGTCATTTGAATGCATATTACATTGTAAAAGTAGATTAAACGTAAATATGCCTCAATAATGTAGTTTACATGCATTAAAGTGTGGCTAAATATGTTAATATAAAAAACTATAAATGTGAAGAGTGGTTAATCAGCCCAATTTCCAATTCAAATTGGATTATTGAAGTCGTGATTTTTGATTAACAATTATGAATTTGATTTTCGATTACTGATTATTATTGATCTTATATTTAATATCAGATAGCTGCTGAATTATTATTTTTTTAAGAAAAAACTTAAATATCACCTTTTTACAGAAACTAATGCCTCTTTATAGTCCTGTCTTTTAATATATGTTGTATTGTATTGTTTTAATCCTGTAGCATTTTGAGGTTTGGCATCAAATGTTGTACTACAAATAAATTGCATTATTATTATTATTATTATTACTTCTCTTTTGAGTAACGCCTAAGAGCACCTTGAATATTGTATATTTTAATAAACATTTCCAAATTATAATTACTATTTTTCAAGAATGAATAATCAACTCATAATCGTCAATAACATAATTGTGTTTAATCAAACATATTTTTAATTTTTTTTTCAAAAGTAAATGCTTTTTTAGATCTTTTAAATTAAAAAATGAAATTTCGTGTAGGAAGTTAGGTAAATAATACAAAAAATAATAATAATGAAGTCTACAAACCTATGCTGGTTTATTCCACAGTTGGCAGAATGTCATTACCAAATTATAGTTGACTTTATGAAATAAAAAGGTGAAAAAAAATCAATATTTTTGCTACAAAAAGTAAAATAAAATCCAGTTTGCTTCAATCTGCTTCTGGTTTGTCTTTCTAAAAACATATGCCGTGTTGTTCAATCATCCAGAGGAAAAGTCCTGTGATACGTCAGCCTGGGATCAGACGTCATCCATCATCATCATCGTCACTTCGTAACGTGGACACACACACGGGTACGTAATATCGACCCGGTCCAAGCAAAAGCATGTGTATACGTTAAATGTATCTACAAGCATGGCGTCCAGTGGCTTTGTGATCTCCCCCCACGGAGCTCTGATTGACGGACTGCTATAGGAGCCATCTGTGCCCACTCACACTGCCTAAGATCTTGGACATCTGTGTCTACATAAAAGAAAGGAACTGATGGAAGGGGAGACGTAGGAAGTGGCGTGTACCGGTGTCGTGGATGAGGGAGGGGTTGTCACCTAATAAAGACGCTTGCAGCTCATCTGCGTCGGTTTGAGGCTCCAGAAACGGGTCGTGGGTGGGTATGAATGGAGGCCTGTGGATGAGTGTTTGTAGCGTATCACAGATGGATTGAGCATGTGTGTGGGTTTCAGCGTGTGTGGGTCTTTATTCTGCACCAAGACGTGGGAAACCGGCGGCCCGGGGGTCACAATTTTATGTGGCCCCCGAAGTAAATGTACAAAATGACAGAAAAATCCACAAAATAAAAGCAATTATACATTAAAAAAAAATACAAAGAATTACAGCAATGCAGAAAAATACAGTAAAAGACAAGAAAAACACAGAAAATACTCCAAAAACACACAAAACGACTACAAAATGAACAAACTGACAGCAACAACACACAAAATTACTCCACGTAACACTTAAACAACAACATAAACACACAAATTGACTCAAAAAGTAGGCAAAAAGACTGGAAAAACAAAAAAAAAAAATGACTACAAACCCACAGTACTAACAAACAAGCAAAACCACAACATAAAAACACAACAAATATGACAAGAAAAAAATGCAAAATTACAACAAAAATACACCATATGACTCCACTTTACAGGAAAAACACACAAAAGGAAAACAGAATCGCACAAAAGCAAGAATACATTAAAAAGAAAATACAAAGAAATATAACATTGCAGAAAAATACAGTAAAAGACAAGACAAATTAGTGCTGTCAACAGATTAAAAATATTGTGATTAATTAATTATGCTTTGTGATTAATTAATCTAATTAATCTCTTTTTTAATCTCACCTAAAAAATGCTGAAAAATACCCTCAACTTGAGGTATTTTTCTTTAAATTACATTATTGTGGCAGATCATAAGAATGATGTATAACAAAGTGGCTTTAATAATATTATTTATTGTTTTTAACAGGCTTGAAACATTTCCATTCCTCTGTATGAGAGTCTATAAAGGGCTAATGACACCTTTAGTTTAGACTTCCATCAATCTCCAATTAATAGAAAATAGAAGTGAAATAAAACGTCAGGTTCATATGTAGTTTGATTGATTGATTGATTCTACTTTATTAATCCCACGAGGGGAAATTCAGTTTCCGTTGCATCCCGACCAATATAAGAGCTGTAAGTTAACACATCATAAACAGTAAGAACAGTTTTCTGAGCAACACAATTAATGAACACGAACTCTCCTTTAGATAATATAAAATGCATAAAACAGACCCATCAATCACAGTGCTGTAAACTGCTACAAAATGAACAAACAGCAACACACAAAATGACTCCAAATATTACAAAACGACAACAAAAATACACAAATTCACTCACAAAATATACAAAGTTACAACTAAAGTACACAAAAAGACAAGAAAAACACAAAAGAAAATGAGTCCGCAAACGCGCAGTACTGACAAGTAAGCAAAACTACACCATAAATACACAAAGACTAGGACACAAAATTCCTCCAAATAACAAAAAATGACAAGAAAAATACACAACATGACAAAAAAATATACAAATTTTCCAAAAATTAAAACATAAGTTCACAAGAAGACAAGAAAAACACAAAAATTACAGCACTAACAAACAAGCAAAACCACAACATAAATACACAAAAATTACTACAAAAAAGGCAAAATGATGACATAAACACACAATATGACTCCAAAAAGCATCCACTACAGGAAAAATACACAAAAGGACAACAGAAATGTACAAAATGCAATCATAACAAACAAGAGAAGAAAAAGACACAAAACAAAAGCAAGAATACACACAGACAAAAAAAAATACAAAGAATTACAACATTACAGGCAAATACAGTAAAACACAAGAAAAACACAGAAAATACTCCAAAAACACACAAAACTACTACAAAATGAACACAGAATTACTCCACATAACACAAAACGACAACAAAAATACACAAATTCACTCAAAAAATACACAAAATAACAATAAAAGTCCTCAAAAAGTAACTGCGGGTTTGTACTCTGCAAACCCGCAGTACAAACAAACAAGCCAAACCACAACAGGAATACAATATGACTCCAAAAAGCATACACTTTACAGGAAAAATACACAAAAGAAAAACAGAAATCCACAAAATGCAACCATAACAAGTAAGACAAAAAATGACAGAAAATAAAGCCAAAAATACATTAAAAATCTACAACATTGCAGAAAAATTCAGTAAAAGTCAAAAACGGAAAACATTCCAAAAACACACAAAACTACTGCAAAATTAACGAACTGACAACAGCAACACACAGAATTACTCCACATAACACAAAACGACAACAAAGTATACAAATTTACTCAAAAAATATACAAAACTGCAACAAAAGTGTGCAAAAAGACAAGAAAAACACAAAAATTTTCTCTGCAAACCCGCAGTACTGACAAACAAGCAAAAAAACAACAGAAATACACAAAATTACTTCAAATAACACAAAACAACAAGAAAAATACACAAAATGACTAAAAAATATACAAAATTACAGAAAATTAAAAAAAAAAGTTCACAAGAAGACAAAAAACACAAAAAATTACTCTGCAAACCTGCAGTACAAGCAAAACCACAACATAAATACACAAAAATTATTACAAAAAATGCAAAAAGACAACATAAATACACAAAAATTATTACAAAAAATGCAAAAAGACAACATAAATACACAATATAACTCTATAAGGGGACGGATCTGGATAAGCAAAATGCTTTTTTCCGTCGCCCTTTCCGGCATGCAAAAGGACAAAAAAAAAAGAAAAAAAAAAAAACAATTATGTGATTTTGCTCTGAATGTCAAAGTGAATTTCTGTGATTGCAACCATGTCGGAAATGAACTGAATAAATAAATAAAAAATAAAAATAAAGCTACACTAGAGGAAAAATATACAAAAGGACAACAGAAATGTACAAAATGCTATCATACACAGAATGACAAAAAATGCTATAAAAACTCTGTTAATTATTGTGTTCATGCTCAGATTGGTCATTATTCTAAATGCTGAAATGATTGTTGATAATGTGGCCCTTTGATCAAGCAAACACATTTTGTGGCCCTTGCTGTGTTAGAAGTTGCCCACCTCTGTTCTACACATTTGTGCACAACGCAACCCTAACAAAACCCCCCCTTTCTCACAACACTCACAGCTAGACGTACAGTAAGAGGTGTTCACTGAGCGGTACTGGTAACGTAGAGCTACCAGCACAGCGGATAACCTTCCTATTCAACATTCACCAATAATATATGACACAGCAGCGTATGGGAATGTGTGCGAGAAGAAAAGAAAGGAAATGTGATTTCCAGTCAACACTAGATCTTATGTTTCAGTTTGGTGAACAACCAAAGGACGGCACAGTGAGCCAAGTCAGACAGTGAGGTGAAAATGATGGAAAATCTAAAAAAGAATGTGTAAAAACCACAAGAAAAGATGTAAAGATTTACAGATTAAATGTAAAAACAAAGCCTGATCAATTCATTGATCTGTTTTTAGCCGATTAATCGACACTTGTCAATACCCCGGTCGATTAATCGATGTAGCTAAGATATATGAATTCTGTTGCTCTGTTTTCTGTATTTCGAATGGACACTTTTGAATTAGCAGTAATGATTAAAATGGGAGGAGTGCACTAGTTATTATTTACAGCTACATTTTGCCTTTTTGTTTATTTAATATTTTTTTTTACATTGTATTCCAAAAATACAGTTTACACCAGTATGCCTTGTCCCATTCTCTCCACCAATATTTTAGCTGCATCTATTGATTACTTGTTTGTTTGATTGTCAGGATTACATCAAAAGTACTTGACGGAGATTGATCCCATTTTAATCAAAGATAGACCTTATGCCACTTGTGTCAAACTCAAGGCTCGAGGGCCAAATCTGGCCCTTAAGAGCATCCAATTTGGCCTGCAGGTGACGGTAGAAATGAGAAAGCATTAATAGTTGCGTAAGTTACCAAAAAATATCTCAAAATGCACAATTTTAGTGAAACTCCACAATATTTTAGGGACTTGCAGTTTTCTCATGCTTACTAACTTTTTAATTACAAATTGTGGAAAGAACTGACTTTTTTTTTCTCCCTAAATCTTGCTATTTCTCTCAAAGAATTCTGAACATTTCCTCAAAATTTGGTAACAAAATCAAGAAGTTGTGAAGTGAAGATCGTGCAGGGACTGATATTGAAAACTGGGGCACAATTTTGTTGTTTTTCCCCCAAATAAAATCTGTGGCCCACTTAAGATCAAACTGGTCCATATTTGGCCCCTGGAACTAAAATGAGTTTGACACCCCAGCCTTATGCCATAGACGATTCCATTCAATTTTGGAAGACATCCAGATCAATATAATGAATCCGGATAAATTTAAATTAAGAAATATCTCTCATTGTTTCAAAAATTCCTGTCTTAGTTCGTAATTGATGGATCTTTATGAAATTGCACTCAGTTTGATCAGGTTGGTTTTAAATTGCCCAATCGAGTTTCATCCAGATTGGTTCTGGTGTCACGGTCTGAGTTTACCTCGTACTGAGGTCGATTATGAGCACGCCCACTACCGGAAAATGATTTTTTGCTACTTCCGCCGTGCTGAGATTGAAAATTCAATTTCAAAGCTAATGTTCAAAGCTAATGTTATTTGACGAGTGCTGAACGGCTCCTTTCCTTGGTGAAAAATGTACAACTGCTCAATATACGAGGCTGGAGAGGTTCCAACGCCACAAAGAAAACACAGACAGGTTAAAAAAAAAAAACATTATAATATACATTGTAGTTAACCTAATGTAACTTTACAATAATAAGCTGTTGTATTCATATAAATCTGATCATGACAATCATATTTTCTTTTATCAATGGACAATTTTTTATCGATGGTCGACTGATGTGATGTTTTAAGCATTTTTTTTAAAATCCGCACAACAATCTCTGTGCATGGCTAATCCAGCACGGGTACATCTCAGTACGTAGCAGTCACCATTCTGAGATTATTTTACAATCTCAGTACGGAGGTAAACTCAGACCGTGACATGGGTTTAGTGCATTTTATCACATCTTTTTGAAAAAAGGGCGGCGCCCATACATTTAGACCTTACTGTATTGTTATTATTGAGGATATACAATTCTTCCAAGCCTTTGAAATGTGAATGATCATAGTACCATGATCAGGATCAATGATCCAGATAACTGCCAATATCTGGATAAGATAATATTTGGTTCTTGGTGGAGGTTTGTGTTTTATTTATCAGTGGATCTACAGTTAAAGCTCCTTATTTTAATATAGTCTTCTGCTCTTTGTCTTGAATCATATTTTGGTTATTATTAGCGTATTTTCTGTGTATATCAATGTTCTTATTTCATCTATGGGCTATTGACCGATGGTTATCAGCAGATACTTCGTATACCGGCCCTAAAAAACGTGTCCACATTTCCTAACTTCCATCCACTGCTCCTTCAGCTACTACTGATCCATTCTACGTCTGCTAAAAGATCTGAAAGCAGAAGCGACGACTGTGGTCCAAGTCGAGGTCCGTCAGGAACAGTTTCCCACAGATGGTCCCAGAGAAAAAATAACAGACACACATATTTCAACACGTAGTGATCCCTGACAAAGACAAGGTGGCCTGTGTACACAAAAACACACACAGAGCGGCCTTTATCCAGGCCAGGATCTACTGCGGTTTGGAAAATCAGAGGAACTGGGGCGTGAGCACCCCAGGATCTACAAGTTAAACACAGACACGCTCATTTGGAAAGGGGAGCGTATGATGACTGAGGGCACGCAGCGCAGGGACCAAGGAAAGGGTATGGACACACACTCTGCAAACACATATAATACATGCTTTAGAGCAGTGGTTCTAAAAGTTTTTTGGCTCAAGTACCCCTTTCTCTTATTTCGGAATCTGAGCACCCCCTTAAAAAACTATTTAAAAACAACTATAGAGCATAATGATGGAATGAACGAGTGATAACACACATTTAAATAATCTAATTATTATTAAGTTCTACTTCCAAATAAATCTGTTAAAATGTTGTTTTATTTTGCATGAATGCTAATATTTATGTTTGGATATGATACAGTGATGTAAAATTACTCCCAATTTCTGCTTAATTTCAGTAAAAAATTCCCATGAAAAGTTTCTATTTTGTAATATTTTCAAAATTCCAGAGCATTTGTTGATTTTGTAAATGTAAATGGTGAGTATTTTTTGACTTTTGTGCACTTTCCAAATAACTTATTTATGCATTTTGTATTGATGATTGACAGATTGTATTGTATTTATGTATTTTAAGCCTTGGGAATAATGTTTGTTTTGTGACCCGCCCAAATTAGCATTTTTGGTAACTCTGGCGCATTTACACATGTTCATCAATGTGCATTGTTTCTTTCAAATATATTACACATTATTATATCAATATTTTACACCCTTTTGCAACCCTACTGAGACATACACAGCTAAATTATTTGGTAATTTACACAATAGTTCATGTTTTTTTCATTTGTACTTTACCCTGCGGGCCGGATTGGATGTTTAAAAGGTCCGGATTTGGCCCCCAGGCCTTGAGTTTGACACATGTGCTTTAGATGGAGAAAGTAGAAGCTAAAACAAATATATTTGTGAACTTAATTAAACTTGAATCACATTTATTCCAAACAGATTTGAAGCTTCGACGACCAACTGAATTAATAACAGTCGTATTTTACACTTGTAAGCATTCACCAATCGGCTTCGTCTATGTCCACATAAGCTTCCCTGAACACACTTACACACACACACACACACACACACACACACGCACATGCACACGCCCTTCCACTCAAAGTTGGAATGCAATCAGAATTTGTGCTTAGCCAGCGTTAACCAGCGGTGAAGTGGAGCGCACTCAGCACCTTCTATACCTCCAACACACTCCCATGTCCTGGACCCCCAAACTCAGCCCCCAACGCAAACACACATCCACGTATGAGTGTATAGTCAGTCTGCCATTATGCATACAAAATTATAAAGATGTTTGTATTCATCAGTGTTTATTTTGACAGGAATTTAAATGTTCATTTTTGTAATAAAAAGGCACTTTTCATACATAAAAAGCAGCTGAAAGTGCTTTTACAAGGTGAAAAACATCCACCATGTACAAAAACCTGTTCACAACCCTGGTGAAATGTGACTTTAACTTAAATGTTGAGTTTTGTTTTATTCATTTTATGGTATTCTATTTAATTTTCACATGAAAGATGCAAGAATGGTATAAATTTAAAGCACACAGTGAAAACCATAAAAAACCACAATCATAAATTTTAAAAAAAGAGGGCAAGCAGCACATAGAAATTGACAGAGATTATGGATACATATACAGTCACATATT
Organism: Gouania willdenowi; assembly: GCF_900634775.1. Lineage (NCBI taxonomy): Eukaryota > Metazoa > Chordata > Actinopteri > Blenniiformes > Gobiesocidae > Gouania > Gouania willdenowi. The sequence goes on from NC_041049.1 coordinate 9,409,566, forward strand.
TTTTAAATGTTTTAGTTAGACTTTAGTCCACGGAAATCAGTTTTAGTTTTAGTCTCATTTTTTGTTTTTTCAAGTAATTTCACAGTTTTGTTGAAAAATGATGTTTCTCGTGCTCGTAAAAACTCCATCGTAACCATTAGATTAGATCAGATTATACTTTATTTAATCCCACAGTGGGAAAATTCACACATTACAGGAGCCAAAGACACAAAGAGTCACCAAGAAAACAAAAAAAAAATAGGGGAAAAAAAATAGATAATATTGGCCAGGCATACATTTAACTATGTTTGGTTTATTTTTATTTTCTGCAATATTTATTCATAATTTACTACGCTGCTACCTCTAAATACTTAACCTATCAAACCTAGAGTTACTTTATTATATTTTTCTTCTGTTGTTTTTCTTTTTAGCTGTGTGCACTTTAAGGTGAAGACAAATAATCTACAACTGTATAATTGTATAATGACAATAAAGGCATTCATGTTCTAAAACTACATTTTTAGTCATTTAAAGTGAGAATGTACCCTATTACTCTTGTATAATGAAAAATGTCTAAAAGTGCTACGTAATCATGCGTGCAGGTCGGATCACAGTGGAACCTTCTCACTCTGCACATGGACTATTCAAATCTCTCCCCTCAGGCAGGAGGTTACAGTCATTCTGGACCAGAACCTCTCGCCATAAGAGCAGTTTCTTCCCCTCTGCTGTTGGACTTATGAACACTATGTAACCATATAACTCGTTGCTTCAAACCCCTTTTACAGACTCTACAAACTTGACACTTTATATAATTTGGGTCACTTTATAAATCATGTCCTTAATAACCTGCACTGATGACATGTTTATTGTATATATTATCATATCATATTTATTTAGTGTATATAATATATTGTTATCGAGAACGTATTATTGCATGCCTTTTTATTTATTTATTTTTATTTTTTGTAATTTATTTATTTGTTTATTTTAAATTTAACTTAATTTTTATATTTTAATTTTTTTTATATTTTTAATTGCATTTATTTTTTATTTTATATTTTCTTATTATTTTTTTTATTATTTTTTATTTTATCTTATTTTATTTTAATTTTATTTTTTTAATCTATTCTATTATTTGCTATTGCACCTTTTTTTTTAAGCCAAAGCAAATTCCGAGTTGTGAATTCTGTTAATCAACAATGACAATAAAACATTCTGATTCAGATGTTCTTCATAAGTTCTTGTTAATTTTCTCTATAATTGAACAAATTACGTGTAACATGGAAGAACAAAGCTCCAAGTTAAAATTTAAATTCAGATATTTAATTGTTTTAAAAAATCAAAGCATTAAGGGTTATAATCCAGCATCATCTTCTACGTCACATTTTTACTCGTCAGTTGATATTCAACACAGATTAGGTTTGAATCATTTTTTGTCATCAGTACTTCTTAAATTTATGTCACAAAATAAAAGACCAACACTTTTTCTCCATTTAATTAATATTTGATGAAATTACCACTGGTATTTGTGTTTATTATTCCAAGAGCACAAGAGGTTTTTACTCTTGACTCATGAACACATGCCATTGTTCCATAGATTTACCAATGCTTGTATTTTCTTTGCACATTTTCAGTCCAACAAAGGCTGTTCATTCAAATAAATCCCGATTAGATTCTCTGTCATTGTCTGAAATGGAAAAAAAAAAAAAAATCAACAACCTGGCTCATCTCTTCCACAAAAGAAGCTTGATTTAAAAAAAAAAAAAACACAAGTGCAATTGTGTGTGAAGCCCTCTTCACTCCTCCATTCCGCGAGCAGGCGGGCGGCAGTATTCTTTATTTTTTGGACGCCTACATGCATGCCACGCGATTGCGGAATAATGAAACCGTATGAAAGAAAAGGCGAGAGGGCATTAAATTATGTTTACGCGGTAGCTGGAGTGTGTGTTTGAATGGCATTGCACAAAAAAAAGGAAAAAAAACACTTGTTTGGGATTGAAAAGGACAGATGATATTCCATTAACATAATGTGGCTCTTTTTTCAAGTGGTTTTTCCTTTACACGTATTCAGCCAAGCTGAGCAAAAACAAGAGGAAGGTTTTTCACGCTTTCATTCTCTGTTTGCTACAATTTCTATAAAGACTCTTGGTGTGTAGTCGTCTGTGTTTCTGTTTTGTTTTTAATCAAAGGTAGGGATGTTTCTTTACTGGGTTGCAGAGAAAAGTGGTAAATTGCATGTTTGATTTTCAACTACAAAGCCAAAAAAAATCCCAGCACTGTAATATGTGCAGTGGTTTAGGCATCATGCATGTCAACATCTGCCTACGAAGGCGTCCTTTTTTCTTCTACGTGTGTGGCACTTTTCGCCGCTCTCAGGACGACCTCGGCCACAAAACACAGGTGTCGGTTAAAGAAAAGGAAAAAAAAAGAATAAAAAAAAGCAAAAGAGAGAGAGAGAGAGAGAGACGGGCGCCCCATGGAAATGTGCTGAGAGCTTTACTTAACAAAGTGCTCAAATGTTATCCCAAGCTCAAGGATATCCACACACATGCCTCCAAAGTTCACCGTCCTCGCCTTCTTTCTTCTCTACCTCCACAGTGGCGGTTGTGGGCTGGTTGCCATGACGACTGTCTGCGTGGCACAACCCAGGGGCCGAATGCGTTTTCAGAGTGACATTCCTGACAAGAAATGTGTGGCCTCAACACGCGGTGCACCTTCGACTCTGCAATTAAATCACACTCTGATGATGTTCCCCGTGCACAATGAATGCAGTGTGAGGTCATGGACTATTTTCCAGCACTTCATTAGAAACCTGTAACTAATAATAATAATATATTACACGTTTTACAAGGGATTGACCGATATGGATTTTTTAGGGCAGATGCCAATACCAATATATTTATCATCCAAAGCCGATGACCGATACGGACTGCTGACTTTCTTGAGCCAATATTTGGAGCCGATACTACTTTTGCTCAATTTACATTTTAAAAATGACACAATGATGATAACAAATGGTACGAGACTGAATTTTTAAAAGGAACATTTATTGAAATTAACAAAGGTGAGGTAGAATGACAACAAGTAAAAAAATATTTAACAAATATTAAAAACAGGTGATGTAGAACAAGAACAAGTAATAATTATTTCTGCTCTCTGTAAATAATGCGGATCGGCAAACGCAGCAGCCCGCATCGGCCGATGCCGAAAAACGCAAAAATTGGGCCGATAATATCAGCCGGCCAATTTATTCGTATATCACTACTTTTTGACAAATTTTCCAACAAAAATGACTATGCAGGACATTATTTCTTTTGCAAATTTTACATTTTAGTTCATAATAATTTATCTGGTTACAAACTTGGAAGAATACCTATAATTCATTAAAACTGTAAAACGTTCTGACAATGGAAGGATTTGAAATCCCATCAGTGCGTTGCATTGTGGGATTAGGTCAAAGGTCACGATAACCAAAATACAAGTATGGTAAAAGGCAAAGACCGGAGAAATATGAACTATAGACTTTTTTGGTTCTTTTTTCAAACATTAAATTTAAGTGTAGTCGTTGCTCTTTATCTAAAAAAGGTAAACAGTAGCAACATCTACTCTTAAATTTAATGTCTGAAAAAAGAACCAAAATAAGTCTATAGTAATAAGAAGACGTGATGAATGTATTTGAGCTAGAAATATGAACTAATGGTGAATTCAAGCACTAGAAAGTGCATGAATTAAAAAGATAATTACAGTAGATGATGCACAGCGATGGTCCGAGCAAGACATTTTTAGGCTAAATAAGACAGCAGCTGTTAGCGTGTAACGCTGTCAGAATGCACATATTGCATCTAGACAGTAATGATTTATTGGCTCCATTAGTGAAAGTCCCATTTTCCACAAGGGTGAAATTCTATATCCTGTATAAAAAAAATTCAATTTTTGAGATACAATTCTGACATTTTCCCAAACATTATCTACCTTTTTTAGCAAGAGTTTGCACATATTTATTTATATTATTGTTTACAGTCAAACATTTTGATGGACTTTAGATTCAATTTTTTTTTTTAAATTTGGTGTGGCTTGTTTGTATAGGACTGTCTGAAAATGTGCTGTAGCATGTTTGGTGTCAATTAAGCAAAAAATTATGGGAGAAGAAAGATTTCATAAAAAACTACAGTGCGACCTTTAGGACCATTAGCTTGTTTTTGCAGCTGAGGCAATCTGATGAGATGTCAGCTGTTAAATATAAATACATTTTAAAATGTTTTATAACAGCCTTAATCTTCTTGACGGATGGGAGGGAGAAAGTGACGAGTCTGTTTGTGGCCCCTGTATATACAGTATATACAGTATATATATGTATATCAACTTTGAAGAGTTTTTAACTGAAAGAAATGCACAGACGCAGAAACTGACCCGTGGTGACGTTAGTTTGATATTAAGAGTTTGATTTGTCTGAAAATGCTGAATAGCGTCCATATTTGTTTTTTACCCAGGTGTTTGACACATTTTTTAAAAAGTTTAATCTCACTGACAAACCAAACAGTTTGAAAATATTCAAACCAATTTGGTCAGAAATGGACCGATTTTTAGGAAAAACAGACCTAGTAAACATGTATGGTCTGATGTATAATAATAATATATCCATACAGGTATCGCTCCCATTACAGCTGCTTCCTGTAAATGTGAAACAGGTAAGATTTTTCACATGAACATTGCATTAAATCACAGTCTTTCCCTGAATCACCTCCTCTCTGATCCCCTCTGGCTGCTAACACATGCACACACGTCACACCGTTATTTATTCTATTAACATTTTCTTATTGATTATTTTTGATTTTTGACACATATTTTCAGCCCTGGATTAGGAAGTGGGCTCATGCATTTTTAAAAATACTTTATTTGATTTTATTTGGATTTATTTGATTTTGTTACATTTATTTTAATATGAATGCATTTTGTTACATTTATTTTAATATGAATGCATTTTGTTACATTTATTTTTAATATTAATGCATTTTGTTACATTCAACCTTAATGTATTTAATTACATTTTGTTATATTATTTTTTAATAATTATAATGATTTAATTTAGTTACATTTTATTGCAATATTGTACTCTGTAAAATAAGTTTGTCGAGTTATTTACGCTTTTCATTTGAGAAATTATATCCTGCAGATATCAATTATTTGATAGAAATAAAGCTACTTCATATCTTAGTGTGTCACATTCAGACTGCCCAACACAGACACATTGCACCGTGCAACAGGTAACAAGTCAAATATAGTATGTATTAATTTAGAAAAATGAAAGCTATGATAAGAAACGTACAGAATTATTCACATTGGGGTGTAGAGTGTATTATTTAAACATAAACAGCTGAATAACTCCTACTATGACAAGCATTAAAAAAAACCAAAAACTCTTGTTCACATTAATGTATAACATGTATATTAAAAACTAGCCTTAGGGTTTATTTGGGTGAGTCTTGTCTTATTTAGCGATTAAAAACAACATCTCCAGTTTTCCTGAGATTATGAGATTATTATTGTTGTAATTATTCCTATATAAATAAAGTTGAATTGAATGAAATGAGAACTTTTCACCATTTCACTTTTGGTCTTCCCTGCTTTTGCTTCTGCCTCCTGCAATAATGAAGAATAATGTATTTGTTCAATAAATGAACTTTGATTTTAAAAGAAATACATTAAATATCTTTAATAATCAACAAAAAATAATTTTGGGGGAAGAATTTGGTCAAACAAATAAGCAGTTTTTCATTTGTTGACCCATTTCTGACGTCCTCCAGTTCATTACAAATGATATTCATTAAAAAAGGCTATTATTTCTCTACTATTAAAATGTTTAACATCATTCTGAAACAAATTGATAATACTTGAATGCTACTAATTCAATGTATAAATAATTACTACTAAAGTAAAAAAAATCACAAGAAAAGTTCCCATATCGTGCCGTCTCATGGTGTGTCATTGTAAACGACAGGAAGTCCTAGTAAAAAAATCAGCATCTGTAAAGTTGTTCCACAACGTGAAAATATAAAGTCCAAAATGTTCATAAAAAGGTGGGCTTGGTTACAGGAGGAAACAAGGGTTTGTTTTTCTTTCTACGAAAGTTGAAGAAAACCTGTGGTACAGGATTATTGTTTCATATGTAGACGTAACAACTCTAACAGACGTTTAAAAGTCGGAAAATAAAACTGCTGGGGCTCCGAAAAGGTTAAACGGGTTGAATAAAGAACGTGGATCACGAGGCCTGATACAGAAAACCACATTTAACCCACACTAGATCTATATAAGTCCACTAAGTGGGTGTTGGATTTCACCATACAGCACCATTCATCTTTTAACCCAAATGCTTGACTTCCTCGTCACCACGACATTCCGCTTCACCCGAGAGAAGGAGAGAAAAGGAAAGAAAGCGAAAGAACAAGAAAGAAGACAAGCACTGTAAACTACAAGATTTGACAGGAGGGGAAAAGCTTGGACGGACCAAAAAATAACTCTCAATCAGAAATAATGACGGCGAGCTGAGGTCCAAACATGAGCAGAAAGCTCCCACGTTGAATATGGAACCGTTTCATTAGCGTGCGCCTCCTCCTGTCATTGGCGACACAGACCGACTGAGACCACAGACGGACCGGAGGCCCAGCCATGGTGACCACACTAAGCCCACTCACACACCACTAACTGCTTATTCTCTGGCTCCTCACAAGGAAAAACACACACAGACAGAACAATACACTTATTTATACTCGTAAATCCATTATTTGGGTAAATGTGTAATATATGAGTGTTTGTGTGCCGTGTGGATAGAGGAAATCAGTGCTACGTATCCTGAGGCGGTTTTGATGAATGGACCCAGGCTGTGGTTATGGTGGTCATGTCTGGAGCCGCTGCCTGTTAGTGCAGCCTGTCAGCCCAACGCTGCACGGAGCTCAATGTCTGCTCCCCGGTTTTATTACAAATTAATGAGGCAGGACCGACTATTCCGAATGTTTCCCAGGAAAAACTGTGATAGAAAAACACAATTATGCCATCGAAACGTGGAACTCAGCCTGATGCTGAATTATTCACCACTTTTTACACCTTCAATTATAAGAGCTTTGTGTTTTGAATAGACATAATACATGCATTTGAAGTTGTAATTAATATTATTGTAGTGTGTATTGTGTATTTAAACATAATAGTTATTGAGCAGTGTATTCTGGGTAGCGTGCAATAATTTGGCTTCTATTTGTCTGGTTTTATCCTAGCTTAGCTTACTTTAATAGTTATTCATTTATTTCTTTATGTATTTATTTGTTTATTTATTGTTAAATTGTATTTTAATCCTTTATTGCATGTGTCTTTAGTATATGTATGCGTACGCCTCTCGCTGTTACATGTATATTAATTATCTGTAAGTTTATTTATTGTCGGCAAAGGCAGCTATAGTTGTATAGTTTTCTCTGTAGCGCTTATTAAAAAAGTGTGGACATATTTCATAATTCCAACAAGTTCATTTTGTCTTCTTTTTGAATAATATATTAAGGTTTCATTTATTCAGACAACTTTTTTTTTCCGGAAATCGACATGTTTCGACTTTCAACTGCCAGTCTTCTTCAGAGGCGTCTGCTGATCCGTTTGTTGTTTCCTTGACATCCAGGTAATAATTCCGGCAAATTCATTTTGTTTTCTTTCTGAATAATACCTGATAAAAAAAGTTGTCTGAATAAATGAAACCTTAATATATTGTTTTACGTGGAAGTCAAGGAGCACGTCAAAGCCATCAGCAGACGCCTCTGATTAAGACTGGCAGTTGACAGTTGAAACGTGTCAGCTGATCAAAGTCAATTTCAAATGAAACCATAACATATTAGGAAATAATTCAGATTAAAGCTCATAGTTCAACTGATGTTGTGATGTTTTTAATGATATTAATAACTTGTAATTTCATAACTTTTGTCATCTCTGGATCTCTGAGTCCTGGTGGAGTTTTCTTTTCCTTATTGTCTTTTCTTTTTCACTCGTATTATATCGTTTCCACTAATAAACACAAAGATGACTGTAGTTATATGAATTAAATGTATTCTTGTGCAACAATTCTGTAAAAAAATGTATGTACAATGTACTCTAGTAGTTTTTTTGGGGGGTTTTGTTCTATATTTATCATTTTTTATTTTCTCAATACTATGTTCACTATTTTTGCTGGTATATTATATAACTGTACACTTGTGTACACATGTTTGTACAGGGTTTGTTTTTTGTCTTTTGCTGTTATTGTCTCTATGAAAAGAAGAGGAATGACTGGGTTTGGGTGGGGTGGGGTGGGGTGGGTGGAGAAAATGTTTTACATCTTTCCCTTTCTTTCATTGTACCTTTGTAATGCACCTTTTTTCCCCCCCCGGACACAAAAAGCTGAAACATATAAAAAAAAAAAACCTTTGGTGGTTTGGCTTTTAAAAATATTCATATTGTGCCTTTCATATGGTGGAAAATGTTTTCCCTGCACTGGACGTCTTCTGGATCCACAAGTGGCTCCACCTTCCTTCCACGTCTGTTGTCCATCAGTCTTTCACTCCGTCTTTCTGCAAAGATGTCCCTCTCATTTGTAACACGACTCTGCTCAGATTGAATGGTGCACCCTTTTTTCCTCCATCTGACTGACAAGACTTAGCAGGTGGCGGCTCTCCATTCATACCCATGCATGCTCCAGCAATCTGCACCGCGCTGTAACCCAAGCCTACATCCCCAACGCAGATGCAAAGACACAGGGATATTTATTTTCCCATGCAGCATGCCCTAAACGCTGCCTGTGTACACAAAGAAACGCACGCTGAACATCTACAATCACCCTGTGCACAATGGGTTTATATCTCTGAGCAAACTATTCCCCGCACTGACCGTCAGATTGTTCGTCATTGTTTCAACAACAAATAATATCACTGAAGTGAACAAAAAACCCCCCCAACACATACAGAAAAATAAAATGTGAGCCAAAAAGCACAGACAGAGGGTCAGTCAGCGTCACTGAGTAATGAGAAAATACTCTCAATGTTTCTCCTGCACTCGCTTTAAAAGTGTGACGACATGAAGTCTGGGATTTTTTCAATTATTTCACGAATGCTTTCTTGTTTTCAAAGTTTCACTTGTGTCTGTAATCAAGATTCATTACAGCAGGGGTCTCAAACTCTTTTATTTCAGGGGCCAAATATGGACCAGTTTGATCTCAAATGTGCTGCAGATTAGATTTTAGGTGAGAAAAATGACCATTTTGACATCAATTGTGTCCTAGTTTTTAACATCACTCCCTGTCGGATCTTCACTTTAAAAAATTCTTGATTTTGTAAGCGATTTTTGTGTATTTTTGAGGAACATTGTGGATTGTTTGTACGAAATGTCAAGATTTGTGGATCAAAAATGAGCGCATTCATGTGATATAAACAAAGGAAAACTGCAAGCTACTACAAATATTGCAGAGTTTCATTAAATTGGTGAATTTCAGATATCTACAACTGGATTATTTGTTAATTTACTCAATTATTCATGTCTTTCTGTCATTTTTTTCTCCTGCGGGCCAAATTGGATACTCTAAAGCAGTGGTTCCCAAACTTTTTGTACCCATGGTACACCAGAGGACAAGTAAAAATTGTGAGGCACACCTATTGTGCAAAATAGTCTTTATAACACGTGTTATCACTCATAGCATGTACAATATCGGTAAATGTGCTTAATTATTTACTAAAGACAACTATATTACTCGTGAAATATTTATTAACAAAATATTATTATTATGAAATGAGTGCATACAAAGTAGTAAATTAGAAAATAATTATTTTTGTGTAGTTGTATATTGCAATATGTATGGTTGTCACAAAATCCCACGGCACACCCGGACATGCCTCACGGCACAACGTTTGGGACCCACTGCTCTAAAGCACGTGTCAAACTCAAGGCTCGAGGGCCAAATCATCCAATTCAGCCAACAGGAGAAAGTAAAAATAACAAAGAAAACATGAAATATTGAGTAAATGACCAAATAATCCAGTTGTAGATATCTCAAATTCACCAATTTAATGGAACTCCACAATATTTTTAGAGACGTGTTTATATCACATGACTGCAAATTGTGGAAAGAACTCTCAATATTTACACCAATCTTGGAATTTCTCACAAATAATTCCACAAATTTGCTCTAAATTACACAAACAATTGTAACAAAATCAATAATTATTTTAATTGAACTGATATTGAAAACTAGGGTGATGTTAAAATTGTTCTTTTTCCTTGACCTAAAATCTGTGGCCCACTTGAGCTGGTCTGTATTTGGCCCCTGAACTAAAATGAGTTTGGCACCCCTGCTCTAAAGGGCCGTATTAGAGCATTAAAGCATCTCTGCTGTGGGATCATATTCAACACTGTGGGCTAAGATCACAAAGGAAATGTATTCAGATTTAATAGAGAGGGGTTTAGTTAAAAAGAGCCAGTGCTCTAGTCTAAAACATGGGTTTTACACTGTTGGAATGTAGCCGTGGGATTGCTAACGGATGAGGGCAACTCGCTGTGGGTGTGTTTCCAAAGGGAGGCGAGCAAAAGATATGCATCAACTGAGCTGTATTCAAAGATGACAGGAAAAAGCGGATAAGGAGAGGGAAAAAAAGAAATGGAAAGACACACATACATAGAAAATGCATATAGATTGTAGTTGGGGTTAGTGGTGTGGTTCTCTGAGAAGAAACAGGAGAGGGAGGAGGGGCAAGAACAGATGACAAATGAGAAAGAATGAGAGCGAGTGCGAGATCTCTAAAGTAGACACTTTGTGAGAACACCTTATAATTATCAGCATCCGCTCAGTCCACAACGTGGTCACATACAGCTGCTAGGAAACACTATTGTCCCATCACATATCAAAGCTGAACTCAAAAAAAAAAAAAAGAACTTGAAGAACTCCTAGAAAACATACAAATATACTTCATTTTTCTTTATTTTCCACTAGAGTCAGAAACCAGTAACACTGACATGGACACACACAGGCTTATTATGGTGCCCAGTCCAGACTGCATGAGTGCGGTTCCACACCAGGAGTCTATTTTAAAGGCTCGCTTGCCAAAATTCCAGATTCCTCATCTCTTTTTCTCAGTCACCCATCATCTTCCCTCCGCAGCTCCACCCGTGGAGCCCACGTGGGGCGGCGACCGTGGCATCCGGAGGTCACAAGCCAGAAGACGCCATGTTTACCAACTCTGAAAGTAATTATCGAGCTGTTTAACGACAGCTTTTAAGTCATAAAAGTTCATTTAAAGGCAAAATGAAAGGGTCGTTTTGATCAAACTGCCGACCTCACACCTGTAGGACGCTGTCTGCTGTATGCTGATTGAACTTTAGGGGTCAGTGTTCCCTCTAATGGTAAACTGTTATTGATCCAAACCAGAAGTGCAGCCATGGATTTAGTCTGACTTTAACTGTGTCAGCAGAGTTCATCTTTATTTAGTTTTAGTCATAGTCTTTTTACTAAAATGCATCTTAGTTTTAGTCAAAATTTAGTCACAACTGAATGACATTAGGATTTTAGTCTAAATCTGTTATAGATATAGTCGACTACACCGTAAGAGTTTTTTTTGTATTTTTAAGATTCAATTACCACATATAAACCTGATATGGAAGGTATTAAGGTTTGTTAATACACATATTTGATGCGATCAATGCATAAAACCACATGATCACATGAATTCTAGTATGATTTTGTCCCATGTGACCAAATTATAGAAACATTTTTATTAGTTAACAACAATATCAATACATTTTGATATGATATATTAAGGTTTTATTTGTTCAGACAACTTTTTTTTTAGGAAATTTACTTAAAAAATTGTCTGAATAAATTAAACCAAAATGAACTTGCTGAAATTATCTTCATAGTTTTCATCACCAGTGTTTTTTTTTTTTTTAATTAGTCATAGTCCAGTTTGGTGCCCCCAGTTTGGGGGCACGCCCCCTGCAAAAGCATTTATTTTCCTTTGTGCTTTATTAATATTCTAAAATATGTGATTGCAAATTGTGTGTTATTTGAAGAATAGCCTCCATTTTTATGTTTTTCAACAACGTGATGGGGTGGGCTGAGAGGTTTTCATTCTTCATTCTGGTTCAGGTATTTGTGTTGACAAAAACTATAACAAAGATTCTTAGTTAACAAAATGAAGACGTGTATGAGGTTTGATACTTTACAAGAAAATTACTCAAATGAGGATGTAAATTCTCCTATATTTATCTAAGTTTAGCATAAACTGGCTGATGAGGATGTATTTAGTGAGACTGCACTCCTGGCCGATCCAAGCAACAACAAAAAAAAAAAAAGGTAAGAGCTATTTTGGTGTGAAGGAGAAGAGAAAATCATTAACGCTTGTGATCACGCTCATGTTCCCATGAAGCCCGATCCTTTTTGCTGAATGTCTAACTGATCACACTGGGAAATCATTTACTCTGCACTCGCACCACCAGCCGTCCCTGGAGAGGTCATTTTATCTACCTGTCTCCATTACTCACTCAGTCCTCAAAACCTGCTCACTCTGCAGTTGTTCGTTCGTCCTTTCACAAAAAAAAAAAAAAAAAAAAAAAAAAAAAAACAAAATCACAGACATATTTTGTGCTGATTGGTCGCGGGCGGCACGTCATCAGCGCTCATTTGGGAACGATTACATGATCACATAGTCTGTGGGCACTGAGGGCTTTCACTCAAAGCCTGTTTGCTACAGTGTCTGTTCATGATGTTACCCAGTCCTTTTATGAGTTGGAGTTGCACCTTGACTGTGTTTGAAATTGCATACTAACATACTACTCATACTACTGTGCTACTCATACTAAGTCTGATGTCAAATTGAGTATGTCGTGCGTTTACATTAGATAGTATGAAAAATTTGAGTATGCGAGAAATACGCTGTTGTATACTATATCGTCATACTCAACCGCCCCATAATGCATTGGGTGCCTTGCATAGGGTTCTTGCTTTGAAGTTAAACGTAAGGTTGTCAGTACCACAATGGCAGGTCTCTGAAAATCTCTGAAATGTTGGCATGAAATGTGTACATGCAGGTTTTATGGTTGAAATGACCACATGTTGATATTCTACTTGCTCACTTTCTCGCATAAAATGTTTTCAGAACTTTCAACGGTGGAGAATCAAGATATTTAGCCTCAGTGTGCTTCAGGTTTTTGACGTTGAAATTTGGAAGTAAACTTCAGTGGGAGTGGTCCTCATCCTAATCCTCCTAACCATACTTATACTATATAGTAGACAGTATACACTCTGAGTTTGTAGTGCAGAGTATGGAGTATGCCTTTTCAAACACAGCCCTTGACTCTGTGCCTGTTTGACCGACAATCCCAGGAGGATTCCTCCATGTTGTTCCTTCTAATTACAACAGTAGACATAGAGGAGTGACGCTTCACTTCACAAACAGCCTCCCTCCCTTTTGCGTCACCTACTGTACATCTGCCAGCTCTTCCTTCATTAAAAGCAAATCCCATACATGCGCCACCATCCTTTCCACCATCCTCCTCCTCCTCTTTCAACCATCCATCCATCCATCCTCCACAAAGTGATCACACCTGTGATCCTGAGATGCTGGCCAACGTTGACACACAAAGAAAAGAGCACACGACGCAGCCTCATGCAGACAAACACTGCAGTCGGCCATGATTATGGAAACACTGAATTGTGAGTGTGTGCACCGGCACCAAAAACCAGGTGTCTAATTACCGTGCACAAGGACATTCAACACCTGACACAAACACGCACACAGAGACATCGCTTGCAAGTCGAACAGGAGGAAATTACAAGAGAAGGTGTTGAGTTCTCACACTGAGATGTGGTAGGAACATTCACACACAGGCAACACAACAAAGATCCACCAAAGTACGTCATGACAGACAATTTGACAACACGCATCTATCACTCGTTCACCCAATCGACGCCCGATGACACATCCTCCAGTGTCTAGTGCTGTTGTCAGTAACGTGTTCACTTGTCAGACTGAACGCCAGTGAAGAGGATCACATAAGGGGAGCAGATGGGAGGGAAACCATGTTCACATTCTTTAAACAGATAGCTGAGCAAAGAGGAGATGACATCTTCTCATCAGGCCTAAAGGCTTGGTTAGGATGTGAGCTGACACGATAGAGCTCAGTAGATGTTCTACTATATGTACTGTAGCAGGTACATTTAAACAGAAATGTAAATGTTAAAGGAGCTTATAGCTGAATTCAAAATAAGGCAGAATTACTTCAACAAGGATAAAATATATTAGTATTAGATTTTTTTTATGAACATATAACAAACATGACAAAAATGCTCCAACATACAATAAAGTAAATCAGAAGAAGGGGCAAACTAAATTAAAAATTCCAGTAGGATATATCTATGTTCATCACACTTTGGAAAATTTTGTACAGAAACTGAAACTGTTGATTTGCAGATTTTCATTTTAAACATGAAGTTGAGGAAATAAACGCTGCTTCTTCATTATAACCTGAGGTTAATGTGTTAATATTAAGTCACGGTACAGTATAACTTCAGAGAAGTCCTACAGCAAACAAAAGAAAAAAAATGAAGAAAAACACTCATACCATATTGCAGCCTAATTGAGCTCCATACTGCCACCTACTGGCATGGAAGAGCATCTGATTTTAAATACTAAAGGGTAATTTACCCATGAATAGCAAATCAACTGCAGTATTAAAGAGGCACTGTATCCTGCGTTCTAGACAACTTGGAACTCTAGCTAGATTTTTCGACCTTCTACTTGAAAAAGCGCATTAGAAAACCTCGAATCACACAAAAATGAATGTTTTTATTGTAAATACTCTAGTTTAGTTTAGTCTTTATTTTAAGGGACAAATGCATAGAGACATTAAGATCATAAAAAACAAAGATGTTCTACACCAGAGTATAGCTAAACAGCTAGTTTCCATCTGGTTAGCCATGTTTTGGAAGTATTTCAAACGCAACATGGAAATCACAGTTTTTGATATGGAAATGCCGGTTTCCGAGTCATATTGAATGCAGCATCAGCCTTACTGTTGGACTCCCGGAGAAGGATAACTTGCACCTCTTGGTGGTGCAAATCTAGTCAAAATTCTAGTGCGGCTAGAGCCCACATAAACGTCACATGATTACAAACTGATTACGAACTGACGCACCATTTTGTGTTGAGATTGGATGCTTTCCTCATCTTCCCACTCTCCCTGTGACTAGAAATACGAGTCTGTGGGACTTGATTATGGTTGTTTCAGGGTATGTCCACACAGAAGAATACTAGAACACACAAACGTCCAGAGCGGATCAGGCAGGTGGATTCTAGAGTGATTACTTTGTCAGATTTGGAGCATTTCCAATTGAAGTCTAGAAAGATTCAGGACCAAACACAGGAAGTATCGGAAATGACGTAGAGCACACGGCGTTGAAGGAGAACTGGCTACGGCATGAAACAAACATCAAAACCACCAAGAACATGGCAATTTGTTGCTGCTGCATTGTTGAATGTCGGGAAAGAACAAGCGAAGAAGGCGGAAACACTAGCACATTCTTCCGTGTTTTGACCAATGAGAGCCTCTTCTTCTCATTTCTGTTCGTCTACCGACAGAAGTCTCTACTCCAGTAACTGCGCCCCCAAGAGACTAGCTCATTCAACTGCAACACAGGCTGTTTGGAGCAGATCAATAAGTGCGCTGTCAACACAAACTGAGCCAAATCAAGGTGAATAAACCATCAGCTGTTCTTCGGCCCAAGTCCGGGACTATACCAGCGTAACTATACCTCAACGTCGTAGTGAGTTGATTCACATTTAACACACCTCCCAAGCGCTTTCCAAACACATTCCAAATGACAAACACTAATGTAAAGAACATATCATGAAGCAGACCCCGAGACACAATTGTTTCTGGTATTAAAAATGAATTAGTGACCGTCATCACATCTACTCGCCGGGACGTCTACTTTTACATTCTGTCAGCTCCAAAATTGATCACAGAGCAGCCAAATCCTAAAACCTCACAGGAGACGTTTTACAAGAAAAGCAAACACTAAAAATAAGGCAAATCCAAGAAAAAAAAAAAAAAAAAAAAATCAAGAAATCTTTCCTAAAATAAACATAGCTGAGATGAAAAGTCTGCGATTACAAAGAGCTTGATTTAGTGTGGGGTGTGCGAGAGGAGACCAGACACGGGGAGCAAGAGCGGGTGAGCGAGGAGGAGGAGAGGAAGAACCGGCGCTCCGCAGTCTCCCCTCAAAATAACACAGAAGGAGAGAGAATAACATGTTTGCTGTGTATGAGAAAAAAGACCGGACGTGTGCAACATCAAGTCAGATGAGGCTCTTTTTTTTTACTCTCAGCCAAGAGATTATCCTGCTTAATATGTTTGAGTTATTCAATATTGGTTTTTCAAGAAAGAATTCCAACTGTGGAACAAGAGTAATGAGAAGCTAAAAAACCTGCAGAGCCATATTTTTTAAAGCAGTTTTTGGGACACAAGCCATTAAACCAGAGGATCTACTATACAGGCTGTTCATTGCACTTAACAAAGCTTTACATTACAAGAAGAAGAAGGGGACAGCAAGAGGGGGGGAAAATCAGCATTGGGGCCAATATATACATTTAACTTCAGGCAAGCATATGGAAGCAATCGGCCTTATTTGTAAAGAGAATAGACACACGATGTGAGTGTGGGGGGGAGGGAGGAGGAGTGAGTTAATGAGAGGGAAGGTTAAACTAGAGAGATAGATCCTGTGTGCTGACCATGAGGGAGAAAGAGTGAAAGAGACTGTCAGAAATAGTCACAGAAAGAGAAGGAGAAGAAAAAACGCCTAGGCATCAGATGGAAAGAAAAGGAGAAAAAGAGCAACCGAGGGCAAGGGAAAATAAACTGCCCAAGCTGGACGCTCAGTTAAAACCCCCCATGCAGCAGATATATACGCTGGTTGGTGGGCTTACCCTTGTATGACAGCCTTAGCCTGGGTACGTTGTGTTTGGGTTCCGCTCCTCGTCCCGGCTGCACCGTCCCACACAACAGCACTACAATCCCAAACAGGTAATCCATGGTGCTGGAGTGTTGCTGCTGGCCGGCCTCCAGACCAAGGGCCACTTACAGCCGGACCACTACCCCCAAGATCAGGGGCTTCCTTACAGCCTGAGGGTCCCTCCACTTGAGTCCTGGAAGAAGAAGAAGAAGAAGAGGTTCCAAGGTGGAGGAAATCCTGGCTCCCCAGGTCTGAGTGCACTTCGTAGGGGGCCTTTTTGAGGTGCTGCTCACATGGCTCTGGGTGGTGAGGTCCAGCATAGACAGCCCCTCTCCACAGGTAAATAAAGGTTCTTCAGTAGAGAGGAAATTATAAATAAAAAGCACTTATCCACAGCTGTAGATATGTTCTTTAACAGAGAACCAGGTTCATCTCTATCTCTATGTCTTCCTCCCTTTGAGCAGACACTCTCGGCAACCCTCTAATCCTTGTGTGCAGCTTCAACAGACTGTGAGGGTGAGAGAGGAAGTGAGGGAGAGCTTCACCATCAGAGGAGGAGGAGGAGGAGGAGGAGAGGGAGGGAGAGCAGCTGGGAGAGCGAGTGTGACAGAGAGCAGGAGAGAAAGAGAGCGAGAGCTGTGATGAAGCCCAGTGAAGACTTTAATCAAGTTTACTCTATTTCTCATTAATTTCCTTCATTGTTACTTATCCCTTCCTTCACTTCCCTTATTACACACCTGTTTCCTTAATTCTTCTTTTCACCACCAAACCCAGTCCTATCTGGTCACTTATCAAAGTAAAGAGTGGGAGAGTGAATCCAGACAGTCAGAAGTTCAAATCCCCTTCTTCAAGTGATAGCTCTCAATAAACTTAACACACTTTAAAGGTCTAACTGAAACTGAGTCTGCACTATTTTTTTACTAGAAGACTCCTGCGCTGTTACTGGAGTTTCCTCCCATTATTTCCCTGTTAAAGATTATTGGGAACGTTTTCAGGAGGAAGGTGATTTCTATTCTAACCTTTCAAGAACTCTACCAAAGTGAAGTGAAACTTGATTTTGTTGTCAAAATAAACATACATGGAAACTTTTAATTATTTGTAATTAAAAAGGAAAACTTTGCAAAATAATAAATAAATAAAAAGATTTTCCTACAGCTGTCCTAGACATCCAAAGCTCTCATTTAGGGTGTATTCAATCCGAAGGCGCGGAGGACATGTGATCATTTTATCACCTTGGTTTGCATTCAGAGAGCAACTTCTGATCCACACCAAACAGCTTCTGGTGCAGTTACATGAGTTAACAGCTTGAGGGGGCTGTTACTGGAGTAGAGACTTCTCTAGGCAGAAAAACAAAAACCTGAAGAAGAAGCTCTCATCCATGGGTCAAAGCGAGCGCTTAAAAGTGTGCAGGAACTTCTGCCTCCGTTTGTTTTTTCATAGCATTCAACAACGGAGCAGCAACAAGTAGCTGCTCTGTTGGTGGATTTAAAGCCCTGTTTTGCGCCGTCGAAGGCCCTCCTGATTACCCACAATACTGCACCCTCTACATCATTGTGTATTTGATCCGCTCCAAGAGCAGTTGTGTCCACGGTGCATCTAATCGCTCTAAACTTTGATTGGAAACACTCCGAGACCGACAGAAACAATTTCAAGAGAATTTGCCAGTTTGATCCGCTTTAGACATTGTTTGCGTGTTAACCTAAACAAGGTGGACTATCCAAGCAAATGAATCTTAGCGTGTTTTAATCGCTCATGGGTCTGTTGGTGTGAATGCATCCTGAGAAACAACATTCACACCACAGTCATAATGTAGAGGTATACTAGAATTGTACAAATAGAAAATAGAAATATACATTTTCGGAACAGTTTCACGTTTTACTTCTGGACTTTAAGTACATGAACAGTTTGAACTTTAGAAGCTCTTCTTCACTACACATTTCATCAAGTTTGCATTTAAAAGTAATTCAATAGGTGTCACTAATGAAGTGTCCTTTTTAAAAAGAGTTTTATTATGTAGTAGTTAAGATGAATTAACTAAAGCAGATGACAATAAAGCAAATTTTTTATGGTTTGTCTTCAAAGCAGTGACATGCCGTCAGGGTAGGCAAGGTAGGCAGTTCCTACCCAAGAGTGAATTGATATGTTGATTATTAGTTTTAATTATAATATAATTATAAATTATTTATTTTTCCATTTCCAATAGCCTACAGTGCCTATAAGTTTGAAAGTGTCCGCATTTTGTGCTTTTCATAGCCCAAATTACTAAACAGCGCTATCTCCTGGAACAGCTGCAGTCTTTTTTTTTTGTTTCACTCCACTGTAAAGCAGAGGGAGGCCACGCCCCCTCCCAAAGGCACGTTGCTCCTCTGCCTCCGTTCCCATTGCGTGGTTGTACGTGTTTGCACATGCGCAGTCAGGTCCCCATGATGACAACCATTTACATGCAAAGGCAGCGTAGAGAGCTGCCTTTGCATGATTCCCATTTCAAAAAAGGGCTCAGAGCATCTCATCATATTCATTCATAGAGTATTCATACCAAACTGCATTCTGATCTAACGAGAACTAACGGAGGAGTAGTCATTTGAAAAATGGGGCCCCCGGAGGCCGCCTGGCGCCCCGTGACATGCACGTATATATTGGTATGTGCCAATGATTCGGTACCACCAACCGTCTTAATATTTGATTCGCAAATAAATGAGAAATCGAAGCTCCTAGCTTCGATGCGTACACATCCACAGATTACATTTACCAAATTTCAACCCGATTCAATCCGAATAACAGAGGAGTAGTGATTTTAACTAGTGTACACAACAACATGAACAAGAACAAGAAGAACAAGAAGAACAAGAAGAAGAAGAACAAGAAGAACAAGAAGAACAAGAACAAGAACAAGAAGAACAAGAACAAGAACAAGAAGAACAAGAACAAGAAGAACAAGAACAAGAAGAACAAGAACAAGAAGAACAAGAAGAACAAGAAGAACAAGAACAAGAACAAGAAGAAGAACAAGAAGAAGAAGAGTAGCCCGGCCTAAAAAAGCCCTTTAAACTCATACTTGTGGAGGTTGACATGTTTGACAAACTGCAACGTAGTGATTACTCAAGAAGTGCTTCATTCACGTACTGGTTTGATGAAGTCAAAGCATCCGACGGTTCGCATGATAGTGTAGACTTTTCCCTTACCGAAAAGATATGTGTGAATCTGTAGTAAGATGGCTGATAGTGGCTAACAAAAGTTGAGCCCACATGCATTTTCAAAATCCCATTTCTACTTTCCTGGTCCGTGCAAAGGAACTGGATAACATGTAACTAAGCACTAAAAAGTTACATTAAAATGCTCTTTCACCATAGAAATACTTCTGTTTTCATCTGAAAGCCTAAACAGGGACAAACTTTGCTAATTAGCCAAAGATAAAAACCTGTATGCATGACATTTATACTTTGTACGTCCTATGAATCAATGTAACATGCATTTTGTCCCTGTCAAATACACAAGCAAACAATAAAGAAATAATCCTGATGTGACAACAACATGATATACGATTGCAGATTGGCTGAAATCTCCAAAATGGCGACTCCCACAAATAAAGGGATATTACGTGAGTTTGAAGGTTAAAAGTTTATAAATGACTCCAAAGAGATTTCTTACACTAATTAGTAACAAAGTTTTTTTATTCAGCTTGAAGGTGATCAACCATAGGGTTGCGTATCGCTTTAATAGTAAATAACAGTTTAAATTTTCCGTAGAAATGATGACTCCTGGTTTTCCCACGGGGAGCAGAGCTCCTCCATGTGTTTGTGACTTCTCCAGATGAACACATGCTGGTAGTTAACCTGCATAGTCTGAGCTGGATCCTGTCTCTGCTAAAGTCGTTCACATCAGGGAACGGCAGGTCATCAACAAACCTCAACTCCCCTCATCTTAACCCCCGCCAGGCCTCTGCAGGTGCTGGTGTGTGTGTGTGTGTGTGTGTGTGTGTGAGGGCACCCCCTGCTTCCTCTGGGCGTGACGGAGCAGGCGGTGTTGAGGTGATAAAAGCTTTGATAAACAGGAGTGCTGATGTGTCAACTCACACACCTCAGGACTCAGGAGGAAACACTGCGTTGTGGGGCTGTGTGGTTAAAGTGAGGAGTGTTTGTCTGAGATATGAGGGTCGCCTTTACATTGCTGCACTTCCACCAGCATCTGGAAAGCTTTGTACCCACATCATGAAGCAAATCGGATGTTACATTTTTCTGTGAAGAATAAATAAAGTACAGTAGTTGGTGATGATGATCATCTATGGACTTTTTTTTTTAGCCAGTAGTGAAACGAACCATTGCTGAATAAGCAGATAAATTCACACATCAGAGATTAAACTTTTATTATCTTAACCCTTGGTGGAAAAACAGGGTTAAACAAACAAAAGGTTGTTTTTGAGTCAAATCTAAATGGCTTTGTAAACTAAATATCAAAGTCATGTGACAACATATCATGATGTTAAAATATATTTGTGTATAGTTATTTATTATTCCTATTGAGTTGAAAAGGTCACGCCCAAAGTATGTATGTCAAGGTAAAGTCAAACAAAAGCATGGTTAATTTTCCAAATGTAAATTAATTTTGTCTGTTTTCCTGCCCAAAAATATTGTGTAATTATCGCAAGTCCATTATCGTCTATCGTATCATGAACTCAGTGTATCATCCCACCTCTACCACATTACTAATTAAATTCTGGAGGACTTTATGGAGTCACTAAAGTCTTACCATTGTAAGAAAATTACTTGCATGTGTTTCTCGGCTTTATCTTGTCTTTATCATTCTAGATTTTTTTTTTTTTTTTTGTGCACAATACAAACACCTTGAATCTATCATTTTATTCTAAAAAAAAATAAATAAAGAATATCTAGCCTCCTGTTTGTCATTAATGCATAAATACATATTACTATGACTACTCCTACTCAAAATTTAGGTAGTTACGTTTTTAAGTAATAATAACAATTTCAATGATCATCATTTATATGAAATACTATATTATTATTAATGAAAATTAGGGCTGGGACTTTAAAGCGTTAATTACAATGAATTAATTACAGAAAAATAACGTACTAAACGCAGTTAATAGCTGTTTTTTCTGAAGTTGCTATTTATTTTTTAATACACAAAAACAAAATTTGTTTTAGAAAGTTTACAAAAATCCATAAAAGCATGAATATAGCTTACTTAAATTTGAGTTTGGACTTTGTGAACAATGCAATTTATTCTGTGTTCATATAATCATATTGCACATTGTTAGTGAGAAAAATAATGAACACAATTTTGTCGTTTAAGCTAATTTTCATCTAGTTTTCATTGATTCAGTCATATGCCAAAATCCATTTAATCTGGAAAAAAAACGCTTCTCGTGTCAAACATTGTTTAGCGATTCATTTAGATTACTCAAGATGAATTAATTACAAAGTCTCTAATTAATTTGATATTTTCTTTCCATTGAGTCCCACCACTAATAAAAATGTCACTTTACCATAATCCATTGAGTCATTTTATAACTGAAAAAGATCAGGTGAAGAATGTGAAAAAGAAAATGTTAATTCGCCCATTTCTTTTAAAAACATAACCTTGGTTAAGTATCATTTATTGAGTTTTGATTCCATTGTTTATTCACTTGCACAGCCATGGCGTACCCTGCCTCATTTCTCATCACCGCCTTTGTTTTAACAGCTTTTTTTAGTTGTTTATGGACACAGAAAGTTCCCTCCCAATCTCAGTCTGTCTCCGTTGACCTTTGTTTTTCTCTCCTGCTGCACATTGGTCCATTTGTTTCCATTTCAAAAGCTAATAGCGGCCCAGCTACCTGCATCCACCCTCCACTGGTGGAGCGGGATGTGCTGGAACACGCCTGGATGCGTTGCCCTTTAGGGAGTGCAGCAACAGTTCAACCTATCGTCTGCCATCTATTTGCGACATCCCCTGGCAGCTCGGCAGCTGGAGCGTCCCTGAGTAATGACGACTTAATAAATGGTGACACGCCGTTGGCGGTGGAATGAGATGCCCATTGACAAGGAGCTTCCAGAGGCTTTCAGCGCCTGTTGGTAAAAATAGAGAAGGACACGAGACACCTCGCTTATGAGGACAGAGGGAATGTCCGACAGGCGTCAGAAAGGTGTGTGTGTGTGTGCCGCGTGTCAATGTGTCATGACAGTGTGTCTTCATCTGGTGGTTTGGGAGGTGTTGTTAATGTCCCACATGTGCGTTAGAGAAAATCATTACAGTAACGTGAACCCTTAGTTCAACTCTACAGAGAACATGGGAAATGTCCCACCCTGTACTTTGACCCTATTCCTTCATCAGCACCAGCCCACTAACGTCCCAGAGACACACCCCCACCCACCCCCCACCCGGGCTTCCTGAGGTCATTGTCGCTGAAGCTACGGCGAGGTAATGAGCTCCTGCTTTAATGAATCACAAAGCGAGTTCAAGGCAAACGCAGCCATAGTTTCCTCGATGATGCAGGACGTTAACGTATGACACACTTCCTGTTTCCGAACCCACCCAACAAAGGTCAACAGAGGTCAAACAGCAGCAACTTACTCAGCAAAATGTAATTACAGGAAATAGGAGAAAATGTATTTCAGGATGTTAAGAAAGCTTTGCATGAGTTTGTCAGTTGGTTTTAGGAGAAATACAAATGTTACACTTTTGAGGGTTTCAGGTGAGATCCTTCATTTGTAAAATATTTTTACTACTTTACAAAAAAAAAAAGAACATTAAAGCAATGTGTTTATCTACTGTAGTATTATTAATTAGTAATTTGACCCAAGCATGGGTTATTATAACAATTTAATCTTTGCCAACATGTACTATTTACCTAACTTTAGTCCAGTATATTTGTATAGATGAGTATTTTATGTATTTAAAACTAGATATGGGCAATGTTACTTGCTGTATGTGTAAAGCAGAGCTGACACAAAGTTAGCATTTAGCATAGCAGGCTAGCAAGCATGCTCTGATTGGCTGAGTTGATGATGATTGGTATATTTTTCTGCATACCTGTTAAGTTTTGGGAAATAATGGAAAATTTTCTGGCGCTCCGGTACAAGCCGTCCCACCACCCCAACAAAGCTCTAGAATCCCTTATATTTTAAGACAGGTGTGTAAGAAATCTAAAATAGCAACTTACTAAATACATAGGTGTTTAGAATGTGGTAGGCCTACCTTTGTTGACATTGAAATGCTGTGAACACTCCTATGTTATAAAAAAAAAAAGAGTATATGAAGCACATTATTTCATTTAATATAATTACAGTTCATTTACAAGTCAACACGTTGCATATTTACTGTTCATTTCACGTTGCTTGTCTGTAAGTTAGACATTTACATTTAATTTTATTACATATTTTCTTTTAATTTCTCATGCTCACTAATGTGGTTCTCTCACTAATGACTTATTAGACATTTGTTGCAGACTTTACATCCTTTAACACTTAAAAGCAGTGTATTTGTAGCGCTTTTGCTTCATGGATTTTTTATGCGGACTTACGTCGTCCTTTGCCTGGTAAAATCGCCGAAATCGCAATAACAAATCTTACCGAATGAGTAACTGTGTGTTCCGTTTTTCAAGGTATTTACACAACTTCTTAATTTTGTCACAGAAATGCCTTCTAACATCCAACCATCTCTCCTCTTAGTGGTTTTCGGGTTTGTTCCCGTTGTCACCACTAATATTGCGGGCACTGCCACCCAGGCCACTTCAAGTGGCAGTTCTCGCGAGGGTAGTGACAGCGTTCAGTTTAGAGAGGTAGAGGAATGTTTTTATTCATTTATATTTGAATTATTATTACATTATAATACGGGACATTTATGGGATAATACTAATACTGGAGGATGGAGGGAAAGAGGGGTAAAACAGGAGACGACAGATATTTAACGTACCTCTTAACAAAAGAGACGCTATTAGCTAGCAAAGATGCTAATCAGCATTGCACTTAGCAAACATCTGGACATGTACTTAGTTGGCCGTAGTGACTTATCAGTGATTTCCTTAGAAAAGTAGTAGTAGCACAGCTATACCAGTGCGATTTATAGTCTGGAAAATATGATTCAGATTTTGTTTGGTTAAAATACATGACCCTTGACATGTAAAGTAGTTTATAGATTATATATTTACCTACTATCTGTCTGGAGCCTTTCTGTGTCCCAGATCAATGGTTTAATCCCACGATTCTTAGTTAAAAGGTCTGATTTGATTAATCAAGTGCACACTATAGAGGCCTGCCCCCCCAAAAAACTACAGAAAAATATCACAAGAACGAAAGAAACAATCGGAGTGAAAGAAAAGCGTCCTGAAGGACTGAGTTACACAATAAAAGAGTATCTTTGTAAAGTGTCACTGCTGGATTAGCGATCTATTAACAGTCCAGACAAATAACACCATTTTAACTAAGAAGACATCTGGAGTGTGTCGGAAACGTGGTCTGACAGTTATGTGATATACATTGACCTCATTCTCAGTCCCTCATAAAAAAATAAAAAATAAACCCTTGAAATCATCTTATCGTCCGTCCAGTCAAGTGACGACACCTGTTTCTGGTCTCGCATGCTCTTTTCACGCTGCCTTCAAACGAAGAGGAGGTTTCACAAAAAAAATAAAAAAAATCCACTCTAGAGCTCATTAACAAAGCTTCCTCCACATGAGAAGGACCTCCAACCACAGTGCGGGGAAATGGGAGGTTTCCCTCCATTTCATCACTCCTCAAAAGGTCAGAGGTCGACCTCCGGGTTTACAATGGGGTCATGCAACCCCATCGTGTGCATGATGGAGCTTGGGTAATCTCTTTGAGTGAGGCTTTCCACCTACACACACATACATATACACTGCACACATCCAGTTTCCGCATCCACTCAGGACAAGTACGGACATCGGGGCATAAACAAACAAAAGGGGGGGGGACCACACTGCATCATGGGAAAGAACGCACCACCGAGCTTTAACATCTGTTTCACAGAGCCGAGCATGAATAAAAGGAAGTTGTTGGGATGTATTTATTTGTTTCTAATACGCTTTTCATTCATCATCGGGTGACGAAAGCCTCCTGTGGAGCTGTGCCTCTCACAGATGTGTCCTCTCTATTCACCATGACGTTGGAAGGAGGCGGATCAGGAAACCAGTTACAGGAAGCCAGGAAATCTGACTGAAATGTTACACTGATTCATCAAATCTCATTTACTCACTCGCTGACGCTGAAGTGGAGGAGGAGGAGGATGGAGGAGGTGATGTTGGCCAACACGTGCTGGTTGTGCAACAGTTGAAGAATGTCCACATGGGGGATAAACATCTTCCACACAAAGCGGAAACCACTGGCTTTTTAATAATGAGAGCAGTGAACAATTCCACAAATGAATGGTGAACTTTCAGCTTTGAGATGAAAGTCTTCCAACTTGTTAAAGTCCAAAAAGAAGCTCATCACACAGCATCACTGATGCGGAAAGGACCAATAGACGTCGTTAAGAGAACAGGGGATTGGACTAATCCAAGACCTTAAATTGTATGTATGTAAATTTCAAAACACTATTTGTGAAGAAGAAGGACTTGTTGGGGGAGGATTTAAGTCCAGAGTTGGGGAGAAACAACAGGAAAAAAGCTCATTATTCTCCACGTAGCTAAACCAAGGAGCTTATATGGCTCTCAGAAATCTGCTCACCTCTTCCTCACATCCACACCCACAGGCTAAATGAATAGGAACTTTAACAGGCCTCTAAGAGCATTATCTGCTCTGCTCGATGGCTGAAATTAAAGTGTCGCCTAATTAAAGACAGAATATTTAAAGCTGCTACACCCAATATTTTTTTAAAAATTAGATAAAATCATAGTGTATGCATCATGGATCAATGACTTGAACATCATTTACTCCAAAAACAAAGGAAAAAAGTCGAAATTGGGGCTTGGAAGTTTGTTTTCATTTCCACTGTAAACCTTCCATTTATTGAGATTTTTTTGCATTGCATTATGGGATGAGGAATCAATAATCAGATGCAGAGAAGTGTTCTTACTTCATTCCCATTGTGATTTATTGTTTGTTTGGGGTTTTTTGTCAGACAAGGAGGAGAGTAATTTGTTTGACACCAATTTTGTTCTGGTTTCTTCCAGATATTCCCCGTGATATCAGAAAGAAGTAAAAACATTCCTATGCACCCGACTCCGAGACTGACGTTTATGACATTACTGAACTATCACATGCATAAAAGTGCAGTGTAATCTATCATCTTGTGGTGATTGTAAGACAGACAGGAGCAATGGAGAGACACAGCAACACAATAGGCTCTGCATTTATGATGGCTTTTATGTCAGGAAAGAAGCTCATAATTTAAGACTACTTAAAGAGTAACTAAACCCCAAAACCACATATTTCTGCTGAAAACGAATGTATTTGGGTATGAAGAATTGTTTTTCATTGATCCTAGTCTATATTTTGACATCTTAGTCAAAGTATTTCAATTTGACATATTTTTGTTGTGAAAATGTAATGCTGCATTCACACTGAATGCATCTTCTGCGACACCTGACGCATCTACCACACGAAACGTTCCGCAGCGCGTTTGAAGCGAAGCACCGCCCACCAGCAACACATCCAATTCGATGAGTTTCACAGCCTGCATAAACATAAACCACCAGTGAAAAAAGCTGGTGTGATTAGCGGCTAATGCTATCCTAGCTCAGCGCCGACTTTCAAAGATGAAAACTACAGAGAGAACTTTTACCTGCTACTACCACCTCCTCGCTGATTCTCCTCCACGCCAAATCCTTCCTAGTCCGGTCTTGGTTATAAAGGTCGTGTCATACAGCTCCAGGCGGTCACACACAGCTTCTACTCCATGGTTGAATGGGTGAACAGACCGGTGTCCTTGTTGACCGCCTGATGTTATCGTCGACAAAGACTCTGATTGGCTTTCGTCATACTAAACAGTCGCAGGAGTTCAATATTTTCAACTCTTGCGAAAAATCTGGAGCGCACTCACACGGCCAACGCTCTTCACACTCTCGATTGTGCTCTTGATTGTGAGAATTGTGAAAAGAGAGCTATAGTGGATATTGAGTTGCTAGTTAGCATAGCATAAAATGTTCTTTAGAAAATTTTAGTCTAGACTGGGCGTGTCTTAACTGCACCAGGAGTCCCGCCCATAATCAAGGCATATTTTGAATTTCTAGCCAAGAAACAGGTCAGCCAAAACCTTGGGGTTGAGTTACTCTTTAACAACAATTATTTATTATTCCCTAAATATTTTATTCACCTTGTCCACCGTTGATATTCAAAACACTTAAGGCTACTATTGTTCTTCAACATCTGATTTACTTCATTTCAAACATTTGAAAGAGCAGATGTCAGGAATAAACCTAACTGCTGAAAGAAACAACACAACACAATAACCTGATTTTACTGAAATCAACAAACAAACAGCATGAACACGTCCCAGAGTTGTTGTCTAATAGCAGTGTTTCTGAAATGGGGGGAACGCGATGGCACTACAGGGCGTACTTGACAAAGGAAGAGAGTGAAAAATTCACAAATAAAAGCATTAAAAATATGAGGGTTTGTGAGGTTTATTTTTTAGTTAAGAATGATAATCATAATGATGATGGAAATTATCTTGATTAGAACGAAAAATACCAGGCGGCAGATGACCGGAAATTCCACTTATTTACAAAAAGACATTCTTTAAAATGTGTGTTATCACTAATTACATCATCATGCTCTTGGATTTTTTTTCCCCCACAGTATTTTGAGCAAAATATAGTCATAAAAAGGGGGTAATTAGATTCAGAAATAAGAGAAAGGGGGTACTTACTACTGGTCTATGGCATAATTAAATTGCGTAGTTGAAGCATTTACACATTATTTAATTTAATTGTATTAGACCTGAATAGAATGATGGAATATTGTCAACATCAGTGTGTGACTTAAATGCAGTAGACCTTAAAAAAATGCAGAAATTGCAGTGTAAGCCTTGGATTTTAAAACAAAAACAAAAGCAAATACAAACCTAAACAATAGCTGCCATAATGGGGAAGGCTGTTGATCCTTCATCCAGTTTGTTACGTATGGAACTGGAAATGTGTACCAGCCGCCGACTCCTTTAGTTTGTCAGTGACAAACGACCAAAGAATAACAACAGCCAAGAATAAGTCGTCTAACTCCTGAAGCTACAAAATGCATTTCCCTTGTCAAGACGTTATTCTCCAATGGATTTTTCTCTCTCGGCAAGAGTCTGACAGGAAGAGAACAGTGACACAGCATTCCATCCCACTCGTCAATGAAATATTTACATGCTTGTGAAACACATAAAACTAACCACCACCACTCACATTACTGTGAAGCTGAGGAGTCACATTGAATGTGGCTCATATTCACTTCCAAATGAGGAACTGTGCAGAGAGACAGACACAGAATGACTGACAGATAAAAACACCAAACAGGTCCTTTGGGAGCTCATTTTTCTTTAAGTCACACTGACGGGTAAGAATTCAGGTAGCTTTACATAATTAAAGCATCTGTCTGAACAACACAAACACAGAGCTTTTAACTGAAGACAATGACTGCACCAATAATTCAACATGCCAGGAATGTCCTTTGGTTCAATCCAGATTAGATCAATTTGTCTGTTGGTGGCTGTCATTCATTTCAATACCTCTCAGTCTGGAGCAGATTATTTAATACTTCCTTTCCACCGCAGCCACAAAGAAAGCATAAATTGCCGCCCAACCCCCTTCAGATATATGAAAGTACTGTAAAATGAATTATGCAACATGTTTCTACATGTGCAAGATAATCATTAGCAGCCCAGCCTCACACACCACACAGATGAGAAACAATTCTGTTCACTGGGAGTTAGGGCTAGGCAATTCTACGCTTTAAATTTAAATGTAATACCATTAAACTTATTTTATAATTTATACTTTTACTTTTGTTCATAATACAAGTGTTAGGTGGTGCATTTTATCAAACTTTGTATTGATAATGACAATTTTTGGAAGCTAATGCTAAGCTAAATAAACAAAACAAATGAATACTAGAGGCGGGACGATACACTCAATACGATACGATAGAAGGGCTTGCAGTAATGATACTATATCTTTTATGTTTTTAAGAAGAAAAATAAATTCAGTTGTAAAAAAAAACTGTGCTTTTGGACTAAATGGAAAAGTAATGCAATGGTTTAAGTCATACTTGGAGGAGCGAAGCTATTTTGTAAGCATTGGAAACTTTGAATCTGACAGATTACCAATGTCCTGTGGGGTTCCTCAGGGATCTGTTCTTGGACCCCTTCTGTTTAACCTTTATATGCTTCCTTTAGGACAAATTTTACAGAACTGTAAGGTTGATTATCAGAGCTATGCAGATGACACACAACTATATCTATCACTGAACCCAGATGACCATGGTCCCATTGAGGTGTTGTGTGACTGTTTAGAAAAAGTAAACTGCTGGATGAGTGAAAACTTCCTTCAACTAAACCATGACAAGACGGAGGTGATTGTCTTTGGTAACAAGGAAAAGAGGACTGCTGTCAGCAATTATCTTGAGTCTCGATCTTTAAAAGCTAAAGACCAAGTCAAAAACCTTGGTGTTCTGATTGACTCAGATCTTACATTCAGCAGTCAGATCAAATCTATCACAAAAACAGCCTTCTACCACCTAAAGAACATCTCCAGAGTGAAAGGTTTAATGGCTCAGAAAGATCAGGAGAAACTGGTCCATGCTTTTATCTCCAGCAGACTGGACTATTGTAATGGTCTTCTGACAGGAATCCCCCAAAAGAGCATCAAACAGCTACAGCTGGTTCAGAACGCTGCAGCTCGGGTCTTAACCAGAACAAAGAGGTCAGAGCACATTACTCCAGTTTTAAAGTCTTTACACTGGCTCCCAGTCAGCCTCAGAATAGACTTTAAAGTTCTGCTGCTGGTGTATAAATCTGTGAATGGGTTTGGTCCAGAATACATCAGTGACATGTTAGTCAGGTATGAACCCAGCAGGTCTCTCAGATCTATGGACACAGATCAGATAGTGGAGCCCAGAGTTCACAGTAAACATGGTGATGCTGCTTTTAGTTGTTATGCTGCAAAGAAGTGGAACAAACTGCCAGCGGAGCTGAAGTCAGCATCCAATGTGAACATTTTTAAATCAAAGTTAAAGGCACTTTTTTTCTCTACTGCATATGATTGAGAGAGAGATTTTTTTGTCATGTTGTTGATGTAATGATGATTTTACTGATGATTTTAATTGATTTTACTGATGATTTTAATTGTTCTTATTGATTTAAATGTTCTTATTGATTTTAAACAATTGAATGTTTTATCATGTAAAGCACATTGAGTTGCCTTGAGTATGAAATGCGCTATATAAATAAATTTGCCTTGCCTTGCCTTTTATTTGAATTGATTTTTAATTCAACCACCCACCCACTCCTCGTCAGAATCAGAAAAGTTCACTTACCAAGTAGAGTTTAAACAATACAAAGCATGTGATTTGACAGAAACAGTATAATTATAAAAATAATATATATACATATAAAGGATGAATATGAGCATATATGCACTTGCAATATCACTCATACCCTTGACGATATTTATCTTGTGTCATTTGATATTGCGATAATAAAGGATTTGTGTACTATATTTTATTTTTATTTTTTTTCTCATAAACACATGTATATTAACCTCTCCTTAAAAAAAACTACCCTTGATCCAAGTGACTTCTTCCAAAATTCTTGAAAAAAGTCATTGCAGGTCAACTATGTGATCACCTACATAGGAACAATTTATACCAGAGCTTTCAGTCTGGCTTTAGAGCCCATCACAGCACAGAGACTGCTTTAGTAAAAGTAACCAATCATCTCCTTTTAGCCTCAGACAGAGGGTTGGTTTCAGTTTTAGGGCTCTTAGATCTCAGTGCAGGCTTTGATACAGTGAATCATCATTAATTGCTGCAGAGACTGGAAAGTGTTTTTGGAATTAAAGAAACTGCACTAGGTTGGTTTAAATCCTACCTATCAGACAGAACCCACATTGTTCATGTTAATAATCTCAGCACACGCTAGAGTTAATCATGGAGTTCCACAAGGTTCAGTTTTAGGACCAATACTCTTTACATTACATATGCTTCTACTAGGTAACATTAACAGAGAACATGATTTACATTTCCATTGTTATGCAGATGACACACAGCTCTATTTGTCAATGAAAACAGATGAAACTCATCAGTTATTAAAACTCCAGACCTGTCTTAAAGACATCACATCCTGGATGAGCTGTAATTTTCTCCTTCTTAACCAGGATAAAACTGAAGTGATTTTAATTGGTCTAAAACACCACAGAGAGAAATTATCAGAGCAAATAGTGTCTCTGGATGGCAATACTCTGTCACCCAGCACAACAGTAATAAACTTAGGTGTTATCTTTGATACTGACTTATCCTTTAACTCTCATATTAAACAAATCTCAAGGACAGATTTCTTCCACCTTCGTAATATCTCTAAATCAGGAATATCTTGGCCCAGAGTGATGCTGAAAAACTAACCCATGCATTTGTTACATCTAGACTAGATTATTGTAACTCCTTACTTTCAGGATGTCCCAATAACTCACTAAAAAGTCTCCAGTTAATTCAGAATGCTGCAGCCAGAATGCTAACTGGAACAAACCTATGTTGGCTTCCTGTAAAATCTAGAATAGAGTTTAAAATCCTCCTGTTAGCCTACAAAACTCTACATCGTCCAGGCAGAAGACTCTGCTCTCTCAGTTTGCTGGTTCTTAAAGTGTTTATAAGTAGAACAGGAGACAGAGCATTCCGCTACCAGGCTCCTCGCCTTTGGAACCAGCTCCCAGTCTTAGTACTGGAGGCTGCTACTCTCTTAAACTTATAAAAATTTACTCAAAACCTACTTATTTGCTAAAGTGTATACTGTATAATAGCGTTAAGCAAAATAGGAACTAAGAACTAAGATTATATAGTAGAAAAACCAACACTATATTCGACTCAACTAGTCTGGGACACTCTGATGTTCTCTCTCTCTATCCTGTTCTGTTCTAGTCCTTCCGTCCACTAACCCCAACCAGTCAAAGCAGATGGCTGCCACTTCTGAACCTGGTTCTGCTGCTAATTTTTTCCTGTTAAAAGGGAGTTGTTTCTTCTCACTGTCGCTTAAAGCTTGTTCATGTGGATCTAGTTGGGTTTTTTCCTTCTTATTATGAATTTTATATTTTGATAGCGCTTTGAGAATACTTTGTTGTAATTTGCGCTATATAAATAATGTTGAATTGAACTGAATAATAAATTGAATCGGTTCATGTATGGCCCGGGGGCTAAATCTAGTCCTTAAGAGCATCCAATTTGGCCCGCAAGAGAAAGTAAAAATGACAGAGAAAACAGGAATTATTGTGTAAATTACCAAATCTGTTGTAGATATCTCAAATTCACCAATTTATTGAAACTCTACAATATTTTCTGGTGCTTGCATTTTCCCTTTGTTTATATCACATGATTGTGATTTTTAATTGCAAATTGTTGAAAGAACTCTCATTTGTTCCACACATCTCACAAACAATTCCACAAAATTCCTCTAAATTACACAAAAAATTGGTAACAAAATCAATAATTTTTAAGTGAATTGAACCGATATTGAAAACTACGGCACAATGATGTTAAAATTGTTATTGTTAAGTGGTCTGTATTTGGCTCCTGAACTAAAATGAGTTTGACACCCCTGATTTTGTCATATATCATCATTTGTTCATATATCACCTGACCCACTTGTTCCTGTTTGGGTCGTGGGGGTCTGCTGGTGTCAATCTTTGGGGTTGGGTAAGGAAGAAAATTAAGACAACAGCCCAATTATCTTTGTGTTCCCCGATCGAACTTAAAATGCACTTAGCTTTTCTTTTTCCTCCTCGACGGCTCTCGCTTAAACCATATAATACACAGCAGTATATCTGGAAGTGGTCCATGTCCATGTCACCTTTAGCTTTCTTTACTCTACTCTGTGTGTCTTGTAAACCAGAGAACACACCTGTCATATACTCACCAATCATTACTATTATTATACTGTAGCTCTAGCTTTCATATCTGGTCCAGGGTGAAGATAAATCATCTATGCAAACACAGACTTCTGTCAGGCCTGTTTATTCTGAGCGATGACTTTCACCTGTACAATAGCACAATACCACTGGAAAAGTCTTCTAAAGTGGTCATGCACGTTTTTTTTTTTTTGGCTTTTTTAAAGTCACACATGCGCACTTGCAGACTGGCTTTATACCTGGGGGCGGCCATCGCTCACAGGAGTAATGACTGAAGTGAATGATTGAAGGACGAGCTGCGGCGGTAATGAAGGATATAGCTTTGCCTTCCCTTCTCTCTCCTGCACAATCACCCCCTTACAAATTGATGCTTCACTTTCGCTGTCCTTTAGACAGCTTGTAAATCAAGTATAATTGACGGACAGAAGTGATGAAATGCAAAGTGGTGCAACTAAATGACTCCATCAAAGCGGCGCCGTTAAAAACCCTCCTAGGTGACCAATTACCCCTCACACTTTGCAGGCAAATAAAACACTGATGGAGTCTAAACAGGAAACTCTTAGCTGCAGAGTTTTATGACCGGCAAGTTTTATACACGGATAAAAAAAGGTTTAAAAAGAAGGAGATAATTGAGCAGCAACAATGGAAAGGGAGGTTTTGAGATCCAGCCAATTCACTGCGTTGTAATACTCGTCATTTTCTCTTAAAAGTGTTGTCGCCCTTGAAAGCATCACACGTTAAAGAGTAAACATTTTAGTTTTAACCATTGGTGCGAATAGACTATCCTAAGATACATCTTTCATTTGTGAGGATGCAGAAGACATCGTCACTATTGTTATCCGTTTTTTTCTTCCGTCTGCTTTAATAATGCTAGGTTAATGCTATTGGTAGGCTAATGCTAGGTTAGTGCTAATGCTAATGCTATTATTATTCTTATGCTCTTGCTAGGTTACTGTTATTGCTGGGTTAATGCTAGGTTAGTGCTAATGCTTTTATTATTCTTATGCTCTTGCTAGGTTAATGTTATTGCTGGGTTAATGCTAGGTTAGTGCTAATGCTTTTATTATTCTTATGCTCTTGCTAGGTTAATGTTATTGCTGGGCTAATGCTAGGTTCGTGCTAATGCTATTATTATACTTATGCTCATGCTAGGTTAATCCTAATGCTAGGTTAGTGCTAATGTTAGGTTAATGTTATTGCTCGGTTAATGTTAATGCTAGGCTAAGGCTAGCCAATGCTAATGTTGATGCTAGCTAATGCTAATGCTAAGCGATGCAGGCTAGCACCCGTATCCCCACTTGCATTTTCTTCAGGAAATGCTATTATTCTAGGTACATCTCTTCTCTCTTCTTTTCATTGGATCAATCCAATGAAATTATTTTACATTTTTAGGCCAGACTACATTTACACATTACATCCTTTAAGAACATATAAATTCAGATTTTGTGGCAACTCTGTCTTGCAATATTAAACCAATGGTCTGACTAATTAAAAGCGCTGTCCACAAGCTATTTAGATTTCATTATTGCCAATGAAACACCCCATTAATATTTACTGTCTCCCAAAGTAATGTCTCTGAGATGGAAAAGAATAAATAAAATTGGAGTAGGGACTGTGATGCAAGCTTTATTAGAGATCAGAGGAAAAAGAGGTCAGCAGTTTGGGATTCATTAAAAAAAGTCCTCTTCTTTCAGGTTTCTTTTGTGAGTTGGGGAAACTTCAATTGTAAAATTGAAGAGACATTGTTCAGTTTCACTGCCTTTTAAATCTTATTTCTGCAAATCAAATCATTTTTCAAGACCGCAAACTGCCTTTAAAAGATGAAAGTTTGAATTTGCACAGCCTGGTTTAATCTCAGTCTTTTTGGCAAATTTGGGACATTTAGGACACAATCAGAAACAGAGCTTGTGAAAGTTGTTTGCTTCCAGTATGAAAATAAATGGAAAATTAGTGCCACAAGTCTGACAATCACTTGCTGGTCGTGAGCACCTTTCATGGATATACATCTAGGAATTGCATCGTAGGTACTTGCACTGATGTCAAACTGCAATATATCGCCAAACAAATGTCCTATCTTCTTCTTTTACATTTAACATCTATGTGATTTTTCCAAATATCCATTTAACCAAATCCTGAGTAACAGTGTGCTACACTATCAGGCTGTTTGATGACTTTCCACCCTCCCCTTACAGCTTCTCTAATTAACGGTTCCAAGAAAACATCTGAGAATTCTTCAGTTCTGCAAGACGACGAACAGCAGCGAGTGTCTGTGTTTATTTATTTGTTTATTTGTCTGTTAACAGGATTACATTAAAATTACTTGATCTAAGATATACCTTATACCACGGAAGGATCAATGTACTGATTCTGGATCAGTCCCAAAAATTGAAAATCCTTGTTTCTCATCACTGGCAAAATTTCCAAAATCCATATCTCGGTTTGTAATTGACCAATCGTTATGAAATTTGACCCAGTTGTGTAAGGTTGGTTCCTCAATTACATCGGAAATAGATTGCGCATTTCATTGCGATTTTTCAAAACATTTGATTGGCCATACACTTTGACTTACTGTATCGTGATTTATGAGATTTCTTACAAGTTTTTGAAGAATAAAAGATCAGGATCACTGATCCAGATAACTATCTGGCAAAGTGGATATTTGGCGCTTGGTGGAGGTTTGCAACACAGTTCACGTGAGATACAAAGGCAAACCCAAAAATTGTTGCAAAATCAGAAAAGTCGAATAAAGATAATGGGAAAATAAGCTTTGGTTGAGGGAAGGTGGAAGTAGTTGGCGTACAACTTTCACAAAGCTGTCTTTGCATCATCAACAGCTTTGTACTGTGTAAACAAAGGGGTGCAATGGGAATGATATTGATATACACCACTATTGAGCTGTGGTTTGTTCAACTATTCATGTTCACAAATAGGAACTTTTTTTTTCCTTGTTAAAGTGCTGACAATACAGAGGCAGTCGATACTTAACTAAACTCAGTCAAAGTCTATATAAAACATGAAGCAAAGGCAGTGGAATTTGTTTGGACAGTGGGTGAATGTCCAAAGATTTAAGGGGACTTTGTAGAAAAGCTGGGGCAAGGGATTGGTCCCGTTCTCCTTTAATTGAAGGTTCCGTCAAAGCTTGTTAGACGCATCTTCAAACCCAACATGACAATAGCACGTAAGGTCATACACACTATGTACAAGCTAACAGTATTGTGCTCAACTTGTGTTTCAATAAAGACGGCCAACATGATACTGTACATGTGCAGTAAAGGGGCTTTGTGTGTGTGGTGAGGTGTTGCTTGATGTTAAAAAGAAGTTCTGGAGATGATACTGATGTATTAAATATCACAAACAGCTGTATGGCATATGTTCTGGCATTGAGCCTCGCCTTTGAACTGAATGCTTTTGTCATGACTGTAAAATAAGATGTACTACTGACAGCATAAAAACCACATCTGTCACCTGAGCAGTGAAAGGACCATAATGGTGCACTGTTCAAATTAGCACAGCTTTCTACTCCAGCTGCAGTCTGCTTTATAAAGATGCCTCCAAGCCAAATATCTACTCAGAGCTTCATACTGATGATAGATCCATTGAAGATGCACACATATGTCCAACTTCTTCCTACTCTCTTGTCTCCAACCATACAAAACAGTTTGTTCTATATTATTCCAGGTTTCTAGGCTGGTCGTCACCCATAGGCGAGAAAACTGATCACCTCTTGTTGTTTTGAGGCTGCTAAAGGTTGGACAATAGCATTGCATTGCATCCATGCATTTTTCTCTCCAGGGCGGATTCTAAACGAAGCAGTGTCCTCCTGATTCCCACTGATGTTTGGACTATGGATTATCCCCGAGCTCAGTGTGGTTGTTTTGGGTGGATTCTGCTCTAATCTCATGTGCTTCTGTCACTGTGGGATGAAAGACAGTCTGTTGGTATTGGCTCAACACTGAGGCTGAGTCACAGGCACAGGTGCACCACGACAGAAGAGAATTCTCACCACAGGATTTGGAGCCTTACAGTGCAAATGCATTAATATTTGCTGAGCGCAAGTCATACAAAAACATTTGATTTCCATTCTATATCAGGCAACATTCTAAACCAACAAACAGCCTGATTTGGCAGGAACCGACTCGTCATCTTATCGAAATTTAGTAGTTCCCACCCTGTAATCCTTTAAAAGGAAGGAGGTTCTGTAAAACAAACCTGTCACCGACTTCTTTGTTGTTGGCTTTTTTGAACTTGACAAGCTTAGCCTCTGCTGTGGAGCCATATGTGATCATCACAACCTCATCTTCTATGTGCAGGATTACTTTAAAAAAACAGCTGTAGGCGCAAATATGTAGACCGAACCCACAACACGGAGCGAGACATGCCCTTTGTCAATACACATGCCTTTACATCAAGTATGTACACAAAGATGTGTTTAGGGCCTCTGTCGTGATCGCGGAAAATGGACGGAAAACACAGAATTCAAGTTTTGGAATGAGAGAAGCTATTTGACCCCCCCCACAATTTAAAAAAAGGCCCCAGTGTGACTTGGAGATGCCTCACATGTCATGTTTTAATATCATGCATGTATATACTATTTTTCACAAGAAAATGGGTCACTGAATGTCTACAAAGTTTGAAAAATGGACAAATGTCTAATTCCTTCCAGAACCCTGTTCAAAATCTCAAAGCGTTGCACCGTCAATCACAGCTGTGAGGGATTTTGAGGCAAAATAACTAAGCGATTTGCTGGTTGGTCGTAATTAAAGATCTCACAAATAATGTTTTGGGACCATATAGCACATTTCAACGGTATTTCTTCTATGTAACTCAGAGTCTATCAGTGTGGTTAACAGACATTTTAAGCTCTCACGATGTAATCTTGTGTGATTTCAGCATAACCCTCCAGTTTTTGTATGTCAATTAAAGTGTATCAATATAAAATCAATACCACCCCTTGACTCTAATAACCCAATGTAATATGTTTGGTACCAATTTGGGAAGTTCAATAGCCAGTAAAGTCATCTAAACAGCGAAAGACGAAACAAAAACATAATGGAAAAGTGTGAAAAGAAACGGAATTAGGGAAATTTTAAAACGGAAAATTGGACCCCCTATTTGTTATAGCAGGGACATTGCAAGTTTAAATTGACATCAGTATCTTCAACATTTAAAGGGGGAGAGTTTAATAGAGCATTCGTCCCTTTAACTAGGTTAGAGTAGGCAGCACAATTATTTGATATCTTTTAATGCATAGAATGTTCCTGTGCTAAAACACTGTATTAACTTGAGACAGGTGGGAAAACCAACAATGTGGGACAGGAAACAAAGAATAATCATTGCATATTTAGCAGTAGCAATAGATGGATTACTTAAGCATTTACGATATGAAAGTATTTTTATGAACGCAACAAACACAAAGTATGTAAAACGTGTAGCTGGAGGATTTCCAACCTGCTGCTAGCAACTATAAAGCCTTTAATCCTGCCCGACAACTCCTATATTTTATGCTTGGCTGAGTAACAACATGTTTTCATAACAGCCATTGAGCATTAAACCCAGAACATAATTCTAATTTGGAAAAGAGGTGGGGGCAGGTTTATTTGGCCCTCTACCTGCTGGGGTGTGATGAGTCAATGGTGGCTCTGATAGTAGTTGGTGGTCTCGAGCGTTGAACGGTTTTCTGAGGCTTTGGCCCTCTGGGGAGCAGTCCTGATGAACAGGGGATTACCTCAATCTTCTCTCCCAACTTCACCCCTTCCAACTCGACACTTCAGACTCAAACAAAGGCTCAGAATTTAAGGGCCTCAGGCCCCTGGCGCGCTGCTAATCCCATTCCAGCTGGACAACAATCCGTCTGGCCGGTGGCCCCTGTAGGGCTCTAAGCCTTCAGTAAGAGGCTTGGAGGAGAAGTCAGACAGCTCGTCAAGGATGAGGACTTAATTAACCATGCAAAGTCAACCTGGCTAATTGAAAAGATTTTGACCAAAGTGGCGCTACAAAACAAGCAAAATGGTGTTTTTCTGATTTCCGTGTTGTTGAAGTTGTTTCATTGCCAGGTGCAGAGCATGCCAAGGATGAAGTACCCGTACTGCTGTACAGTTGGCTACATAAAACGACTACTTGTAAGGTTAATTGGGCTGCACACAGTGCCAAGATGAAGTATGTTGGGACATGTCATGAAGTGTTTGACTGGATTTGATTCTGATCTTTTGTGATCAACTCAATATTGTGAGGTAAAAGGTAGAGTTCAGGCACTGACTTCACAAACTGCCTTCAAAATCCGTGTACCCTTCGTTGTGTGGTTAGTCTGTTTTACAACCAAATCAAAATAACAAATAAACAGTGTGGTTATTTTGTTTTACTGACTTAAAACCAAAACAGAAATACAGAAAAGGCATATTGGATATTTATGTTGGATATTTAAAGATATTCACGGGGAATCAATGGACGAGAACTTCATGTTTTAAGCTCACCACACAGGAGGAACGCATAAGTCACACAACTGGTGAATTGAAACGTTATTCATACATAAATAAATTAAAACAAAAAAAAAAAATGTTACATAAAACGCACACATGTGATTAAAGGAACCAGAGCTGGTGTAATGAATTTACTGTGCTTCTCGTTTCTTGTGATCAACTTCCGTCTGTGTTGACGGCTGCCGTCAGTGACTCCCAGTATTATAACATGCAAAAAATATATTTTTTTACTGCCGTCAATAAAAAAATGTTTTTGCAAAAGTGTCAAATGTGTCAAAACACTTCCAACCCGGGATTTCAACTGGATACGTCTTCGCTGTGTTAAGGCTCAAATACGCTTTTGCTCCGCTGTCCAGCAATCCCCACCGGTTGCGTTTTGAGAGTACCACGCTGCAGTCCGATTGAGGTCACAAGACAGAGGAGTTCTCACAATATTTACATAATCGCGCAAGAACGCAGTTAAAGGAAGTGTTATAAAACCAACAAGAAACAGATAAACAGGTCAGTGTTCCTAGCAAAAGAGTACAAAAAGAATTATGATGTTTTGGTGATATAGTTAATCAAAATATGATCGGCAGTGTTTTATTTTGAAAAGTAACCGGATGTTTTAATGTTTAGCATGTGCTTAACTTCTTGTTTCACTGTATTTGCTCTGTGCTGAGTCGATGCGTCGTGCTGGAGGGCTCCGGACTGTCGGAGCTGGGACGGAGCAGATATGCAGCGCACTGGACCCGGTGGAAATGAACACAGAGTTAAGTAAAACTGTCGAGGCGGAGACGTAACGCAGCGGACTAACATCTATTCCTTACACCAGCCTCAGTCACCAGTTTATCTGGATACTATTTGGACCGTAACATTGTTTGGTAAAGTTGGAAAATATTCACAAATTCGGACTTCCAGCAACAATAAATTTTTAACAAAACGTCATTAACACAAATTATGCCTCTTTGCCATCAGTGTGAGGTGGACAACATGCTACAAGATAATTTTTATCAAACGCAGCAGAGTAAAAGTTTGCCCCCGTCTGTGGGTCCCCTCTGTGAGGTGAGCTTAAAACATAAAGCTCTCGTTCATAGTTTTCCCGTAAATATCCAAATATCACACAAACAAAAATAACCACATTGTTTATTTGTTATTTTGATTTGATTTTAAAACGGAATAACCAATAAATTAAGGGTACACAGACTCTTCATTTCACGTTTTAGAAAAAACCAGGATAACTAGGTGTGCTCATCCTTTTTTTCTAGTTCTCTTCACATTTGCATTCTTTCTCATGTGCTTGTATGTTTGTCTTGTTCAGTTCATGACTGTACGTGCCTGCCAAAGAGCTTGGAGGTCTGCACGGAGGGGAAATGAATTGCTCTGGTCGGTTTGTGTACCCAGGCTCAGCCGATGTCAAAACTCAGTCAGCACTCACGGGCAGACAAAGCGCACACCTCGCCAAAATAAAACAGACACTCTCTTGACCTCCTCTCTCTCTTTCTACTCTCCATAAACGCTCTGTTTAAGCACGCCACGACTGCTTCACTATAATGTGTTTAGAAATGTTGCACTCACTCAGCCTCTGCGACTCTGTAACGCTTTCTGCTACATGACCCCCATCTCTCTTATCCATAATGTGTTTGAATACGCCATCGCTCCCCAAACACAGGCTGTTTAAAGAAAGCCACACTCTGACTCTCAAGTTCAATCACTGTAACTTGTTTGAGAGAGCCGGCTACCTCTATCTTTGTAATTTGTTTGACAGGGCTGGCCTCTTTGACCCCACTTACACCTAATGTGTCTCAGTGCTCACACATCTGCACACACACTTTAGTGATTTTATTTATTTCAAATCACAAAGCAAAAAAATTAGTAAAGATAATGGGAAGATAAGAAGAATAGAATTGAACAGAATATACCCTTATTGCTCCCCAGTGGGGAAATCCAGTGGTTGCAGCAACACGATAAAAAAAATAGTAGACAAGTAAGAAACTAAAATGAATACCAACATAGATAATAGGGCAAATAAATATCAATATAGATAATAGTGCAAATAAATATCAATATAGATAATAGTGCAAATAAATACCAATATAGATAATAGTGCAAATAAATACCAACATAGATATTAGCGCAAATAAATATCAATATAGATAATAGCGCACATCAATATCAATATAGATAATAGTGCAAATAAATATCAATATAGATAATAGTGCAAATAAATACCAACATAGATAATAGTGCAAATAAATACCAACATTGATAATAGTGCAAGCTGCAAGTGGTTTCTGCAGGGAGTCATAAAGATTGCTTTAAATTAACAATGTCATTTCAAGACAAGAGTCTTCTAAGGATAGGCATATTCAAAATAATAAAAAAAAAAAAACAATTTGGCATATAAAAATAACCTCCAGCCAAGCCAGTTTCCTAATTTCCATTTTATGATCCTCCAATGTTAATGGATGCAGCTTGTGTTCCAGGACACACACAGTTAATGCAACTGTAAATAGCAAAGGCAAAGATTTGTCTCAGATTTCAACACGAAAGCCTTTGGCAGTAAAGTAAAGTAGAATAACAGATAACTATACTCCATCTGTTTATGTCTCTATTACTAGTTATAGGGTGCAGAGGACTTATTATGTGCAGTGTATTATACAGGTTGCACCTTAAACAAGTCACCACAAGTGTTATCAACAGTCTATTCATATATCTAAGATATCCCATAATGTGAACTATGGAAGGAAACCAAAGAAACCCCTTTCCAAACAAGGAAAGTGAAGCATAAACCTCCAACCGTCCAAACGTGGCACAACTCATCAATTTTGCCCAGTTAGCCCCTTCAAAAAGGGGCTAACTAGGCAAGAAAAGCATTACATTAGTACAGAAAAGTATTGAGCTACACTGTAGAGAGGCAGAAACGGTGAGCTCTTTGGCATCACATCCTACAGTGTAAAGTTTCATAGGAAAATAATGCATTTTAATGAAATAAAGTAAAATTAGCAAGCTAATGTTTTCGTGCTAGCCTAAGCCCGTTTGAAACCAGATGTTTTGGCACAATACGTTTGTGAATTGAGTC
This sequence comes from Gouania willdenowi, assembly GCF_900634775.1. NCBI lineage: Eukaryota > Metazoa > Chordata > Actinopteri > Blenniiformes > Gobiesocidae > Gouania > Gouania willdenowi. The sequence continues at coordinate 9,453,134 of NC_041049.1, forward strand.
ATTTCAAGTTACAGAAGGGCAGCTAGTAGGGCTGTGACGAGATCTCGTGCCATGAGATTCCGCAAGATTAAAAGAAAAATATAATGTTTTTTATGTCTAAACTTCTATTTGTGACCTGTGGGGGCAGTAATGCGCCTTCGCTACCTCTAGCCTGCCAGGACCTAAAGCATGAGAAGAAAAGAAAAAGAGGAGTACATTTTAGTTCTAGTTTCAATTTGTGGAAGAAGCTCATGCTTACATCATACATGTAAAGACTTTTAATTACATTAAAGACATTTCAAAATGCATGTGCAACTCAGTTAAATGAAAGTCTGTTGGTCCAGTCATATATTTTGTCATTGTGGTTTTCTCGTCTCCTGAGCTGAGTGTATCATTACACCACTAGCAGCTAAAGGTCTAAAGCTGGCATGTCTGCCTCACAACAAGATGTTACTGGGTTTGTTTGGTTCTTTCTCTGTGGAGTTTATGTTTTCTCCTTTTGCCTGTGAGAGTTTTCTCCAGGTACTCCATCAACAGTCCAAAAACATGTGCTGGGTTCAGTGGAGTCTCCAGATTGGAAGTGTGAGTTGTCTGTTTTTGTTCAACCTGCGATGGACTTGCGCCCTGTGCAGACTGTACCATCAACTAGCGCCATTTTTGTACCAGCAGACGCATTTACGAAAATTAATAACTAAAAAACAAGCTTCAGATGGTTTTTACACTGTAAGATGGTCTGGTTAGGTGAAAATGATCTTAAGGCATTGACTTCAGCAATGCTAACATTTAGTAAGTAACGTTTTCAATAGCTGAGATTTTGACTACAAAGCATGTAGAATAATGGATAATTTAAAGCAGTGTTTCTCAAATGGGGGTACGCAATGTAACTATAGGGGGTACTTGAGAGAGAGACAGTGGGGAATTAACAACTGGCGTGAGATGACCAAAAATTATAAAAACTATAGAAACAAATATTCAGGAGCTACTAAATCAGTGATTTCAACCATGGGGTTTGGACCCCATGTGGGGTCACCTGAAATGTCTGAAAAATTCAAATAGATTTTTTAAATTTTTTAATTATCATTCTTTTTTTAAAATGAAAACACAAAATCTTAAACAACTGTATTTCACTTTGTGACTCTAGTTTAAATAAAATGTAGTAAAAATAAATACATGTCTGAAATATGATTAAAAAAAAAAAAAAATGTCTTTGGGGTCGTGAGAAATTCTTGATATTAAAATATGGTCATAATCCAAAAAAGGTTGGTAACCACTAAATACTGTTTCAGTCCACTTGTTTCCAAAATGAGATTCTTTAAAATTATTATTACTATAGTTCTCTAAGTAAAATGTTGTAGTCGGACAAAGAGGGTACTTGAGCCACAAACGCTTTGAGAACCACTGATGTAAACACAACATTAGTGCGAGGTATTGCTAGGCAACAAGGTAAGAAGACATCCTTACCGGACAAACATACTGCCCGATAAAAATAAACTTTCAAGACATTTTTGTTGTACCTTGTGTATAATGACAATAAAAATTACTGCTAGCTTAAAAATGACAGAAGTACTGCTGTATCTTACGGGGGCCCTAAAGGGCCATGCTTTCATACATTTTTTCCCTCTCTGTTTTCCCGTGATCACGACTTGTATTGATTATTTTTTTTTAATCTTTTTTTAATTTTCAACAACTTTTTCAAAAATACATTTACAAAATGAGAGGAAAAACACTAATGATTTTTAATTAAATATATATTTAACGATTAAATATAATATACATATAATCAAAAATGTAGAAAAGGGTATTTTAGCTAAATAAGAGTTGTAGTATGACCAAATAAAGACCACCAACGTTCACAGTAAATTTGGTCACGTTGCTATGCATGATCAGAGACTTATTATTATTCAATATTTATTGTGTCGGTGGTTGCACTTTGTTGACGGTCCCTGCGCAACGTCTCAGCATCAGCTGCTCATAGGAAACAATGGGATATTTTCTGCTGAAATGACCAATAATTGTATTGAAGATCAGCTTGTTACAGCTTGTAGCTCATTGGCTATCTCATAACGGTTAGAATGAGACCTTATTTGGGTCTTTCTAACTTTACTGAAGTCCTGATGTGGTCATCTATATGCTCCTGCTCCTCTGACACTGTTACACTGAATGATGTTTCCTGCAATGATTTATTACACTACACTATTGTTTCGTTATCTCAAGATCTCAAGATAATTATACCGTTATCACGGGAATGGAAAATGTGGGGAAAAAAAATGTATGAAAGCATACCAACTAAATATTATCTATACTTAATAATTCTTCTCCTCCTGCTACCACAGGGCAAAGAAAGCAATCATCCTCAGCTATGATGCTAATGGTCTTCATGGGGTGACGATGCTGCTCATGCAGCAGTCACAGGGGATTAGAGTGGCGTGCCGCCCCTGGACCATCACTCATGGATGAGGACAGCTGAGAGAACCAGTGGTTTCAACTGAAAACCACTGAAGGGTTTTAAATAAGGTTTTGACTCATCTCTCCCTACAGGCACGCTTACTGTATTGCAACTACAAACAAAGGGATTGGCTTCATTATTTGTGTTATTTCAGCAACATCCTATGAATTAAACCACACCCCCATTTGCACGTGTAAATAATCTGCAGGTGCACGGTTTGTTATCGCACTGATCTGGTCTGTTTAATATCAAACACAATCCTTTCTGGAATCAGCTGGAATAACACCGCTGGTATTTCAAGCAATTAACCTTCTCTACTGTGTAAATGGCTCGGGGGGACAAAGAGGAAGTCAAGTGGGACTGAATGTCTGCCTGCGCGCTTCATCCACTCCATGGCACATTTCAGGGAGGCCCCAGCTGAGACAAGAACCCAGCCCGTGTGTGTGTTTTTATTGGTGTTGAGGGGCGGGAGACGAATGTGAAAGAAATCAGTGTGGTGTGCACAGCCCTGTTTGGAGTTAATATAATAGGGGAAGGGGGGAAAGCTGATGGTAATGGGGGAGAGAGAGGTAGAACATTAATAAAAACCAAATCAGTCAGGCTTGACATAAACACCCCTTTGTTCTGGGAGGAGACAGCAGTAGCTACACAGTGGCCACGTTTACATGGAAGCTTTAAATAATTCAGAATAAAAGTAAAATCCTCTTTAAACTGACATTGCAAACACTTAATTCCTAATGCAAATTTAATTCTGAATTAAACTTAAATACAAATTAGGTGGCTGGTTTGCTACAATTTCTTGTAAAACACTTATTTTCGTTACAGTTAATTCCGGTCGTTATGATGCATGCGCGACTTGCCGCGATGACACCATGGTGATGACATAGTCCAAAATCGCCCGAACTAAAGCTGAGACTATGTTTTAAATAAGAGCCTTAAAAGATATGAATATAATGAAAAGAGTGGATGGACAGAAGCATAAACATGCAGACATTCACACGGATGTCGGCAAACGGAGAGGCTTCATCAGGGCATCAAACACCAGAGCTTCACTAATGATGCGCGGATCATTATAAAGTTCATTTTTCACTCAACCTCCTGCATAGTGGAGGTAGAACAGTCGTTGCATTAACTACTGGCCTTGATTGAACAAAGTACAAACTTCAATCTCTCCTCTGCTCCGCAAATCAAGCGAAACTGTATGCTATCGTCAAACTGCTGCTCCAAAAATACAATCAAAATAAAATCAAAAACAGTTCTCATGTGGTCTATGTCTATAGCCAAAAAAAAAAGGTTTGTTGTGTGTTTTTCCCCAAAGGATGTGATATGTTACGTCCGCCCCGTCCAATCAGAAGCCTTCCCAACACCCAGACCAAAAGCAGAATTAAATAAAACCGAATAAACCTGTTTTCCATGTAAACCTCAGTTCAGAATGACTATTTCCATGTGAACACGTAGCAGAACACTTTCATTCCAAATAATTTAATTCGGAATAACTAATTCCAAAATACAAAAAAAACATCATGTAACCGTGGCCAGTGTGAAATGTACACTTCTCAGGAGCAGCCGCACATCCCACCCCAAAAAGATCATATACAGGGTTCTCACCAGGCATTTTTCACAGCAACGGGGGATTGTGTGGCGCGGAAAATTTTGAAATGTATAACTCGCTAAGGGCCAAATTCAGTAAAGTAAAGCTAAAGTTGTTGGTTTTTTTTTGTTTTAATCTTTGTTACTACATTACTTTACAGCCAAACCAAAAGTTATTTGTTGAATTGGTGAAAGGTCATGATGAATGTTAGTTACTCATGCTTAATATAGGTCCTCCACTAATAAATACTCACAGACACTGTATAGACAAGAAATAACATTTTATTTCATCCAATATGTGCTTTTCAAACAAAAATGAGGTATTTTGTGGAACCCGCAGTAATATTGGGACTGTTAAGGAGACACATACACACACACACACACACTGTTTATACTGGATGGTGATTATGGGTTACAAAGTGGAAGATGCACACAGTAGAGCTTTGATCAAACTGAAAAAAGACATGTTTCAACATGACGGTATTCACATCTGTGCGCGCGCATGTAGAATGATCCGTTACGTGTTACTATAAACACGACGAGCAGCTTCACGTGATGTTAAACGCTACGTCTGGTTGAAGCACTGTTTATATTGGATAATGATTACGGTTACCAAGTGAAGGACGCACACAGGCAGCATCGGGGGCAGCTAAGTGGCTGCAGGGGTCCTCGGGGTCCTCAGGTGAAGACGGGAGCATCCGAGCAAAGCGCCTGTATCAAATAGATGGTGCGTCTGATGCATGTGTTTCTCGGTTATGCAGATTAAAAAGAGAGTTAAGAGTTTTTATCCAAGTGTGCAACAATTATGAAGACGGTACCAATTAAAAAAAGAAAAAAAAACAACAACAGAGACCCCCCCCACGCTGCTCAAAACAGCAACATCACTCCCATAGGGCAGACATAGGCAACCGGCAGCCCGGGGGCTACATCTATATTTGTGCGGCCCCCAAAACAAATACCCAAAAATTTTATTTCAAGAAGTTGGAAGGAATATAAAGCCCAACATAATACACAAAATAACTCCCAAAACACACAAATCAACAGCAAATTGCACAAAGTACACAAAAACACACAAACAATTTACTAAAAATACACAAAATGACTCATAAAACAACAACACTTAAACAGTAAAATTACTACGAAAACACAAAAAACAACAACACATTACAGCATAGCTCCAAAGACACACAAACTGAGCTTTTGATTACACAAAAGGATAGGAAAATACAGAAACAAGAAAAATAACAAAGTGACCCCAAAAACGCACAAATCCACAACATAAATGTAGAAAATTACAGAAAAATACACAGAATTACAACAAGAACACAAAAAAATAACAAAAACACACAAAATGACTAAAAACTGACAAAACAACAAAACCACAAACAAAGACAAAACTATTTCCCCCCCCTTTATAAATACTCAGGTCAATCATTATTCTAATGCTGACATCATAATGTGGCACTCGGAGCAGATACAGTCACATTTTTGTGGCCCCTGCTTTGATAGAATTGCCCATCCCTGCCCTAGGAGTTCAAAATTACAACATCGGGGGCCCCTACGCTCAACAGCGCTGGCAAGAACTCTAATATACTCACATTCTCCTCGGCTTGACCACCGACTGTCACATACAGTACGTACTGTATATACACACTTTCCGGCTTAAAGCGTCCCCCTCCCTACCTCCATCCTCTACCTCTAATACCCAGAGCTTGATAATAAAAAGCTGTGTCTGATTTGTGTCTCCAGAAAAAAAGCCATGAAATTACCCTTCTATGCATCCAGGGCTATAACACGAAGCCGCACCTCAATCAGCAGAAGAATAAGGCCTATTGTTCGAAGCCAAAGCTTTTTGGAAAGTAAAAAAGTAAGTGATCCTACTTAAAAAAATATATGATAAGACCTGATATCCCTCAGTTGGCGCCCAGAGTTAAAGCTTTTAAAAAATCCAGGTCAAGCCTTCCTCTAACTCGTTGAGATCTCGGTAGAAACTCTGGAACACGTGATTATTAACCTTCAAGTGCAGGAAAAGCTCTCTGAAAGGGTTTCAGTTTGTTATCTTGCTTTTGTCTTCTTAAACCGTTCAAGTTTGGCTGAGGCGATATAACTTGGCAGCAACAAATCGTCATTATCCTCTTTTTCAGTGATATAATGGCATGTTGCATTGTAACAGTGGCGGCCGTTGACCCTGAACACTAAAGACAGAAACGGGTTTTGCTTGGAAGGTTTCTGTCGGCCAGAGGTCATCGTGTCATGTTTGCCCTGCCTGGAGTGAATAACAATAGAGCCGGGTGGCGACAGACAGCGGCCGGCAGGTAGACGGATGATTAGATGGATGGAAAGATAAAGAAGCTGAATGTTATCAGTGAGGAACGACAGGGAGGAAGACGCTATTTGATCACCATGTCAACATGAGTTTTTGTCTTGTGGCCATCCATGAAGCTTAACAGCTTCTTAAAATGCTCTTACAAAGGATAGTTGAAAACACTTTATCAATGCTAAACTGACTGATCAGTGTTTCTCAAACAGGGGTAGGTGTACCCCTAGGGGTACGCAATGGCACAACAGGTGGTACTGAAGAGAGAAAGAGAGGAAAATTAACACATGAAAGCATTAAAAATATGGGGTTCTGTGATGTTTATTTTTGTTAAAAATGATAATATTACTATTATCAGCAACTCACAAAATGACAACAAAAACACAAAATAAGAGAAAAATATACTGAATAGTAAAAAGAACAGAGAAACAGTAACAAAATGCCAACAAAAACACACGCACTAAGAGAGAAAAATACTATTAAGTGCAACACAAAACCACAACAAAGACATACAAAATAAGAGAAAAATATACTGAATAATGAAAAGAACAAACAGCAACAAAATACACAATATGAAAACCAAAAACACAATTTAACACAAAAACACACTAGATGACGTTAGAAATGATCTTGATTAAACATGAACTAAAAATACAAGGGTCAGGAGAGAGTGACAGGAAATGATAAAAACTATCACAATAAATCTCTTCAGGAGGCACTAAATATTGTTTCATTCCACGTATTTACAAAATGAGATTCTTTAAAATGTGTATTATCACTCATTCATTCCATCTTTACGCTCTATAGTTGTTTTTTCATCGAATTCTGAGTAAAATGTTGTAGTTGGACAAAGGGGAGTACTTGGATTCAGAAATAAGCCAAAAAAGTTTGAAAACCACAGCTTTAAATCAGCAATTCTCAACTGGTGGGTCGGGACCCAAAAGTGGGCCGCGGACCAGTACCTGGTAGGTCGCGGACAGCTGGTCAAAAATAAATAAACACTTAATCTGTCTTATGTTGGAGTTGTCTTATTTTGAAAGAAACTTCTCTTTTGACAGGCATGCACAGGAAAATATATTGATTTATGTTTTTTAAAAATATTATATATGTGTTTTCAACAGCTATTTTTGAAAAACTAAATTTGGTTGGTTGAATTCTGAAAAACAAGTGGGTCGCGATTTAATGACCGTGGCAAAATGTGGGACCCAGATTGAGAATCCTTGTTTTAGATAAGCTGTTGATTTTAGAGACTTTTTTTAAATATACAGAGCGTATTATATTCAAAGAAATAAAGCAGAAATTTAAACAATTGTGCTTGGGTAACCTCAATGGAAGCCTTTTGTGAGTCTCTGGTAAAAATCTGTAAAATCCAGACTCACTGGTATATTAACCAGCTTTGAGCATTTATCTGGTTATTTTTAATGTTTACTGAGAACATGTTCCCAACTATAACAGTTATAAATCAGTCATGCAAATTATAAAAAATACTACATATGAGAGTTTCCTCTAACAAAAAACAGCTTATTTATTGCATTAGTTAGTTGACTTTATGTGATCTGTCATTTTGCCCACATTACACACAATCATTTATAACAAATAAAGTGTGTTTTCAATTTCGACTTCAAAGAACAGAACCCCTGGATCAGCTTTTCAGTGTGCAAAAGGCCAGAGAGAGAACGATTTACAACAGGAATTAAGTAGAAGAGTTTCAGTCATGGATCAAAAGAAAGACAAGCTCTGATAAATGCTTACCTAATTAGTCAAGGTAGAACAATACTTCCATCAATAGCTGCTGGAGGTCAATAACTTTGGCTGCTTTGATGGTTTTCTGATGCAGTGACAGCATTGTGGGCCGCGATCGATCAAATTTTCATTAACAGTGACTGACTGGCGTTCGAGACGGTCGATCCTAAACCCAGGAGGGACATTGACCCAGTTCCCTCTCAATGTGAGTCCTGCTTCATCCGGTGTCCATCATTGCTGTTATCAATAGTGCCTCCCTCAGAGCAAAACGTGTCTGTACTGATAGTAAAGAGTACATGCAGACAAGAGTAATACTAATGGAAGCACGGAACATCGGCAAAAATTATCACCCATCACTGGATGGGACGACTCACTGAGTTCCCAATAGAATATATCATTTTGATAAGGAAAAAAGACAAAAACAGTTTACGGTCCATATACATTTCCTTTTCTGACCTGTAGGGATAGCAAAATGGCTCTGCTGCATCTCGTCTGCTAAAAGAAGAAAAAAATGGCTAATGGCTGTTGACAATCAAGCTAATAGTGCATGTACGGGCATTAGCTCGATAGGGATCCATACCGGTATTTTGCACATGCACATTTCCTCCAGCGACCATCGGCCGGAAGGAGAAGGAGATTAATGGTGGTAGGCAAGCAGAAGAAGCACTTTTGGATGGACTTTACCAAAGAATGTTTAAGCTAGGTATGGTAGATACATCTAAGATTGTAGATTGTATCTGTTTTAACAGATTTTTTTGAACAAATACCTCATAAAAATCAAACTTGCATTAGTTTTTACTGTCTCACTTTGTGGAACTAGTTCAGTGTCACAGTGGTGAGAAGGCTTCACTATAAACTGTGACTTCCTAGGAACAAAACCATTGATGGTTTAAAAAGTTTTTCATTCAATTCTAGCAATATGCTATTGCAAGGCAACGTGCTAATTATTGTTTTCTTTACAACAATTAAAAAAAAATTAAAATTAATAACATATGCAAAGAGAAACATTTATCCCAAATACAGTATCTAAAATACAAATACTATTCTTATATGGAGAATCTACAAGATGTCAGATCTAAGAAGTATTACCATCTTGACTAAAAGCAAACCTGAGACTGGCCGTAGACATTTTTGATGAATTTCAACCTGAAACCAAAGTCTTTACCAAAATGGTATGTGTCAATCCGACCACATGCCTTTCTCAAGATGCAGACCCCATCTCCAGTGTCATAGTCCTGCACTTTGTTCCCTTATGATCAACCCTGTGACCTCACCGCAAGCACAAAAATGCTTTTTTTTCACCCAAAAAAAATGGTGCAGCATAGTAATTTGTGTCTCTGTGGAATCCTACTGCTCATGTGAGGAAAACTGGATAGAGTTACAGTTCATGTACAATGGTATATACAGGCAATATTATTTACTCCAGGCTACTGGGATGGTTAAAAGATGCAACTTTGACTAGTTTTGGTAGTGATCACTAACAGAAATACTCCTACAGACCAAAAACTATCTTTGTAAATTCAACAGTAATTCCAGCAAAAATGAATAGTATGTTAAGGTTTCATTTACTCAGACTGTTACTTATGAAATCTAATTATCTGATCGCAGACGCCTCTGACGAAGACTGGCAGTTGACAGTCTTTGTCAGGAGATCAAAGTCAATTTCCTAAGTAACAGTTGTCTGAATAAATGAAACCTTAACACATTATTCAAAAAGAAGACATAAAGAATCTTGCTGCGATTACTACACGGAAATCAAGGAAACTTCAAAAGAAACATCAAAGCAATCAGTAGACGCCTCTGACGAAGACTGGCAGTGGAAAATTGAAACATGTCAGGAGATCAAATTCAATTCCCTAAGTAACAGTTGTCTGAATAAATGAAACCTTAACATATTCAAAAAGAATCTTGCTGGGATTACGACGTGGAAATCAAGGAAACTTTAAAAAAAAAAACATCAAAGTGAACAGCAGACGCCTCTGACAAAGACTGGCAGTGGACAGTCAAAACATGTCAGGATATCAAAGTAAATTTCCTGTCACAGTCGTCTGAATAAATGAAACCTTAACATATTCAAAAAGAAAACAAAAAGAATCTTGCTGGGATTACTACGTGGAAATCAAGGAAACTTCAAAAGAAACAACAAAGCGATAAGCAGACTCCTCTGACAAAGACTGGCAGTTGACAGCTGAAACATTTCAGGAGATCAAAGTCAATTTCCTAAGAAACAGCTGCCTGAATAAATGAAACCTTAACATATTTAAAAAGCAGACAAAAAATATCTTACTGGGATTACTAAGCGGAAGTCAACAAAACTTCAAAGGAAACATCAAAGCAATCAGTTTTCTAAGTAACAGTTGTGAGAATAAATGAAACCTTAACATACCATAAAACTCAACAGGTTTTTTTTCTTTTACATGGTTTGATATGTTCTAAACTTTAAAAAGTCTCACTCGTTTATGATCAGTTTGGAGATGTTTATCACAGAGCTAAAAATGTGGATACAAATCACATGCACCAAATAAACAGAAATGTTAAATTTCACGTGCGATGCCTGCCATGTTTCCATTGTTTACATGGACTGTTTAACCTTGCACGTTCGATCATCACTATCGTCTATTTTTGTCTGTCAAACATGGTTTCCCATCTCACACCAATCCCCACTTCACGCAATGTAACGCGACGACCCAAGCTGGAGTACCTTCTCTCCCTCTCTCTCTCAACACCAGCCCCCACTGCTGCTGCTGCTCCCTCCTTCCTTTCCCCCAGGGAGTCACTCCAACAGACAGGAACAATTTTCTGCTAATTGGGCCTCAGGAAATTACTCCCTCGTTTTAATTTACTCCTGGACAGCCATGAAGACAAGTGAGCTACCAATGTCCTTTTCTCTTCCTCGCTCTCTTTCTTCTCCAGGCTCGTCGCAGGTGTGAGGATGAGGGAGGAGGTGTACGACGCTGCACCTTCTATTACTCTCAGTCTTTGCTAAACACATTTTAAAAACGTAGGATGATATAAATATTAAACTAAAACGCAGATATAGCTGTTCTGTTCAGATTTGAGGGTTTGTATTAACATATCAGGAAGCTCTTACACAATTATGTCACAATATTATCTAAACCACAAACGCTGCACACATTGTCCAAACAGAAATTGCATTCGCTGGAAAAATAACTGTGTACAATTGTTATCAGACGATGACGGCTGAGTGTGAGCTCACCAGGATCAAATGACTGTATCTAACAGAGCAGTCTCATCTCCACGATCCAGGAGATAAGATTAATTGCCTTATAATGACAAAACTAACACAGGAACCGTAACATTAGCAACACAGATCACTCTGTTAGCAATTACTGAAGGGATATCAGTGTAAATCTACACCACACATGTTGATACGAAGAAATTAGGATATCTATAGTATAGACTGATAGGATAGCTGTTTCCCCTTTGCCGCTTGCTAAGGTGTGACAGATGATATTTAAATACATATAAATAAAAGGCCAACAATATCATCAGAAAAATATCATGCTGAGCCTTTTTACGCCGAGCTTTTTAACCAAGCCGAGCCTTTTCTAATCACCTTAAATATTGTACACTGCATGTTGCAGCTTTTTTGGAAGATACTTTTTTTTAAAGAGCTTTTTTATCTGCTGATTATGGTATGTGAAATGTGTCGTGTATGTATATGTATGTGGTCTTTACAGCATTTTATGCTTTGTTTATAGCACTTACACTCTGTCACAAAGGAAGTTCCTAATGGAAAAATAAAGTTCTTTGAATTGAATTGATTAATACAATGTCACTCTGCATGATTCAGCTCGAAATCCACCATTTGTGTGTTTATTACGGAAAGCTTGAGTTAATATTACCATATTAATATTACCACTTGATTTTATTATTTACGTCAAGGGGGTAATATTTTCACTGGCGTTTGTGTTTTGTCTGTTAGCAGGATTAAGTTAAATGTGTTTAAAAGATTTTAACCAAAGAAAGACCTTACACGATGGAAGATTCCATAACATTTGGAGGGGATCCGGATCAATATAATGATACTGAATCCATTTCAAAATCTAGAAAAATTCTTATACCTCATCATTGGCAAAACTTCAAATATTAATATCTTGGTTCGTAATTGACTTATTGATTTATAAGATTTGACTCAGTTATCTCAGGTTGGTTCCTTAATTACCCCACCAAGTTTCATCCAGATGGGATCTGGATTGGGCATTTCACTGCAATTAAAAAAAAAATGGGGGTGCCTATGCATACTGTACATTTGTGCTCATATATTTGGACGTAACTAAAAAGTCTCCAGTTAATCCAGAATGCTGCAGCCAGAGTACTAACAGGTACAAGTAGGAGAGTGCATATTTTTCCATTATTGGCTTCCTGTGAAATCTAGTATAGAGTTTAAAATCTTCCTGTTAGCCTACAAAGGTCTACATGATGAAGCTCCTGTATATATAAGACCTGTGAGTGCCCAATCGTCTGGGCAGAACACTCTGCTCTCAGTTTGCTGGTCTACTGGAAGTTCCAAATGTGTCTAAAAGTAGAACAGGAGTCAGAGCTTTCAGCTACCAGGCTCCTCGTCTTTGGAACCACTCTCTCCACCTTTAAGGCTAAACTCAAATCCTACTTATTTGCTAAAGTGTATACCATATAATAGCATTAACTTAACCACTATAGGAACAAAGCCCTAAACCTCAAAATAAGAACTAAAAACTAAGATTGGGTTGCAATGTGCGATATTCAAAAAGTTGGGCCGGTTGTCGTCAACCCCCTACTTCTGCCCCTCATTGTACACCCATCAAACTGCAGAGCACTTGGCAGAGGTTTGTTCCAACATAAGATTATCTAAAGTTACTTTACACATGTGGACAGAGTTGTAGTCTGTGCAATTGCTTATTTCCAACCTCAGCTGGCCTCAATTCTGGCATTTGTTTGGGGAAAGGGAGATGTACTCATGAACCCCATGAAGTAACCTGGAATTGTCATTCAAAAACATGTTTATGTCATCTAGAGTTATGTATCATGACATCTATTCCAAATCTGAGACTAATGTTTGTCCACACACTAAGAGTTATTCTACATTTTTAGCTTATATCTGTTAATCTATTTACCTTACTCATTGGGGAAACTACAGGAAGTTGTAATTATTGGTTTAGTTTCAAGTTAGCATATGACTAGGCAAAACCTGTGAAAGATCCAGATGGACAAGACTGTGTTGGAAAACTTTGCTGCGTCAGCTGTACGAACACAGCAAAGAACTTTGGGTATTGTTTGTAGTTTAGCCGGAACTACAAAGAAACTATATATTCTAATTATCTTTGTGTTTTACTTATAATTATTTTCATCACTTTGTGAGTATAAGGCAGTTAAGTAGTAAATGTATCACCTTTAACTTGTATAGTTGATTTCATCGAACCATAACTACCCTTCCTTTATCAACTTTGGCTGTCACCATGGCAACATGATACTATGAAACCCATTATTTGCCCTTTGCCCACTTCTTCATATTATTAGCATGTGGTTTAGTGCAGAGCACATCAGATTACTTTTGGTGGTACAGTATATGTTTGCCATTTGATAAAATAAGACTTATTAAAGTTAATTAAGTATATCTCTATCTGTTCATGCTATCATTAGCTGTCAGCCGTAGGATATTATGACATTTCAGGTGTCAAACAGCAATATTCCCAAATAATCCCGTACGTAATTACTCAGGGAATGTATTTATTTTGGATATTACCTTGGTAACATGAGGGTTGTGCTCCTAATTCCAGCAGGGATCATAATACGAGGCTGATACAAGGATGGATGATTCCCTGTGTTCATCCAACAGCTCTTAATATGAAAGTGTTTGTTCTTAATATGAAAGTGGTGACCTCTTCACTGATAGAAGGCTCACCGCCATCGACTTCCCATGTTCATTAATCCGATATATAATTTGCAGTGCCAGCTGAAGTCAGAGACACTCCCCACTACAACGATAAAGTCTTCCAACATTGTTTTTAGTTTCTTTTTAAGCCATTTATCATTTTCATGCCAATTCAGTGTTTGTGTGTGCATGCTTGTATAAGTAGTAGTGTAGAAAGCGTGAGTCTACCTCTTTTCTTAAACCTCTAAACTATTCACACAATGCAAACTACAATATTTGCATTTCCTAAAGAAAATGCAAGCGAGAATACAGGTGCTGGCCCGCATTGCACTGCATTAGCTTAGCATTAGCATTAGCATCAACCTAGCAATAGCATTAACCTAGCATTAACATTAGCCTAGCAACAGCATTAGCCTAACATTAGCATTATCTTAGCAATAGCATTAGCCTAAAAATAGCATTAACACTAACCTAGCAATAGCATTAACCTAGCATTAGTATTAACCTAACAATAGCATTACCCTAACAATAGAATAGCATTAGCCTAGCATTAACCAAGCCTACACTGATCTAGATTGGACCAAACAGCTTTTAAAATATCAAAATTTCCTGAGAGAGACATTTTTCTGTGCATCTATAAATCAATGTCTGTCAAAGAAAACATGGTGAAGCTACTTTGTGAATCTCACAGAAATGAAGAGGATATAATCATTGTGCTTGTTAAGCAGCACAATGTCCATGTTTACAGAGAAGTTGACAATACTAGCACTGAAATGAGTATTTTCTGAATTCATTTTGTTTTTAACGATTTAAAGTTAATTTGCACAAACATTAACAATATTTTGGTGAAGCATTATTTTGTATCAGGCTTTCCTTAAAAACTGAAACATAACACAAGGACATGTGACTAGTTGTGGTCAGTGTGTGTTAAGAAGAGACACTGTGCTGTATACACGCTGTCATTCATGTGAAATTGACTGACATTGTTTTGTAATTCCTGTGAAATGGATTCAGTGCAGTAGATACATTAGATACGGTAGATACAGTAGATACAGTGACAGTTATCGCATCGCGAGGTACCTGGCAATACCCAGCCCTGTAATTCAGTATGCTTTATGTACGTACGTCTGCTTTATGTTGCCACCTCTAAAAAAATTCCTGCCCCCCACTTGCCACCCCATTGAATTCTTTCTGAATCTGCCCCCGCCTGCATCCTCACTAATTATAACAGATTTGTGCAGCTGAAGAAGTTCAGAAGTTCAGTTCAGAAGAAATCCCGTAATTACCCATGAAATTAGTGTTGTGCATGTAGCTCAAACACATGTGGATGTTAAGGATCAGTTTGTATAACATAAGCATGTAGATATTTGAAGCATCACTCAGACAGTGCACGAGCCCTTTCTGTTGCTGAACGACTGGATTCAACCTTGGCTGACATTCGCACCAACACATCCATGGGCCCTGAGGGCCCCCTTTGACCCACGCCGAGTTCATTTGCATCAAAAAATCAATAAACAAATGTTTTAGTGCTGAATTCCTCCACTGCAGCCTGTCAATACAGACGTGTTGCCCAGTCAAACATCCGTCAGGCACGCCAACATGTTTCGGAGGCACCGTTCTCCATCAGCGACTGATGGGGGATGTAAACCTAATGACCTTCTATGAATTATTGACATTTCAAACATTCTCCGATATGCAAAGCCACACTTCCACACATGCAGTGACCTTCAAAGGAAAGACTCGCCGCCTCATGTAAAGATGGCCTTTTCAGCATTGATGTACCATGAAGTATAGACGATGGCAAACAGGCAGGAAATAGACGCGTGACTTGTAACAGTGCTCATTCATTTTTAGTGTTTGGTAGGGTTGGGGTCAATTATAATTGTAATCATGTAATTGATAATTACATTTATGGCACAATTATAATTGTAGTTGTAATTTTAAAAATCTGTTGCTGTAGTAATATTAACTAAATTCTAACTAAGTTCAGACAAAAATTGTCAATTATAATTTAATGCAAAACTGGAGAACCTGTTACAGTTCTATGTACAGTTCTACACGTATGTAGTTAATTATCAAAATATGTTTCATATTAAGCTTTCCCACATTTTACCATTAAAAAGAAAATTAAATCTAGGGGTATACTGACACAAAAAAGGCTCAGATACCTACACAATAAATATTAAAACTTATATTTTTATTAATTAGGAAGCCTAGCAAGGTAATCAATAGATTGGAAAGAAATTAGATGGTAGATATTTGTTTTTAGTGTATTTTACAGCTGATTTAGGACCCGTTACCATAAGAGATGCTAACAGAAAGCTATCACAAGAGAACGGCTAACTTTTATTAGGTTATTTATTTTAGGCTGAGTAATTGTGATTAATTGTAATTGAACTTTCTAAGGATAAAATGTAATTGTAATTTCATTGCAATTGGAAAAAAAAATGCTGGTCACTGTAATCATAATTTAATTGTAAATGAACATGAGGAATTGAAGACGTAATTGGAACTGAAAAATGTAATTGACCCCAACCTTGGTGTTTGGTAATACTGTGTCCAATATCCATCGACAATCAGACATGGAAACAAAGTCACGCACATTCTAGAACGCAGACATGATGAAAAAATATATTCTTTGGCGCACACACACACACACGCACAGCTTACTGCAAGCACCCTGCTGCCCGTGGTCAGATAACAACTTAGCACCTTCAACCTACTTTCACACTTTCCAAAAAATCCTCACAGCTCCTTCTCAGCAGAGCCCATTCCCTCATGTCTTCCATGAACAGAGAGGAAAAGGAATAACTCAAAAAATCTGACCCTATCTCATCGGTTTGATCTACACAGACCTAAACGGTTCATCCTTCAACAAACTGCTTCTTCAATGAAATTGGAAAAAAAAAACTTTCCCCCCAAAGCCAACAAGGGGCTCTGTTGTGACCAAAATCTTCATCCATCATGCAGATTGGTATGTGTCCCTGGAGGGGACTCAGGCACTCACTCAGGCTGTTGTAATAAAGCAAAGACTTCAGTCAAGATGGAGCAGACTTATTACTGTCTGTGTGGCCTCCTAATGTGTTGCACAGCCAGTAAACCTCCTGCTGCTGCTGCTCACTGTGCAATAATACCACTGTTCAAAGTGTAGCTTTAGAGTCAGTGGGAGGCAAACAAGTGTAAAATATATCTGTGTTTAGCAAAAATGTTAAGACCAGCAGTGACAATAACACATACACTATACATTGAACACCTAAATATGAGCTTTAAAGTAGAACAATGAGCATTTTCTTCAATTTATTCATTTTCAAAAATATTTTACTACAATATTTACTGTAGGTTTTAGGTTAAGATTAGGGGTGGGAGGATATACAAAGTTCATGAGATGAAAGAATATACTATACTGGGCTTATGATAAGACATAATGATATTTTTTTTTTAAAGGGGGGAAAAAAGACTCCAAAAAATGGAGCTTGAAAAATAACCATGCTTTCATTTGACTTTAACTCTGAGCATACTTACATATACTCTGGGTATAACCTTTTCAATTACCAAAAGTGTCACTTTTAGACAGAACAGTCTACACAGCCCAGATTTAAGACATGAACATGTTCTTTTTCAACAATATTAGCATTTCTACATTTTCTGGCAACAATTGAGACATTTGGTCATTGGCTATGTCTCCTGCAGTTGGAAAGACACACTTGCTTGAGACAGATGTTGAACGGTATGTCTCCCACCCCTCCCCCAAAGTCCTTGTGCAATTTCATGATACCACTCATAGAAATCGGCAATATATCTTGTGATATTTTATTATGTTGTCACAATATTATCATCCCACAATTAGTTACAAATTAGCTAGTGATGTCAATCTCTTTTTTAATCGCACCTAAAAATAGCTGAGAAATGCCCTCAATGAGGTATTTTCATTTTAATTACATTATTGTGGCAGATCAAAATGTTAATATATTACAAAGTGGCTTTGTAAAGTAATTTATTGTTTGTGACTAGAACAGATGCAGGCGCTTCCATTTACATTCAGCTGTATTTGAGACGAGATATTTTGTCAATCTGCAAATAATAGAAAACACAAATGAAATAAAACGTCATATGTAGTGATGTAAGTTAGCACATCATAAACAGTAAGAACACTTTTCTGACACTGAACTTGTTGCTTTTTCTCTCCTTCAGATGATAATATATTTATCCAGTGAGTTTATTCATTTGTCAGTCACGACGTACTTGCAGCATGTTGCAGTTAGCACTGTCCAAGTGGCGGCGCTATCTGTCCATGCTAGCTGTCCGTGCTAGCTGCTACATTGAGCTGGTAGCGAAGGCTGCGGTGATAAGGCAAACTCTTTCATGTACAATTCGCACACAGCTAGGCCTTAGTTTTCCATCCGCTGTTTTTAAAAGCCAAAATTAACGCAAACGAAGCTGAGCAGCTCTGCACTCTCCCGTCTTGTATTGTAGTATGTGCGTCAGTACTATGGACACTGTGCGATTTTTTTCAGTCGTTGTACTCAGTTCCAGCTCAAACTGTGCGACTCAATAGCAGAGTCTGAATGTTCGCAGCTCACAATTCATGTTCTCACACTATACGGACCGAGACTCTGACAACTTGACTGCTCACACTGTACGTCCGTATACGACACGTTGGGGTCTTGTTTCTGGAAATTCAACGTACAATTTAGAAGAAGAACTCTGAAGCGTTGACGTTAAAACAGAAGAAGAAGAACCTGGAAGCGGATAGACACTTGCGAATCTCAGCAAAAAGAGCTTTAAAAAGAAAAGGGGGAAATGTGATGGACCAGGACCTTGCTGGACAGATGTGGGCTGTATAGTCCGTCAATTACGGCGTTCGCGCAGTGTGATAGTTTGAGGAAAGCCTAGAATTTCAAAGATGTTCGGGAGCTGGTTGTGAGGTGTTAATTGCTTCTAGTGTCCCCATGTATACTACACGATGAACGACACACGATTTAGCCGGGACTCGGCCCGATCCCAAAACTAGATGCACAAATGAAAAATCTGCAAAGTTTTTATAAAGAATTGTCACAAAGTTGAAATACAATATCAGCAGGTAGCCTGAACCAAATCATTTAACACAAATGTCAAATTCATGAAATATTTTGTTGATTGATATACAGAACTGATAATAAATTTGGAGATATACAGTATGTAACTAAAGCTAAAATCTGGGGGATTTGAATGATATCTGAGTGACTGAGCTATAGCCGTACGACCCCTGGATGTCACCAGTTCAGTTTAAGAACCTCTGCTATGAGTTACAACCACCACTGCACATTGTATAAATCCCTCTCAGCTAGCAAATCATACATGATGAAGGACCACTTTACTGTACCTCAGGCAAACAATGGATCCATTCACCAGTTGTCACTTAACGAACCGTGTCCTGTCTGTTGTGTAGTTTGATCCAGGTCAAAGCTAAACTTATATTTAATATCCATCTACTACCAGACAAATAATTTACAACCCTTTTTTCTTTTCACTCCAATGTTCCTTCACGTGGTGTTGATATATTTTTTAATAACACAGATGGATAAGTCATGTCACCGCACCTGGACAGCATCTGACAGTATAGCAGCTAGCAAGCCATTAGCCGCTGTTTGCTGCTCTGAGTCTTAAACACACCTTTACACACACGCTTCAGTTTAACTTCCCAACAGGAATGCCTTCATATGTGAGCCAAAGGTTAAGTCATGGCAAAACACTGAATAACTTGACTTTCCGCCCAAAAGCCTTGAGTATCAGTGCAAGCCTGAGTAAATCACGGTATGCGTTTTTTACACAGCAAACTTGAACATACGTTTCAGAACTTGCTAGGTTTAACAGCCTAGCAGGTCATCTGCGTTATTTTTGAGAAGCCTTCGAGCAAAAAAAAAAAAAAAGAGGGAGAGCTCCAGCTCCAGCAGATTACACCTGGGTGGTGAGCAGTAAAGATACAGTGGGAGATCACTGGGGAGGAATGTTATGGATTTATGAATGTCAGGTATCACCTGTCAAAGACTAGGAGGATATACAGACTGAGATTTATAATGAACCTGTGAATGAGATTTCCATATTTTGAGGCCAGGTCTGCTTCTCAATTCATCACACCTGCCTTCACCACTAGCAGCTTTTTCATTGTCTCTGTTTGGTTCGTATCCGGGAAAGGCCTCAGTGGAACCCATGACTTAGAGTTCGGCAGCAAAACTGTCACATAAAAAGAATCTTAACTCTTTTCTCTGACACTCTGGTTCATTTTCCTTTATGTCTTTACTCACTTTCTACTATAGTGTTACGACTGTTTTCTCCATCCATACTGAAAAACAAACGTTCACTTCCAAGAGGAATTGGCTAACCATAACTTGAAAATGTCAAGTCGGCACAGCAGGGCTGTCAAACTATGAGTTTTTTCTCATGTGCCAAAGCCAAACAAGAATGAGGTTAAAATGAGCCAACATAAATCATTTAGTGGACTAAAAAAAAAAAATTGAGGATAGTATATCTGCTTCACACCAAAAAGGTCAAGGGTTCAGGTCTTGATGGAATTGGTCTTCTGCGTTGGAATGAGTCAATTGGATAGAACTGTGAAATACTGAATGTATAGAGGATGATTGAAGTTGGAGTCGGCATCGCTCATGTTAGCTTACCTTCCAAAAGAAGATTTGGCCTTTTTTCACTATGTCAAGGATCAGCCTTACGTAAACATATCAACAGAATGATTGACAATTAGAAGGACCAATAGTTAAGATGATCCACCTGGAAGTTGAAGCCAACATAGCATCGTCCACAATACCTTTAACATACTCTAATATGCCTTACAAGTCAATATGTATTGGTAATTTAATTATAAAAACTTTCAATTTGGTATTGACTAGTTGGTACACAATGACAAGACAATCAACCTCAACTGTTCACGCTACATACCGTATACTAGGGTTGGGGTCAATTGCATAATTGATAATCAATTACAATTATGGCATAATTATAATTGTAATTTTAAAAATCTGTTGCTATTGTAATCATAATTAAATTTTAAGTGAGGTTAGATGCTTGACTTTGTAATTGCCATCAAAATTCTATAAAAATTGTCAATTACAATTCAATGCAAAACTGGGCAACCATGTTACAGTTCTATGTACAGTTCTCCACATATGTAGTTAACAGTTATTAAATATCAAGCTTTATCGCATTTTACCCATGTTAGGACCCATTAGCATAAGAGATGCTAACAGAATGCTAACACAAAAGGATGCTTAACTTTTATTAGGTTATTTATTTCAGGCTCAGTAATTGTGATTAATTGTAATTGAACTTTAGTAATTGAGAACGTGATTGTAACTGACATTCTGAGGATGAAAAAGTAGTTATAATTGAATTGTAATTGGAAAAAATGCTGGGCACTGTAATCGTAATTGAATTGTAATTGGAAAAAATGCTGGGCACTGTAATCGTAATTGAATTGTAATTGAATATGTGTAATTGAAAACATAATTGCAACTGAAAAATGTAATTGACCCCAACCCTGACGCACACATTGCAAAATGTATTAAGCTCTCAAATGGAATTATGAAAACATCCATAAACTTTTGTTCCGTAACTAACTGCAGGTGTTGTCGTACGTCATCTCCACCATCTCCTGGGCTTCTACTGTTCAAACAGGGAATGTGCTGCAATCCTCAACCCCAGCTGAGAGCAACGCAACGTTTTCCAGGTCAAACTCTGAAGGACTGCCTCTTCTTCCTCCTTGGGTCGTCAGCTACAGGCTCTTTCCTCTAACTGAGAGATTTGGGTCTGCGAGCATCAAAGGTCAGGAAAACACAACAGCTCCATCATGATACCCATCACCTGTCATTTTACGAGCCAGGTAAATGCACTTAGGGCGCCCTATCGTGCCTTAGGGGTGTTTCTCTGTTTTAAGTATCCACAATCCAAACTCCTTAAAATATCACTGGTTTCCCCCGAGGCTCTGTGCACCAGCAACCTTTGACCTTAAAGGTCAGCTAACTAATTAGCCAACACCTCTACAGAGCAGTGGAATGCTCAGAGCTGAGGGCGAGAAAAACAGAAGTGGGATCTGTCAAATCTCCTCCCAGAGACTATAGAGACACTCAAAAGAAGATACTTGGAAACAGGTGAGTGCACAAACACTTGTGTATTAAACCAGTGTTTCTCAAAGGGGGGTACGTGTACCCCTAGGGGCAGGGTGGACTGGGACCAAAATTCAGCCCTGGCATTTTCTGTCAGCGGACACCTAGAAGCTGCTATTAAGTCAGTGATAATCAACATGTGGCTCTTTATGTCTTGATTTTAATTATTATTCCCCCAGAAAACGTTAAAAGGGGGAAACTTTTGAACCCATTTTTACCTATTTCCTTTGTCCATTTTGAAACTTTCGTTTTTGACATTTTTTTCAGACTTTAGCTACCTTTTGCCAATAAATATCCTTTCTTTAATTTTTTGGGACACTTTTCATCCAAATAAGCTACATTTTGCCCTATAAATACCACTTGTTTGCTTTTTCCCTACATTTTCCCTATTTTTGTTCCACATGTTTGCCCTTTTTTGTTATTGTTTGCCACATTTTGTCCATTTAAGCTACCCTTTGCCATTACATACCACTTGGTTCCTCATTACTCGTCCATTGTTTGGCCACTCTTGACTGCTTTTGGCCCAATTTTAGTTACTTTTCACGCCTTTCTTGACATGTTTTTGCAACTTTTGGACAATTTTTGCCTCCACAAAAAAAAAAACATGTAGCACACCAGGCTGACCCACTTCGGGTCGACAGCCCACCGGGACAATGCTCGTTCGTCCACCCCTGCCTAGGGGTACGCGATGGCACTACAGGGGTACAACAATAGAATACACTAAATGACACCAACAACACACAAAAAGAGAGAAAAATACTTACTATTAGCAGCAACACACAAAATGACACCAAAAACACACACTGAGATAGAACAATTTAGAACATGTCTAGTTGTACGGTTGCCGTACGAATAACCTCCGGTGCTATTGGTACAGTTACCGAAGTACATGTACGTTAGATTTAGGGTTAGGTTATAACCCAATATCGCAACAATTTTAAGGGTTAGGGTTACGTTTAGGGTAAGGTTTATTCTTAGTCACACAACCTAAACTGGCCAAGGACTGGCCTATCACGTGACCTAAACTGGCCAAATAGGGGCGCTGCGTACGGATAGAATGTCTGTATATTGATACAGCAACCGTACGGATAGCCACTGCCAATAAGTTAAATAATACCAACACACAAAACCACAAAAAACACACAAAATGATGATAGAAATTATTTTGATTTGAACATGAACTGAAAATAGAAAGAGTCAGACTTGGTCCCACATCAAGAGGAAATGATAAAAACGAGAAATAAATCTATTCATTTACAAAGTTAGATTATTTAAATTGTGTGTTATCACTCATTCATTCCATCATTATGTTCTATAGTTGTTTTTTTTATTATAGTACTTTGAGCAAAATGTAGTTGTCGGACATACGGGGAGGGGTTCTTGCATTCAAAAGTAAGAGAAAGGGGGTATTTGGGGCAAAAAGGTTTGAGAACCACTGAATTAAACGGTAGGACTTACTGTATCTCTGGTTCTGTTGAAGGGAGATTTGGTGCAAACCAAATTTGCTTACCTGTATATAATCCTAAACTACTTTGACCTTATTTTTCAAACAAGTTAGAGTAGTTGTTAAAAGTGATGCAGTATGATTTCATATATAAGGTTATGAGCAGCCGTCTAATAACGTGTGTCCTACTGGAGTTTATTGGCTCTTCAAGGGCATAATGATCGTCAATGGTCATGCATTACACTGCAGACCGTGGCCCCCATTAGGTTCAATAGAATCTTTCATCTTCTAAGTTAGTGCTTGAAGCCAACAGAGGATCCTATGTCATTGTCAAAATGCTCTCCCTCATGGTACAGGAATCAACTCCAGGCCACCTTGACACAGAATTCAACATGATTGATGGTAATTGCCTTTTGTGAACAGCCATTGCCAGTGAAGACTCATTTTTCCCCTTTTTCCCTCCGTGTTTTTCAGAAAGAGCCTCTAAAGCACTTATTTTGACCAAAGTGGTGGCCATGTAAAGAGAAGTATGACAATTCACTTTTCGGCTACACTAATCGGCTTAATTACACTGATGACATGTTGCATTTCATTGGCCAATTTGGACATGGTGAATGTCGTTTAACAGAGCCATATTTTGAGAGGATAAAAAGACTACTCTGTGTGTGTGTGTGTGTGTGTGTGTGTGTGTGTGTGTGTGTGTGTGTGTGGGTGTGTGTGTGGGTGTGTGTGTGTGTGTGTGTGTGTGTGTGTGTGTGTGTGTGAAATAGAATAAGTTAGGAAAATGTATAAGGAAAGGGATTTGAAACTAAAACCAGATGTGCCACCGTGTATATGTTGGTTTCCATGAAAATCATGCTCCAGACTGTAAACTTTTATGTTTGGCCATAAACATTTTCTGGCCATTAAAATTAAAAAAAATCAGGAAACAATGTCAAATACCTAACTGGTCAAGAATCAAGAATTGTTGAGAATGAGTTTTTTTTTTCTTTCTTTTCTTGAAGTCAAATTTAAATGTATTGACCTCACTCACAAACTAAAAACAAAAATACCTTCAATGATTGATTCATAGCCCTTTGTTAAAGAAGTGGCGCACACAATGATTTCTGTTGTTGTGTTCCCAGGATTCAGAAACAAATTAATTTGTGATGACATATTGCTGACAAAGCTTTTTTACGATGCTAGCCAATAAATTACGTCCACCTAAACTTTCAAAATGTACCCTTCCCTCGCACCTTGAATATTTCCATCCCAGTTAAATATAAACTTCCCAGGTGCACCAATGAAAAGGTCAAGTCTGCCAGACTGGGGCCAAGAGCTGTTAAACTAAGAGGCGTGATTTCAGTGTGCCTTTGTATTAGCTTGGGAGCATTGGCCGCTGTGATGGTTGGGGAACTCCCCTTTCATAACTCCAAATGGTCTTTTACTGACAGGTGCCTGCTAACATTTAAAACATGGTAGATTCATTCACTTCTCTAACATGTGACAAAGTGGATTGTACCAAAAAAAGTCACTTAAGAAACTTTAGCAGGCGCCATGAGGCTAAACTCCTTTAAGTCTTATAGCAAAATTAAAGCAAAATTACTGAACAGGGGCTTATTGAGTAGAAAACCACATCATTGCTTTTTTTTTCTAAAGATCTGCTTGCGGATTAATGTCTGCACATACTGCTGTGAAAAGTGTATTTTATAGACGCTATCTGTGTTAGCGTATTCAGACTGGCAAGAAAACGTGCTGGTTCTGGAGAAGCTTGGGTCTTCCTGGCTCGCTGGGCAGTGTTCACACCCTTTTAGGGAAAGCCAAGGTTGTATAATGTGACTAGAGGGACACACAGATTTAGCTAAACCAGTGTTTCTCAAAGGGGGGTACGTGTTGGACTGGGACCAAAATTCAGCCCTGGCATTTTCTGTCAGCGGACACCTCGAAGCTGCTATTAAGTCAGTGATACTCAACATGTGGCTCTTTATGTCTTGAGTTTAATTATTATTCCCCCAGAAAACGCTAAAAGGGAGAAACTTTTAAACCCATTTTTACCTATTTCCTTTGTCCATTTTGCAACTTCCGTTTTTTTGACATTTTTTTCTATTTTTTGCAAGTTCTTTTTGACACTTATCCGATTTTTGTCCTTTAATTTTTTGGGACACTTTTCATCTAAATAAGCTACATTTTGCCCTATAAATACCACTTGTTTGCTTTTTCCCTACATTTTACCTATTTTTGTTCCACACATTTGCCCTTTTTTGCTATTGTTTGCCACATTTTGTCCATTTAAGCTACCCTTTGCCATTACATACCACCTGGTTCCTCATTACTCGTCCATTGTTTGGCCACTCTTGACTGCTTTTGGCCCAAGTTTAGTTACTTTTCACTCTTTTCTTGCCATGTTTTTGCAACTTTTGGACAATTTTTGCCTCCACTCGCTCATAAAAAAACAAACAAAACAAAACCCACTTCGGGTCGACAGCCCACCGGGACAATGCCCAGTTGTCCACCCCTGCCTAAATTACTGAACAGGGGCTTATTGAGTACAAAACCACATCATTGCTTTTTTCCTAAAGATCTGCTTGCGGATTAATGTCTGCACATACTGCTGTGAAAAGTGTATTTTATAGACGCTATCTGTGTTAGCGTATTCAGACTGGCAAGAAAACGTGCTGGTTCTGGAGAAGCTTGGGTCTTCCTGGCTCGCTGGGCAGTGCTCACACCATTTTAGGGAAAGCCAAGGTTGTATAATGTGACTAGAGGGACACACAGATTTAGCTAAAGGGCGGATAGCACAGATTGTGGACAATATTTTTCTTCTGTTTCTACAGATGTTAGTTTTCAACATTTCAGCACAAACAAATGTTCAATGAGAAGATGTAGAAAACGTAAAATGCAAACGGTAAATAAAAATAAACATGTATACTAATTTGCCGACTAAAATGCTATCAAAGCAGATATGGCTGGTCTTAAATTCCTGAGCAATCTAACATTTCTATAACTCAGATATTCAAACAGTTTTGGTTCAGAATTGTTCAGATTCTGTAACACTTCAAAACTTATCATTTCTAAACTAATGCGCTAACAATATATGAAGAATGAAAAATAACCTTAGCTTTCACAAGTTTAAAAGTATACAAACGATTTTATGCCAATGGATATTATGGATATGAAAGCTAAATATAGTGTTATATACAAGCTATTATAAGCAAGTTTCTATATATAGACCTTTAAGACATATTCATGTCTTATATAAAAAATGATGATTTAGAACTGTGTTTCTCAAATGGGGGTTCGCAATGGCATGACTGGGGTACTTGAGCGAGAAAAAGTGGAAAATTAAAAAACAAAAGCATTAAAAATGTGGAGTTTTAGAATGTTTATTTTTTAGTAAAAATTATATTCATAATAATGATAATAAAAATGAACTTGATTAGAACAGGACCTGAAAATACAAGTCTAGGTCCCACACCGGGTGGTAGATGACTGAAATGTAGAAATAAATCCATTCAGGAGGCACTAAATACTGTTTCATTCCAATTATTTACAATGAGATACTTTAAAATGTTATCACTCATTCATCTGGGCAAAATGTTGTAATTGAACAAAGGGAGTACTTCAGAAATAAGAAAATAGGGGTACTTGGGCCAAAAAACTTTGAGAACCACTGATTTAGAGAACGTAACCAATAATAACAAGTTTATTTGACAATAGCTGCGTTTCCGTTACCCTTGGAAATGTGCAAAATCTAAATATCGCAATAAAAACTGGTAACGGAAACACCTGAATTTCGAAAAAAGACTCAAATATCGCAAAAAAGGTTTTACGCTTTCATGAGTAGGTTTTTCAGACGTTTCCATATTAAAATGTGTAGCAGAAGTGCCATGGAAACACTTTGTCCGCAAATACACGACACAGGACGTGATGTACCTGGTCACATGACCACTTCTCTTCCAGTAAACATGACGCAGCGCGTGTAGACAGAAGAGGAGACCGGGACATTTTGAGCAATATACTTTAAAATGATTACTGCCACGTTAGGCGTGAAACAACAAAGGAATACGGAGTGTTATAAGGAGGTTTAGAGGGTACGTCTTCCTGCGTCGAAGTCTAGCGAGATGAGATTTCAAGGGAGTTGCGAGGCTCCAGCCCAAAATAACCTTCAATGGAAACACGTTCAGAGCACAATTATACTTTGTTGACATTTAGAAATATTTTTAATTTGTGTAAATTTGTAATGAAAACACATCTAAAGTTTGGTGTCCTTTGAAAAGGGTAAAAATGAGAGTGAGTGGTTGTCTGTCTGTGTTGCCCTGCAATGGACTGGCGCCCTGTCCAGGGTGTACCCCCGCCCAGCGCCCAATGAGAGCCGGAGATTGGCACCGGCAGACCCCCGCGACCCTGACAAACAGGAATAAGTGGGTCTGAAAATGGATGGATGGATGGATCAAAAAGGTATATGTCCCGATACCACTTTTTAATTTCCGATAAGATACCGATATTGCAGCCATGCGTATCGGCCGATACAGATAATAATTCGATATCAGCATGAATCATACATTTAATTTTATTTATTTTTTTAATTCAATAAAAAAAAAAAATACCTTTTTTGTAGTGTGGAATATTAGAAAAGACTTGATCAAGGTGTGTTACTCAAACAGAGAACAATAGTCAGCAACAGTAGGTATGAGAAAAACTGACCCATTTATTATTAACCAATTGGTTACATACATTTTAACCTTCAACATAATATCTACAGTATTGTACAATTGAATAAAATAAATAAAAAATGAATTGGAACAAAATAAATTAAATAAAAATAAATAAAAAATATCGGTAAATTCGGAAATTTGAATCCAATATCCGATATTTGTTTTCAGGCTAAAATCAGACCGATATTTGATATCGATATCGTCTCGGGACACCCCTAGAAAAAGGGTACACACCATATGAACCCTTAAAACAATATTTGAACAATATGATTACTAGGGATGGAATGATTAATAGTAAGGCAGTTAAAAATCGATTCATAGGTATCACGGTTCACATCGATACTGTGAAAATTGAATCGCAGTACTTTTTTAAACAGCAGAGGGCGCTATATATTTATCCTCTTGTCCAGAAGTGTTGGTGTTGGGAGGAATCTGTTACTACTTTCTTTCTGGCCACCTTCTACTCTTAAACATGTTCATAAATGATTCCTTACCCCTTTAGCACCGAAAGAATATCTGTAAAAGTCATGTTTTTCTATTAGTTCTGTCTGCTAGCATAGCATTTCTTTACTGCAAGAATATCTGCATGCCAACCGACCACTGGGTTACCAGCGCCCTCTGCTGGTCCAAACAAATATCTGACGTAAATACAGTGCAATGACTGGGTGTTTTTTTAAAGTCTAATTGTTAAGGCACAAAATACATTTTCGGTTGCACTTTGAACTATTATGCAGTTTCGCATTGTTTACTATAGAACCAGAATTGAAATTAACAGGCTTCTTCTTCATTTGTATTATTCCTTTATTTATTTCATTCAAGATATATTTTTAGTTAAATTGCATTGTTTTGAATAGTTTATCAAGGGATTCTTTTGACAATGAAAAATAAAAGGAGAATAGTACAGTAATTTCTAAAATAAATAAAGGAATATTTTTCAGTCATCATTTGTCTACAGTCCCATTTTGTAAAATAAATTGTGAGAGAATCGTATCGTGAACCCAGTATCGTGAATCGAACCGTATCGGGAGTTGAGTGAATCGTTACATCGCTATGCTATTTCAAGAGAACCTGAAAGCAGACGACTTTCTGCACCCACAAGGAAGTCTGTTGAAAAAAATGCCACGAGTTATTTCTAACTGATGGATTGCAACACCTCTCAACAGCTCTAAATTCTATTCTGGATTTCTGAGTAAAGCCTTAACCATCAGCAGGTCTGAAGCAGTGGAGCTTTGTGTCTGAGGTTGAGCAGTGCCAAGGAGCTGAAACCTGAGCAGAGGAAAAAAGGGCACCTCCACGTATGGAAAGCTTTAGGTGGGCAGTAAACTCCAGCTTTATGGAACTGATTAGAACCACCTGGTCGCCGTGGCGATGTCAGCCACGCAAATCAAAAGCGAAATGGATGATTGAGAGAGAGGCAGCAAATCATGCACCTCCTGATCGCAAAAAGCCCAGAGCTGTGAAAAATCGCCTGACCCAATGACGCAAGGCAAGAAACCCAAGACACATCATCAAAGACGGGAATCAGAGGAAATACACATTCATCAAATACTGACTTGTAAATATTTAATAACCAAGGAAACTTCAAAATAAGCACATACTGTGTTCTCTATTTAGATTTCTATGAAAGACATTGCCTATTGTCTTGAACAAATATACATTCTGGTCACATCACTTGAAATATGTGAGTTTCTTAGGAGCAGATTTGTTTTCTTCGTAATGCATCAGTGGTAATGATGTTGAGGGTGGGGGGGAGAAGTCACCACAGAAGTGCTAATGGGGAAAAAAAAAATCAACTATGAGTAGAGGATATGTAGTTGCACATTTCTCTTAAACCTACAACATTTTCCTTTATAATGTAATCTTAATGTTTATCTCTGTTGCAGTCATTCTGAGTGCATTTTCACATATTCTTTCTCAAGCGCCACAAAAAACACTAAAACAAAGGTGAATCACAATGACAGGTGGCAGTAGATGGTGCTCGGGTGTTTCGTTAAAGGTCTCACTAAAAATGCTATATATCATTAAAACTAGTTATTAATTGATTGACAATATACTAATATATTATTTTTTGCATCATTTGCATCATGGCATTGACAATATCACAATACCACAGTATTACAAGTACCTTGACATCGTGGTGGCTATGTCCCGGTATAAAATAATGAGCCGTTGTGTTTAAAATTATCTTTTGGATTGGCTGTAGTGGATCGTTCCATAATGCTTTGGGGGCGTTGTCATAGGTTACAGGCAATTGAGTCAATGGGGTGCGACAGTGCCAGCACGGAGGGAAAAGGAAACATGGCGGATGGTGGCGGCCGGCAAAGCGAGAAACGGATGAGTTTGAAGAAATTGTGCATGATGCAGCGGCTACAAGTCAAAGGAGTGGAAGCATTTTGGTTTCACCGCATCAACAAACCGTAAAGGAGAAAAGGTGGACAATATGCAATCACTGCAAGTGTGCCCTGCACTACTCTTCCAAAATACGAGCAACATGAGAAGCCACTTAAGAACCCGGCATCTCGAAATGTTTAAGGATTGTGTCAATCAAACAATCCAGTCTGGTCTAAAAACTCCAAAGGAAGCATTTACAACCAAGCTTCATGATAACAACTCAAGAAATAACAAGAGATGTTGCGTAGTTACGGCTGTTTTCTGTTAATGACAATGAGGGTTTTAAAAGATTAGTGGATACATTAAATGCTCAGGGATTACTGCTAACCTCAAATGTTGACATGTCCATCTTTCTCTAGAAAAACCTCCAATTAATCGGACTGCATCTAAAATGTCTGATATATATTATATCTATTCAATTGTAGAATACTGTAGATATTATGTTGAAGGTTAAAATGTATGTAACCAATTGTTAATAATAAATTGGTCAGTTTTTCTCATACCTACTGTTGCCGACTATTATTCTCTGTTTGAGTAACATCACTTGATCAAGCCTTTTCTAACATTCCACACTACAAAATAAGTAATAAAAGTGCGTATGATTCATGCTGATATCGGCCAACACCCAAGGCTGCAATATTGGTATCGTAACCGAAGTGAAAAAGTTGTATCGGGACATCGTTAGTAGGCAGTAATCAGTTTATAATGTTATGAATCTAAAATTATGACAATAAATACAGTAAAAATGGTGAACAGATAATTTCTCAATGGTCATTATTCTTGTTATTGTAGCATTGCTGCAAACTGTGTGGCTTAATGTAAAACCATGAGCTTTCCCACAATCTTGCAATAATAATAATAGTACCGTAATTACACCAAACCATGAGATTTAGATATTGTTACATCCCTACTACTTAATAATCATTCATGATGTGGTTTAAAAAAGTGCTTAACAGAGATCAGATAAAAATGTCTCTCAACCTGTGCTGTGAGATTGGTTTGTGGATTACAAAGGGTCCATATGAAAGGCTGTTCACGACCTTCTGACTCCGTGTGCCTCCATACCTACAGTGTATTAAAGACATATGAGGAGAGGACAGGCTGCAATGCTCTGGGCTTATACTCCTGTGCACTAGTCTGCTGTTTCTGTGCTTGTGTGGGTTGGCGTGGCTTCCAATAGGACTGTCAGATGAGATCCTGCTGAGAGCAGTTGTCATGGCTTGATGTCCAAACTGGCAGAATTCACTTTCCACTGGAAATCCCGAGAGAGAGTTTGGCACGAGTGGAGTTGATACAAACAACTGCCCAGTCAGTCATTTAACACTGCACATACACACATGCTAACACACACACGCACACACATTTGAATGTCATGCTTTAGGAGTGTGTTATTACATTACATTGCATTATGCTATCAGTCAAAAAAGGAGGGGAAAAGTGCTGGATAAATGTTCTTCTAAAATATGTATAGACGAGAGCCAAGTTTCTCCTTTGTGTCATCAACTTATATACAGTACAGGTCTTTGCAGCTGAAGGTTTTAGATGATATCATACATCCCCAGGAGTTTAACAAGGACATGCAGACATGTTTTATGAATGGTAAGAGGCTGCAGACATGGGCCCATGGTCATTATAAATACAAGCACACTCCAACTTGTCTGTCTACTCTTATAAATGTCAAAATACACGATGCACATAAGTACTTGTTTGATTGAGGCACAAATTGTCAATTGGGAGAAACAAACTTCAGAGATCAGATAATCTACGGCACGCGTTCAAATACGGCCGTTTAGAGCAGTGGTTCTCAAACAGTTTAGGCTCAAGTACCCCTATCGCTAACTTTTAAATCCAAGTACCCCCCTTTTCTGCTCAGAATACAATGAAAAACCAACTACAGAACATAATTATGGAATTAATGAGTGATAACACATTTTAAAGAATCTCATTTTGTAAATAAGAGAATGAAACAATATTTAGTGCATCCTGAACAGATTTATTTCTATAGATTGTATAATTTACTGTCATCTCACGCCTGGTGTGGAACCAAGACTGACTCTTTGCATTTTCTTGCGGTTCATGTTCTAATCAAGATCATTTCTGTGATTATTTCTGTGTTTTTGCCATTTTTTTGTGTATTTTGTTGTTGTTTGTCTGTTCTTTTTGTTATTCAGTATATTTTTCTCTTATTTTTGGGTTTTTGTTGTTTTTGTGTGGTTTTGTCTCTTACTGTGTGCGTTCTTGGTGTTTGGTTGTTTAGTATGTCTGTTATTTTTGTGTATTTTGTAGTGATTATCATTATTAACTAAAAGTAAACATTATAAAACCCAATATTTTTAATGCTTTAATTTGTTAATTTATCTCCCTCTCTCTCTCTCAAGTACAA